>NW_026693602.1:4800000-6000000 GCF_021218885.2 Marmota monax
CCTTGAGACTCATTTCTGTCTTAAGTAGGTTAAGCATTCCCCTTATAATCTTTATTATGCTTATTCTTTTACATGGTAAGCTCTTTTTTTCTACATAAGGATAAATATTGGGTTGGCCCTTTGCCAAGATACAGCAGAAAGGCGAAATTAGCAGGAAGTGAATTAACTAGGTTTTGCTGTACAATACATGGAAATGGCAATAGTTGCAGACTCCTTTCTTCTTTCAAATTTAGGAATTAGTAATATATTTTAGGAAGGAATATGTAAACAGACCGTTTACTTATATTAAAATTAAAACTAAAATATCAATTAGTTCATCTTCCAGCTAAACCCAAATTAACCTAGAGAGATCATGAAGTTCTAGGCTATTAGGTCTATAAAGGACTCTAGAGATTATTTTGTCCAGGACAAAAATGACAACACAGTGCATGGTCAACTGACTTCCACAAATACATGGTTGGCCAGGAGAGAAGGGATTCTAGGGCCCGGGGCCCTCTGCCTCCTTTAGGTGAGCTCATAGTAGTGGGTCCCTGCAAAGGTACACAGCTTCTTCTTGGAAACTGGTCCAGTATCTAATTACCCAAACTGATACATTCAGACTCTTTATGTCATTTAAGGCCATTTATTCAAAATCATTCCTGGTGGAGAAGAAGAGCCATGCACAGGTGTATAGGTTAGCCCAGGTTTGGGTTGCAGAACACAATGCAGCACTGTAATCTGTTTCAGGCAAGTGTTACCCTAAACAGGAGCATTTTCAACTAGATGCTTAGGAGCAAAAATGAGAATATGCAGTAAGCCGCAAATTTCTTTGAAATCAGGGGTGCGGGGTATCTTTCACATCCTCTGCACCCAGCCCAATACCTGCCACCAGGTGTGCGATGAAAAAATAAAACGTTCTTTTATATAAATTGTGTTATTTGCACACTTGGTTTTCTGGTTTGTTTGTGTTTTTTTTTTTCAAAGATAAGTATGATTAAGATTCAAGTGTAATTGTCTTTCAAATGTGCCAAAGCCAAGAAACCTTTGCAAAAGAGTGTAATGAATTCTCTCTCTCTCTGTTGGAAAACGAGCATCTTAGTGACTCAGTAACTGCCTGCCAAGTTCAACTGCCCATCTGGGTTAACAGTGCCTTCCGGGGTGATTTTGAAAGTAAGCTATTGATTTGAATCCAGAGTCCAAATAGAGACTCTTGGAGCTTGAACAAGCCTTGGAGATCATGTAGTTCAACCCTCTCATTTGATAATTGAGGAAACAGAGGTCCAGAGAGGTTAAGTAACTGCCGCCTGATCACATAATTAAGTTTGTTTAGTTGCTGTGCTTTGGAGAGATTTGGAGACGCCACATGCATATTTTTTAGCTTTTCAAGTTCCTGACATTTTCTGTTGTGTGCACGTGGGGTATTTTTCAATGCTGATAACCATGTGAATGCAGACCTCATGGGCTACACCTGGCAGTATGGGCAGTCCTTGGTGAAATCTATTACACTGCTTTACTCAACGCCTTTATGCTTAGCTCTTTTTGAGTTGCAGTATTCGATTGGACAAAAGGTAACAAAATATTCACTGCAGTAAAAAATCTTCTTTTCTTTTCCATTCATAGAACTCCAAAAATATCTCTAAAGTCATCATCTGTTGATAACTTTTTTTTTTCCACTTCTGAACAGAGACCAAGGTGAAAAAATAATTCTGTCCCAGGGGAGTTCTTGAGAGTCATAACCATGCCCAAGTTGGTAGTTGTGGAAAATATTATGCAAACTTAACTGTAGCATTCTAATGGAAACTACATGAATAATGTCTAGATGGCTAGGTAAGAAGGATAAAACCACTGGATCACAGACCTTGCGCTACAGTTTTACAGCACATTTACAGTACACCATGGTTTGAACAGAAAGTTGACAAACTTGGAACCTTTTATAAGCAAAGTGGGTGAGTGCAAGGGGCATTGGGCTGGAGCACGGCGTCCTGACCACCATGCCTCTGATGCCACCATGGCCCATGCTTCTGTGTGACAGCTTCCCTCTGTGTGCCTCTGAAGTCAGGTGGTATCATGGTCAAGGAACATTTATTTACTCAGTCGGTATTCAAAGCCTCTTAAAGTCAGGAGAGCTGGCCACAGCTCCCTTCTACGGAGTGAACGTGAAGTTGGTTTTGAATGTGGGAGACGGGAAATGCTTTTCAGATGAAAACCGTGGGTAAGCTCTGGATCAAGTAGCAGTTGTTGATCTAATTGCCTCAAGACTTAATCTGCGTCCTGTTGATTTATATGGTGAGGATGGCTTTACCATTTGCCTAATTGGCTATGCAGGAGTGATGTGGGATCGTATTACGAGCTGAACTCTGTCACCCTCAAAATTTTTGGATTAAAGTCTGCTGCAGTCTGGCTGGGCACAATCAGGAGCCACTTGTCAAAAGAAACTAACTTTATTTTTAGAACCACACACGCCAAACAAAACAGCCTCTCAGGAAAAACCCTCAGAGCCTCAACTGCCACCACCGGCTTTCCACAAGCCTCTCTCTCCCACACAAGCTTCTCTCCACCTCCCACAATCCTCCTGCTCTTGAGGCCGATTGGCTGGGTCACATGGGCGGAGCCAAAAAAGTCCCCCAATGAGCAGCTCCGTGGTCTGAAAGGGCAGGGAAACAGCCCAATGAGCATCACCGCAGAGGAGCCAATCAGCTAGATGTTGCTGGGGCCGCTGTGAGCCAATCATCAGCCGGCAGCTGGAAGTTTGCTGGGGCCCCTTCGGCTGTGGCTCTCAACAAAAGTCCATCACCAAAACCTCAGAGCATGGCTATTTGAAGACAGAGCCAGCATAAATTAAAATGAGGCAGTTAAGGTGGGACTTTACCCAACAGGACCTCTGTCCTTATAGGAAGAAGGATTTTAGATACACAGAGGAACCCCAGGGATGTGAGGTCCTAGAGGCCAGATGATGTGAAGACACAGGGAGAACAAGGCCATCTGCAAACCTAAGAAAGAGCCCCAAAAGAAACCAACCCCATTGACCCCTTGATCTGAGAATTCTAGCCTCCGGGACTATGAGGAAATTAGTTTAGTTGCTTTTTCACCACTGTGTTAGTTAGCTTTCTGTCCTGGTAACAGACAGCCTGAGACAAGTCAACTTAAAGAGAGGAAAGGTTTATTTGGACTCATGGCTTCAGAGGGCTCAGTCCCATCATCTGGCCCCATTACCTTGGGCCTGAGGCAACATGCTACATCATGGTGAGAGTGCAGGTTGAAGGAGCTGCTCACAACTCAAGGCAGCCAGGAAGCAAAAGAGGAAGTGAGGAAGGGCAAGGGTCCTGATATCCCCTTCAAGGGCACACCCCCATGACCTGACTTCCTCTCACTAGGTCATATCTCCTAACGACCCCTCCATCTCCCAGTAGCACCACAGGCTGAGGTCCAAGCTGTCAACACATGGGCCTTTGTGGGACACTCCAGATGCAAACTCTAAGGGCCACCCAGTCTGGTTTTATTTTTTTTCCTCCTTTTTTTAATTGGTGCATATTTTAATTGGTGCATAGTAGTTGTACATGAGGGGATTTGTTATGTATGTGTCCATTCCCAAAAATCAACATCATTTGGCCAATATCACTCCCCAGCACTTCCCCTCCCACCCTCCCTGTTCCCCGTCCTCGATTCTAGTCTCCCTTTGATTTTCATGCGACTCTCCTCCCCTTTCTTTTTCTTTTCCTCTCCAGCTTCCAGATAAGACAGAAAATATGTGACCCTTGACCTTCTGAGTTCGGCCCATTTTGCTTAACACCATGTTCTCAAGTTCCTTCCACTTTCCCGCAAGTGATGTATTTTCATTTTCCTTTATGGCTGAATAAAGCTCCACTGTGTGCCTGCACCTCAGTTTCCTTTAACCACTTACTTGTCGAGGGACACCTAGGCTCACCCAGTCTGTGCTGGGTTATGGCAGCCCTACCCAACGGTACAGATCACTTCAGATGGTTTACCACTTCTCATCAGTTTTAACCAACTTTTATCATGATGAAATCAGAAGTTAGCCTCACAAGCAACTATTTTTCCTCCATCATCTCCCAGAACTTTCTGGATCAGGTCCAAGCTTCCCACCATGGTTTGCAAGCCCTCTCGGATCCATACAGCTCCTCCTTCCCAGGCCATTTCTCAGAATGCCACTTGACACTGTGGCTCAAGCCAACAACTTGAGATTTTGCTTACAAATGGGCTTCTTCCTTCTCTGGCCAAAGGCCTGGGAGATGTGCCTGTTTTGTTCCCACAGCACCGTGCCTCCTGCAAACTGCACCATGCGTGCTCATCCGCTTTCCTTCCCCCTTCATCCTGAGGGGTCTTGAGGTCGGAGAGCCTTGTGCTCTAGAGTCCTGGTGCCTGCTACAGAAGCAGCCCCAATGGATGCTGAGAGAGTTGAATCGAAGCCTGAACAAATTTGTGCAAGATATTCCTTTCAAATAGTTATTAAGTGCCTAACTTATATAAGACACTGAGAGGACAGAGATAAATTTAAATCAAATGACTCATTTTGTTAGTTTGCTGGGGCTGCCATAACCAAGTACCACACCTGGCTTACACAGCACAAATGATTCCCCTCACGGATCTGGGGGCTGGAAGTCCAAGATCAGGGTATTGCAAGATTGGTTTCTTCTAAGGCCTTGATGTAGTTAAATGCTCCCCACTGCCAGAACTCATGTATTGAAACTTAAGCCAAATGTGGTAGTATTGAGATGGAGGCTTTCGAGAAGTGATTAATTCATGAGGTCTTTGCCCCTAAGGATAAGATTAGCGCCTAGTAAAAGGGCTGAAGGAAACTAGTTTAGGCCTTTAACTTCTGATCTTACACATGAGGTGCCATCTAGATGGTGCCAGCTATGAAGAACAGGGCTCTACCCAACACTGACCCTGCCAGCATCTTGATCTTGAAAATATTGAAAGATAAATTTATGTTCTTTATAAATTACCCAGTCTCAGGCATTTTGTTACAGTACCACAAAGGAACTAAGAAAGGCCCCTCTCCTTGGCTGGCAGATGGTCATCTTCTTTCTGTGTCCTCGTATGGTCCTCCCTCTGTGAGTGTCTATGTCTTAATCTCCTCTTCTCAGAAGGACACCAGTCATATTAAATTAGGGCCCTAATGACCTCATTTTAGCTTAATTACCTCATTAAATCTCCAAATATAGTCACATTCTGAGGCACTGGAGGTTAGGATTTCAACAAGTAAATTGGGAAGATGGCAGGGGGGCGGGGCACATTCAGCCCATAGCAGTGGCTCTGAGCACTGGCTGTGTAGATTTTTAGGCCTTTAACTTCTTTAACTTTAACTTTGTGTGTCCTGAGGGTAGATGTGGACTGCCTATCACACCGGTTCTCTGGTTAGTCATTTACCATAAGGATTCCGTAGTAAGTGTACATTTCATCAAGAAAGGAGCCACTGGAGTTGAGGGTTATTTTCAGAGGTTGGAGTGGGTGTGACACGGACAAGTCCACACCCCCAAGAGTGAAGTCCCCTCAGGATTCACCATTACCATCCTCAGGAAATTCCTGCTCTGAGGTGTTCAGTCCCTGATTCACCCAGGAAATTCAGCGGTCACATGTCCAGGTCCCACCTGGGAGACAAAGCTTCGGATCCAACAGTTTTTGCCTGACTTCAGTGCTCATAACACCTTCAGGACCTGGAGATCTCTCCAGAACCCAGTGAAGTCTTGTTGTCTTCGGGCTTCTGAGTGGTCATAGGGGATTTGGACTTACGGGTCTTAAGGGCTAATAAAGGGTCCGACCAGGCTCAGCCTCGGTCACTGCCTATACATAATTGAAATTGCTTCCCACCAAAGTCAGAGTGAGGTTGTGGGAAGAGACTGTGTAAATGACTTTGACTGTTGCTATAACAACAGTACCTCAGTGTAATTTCTTTTGAAAAATGAATTTCAGCTGGTGGGATGAAGCTGAGCAGCTTCTCCCCACAGATGAAACCTCTGCCAACAGGCTCTGGAGCTCTGGGTTGATGCCCTGAGTGCGTGGTGCACACACCGCTGCCCAGTGGCAAATTTTCAGAGTGGGTTAAATTTCCTCCATGTTGGCTTGGGTATGGAGACGTGCCTGTGTACACATGGGTCTCTTCACCCTCCCCGGGGTGACTCATCCCGGAGAGAAAAATCCTCTTCTTCTACCTTATCTTCCGTTTGTGATCCAAGTTAATCCAAAGATGTGTAAATAACGGTCATCCCCCTGTTGGTGAAGGAAGACAGGCGTGTCCCTCGCCCTTCAGCTTTGGAGTAAAATAGAAACTTGAGAGTCAGACCTTCTCTGGGAATAAGAATTGTGTTGTTTGCTTACTCACTGAGGTGTGTGTGTGTGTGTGTGTGTGTGTGTGAGAGAGAGAGAGAGAGAGAGAGAGAGAAAGCGCTCTTCAGGAGGTAGCTCTTGGCTGTCTGTGATTGATGCTTCATCCAAACTACATACAACTCAAGGAAGCGGACTTCTCTGACCTCTTTGGGGGAAACTGGAGCTTTTTATAGAGCACGAGGTCTTATTTCAATACTTTTGGTTTCCAGTGGGAGGTAAACATGCGCTGTGATTTTATTCAAAAGCAGTGTCACATCTGGACTCTGGGCTATTTGCATCCCCTGAGCTGTTTCACAACTGCAGGCTGCAGAGGAGATCGGGCTCCCGGAAGGGTCTAAAATCATAAGTGAGAATTTCTCATTGAAAAGAAGGGGCATTTTGAGTAAAGAGTGAAGTAAAAATATCCTTGATTCCTGCCCAGAGGAGAGAGGAGCGCTGAGCCCCCCTGAAGCCTTTCTCCTTCCTGCCTTCCTCCTCCCAGAAAACAAACAAACCCAGGCTCCTCCTTGGTCCTAACATGCCTGTCCTTTGGTCTGCAGCTGTGAACCAGGCAGATGAGATCTGATCTTTCCGTTCGCCCCTTCCTCCTTATGGATTTCCCTTCTTCCCCAACTACCTCCCTCCCCCTCATTTCTTTACAGCTCTAAATAGCTCTAAATAATCCCATTAGAAATTTCAGATTGTAACCAGGTCATGTATACAGCATGTTTGAATAGAAAATGTATGCATGAGTCTGGGAAGAGATACCAGGAGGGATTCCTAGGGAAATTGTCTCTTGCCCTTAAAAACAAACGTACCTTGTGTTTCTGTGTATGAAAAGACAGAGGAGTCAGGGTTCAGGCTGTGGAATTCTAAGGGCAACTTCCGGTCTCAGTGGAGCTTTTTCTAAAGCTGCTGCTGGATGCGCACATGTGCTCCCTGCTCAGGAGCTCGGCTGCACCATCCCACATCACTTCCCCAACACATGCAGTATCTGCGGCTAGCTAGCTTCTTTCCTTGCAGAGTAGCATGACTGTCCTCTGGCGATCAGGCAGACCTGACTCAGACACACATCATGACACAGGTTCTAAAACACCTCCCCAGACTTTCTAAGCAAGTTTTGCCAAAGTTTGATTGGGACCGATATCCATCAGATGTAGAATAGCAGAGGAGGTGAGAGCACAGATTTCAGCAGCAGACCTGACTAGATAGGCTCTGCTGAGTGCCCTGGGACCAATGACCTGACCTCTCTGAACTCAGTTCTCCTCCTTTGTAGGTTATCAGGAGGATGAATCAAGATAATACATGTAAACCACTTAGCTTGATGCCTACTTGTGGTAAAGTTCTCAGCTAATTGGAATATTATATGACAATATCTAGAAACATTCACTAAACAGTGAACCAGATTCTCTGATAAAAATTTAAGAAATTTAGAGCATTTCACAGAAACCTATTTGAGAGGAGATTTGAAAATCATGTAGCCCCGGGCATTTGCAGAGAAAACAGTCTTGGTTTTAATGAGTAGTTAATCATTTTGTTAAGGCATCAGTTTAAAGTGTGTATGTGGAGCTTTGGAGAAGCCTTGTAACTTCAGATACAAGAGTATGCAAGACTCGTGTGACTTGTGATGAAAATATAATTTATTCATTCAGTTGGGAGGAAGCCAAAAGCCTGCATGAACATTCATGTATTTGGAAATTTGGAGATTTGAGGGAGTCTTATGACTTGGGGTTTCTAAATGTCAAGGGCTTTGTCTCTTACTGCTCCTGATGTTTTTGTGATCCATTCCCAACGTGTCTTACATTCCACTGGTACTTAATACATGTTTAAGCATAATTAAAAGATAAAAGCATGCCTGAAAATTCAGCCACACAAAGATTTCAAATGTTGTTAAAGAGAAACTAAAAAAAAAGCACCTGACCTTGCTCGAATACCTCACAGCTGGAATTTGATGACCATCTCTTGTGTCCCAGACTCCAAAAAGATGTACCATCAGACTCATGCCTGAGACTACATCATGCCTGAGACTACACGGGAGTCATTTTAAATCTGACTCCTGGTGGAAGGAAAAGGATCGTGGGCATTTCTAATCATAACCTTAGAGTACCTCAGAATGTTTTAAATGGTCCTGTTTCTCTGCACTGGAGACTCGAATGCCCCAGTCTTCCTCTGGGGCTCTTTGCTAATATAACTCATGCCCACTCAGAGCGTGGAGTCCCTTTGAAAGTAATCCTGTTTTTCCATTTCAGAATGGAGACTTTTTAGTGACTCATGGCTGATATCCAACACTGGTACATCCCCCCCTCCAACACTGGTCACAGACCAGGCCCAGGGGAGCTACATTCTGGAATGGTTGCAAGCAGAACTTTTAAACACTTGATCCTCGTGGCAATATGACACACATTTAGTATATACTAAGGATATAGTAATTCCATGATTTATATAACATTTTAAAATTCATGTAATAAAATTGTCTCTGAAATACTATTAGGAGTGTATAAGACTGAGAAGGGGGGCTTCAGGAGTTGGGATACATTTCTTCTTCTCATTCAGTGTTGCTCTGTCCATCATACAGATCTCTTTGAAACAGAAGTACTTAACTTTTGGCCACATAGGTAGGGCACGTGCTCACTGTGTGGAGTGGTCTTTGTTCTTGGGAAAGGGTTGACCACCCTGCAGCCCCTGGGATGGCATGGGCACATGGGCACCTGTCACCTCTCCCCATCCATTGAATAAAAGTGGAGGTAGATAGCTAGTGTGTAGGGGTAAAGGTCTATAATATTACTGTGTTCAGAGAAACATACAACATTGAAAAATACACATTTTTCATGAAAAGTATTGTGGAAATCCAACAATCTTCTGTAGAATTTAGCATCCTCTGAGGTTTTGAAAAATCCCGATCTAGAGCATTATTTCATAATCATGCTTATGAGGTGCTCCAGGGTATCACCCATCAAGTTAAGAGCATTCTATGTTGACATCGGGTTTGCATTTGTATGTTTAAAAAATCAAAGCAATGATTTCAAAATGTCAGAATCTTACAGTTATTAGCCTAGATCAGAATGTCTACAAGCAGATCCTAGACCAACTGCCTCAGAAGAACCTGGGGTATCTATTAAATTTCTTTAGATGCATGTCCCCATCCTGTGTCCCAATCTGGACCTCATCTGGAGCTACTCAATCGGAAATTATGGCAGCAGGACTAAGACATCTGCATTTTTAGCAGCTTGTCGGGTAACTAGTCCCCTGAAGTTTGAATATCACTAAAAAGAAAAAAAAAATCAAACTTCTAAATCAACCTCAATTGTAAGAGAGCTTACATGCAGAAGACAGTTCTGGAAGTGTTTTGCACACTATCAATATTCTACTAGTGGAAATACCAAGAATACATGAGTATTCTCATCAGCTACCTTAAATAAGCAATTCAGATCCATCCATGTGTCCAAAGGCTTAGGATCTGCTGGTAGATGGAAAGGGAAAAACCGTATGAAATCGATGGCAGTGAATCATCTTCTAGTTTGACCAGAACAGATCAAAATGACCAAAATATTCTCTGTGAGCCTCTGAATTAGATAGAGCGTCTACAGCTTTGATTCTTCACGTCCTGGGAAAGAGTCGTGTCTGCAGCAGCTGGTGAAGGAGGAGGTGCTGTGTGATGTACGAAACCTTTGTTTGGAAATTTGAAGTTCAACTATGAACATATCCAGCATTTCACACACGTGAAAAAATGTGACCTTGGTAGTGTCCTTAAGACAACTGTTTTTTTCCGGGTGCAGTGATGCATGCCTGTAATTCCAGTGGCTTGGGAGGCTGAGGCAGGAGGATCAACAGTTCAAAGCCAGCCTCAGCAACTTAGCGACGCACTAAGCAACTCAAGGAGACCCTGTATCTAAATAAAAATACAAAATTGGGCTGAGGACGTGGTTCAGTGGTTGAGTGCCCCTGAGTTCAATTCCCAGTACCAAAAAAAGAAAGAAGGAAGGAAGGAAGGAAGGAAGGAAGGAGAAAAGAAAACTGGTTTTCACTTTCTGCTTTTGTTGTTGTTGTTGTTGTTGTTGTTGTTTTCCACAAGTACTATATGTGTTCCCTAGTGGTTCCTAATGTGGATTCCCTGAACCCTTAGAATCTTTGAAAATACAAAGGAAGAGATGGTCTGTTTCCAGTGTTTCCAACTAACCAAAAGAAATTGTACATTTTCCCTTGAAAACACTATGCAGCCAAACATTTTCAAGTGCCTGCTTTGAGGATCAATGACATGAATTTGGTGTGGTTATTTGAGAGCTCTGCTTAACATTTATTCATTCACTCATGAAGGAAAAGGAAAACAGTTTTATAGTGTGACATGCATTAGTATGCATGGAGAGTCACCTAACTAAGACCAGGAGCTGTGGGGAGTTGCTGTCAGGAGAGGCTGCGTAGAAGGTGATGTCTAGACGGAACTGGGAAGGATCAATGGCCAGGTGAAGAAGCTGGATGGGTGGTAACAGGTGCAAAGGCTCAGAGAGAAAAGAATCACGGGGTGTCCTGGGGACTACAAATAGTTAAATATGGACACTAAATGTATCACGACATTCCCATCGACCACGGACCACATATACCACAGTCCCATGAGATTTTATCACCTAGTGACCTCGTAGCAGTTCCTGTCTAAGCACACCATGGGAACACAACATCATTGATGAATAACAACCAAATCGACAAAAGGTGCCTTTCTCAGAACTTATTCCATTGTCCAGCCACACCCGACTGCATAGCCAGTGTTAGGAGCTGGTTGGTGTTGGAGGCCAAGTGGGCAAAGAGATTGGAGGTGACTGAGGATCCAGCTGGGGAGGGCCTGTGTGCCAGACCCAGCTGAAGTGAAGAGCAAACTCGATGAGATTCACAAGGAAGAAGAAACCACAGGGAATGTGCTGAGGAAGCAGGCAGGCAGGGTCTTCTTGGGAACTGATGCAGAAATTCAGGAGAGAAGTCTCGATCTGAATGGAGGTGCTGGCCCTGGGGTGAAGATGGGCCTAAAATTCTTACAGGATAAGACCAGAGCATTCTTGAGCTTTATTGTGTGCAAGTGGCAGGGAGAGGGTGGAATCAAAGATGATTCCTGAAAACACAATCTGGAGAACATCCTTGCATTAGGATGCCACGGATGAAGGTTGGCGATACGTGGCCCAGTCCTGGATGAGGGTGTAGGATGGGCTGTGACATCAGCCCTGAGTTTAGTCACCTCTCTCAGTAATCTCAAACAACTGCTTAATCTCACTCTGCCTTGAGTCCCTCCTTTGTAAGAAGGTTCAAATAAAACCTCCCTTTAAAAACCATTAGGAGGGCTGGGGATGTGGCTCAAGCGGTAGCGCGCTCGCCTGGCATGCGTGCGGCCCGGGTTCGATCCTCAGCACCACATACAAACAAAGATGTTGTGTCCGCCGAAAACTAAAAGATAAATATTAAAAAAATTTTTTTAAAAAAATAATAAATAAATAAATAAATAAAAACCATTAGGAGTAGGAGGCAGGGAATCTGAGGTTTCTGCCAATGTCTTCCATCTTAGAGTCCTCATTATTAACAGTAGCACTACCGTCTTTATTCTCAAGCTCAGGGACTCTGCCCATTTCATGCAAAATCAAGGACAGAGCAAGGAGAGTTGCTTTGAACTAGCTAGCACAGCTAGAAGTCGAAAGAAGGAAAAGATCTCTTTATTGTGGACACTCTGGCTCAGGGGACACCTCGAGTCCTCCACTGTGTCAGCAGAGGGCTGGTAGTCTTAGCCAGGCTTGTCCTTGTCATGGGTGTCATCCACACCTGCCCCTTCCACCTCCTCCCAAACACTGCCCCTTTCCCTGCAGAACCATCAGAACAGCACCTGGCCTGCTCCCGGGGTTTGCTACAAGAATAAAGTGGGATTGTGTGTGAAAGTGCTTTGTAACTCCAAAGGCACAACTGTTCTTGTTACTACTGATATGCCCTCCCCATCTCTCTCTCTCTCTCTCTCTCTCTCTCTCTCTCTCTCTCACACACACACACACACACACACACACCCCACGTCTTCACAGAAACACAAACCATCAAGCCACATCCTGTGGACAAGGGACTATTGCTGGAGCCATTATGGAGGAGGAATTGTTTCCTCCAGAGTCACTGACACATGATAGCAGCCCATATTGTCACAGGCCTTGGATAAATGGCACACTTGGGCTCCTGGCACCACAGCTTCTCTTAATGGGACACAACATTTATACATAATAATGGTAATTCAGGAGCAAGAGGCTGTGATGCTCAGAAAAGAGTTTCTGTGATTCTTCCACAAGGGTACAACCCTGTGAAGAGCCTCCCGGAATGGTGACGCGGAAGGGCCAGGGACTTGCTAAGTCTTTGGGCTGAGACCAGGACCTGAGTCCTTCAGGCAGGGCCTCACCAGGACATTTCCCTGTGTGCAGTTAGTCATCCGCATGCTCACTGAGCCGGCGGCTTATGCTTTAGCCAGCCTTCTCAAACACACAGCCGGTTGGCCATCTTCCTCCCCCCTCGACTGTCTCCCACAGGGGACGTTAAAGAGAGAATTGGACTCTCAGACCACCTTTCCATATAACAAAGGATGATGAGACAGACAGAATTGATGGGAAGATTGCTCTGCTATTTTGGGCCTCATAAAACAAAACACAACATGAAAAACCATAACCTAGCATCTTCAATGATGTCTTGCTTATGTTCCAATATGCTGATACCTGAAATATATATCAAGATTTGGGTTAAAAGGGGCCAGTGGTGGAGAACGGGAGGCCCTTGGGGACAAGCGGTGCTTGGCAGCTCCATTCAGGTGGCGTGCTGAAAACGTATTTGATCTGAACCTCAGCAACCTCCCCTCCGCTGTTGTACAATCTAGGACATGAATGCGTTCGCACTTGGACTTGAATTGCAAATTTGATTTTTGTTGTTCATATTTAAAAAGCTCCACCAGATGCTTGGAAAACATTAGGGTTTTGCCAGCCAGGGAACAGAAATATTATCATTCTACCTATTTGTATTTCAAAGATCCAGGAAGCATTCTATCTCAGCTGCCGTTGTGACAATTCACATCCCTGAATTTTAAAAATGGTAAAACTAAGGCTTCCTAGGTACCTTTCTACATTATTTCATTCAACGTCATCCTCACAGTCACTCTATGAGCTAGGTATTATTAACCCATTTTGCAGAGAAGGAAATCAGGGCTTATGTGTTATGAGTTTACCAAAATTCATTCATTCAACAGGTATTTATTGAGCGTCCACTATGAACTGCTGGAGACCCCAAAGTGAATAAAACAGAAAACTCACTGCCCTCATGTAAATTCCTTTCTAATGGAGGGCATCATAGCCACCTATCATTAAGGAGTGGCGTGACATTCATGTACATTGACTCTCGTGTAGGGATCTTGGTGGTGACATTTATGTGTGTTGACTCTCGTGTCAGGATCTTGGTTTTGAGCCTGGAGTTCTGACTCAAGAGCCTTGCTCCCGATCTGTGACACTGCCCTCCTGCTGCACCCACTCTGCTAATGAGAGGTACAACTTGGGCTTCCAGCCAGACGTGTCTCCGTGGTGTGCCACCACCATCTTACAGGGGAACACATGGAGCGTCTTTTGTTTCTCTGTCCTGTCCCACCCATTACCTAACCTAGAACAGAATCACAGACCTTTGCTTTCTGAGTTCATTTTAAGACAAGTGTTTATTTTCTGCAGTCTCATATCACTTCAAGAGGTGCCCGAAGCCTGGTTTCCCTCAAGTCCTGAAGCTATGATATCTGAACTTGCCGCTGGAGCCTTGTACATTCAAGTGTCTGCCGTCTCTATGATCAGAATCATGGCTTTTTGGTTTGTTCCATAAATTACATCATTTTTGATCAGTGTCTACCCAATATGATGGATTGAACCAGTATTTTCTTTGAAGTCAAATTCCCGGTGTGTCCCAGTTAGGACCTTATCTTCAGAGTTCGGGAGCATCTATCTAGTGACTGCAGACAGCGTCTGGTGTTGTGGTTAAAAATATAAGATTCAGGAACAAGGGTTACACTGGACTTTGACTTAAGAACCCTTCCTCCATTCCTTCCTCTTACAGTGGAATTCTCTGCTTGTGAGAAAGTGCACAGCTGTGAGTGACAGTTCTTGAAACTGACCATATCACCCTGAGATTGGTTTTCTTATACGTGGGGGGGCTCCTCCAGAGCCTTGGCAGCTCCATGTGTGGGTTCAGCAGGGTGGAGACAGGGGATCCCTGCTCCTCTGCCACAGCTTCTGTAACACAGCAGCTTTGCCAAGAGTAGCAGCCCCCAAGTGGAAGAGCCACTCCACCGTCCCCCTCCCACCCTGCATCCTGCTCCCTCCCCCTTTGCCTGTGCAAAGCCACTCCAACCTAAGCTGCCTCAGTCACCAGCCCATACCCAGTCTATGCCAAGCCTTTAGATCAGAACCACAAAAGCAGCACACAGGTGAATTTGGGTTAAAATTTATAAACCTATAGAATTAGAAAGACCTCTCTTAACAAGACTTCTTAAATGGGCCCAGTTAAGTAGATGTCACACCCTCTGGAGTGAGAGATCCAGCACTCCTGTTACCAGGAATGTTGAGTCTCAAAAGCCGGCATTCCTTACCGTCAATGGTGCTGCCTCCTGCTCTGAGTCAAGCTTGCTTCTTTTAGGACAATAGACTTATTCATTGAATTTGCGATTATTTATTAACCACTGCTAAGAAGCTGAGCACTGGGTGCAGCACGGTGGATATAGCAAAAGCAAGTTAGCCACAGTCCGCTAAACAGGCATGTAAGTCATCGGCTCAAGGTATGATAAAAGCTCTGATGGGGAAGTTTAGATTGCCTGGAAGAACTCATTCCCTTACGTCCATCCCAGTATGGGTGGGTCAGGGAAGGCTCCTGAGCTGTTTGGGTGGGGAAGGCATGTAAGATAAGACTTGGTAAGGGGAACTGTGATCTCACCTGAAAAATAAGCAACTATTAACCAGGGAAGGGGTGGGGGAGGAGGAGTGTGTCCCAAGAGGTGAAGAAGCACACGCCGTGCCCTGGAGGCAGAAGGAAGCCTGCCTGCTGAAGTAACAGGAGGAGTTGCAGAAGAGTTGACTGGAAGTAGAACAACAGGTGAGGGGTGGGGGATCGAGATGCTGAGCAGAGAAGCAAAAGGTGAACTGGAAGGACCCACAGCAGCCAGGTGGTTTGATTGGGAGTCGTTGTAGATTTTAATCCATACACAAAGCATTAAATCATTGCAGGGTTATAAACAGAAAGGACAATTTTTTTTTTAAGAGCATAGAGATTCATTGGAAGAGAACAAAACAGAGAATCAAAGGACTGATGAGAGAGTGAGTGGGTGAATGAAGACAGGGCAAAGAGGCCAGCAGGAGACGAGGGTCCCTGGCTAGGGGAGTGGCAGGGTAGATTGACGGAAGGGGGCTTGTTAGAGGGGCTGGTGATGAGGGAGGCTTCAGAAAGATGCGTCAATTTCTATCTTGGGTAACCGAGTAGATACTGAGGTGGGGAACATTGGCGAGGATCATATTTGGGTAACAAACGATAATAAGCTCAATGTTGAGTTTTAACTGCCTGTGAAATATCCAGGGAGAGAGCCTTGGAGTTAATGGAGCTCAGCGGGGAAGATGGCGCTGGGTACACTATTTGGGATCATAAGCCTGGAGAGGAGAGCCAAAGCTGTTGTAATTTGTGAAATTATCTACAGAAGCATGTGGAATGGCCAGGAGGAAAAAACCAAGAAGCCTAAGACAAAATATCAAAGAGTCCCATCATTTAGACAAATAAGAAGACACGAGATTGAGAAAGAGCAGGTGGGGAGAAGGAAGGAAATCCACAAGAGGGAGAGATCATGGAAGCCAAGTCAAACAGGCTTGGAGAAGAGAGTAGATCACTGGATCAACATGGTATTGGGAGTGAGTTGTAAAATAGGGAACGAAAGGAAGTTTGTGGTCATGTTCAGTATTCATCTTCTATTGTATGCTACTCAATAAATAATGGGTTAATAATAATGGGTTAAATTCCATATCCTCAGTGGGATTTTTAGTGTTCTTCAAAATGTTAATTTAATTCCTTGATGTTCTCAAGGTGTGGCAAGAACGTTAAGATGGGTATTAACATTTTTCTCCAGTATGATGTGTTTAGGTCCAAGTCTCGTTTCTAGCATTCATTTGGAAAAGGATAACAGATGATTCTCCCTTAAGATCTTTTCTATTGCTCCCTACCTACCAGTCTTCAGTTGGCTTTCTCTCTCTTAGGTGTCCAAACTCTGCTTTTCAGCAAAACCTTTCCCCAGAGAATTCGAATTTCAGTGTTTGTTGCCTGATTTAAAGTGAGAAGCATCATTTCTTTCTTACGTATCCTAAAGCATTTAAAATTAGTTCACAACCAGGCACATAACGATGCTTAAAAGAGGAAAATGTGGTTGGAGATTGAGTCAACCTCTCTTCTGTCTCTTTTCCAGCTACAAGAGACTGTGAAAAGGAAGTTGGAAGGAGCCCGATCCCCACTTAACGGAGACCAACAGAATGGAGCTTGCGATGGGAGTTTTTCTCCGACCAATAAGCGGCTCCGAAAGGACATTCCCACAGGGATGGAAGCCATCAACAGTTTGCCCAACAACATGCCCCTGCCTTCAGCTTCTCCTCTTCACCAACTTGACCTGAAGCCTTCTTTGCCCTTGCAAAACAGCGGGACTCACACTCCTGGGCTTCTGGAGGATCTTAATAAGAACGGCAGGCTCCCCGAGATCAAACTCCCCGTCAACGGTTGTAGTGACCTGGAGGATAGCTTTGCCATCTTGCAGAGCAAGGACCTCAAACAGGAACCTCTCGATGACCCTACTTGCATAGACACATCAGAAACATCTCTTTCTAATCAGAACAAGCTGTTCTCAGACATTAACCTGAATGACCAGGAGTGGCAGGAGTTAATAGATGAGTTGGCCAACACGGTTCCGGAAGATGACATTCAGGACTTGTTCAACGAGGACTTCGAGGAGAAGAAGGAGCCGGAATTCTCACAGGCAGCCGCGGAGACGCCTCTCTCCCAGGAGAGCACCAGTGTGAAGAGTGATCCCTCTCACTCTCCTTTTGCACACGTCTCCATGGGCTCTCCCCAGGCCCGGCCTTCGTCTTCCGGTCCTCCCTTTTCCTCCGTCTCCACCGCCACGAGCTTACCTTCTGTTGCCAGCACTCCCGCAGCTCCGAACCCTGCCAGCTCACCAGCCAACTGTGCTGTCCCATCCCCTCAAACGCCAAACCAAGCCCATACCCCAGGCCAAGGTCCACCGCGGCCCGGCAACGGTTATCTCCTGAATCCAGCCGCAGTGACAGTGGCCGGTTCAGGGACAGGCCCCGTGGCTGTGCCCAGCTCTGACATGTCTCCTGCAGAGCAGCTCAAACAGATGGCTGCCCAGCAGCAGCAAAGGGCCAAACTCATGCAGCAGAAGCAGCAGCAGCAGCAGCAGCAGCAGCAACACTCAAATCAGACTTCAAGCTGGTCTCCCCTGGGGCCTCCGTCTAGTCCATACGGAGCAGCTTTTCCTGCAGAAAAACCAAATAGCCCAATGATGTACCCCCAAGCCTTTAACAACCAAAACCCTATAGTGCCTCCAATGGCAAACAACCTGCAGAAGACCACGATGAATAACTACCTCCCTCAGAACCACATAAATATAATCAATCATCAGCCAAATAACTTGGGTACAAACTCCTTAAACAAACAGCACAATATTCTAACTTACGGCAACACTAAACCTCTGACCCATTTTAACGCAGACTTGAGTCAGAGAATGACTCCACCAATGGCCAACCCCAACAAGAACCCTTTGATGCCGTATATCCAGCCGCAGCAGCAGCCCCCGCAGCAGCCCCCACAGCAGCAGCCTCCGCCCCCACCCCAGCTCCAGGCTCCCAGGGCGCACCTGAGCGAGGAGCAGAAGCGCATGCTTCTCATGAAGCAGAAAGGAGTGATGAATCAGCCCATGGCTTACGCTGCGCTTCCATCCCACGGTCAGGTAAGTGTGAAAGTGAGACACGCTTGGAGCACTGCTCCCCGTGCATTTCAAGCTGTCAAGTGTGATGCTCTCCGAGCTTCTGCCTGAGCAGGGTCTAATTACCCTCTGAAATTCTCCCTCCACGTCCTCCTGGAGTTAGAGCGCTTAGGTATGTTTCCCCTTTCTTCTAAGAGATGGAAAAAGGGTGACCCCATCAACTTTCTTGTATTTGAATGCCTAGGACTCGAATTTCCTGCTCCTGCCTGCAGATTGAGAACCAAAAAATTACAAAATTCTCGCTCTGGGGAAGGCAGGCTGCAGACCCATGGCCAAACATTTTGCTACTTCATTAACTTTCCTACCAGATGGTTCAATCCCAGACTCAGGTGACAGGAAGGCCAGGATGCTTAAGGCTACCTATAACCATTTTCTAAGGCCTGAGCAACCTTCAGCTACCTGATTGAATTATGAATAATGGGAAATTTGGATTCTCCATGTTCAAATGTGGGAGAGATTTCTGTATTTTAAAAATGAGCCCGAGGGTAGATTTTGTAGGACCAGTCAGCACTGAAACATTTGCTGCTATGGTATCAACAGTTAGAAGCAGTTTCAGTCTTGTTGCTTGAGATTACAATGACCTCTGTCCAACTCATTCAGCTCTATTTTGGGAAAATTGGATGATGAATGTACCTTGGTGCTATATTAAAAACAAAGTCTCCTTTTTCCTACTGTCTTCCTGTTTTGGGGGGGTAGGGTCGTTCATGCAGCCACAGTTGGGTAGCAAATACTCACCAACAAGCACTTACTGATGCTCAACGTGACCACAGCTTCTTTAGTTTATTTATTTTTTGCGGTATTGGAGGATGGAACCCAGGACCTTGTGCATGCTAGGCAAGTGTTCTACCATGGAGTGACATCCAAGCCAGCTCTGGTTTAACACTGTATCTTCCATGAAGGAAAGAAGAAGTAGGGAAATGCACTTTATCCGTACCTTCCCCCATCATAGATGAATTCATGGGGATCACTTAACTACCAGTTGCTACTCTATGCTCCACCCCTTTTTTGTACAGTAGTTGGAGATTTTGCAGAATTCTGCTTTAGAGGCCCTCATGTTTAAACTGATGATAGGATATGCATCCACAATGGGGTGCATTGGGTGCCCTGGGAAGGAACCCAGGCAGATCTTGTCTTGTTTCTTGGTTGTTTGCATCTTGTATCTCCTGGAGTACCCCACCCTATCTCTACCCCCACCCCCACCCAATCCATGGAAGCTACAGGGCTGGGGGGTGGCCTTGGCCTGCAGAGACAAGCCTGAGCTCTGTGGCTTCATTCTTGTCCTTCACAGCCTTCCAACCCTAAAACCTCACAGTGGCTTCTTGTCTGCACATGCCAGCAGCCCTCAAGAAATTCTGTCTGGATAAATAAAAGTATAGCTTAGTTTACATCAACTGAAATAGTTAGCTGGTATAAAAATATCATTGAAATGTGAAATTTGTATGTTTTATCTTGGTTTCATCTTAAAATATATTCATAATATATATATATATATATATATATATATATATATATGCCTATGTATATGCATTTACATATATATATATACACTATTAGAAAATGCAACATTTTATGTACTTTTTAAAAGATTAAGTTCTGAAGCAGGCAAAAACAGAGGCAATACGTAGGGGTGTTTGTGGTAACACAGAGGCATCACAAGATTTCTGAGAGTGAAAGCTGTCACAATGAATTTTGTTAACCTTAATACAAATTGTGCCTTTATATTCACTGTTTTTACACCAGTATTTTCTCCAACCCAGACCAAAGATGATTAGTTTCGACTCACAGATTCTTCAGACACATAGGTGCAATATGTACCCACCCATAACCCCCACCCTCACTAAACTGCTTTTGAAATGTGCTCACTTGGGATAAAGTTCCTGTCTTTGCTGGAACATGAATTTTCAAGATGCTCATTTGGGTCCTTAATGCTTGCCTGTGAGTCACTGAAGCCATGAACTGCAGAGGTCATGTTTTGAAAGGGCTTAGCCAGGTGAAGGAGCAAATGTGAGGCTTTCTGGATTCAATCTGTGGGCCTCTGCTCTCTCCTTATCACAAGGTGCTCTGAGGGTGGACAGAACCTTCCCAGGCAAACCCTCATTAGAATAATCACTTCTTAATCTCACAAAGTACTGACAGGTAAAAGCATGCTTTTTAATGAAATATTAACTCACCACCGCTTGAAAGATGCTTCAAAACACAGACATGTGGATTTCTTTCTGCAAACATCGTTTATTTCATGTTTTTATCTGATTGCAGAGCAATATTTACATAGCTCACAGAATAGTTAGCTCTACTATCTGGGGGTGCATTGCACAAATACTAGCGTGAATTACAGGCAGGACGTACAATATAGTTCGATTTTGTTTTCAGTTGTTGCTAGAAAAAATTCATCTCATTTTTTCTTGGCCGCAAGGACCATGATCAACACTTAGTTCTAACAAATGGCTTAAGCACCAGAGGAGAATAGTAGCCACATTTGTTTCAAGAAAGTTGTATAGATGTTTGCTTATTTGGAACACTTGTATGAAAGTCCATTACTTTCAGAAATGAACAGAAACACCAGCACTTCCTGGATATTTCAAAAAGGAGAGAACCAAAAATAGAAGAAAAAAAAAAGACTTTCACAACTTTGGATGTGATTTATCTAGTAATTTCACTTCTCAATGTTTACATATTCCTTATAATCAAAGGATTAACAAAGATTATGCCCATGGTACACTTGTGACAGTGAAAATTTGGAATCAATATAAATATTTTGAAAAAAATAATGTACATGAAAATCATGATACTAATGAATGATTAATCACACAGATGTGCTCCTAATATGAGTAAGATAAGCAGATCATGAAACAGTTTATGTTATAATCCAGACTGTGTTGTCTAATACACATAGAAAAAGGGTGTTCAAATTGTTAGAAATGGTATTTCTGGTGGGTAAGGTTGAGTGATTATAGCTTTGAATTTCATGTTTTAATAAGTTTTCTGTATTTCTATCATACATATTTCTAAATTTCTAATATACATAGGTGTTAATTCTACCATCAGGGGAAAAAAAAAAAACTAAGGAAGGAGAAGTCCCTATTTTTAAAAAAAAAAAAAAAGTTTACACTTTGCAAATTCTTTTTTTAAAAAGAACATTTTTGAGTCGAATTGATTTGCCAGTTGGATTGGGGCAATGCCATTAAATCCTGTTAATTTACATACATTAGCTGTGAGTCCCTGCATTAGTAGGTGGTTCTAAAACCTTCCTCCCACCCTCACTCTCTTTTCCATTATCTCTGCCCACCTTCTTTCCTCCCTAGCATTTTTTCCTAATTCCTGTAAAACTTAAGCTAAATGATTGACAAGTAAAATACAAATAAAATTTCAACCATTGGAAATACGCATATTCGTAGATTAGTTCTTTGATAATTTCTCCCTTCCCTTCACTCTTATTTTTTGTTCATTTGTTAATTTCTTCTGCATTTATTCATCATGGATTGACCCTCCTGGATCGCTCTCTAATTTTTCAAATATGTTTTTCTATAACAAAATACACAGAACTTACTTTGGCCTTATCCATCTATTAATCTTTTCCTAATGTTGCTATTTCTCAAGGGTAGGATTGCACTCTCGTGTGTGCCTGCGTGTGTGTGCGCTCTCTCTCTCTCTCTCTCTCTCGCTCTCGCTCTCGCTCTCTCTTGCTCTCTCTTGCTCTCTCGCATTTTTGCATAGGGCCTAACTCTCTATCTTAAACATAAGGATGTTTAATAAACCATTTGGTGGCAATTCTCAAAATTTGGGCTAAAAAATACATTTTCAGTTGATTATCAGCTCCAGTGAGGAAAGCAGTAGCACAAATGGCAGAAGCCTACTTTTGAGATCAAACAGAAGAACTGGAAAAGCAAGTCAAAGAGAATCGTTTGCAAGGGGGTGGCTATCTCCAGCAGTGGAGCAGCCATGAGGTTGCTGGGAAGCAAACACAGTCCCTGTTTCTAACAACAAAAAACAATGGCAAAATGATTAAAGAAGAAAAACTGCCTGCTGGTCAAGGAGGGCCACAGGCTACCCGTAGCCCAAGAATAATCCCTATGTTGACAGGCAGAAGGTGAATCATTTTGAAAATGAACTTGCAATCAGAAAACTAGATAAGTCATTGACTACTCTGCTACTTTGTTCTTTGTGTGTGTGTCTTCTTTGTGTGGCTTTATGTATCACAAATACATGTTTGCCCTTTTTGGTTATTTTACCAAAATTTGTAGGGTACCCTGTAAAGTATATCATTGTAAGCTTTTTAGCTATAGAATCTGCATAGAAAAAATAGACCTTTAATATTCACAGCTGTTTTGGAAATTTCTTTTGAGTACACATATTTCCTAACTTTAAAAATCTACAGACCCTCTGTTCAGTTTCTTTAAATACATACTGCTTACTTTATCCAAATAATGCATGTACACAGATCAGAAAGCCAAACAGCCTTTGCAAAGCTTGTGATGAGTGATGGTGGTCCCCTGCTCCACCTGCCCTGTTCTTAAACTGTGCTGTCCAACGGCAGCCACTTCAGTTCATTGTTTCCTTATTTATCTCCATAAACTGCTATTCCTCAATTTTTCAATTATTTGATTCTATAGAAGATAAGGATTTTGCTCAGTTACACTACATCCTCATAAATATGCCCAGCCTTCCACACTCTCTCTTTCTCTTCCATACTCTCGATATAGCTAACTGTATCACAGATTATGACTTTAAAAGTATTCCATGCTGGGGCTGGGGGTGTAGCTCATCGGTAGGTAGAGTGCTTTCCTAGCACAAGTGAGGCACTGGGGTCGATCCTCAGCACCATATAAAAATAAAATAAAGGTATTATGTCCATCTACAACTAAAAGAAAGTTTTTAAAAAGAAAAGTATTTCATGCTTACATGGCTAATTTTTGCATGGTGCCTCACCCTTTAGCCATTTCATATATTATGATTCCGATTCTTTTAATGCACAACTTTTGGAATTAGTAATTGCCTCTTTAAAATACTGTTGTTATCTCTGTACCTATCTTCATCCCGTCCTCAAGCTTTCCTGACCCTGTAGAACTTTCAATATGATTAAGCACATCCAAAAAAAAAAAAATCTATTTTCTTTTGTCTTCCCTTGCCTCTTCCCTCTATCCCCTCCCTCCCTCTGCTCTCCATCTTTCCTTCCCTCCCTCTTGCCTTCCATGTCTTTCCTGGGGGCTTCTCTTCTCTTGCTGCACTGTGCTTCTGTCCCCTGGTTTTCTGGCCCTTCCACTTGACTCTTGCACCTGCCCTTCAGCAGCATTCCTGACGGGTTTTACCACCTTCTGAATTGCACTGTTTTCTCGGTGGATCCTCCTTCTTGGATCATTCCCTGAAATTAGTGGAACACATTCACCTAGCTTCTTGCAAAAGAGTACAGGAGGTTGTTTTTTAACGAAAACCCTTCTCGAAAATGTCTTGTCCTTTTGATTGACAGTTTACCCTCTGGTAGAACTGTAATTTGGAAAACATATTCTGTTTTAAAGACATTTCTTCATGGTCCTATGACTTTCAGAGTATTGAGAAGTCCAGTGACATTTGGAGCCCACGCCTTGTGGGCGTAACCTGTCTTCTTCACTCTGAAAGCCTTTCGAATCTTCTCTTTATCCCTAAGATTTCACAATACGACTCATCTTAAGGAAGCTCTTTTTCATGCAGTACATCTGGTACTGTGAACTCTTATTTTTAATCTGATAATGCAGGATAGTGAGGCCTGGATATGGTCTTGTTGGGTTTTTGTTTTTCTGATCAATTATCCCTCCCTTTTTCTTTCTTCATTTTTTTATTTTTCCATAACTTCTGTTTATTATGTATTGAATCTCCTTGATGGCTCCCTGATTTTCATATCTTTTCTATTTTCCATGTTTTTGCCTTTTTATTCCATGTTCCATGAGAGTTCCTTAACTTTATATTCCAACCCTAATATTCAATATTTCATTTAAATTTTCATATTTTTAACCTCTGTAAGCTGTTTTTTATTCTCTGAAGTATCCTTTCAATCTAAGGATATTAATTATCATTTTAAAAATGAGTTTTCTTGTGCTTCCTAGTTCTCTATTTCTCCCATGCACCTTTGGCCATATGCTGATTTGGGTTTTCTTTGTTTCATATTAGAAGCTTTTCTCAAATGTCCACTTATTGAGAGTGAAGCTCAATAAAGCCACTGAGTTGCTCTGTGTGCTTGGACAGGACTTGTCAAATGTGGTGCTTTGCTACAGGGAGGTTGGATCAGAACCCGCCAATTTGCTGGGTCCGTATCTGCAGATGGTTTGCCCTGGGGCAAGACAGAAAATATTCCTTCAGTCTCATTACTGAGGGTCCTAAGTCTGGGATAGGGCTTCCCACAAGTAAGCAGGGAAAGGGAGTTGGTAGGAGGCAGCAATGGCTACTGTGTAGTGTTGAACTTAAACTCTTGGTTTACATGTGGCTCTTCCTCCTCCCACTCTCAGCCAGGTGTAGGATCCAGGATGCTAGGGTCCAGTGGCTTCAACTCTGCAGGGTCATGCAACTTTCTTCTTCTAGTCTGGGGGACAGGCTAAGGACCTCCCTCCCCATGTTCAGAGGCACCTCTGAGGCCTCCTTTGCCTTGAACCATCTTGCTTGATTTCTCGATTCCCTGATGCAGAATTAGACTGAGCTTTCTCAGAGCTGATAAGTCGTCCGGTTTTCATCTTCCAGAATTTTGTTGACACCCCTTAATTGCTGTTGCCATCTCCCATCTTCTGTGTTCTTGAATGTCTGTATCATTTTTAATTCTTTTATTGTCACTGTCCCGGGGCATTGGAGAAAGCCCAGTTTATTCTCTCAGAGGCTTCTGCGATGACTTTCAGCACCTTTGCATTTGAATAGCAAAGTTGTCCAATATTGAAATATCATTGTGTGGTGAATTTTATGCAATTATTTCTAATATATTTGGCTTCAATAAAGCAGGTTCCATAAAAACCTAAAATGCTCTCTTTATGGAAAGTTTACTGATCTCAGATGCATGCGTTCAAAAGGACAACAGTGTCAACATGATCATTGTGCCATTTTGGAATAATACCTTATGATCATAACTACTGAGTCATTTTTAGAATCTTGAAAATATTGGCTCACTTCAAGGACTATAAAAACATTTAGATTCCATGACCCTGACTAAGCCAATAGGACTTGGCACCTTGACTCAAGGTGAAAAATTGACTCTTGCTGGTAGAATCCAGGCCCTCCCAGCCAATGGAGCCATGGGCACGAGGGCTACAAAAATCCAGATAATAAGTGAACTGTCTGTATCCATGAGTTCCGTAAATGATTTCCATACACATGCTGGCAGACTTCAACAATCTTGATTGACATTCTGTCAGAGTCTTAGAAATGGGAGGCTAAGAGAAAACAGTAGAGAAGGAAAAGTTTTAGGGAAGGAATTAGTTTTATATTAGTACTGTGGAAGAAGGAGGTTTTAATTGGCCCCCTATGAGAATACTCTGTAAGGGTTTTGCAGGGTGGGAATATTATTGTTTACTGAGAGAGCTTATAACCTTTCAAACAGCAGTTCTGAAATGTTTATGGGCCTAAGAATCACCTAGGGATACTGGTCAAGATGTGGGTAATCAAACTCCACTGTCAAATCAGGGGGTCAGGCCCGGGGCCTGGGAACGTGCATTTTAATAAGCAGCACCACCACTGCCATTGTGTAATGGAGACCTGTGCGTAAGATGCTACCAGAACCACGGCTGAAGCCAGCCTTGGTCGACTCCTTTCCTTAGTGTGTATATATGCCTGAATATGGAAGTTAACCTCCTGTTGGTTTTCTTAACAGGATAAAGTGGTTCATCCTCTTCCTCCCCACTCCCAAAATGATGAAGGGTGGCATTTCCAACAGAGGGTTGGTTATTCAGTCACTCGTTTTTCTGTTTGAGGACCTACTAAAGGCACAGCTGTATGCTGAGCCGCAGGAAGAGAGGCCACGGTGGAAGGAGTAGTGTGCGCTAAAGCCAGCAGGAGGCTCACGGAGGACCTCTTATAGGATCTCCTCTGCAGAGCAGGGCTGCTCTCAGCCACATCACAAATGACATCCAGGCAACTGTCCCCCATGTTCCTGGGCTTTGAACAGGGTGTCACCTTGCCTATCCACCTAATTTCATTTCACTTCCTGCATTTGGATTCCCTTCCTTTCCAGACACATTCCCCTGCACCCGAGGCCCCTGCTTCCATGGCCATTGCATTTACATGTTGCATTTACAGGTAGGAGGACATGTCTACTAGCCTAGGGGTCTGACAAGTAAGGACAATTGTGACACCTGACCAACCATACCCTCCCTGGGTATGCTCCCTCCCGAAGGTCTCAGTATTATGGCTTAGAAAGAGTTACCAAGCTCTGCAATCTGGAGTGTCCAGCACAGTCCAATCCAGTGGGGAAGATGAGGAAGGCCCTTGTCCAGTCAGCACAAGCCCTGGAGCCCTCACCGCCACCTTGCCAAGTGCTGCTTACAGGCTCATGGGCCAAGGGAAGGTGAGGATCGGCCCAGCCTGGAGCAGAGAGAGAAGCAGCCACAGGGAGCTGAGCTCCCTGAAGACAGACTAAGTAGCCATTGGATGGCGGGTGGCTGGAAAGGCCCTCTAGAGGAGCCGAAGGGCTGATGCTTGAGTGGACAATTGGGGCCACAGCCAGGCTGGAGTGAACAGCTCACATTGAGGGAGAGAGAGGTGAAATTTGAACAGTTAGACTTGCTACCATTGCAAGTGGGTATCTATCTGAATGTGGCATATAAATTTAAGGAAGAGCTAGGGGTGTAGCTCAGTGGGACAGCACTTGCCTAGCAAGCTCCAGGTTCCATCCCCAGCACCGCAAAAATAAACAAAATTTAAGGGAAAATAGTCACAGAGGCATTTATTTAGAGGAAGGATGTAACAGGACTTGGTGATTGATTTTATGAAGATGAAAGGGAAAGGAAGCAAATGTTTACAGTCATAAGGTTGAATATCATAGTTTCTGAAAGATGCTGATGATGTCTTTTAAATCTAAGTATCAAATGTTGTTTGCATTTAGAAGCGATTCAAACACTTGTTATTTTCCTTGCTGTTATGTATCTCATTCTCCTATTTGTGGAGGTACTTGTCCCACACTCAGCAAGAGGCATGAAGCAAGCTCAGAGCAGGTCTGTTCAGCTCGTACTGCCTAGAACCATAGATAGCTCCTCCTGGGTTTTATAGTTGGCCTTTTTATTGTTGTTATAAGAAGTTTTTTTTCCCATAAATTCATATCATTATGAAAATAGTAACACACTTTATCACATGCTTATTTTTTCTTTTCTTTTCTTTTTTCTCCCACAGTGCTGGGGATGAACACAGGGCCTTGCACATGCTGGCAAATGCCCTGAGCTACATCCCCAGCCTCTCTTTGCTTAATATTTTCATTATGAAGATTCACATTCTCGTGTCTCTTTATTGAGGACAGCCCTCTCTACAGTTCTTATTTAAGTTGATGAGGGGACCAGAGTCGCAAGCTTTAAAGTAGTGTGTGTCACGATTTGTCAACTGTTCATATCAAAGCTGGGCTTTTCTAGAAGTTATAAAACTCTTTAAAAAATAAAATGTTCCTTTTCTACACACACATCTTCCTTATATCTTGGTGCCAGGGCAAGTTTCATGAAACCAAATGCTTCTTACGTCTGACCCAGTACCTAAAGAATCAGGATACCTGTCATGTTAGATTTCAAATACATGGTCATAATTAGTTATTATCAAGACATAAGACAAAACGGTTTGTCGGTAGATTTTTATTTTATTTATTTATTTATTAACTTACTTATTTACTTATTTTATTAACACTCTGATTTCCAGGAGGGACTCTATAAACATTCTTGCCTTTCAAATGGCTTCCAGGTCTGAGATGTTTGGAGGTGATTTGGGCTCCTTGGCACTGGGCTCTAGCCAGTTCAGACAAAGCTATATTAATGGGCTTCTTAGGCCAGCAGCTCTTTCAGGACCAGGCTGAAGTTATCTAGTGGTGCAAGAAAAAAGACCACCTCTGAGTGTGGAGAGCCATCCACCTCGGGCACTTCAGATAAACAGAAGCCCAGGTCCCCCAGGCATCCCTGCTGTGATGACAGCCCCCTTGCACCTTCCTCTGGACACGGTTGAGCTATGCATCCTGCCATGGCCCAAGTAGCACCCCTGGGCCCATAGGATCATTCCCTAAAAGCCGCCAAGCACAGAGCAGAGTCAGCTCTCCAGGTCTGTGCTGTAGGAATGAGTTACTGAGCTGCAGTGCCTTGGGGTGTGCTTGCTGGGGCGAGTCTGACCTGTCATGTGAGCTGAAGGTGATTGAAGGCTCTGGAACTCAGGGCGATTCGCGTCTGAGTGCAGAGCAGCCTTGGTGGTCGATAATGCTAGTTTCAATATCACCCATTAGTAAGATTTTCATTAGTGTGGCAGCAAAAGCCCAGAGACAAGACTTGGAAAATCGTGTGGCCTTTGCATTCCTCTCAGCATAGTGACAATTTTAGACGTTCCAAACTCTAGAGCGACACCACCCAATGAAAATACACTGCAAGCCCCCAGTGCAAGCCACGTAATTTAAAATTTCTATTGGCCATAAAAAGAAACTGGTGAAATTAATTTTAATACTTTTCAATTGAACCCAATATATTAGAATCATAATTATGTCAACATTTAATCGGTATAAAAAAGTACTAATGAGATAGTTTACATGCTCTTCTCCATACCAGATCTTTGAGTTCTGATGTTTTGTTTACACTTACAGCAGTTTAATTTGGACCAGCCGCATGTGGAGTGCTCAATAGCCATGTGTGGCCTGCAGCTACCATGATTGACAGCCCCATCTAGAACCAACAAAAAACATCTGCTCTGTGATCACAGAGGCACTAGCTTCTGACTGTTGACATTGCCTTTTAAAAATGACATAATCCTAAACTGGACAGAAGTGTTAGTGCCTCCCAGTACCCTCCACCCAGCCAGGGAGCCCCCTCCTCTGGACAGCCTGCCACCCAGCCAGGCTTGTGCCGAGGTCCTTAGAGTCCTTAGAGTTCACCTGAGCAGGGTGTCCCACTGGCTTCAGATCCTCCCACAGCCATTTGAGTCCAGTAACAGGCTGGGGTTCTTATCAAAGAAGGAACACACCCTGTTGTCAATGTCCAGCATTGATGAGCAGCTTTGGGGCCACATAAACATCTTGTGGTGACGTCGGGACACCTGACCCCCTATTAACATTTCAGTGAGTGGCTGGTGCTCTGGGCTTGGTTTCTAGGGTTTTGGGGTACTTCATAAACTATGTGGAGAGAGATAGCTGAAGGACAGCCCACCTAGCTCCAGGTGAGCATGGCTAATTGGCCAGTGGGCAGAGTGTTGAATCGATGGTCTAGTGAGAGAAACTCGTGAAAACACAAATCCCCCAAACACCACAGGACAGCTTTGGCAGGACCCCTACCACTCTGCGTTCTCTTGACCTGGAACTGCCTAGGGATGAGACAGTGGATGGGCAAAATGTTAGGGAAGTGACAAAATGTAGAGGTCAGGGGTCAGCTCCAAAGCCAGGACTTTGAAACCCTGACTCCACCACTTCAGGACGTGCAGGATGGTGGGCAGGCTGCATATCTTCTCTGAACTTCAGGTTTTCATTTAGAAAATGCAGATGATAATAATAGGGTCATCAGGACAATTCTGTATTTCATGTGAAGCATTTAGAATAGTGCTGAATGTGTCTCTGTGGAATTGAAAACATGGATCTTTTCATATGCTGCTCACATCTTTTTAATCCTCTAGGAGAGTGCAGCTTTGCTTCAGTTTTCCCTAAAACCAGCTTCATTCATTCATTCATTCATTCAATTGACATTTATTATGTACCTGCATTCCAGACATTGAGCACTACAAAGAAGGAGACAGTCTGGAAGAAGCAACTTATCATATATATGGGAAAATGATACATGGGGGACTGCAAGCAAAGTGGTAACAGTGTCTCTTTTAAATCTCAGTTGCTGGGCTGGGTGCAGTGGTGTACACTGTGCACCCCAGGCACCCATAATCCCAGTGACTGGGGAGGCTGAGGGAAGAGGATAGAAAGTTTGAGGCCAGCCTGAACAACTCAAGACCCTTTCTCAAAAAAAATAAAAAATAAAAAATTTGAGGCTGAGAATGTAGCTTAGTGATAGAGCACCTCTGGGTTCAATCCCCAGTACACACCCCCTACCCTACCACACCCCTGCCAACCCTCAACCCATCTGCCCAAAAGTCCGTTTTTAGGAAGTTCCACTACTGATGAGATTTTTTCATCCTGGTTCTGGCAAGATTGTTCCTGATACATTTACTTCTGTTTCAAATAAAAATTACTTATTTGTCATATTTTAATTTGAAAATACCGCCTTTTTGTTTAAGTTAAATGATCTTAAGTGAGGAGAAAACCTCAGAGATCGTCTAGCCATCTCCTCCTTAGAGCTCCTGAACTTGGAGGTCTTCTAGTGAATGCTCTGGATGTTTCTGCAACCTCATTATATAAGAGAAATCAGTTGTCTCTATTAAAATCAGAAGTTAAAAAGGAAGGTGGGATTTAATTCACCCAAATACTTATAACATCTAAACTTTGTATTTATTAAAAGAAGATAGATATTCCAAAATCATGAATGTGGTTTTTACTTTAAAATGCTTAAAAAAAAAAATCTTGAGCTAGGCATGGTGGTGCACACCTGTAATCTCAGTGGCTCAAGGGACTGAGGCAGGAGGATCTCAAGTTCAAACTGTGCCTCAGCAATTTAGCAAGGTCCTAGACAACTTAGTGAAACCCTGTCTCAAAATAAAAAAAATAAAATGGGCTGGGGTGTGTCTCAGTAGTTAATCACCCTGGGTTTAATCTCTAGCACAAAGGAAAAAAACAATCTTGAAGGTTATTCCAATTTAAGAAGACATTGAAGTAAAACTTTTAAAACTTAACGCCAACATAAAGAAGAGCTGTATTGGAAATATTCTTGTATAGTTATCTACTGCTGTGTAACAAATTAAACCCATAACTTAGCAGCTTCAAATATTAAACATTTATTATCTTTTGGTTTCTGAGAAAGTCAAGGAGCAGCAGGATGACCAGGTGGTTCTGGCCCAGAGTGTCCCATAGGTGACAGTCAAGCATCACCTGCTGGAGGATCTGCGCCCCAGAGGGAGCTCACTTGCTCCTGGCTGCTGGCTGGAGGCCTCGGTGGCTGGTGGCATCCCCCTCTCCATGGGGGATGCCTCATGACATGGACATGGCTTCCCGAGAGGGGGGGACTCAAGGGAAGGCAAGGAGGAAGTACGTGCCTTTTATGACATCGCATCCAAGTCATCTTCCCCTCCTTGTTGTTCCATTCATCACTGGCCAAGTCTGTCCAGCCACGGTCTAGAGGGGGGAAAGGAGAGCCTCCCTTCTGAGGGGATGTTGGGAATTTTTGAGCATACTTGTGGACGACGTAATGACCACGAATGATTTCTGACATTTCCTAAAGTGCTTACGTGGCATGGCAGGAGGATGCTCAGGACGGGAGGCACTGAGCTGGCAGTGTGAGCAGATGTGGATCCCAGCAGCAGACTGGGGTAAGGGATGAGGTCACAGGCTCCAAATTTCTACCCTTCCCTTAGCAGCCCTGGACCTGATGTCAAAGCTATGCTCCACAGCAGAGAAGCAGTACCCCACTCAGTGGTCAAAAGTGAAGCCTCTGCTTTTATTTAAAGCAGGAAATAAAACCTAAGAGGACCTGAGCATCTAGCCATTATCTTGTTCATTCTAGTCCTTGTCATCAATAGGGTTTTTCATTTCTGCTTTCAGAAGTTTTTCCCCCACCTTTTCACTGTAAAGCATTTATTGTTTCCATGCCTTCTCCTTTGCTTTCCAAGTCACAGCCCAGCCAATGCCCTAATCATATTGGAACTTCCTGTTACTATTTCCAGGGTCAAAGCTCTCCCTGCCTCATGCTGTCCACCTCGTCATCTCTCCCACTCTGTTTTTTCATAGCAAGATGCATGCACGCAAACCCTCTGAGTCTTCAGCTTTTCATTCCATTTCCCCTTCAAATGTGAATCACCTAGCAACATTTATCCAGGACCAGCTACACACAGAGCTGCATTTCCATCACAGTAAGCGTCACAAGGAAGCAAAAGACACCTCCCCTGCTCTTAAAAGTTTATCCTCTACTGAAAGCTGGGTTTTAAAAAAAAATTAAATAATATCGAAATTTCCATTTATAGCCAATAGAGCAATATGTTGTCCAAATGACAATAATTAAATTCAAGGACTATACCTTGGTCCACCTTTTGATTGAAAAAGCAAGCTGGCTTTTGAATGAAGCAGATGCACATGCCTTGATAAGAGAGAGATTGCCACAAGAAAATCATTGCCCCAGGTTGACTTCTCAGAGGCATAAACATGTTTCACCCAACCTGGTGAAAAAGCAACATGTTTCCTGAATTATATGCTAATAAAATAAACAATGCATTTATGAATAATCTGTAACAAAAAAAAAGATATGCCCTACTAATATCATAAGGAATTAGGTACCATTGGTAGCTGAAGTATTCCGCAGAAGGATCTTTAGTGTTCTTAGAAGACATCAGTTCTGTGCTTTGCTTTGATTTGCTTTATATTGAACGGACTCTTGTTCCACAAGGGAGCAAGGGTGCCATGGATTGGGAGGGGGTGATCAGGGATAAAAAGTGGGTGCTGCACAGAGCCCTTGGGAGGAGATGGAAGGGAGGGAGGGAGCCCCTCGGTGATCTAACTTGCCATAAGACAAGCGTTGTAGGTTTCTGAAAACAGGCAAGATCTATCTGGATGCAAGGGATTGGCAAGAGAGATGCTAGGACTCAGCACTCCTGGAACTAGGTAGTTAGGACCTGACTGTGTGCCACACTGGAAGGGGATCCAAGGAAACAGGAAGCAACAGTGGAACTGACCATGCCAGGCAGGAGTGGGAGCGTGAAAGGGAGAGAGGAGTCAAATGTGATTTCCTAACTTCATATGTAAAATGCTGGGGATGGCTACTGTTTACTGATGAAGTAGGCTTTGACCCAACCACATACTTTCTAATACTACTTGGTTTGTTGGCGGAACATTCAATTCAAGTTACCATCCTGGAGAGGAAAACAGGAGTAAAGGTGTAGATTTCAGGCCCATCCACATCTGCATGGTCGCCAAAACACATAAATAGATGAATCTCTTCCTGAAGGATGCTGTACATGAGGGGGAATTTTAAAAAGACAGAAGTTTAGCACCAGGTCTGGATATGGCTAGAATTAATGACTGTGAAAAGTGAAAGCACACAAGAAATATGTGTGTATGTGCATTGTCTGAGTGTATTTGTACATGATTGTGCGTGTACACACATGCATGTGTTCAAAGAACATCTGAAAACCTGTTCCTTCTTCACTATCATCATGTTATCCCAGTTGGCTCTGACTAATTGAATTATAAATATTTATTTTCTGCTTATCAGAATTGTTCTGTTTTCTAGTTGAAGGTATATTACTTGTATCCAATTCTTCTTAGGGAGAAATCATTCTAAATCGTTGGAGAAATGAAAGAGATCAGAAGAGATTTTCAGAGTCAGAATTTAGAACAATAGGGAGCCTTGAAAAAATGGCCTCAAGATGAGGAAACTGAGACCCTGCTGGTGAACCCAGTTTCTTACTCATTTGCAGAATGGGCTTAAGATTATGTGTCAAGGAGAAGAATGAAGTTATCTTCACCTTTTAGAACTTGAACTGGTCCAAAGCAGTGGTCCTCAACCATGGGGCATTGTGTTCCCCCATCCTGCAGTGGACATTTGGCAAGATCTAGATGGATTTTTGTTTTTTGCAGCTAAGGGAAGGGAAGATTGAGATTGCGGCTAAGTGAAGGGGAGATTGAGTTTGCTGCTTCCCTTAGTTTTTGCAGCTAAGGGAAGGGGAGACTGAGTTTGCTAGTGGGTTTGCTACTAGCATCTAGACCAGAAATATTTCCAAATATCTTACATTGCATAGGACAATCCCCACATGAAAGAAGTATCTACCTCAAAATGTCAGTATACCAAGGTTGAGAAACTGGTCCAAAGTGAGGTACGTATTGATACTTACCACCTGTGGAATGCTTTGGGTGCCGAAATCTGTGCTAAGCACGATCATTCACATACTTGACCCGGATCAATTTATGTCACCTTCAAATAATCTTGAAATTCAGGCATATAAATAAAGTTAAATAGTCTTTTCAAGGTCATCAGTAAGCACATGCTAAGGAACCAAAGAAAAGTGTATTTGATCCAAACCTGAGCTCATAAGGTTTGGGTTCCATGTTGACACTCACAGAATGAACATTTTGGTCTTATTTTTTTCTACTCTTCTCTTTCCTTGCCAAGACAGCAGCCTCTTTGCTTCTGAACCACTTTTAACCTTCCAGAGTGCAATAGGTGATAAAACAATTTCTGCCCATCTCTCAGAGAAATGTTTATTTATTTTTTAATGAATACTTTGTGCTTTTTGTTGGAATGGAGGGGTATTTTATTTTATGCAAATGGGTTCCGATGTACTTCTAGACTGTAGGCTTGTCAGTCATGGGGAAGTGGTCTGGAATGTCTGAGAATTCATACTTTCAGTATCCTGTTAGCAAGAACACATATATTACTATATCCCTCTTATCCAGCTTCCTGGGTCTTTATCTCCAGATGAAGAATTCTTGTCTGCAGCAATCTAAAGTTACTGTAACCTCCTTGTCATTTTCAGTGAAGGACACTGCATATGAAAAACAAAAATTGTATTGCTTTTAGAAAGCTGACGTCCCCGGGTCCTTGAAACATAGATCCTCTGCTCCGTGTATCTGGTTGGGTCAAGGTCTCCAAGATCACGGACATTCTGCTGCCAGTGTTCACTCTTCTTTTCTGAAAATTAGGATTTTAAAGGATTTTTGCCTTACATATACTGAATAACTATAGCAAGAATTGGAACATATCAATCAAGCTTTTCAATCTGCCTTCTTTGGTTCATGCTTCCCACGCAGACATGGGATTGAAATAATTCAGGCTAATGTTGACATGTAAGAAAGACCTTTCAGAGTATCCCACCCATTCCTGTGGCTCCCTCTGGATCACACAAGATTATTTTAAGCAATAAAGTGTCAACAGTAATAAATAAAATTGGGAAGGAAATTTGGATAAACCTATGCACAGGAAAAGACTTATTTTAGAATTCTATCCCTGTGAGATTTTATTGTAAGGACTGAGTTTCTTTTCAAACCCAGCACTGTCACTCACAGAGAAGGAGAATTTGTTTGTATCCTTTATCCTGTTTGGATTTTTAGAAGTTTTACCAATTCTTACTTTTGCACATCCTATTTCTTTAAATGAAGTTAAACAAAATAATGCTGCTTTTTCAGTGAATATATAGTTTCAAGCATTATAGCTACACATATTTCCTCATCTACTCATCTCAAAGCTTGTCATAAAGATATTTTTTTATCTCCATTTATGTGTGAAAAGACTGAGGCTTAGAAAAACCAACCAATTTTTTTCCTAAGGGCACAGAGCCTGTAAATGGCAGAGTGAAAATTTGAACTCAGAGCTCTATGAATTCCAAATGCATGCTTTCCTTCCCTTCTGTGCAAAACTGCCTTCTGAAAGGTTGCACACTAAACCTGAATTTCAACATTATTTTCTTTCAAAGAGCTAACAGTACTTTCACATATTAATTTACTCTCCTGATATCAAGCTGAGTAGCTAAATGGAATGAATTCATAATGTCAAATGAATCTCAAATGACCGTGTAGCCAACCTTCCATATATGTTTAGTGTCAACAGTATTGTCTCTGAGTTCCGGCTAAATCTGTGGGTAGTCTGCCTTAAGGATTGAACAGGGTGTTACATATGTGACTTGCACAGTTGACTACACAATCACCACAGATCCTAAACAACCCTGAAGTATATTCAGAGAGTCAGAAACAGCACCTGACATTTTGGTTTAAAAGTATGGCTGCTTTTCTTGTGTGTGTGTGTGTGTGTGTGTGTGTGTGTTCCCACGGCAACAGCCATAGGTACAAAATAAGTGCTTTATAAATGCTTGAAGGAATGGACTTATCACTGGAGAAATGTGAAGGAAAGAATTGAATTCCAGAAAAGTAGTGATGGTATATTGAAATCAGGATCCAGCTCAGTGTTGTTTTTTTTTTTTTGTATCCATCACAGGGAAGGCAGGATGTCCCCCTGAGGATGTAGGAAAAGTAGTGAGGAGCACTGGGCTTGGCAATTAGGTAGACCGAGGCTGGACACTGTCCCCTTCATTACCAGCTATAGGGTCTTTACCAAGTTATCCTATACACTTGAATTTATGTATATTTCTTTCCCTTTTCCATTTTTTTTTAATTCCTAGTGTTGGGGATGGAACCCAGGGCCTTACACATGCTAAGCAAGCACTCCACTGCTAAGCTATATCCCTGGCCCCTCATATATTTCTTAACTTCAGTTTTCCCATCTGTGAAACAGGGATAGTAATATACTCTTAAGTTATTTATTCAAAATTATCATCATTATCATTTTAGGTAGAACATCAGAGATGCAGAAACCATTTTGTTGAAAAGCTTCTAATGTGGAAACAAACACTTCACATTCAATGTTTGATAACCATGTGCCTGGGGTGAGTCTCCCCACTATTTCATGGAGATGATAATGGCTACCTTGGCGAGAACGTTCAGCACAGTAAATGTCAAGTGTTTGGTGTGTAGCAAGTGCTTAACAAACGTTAGCTTCATTCATTATTTTCTCCTTACCAAAGCTGGTGGGTTATTTTCCTAGAAACTTAAGACTCTCTTCTGGGCCACCAGCTAGCCCACGAGTTTTTAAAATTTTTTCTCCTTTTTAAGTAACACATCCCTTTCAGAATACAATGAGAGCTTTAATGAAATCACCAGAGAAGCACACATTCCCACAACAAACGTGGATCCTGTCACACGAGATTCATAGACACCCAGGTTGAGAGTCCCTGGTTTAGGTCCAATATCTGACAGTCCAAATGGGGTAATTATTGGCTTTGTAAAAGGATTTCTCAGACTCTTCCCATTGCAACTTTCCCAGCATCATTAAAATCAGATTCCACTTACAGAAACCCACTTTTTTCAGAACATCTCAAGAACACATTTATTTCATTAACAGAGGCAGCCTCTTTTAGCAAAACATATTTATCAAATGCCTATTATGTGCCTAATAAGGTGGTGGGTGTTGTGGGACACAAAAGGAGCTTAACATGTGGTCCCTGCCCTGTGCATTTCTTTCTAGTTGGAGAGGCGAATGAACGCGACAGTATGAGATGTATTAGCGCTATATGCTGATATAATCAAGTACTAAATTGTGTATGCTTGTGTGGGTGGGTGCACAAGCCGCACATATCATTCTCTGACCTTGAATTGTACACAAATCATTAGCGTCAAACTGGAATTGCCGACGGCTCCCCCACCCCTTGTCTCCGCTTGGCCGACTTCCATCACAGCCCCTCCCTCTTGGTCTGAAACACACTTCAGAAAAGAGGGGTGAAATAATACAGGGAGGAAGAGAGAAAAACCAATAAAGGGGGAAAAAAAGAGGTCACTTGTCTGTCTGTGGTTAGTGCTGCAGATGGATCCTGTACTGGGCAGGGTCTGACCCGGGAGCACCCCACCTGCGTGAAGACCTCTCTTGGGGACACACGGCAGCTTCTCTTCCTTGTTTACAAATTAGCCAGCAGGCCTTGACAGTGGCTGAATGTGAGGACCGAGAGGGGTGGTACGAAGAAGGCCTGGCTAATCGAAAGGGACCTCGATCACAATGAACTTCAAACTTTATTCTGGATTCACTGCCAAAATGGCATGTGAATCGAAAACAGAAAATCTGCAGGAAAGTGGTCTGTGGGAAAAGACCTGGGCAAGAGAATAGTACAAATGCAGGCCTCCACATCTTATGCCTCATATAATCATTACATATGAGCTAAAAAGCTATTAAGCAAAATATGTTCCATCGGCAAATATGTATCTTACAGTAAGAGCAAAGGCCAGCTTCGAACGTAGAATCGGGCCTCCTGGGGGTTCTGCTGCCTGGGTTCCCTAGACCACCTAACTGTCGTTCTGTCCCTGACTCTGCACTGTGCCACAGGGGCTGCCCCAACCTGTGGGACCCTCTTGCCCATGCCTCCACAGTCCATCTGCTCTCCCATGGCCACTTTTTGGGCCTCGAGGTGCACACAGCCATCTGGCTACCTTCCAGAGGACAAGCTGGGGAAGCTGACTCATGGTCCCCCATGCAGGGAATCTGGGGGTCCAGGCAACCAGAGCATGCTCTGGAAGTGGGAACACAGACTTCTGGCCTTGCTAGGGAGGAGCGTGGCCAGAGGAGGATCCAAGCAGAGCCTAACGCCCAGGGCCCCTCAATGCCCATGTCCAAGAGCATGGCTGAAGAGGAAGAGGCGACTTAGAGAGGAGATTAACACAGAGTCATTAAGACTGATTAAGACAATTCAGTTCATTTTGGAGAGCAAGATGGTAAGTGGGAAAGAGGGAAACAGGAGGAAGAATAGGCTGATGAAAAGAAGGGGTAAGGCCAGAACCTGGACCAGCCCTGCACAGACAGAGACTCTTAATTTATTATTGTGTTTAGTTAAAGAACGGAAAAAAAAAAGCTGCTTTTACAGAGGCCAAAGGGCTCTGTAATTCAGTGACAAGGGATATGAAAGGCAAAAGAATGATGGTTTTGGAGCTAAAAGCAGGGACGGGAAATGATTTCTCCCAAGGTCACCTGACTCCATCTTGGTCTTGCACCACCCCCTCCTCTTGCTGGAAGCTGGCCCTTGACCCCTTCAAAAGAAAACATTCCACCTGATTGTATCCCCTGGAGGAGAACCAAACTGGAGGTTAATTCCAGTTCTCCAAAGAGGAAAAAGAAAAAAAAAAACTTTTAAAAAAAGTAATACTGAAGTAGTTCATTGAACCTTTAGCGAAGCAGGGAAGGATAGTTGGTATATTTGAAGTTACGCTAGTCGCAGAATTAAACAGGAAAAGATAGTTTCAGTATTGCCCAAACATACTTTGTAGAACTGAAGACAACTCTTCATGGTATCTCAACATTATAATTTGTTTCCATTTCACAAGTTCCTTGTTTTGGAATCAAAATATTTCCATGATTTAACAGGGAAGAGCCTGATTAATAAGTAAATCTTTGTAGCAAAAAATCAAGACACAACTTTGCATTATTATTGTCCTAAAAGTATATCTGTCCATATTTAGCCTTATTCACAAGCAACTTAGTAGGTGAGGAGTGGGAGATTCTTTGAGAACCCCACCTAATACATCCCGCTTTGCCCCTAAGCAAGTTACAGCAACTGTAGGAAGAGAAGAGAAGAAGGGAACATAGTTCACTTTTGGTATTCAGGGATTTATCATTCGAGATTTTTATTCATCCCAAGCAAAGCCAAAGCATCAGCTGTGAGCAATTAATAACACTAGAGTATGAATTTGAGGGCAGTATTAAGAACAAACTGCTAGTGAGTGAGCTACACAGTAGCCTAGATCTTGGGGCTCGGCTTCCCTGCCTGCCATCTGCTACGTCCGTGCTAGGTGTCATCTGTCGGATTTGTACTGCTCCAAACCCCCTGCTTTTCCACTGGGCTTTCTTGTGAAGACTCAGGTCCCAGGGTCTTAGTGTAGACCGGGGTCCTTTCCTCTGCATATACAGTAGGTATTCACTGACCTACGGCTCTCTTGCTCTTGGTTCGTTCACTACAGAGCCCCTCCTCCTTGCTAGGCCTTGTGCTCTGAAGAGGTGTGTCCACCCTCACGGGCCCGTGTCTGGAGAACCCAGTGCACTAGACACACAGATAGAAAAAGTGAGGAAGAGAGACAGAAAGAAGTTATCTGGGGGTGTTAGGACAGCTAGGCAGGAGTGATGTCCCAGGTCTGTGGGTGTCCACCAGGCAATACACAGAGAGGTCAAGAGTCAAGGTAGAAAATGATTCCTGGGTTGCAAGGTGGTTTTAGCTCCACCAAGGAAAAGAAGGGTCATGTCTTATTTCAGGCAGTTTTATGCCCTTATATGCATATCGTATGTAGATGTAGGCATATGTAGGTGTATATATTCAAAAGGCTTGATGACCTGTGCGCGTCCTCTGTGCACACAGCCAAAGTTGGAGCCAGAGCTCAGAAGACTGGTGAAGTTATAACTGATTCAGTGCCTGACCAGGGGGGTGCTGGACGGTGGCCACAGTGAACAATAAGCCGGGCTCTCCTCGGGTTCCAACTAAGTGTAAATGAAGAGGTTCCATCATAAGTTTTGGCATTCTGTGGAAGAATAAAGGTTGGCTTGACAGGGGCAAGAAAGATTAAAAGGACATTGGTGTTGGCAGCCTTATGCCCAGCTTATTTCCATGAGCTCCACAGCACAGGAAGTTCCTGTTTCAGAATATTCTGGAATGTGGCTGGAGAAACCCCTCTCCCAAAGGCTTTTTGAAGAACCCATGAAACTGCAGAAGAACATTCTCGGGGAGTGCGTTGAGATGCTTAGGACCCCAAGGCCGTCCTTCCCCAAGCGCCATGGTGCCCCAGCTCCTGGTGAGACCTGGACCTGCCCAGGGCCTGCTCCCTCGACTCCTGTGGTGGAGAGGAAGAGGGTGGTTCCACAGGTTTTGAAGTTTCTGGTGATGGATGAATGTCCTTCTGAAACTATTTGAGTTTCCCTCTGCGAGACCAGAGCAGGCATGATGGCCACGCGCAGGGCAGCACCCAGGATCCCAGACCTGCCCGGCCGGTCTCCACAGTGCCCTTGACCTGACCTGCAGCAGCTGCCCTAGCCCTGTGACCATCCTGGTGGTGCCTCCCTGGGGTGGTCTCCCAACCTCTTCACCAGAGCCTCACTTTCCTCCCCTGTAGTATCCTCACCCACTTAAAAACATCATGTCCGTTTCTGCAAAGAGCCGCGCCGACGCGCACCCAGGCTTAAGAGGATCCACATTCAGTTGTGTGGGGCTGGACTTGGGCTCTGGGCTGATGGCAAGCAAGGCAGTGACCCTCTCTGCTTCCGCTGACCCGTCTGTAATTAGGGAATAATTCCCATGTAGTCTCACACACTGTTGAGCCTGCTAAGTGAGAGCAGGGCTGTAGGTCAATCCACACGGTTCCTGGCGCTCAGTCCACACTCCGCTGTGGTTTCTGGAGTTCGGGTGTTTTCAGGGCTCTTTATCCGAATGGACTTGGAGGTATTTTATGTACCATGCAGGAGGACCCCTGGTAAAGTTGGTGTCCAGTAAGCTTTCTCAGGGTGAAATCAGAGATGTCTTCCTGCCAGCGCAGGCTTGGGGACAGGGCCTGACCTACCAGGGTGGGGGGTGCACAGCCTGTGGCCAGGGCTGCCCTGGGCTGCCCTTCCATAGTGTGGTTTGACAACATATTGGGAGATGGTGTGGTCATGCGGTGTCCACCATGGTGTCCTTGTTTTTACCCTCTGGTTTCTAGACCCCAGTCCTGTGTGTGACAGATGTCTCATCTTGAAGCCCTTCATGACAGATGGCTTCTGATGCAGTCATGATTCGTTCTGTCTTAAATATGGCTCATGTTCCAAATTTCTCGGTGTCCAGTTCAGTCCGTGTTCTGGAAGGCATGATACCTGACTATGTTCACAGTGTCACTGTCACACAGAAAGCACAGAATGACATCTGGCAGCATAGAAAGGCTGGGACGCTGACGGAGCAGTGGAGAAGCTGAAGGCTGCTCAGCCCCACAGGCAGGGCCTGCGCCACCCCCTGGTGCCCTCGCCAGGCTTCCTACTGCACACACAGTACTTCTTTCAATGATTTTTATTGCTCATTTACTGGCTGTGTGGGGTGCAAGGAAGCACGTGACATGGTCTCGGCATTCAGTGAACTAACAATGAGTTCATTTTTAAAATGAAGTCTCATAATTTGACTAAATGTAATAATTTCCACTGGTATTACAAGAGAGAGGCAAAGACAGGGAAAGAGGGAGAGAGAGAGAGAGAGCACCAAGAATCATCACCCCATCACCCAGCCATGGTAATGTCCTGGTAAAAAATTTGTATGAATTTCATGTATTTAAGTTATAAAGGGCACATTTATCAAGTTGGACATGACATGGGGCTGAGAGGAATTATGGATACAGTACATTGAAGGAAGGAATGCAGATCTAAAAAGATCTTCACCATCTGGAATACTGAACAGAATCTATGAAAATAAAGTGTACTGGGAATCCGTGTAAAGTTCACAGGTTACTGTGTGGCTTTAGATGAGACACTTAACTTCTCTCTGTCTTTGGTGTAAAGTAGAAGTGATGGTAGTCCTTATACACGGGACAGTTCTCAGCATTAAAATTAGTGCCTCGAAGTGCCGCTTGCGTGTTGTAGATGCTCAGTAAATGTAGCAAGTACTGCTTTTAGTCTGCAGCTGCTTGATGGAAATACGTGATTACTTAGAGGTGGTCCACTGTGACTGGTACTTGTCAAACCACATTAGGTAACGTATGTCCAGTAAAGACCACATTTTAAAAGAGAGAGGAGGAAATTGGATTGAGTTCAGAGGAAAGTAGCTGCAGTGGTGGGAAAACTTAAAATCATATGATGCAAGGTTAAAAGAATTGAGTATATTTTGCCTGAAGTAGAGAAGAATCAGGTGGTACATAATAGCATTTTCTAATATTTGAAAGGTTCTCATATTATAGATGGTTTAGATTTATTTTCTACCCAGGGGCCAAAGGTGGCTATTTCAGAAAGACAAATTTTGGCTCAATCCCAGGAAGAATTTGCTAATATTCAGAACTGCTCAAGGATGGTGACAACCTCTTCAGGAGAAAATGAAGTTCTTGTCACTTGAGGGGACCATAGGCCAAATGGCCACCTAATGAATGGAAGGGTGGACATGCCACCTTTAATGTCCGATCTTTGGAATTCTGAGAACAAACAGGGCCATTTGATCAAGACAACAGCAAGAAAATACATTATCAGTGAATTGGTCTATTATATGCCAGTGAAGAAAACCCCCAAACACCCAATCAGAACCTGGTGGGGGGAGTTTCTTCAGGTTCACTGGGAGTCAGGTGGGAAGACTTCCACCATGTTCCACAGCAAGCCGGTCCTTTTTGTCTGCCTGCCTCCTGGCTTTGTTCACGTGTGTGAGCACACTCACTCAAAAACAGACCTTCCGCTTGGCTACACGCAGGCAGCCAAGAAACCCTGGCTCACCAGACTGCTTCTTGTTTATCTTTCTTAATCTCTTTTAAACCTCTTCCTGTGTGAGCCAGCAGCAAACCAGTTACAGAGGTTAAGCTGAATGCCCACTCCTCTTTCTTTCTAGTGTTTAATGTCACTGATATTTGTGGATCCTATTTGCTTTGGGTTCCATTTATTATTTAAAACCACGAAACTTCATTATGCCTATGCTAATTAATTATCTTCTTTTTTATGTTCTTGTTTCTTTCTTGGGTTGCCCTTCTCCCGGCTCCCGCCCCTGCCCCCACTAGAATTTAAAATTCAGAACCACATCAAAACTCATATCCAGTTTTGCCTCTGCTTTGTGTGTTTAGATTTATTGTGGCCTTAAGCATCTGTTAATGTTACAAAATAGCATTCAGATATGGTTTGTTGGTTGCCAGCTCCTAAGAGTTACAAATTATATTCTTCAATAATAGCAAAGATTATGATGGTCGGTTTGCTTTCTTTTGGTGGGTGGAACACAGCCCCACCCCTTCTGGTAACTCTTCAGAGTTTAGAGGTGAACTATGGCAGTTTTCTTAAAGACACAAGTTTCTCGTGGCCTGTATGGGCTCCACCATTTCATTGTCGTAGAATTTGGACAAGAGGCTTCATTTCAGTCTTTAACTGCCTGGGTGTAACACATCAAGACGAAGCTGGTCATTTGTTTTCCGATGACTGGCGATCAGCTCTGAGCACTACCTGCTTATTCTGCCTTTCCAGAATCTTCCCACCCAAAGAACTGCTCCAAGCTGGAGGAGAGGTTTAAGGTCAGTGGCTGCTTGTGTCTGTCCAGGTCCCCTACATCGCAGGTCCTGGTAGTTATCCTTTCTCCAGCAAGAGAATCCCTCTCCTGACTCCTCTCTTCTGCCCTCATTTGAATATAACTTTAGAAATGACCAAAGTTATAGTCATCTTACTGCTTAAGAAGTCCCCAGAAGGAGTGAGATCTGAACAGTCTTAAAGGGTGACTCAGAGTTTTCCAGAGCCTACATTTGGAATACAACAAATTTTATAAGGAATTTTTTTATTTGTAGATGGACACAATACCTTTATTTTATTTGTTTATTTTTATGTGGTGCCGGAGAACGAACCCAGTGCCTCACACAGGCTAGGCAAGCGCTCTACCACTGAGCTACAACCCCGACCCTATAAGGAATTTTCATAAGGAAGCCTACAATGGTTTCCTCGTAATGAGTTTATTTTGCTTTCCTGTGGACTCATAAAATTTTTTGTTGCCATATGAAAATTAAAATTTAGAAAAAAAGCAGTTTGTAATGCCATCTCCACAGACCTGAACTAATTTCCTGCTCTCCCAACGATAGCAAACCTTGGATGCCTGATAAAGAGAAGATAATGTACATAAAATCACTTTATGAAGTAAAGATAGCCATACCAATGTAAGGGCTTAGGGCTATTAGACAGGCTTTTTTGGAATATTTTCCCCTCCTTATAAATTCTCTAGTGATTTTTTTTAAACCTGAAAGACTGAAAACTTTTGGAAATATGAAGCAAAGAGCTATCCTCAGTGAGTGTCCGTGTGCCATTAGGATGACGGAGCTGGTACATGGGCTGGAAAATAGGGAGATGCCTTTTTAAAACTGCTTTAACTGTAACAGATCCCTGAAGCCATTTTACTTGGACAAATTTCTTTTCTCTAATATATACATTGATAAACTTTTTATTCTGACGTTGTTTTATCTCTTTGCCTGAAATGCTCTTTATCTTGCAACAGCTTCATTCCCTCAAACCTCCAGAAGTGTCAGACCCTGAGATTTATTACCCACAGCGAGGAGCATAGGATGAAGTTCATATTCAAATAGGAGGAGGACAGGATTGCTTAATATATAACACCTGCTCCGGCTACACCCCATTCGTCCTCTGGTGACTCTTCTGGAAACCTCAGACTTCTAGACATGCCTGTCTCTAGTGGTAAGAGCCAGAGTCAAGATGCAGAGCCACCCCGGGTTCAGATCCATTGATTTAGCATTGACCGTGGAACACAAGGCTGGTGATGGAGCCAGTCTGATACTCCTTTCTCTTGGGTGAGAGCACGTGGAAGGCTCAGGACAAGGAGGGAGGCTGTGGACGAGGCTTGGGAATGGTCACAGTGAGTCTTCAGAGTCTAAGCCTCCTAGGATTATCTAAGACTGCCCATCTCTTCCAGTAGAATTTGTCTGACAGCTGCCATGCTGCTGGAGAGACACTCCCCACCCAAGGTGGCCCAAACACCCAGCAGCATGCTCTCAACAAAGAGCAGGCCTCACTGCTCCCAGGCAGCTCTGTGAGAGATCCTGAGTGTAGTGTGGGATTGCCCTCAGGACAGGAATCTGCCAGCTGGGGACTGTGGTTACTGATGCTGTCTGCTATTGCCTTTCCTGATCCAACGGATCATCTTTAACTCGGTGTTATGCAAGAAAAATGTTCTTCTACCTGACATAGAATGTGGAGAGATGCTTCTGTGCGTTGCTCTGTCATTGATTCTGTAGACCTCGGGGGCTGTGACAGCACATCCAGCCCACTCAGTGTGCCCTGGGACACGCCAGGCATCAGAATTAGCATGGGGGGGGGGGGGGTAGGATGGAGGGATGGAGAGGATCCATTGTACTTGTGGCTACGTGATTAGGTTGGTAGTTAGTATTTTGCCATTGATTTGAGCCTTATGGATTTGAGCAAACCCCTATACTTCTGTGACTCTCAGTTCTCTCACTGGATATTGAGGAAGCTGAAATTAGTAGCAAAGCCACTGGTATTTCTTGTATACCATACCACTGTATGCCAGACACTGAGCTGAAGCTCTGTGAACATGGACCTTAATTCCCAAACAACCTAGGAGGGGCATTCTGGTTCCTTTCCCCTTTACCATCCTCTGATTTTCTGTCTGGGTATCATGAGCTTTGCCACTCTCCTCAGTTTCTCTGAGACATACAGTAGAAGCGTGACCACATGTCATTTGCCTATGGAAAGGTCTTTGATGATCTTAGGATCCAGCCTTCAAAACTCTGCCTTCTAGGGACCCCCCAGGCATTCTTCATAATCCTCAAAGCATTCTTCCAGTTTTCTCCCCATCATACCCCAACCTGCAGACCCCGCCTGCTCCACTTTCACCTCGTTTATTTGAGGACATAAAGATTATCTATTCTGCCTCTGGAGCATATGAGCAGCTTCAGCAAGGTCAGGTAATGAGTTTGATTTTTGCCATTTTCAAGGAAACATACTACATCAGGAGAAAAGGAGTAGCTTTTGGGGGAGTGTCATTTGAACTTGATGAAACTTTAAATGCCAATTAAAAGCCTGTCCTTAATCCGCACGTTAATGTATAAGCAGAAATGAGAAGACATGCCAGTCCCTGGAACATGGTCTGATGGGACCTGTTCTGTAATGGAATTCCTCTGAGGGTCTAGTCACGTAGTCGTTCTGTGTGTCATTGACTTCTCATCTATAACATAAGAGAACAGTAATAACTTGTATACACTAAGTTCCACCTGTAGGTAATTTTTGCATTCCTTGCTTCTTGTAAATAAGAAAATAAAAATAGAACTGAGGCTCACCATTGAGGGTACAAGACTTCCCCGAGACATCCAGCCCGTTAAGGGAGATAAACCCAATGTGCTCTTTCCATTCACTATAGCTGAGTCTATGAGGAAAGAGAGATAATTAACCAGAATGCTTTACTTTGGCAAATGTGAAGTTCCTGGAATGGATTACTAACAGTCCAGAAATAAGATAAGTACCATAAAACTAAAAATATCCAGTCCTCTGAATCTTGGTGAGTGCTAAGAATAAAAATAAGCTATTGATGACAGGTTTCACACTCCTTTGGACCTGTGATGCTTTCTATAACTTTTACATTTTATTCTGTGAACATGACCCAGGCGTAAGTTGATCTGGAGAGAGGTTATAAAGAACTGTGCCTTGCAAAGTTTTCATTAAGCTTTATTCAATACTGTAGGGATGATATACTCGATTGAATGGTGTTTAGAAATACAGAACAAATGTTCCAAAATGTTTTCAACAATTCCAAAATGTGTACTTCCTCTGGGCCTGATTCCTGCAGGTGGTAAATCTATAAATCTGTTATCCTGTGCGGCTCATCTAGCCTGCGTCTCAGCTTTTAGGACCAGGGCAGAGATCGCCAGGTCGCCAGTCCAACTCAAATTGAAATTAGCAACAAGCCCCAGGGCACTCTGGGGTTTTAGAAGCCCTTGGTTGGTTTGGGAGAGAAATTGTACAGACTTAGAGGGTGCTCTAGTTTGGATCTTAAATGTCACCAAAGGCCCATGTATTAAAGGCCTGGTCCCCAGCTTGGCACTGTTGGGAGGAATTGGACCCTTTAAGAGGTGAAACCTAATGGGAGGTCTTCAGGTCATCAGGAATGTGCCCTTGAAGGGGAAAGTGGGACACTGGTCCTCTCCTTATGTTTTTTTGCTTCCTGGCCATGAAGGGAGCACTTTTGCTCTGCCACCACGATGTGCTGTGAAACCCAAAGCAAGAAGGCCAAGAGACTACAAACTGAAACCTCCAAACCGTAAGCCTAAACAAACCTTTCCTCTTTATAAATTGATCATCTCAGGTATTTGTTACAGTAACGAAAAAGTATCACAGAAGGACACCCTTCACTTCTCAATTTCCATTCAGTGACCTCAGCCATGCATTCAGAGATCACCGAAGTCAGCTTCATGCAGGAACGTCCTTTTGTCCTCCTTGAATAATCAGTTACTCACAAGTGGCCATTATTTCAATGTGAGAACATCTACCTACAAGCTGCACTGATCTTAGTCTACAAGCATACCACATTTTCCTATTTCAATAAGAGTCCTAAAGCCAGGTGCACAAAACTCCCTTTCTGCTTAAGTGCCTGAGCCTCTGCCTCCAGCATCCTATCTCACTTGTTCTTATATTGGACTCCCATTGCCAAGTATGAGCACGGACTCTCTGGAAAATGGAAATAATGAACCACATGTTGGTTGTCGGTATTTGGGAAGAGAACAGGCCTGAAGACATTCTATGTTCTCAATTTGGTAGCTCTTTCTCTTTCTGTTCCCTTCCATATTTCTCTCCAAGCTCCAGGGTTTATAGCCTTGGGCACCGGCAACATAAAGTGAATTTTCAGAGCCAAAGGAAGTCGGTGTTCCTTTGAAGAGTCTCAAAAAGGCCAGAAGAAGAAAGTAGTCCGGGTGGCATGTCGAATCTGTGATGTCGTATAGGCAGTGCAAGCCAAGGGCAGAACACACTGGAGACAAACAGCACCCAGGAGAAGGTGGATAGTCACACTGTACCTGAGAAAAGCTGGCCTTCAGTTCCAGGTTCTGACCAGTTCTAAGTGTATCAGTGGGAAGTCTATAAAATGATAGAGCCATTGGTACCTTCAGAGAGAAGGCACCTAGAGGGATAGTGTTTGAAAGAAGAATATGCTGATAGAAATCACTGGAACCCAACTAGCCAAAGAAGCAAATGTTAATACTCCAAAATTAATAATAACAATGTAAATCACCATAATTTCCCACCTTTGTGGGAAAAAAATGTCCCTTAGAGATTATGAACTATTTCTAGGGCCAATCATATTCCATATTTTGGTAGAGTGACTTCTCTTCATGTTGCAAATAATCCTCTGTCTTAACATGAGTCTATATGCACATCAAAAATTTCACTCTCACCAGGTGTGGTGGTACATGCCTGTAGTCCCAGTGGCTTGGGAGACTGAGGCAGGAGGATCGCAAGTTCAAAGCCAGCATTAGCAACTTAGCAAGGCCCTAAGCAACTCAGCAAGACCTTATGTCTAAATAAAATATTATTTTTAAAAATATTGCTGGGGATGTGGCTCAGTGGCTAAGCAACCCTGGGTTCACTTCTCAATACAAAATATATATATATATATATATATTCTACTCTCAACCATCCTTTGGGAGCAAAGAATATGTATAAGGTTGAGTTTGAATCAGTGCTAGATGGTCACCATAATTTTGTTCAGTGAAATTACCTGAGTGAACAGAGAGTGCTAAGACAGTAATAATGATTTGAAACTGTTTTTAAAACTGTTTAACATTGTTTAAATATTTACATCTCTTTTACACAGAATCATATAGAACCTTAGATTTAAAAAAACGCTGATTTTTTTTTTTAATTCTGACACCAGGTATAACTAACTACAAACACATAGGGTTTGAGGGAGGGAAAAATATACAGAATCTAAATAAAATTAGATGTTAGGCAAGTAAGAATTTTAAGGAAAAAGATGGTTGATAATACCAATACTATTTGTCTATAAATTTAATATAAGCCATGAAACACATTTTATGTTGCATAAAGTTCAATATGTCTGTTTTATTTCTGGTTACCAGACCAAGCCATGTTTTCTTATCAGAAAGTTTTCTCTGTAACTTCTGTAAATGGACCAAATTATTATTGAAAATGGTAACCATAACAGAAAAATAGCCCTTCAGAATTTTATGTAACATCACACTGAACCACAAATGAACCATAAAGGGATATTTTGATAGGATAGAGCAAACATGACAGATTAAAATCTCTGAGGTTATTACAGAGGATCTCATTTGTGTTTAACTAGTCTGTACTTTGGGGTTCGGTTGCCACCAGGTGCAGTATTGTTTCAATGCAAGTAATTTCCAGACTCAAAATGTAAAATTACTCTTTTCTAATGAGGCTCCTTTTGCCTCTGTCGCGCCCTATACCTACTGTTCCGGCTTTCCCTGAACAAACTTATGAGCCAACCTCTCAAGTCACAAGAGCCACCCCAGATGCCCCGTTTAGCCTCTTTATCAGCCTCACAGTCATAGATTGTCTTATTTTTTCCCTGGTGTTTCTTGTAGATGCAGAACCTGGACCCTCCTTTAGATGTATTTGCTCTAATCCCTTTCTACAGGAAATTCCCAAGGACCAATCAGAGACAAGCAGTTAATACAGTTTTCCTTTTAACCACTTAATCTCTGGTCTCGAGAACTCACAGAATCCCTATTATAGAATAACAAGCCTAAATTTGGGTTCACACATACAGAGCAATTCAAGTGTGCCTGGTTTTGCTCTCTATAACAACTGGGTTTCTTGTTTTCCCCTTTTCCTGTGATCAGGATAGTCAGCATGGAGCCATTTGAAAGAAGACAATGTGAATGCACATGCAAGAAACAGATTTGATAGTGTTTAAAAATGTGTGTCAGGAAGAGCCACACAGGGATTGCTGAACAGGAAAGAAAAGAGAGAAACAAGAAAGACACAGACACTCGTGCTAGCTGGTAGAATCCGGGGCACATTTTTCATTTCAGCTTAAAATCTGAGCCACAAATAATGACCAAAGAATACATTTCTTATAATTTCATAGCATAAAGCATGTCCCTTTTCTGAATGTCCTCTGTGTTGAATTCCCCCCCCCAAAAAAAATTGATGGCTTTTTCTCATCTGAGAAAAAAACAGACCTTATTTCCTACACATTTCAGAGCTAAAACTTAGATGACACTTATTCTTTTCTTTTGTGTTAATTTACATAAACCACAAGTGAAATAAATAAGAATTTTAAATTGGTGAAAATTTTCTTGTGACATTATAATCTTGCTTCACTTGTGATTTTTTAAAAATAAACTTTCACTTTATTACAAATAAAATTGAAAATAGTTTGTTTTAGGAAATTAAAATAAAACCATAGATAAGCAAATTAAAAATAAAATTTAAATCACTGTAAGTCCTAATGCCCAAAAATAACCAGTGTCAGAATTGCTGGTGTATTAAATGATTTGTTTTGTTTTGTTTGTTTGTTTGTTTCTGATCTTTAAAGGGCTCTTTTGGAGGAATGGATTCTGCCGATTTTAACCTTGCTATATTTGTGGATGCTGCATCTCACACACTAATGCTGCTGGATCTATAGGATAGAATAATTTTTTTAATGGCTGGAATATTTAACCAGAAAATATCTGACATATGCAGCTTCTGTCTCAGCTTTAACGGTGCCCTGGTGAGAAGCAGCCCTCCATGCTGTCATTTCGGTGCACACACACAGACAGCCATCCATCATGAATATTTAAAATTCAATCATTAGGTGCAGCAGCAGCAGTGGCAGCGTATTTGTTGCAACTGATCAGCCACTAATGGTTTAAAAACTTCGAAATTGGGGGCTTCTTTTGTCAATTGAAGAGGATTATTCCAATCCACTGAAGCTCCTTGTCAGAATGGAAGAGTGTATTAAAAGAGATGTGATTGCACCCCAGGGTCGCTTACAATATATAATTTACTAAGCACACATGCTAAAGAGAAAAATAGATCAAACGGATGAGATTGGCGAGTCCTAAAATCTTCCCGTACCCAGATCAAACATGCTCACAAACAAACAAACAAAATACCCCCAATTCTGTTCCTTTCTGAGTCCTGATTTCTGGCCTCAGAGGGCCCCCGTGCTTTGTGACCTAGGCACCACTCAGTCATTCATTCCTCCAAATTAGCTTTCCTTTCCAAGGGAGCCCTTCACAACAATAGAAACAGCAGTGCAGTCTGTTGTCACAACAATCAGGCGGAAGTGTGTTTTCTTTCATTGCCCCGAGTTTGGTGATCAGCCTGTTGTGCGTGGCTAGACAGGATTTTTGAAGATTCTCCCTCCTGTGCTTAATTGCGCCTGTTCATCAGTGCAATCAGCTGCCTAGCGCTGGCCACTGCACTTTGCCTCTTAATCAGTTTCCAACTCCCTAAATCATATTTAAAAGGCTTTGTGCAGAGGCCCAGAATCAGTGTTCAGTTTATCTGATCCCTCCCCGTGACCTGAGCTGTCAGAAGTCCTTGCGGGAGAGGTTCGGTATCAAGTAGAACATGGAAACCCATGTAAAATAAGCACTGTAATTTCTTATGACTCTTGCAGGACCCCGTGAAAAATATTTTTACAATTTGCTCAGTAGATTGTATCAGAAGGTGAGCTTGTGCGCTCCTCGCTGCCCTCTGCACCTTTCCACGCTTACCTGGGCTAACCATGGTCATGTTGACCCAGAAGAATAGGACACACAGTTTGGTTTGGTTTTTTTAATGTTGTAATTTTGTACAATCAGAATAATGAAGGAAAGAGGGATCAGAATAATGGAGGAAAGAGGGTGGGAAGGAAGGAGGTAAACAGGAAAGGAGGGAGAGAGGGAGGGAGAGAGGAAGAAAGTTTTGTCCAGTAGCATGCTGGGTACCATTTGCAAGTTCATCTATGAAATAATTTCATCTTTAAAAAATAGTTCCATATAAACGTGTTTGCTCCTGGTCTGCACCCCCGTGCTTCAAATAACCATTGCCCGCCTTCATCAGGATATCCTGCAATTTAGAAAATCCAAGTGATTCATTTTGACATTTTGAAGGGAAACTGTGGGCTTTCTCTGTGAGGCTACTGATCCATGTCACACTCAGCCCTGTCCCATTATCCTGTCCCTGGCCTGCCTTTTCATAGATTCAGAAAATCCTAAGTGCGAACTGTGAAAATCTTATTGAGTGATGTGAGAAAAAGCAGATCCATCCAGTTTCATTATACTGTTGGGGGTCCCCCTGCCCCTGCCTTCATGCTTATTATCAAAGAGCTCAGTGTGACTTGGACCCGTAGCCTCACACCATCTCCCTCCAAAATATCAAAATGGATCACCTTATTGTCCTAAATCACAGGACATCCTGAGAAAGCCACGCAGTAGGTATTTGGAAGTATACAGACGGCCAGAAGTAAACGTTCACCTGGAGCTTTGTGTAAAGACTGTAAAAAGACTTTTACAGAAAAGCTCCATTCGTCATCAGAAGTCATAAACCGATGACTATTTTAAAATACATCTTTAAATATACAATAATATTGAAACTATCAGTAGATCATTTCTTTCTTAAACTCTTTCCCTTACAGACACAAATGCTTAGTTTGTGCCTGGAGTCTGGCTAGTAAACTAAAAATCAGGTGCAGCCTTGAGCTTGTTATAATCCACGGTTTAGTCGACAAGGCTCCAGGCAATGTGCAGAAAGGGAAACTAAGGCACAGAATGATCAATCGGGCTTGCAGAAATAGGCATCTGCAAAGTTGAGGAGAAGGCATTCCAGATTTTTCTATCACTGTCAAACTGTCATAAATAACTGTGAGGAAAGTCTGCTTGGAGCATTTCAAACTCTGTGGATCCTCTGTTGATACAGATGTTGAGATTTCCCCCCACTCCTAAAACCACATTAGACTAAGGGGTTAAACAGCAACATTACCCTGGTAAACCTTACTCTGACTCAAGATTGACTTGACCAACTGTAATTTTACTACTGCACAGATTCAATCTGCTAAGCAAATACGAATCATTTTGAAAATGACCTACCTAGGTATTTATTCAGTTTGTATTTCAGAATTATCATAATATTGGGCAGAAGGAGATGGTGGTACCAAAAAACCCATTTTAAACCGCTCACCATAGATTTATAAATGGGACCACAAAAGAGAAAATAGGAAATCACATCCTGTGAAATGCTTTAGTTCAGATAAGGTAAACGTCTGTTTCAAGTCCAAAAACATCGAGATGAGTAAAATTTTATTTCAAGTAGCTTCCTGCTTTGCTTTGGTCTCAAGCCAGCCAAACTCCCGATACCACTCACTCCTGTGCAATCTCCGTACAGTCATGGAAAGAAAATGGGCAGCCTTGAAGCTTTCTGGCATCTGTTCAGAGATGTATTTATTCAGCCAAATATCATTTTCTTATTTAATTTCTCTAATTTCAGTTTCTACCTGGATATCTTTGTCAATTTGGGCCTGATTCAAACACCCTGAACTTGAGTAAAGACGGCTTCTGTTTCCATTCTTAACTCACACGCCTTCACCCCTCTCTCTGTCGGTGCACCCCCCTGGGTGTGCTCCATCTAAAACAGCCCCATGTCTAATTCCTTCCCTGCCTGCTCCCCATTCATTCTCCGTCACTCCATCTTCTTGCTTCTTTGGTGTGTCCTCTCTGTAGGACAGAGGGCCATTTCTGATTCCCCGCCCACGACACCCTAGCCCTGATATCTACCCTCAAGCTTAGATTCTCCCTATGTAATTTGCGAAGCCATTAGGCTTGAGTAACTATTTGACGGCAAAGTCAAGGCCCATTATCTTAAAATAAATAAATAAATACATAACCTCTCCAGGAGAAAAACCACATTGATGATAAAAAAAGAAGGAAAAGAGGGTGAATAGTGCAAGCCAGAAAAGGACTCCATCAGTGGCAGACTTTTGGCCTCTGAACAGGGGCTCTCAGACTCTCCACTCACCAAGTCCCCAACCTCTCTAGTGTGGTCTAGTCCACCTTCATCGTCCTATGGACGGATGGCACCTTTGAACCATCTTCCCATCATTCCTCTTCTTGGCCACTCCAGGACCTCAGTAGCCCGTGAGGAGCAAGGTGGCTGCGGCAGTGAGGGGACAGTCATGACCAAGGAGGAGGCACTAAGTCGGCAAGGAAAAGCCGTGCACTCTGCTCTGACCGCCTAATTGTCACAACTGATGTGTGTCGGCAGCGATTCTGAAAGGTGTAGAAAGTCGACGAGGTTTTAAGGAATTCTCAAGTTCACCAGTGGTCTACTTTTTGCAAAGAAGGCTGATCAGCTTGGTATTGTCAACCTTTATCATCCCTATGCTAATGAACAAGGCAAAGATACCAGAAGCCACCGACATCTAAATGATTGCATGTAATTGGTTTTAATCGTCGTTCAACCTTGTGACCAAAAGGATGTTTCCCTTACCACCAGCATATGGAACACGGAGTGATTAGGAAGGGTAGGAAGGGTGTTTTGTTCTTCAGACTTAGCAACTATTCACTATTCCATCAGATGTTGCTCTGATGAGGCAGGCGTGCCCCAGGGGGCTCAGAGTACAGTACACACTTGCAGGCGCTCAGCTCACAGCCAGAGTCTGTGGAAGGTCTTGGAAGAGACTGGTTCCCATACAAATGGGCCATACTGGAGCCAGTGCGCAGGAGCTGCAGAATTCCACTCTAACCTCACCCCACATATTAGTTGTGAATTTGATAAATGCCATCCTGAAGAGCAATTGATTTATTAATTAGCTGATTCAGAATGTTCTTAGGGCTCATTTGGGATATGGAGTCATTATAATTTAAAAATGTCAGCACAGTGCAATAGAAGATGAAAATGGTATCTCCCAGGGGCCCTGTGGGCAAAGCTTTTTCCTTTGGTGGGTGAGGTTTTTCTCCATGGCCAGGATGCCGCCCACAGGAGGTCATTTCATGAGGTCCACAGAGAGAGACTTCAGGAAATGAGGGAAAGCTCATTTTTTGAAAAAGAAGCTCAGGGCCAGATTGGGGAGGGACTAGGCCAAGAAGGATGGTAATCATTTGGTTATTAACCTGGAAATTGTAGCTGTTTCATGACAAGACTCAAAAGAATTAAAGTCCTTTAGAAGTGACTGCCATAGAAACTCCAACTGCATATCATGACCTGATCTATGAACTGGTTGTCTGTAAATGTCTTTCCAGCAAAAGATTTGGTGGGCTGAGAAGGTAAAAATATGGGCTGGATTAAATTATCATTAATTTTAACTAATTAGGGGTTTGTTTGTTTGTTTTTTGTTTTATTTTTGCATTGTCCTTAAACACAGGTAATTAAGACCTGACAGTACTGTAAGTTGGCATTTTAATTCATAATTAAAATACTCTATTTCCCTGCACTGGGACTGGGAGTAAATCAACACTTGTGATATATCAAGTTATTGTCTGGTGTGATTCTCAAATGTGAGCATGTATACCCATGACACGCCTTAGTCACGTACTCATTTCTGGGCAAAAGATAGATGAAATGTCCTTTCTGTTGCCTGCTGAGCTGGACAGCAGATTGAGGAGTTTGGTTGGGAGAAACAAGTAACCGGCAAAACCCCATTATCCGATGGGTACACATGGAGATTCAGAGAGGAACAGATGTCATTATCTGTGGGTTTAGTCCTCTCAGAGGGAAAAGAAGATGAAGAATGCGTTGGCAACTAATAAAAGAAGCTGGGCTTGTTTACTGTATTAAAGCCTCACTGATGTCCAAGGCCCTGGGCCTCTGGAAGGTTCCTGAAGGGCCCAGCAGCTAGAGAAGAGTGCTCCAGTGACTCCAAAATGCAGATCACTGAGCTTCTTACTGCCCAGTGTTCATTGTAGCATTGAGCGGCTTGGAGTGGAATGAGTAAGGAATTTAAAATCAGGTGGATTAAGGTAGGAATCCAGCCCTTGCAGAGTGGTTTTGAGCAAGTTCACCAATCTCCTTAAATATTAGTTTCTTCAGCCCAAGTGTGGTACGTGAGTGTGTGTGTGTGTGTGTGTGTACCTACCTCCACTGGACACAGTGTTGCATGCCTGTAATCTCCGCGACTCCGGAGGTTGAGGCAGGAGGATGGCCAAGTTCAAGCTCGACTTCAGCAACTTATCGAGACCCTGTCTCAAAATAAAAAATAAAAAGAGCTGGGGATGTAGCTCAGTAGTAAATCACCCTTCAGTTCAAGTCCCAGTACCCACTAAATAAATAAGCCTCTCTCCTGGGATTGCAGAAAGGGAAGTAGATAATGAGTATGTGCTCAGGAAATATACTTTCTCTTCTGTTTCCTTTGCAGACACCTGATGCAGTCACTCACCTATAGTGTATCTTCCTAGTATGTAAAATGTAGGAGTAATAAGTCCAACACATTATTTCCTGCTTAAAACTCCTCTATTATAAACCAGGTACCTTAGCGTCCCTTCCTTGTCTGACAGCCTTCGCACCTCCCAGCTTTCTCCAAACGAGAACTTGGACCTAATGTTCGGTCCTGGTGCACAGGCACAGAGTGTATCTCCCTTGCCACGGCTGGAAACCAGTATCTCCCAGGGGATGCCTTGTCTGTGGGTACCCCCTAGCCCGCAGTGAACTCTGGACCTCCTATTGATCTCATGTGCATCTGGGTCCACTCTGATACCAGCAAGAATGGAGGTTGCCGGCCCTGGCCTCTGACTGGACAAATAAATGTGTTTGTCAGAGCCCTTTCCTGACGTAGTTGTCTCTAGCCCAGGTGGCCCTGTGTAGGGTAATTAGCTCTCTTTACAGGAGGGGACATCAGGAAGCTCCTCGCTGCTTACTTGGGAAACATGCAAAAAGATTTTGTTAATGCAGCTGTTACTCGCCTTTTGATCATGCTAATGGGCAGCCTGTGAGAAATTTAACTTCCTATCACTGCCACCAAGCAACACCTGTCACACAAAGCATTGTTTCTTCTCACTGTTGATAAGTGTGACTTGTGGAGACCAGCGATAGGATGCTCATTTTTATCTGCTAAGTGCACAGTGCTTGTAAAAAACCAGCAGTGGCCTTGTTACCACTTGACATGACACTAGGTTTAGCTGTTTACATTGACACGCTGCTGCACCCTTTCAGAGTTGCAGCCGGGGGTCAGATTCATTAGAGAGCACTGGGCCCAGAGAGAGGCGGCATCTGCTGAGATTCTCTCTGCTCCCCTGTTGGAAGCAGCAAGGCAGACAGGAGCTTGAATCTTGGAATGGGTGGCTTTTCATCCTTTTCTTTGTTATGATTATTTGAGAACCCCTGTTTGTTCTGTGACCCTGCATGGAGAAGATGAGAGAGAAAGATAGATCTGGGCATGGCTCTCACCCCAGTGATGAAGAATAAGAAGGTTGGGGCCTGCTGCAGTTGCTTTTCTCTTTGCTGACACGTGGCTCTTTGTTGCCCAGAGGCTGCAAGGGAGGGAGTTAGAAGCACGTGTCTTTCTTGCCATAGCAGCAAGGCTGAGAAGTAGAAGTAAACTGAGCGGAACTTTCGGATTAGTCCTTTCCGTCTCTTTTCTCCTCCTTGTTTGTGAGAATTGCCTTGACTAATTTGGTGAGCAGATTTCCTACATCGTGCTTGAAGCCACATATCTTTAGGTTCTAATGTTGTCATCCTTTGGACATTTAGAAAATGGAGGGTGATAGTCCAGAATCCTCAGTGCATTTTGCAGCTGCTGATAACTTGTAACAACTAGAGTGCTCATTGCAGCAGGAGCTGAAGCCTAGCCCTTCACTCATGTCATTGAATGCATGTGCAGAAGCATGCATGCCACACGTGAGATGCTCCTTCTGCAGCCCTACCACAGTGTTGTGGGAAGGCACACTGGTGCAGTGGACCAAGAGGACAACCATCTTCCATAACCTCGGGAACCTCTGGCACTACCTACCACCCATGTCTAACATATCTATCCCACGCCAGGTCTCAGCCTCCTGGTTTGACAGGCTGCCAAAGCTCCTTTCTGCCTCCATGTCCATAAGGATGAGAAGATCAGTAGTACATCTCCTTGAGTCAAGTGATAGACACATTTCAAAAAGCAACTACCATGTCACTCTGTCCTTGCCCTTGGGAACAGGATCGCTTCATTTGCCAAGTGGGTCCCCGGCTAGGCCTTTTTTAGCTGCTGTTCGTATAGCATAGTGAGTTCTTCTGTCCAAAAGATTCTCACCAGGTCATACCAGGGATCCATGGGTATTTTCTTAAAGTATATCCCGTGAAGTAGTAATGCCACTGAGTCACAAAGCCCGGAGAAGCTCATCAGGCTCTTGCTTGGCTTTCTCAGTCCCAGCGTTATGGCAGCTAGCTGGCAAGTCCAGGGCCAGCCTGGCTTGGACAGTCCCCATCCCACATATGAACTGGTTTCTGTCTGCGTCTTCTTGCCCTATATGCCTCGGTCGTCGACCGCAGGGGACGCTCCCCAGGCCAGGAGCTGGGCCACTGTTCAGTGTCTGGGCCTCGTGTGTGTGTCGCTGCAGGCTCCTCCGTCACATTGTGCAGATGTTGTTCTGCTGCCAAGAACTTCTTGTGCGGGAGGAGAGGGATGTTTGTGGTGATACAGGACTTGCACACAAGATGCTCCTTCTCCCTTTTGTGGGGGCGGAGCTTCTGACAACTTCCATCCACCTGAATTCAGGTAGAATGAGTTGCGCGCCTTCTGGGGGTCAGCTGCAGGGCCGGACAGGCAGGGAGAGCAGACTGTGGACACTCACCTCCCCTGTCTGCCACCCACAGCAGCCTCCACCTGCAGCTGCTTCCTCGGCTCCCGCCACTGTCTCCCCTTGGTGTCCACCATCCCCTGTGTCTTCGCAGGTCATTTATAATCAGCAGTCATGGCGTCCGGGCCTCATTAGTGATATAGCCATTCCTTCAGTGCTTCAGAAATAATCATTTAGAAGAAAACGCACAGTTTCCTTCCCTTGAGAGCCCATGAGTGATGAATTTATTTCAGTTTGGCTGGTTTGGCTGTCTTGCTCAGCCTTATTTCCATATTTATTTCAACAAACAATGCCGGGTGGGGAGGGGAGCACATGCTGGGTGTACACACACACACACACTGACGATCTGCTCCCTCCTCGAGTCTTGGGGGAGGTGTAGGAGGAATGCCAACCAAAGAAGCCTCCATTAGAAAGAGAGAAACTGGCCTGCGGGACGAGGAGGGGGTACAATGTAGCAGAAGGTGAGCTAGTTCATGATTTTTGAATTTGAAAAATTGTGGTTAGCATGCCAAAGCCATAGGTTATTAGCCCCCCCCTCTCTGGAGGAAAGCGTCTCAAGAGTCCTTTAGCCCCTTGACCCCTTTGCTCTTGTAAGATCTGATTTATGTGACAGTCGACAGCGATGAACTTTCTAGGCCAACAGAGATTCAGGTGCCCTAGCTGATTCTCTTCTATTCCACGCTGCTCTGGTGAGGAGCTGGAATGGGATCAGATGCTGCTCTGATAAGGAGCGAAGCCAGCAGGTTCTGGATAGTGAAGGGGGTCCGTGAGTCAGACTTGCAGATGTGCAGACCACCTGGCTTCCAGAAAAATCTGTTCTCTTAAGATTTTTTGGCTATATTAAGAAGTCGGCCAAGGCTCAGCCCACCTGAATTTTTTCAGATGAGTGTTTTCAAGTGACTTCAGCCAATGGTCAGGAATCTGTCTAGAACCAGGTCACGGTCACTGGGTCAAGGGGCCAGGAGGGCCACTTCACCATTGCTAACATCATCTTACAAGCCAAGGAAGACAGCAGCATCTTAATTCTGTGGGGACACTTCAAATATGGCATTTAGTGTCTAATAGCAATTGCAGTGGCAGGAATAGTAATGATAAAGATGAAGATGATGATGGTGGTGATGATAAAGGGTTCCCAAAGACTAGCTCCCTGAATTACAAAGTCATTCTCTCTTCTACTACATCAGTAGAGTTTTTCTTATAATCTTTGTATTTATGTTTGCTTCTTTTAAGCCATAGAGTAAAAAGTTGTAGAATGTGCAGAACCATACCAGGTCCTAGACATACCTAACACCACTTTTTCTGAGGAAATTTTCGACAATGAATCCATTTTACAGGAGAAAGAATGGAAAAAGCAAATGAGTAGAAGAACTAAGGGGAAAAAAAACATTTTTTGAGTCATGGATCCAAACAGCAATACTTAACAAAATTTCTTTTTCTCAGAAATACATTTTATAAAGCATAGGATTCATTTTTCTAAGAAAGATATCTTGCTTTCCCCAAACCAATTCAGTGGACAAAGAGAGGTGCTCGGGGTGAAGAAAAAGATGAATTGAGCAATATCTAATGGATACTGTCCTCCTCCAAAACTGGATTTGACATGGTCTGAGATAGGAGGGAATATCTCAGGGGAAGAGGAGTATCTGCAAGTTGGGGAAGTTCTACTGACATGCAGTATTTTTTCAGAAATAATCTTAAAAAGAATGTTTAAAAATCTAGTGCCTGGTGGGAAATAGATAGTAGATTCACATGCAAGCTAATATCACCATGAAGAGTAGCCCGGGACCAAGTGAAGAGGCCCATCATTAACAGAGCAAGTCAGGCCAGATTGGCACTTATCCAGTGGCCCGCAGCTACCTTGCCTCACTCTGTTCATGATAATCTCTGGAAATGTAACCCAAACCCACTCTCTGCTGCTCCAGACCTGCCTTTATGGGGAGAATAGTCTAGCATGGTCAGATCTCTCAGCCATTTTCTCTTCAACCTTTCATCTAATGCAGACTTTCAGAATGGCTGGTGTGTGTGTGTTTGTGTGTCTATGAATTGAACCCAGGGACATTTAACCACTGAGCCACATCTCTACTCCTGTTTTATTTTTATTTTGAGTCAGGGTCACACTGCCTTGTTTAGGGCCTCGCTAAGTTGCTGAGGCTGGCTTTTAACTTGAGATCCTCCTGCCTTGGCCTCCCAAGCTGCTGGGATTACAGGCATGTGCCACCACCCCCAACCAGAATGGCTTATTATTTATTCAGCCAAACTGTGATATAGGAGGAAGTGCCTTCCTTCTCCCTGAGAGATGAGCTGTGCTCTTGTGGAAAACGATATGGATGGGTTGGGCTGTATCAGTCACTTTAGCAAATTAAAGGTCTGTAATCGCCTCAGACCTTCTTGGAGACATGGTCAAACAGTAATAACAACAGTATTGTTTTGGAAGTTAGAGCTATGATGAATTCCACCAAGAATAATATTGGCTCAGGCTCTCCAGCATTTCTGGGCCTTTGGAGACAGGCACAGGTGCCGGGAAGCTGGGAAGGGCCCCTTACCATCTCATCTAAGGCAGGCTCCAGCACTTTGCTAGACTCCTGGGGCTTCTTGCAGGAACTGTGGTGTTCCATTTTTAATTGGTAATCTGACCACCCCTAAATGTGGCATTGAGACAGCAGAAGTTGATAATTGAATAAAGATGATCATCGTGGTTGTTTTGCATTGGAAATAGTTCTCACAACTACCCTCTGAGGATATTTCCTATCACCACCCTCGTTCCTGCTCCTGTAATTTTATACTGTCTGAGTCTGAGATTTTTATTGTATTGATATGTTTCTCCCAACTGCCCTTTTCTAACTTTCTTTATTTAGTGATGAGTTGGCAGAGGATAGGAGAGTGAAGCGGGCAAATTGACTGACAGGCTGAAATGTAGATGGTTGTCTAGTCTCTAGAACACACAGTGGTTATCTATAGAAATGGTCATAGAAGAGAAGACACAGAAGGGTGGTCCTTGATGTCTTCCGTGGGCATCCCAGCCCCAGAGCACCAAGGGCCGCCATGAGCTGACCTGCCACCTTCCCTGGCATGCCCAGCCATGTTCTGTGCAATCCGCTCTCTCCTGCAGACTCGGGGGCAGTCCCCTCCCCCAAGGCCCCTTCCTCTTCGTGGCAAGCAGAAGAAACATGTTCCCAAAGACTAGCTCCCTGAATTACAAAGTCATTCTCTCTTCTACTACATCAGCGAAGTTTTTCTTAAAATCTTTGCACTTGTATTTGCTTCTTTTGAGCCATATTTCCTCCATAGAAATAATATTTGACACTTGTGTCATTGGAGGAAGGAAATTAAGGGCCTCTTTATTCAGAAACGTTATCTTCGATTTTGATTGAGACACAGCACCACACACTAGGAAAACCTCTTAAGTGAGACCTGTTGGGTTCAAGCCAAAGCTCCCATACTACCCAGCTATTTGTCTTCCTTGGTGACTACAGGCCATTGAGTAAAAATGGGGACAGTCCCCTTTGATAACGTAGATCAAGTTAGATCATCTCGGGTCAGCCGTAACACTGTTTTCCCAGTCTGTGTAATATTATGGCTGCCTGTAGGTGACCACCCACTGCTGAGGGGACTTTCAAACTCAGTCGTAGGCTAGTCATAATTCTCTGGTTCACAGAAAAATGCAGGTTCGGAGTTTGAAAGGAATATGACAAGGACCAAAATAAAATCAGTCTCAGGACGCCTCAAATAATAAATGAAAGCTGAGCCCACGTGTCTGTCTTTAGTCAGTAGCATCCTCTGAACATTTAGTATTTGCAGCATTGTATTAGGCACCCTGCAGCCTCAGCTGAAAATTCATTCACCAGCAGCACAGGGCAGAAATATAAAGACAGGCACAGCCCAGGGTACCTGTGCACACTGAGGGCACATGGAGCCATCTCCGAGCCAGGATGGAGGGGTCGCCTCTCTTTATTCAGCCTTTGCTACTGGTGGAATCGTTTCCTTTACATAAACTTTCATTAATTTTCACTGAATCCAAATTACTATGCAAGAACATGCTTCAGAAAGGGGGTGACACCATGCTCTTGTTCCCCTCTCCCTGTCACTGCATCTTTGCCAGAGCTATTTGCTTCTTCAGCCAAAGGAAAATGTGGCACTAGAAATTAAATAAAAATGCAGGACTCTTATAAGAATACTTCCCCCTTGTGAACTGAATAAAATTAACTTCTTGGGGTGCACATAAAACCAGGGCCTATTTCCTGTCTCTAACTATACTTCACCTCCCCTCATTTTTCTCCCAGAGAGTGGTGGTCACCGTTTGATTAATTTTCTGACATCTCTGTAGTTAATGCACAGTTGTTTAAATGACTTTGATTCCAAATTAGTAAAAATTCCTAGAGCAATTAAATGCAGTGTTTCGTGTTCAAGGACTTCAGCTTTATTCTACCCTTTCCTTCCCTCACATCAGCCCAGCCTAAAGACCCTTGGTCAGAAGTACATGCAGGTGGGTCTTTTATAACCAGGCTCCTCTCTGGGGGGCCCAGCAACATCAGTATCCCTTCAGAACTGGGAATTGCACTGCCTAGGCCCACTCTAAATGTACCAGATCAGAATCTATGCTTGACCAGGTCCAGTCAATGCTCAAGTTTGAGAAGTACTGCTATATTGGCCGGGCATGGGGATCCCCAGACCACACAGAGAGGTGGCACGTGGGTCTCCAAGAGTGGAAAGAAGCAGTATCAAGTGGTAGTAGCCAACAGAAGCTACAGGGTCTTCCCTCCAAAGAGCTGCCAGATCTTTCTCACTGCCAATTGTGATCCACAGAATACGGTATTGTTCCAGAAGGAAGAAAGAGGATGTTTAACCACAGCAAAACCCCACAATATCAGCAGTCCTGTTTCAGATTGCAATAGAAGTGCACGGAGTTTCTGGCAGAAGGTTTTGTGTAAGAATAAGTTTCCTGTTCAGCCACACAGTGGATTGAAGTCTCATTTCAAAATGGCAGAGCTTCTTAGTTCCCTGTACCTGTCACCAAGTTACATAAGCGATTTTGGATTTTTGTTAGGATGAAGTTTCAATGTCAACCAAAAGAAAGAGAAGCATCTTTTCTTTTTTTCTCTCTTTCACCTGGGCTACTTCCACTGATTTTTTTTCTTTTAAAAATGTTTGAGGTAGATTTCTTCCCATACTGCAGGAAGCCCATAATCCAGCAGAGAAGTGTCTTGTGAAGGCAGAGTCCCCTGATAAGAGAGATGCAGTGATTTGCTCTTCCAGAGAGCTTATAGGAGAACCCACCCTCCCATCAGCGTACCCTGTCCTACACCAGCTGCCTCTTTACAAGCCCCCGGAGACTAGAGCAATTGGGCAAGTCTGTCTGTCCCCAAGACACAACCCTGGGATAATGATGATGGAGAACTTCAAGCAACTAACCCCTGGCCCTGCCTTCTTTAAATAAGAGGGACAAGTAACACTTGCAAGTACAAATTCTTGCATCTGAAATTTGGGGCCTCTGAACTCCAGAGGAGGTCCTCTATTTCTCATCCCAACTTTCCACGGGCCCATGTTTCTCTTACCAGAAAGGGGTCTCTCTCTGGGTTTCTCCAGCCCTTTCTTTTTCCCCTTGGCTGCACCCCCCTTTCCCCCCACTCCAGCCTGCGGGCCTCTGCTCTCCCACTCCCCAAATCGAACATGTACAGATTTTACGGTTCACTGGAGAATAAGTGGCTGTCATTTCACAGACGGGCCAGGATGTAATTAGCCACAATGCATTGGAGTAATGGAACAGATGTCTCTTTGTAAACTGAGTTTGCTGCGGAGCACCGCGTGCGTGTGACCTGCCGACTGCTCCCAGCAATCCACGGCCCCTCCCCCACCCACGGCCACCACCACCGCCTTTCTCTCCCTCTCGTGCTCTCTGGGTTCCCTGGCCGGGGCTCTCTGGCTTGACTGTGTGTTGACCGTTTTTGTTTCTCCTCTGCTTCTCTGGCTCACTTCTGCTGCAGAAAAGCTGCCAGAGCCACTGGGGAGGGGTGGGGGGAGTGAGGGGGCTGAACCCACAGTTATTGATGTAGTCGTTCACAACAGAAAAGGTGATACCCCTCTTATGAGATAATTGGCAGTTTCACATTGCACTTATTACAGGATGATAATACGCCCGCAAAATCATAAATTACTGTTATGCTCTCTGGCCTGTTGTTTTTCTTAACTAGAAATAAAAGAGATGTATCTCCCTTATTCTAAGGTTACTATTTAAAATTTAAGAAGAATCCATGCTGGTCCCAGAAGGGTGATATGCACGAATGTGAGACACTTATACGTAACTTCCAAAGAGCCTTTAAGATAATTTATTTACATAGATTACCTGCTCAGGTGGATCTCTGCTTTTCTGTGTATTTTATTTTAATATGAAGGTCAACCCTGGGGTGGAAGTGGTGGGGGTAAGTAATGACTTTGGCACATCCTAACTTTTGAGACTGAGAGTTTAGTGGGAAGATACCAGGTGAGGTTGCTGTTGGCAAATCAAAACCAGAGGAAAGAGTGAGAAACAGAAGGTCCATCTGCAGAAGAAAGAGGAAGGTCAGGAGAACAGAGAGAACAAAGGTTGTGGCTGCACTTGTTTTAGTTTCTCCTCCCGCCTAAAGGGAACAAGAAGCACAGACAATAAATACATCCACCTCCTCCCTCCAGCCTCCTGCACAGCAGAGGAAAACAATCCCTATTAAAATACAGGGGGTGGCAATCCCTGGCCTTTGTTCCTTAGGATATCATATTCGCTTTGATTGATTTTTTTTTTTTCCTCCTGGCCACAAGCTCAGAATCTCAGCCTTGGTCACCCAGGAGAAGGCAATTCCATGCTAAGACTGTACTCAAGATTGGGCGTGTATTTGGTACCTTTGACAAGAGAGAAATGGTCACTGGGATCAGCAAAGCCACACCCTCTTGGCCAAGGATAGAAAATGTTGCTACTAGCATGACTTTATCAATAAACAGGGAGCAGCCTATTTATCATGTGGGAAAACTGAGGGGAGTGTCTAAGGAAAGTTCTAACAGGGATCCCAGGTTTGAGTCTGAGACCTGGTGCCAGAGAAACTCAAAATGTTTGGTTGATTCTGATTTTGTATTTTAAGATTTTAGGTGTTAGTCAGTTTTCCCAAACACATCTGAGGACCTTCATTCGGGCTTTTAAAACTCATTAGACATTTAAAAACAGCAGTCTAATGCTAATTTCTACCCTGAGGATTTTTGATAAATAACAGGTAGAAATAGATCTCTGGTGTATGAAATTGATACTTACCCTGGTTTAGCCACAAGTAATCGGAAACCTCCTTGCCATGAGCTCATCGATTGTCCTTGCTTATGAAAGTTGAAACCTCCCTATTCTCTGAGGGGTTTGGGTGGCCCTGACTCTGCCATTGGTACACATTTGAAAGAGAAATCATCTCTTCTTTTTTTGCCTATCTCCCTACAGCCCAACAGCCAGAACGAGGAGTACCTGAGGGACTCCACACACTCTGTCAACCTGGCTTTTGTTGTTTTGGTTTCATATGGCAAAGGAATCCTTCTATCCTCGAGGTACTTTATAAGCTCAATATTAGCATAACTATTTCTGCATCATTTCTGCTTCCTAATGAATGCCAAATTGGGCTCGGACGATCAACGATTGTTGATCCATGGGGTGGTGTTGCACATTTTCTCCTGGAAAGGACAGACCATAGGAGGAACATGTTTTACTTTTTGATCCACCTCCAAAACTGACCAACTGTGCAAAAAATATTTGTATTTTAACACAAACTAGACACCAACCAATGGGACCATTGGTTTACTTTGAGATTAGAGATTCCGGATACAGCCAGGATCTACTGACATTTTAGAGAATAGAGGGGTTGAAAGGACTGTCAAGGTCATCTATGCGAAACTCTGGCCAAAGTCAGGAATCTTCTCCTGAACTCTCCGGGAGTCCTTGCTTGTCCTCACTCGTACTTTTTGGATATGGAGTGATTTCAAAGTCCTTCCTCACATTCAGTCCTTCCTCACTCTCCACCTTGGTCCTATGTTGTAACACGGGGTAAATCTTTTTCACATGCAATCTCCAGAGGGCCAAGCAATGCCTTTGTATTTCTCATCTCCTCTCCAACTCAGACACTGCCAGCTCCTTCCAGTCCCTTCAAGTAGGCCTGATTACCTGACCCATTGTCACAGAGACTGTCCTCTCTCTGACATGCTCAGAACAACTGACACCTTTTTTATGAGATTTTTAGATCCATATATAAAATTCCAAATGTCACTAAATGTCAGAGTTCACTAACAATTATCACATTTTTTTTGACTTCAGCCTAACAGTGCTTGAATCAATTACAGATCTCACATCTTTTAACATAAAACACATATAGACAAGATTTTTCTAGCACAGAACAGAGTAGTTAGTGTTTATGAAGCTGTGTATTCAGGCTTTAATATTTATCTTTGCTGGTCTGGTAAGATATTTTTTTTTCTTGTAATTGTCATTCTTCCTGGTTGCGATGCCGGTATACAAACGGCTAACACAGATGAAGAACGGCATCCATTCAGAGCCGTCCACTACTGCCCAGTAGAATCCATTCTCCTTGGTTTGTCACAAGACTTCATCATTGTTCCCTGTCATGCCCTGGCCCTACCTCTTATTCTCCGGGGTCTACCTCAGCACTTGCTCCAACATAGGTTCTTCATGTCTTCACACAGGCTGTTTCTCTGCGTGGAAGCCTCCAGCAACACTTGATCTAATTCATAAACTTCTACTCCTCCTTTAAGACTTAACTCAAGAGCCACAGGGAGACAAGGAGGCTGCCCAGCAAAGGGTTTCCACCTTGCGTCCAAAGTGTGGGGCCAACAACAGTCCATGAGCATCTTTGTTCTGCTTATTTTTCACATTAAGTAAAGGCCATTGATTCTTTACAATAAAAAAAATAATAATTGCAAACAAACACAAACAATCGTCACTTCTAGAAAGCCCTCCCTGGCCCACTTGCAGCCCAGTCTTTGAAGCGCTGGTCCACGGCGCCATTGATCATTTATCCTGTTCTCTTCAGCTGTTTGTTCTTGGTCAGGCCTCACTAGCCTTTCAGCTCTTTGATGGCCTGGGCCTTTTTATTCCCTCGGGTTTCACAGTTTAGGACAAACCTTTGTGTTACGATGGGAGTCTCTGTGTGCATGACATCTGTCCAGGTCTACAAGGGCACAGCTTCCCTGCGCAAAGGGATCCCAAGGAAGTACCAACAAATGCTTTGCTCAAGTCAAGACACCCTGACCCGTTAGTGTAGTAAGACGGTTAAAAAAGAGAAGTGAGCTTTGGTGAGTTGTTCGTTGTTTTGTTTCTTCCTTCTAAGAAGCTCAGGACAAATCGTGACAACCTGACATCCAGGCTGCCTGACCATGCTGAATATCACTTCACTGACTATTACAAATGCTATTATGGCTCTATCCTAAGCCATATTATAATTGGTTTTTTTTCCCCTAAATGTTAATGGGTTTATGATTAACTATAATTGTATATAGGAATCCACATCAAGGACTAATTATAGGTACTTATTCACTCACCTTTTAAATCCCTACTATGTGCAAACGTGTCAGACAAATAACATCTTGACAACGCTGTAATGACTCCAAGTATAATTAGCAAACAAGATGATGCTGAATTGTTCAATTACATGCTCACTTTTTCAAGAGTTGACATACCACCACTGTATTTATCATCAATTAAATTTCCCTATATTAGTTACTTGCAGTAATTTTGGAGGCAATCACCTCAGCTCAAATTGCCATAGCAAACCACATAATCTTACCAAATAGAATTATTTCCAACAGTCATCGTTCCTCATCAATTCTTTATTAAAGACTCATTTCTCAAACCACTTTAAATTGTGGCTTAGAGTAAGTCATTTATAACCACATTTTGGAAATAGGCACATTACATTTCCATTTCACAAATATGTTTTATTAGTAATGAGTAGTAAGTATTCGATTACTATTAGTATTCTCATCATAGGTTGGAAAATGCTTAATTAACAAAGATATTGGATTGGAAAAAAAATGACTCTGGGCATATTTCTTCTTGACCAAATTGCTTTTTTCCCCCTGATAGTCTTTTGTAATTTTTAATTGCATTCACCTATCCCAGAGAGTATATTTCCCAGGGTCTGTGGAGGGAGGCGGAAGCCCTATAGAAGTGAAACACTGTCAGGATCTTCCAGACTCTGAACCCAGTTAGGTGGAAAGCCCTTTGTAGAAACCACCAGTGCCAGAGTCTTCCCATTGCACAGAACAGAGCAACTAGATTTCTATTATGGTGGATCCCCTTAAACTGACATTTGTAATCCACAGCCACTGTTTCTGCTACCCTTTGGGGATGGTTTTGGTTTTTTATTTTTTGTTTTTTGCATACAGCTTCTTATTTTCCTCTCTCTGACTCAGCCTCACTTTCCAGAACATCAGTAAAAGCCACAGAGAGGGTCACTATGTCAGGAAAGTCACCGAGATGTCCCTGCCCAAACTGTCCCTGGTGGGGATTCTGACCTTGGGCTCCTCTTGAGCCAGCATCTTTTCCTGGTTGTCATTTGGTTTGGCTGGAGCATTCGGGTGGCTTGTTGTCCTGTCTCTTCCTGGAGCCGTGGTTTTACTCCAGGTGCAGGGCTGCCTTGGCCTCTTACCTCATGTGTGGTGTTGTTCTTTCCATTCTTCTGCATTGTTACTTTGCCAAGGGCCAGGGCTCTCCTTGCCACAGTAGCATCTGCTTCTGCTGGGGTCAGCTATGTGCTCTCTGAGGTCACAGATTGATGGCTGCACTTATGGATGCTCTGCGCACACAGAAGAGCATGGGCTTGTGTTTTAGCCTAAATGACGGAGTTGTGGACAGCCCCAGTCTGGAGTGGCTCGCTGGTTCCCTAACAGCAGGCAATTAGCTTGCCTCTGGAGCCTCCCCGCAGCAGTTCTTACGCAGATAGTTATCTGAGTGAACAGGAAGAACATTAGAAGCATGTGAGAGACAGGTGACTCTTCCTCCACAATGATTGCCCACGATTGTGTCCTAATTGCTGACGTCACTAGCCTAGCTACACTTAATATTTGGCTCGGGTGTCTTTCCCAATGTCCCTAGACATGGGATTCATGTTCATAAAAGCTGCTAATACAGCCCTTCCGCTCACCTGGCGGGTGAATAATGCGCACATCCGTAAGGTAAGCACTCTTATGAACATGTCCTTCAAGATTCTGAATGGGTTCTGGGAGAGAGAATGACCCTGGCTGACACCCCTCTTGGCAGACACAAGAGATCCAGGGCACTTCTGCCTTCCAGAGTGGAGGAGGGCTTTGACACAGGAGGCCACAGGGGAAGGCCAGACAGGGGGGTGGCTCCAAGTGGCTGCTGGGGAAGGCTGTTGGTCACAAAAACTGCACAGTGCTCTTCTTGGGTGGGAAAGAAATGGCTTCCCGTCAAGTGAGTGCCTGCCTCTTTGAATCAGAGCCCTGCACTACCCAGTGAAGAGACCAGCCCCGCTCAGCCAGGAAGATCTGTGGCAGATGCCCCCTTCTTCCCGCAGGGCTCCCCGTGGAAAAGCTGGCAAGGGACCCAGAGCTGCTCCCTCAGTGCTATCTCCACCCTGGGTTACAAATGAGGATTGATGTTATGCTGGGAAACCGTAATGGCCTGATCACAGCCATCATTCTAGAACAGCCTCTCTGCTCCCTTCACATCTGACTGGTTATCTATTGTTCCTCGTTGCCAGTTTGTTTGAAGCTCTCTGCAGCATTTGCAGGTGTAAAAGAACTTGCAACTTCTTCCCGGCTCTCTTCCTTGAAGTCATTGTCTATATTTAGGTCAGTGACGTGATGTGATGAGAGATGTTGATAAGTTTCCGTGCCTCACCCTGAAAATTGCTTCTCGGGATACGGGGAAATGGAGAGACTCTAATGGCACCGCCTCATGCCACCGGGGCTGTGCAGCTTATGTGGCTGTGGCTTCCAGCTTATGCCGCCAGCGGGGTGGGACCAGCCCTGAGCCACCTGCCAACACGCTGCACACAGTGTCACAGGAATCTCACTCTGGCCTCCCAGAGCCGCCGTGTGGTAGAGGAAACTGATAAAAAGGTGAGAGGGAGGGTTAGGAAGTTGCTCTCTCCTTTACCTGGAGTCCAGAGCCCGCACTCTGCCCCTTCAAGTAGAAAATGTGGCCCTGATGAATCCTGCCCACAAAGGAACTGCGCCTTTTTAACATGCAAATGTTCAGTCAGGGAAAGGAAATAGACACCTCCTCCTTCAGGGACTAGGAGACAATCACAGCCACCCCCGCCCCACCCCCAATCCCATTTTCCTTCCCTCTTCCCATTCTAAGAGAAAGAAATTCTGATTTCCCCCATTCTTTTTTTTTTTTAAGGGAGGGAGGGGTTTGCACAGAATTGTTCTTAAACCACTGTCTTCTACCCCACTTCCTCCCGTCTGGATAGGCTTCATTAATTTGATAAGCCGACACCAAAAGCTAGGGGTGGCGGTGGGAGGGGGCTGGGCGATTGCAGGGGGGCTGCCTAGGGGCTGCCCGGAGGTTTCAGAAGATGAACCGCTAATGATGTTGAAGATGTACCTTTTCAGACTGCGTGGTCCCTCTGGAAAAATCAGGGTCCTTTTTCACTTGTTCCGATTGTACTGCAAGAACTGAAAAAGAGAGGCCTGGTCGGGACGGAGGGGGGTACCGGGCGGGGGTGGTAAGTAGGCAGATGCGTCTCCAAGGAGGAATAGAAGCCGTCAGTTCCACAGCTTGAACGGGGCCTTTTCTTTAACAGGGTATCTGATATTGTCATGCTGAAGAGTCGGAAACTAATGGGGGGAAATACATTCATTTGCTAGGTCAATTATTGAACATTCTTGCCTGATACTTACAAACTAGTGAAATTACTGCAAATTGACAATATGAATATTTTGATCAACATCTGTGACCCTTGAATTCAAACCGGGTGGGATGCAAACCACAGGGCTGTGATATCTCAGACACAAGGATCTTTGCTAGCTCTCTCCCATCTCCTAGCATGATGGAAGCAGATTAGACCCAAGGCAACCATCTGTATAATTTGCCCAAGACAGTCTGTCCCAGTTTATGCCATTTGTCCTGGTTTGGGTGGAAAATTATGTATTTGCCCTCATTATACCTCTCAGCAACTAGGAGAAGATGAGAGATCCCCAGTTTCAGCGTGATTTTATTTTTATTCTCTGTTCTCTTGCATACCTTCGAGACTATTCTCAAACATACACAAATGTGCAAGGCATTCTGAGGATAGAAAGGCATCTGAGGTAGGATTTTCCCTGATCATACTTAGTGGCAATAGAAGGATTTTAAAACAGTGTCAAAATTTTTTTGACTATTCTTGAATCACAGAACAAGATCATATACTGGTCTGTTTGGCTTCTGAAATAAATACCAAGGTGGGCTGGGGGGCCAATGGCCATCATTAGTTAAGTAAAAACAACCCAGTCTACTGACCTCTGGAATTTCTGCTTCACTAAGTATTTCACTTCCTCCTCAATTTTACCAAGTGACAGTGATTGCTCGGCAGTGTCAGAACCAGCCCTGCTGTGGACAGGGGGAGCGTGGTGAGTCTGAGGAGTGGGAGGTGAGGGCAAATGCTTCCAAAAGAGGAGGCAAGTTTGGACCTGTGGACTCATCAGTTACTCAACAGGAATATGAATTAGAGTGGCTGATAAATGTTCATTCACTAAACAAACACTGCGTACCTGTTGTGTGCCAGCCACTGAGGTAGGTGCTTAACATGTATCAATGGATAAACAAGGTAGACCCCTGGCTGGCCTTGTACAGCTTACATTCTAGACATTAAACATAATAACTAAGCATAAATTGTATAGCATGCAAGATGCCGTAAGTGCGATGGGAAAAGGGGTGCAGGAAGGTGAAGAGGGCAGCCATTATCGAGGCCACCTGGGAATTCTGCCTTCCACCCAGAACAGGGCACATACGCAAACCCCCAGGGTGTGGACACACAGAGGCCCCAGACCCACGAGGAGAGTGACTGGGAAGCAGCCACAGTTCATTCTTTCTGTTGTACCAGCCGTGGCTGCCACAGCCAGTGGTACTCAGTGCGTTTCCATTTGCCTTAACAACAAAAAGGGCTAAAATCCTGTGTGAACTTTAGAAACCTCTGGTCCCAAATAGATGGTTTGTTTCTGGTTATTCTCTGATTCCAAGTACTCCCCAAATATTGAAGTTCCATAGGCAATTGTGAGCATGGAATTAATTTTCAAAACTAACTACTTCCTGCATGCCTACAATTCACATGGTGCTGTGATGAGGCCCTCTACCTCACTTAATCCCAACTCATCTTTTGAACAGAGCCATTATTGTCCACATTGCATAAATCAGGAAAATGAGCCTGGCTCACAGTTATCTCCCTACCAAGCTACAAGCATCAGGCTTTGAACTCAGGGTTCCAATTCCCAGGCCAAGTTCCCTGACTCTCCTCCTCTCCGCCTCCTCTCTTCTCCTGGGCAGCCTGTGGTAGAATGACAAATCTTGCCACCAGACCCTTCTTAACTCAGATTAGCTTGTGACCTGGTACATATGTTTCACAACCATTGCAATAAATAGTTCATCTAATTAAACTGAAACCTGGTGATCAGCTCCATACATGCAGACAAAATACTCCATTCTTGTAAGAAGGGAACAGCAGATTTGCTTTGGTAATAGAATTTGCTGCTTCCAATCAATTGGACTATGAGGTTTCTCATAGGAACATCAAAGTTCCTATGGACCTCCCAACACCAGCTTCCATATAAGAAACAAGCATGGAACAGTTCAGCAGTATAAAAAGGTCCTCCGAGTACTCCTACCCCTTGACCTAGTGAGTCTGCTGGAAAAAAAAATTATCCTAAGAACATGATCATAGATATAATTTTTTGAAAAGTATCTATAAGGATGTTCACTCTAGAATTATGAATAGTAGTGAAAAACTGGGAGGGAAAAAACTTACATGACCAAAAGTAGAAGATTTGTTAAATAATTTATGATATACTCATCTACTATTAAAGTATTTTAGTAGAGTATTAATAACATGGGATCTGTGATATAATAAGTGACAAAAGGTGGAATATAAAATTACCTACAATCCCATTATTTTTTCCTCCTTTTTTATTTTCAAGAGCAAAGAAAATTACATTTATTTGGGGCTAATTAGGATTGCAATCTAGAAAAACACAGATTCAAATGACCTTGAAAAAGTACTCCTAATCCTAATATTTTTAAAAAAGCAAGAATATAAACAACTTGAGACTGGATTTTTGGTTTTGTGAGATGGAAAATAAGCACTTGCTCCCATAAATGAATTTGGAGTAAAAATTTTAAGAACTTAGAGGAAAATTTAGCAATGGAGACTTTTTTCTCATCAAAGTTCCTAATGAAATCATGGGATAGCTGAATATCTAACTTCGAACTACTTTATATTTCTTTTCTTTTCCTTTACCTTAAAACATATTTTACCAAGTTATAGTCTGATATACACTGATAGTTTTGTAGTTTCATGTCCCTTCAAAAGAAAAGCAGGGGTATTTATATAATTTGTGCAACAGTTACTTCATTGCCAAAATGTGGAAGCAAGTGGATGGATTGACGGACAGAGTCTGACCCCATCAGGAAAATGGCACATGGGGATTGGCAGAGCCAACATGGAGACACACCTCTGCCATCCTTCCTTATTGTGATCATGTGAATAAATGAGGTAACTTCTTTGTACTGGAGTAAGATATGGAAAGGCAGCAGCTAGAGTATTTGAGTGCTGAACTCAGCACCACTGACTGCCTGAGAAAGTCCAGGTCATCAAAATATTATCTTAATACTACAGGAATGAGTATATTCTCCAACACAGGCTGTACGTGAGAATTATATATGTCCTGGAAGGACTTTTTTTTTTTAACTGGGTATTACTTTACCACTGAGCTACATCCATAGACCTTCCTATTTTAATTTTGGGAAAGGGTCTCACTAAGTTGGTAAAGATCTTGCTAAACTGCCACGGCTGGCCTTGAACTTCCCTCCTCCTGCCTCAGCCTCCCAAGTCGCTGGAATCACAGGTGTGAATCATTGCATCCAGCCTGGAAGGAACTTCAGATTTAAAGTGTAAAATGTCAACGCTCAGGGTCAGATGAAAAAAAAAAAAAGGTCTTTAAACCTGAATAGGATTAGATTGGAGAGAAATCTGAGTCAAGCATTTTTAAGAAAGCTATCTAATTACACCTGAGTGTTTTTCTAATCTTGTTTTCATAATCATATCTCTGAGAATACTTGGGTGTTTAAAAAATAGCATTCTAAGTACCCATGACCGCTTTCCTGGTGGCAGAATAGTCCAATTGGAAGAAAATAGACCACAAGAAGTAAAATCCCAGCTTAGGGGTAGCCTTGCCCACCTGGCCACTCAGATGACTGTACACATCACAACCCATCTTCCCTGAGCCAAACCTGAGGACAAACATGACCTATTGAGGAACTTCATACAGAGGATACAGCCAAAACCACACGACCAGCTAGTATTTTGAGTTTGTGCTACATTTTAGTGCTGCACTAGGTTCCTTCTGCATAAGATCCATCAAGAAGTGAGCTACACAGCAGGTGCTATATTTTTCCTAACAGTTTCTCTGCTTTCAACAAATTTTCTCCACCTATCGTAGGTAGTTAACAGTGTTTGGTGGTTCCCCTATTTTAGGGAACCTCTTTGAGAGGGGATGGGCTTTTTCTAAATAAAATAATCATGCATGAGAAGGGATGGTGATATGTACCTAGCCAGAGAACTTCATGGAAGAATTTCTCTGCTTAACAATTATTTACGAGCATACACTATATGCCAGGTACTTGGTAAACACTGGGGACAGAAAACAGACGTCCCTAACCTCATGCCCATGAGTCTAACTGCAGAGACCAGAGTTAATGAAATAATTATACAGATGTATAATTACAGCCCTTAATTAGAGCAGTATCATGAAGGAAATACACAGACGGCTATAAACTTGTGTAACCTCACCAAGGGAGTGACCTGCACGGAAGGCTTCTCAGAGACCCAGAAAACCTGTAGAAGGTGCCAAGGGCAGCGATTCTCAGAGTGTAGTTCCAGGACCAGTAGCATCAACAAACAGCACCTGGGGACTTGTTAGAAGTCTAAATGGTGGGGTCCCTCCTCAGATCTACTAACTCAGAAACTCTGGGCTGGTTCCTGCCATGGAAGTTGGTTGATTAGTTGGTTTTTGTACGTCTGAGAAATTTTATTCACCTGCACGTCTCTTTTCTTCTTTTTTTTTAAACATTTTTATTTTAACTGACACATAGTAATTGTACATATTTATGGGGTGCAGTGTGACATTTCAATACATATATATACAATAATGATCAGATCAGGGTAATAGGCCTATCACCTCAGACTTATACCTTTGTGCTGGCAACTTTCAAAATCTTTCTACTACCTATCTTGAAATTTTCAAATAAATATGGTGCACCACAGTTATCCTACTGTGCTGTAGAATGTTAGAAGTCATTCCTCCTACATCGTCAACCTGTACCCATGATCCATCCTCTCTCCACCCCCCCTCCCCACACCTTCCCAGGTTGTCAGAGCACTGTTCTGCTGTCTACCTCTTTGAGATCAACTTTTTACCTTCCACGTATAAGTGAGAACATGAGGTTTCTGTCTTTCTGTGCCTGACTTATTTCACTTAACATAACGTCTTCTAGTTCTATCTGCGTTACAGCAGATGACAGAATTTTATTTGTTTTTATGGTCGAATAATAGTCCATTGTGCATTGTGGGTTTCAATAAGCCCTCTAGGCGATTGTGATGGACCCTGAAGTTCGAGAGCCACTGTATCAGCAGATGAGGTGGGGCAGGGGCTGAGATGAGCCAGAAGAAATAGTGCAGTGAAGCCCCAAGGCTGGAAGGGACACAGCATGGGGCGGGGGCTGCCAGGTCAAGGCAGAGGACCCAAAGAAAGTGGTGTGTGGCCAGGCTAGAAGCCGCTGGAGGCAGAGGGCTTCAGGGCCTGTGGTAAGGATCCTGCCCACTGTCCTAAGAATGGGAGAAAGCTACTGGAGAGTTATGATCAGGAGTGTGAGAGGATCATATTTGCATTTTCAAAGCTTCCTCTGACCACAAAACTATGGAGGGCAGTGGACATGGAAAGACTTATTGGAAATGACTTCAGTTCTTCAGTTTAATAACTGATAGAACGGAATAATAGGATATGGAGACAGAAGAAAGTGAATGAAGTTCAACTAATCCCAATATTAAGGAGGTGGGGCCTCAGGGAGAGGTGATACTTTGAAGTGGGGACTGAGGGAAAGGGATGTGGCAGGACAGAGCCCAGGTTTCCAACTTGTAAACCTAGATTGAGGGTGATAGTCCCAGACACTGAGAGACAGAGGGTGGAGATCATGCATTTTATTTGGATCATACAGAATTTAAGATCCCCTGGAGCTATGAACTAGACCTTGGTAGAAATTGCATGAGTGAAAACGAAGGAAAAAATTATTCTCAAAGAGAGATACAGTGACCATATGAGCCAAAGGATGGAGATAGAAATGAGTTTTTGACATGCATCTGCCTCTTTTATTATTCATTCATTCATTCATTCTACCTATTATGTCCTTCCAAGAACATGGAAGGACATTGGAAGGTTAGAAGAAGATTAATAGGAGGGATGAGGAGCAGGTATGGCAGATACTGAAATCCAAGCTAAGGAGGTTGGGTCACCATGGAACATCATGGCAGAGGGATGCCTCAGAAAGATTAACCAGCAGGGAGATACACAAGTAAGAAACTCAAGGGGAAAGTTTGTTATAGGAATTCTAAGGAAGCTTGGGAATGCCTGATTCCTTCTCACAGACCACAAGCAAGTTCACATGCATTCATTCATTATATCCCATCCATGTGGCTCTATATTCTTAACCTCTAAGCCATATAGTTTGGGAATAAGAAAAGATAAGCTTTGAGTGTATGAAAACAAGGTCTTTTTTTCCTGCTTTCAGCTTTCCAAGGCAGAAGCTGGGTATTTTAATTGGAAGGGGAAGGCCTACACGTGGTGGGAACTGGGGAAGATGTATTCAATCGAATTGAGCCAACACCAGTGGCGTCCTGGTCCTGAGAGAAGGTGCCACAACACTGGAGTCCCGGAGAAAGGGGCGGGCAGTGGGGCCCTTGCATGAGAAATAGGACCCGGTGACCCCCATCTGTTCCTCCTCCTCTCCCTCCCTCCCCCACCGCTGCCATGGCGACATGTCTGGAATCACAGTAAGCCTTATGCCCCAGAGAGAACAATACTCTGTTTGAACCTTGTGAGTTGGCCTCTAAGCTCCTGCTCTGCAGCCCCATCCCCCACAACCGGGATTCTTACAAAAGGCAGCTTTTTACCGGAGGGTCAGGGCGCTGCTGCTCATCGATTTGAGCCCCTTCATCGCTCCTCGGCACTTTCCTCTTGTTGGTTTTTGAACCACGCCGCAGCCTCGACGCTGTGGGTCTGTTTTGGCGTGAAGCTACTGATGTAGCCATGCGCGGCCCCTCTGCACGGGCCCCAAGGAGCATCCAGCTCTTTTCTTTTTTCTGTCGTCTTGTCATGCGGTTGACTCACCAGCAGGCTGGGGCTGCCTGGGCTCCACTGAATTAGTAACAATGCAATCAACATCTCTATTTTTATCTCTGCTCCCCCCCTCCCCAATGACTCACCATTTCTAGGTCTCAGAGCTTGGCCGCCTGCACAGAATTATATTGGGGCTGGGGGTGAATCTACGCACAGATGCGATATTTCTTCCATTCAATGCAACGAGTGTTTTCCTTTCTCCTGGTGCACGAGGGTTCAAGCGTTAGAAGTATTATTTACTATGCTCATCGTCATCCTTATTGTTGCAGTGTTACTGTGCAAGCTGCTGTTATCTCCTGAGGTCGAAGATGAATTGCAGGCAAGGGAGGGAGCCTGGATCTGATTGCCAAAACTCATCTTCAGAGAAAACTTGAGTTCGACGCTGAAACTTTTTAACTTCATCCCAGTTGAATTCTAGAAACCCGACCTGGAGTTTAGATAAAGCTAATACCAAACACAATGTTACCTATTAAAAAAAAAAATGCCCCACTGATGCAAGATATCTTCTGCCTAGGTCTCCGAATGCTGTTAATTATATTAAATTTATAATTTATAGAGTCTGATATGTTAAGAGCCTTGGTTTTGAATTCCACTTGGCCACTTATTTCCTGTATTCTTCGAGTAATTAATTTCCTTGTGTCTTAATTTTTTTTCTTTTATAAAATGGAGACTTTAATGTCTCATACATATATCATCATCGGATTGTTTTGAGCACTAAAAAAGCTAGTATTCATAAAGAGCTTAAAACAGGGTCTCACATATGATAAGCGGTCAGTAAGTGTAGGCTGTTTTCATACAACAGACATATCTACCTGTTTAAAGAAAAATGATTCAATCCTCAAAAAGAGTTTCCTCTAACAACACCATACACTCAGGATCCCACCTTTCCTCACTTCCCAATTGACAAGCCATCCATTCTGTGGAGACGGCGTGGACACTAACCTACAGAACAGGCCTGTTTGTCTCTTATTCCGAAGTGGAGCCTTCTAGCTTCCCAGTCTGCCTTTCCCACAGCCAAATTTACAGTCTCATTTCATCAAAATTAGGTTTTTGGCTCTCATGTACTCTAAATCCAAGCACACTTACCTCTCCTCCAGATAATTATATTTTACATTCGGAGACTTTTCCTTGGCTTATCTGACGCTTCCTCATTAGACTCTAAACCCTAACAATACCTTTTCATTTCTATAGTACGCCATGGTAATAGCATGTAAAATTCTCTGTAGAAGTTTTCCTTTGTCTTCATCACCCAGATCTCTCATCACTTCAGTTCCTGCCCGCTTTACTAAATGAAGGAATGTCATTTGCTGGACGATTCTGGAGAGAGTCCAGAGTGGGAAGTCACAGGACTGAGATGTTAAGTGGGATTCAGAAAACTCTCGGACACCCTATGAGCCTAGAAACTGTTAGGGGTTTGCACCCACCTTTCAGCCAGCAGAGGCATACAGAAACGTTATCTGAACCACATGGTTCATTGCAATTTGGTCCTGTCTACCCAGAAGCCACATATCAAGACCAGACAAATGTGGGCACAGATTCACTAGGAGCAACACTAGCAGTTTGGAAGTTCTTTCTCCATGTGGGAAATGCTCACAGCATGGCTGCCAAAGCCTGAGGGATTAGTCACACCCACCTGCCTTCATCCTGAGTAGGTGTTCAAGGGAATTCATTGGCTCTTTTGTTCTTCGGTCAGTATCTTAAGCAACAGTTAGGTATGAGTTCTGCAAAGTGTATATGATGAAAAGTATCAGCACTGCCCCAACCCTTCCCCATCACAGTTTCTTTTTTCTTTTATTAATTGATTTTATTTTTTTAAAAAAATGACAGCAGAATGCATTACAATTCTTATTACACATATGGAGCACAATTTTTCATATCTTTGTATATAAAGTATGTTCCCCATCACAGTTTCTTTTCCCCAAATCTTTGAAGTGTTTCAGCCACTTCTTCTGATATGAACCTCTGTCTTCCTAAATAGCGTGTTCCCCCAGTTGTCTCTTGATTATTGTGTTTTTGAAATTACCTATTGACTCCCGACCATAAAAATAGGGATTTACCCATCATCCTTCCACCTCTCAAACCCACTTCCTCACCTTTCATCTTACCAATTATTGTTATATCACAACTTTGGACGAGATTAGTATTTAATGTGTGTGTCTGTGTGTATTACGTCTAGATAAATACTATTCACAGCTGAACCAAATGGTCGATTTCGATGACATTGCTCTTGCATACGACTTCAGCTTTCCTGCAAGTATCGGTTGCATTTCTTGTTCGGTCTCCTCTGCTCCTATCCTGAAATCATTCACAGACTCCTCATCAGAATGAACATCATTCTCAATTCATATGGAACATGAGTTAATCAAACCAGTTCTTTTTCTTCATGAAGTCCCCCAACCTGGTCCCTTCTGTGGTGCCAAGACTGCCGCAGACCTGGCATCCAGAGCCTTTGTTGTACTAGAGTCAACGCTGGATCTCTTGTTTGTGGATTCCAAGTGTTCCCCAGCTTGGTTTAGTTCCCATTTTAAGTGAAGTGTATATTCTGCTCACTTCCTAAGAAGAGTACTTGCGAGGTAGATTTTTGCGGACTTTTATATGTGAAAAGAGATTCATTCTCTCTCACATCAGGCTGGATATAGAATGGCAGGCTGTAAATAGCTTTCAGCAGGAATACTGAAGCACTTCATGCCATCTCATCCGGCCTCCAGGGTTGCTGTCCAAAGTGCACAGCCACTCTAATTTCTTGGCAGATGTTCAGGATCTCTTTTGTATTCTTGATTTTATGAAATTTTACAGTGAGGTACTCTGGTGTGGCCCTCTTTGCATTCATCAGTCAGAAAATTTTCTAGACCTTTTCAATCGGGAGGGTCTTGTCCTTTGGTCCTGGGAAATTTTCTTGTACGATGTCATTGATAATTTAATGATTTCCTCCACTGTTTTCTCTTCTTACTTTGTGGAACTCCTACTATGTAGATATTGTACCTTTTGAACTGATTCCCTATTTGGTTATCATTTTCTTTTCTTTTTTCCATCTCTTTGAGTTTCATTCTACCTTTTGAAATATTTCTGAACCTTCCCTTCCCACTCTCTAGTTTGTTGTTGTTCCTACTGTTATATTTTTAATTTAAAAAGCTTTGTTTCAGTGCTGGGGTTGTGGCTCAGTGGCAGAGCACTTGCCTTGCACGTGTGAGGCACTGGATTCGATCCTCAGCACCACATAAAAATAAATAAATAAACAAAAAACGGATAATGTATACCTCTATAATTAAAAATTATTTTTAAAAAGTTTGTTTATTTTAAATGTTTAACATCCTATTCTTAATTCATAGGTTGACTTTTTCTTTACTCTTTTTGAAAATATTTTATCGATTTTTTTTTTCAAATATTCTTCTGTTGCCTATATTTTCTCTACTTTCTCTTTTCCATTTGTTTATTGGACTCTGCATTTTGGGTTAGAGACTTTCCTCAAATGTGCTGTGATTTCTCTCTCTCTCTCTCTTTTTTTTCCCCTGGTACCAGGGGATTGAAATCAAAGGCACTTAACCACCAAGCCACATCCCCAGCCCCCCCTTTTTTTTTTCTTTTGAGACAGGCTCTTGTTAAGTTACTTAGGGCCCCAGTAAATTGTTGAGGCTGGCTTTGAATTTGTGATCCTCCTCCTGCCTCAGCCTCCTGAGCCACTGGGATTACAAGCATGTGCCACCAGGCCCAGCTGTGTTATGATTTTTGCCTAGACACTTGTAGTCAGAGTAAGGCATTAACAATCTAGCTGTGTACATGTGAGGACTCTCAAGTGGTGATCATTAGCTTAGAAGCCATGGGGAATCCAAGATCTATTAGTCATGTCTCGTGGGCTGGTTAATTTCCCAGAGGTATCTGCCAGTCTTCTGTCTAGGAGCCATGACTCTGTCTGCCAGAGTTCTTGAAGCCAAGTGGCAGAGAGGTTTTGGCTGAATAAAGTTATCTCACCACTGAGTTGTAGATTTTCACTTAATTGTCATTTACAGTTCAATACCCCCACCTTCCACTGTGCTTTATGTCCCTATGACAAATCTGTTTCCACGCTTTCATGGAGTAAACCACAGACTTTTCAAGTTGGAGGAGAAATGTTGGTTGAGTATCCCTTATCCAAAATACTAGAAGTATTTCAGTTTTTTTCCAAAGGTTGGAATATTTGCTTATATATAATGAGATATCTTGGGGGTGAGATCCAAATCTAAACAGGAATGGATTATGTTTCACATGCACCTTATATACATAGCCTGAAGGTGATTTTATACAACATGTTTAATGCACCTGTTTTGACTGAGACTTGGCCCATGAGTCAAGTGTGAATTTTCCACTTGGGGTATCTCGTCGGCACCCATAAGGTTTTGAATGTTGGACCATTTTGGGATTCAGACCTTTGGACTAGGGCCACTCAACCTGTAGTTGCGTGATGATGTGTGTCACTCCATCACAGGATGGAGACAAAGGTGTTAGAGTCTAAAACTTTATCTTACACAGATGTTCAGTCAGTCATCCTGTTTTTAGCCACATAGACATCCCCATCATCAGAGGTGCTCCGTGTCTCTGACTCCTGGGCTTTTTGAGGTTTTTAACTTGCACTGGGTTACTTCGGTTTTCCTCCCATTGAAACTCTGGATTTTAGCTGTTCTTCCTCTGCTAAATGAGTTCCTACTCATTCATCTGCTTTCTGATTTCCAAAATTATGTTGGCATCTCATATCTCCTTTTGCCTACTTTTTTTTTTATTCTGCATGGAGTTTTGTTTTATACAATTTTCTATCTCTCCCCCCCCCACACCTTGGTCATTTTTGTGGAGTATGAGTAGGTAAGGCAGAAAAGAAATGGAGATAAGCATGTAGTCAACTTGCCACATTTAGCTGCAATGTATGAATGGACCCTTTTTTCTAAGGAATGCCCCATTTCTATATGCAGCAAAATAAAACTGAGTTACTTGGCAAGTTCCTCATCTGGGAATGTTTCCTCTTGGGTTGCCATGTTGGTGTGGGTCTGCATGAGAATTCCTTAAAGAATATGCAGTGTGATCTAGAGCTATCCCAGGATCAGGAGTCAGATGTTCTGGTTCAGCAGCAAGGAGTCTAAAATTCACACATGATCAAAGCCAAACAATTTGCTGGGTCTGGCACTGAGATCTGTGCACAAATTCCAGAGCAGTCTAAGTAACTAGAACAACCAGTTGTGAGTCTCTGTATGAATCAAAGAAATTGCCCCATGCTCCTTCTTTTGTCCGGGGCACCCTGCAAACACAGGGTAGGGACCACCATTAGGTGATGGATGTTCTTAGGTAAATTAGATTAGATAGAGAGCTCAGCTCTGCCACATTTGTCTCTATGTAAGGAGCACTAGATTACAGCAGCATAGTACAAATGTTTCATTTTCCTCATAATAAGAAGCCCGAGACAGGCAGAGGAGAGGAAATGCAGCTGATCCGCCATGGCAGGTATTTCCCATCTCTTACAGTCTTTCTATCCCAGCATGTGGCTTTTATCCTTGTGCTTGTTATCTCAGGGTCACAAGATGGTGTCTTCATGCCCAGCCTATGTCTGTACTCCAAGCCAGCAGACAAAGAGGAAGGCAACTTGAAAAAAGGGCAGAGACCTATTCACAAGTCCCCAGGCTTCTGCAGACATCTTCTTGGCCAACACTGAGTTAGGCAGCCACCCCCAGCTGCAAGGGAGGCTGGGAAATCCCTCCTCAAATGCAAGAATGCAATCATGATTCTAATGCAGAAAAGGAAAGGAAGATTCACTGGGCAGTTACTGGTGTCTACCAACACTAGGAGCAACTTAGTTAATATCACTTGATATTCATAAACCTTATCTGTAAAGTGAGAAAAAAAAATCTACCTCATGGAGTCATAGTGAGAAATAAAGGAGAAAACATTTCAAGAATGCAGAATCCCACACCTAACAGGTAATGTGCCTTTATAATCAATTCCCTTCTCTGGGATCGGGGATCCCTCTGTGATACTTCCGGGGGCTGACTTCCAAATCCATCACACCATCAGCATGTGCTGCGGAGACATAGAGGGGTGGATGGATAGATAGACAGACAGACAGGCAAATAGGCAGATGATTTGATGCAAATTGATTTTGCTTTGGACATTACCCAAAACCTCTTGGCAAAACAGTAGTAAACGTAAAATTTCAAAATCAAAAGCTAAAAACATGCATAAAATGTCTGAATTCAAGGCACAGAAAATATAACACCATAAAGATGATTTTACAGTCCACGGCTTTTGTTATCATCCTTAATCTTCTTTTATGTCCTTTCCCCTTTTTTCTCATCCCACCCACCAACCTTTTCTTACCACACTCTTGTCTTGATTCCTTGCTTTCCCTCAATTTGTGTTTACTATTTTTTTATCCACAAAGCTCTATGCTGAAGTCACTGGAACCTGTGTGTGGTGACTGTGTGAGCGGATATGCCTTGCTTTAGTCAGCCCCATGACCCCCTCACTCCCTGTACCCAGAAATCTGGGCCAGGAAGGGCTATGGCCAGCTGAGCCTACAACCCAGGCCTTAGGAACACCACAGTGGTCTGTTAGCATTGGGGGTTCAAGGGTGAGATGCATGTGACCCTGGGTTTTACAGCCCACCTTGTTTCCCACCCCATTCCCTGAGACTTGACATGTGCCAGTCCAGCAGAGGCCAGGGCCAGGGGTCACATTTCAACAACCTACAATGCAAGGGACCTTTGTTTTCCTCTCCCAGCAAAAACCAGCTGGGTAACCGAGGGTCCAGGTATCGTGCTGAGGTTTTCTGTACATTGAAGGAAAAAAAAAATTCCAATCCTGCAGGGGCCAGGCTGCTTCCTGAAATGCATGGCAAGAACACATCTTCCCAAGGCCAATGTGTCGGGGAAGGGGAGAGAGCCCGCCTTCCCCGAGAAGGGCTGCATGCCCTCCCCTCAAGGCCCGGTGCTAGCAGGCCTGTGCCTCCATGGAGCTCTGGCTCTGTGTGGAAAACGAATGCCACAGTCCAGAGAAGCTCTTTCACAGGAAAACAAAAGGCAGCTGTCAGTTTAATCCCAAGCTCCCTGATAACATTCCAGCAGAACTCCTTTTTCTGGAGATGAAATAAGAACCCTGGCAGGCCCTCTTGACTGGCCACATAAATCATTTGTAGTAATTGCTCTGAGAGAGGAGAGTCACTCGGGCTGCGCAGAGCAGGGGGGGAGTCACACGCCACCATTCATACTGTCCCTCCTGCTTCCCTCCCTCCCCCTCCCCCTCCCCCCGCCTGCCCCTCCCTCCCTCCCTCCCTCTCTCTCTCTCTCTCTCATACACACACACACACACACACACACACACGCACACACCCTGCGTCCATCCATGTTCCCACGCACCTCTCTTCCCAGGGCTCACTGAGGGGTGGGCTTCATGCAGCATTTTTTTTTAAGAAAAGCAGGATACGGAATATAGTAAACAGGGTATGTTGCCTTCTCTTTGAGGTTGAGCCAATTCAGATTCTTCTGGAATATAGGTTGGAAGGGGATATCAGGAGAGTCGACAGGAAGAGTGGGAGGGAAAGAACACAGAAGTCAGCGAGAGAGTGAGGAGGACTTGGCTTTGTAGGCTCCTCGGTGGCTGCGTGTTCTGTAATGTGCCGCCCGCTTCCTTCTTTTTGCTTTTTCTGGTGAGAACTGAGATGTGGTCATAAAAATCCCCCATCCTGTGATCTGGGAGCTGCTGCTGAGGCTTGGCAGTTCACTAAGGACCCAACTCTCAAAAGCCACAAAGCTATAATATCCCTTCCCCTCTGTGGCCAATAAAGATGGCGATAATCAAATAACACGGCTTAAAAGTGGTGCTGTGCCTGCAGCGGTTGGCCACAGGCCCGTGATATACGCCCTTCACTTGTAGGCTGATGTATGTTCATTGAAAATATTGAGGCCACCAGAGATGTTGGAGGAGGGGGCTCCCCCAGGCACACAGAGCTGTTTGAAGAATGAATGGATGGATGAATGAATACGTGAATGGAGAGATGGATGAATGAATGATGGGTAAGTAGAGTTCGGGGTTGTGTTATGAACACAGCTTGGAAAGTCAGGAAAATTGCCCAGCTTCTCTGACAAATGAATGCCTGGCCCCTCGGCACACACTGTAGGTTACCACTCTCCTCAGCGTGTGCCCACGGATGAAGAGCAAGAGAGGGTCGGAACAGCTAGCGCTAAATGGACTGCACCTTTCCCCGCTGCACCCCGCAGTCCTGACTGAGGAACAGCCCTCGCTGTGAATCAGTGCTACCTTTGACCATGGGACTTGCCAAGCTCAAATTCACGGTCATTTGTTTTGTCCGATAAGAAAATCCATCAAATGTGGAGTGCATCGTCATCATTTATGTGCCATATGCCCACAGCCCACTCCGCCTTTGTCAAGCTAATAATAATGTCAGCCTTTTAAATTTACTTCCCAATTTGACACCAATGATCTGACTTCAGACGGAGAGTAAAGAACAGTTCCCCCAGCCTACCCCAGGCAGAGAAGAAGGTGCACGCCGCCACCTCGATTCTGCCTCTGAGGCACCAGGTGTTTGGGGCACACATATGTTCCTTTGTGGTGTCCTACAGAATCTCAGCTCAGGCCATCTGTTACGGTTTGGATGTGAGGTGTCCCCCAAAAGCTCATGTGCGAGACAATGCAAGAAGGTTCAGAGAAGAAATGATTGGGTTATGAGAGTCTTAACCCAATCAGTGAATTAGTCCTCTGATAGGGATAAACTGAGTGGTAACTGAAGCAGTAGGGTGTGGCTGCAGGAGGTGGGTCATTGGGGACGTGGCTTTGAGGTATATATATATTGTATCTGGAGAGTGGAGACTCTCTTTCTCTCAGCTTCCTGATTATCATGTGAGCTAGTTCCCTGTGCCACATTCTTCCACCATGATGTTCTGCCTCACCTCGAGCCCTGAGGAATGGAGCCGGCCTTCTATGGACTAAGACCTCTGAAACCTTCGGCCCTATGATAAACTTTTCCTCCTGCACAATTGTTCTGATCAGGTCTTTCAGTTGCAGCAGTGAAAAAGCTGACTAAAACACCATCTATCCTTGGCTCCATCTTTCTTTTACCTTCTCACCAATAACCCTAGATGTAATTTATCACTCCTCTCTTAGCTACCAAGCCGGTTATTACAGATCAGCATGTGTATGTACCATGATAATCTATAACAAAACGGTTCCTGTGTGTGACGCAACAAGGACATAAATGTTAAGATTTTCAGAATTTGGGTTTCTCAGATATGGATTAGTAAATTTTTCCTTTGATCTACAAGTTCTACTTAGGTTGGAATGCTAAACTCAGACACACACAAAAAATTACCTAATAATAATGGCTTATATTTGCAATGATAGCTTACAGTTTGCAAAACAGTTCTTTTTCTGTGGTATCATCAGTTGTTATTTTTTAAGCTGAGAAACCAAAGCTTAGAGAGACCAGTGACTTGTTTAGGGTCATTGTGGCAACTAAGTGGCAGGAACTAGAATAGAAACTGGTGATGAGACCTCTGATCTAGTTTGCCATGGAATATATAGTGTCTTTCTAAATTATTACTGGGAATTTTAACAAATTACTGTTTACATGATATTTTAATTCTAAACAATTTGTTTGTTTTAGAAATTTAGAAAACACATAGTGTTTTTTCAATCGTGCATAATCGTACCATTCAAGATAAATACTCAGATATCACTTGGAACTGATTCATCGCAGTCATTATTTCTATGCCTATAAGGTCTTGATTTATACAGCATTAATCATACAGCAGTTGGTGTAATAACCTTACATTTTCACTTCTCTTACTGAGATTTTTTTCTTGGTCATTAAACATTATTTATAAAACATGATTTTTAATGTCTGCCTAATTTTCCCTGATATCACTATACCATAAATTATTTAAAATTTAATCTATCCCCTCTTGTTGAACATTTTAGTTTGCTTTTTTTTTGTTTACAAACATTCTTCTAAACAAATATTAAGTGGAATTTCTGGTGGGTTTTTTTATTGTATTAGATGCTTAGAAGAACAATTGCTGGGTTGGGAGCGATTAACAAATTTTTTAGGATCTTGACATGTGTTGTATATTTGGTTTCTAGAAAAATCATATCGATTTTTCCAGCCATATGAATGAGCTCTCTCGCCACACCTTGTCCAGCTTTAAGAATTATGTCTTTCTCTAGAGTTGCAATATAATAGTGAAAACATAAATTTTGAAATTTAATTTGCATTTGTAGGATCATTAGTGAGATTGAGCATTAATACGAATTATTGGCAAAATTGCATTTTTCATTAATAAACTGTCTAATGTTCACGCCTGTTGACCAGGTTTTACAATAATATATGTATTTTTCTTTTTAAAACTTACATATCATAAATTAGCATTTTTGCAAATACTTTAACTTAGATTCAATCTGTTTTTAATTAAGATTCTTATGTACAGTTTTTAATTTTTATGTGTAATAATAACTATTAAGGTTTTCTTTTGTAACTTTCATTTTATACTTAGGAAGACTTTCTCTATGCCACAATCATTAAATATTGACTTTTTAAATGTTTAGGGGAGTTTATTTTTTTTACAGATGATTTTCAGAAATGTATTTTGGGGTCGTTGTGAGGTCTAGGACTTCAAGTACTAATAATCCTTCTTTCCCCATATTTTTAACAGATAATGATTCTTTTAAGCAGTTTCTGAACTACGTTTATTTTCCATTGACCTTCCAATTCTTCTCCTACTGGCTCTGTTTCCTATTTGTAAGGCGATGGGTAGATTTTAACATCTCAATTATTCTCCTTCAAGTTCCTTAGCTCCTCCTCCCAGTTGATTTTTCCAGAATAACTAGAAAAACATTTCACTTCATTATATTTATTAATTCCTCTGGGATGTTGTTTTGAACTACATTAAATATACTGGATAATTTGGGATGAATGAACATCTTTATAATATCCAGTCTTTCCATTCAGAAACGAAATATATCTCCATTTACTCAAGTTTTTTTTAATGATTCTCTAAGTTTTTTCATATAGTTCCTATTCATTTCTTATTAAGATTGTTCTTGGGTAACACAAATGTTTAATTATTTTTGCTTCTGAAATCATGGCAAAGTGGCATTTTTAAAAGGAGGGTCCTGATTAGCTAGATTGGGGTTACACACTGCAAAAACCCAACAGAACCTGACAAGCTAGAAGTCATTAGTAATTAAATAATTTCCATCTGAAAACTAATTGGATTAAATTAACTCATTTTAAGGTTTTTATTTCTCAGACAAGAAATGCCCAGCCGCTATTCTCATATCACCACTGGTGAGTATCCCTCGTAATATGCTACTCTTAGTCATTGAGAAAATGAGGAATAAATGAGCTTCATGCCTATAATAAATTCACTTTTAAACAAATTGTTACAGTTACCAAATAATAATGTTCTAGACATGTTATTTCCTATTATTCTAAAGTCACACTTCTAAGTCAAGTCTCAGTAGAACATATCTTTTGATTTCCCCAGATATATTTTTTCCTGCTACAAAAGTAAACATTTTAGTGTCCGACTATGAGACTACAGGCAATTTAAATTAATATGCTTATAGAAAGAGAATTATCACTAGGCACAGTAACCCACATTTATAATCTCACCTACCTAGGCAGATGAGGCAGGAGGATCAGTAGAGCCCACAAGTTCAAGGCCAGTCTGGGAAACATAGCAGGATCCTGGATCCTATCTCTAAAAAGAAAGGAGGAAAGAGGGAAGGAACAAAGGGGATATACTATAGAATTTTAGAGGGTAAAAAGACCTCAAAAATCAACTAGCCCAAGCCATCTAGTCTACTGGGATCCCAACATTGTTAGAGAGATGGCATGTGTATGTCCACATTTTTCTGAGGAAAGAATGGGTACCTGAATTTCACATGTGTGACCTTCCTGTCACTATAACAAATACCTGAGATAATCTACTTATAAAGAGAAAAAGGGTTATTATGGCTCCGGGTTGTAGAGGTTTCTGTGAATGATTGGTTAGCTCCATTGCTTTGGGCGCACGGTAGCACATCATGGTGGGGACATATGGTAGGACAATATCACCTTGTGACTGGAAAGTGAAAAACAAGAGAGAAAGAGATCAAGGTCCCACCGTCCCCTTCTGAGAGCATGCCCCCAGTGTCCTAAAGAACTCCCACCAGGCCCTACCTTGTCTCTACCATCTCCTAATACTGCCACACCGGGGACCACACCTTTGACAATCCAGATCCAAACTACAGCAATGTGGTTGCCAGTTGTCTAAGACCCTAAAAATTGCTGAGAGTGACTGCACTGCCCCAACCCTCTTATTTGTCAGATGAGAACATGAGGGTCCAAATTGCTGAGGAGATGGAGCCTCGGACACACAGCTCTGCAGGGGCACAGCCAGGGCAGGAAGTTGGGTCTCTGGATCCCCAGCTTTTTCTAGGCACTCCCCGTGAGATTCTGTCTGATCCTTGCCCACCCAGTGTGTGCGCATCATGTGACCTGGGTGTGCTGGAATTTAGAGTCAAGCCCCTAAGTTGAGATTTGGTTCTGGATTCACCAGTTGTGTGACCCTGAGCAAAGTGTTCAACTCTGGCCTCAGTTTCCTCTTCTGTGAAGTTGGGTTGCAGAGATAAGACCTATCTTACAGGGCTTCCAAGAGGATATAGCCAAATGCTCTGTGTGTGTGCACGTGCTTGTGCAAACATACCTAGGTACTTCATAAACTGTAACGTGCTAGAGACTGCTGTTGTTCTCATCCCGACTCTGGGGGAATCGGGGTAGGGGAAGCACAGTGGAGTCAGATGGCAGCATTAGTAGCCTTCAGCTGACACTCTGTGCCCACCAGCACCTCATTCTCCACCAGAGCCAGCCTGGCTACACTAATGAGCCCTCTCTGCTGTTTTGATAGCAAATGTGGCCATTAACTCACATGTCACCCAAACACCCTCTGACAAAACTCCCCTTTATGATGTTACACCTAAGAACAGGTAACCCTTAGAACTTCCTAATAGGGGATCTGTTTTTGTTTTGTTTTACTTTATAAAATATTTTCCCTACCCCCCCAAAAAAATGATAGTCTGTAATCTTTGAAAGACTATGGTAAAGTAGGCTTAAAACAAATTAAATCTTATATCTGGCAGCACTACCTATAAAATTATTCTGATGTACACATTTATCAAAGCATCACCTGGTACCCCATGTGCATAATGTATATTTATACCCATTAAAGGAGAAAGAAGGATAGGGGAAGAGAGGGAGATGGGAATGGGGACAATAGTAGAATGAATCGGACATCACTTTCCCATGTTCATATATGAATACACCACCTGCATAACTCCACATCATAAACAACCACCAGAATGGGAAGTTATACTCCATGGATGTATGATATGCCAAAATACACTCTACTGTCATGTATAACTAAAAAGAACTAGTTAAAAAGAAAGAAACATGGGCATGGGAAGAGGTGCATGTTAGAAGTAGGCAGTTCTACCAACTTGAGGACCAACATGCTCCATCCTAAAGGTCTCCAGTTACAGGGTAGCTTCTGCTTTCCACCCTGCCCTCTACCGACCCATCCAAGTACAACTGAACCCACAGGGCAGGGGAATTGGAGTTCCCCAGTTTATGTAATATGATGCTGACCTGAGGCCTAGGATTAAAAGAGAACCCTTGGTGTTCAGAAACAACCAGACCACAGCCCCTGACTCACACACCCTGCCCTGTTCTGAGGGGAACCATCAATCTGTCCATTATCCCCCTCTGCTTAAGGCTTCTGGGGCATCTGGGAACTCATCTGTGGGGAGCCCAGACCTGCTGCAGCCTGAAGAATTGGGAATTAACAGGACTGTACTTTTTCTCATCTGTTCTTCTCATTGAACAACTTTCCTACCATGGTCATCAGATCCACTCCTGATCCTCAGCAGAATGGCCACTTCAGACCTGTGTCCACAGGTGCCTGTTTCTGTTCTCTTCAGTCTAGGTCTCCCCAGGATGCTGATCCAAGTCTGAAATCTGTTCTCAGTTTTGCCATCTTCACTTTGGGACTTCTTTTTATTGGAAAAAAAAAAGCCCATGTTTGATGTCCCCTTCCCCCTCTCTGCGACTTTGGCTCCATAATTGAGCAGTGGTATAGCTCAGCCCTACCCTGGGGGAAGTTACTTGAGAATGGGGTTACCAGAATTGGGGAGGGGGGGAGGGGTCTAGTTAAATTTGAACTTCACTTGAACAACAAATAATTTTTAGTATGTGTATGAAAGTGTAGTATAAATTGTGAATCTGAAATTCAAATTAAGCTGGGTGTCTCATATTTACTTGGCCTACCACCCCTGGAGTCACATCTGGCCCTTCAATATCCTCTTAGGAAGAGGTCCCAAGATGGTTAGCTCTGTGCTAAAGTGGGCTTTGCCATTAAAACTGGTCTGTCCCATAGCAGGCTCGTAGCTACCTGTATTTAGAAGCATGGTTATTTCTAAGAACTAAGCAGATTCCGTCTTGGTCTATTAGATGAACCCAACATGGCCAGACCAACTCCCTGAATACATCTCATTGTAAGGATCAAAATGTCATTCTCTGTCTCTGTCAGGATTTCCTCCAACTTTGCAAATAAGGTCCAAATATACTGCAGTTATCTAAAACAGTTTTCCAACCCTGTCTCTCCTCTACAGGATTACTGGTTGCCAAATCTATGAAATCGATGAGGTGCATAACTCATCGTCTCCAATTATTATTCATTTTGGGGATAGGGCTGTTAATAAAACTAGTCTGCCACGGTTTTAGTCATTATCTCCCATTCCTTTCAAAAACCGAAAGCTGACTTGAGTTTTCAAAAGAAACTAAATCGGAGATCTTTCTGATCCTTTGGGTTCTGCTTGCTCTACCCAGTCTTGCAGTGGTGAAGGCCTTCTCATTGCTGGCGTCCAAATGGCAACTCAAGAGGTGCCCTTTCTCTTTTCTACTCTTTTAAAAATCTTTCTCTGATCTGCACAACTTTTAAAACAGAAACTTTACAAGTTCCAGCGAGTTACATAGTTCCCTTTTTCTTCTTTAGTTGTCATCATCATCAGATCAACTACAAGGCTCATAGGTGTTCCTGACAGCCCCAGAGTTCATGGGACGGAAAGGAAGAATCTGTAAATTGGCTTTTGTGCGCTCTTACACAGGCTTCTACGTGATTCTCTTTGCCTTCTTAAAGAAGATGGGACGGGCCATCATGAAACAAACCTAGACATAGAACTGACCATCTCCCTGTACTGATCACGCCTCCCTTTCTGCACCCAAAACTTGGCCAGAGAACATTCAAGAATATTCACTTTGGGTGATGTGTGTAACATTTTTTTTTAAATCATGGGCTGTTAAAGCCTGAACATATAGCCTGATTCTTCTCTTTCCTAAAATTAAATGATTTGGGGCATAGATTAATATATAGTCTTTAGCCTGACAAAGAAAATAGAACCCTTTGTTGTCCAGTTTTGTTTTAGACAGAGATTCACATTATAAATACCATTCCCCTTTTCTTTCTCTTTCCCTTACTTCGGAAACTTAAGAGGGCAGATATGAAAGTGCATTTGCTTCTGTTTCAATCTAAGTCACAGGGCTTACCGGACCTCTCCCGGTGAACAAATAATTGTAAAGCACTGCAATTGAAATCAGCTGTAACTGGGTTTTGTCATCCCCCCATCTCATGATATAGGAGGGGACAGGCATGTTCTGAAATCTGGTCTTTGGTTTCTTATACAGAAGGTGTGGATCAACTCAACCTGGAGGGAAAAGGAGAGTCTAGCTTCTTCCTGTCCGGCTTCTCTTTGGAGCTGTTTCTAATTCAAAACTGATTTTCAGTTGTCCTTACATGATCCTGGTAATGTATCAACTTAGGACAGAAAGAAAAATTAGTTAATTGCCTTCCTTGGAGAGTGAGAGTCTCCCTCTCACTACCAAAGGGTTTTCACTAGCCATCCATTTTTACTTAATATCCATTTTATCTATGAACCCTTGTCTAGTTATTTTCTGAGTTCAGTTGCTTCAACCTTGAAAGTAGAATAGTTACCTTATCATTAGGCAATTGGTAGCATTAGGTTGATTGATAGTGTTGGGATAGTTTTCCTTGAAAGAATCACTTAAAGGATTGTTGATCCCAAGCAGATAAAAGCAGTTTTAACTCATGGACATAAATGGCTTTAGAAGTTGGTCATTTAATTCTAGGTAGTACTTCACAAACAGACAGGCACTGCTCAGCCCTGAAGAATAAAGGCCAGGCTTCTAAAGGTGCTCACGCACACTTTGAGTATAGGGGATCAGGGCCTGCAGTAGGCCGGCCAGGATTGGAATGTTCTTATTAGCCACAGGACAGAGAAGAAAGCTGGGGAACTCAAAACCTTGCCCATAAATTTAGTTGCTTTAGTGCCTAAACTAATTACTTACAGACCAAGGGATTGAGCTGCTTTTAATCTTCCCACTTCAGAAAATTGAACTTATTAGATAAGATATTTAAATTTACCAAATTTAATGGGTGAAGGCCACAAGTGGGCCCCGAAGAGGATCAGGATTAGAAGCGACATGTTGATACACAGCCGTTAAATTGGACAACTTTTGCTATTTTGAAGTACAATACCAAAAGTAGTTTTATTATTTTGTTTAATTTTGGAAGCGAGGCTAGGACTGAATTTAGAAATCAGTGGAATATCTGACGTTAAAGGCTTCTCCCATCTGCACTGGGGGGAGATAGAGTTTGTGGGTTGATCCAGACCTGTTTTACCTCATAGGCCATGAGCGACCCGATACGTGTGTAAGGGAGACCCCTGAGTGACTGACGTGGACAAGCAGCAGGACCGGTGATGGGCAGGCAGGGGCAGGGGGTTCAGCCATACGGCCACACAGGTCACAGCAGAGCCTCTGTCTTGACTTTCTCTGCACTGCGCTTTACCATGCAGTTGCAACAGGAAGCAGTTAATGGACGAGGGTAGCCAGTTATCTAACTTGTGCCCAGCACATCCCTGGAGATTCTGGCCCAAAACTATGAACTTGCCACAGAGTTTACCTGTCTGGGTTTATGGGTAGAACATCAGAGATGAACATGGCTTTGAAGGCTGTGGGACTGAGTTGAGTTCAACCAGTCTGGGGTCTGGGGTTGTTTTGTTTTCAGTGCTAGGGATGGAACTCAGGGTCTCACTCGTGCTAAGCAAGTGCTCTGCCACTAAGCCACACCTCCCACCCCTAGCTGCAAATATACAACAAAAATGGCAAATTTTGAGTTAGGAAGATGGCAATTTCATGTGGCTCAACCCAAGTTGTACCACTCGTTTTAAATATTGGGCACCAGGGCTCAGAATGAGTAGTGATTTTTTTTTCTTACTTTATGATGAAAAAACTTAGACAAAATAAGTGTATTATGAGCCCCCATAGAAATTCTGCCCCAAATCAGTTCTCAAGGTATTGCCACACTTCATTGATCAGTCCCTCTCTGCTTTTGTGTGTGTGTGTGTGTGTGTGTCTGAGTTTTTTCTGGTGAGCGCTAGACCTCAAGTCACTTCACCCCTACATTTTATGTGCATGATCCAATTCTAAACTATGGCCATTTTCTCAGGCAATCACAATGTCATTATCACACAAACTTAAAAAAATTAATGGTTAGTACTTTATCTACATTAACATTGTTTCAAAAAATGTTTTGTATGGTCAGTGAAGATCCAAAGTCCACTGTTGCATTTGAATGTTATATTTATAAATTTTTTTATGAAGGCCAGGAGTACGTATTTGTTTCATTTATTCTTTTATTCTTCTTGTTGAAAATTTGTGCATGTGTTTTGTTTTGTTTTTATTTTTGAGGTGCTAGGGCTTGAACCCAGGGCCTCCTGGGGGTACTCTACCCCTGAATGACATCTACAGCCCCTTGTCAAAGTACTTTTATAGCAAGTTTCAACCATTATATCAGTTTACTCTACAGACTCTATTCCTAAAAGGTAATTGGCTGTCTTCCCCACGGTGTGCTCTTGGGCCAGCCCTCAGACCCAGGGTGCTTGCTGAGGCGGAAACACCCTTCCTCCAAGGATGTGCTGTTTGGATTCAGGCTCTTTTCATCTCTTTTATTACCTGCCCTTGACTTGCTGAAGAAACACATCTCTTCAGTGCCATAGGACATTAGCTTGCAAGTGGTCCTCACTGTGGCGTCTCCCTGGCTCTCCGCTCTCCTGACCCCCAGCCAGCACCTTGCAGCACCAACCTGCCCACACATTCACTGTTTAGATGGCCACCACCATCATGGACCTGTGCTTTAATTAGTTAAATATACACTTGTGTATGTGTACATATCTGTTTTTGTTACTTTAAAATAATGCCAAGTTTGGTTGAGATAAACTATAAAACTGAGAGGTTTCATATGATATATGTAATATTTTCTTCAACCCTAAGAACAGATTGAAGGCTGCTGTCTCAACACACCAGCCCACCTGGAGCCCCGTAGAGTCTGGGAACTTTGATATTATCCCTTTAAGGCATCATAAGAATGAAGCAGATAATCCCCATTTTTCAGTTGAGGAAACTGAGTTTAAGGAACCCAAATAACCTTACCTAAGGCTCCCTGGGACCAATTCCATTGCTCAGGTGCAAAACAAGGTGTGGGAAAGCTCACTGCTGGGTCTTTGTCTTCGAATGCAGGTCACCAGTCCTGCATTCATTGTTGCTATATGTCACATGCCATGCTTTGCTGGAGTGGATGCCCTTCTTCTTTGGATTTGTGATCATTTTAAAAATACATATTATGGCTGGGCATGGTAGCCCACGCCTGTAATCCCAGTGGCTTAAGAGGCTGAGGCAGGAGAAGTGCAAGTTCAAAGCCAACCTCAGCAACTCAGAGAGGTTCTAAGCAACTTAGCAAAACCCTGTATCAAAATAAAACATAAAAAGGCTTGAGATGTGGCTTGATGGTTAAGCACCCCTGGGTTCAATCCCTGGTAAAGAAAGGAAGGAGTGGGGAGAAGGGGGAGGGGAGGAGGGGAGAAGGAAGGAAGGGAGGAAAGGAGGGAGGAAAGGGGGGAGGGAGGAAGGAAGGGAGGGAAACACCATTCATATTGTGAATATTGACATATTGCTGGTACAGAGAAGTAGAACCTGCTTCTGGCGCACTGTAATGTGAGATGCTTATTGTAGACTCTGGTGGAGAGAGCTACACCATGGCCCGTGTAAATCCATGTTGATGGCTGGCTTTTCAACACGTTCATCTAGCTGAAGTTTCCATTGAAAAGAACCAATCCCTTTGGAGATTGGAGCCATAGATTCTCACCAGTAGAAAACTCTGATAAGTTACTGAGGCCTGGAGGGATTTGAAACGCTGCATAAAGCCTGCAAAGAGGGGAACATCTCTTGAAATCCATGCAGGATCTTCGCACCAGCTGGGCTTCATTTCAGAATCTACTGCTGTCATTACAAAATAGCTGTTTTCTCTTTAATCTGTGTGCCACATTGCAGCAATTTTCATCAAAAATATATTAAGCCCCTGCTGTAAATTGGCCCCACACACCCTTGTCAGACATGTGAAGCGTAAAATATCTTCTTTTTCCAAAGTTTTCTCTCTCTTGAAAGCCCTAGTAGATATCAGCAGTTCCTAAAGCCTCATAATTGTCACGATGCCTGTAAGCCAAGGATTATAACGCGGAACAAATCCGCTGCCGTGTCAGAGATGGGTCTTATCCTTTGTTTACCAAAAAATTATAGAAAAGGTATTCTGCGAGGAAAAAAAAGGGAAAACCCTGCATCGCCACATCCTCTGAAACCTCACCTTGAATTGCCTGCCCAAGAGAGAAGAGTTTTCCAATACCAGGGAGGAGATTCCCATGCACCACCTAAATCACCCTACCAAATGTCCTCGATACAGCTGGGCTGAAGCAGGTGCACCAGTTGTGGGGTTCACCCATGGGCACATGAAGCATGGGTTCAAGGGACTTCTGTCTGTGTTTGGGTGTGCATCTGTGTGCCCATACATGTGTGGGAATACGCCTGGTAACTCTTCTGGAGTAGTGTAGAATCTTCCAGCAATGCTTTATATCCCTTCCATAGTAGAGAGAGCTGTGTGGGTCAGCTGGACACCTCCAGGAGTGTCAGCTGGAAGGACAGGGCCTCCTTTCCTGTTTTCAAGCTTCAAGATGGTGCAGCTCTGTGGCGGGGAGCTTCGTGGGGCCAACACCAAAAAAGTGTGTCTGTGTTGTGGAGAAAAGAATGGCGTCTGTTCCTTACCCACAAATGTAAAAATGTCATCCACTTCTTTGGTTTCTTGAAAAAGACAACACAAGAGCTATGGTGACTTAAACAGTTCCCAGAAGCTCCTGCAACAAAACAAGGGTTGACAGTTTTAACGGGAAATTGCCTCAGAGTTTTAAGCCTTTCTAATTTCACCCTTAATGCTCACTAAAATGCATCCAAGAACATTTCATGTGTAATATGCAGGACGCGTGAGGCACGACCTCTTGGATCGAATTCAGATTTAGTTGACACCCTTATACTTCTGTTTTTTTAAAAAAATAATGACAACCAGAAGTCTACATTTTAAAAGGGACTTCCAAATTTGCTTGCTGTTCTCCTCTTTAATAAGATATCTATGAATTCAACATTATGTAGGGTTATTGTTGGGTTAGGTTGGTTTTTTTTTTGTTTTTGTTTTTGTTTTTTTTTTTTGCTACTATTATTAATGCAATTTCAAGTTAGACAGTTTGCAGGCTTTCCTGAGTTTCAGGATGGATTATTGACATACCTGACAGGTGTGATACAAATCTTCTGTTGCCAGCTGTGCCTTCTCACCTAACTGTGTGGCTGCCCTTTCTGAGTTCTGATGAGGAAGCAATAGAACTCTGGGCCCAGTCACTCTGTTAGCAGAGATAACTGTATTGCTAAGGAACATTTTTTTTCTCAAAAACTTCACCTCTTTGGGAGCACCAATGCTTGCCTTCTTCTAGGAAACAAGCTTCCGGGGCAGACCACCTCTTGGCACCTGATCCCAGTCTATTAAACACTGTGAAACAGGTCATTTGGGCCAGCTCCAGGAAGGAGCAGAGACTTTTGGCAGTGCCACCAGCAAGAATCAGATACCATGTGCTCTTCCAACACAGAACACAGATGTGCCCCTTCAACTACATTTCAGCCACAAAACTAGGAGGCAGAGGGTTGGCATTTTCCAGTAGGAAATCATTCCGATAACTGAAAGAGAGCTCTTTAGACCCAGTGTTAGAAGACCATCTCAGTAAGTCATAGGAGATCACATTTTAAAGCAAAAGAAAATGCTAAGGTAGAGATGGAAGTGGCTGGAAATTACTGTTCACTTTGACAAGACCTTGTGGGTAGACAGTCAGACAGGGCCAGAAGCAGACTGAGGATCCTAAGGTACTCATGTGCCCAGTGCACAGTCAGACTGGGTGTGGGGTGATCCTTCTGGGGGACCAGGCTCCCTGTTGATTGCCTGGGTTGGTTCTGTAGTGAAACTTCCTGACCTGAGGACTGGTCTCCCTCCTCACCAGACTGCATGTCCTTCCTGATGCCCACAGAAGGCAGAGAGCAGAGAGCTTACCTGGCCAGAACAATATTCTTTGGACAAGAATGTTTGATGACTTTGTGTCTTCTCTAGCTCTCTACAGGAGTATAGTGCTCTGGTTGATCTTACTGGAGTAACCAGAATACTGAAGGATGAATATTATAATTTTTCAAACAAAATTCATTACATTAAAATGAAGTAAATGTTGGGGCTGTGGTTGTGGCTCAGTGGCAGAGCACTTGCCTAGCATGTGTGAGGCACTGGGTTCGATTCTCAGCACCATATATAAGTAGATGAATAAAATAAAAGTCTGTCAACATCTAAAACAATATTTTTAAGAAATGAAGTGAGTACAATGTTTTGTGGATTTTTGTTTTTGTTTTTGTTTTATTCTGTTCTGTCCAGGGATTGAACTCAGGGATGCTTAACCACTGAACCATATCCCCAGCCCTGTTTTATGTGTTATTTTGAGACAGTGTCTCCCTAAGTTGCTTAGGGCCTCACTAAGTTGCTGAGGCTGGCTTTAAACTTTCTATCTTCCTGCCTCAGCCTCCCTAGACACTGGGATTACAGGTGTGCACCACTGCACCCTGCTAATGTATTCTTTGTTTGATGATGATGTATAAATTAGTTCAGATCATAACAGGACCAGGGAGTCGCCAGCATGAATTTTGACTATTCACATGGGACTTAGGTACATGGATACTTTCTGACAAAGGGTTCTAGCTAATGTGAGAAGTCAACTAACCAAGATGTATGGAGATGTTTGTTTTTTCTGTTTCCTTCTATTTAGGAAAGTAATGTATTCTCAATACATAACTATAACAATATTCTCTGAGAGTTTCACATTCCCAAGTAGATGCTATAGGACATTCAAACATCTACCCATAGATGATAGCTGATCTAACATGAGCAAATTATGGTGTCTCCTACTCTCTGAAATGGAAGATCTGCATTTTTGGACTCAGTATAAATGGAGTGCTTTTCTTAGAAGAGCAATAAAAATCAACTCAAGTGAACTTGAAAGAAGGAAGGAAGCAAACAAGCAAGCAAGCTAGCTAGCTGTAGGTAGCAGTGGGTAGCTCCCAGATTTCAGAACACTGGACTGCCATGTTTTAAAAAACATAAGAATGGAGGTAACTCTGGGGCTTTTTTATCAAGAAGTAGTATGTAGGCTATAAAGATGCCACCACCAAAATGAGTCCCTTCCACCTCTTTTCAGCCTCTGCATTATTCTGCCTGGGACTCAGAGACCTGAGAGAGCATGTACTTGGCCTGTGGGTGAACTACCCACACCTTGGTGAGAGAAGCAGGCACCTTGCCTGGCAGTTCCACCAAGTCAGTGGAATGGCTCCCAGAAGAATGTTGAAGTGCCATTAGAAGGAGGTGACATGGGCCAATGAATGTCAATTATTGTCTGCTGCAAGGAGGTCCCTCAGCTTCATTAGACATCTCTGTTAAGGTCTCTTTTGTGTAAGCAGATTGAGTTGGTGGTCCTTTCCATGATACCCTAAGCATGAAGTATGTGATGTTTTTAAGCTTGTGTATCTGAAAATACAGATGGGGGGAGTAGATCTGCGCCATCTTGGTTAATCCACTTAATCTCTGTATAATTGTGAGGTAGGGTTATTGCAGAATGGTTGTAACTCAGAGCTTATTAATTTATGAGGAACATAAATAAATGAATACCAAACAAATTTCTATCTTAAATATTTTAAACCTGAACTGGTGTTCAGATATTAGCCTGAATCTTGGTTCCAAAACCATCTCTACCATTTTAAACATGTTTGCTCCTTGTTACAGGAGGAATTGGACCTTGAGGACATCTTAGGTCTCCTAGATTTAATATACTGTGAGCCAGAGTCTCGTCCCTTTGTGTGTGACAATGCCAATGCCTTCATTCTGCTCTCTCCTTATCTCCATGAGCAGAAGGCACTTGTGGAACCCAGCACGGAGCCTGAGACTTAGTGGGTCTCAGTAAATGTGGATTGAATTGATTTGCTCAAAGCAACAAAAACTTAACTCACCCTGTCCCCATTTGTGTTGCTTTAACCTACAACACGCATCTGCCCACAGACTCAGAAGTCTCTAAATTCAAGCAGATTCCAGTATATGCGATGCCCGCTGGCTGATCAAACAGCCTTTACTGGAGAGTCCGACCCTCGGTCTCCACCAGCTGCTCTGGGGAGGAGCGCCTTTCTCTACTGTACCAATGGCAGGAGGCTAGCTGCTGAACAGTCACTCATGTTGATGGGGAAGTGATACCAAAGTCTCCGCTAGAACACAGTAGGCTAGAAATGCTATAAAAGATGCTCGGGTTTTGGAATAAATAATGGTGGTTTTGTAGTAATGTCCAAAGAGCCTAGTGGATAGCTGTTAGGAGGGACAGTTCCCCCGGTTTTGAGTAAAACTGCCTTTGACTATCCTCTTGGAATCAAGAGTTTTCAAAAGTTAAAATGCACTGAAAGGAGTTCTTACATGCAATGAAATTTTTTTTTCTTTTTTTTTTTGCAGTGTCAGGGATGGAATCCAGGGCCTTGCACATGCTTAGATAGAACTTTACCGCTGAGCCACACCCCTGCCACTGTGAAACTTCTTTTAGCAGATGTCAGAAGAAATTTATTTATAACTTTATGTCTGTGACATAGTCTGGATGATGGGTCCCTCATTTACTTCAAGGATAATGAATGAGAGGATAGTTTATAAGCATTAAAGGTTATATTAGTGTAAGCTTCTACTATTATAAAACTTGAAATTTAGTACACATCAAGAGTCAAAAAGATATTTATTTATTTATTTTGGAAGGGGGTGCTGAGGATTGAACTCGGGGGCATTCGACCCTTTATTTAGAGACAGGGTCTCACTGAGTTGCTTAGAGCCTTGCTTTTACTGAGGCTAGCTTAGAACTCAAGATCCTCCTGCCTCAGCCTCCTGAGCCACTGGGATTGAATGTGGATTGAATTGATTTGCTCAAAGCAACAAAAACTTAACTCACCCTGTCCCCATTTGTGTTGCTTTAACCTACAACATGCATCATACAACACCACCATGCCAGGCTTGAAAATATATTTAAATGAAATTTCTATCTTAAACTTCACTATAATACCATGATATCAGCTTAGTGTTCTATCCAAAAACGCTGTTTAATATTGGTTGATATGGCATCTTTCAATGATATGGTTTCCTCTGTAAAACCTGCAGAACAAAAAAAGATAGCATTCAGGTCTTCAGCCCCATGTTGGGATCCTTCCGTGCCTTTTACGGTGCCCCCTCCCTCTTTGGAGCTCCGCATTCTGGCACTGACGGAAGCCCCCAGCCATCCTTCGCCTGCTGCGCCTCCGTGGTCCAGACCAGCCCGCCCCCCCATCGGTGGCCAGGCTCCCTGCGTTTCTGCAGCACACTGAAGCGCTCTCTGCGGCACTTCCATCCCCGGCCTATGTTACTGTCCACTGTGTGACGAAAGCTCCTTCAAGGGAGAGAGACATCTCTCAGGGCATTTCGTCTCCCTCTGGCCCTTGGTCAACTGCCTTTCACATGGTAGGCATTTGACAAATGAGATGAATTGGGCTGTATTTGAAGAAATTGAGTTTGATGGTCTCTCAGGCCACTTGCTAGCATTAAAAGGCTTTAGTTATATGAAATAAACCTAAACCAAATCTTTCTATCTCTGTAAAAGTTAGATACAGCTGCGAACAACAGAGGTCCCCTCTCTTCCCCACCTCATCTCCCAGAATAGTGGCTTAAACAGTATCATTTATTTTTCTTTCATAGAGAGTGTTCAGAAGTAAGCAGTCCAGGGTCAGAAAGGGACTCCACAACATCTCCCAGAACTCAGGCTTCAGCCGGCCACAGTGGCGCACATTAGTTTGGGAGGCTGATGTAGGAGGATCTCAATTTCAAAGCCAGCCTCAGCAATGGGCAAGGTACTAAGCAACTCAGTGAGACCCCATCTCTAAATAAAATACAATAGGGCTGGGAATGTGGCTCAGTGGTTAAGTGCCTCTGAGTTCAATCCCCAGTACCAAAAAGAAAAAGAACTCAGGCTTCTGCCATCTGTTTTCTTGGTTTATAGTGGCTTGTGGAGCTCCAGCCATCACATATGAATTCCAGGCAGAACTTCTATACCAGGAACAGAAGAAGTCATGCCATCTTTGATGAAAATTACCAAAAAAGCCTACTCAAACTTTCACTAGAGTTTAGAGACCAAAACATAGTTTCTTGACCATCACTATTTGCAAGAATTGAGGATTATAGTCCTTTAGCTTGCTAGCAATGGACCCAGATAAAAATGAGTAGGTGGGAGACAACTAGTAGTCTCAGCCACAGTCTTGGTAGTAATTCTTAAGTCGGGAGGATTCCATTATATCAGGCATGGAAAAGACTGGAGTCAGATGGGAGCAAAGAATTAGAGACAAGATACAATCTATTTCTCTTTCCCTTGTTACCTGAGAAAAGAAATCAGGAAATAACCATGGAAAAATTTGCAATGAACCAATGGATCCTAGTTTCTATTTGATTAAAGGAAAAGCCACCAAGAAGAGGAGAACGGGAGGGTGCACGGGATCTTGGTTTAACAAGCCCTCTGCAACCCCTACAGTACACAGAGGAAGCCAGACTAGGAGGTGGCTCTGCAGGAAAAACCAGCTTGCTGCAGGTTTAAGTTTTCCATATAATATCCACCTGGAATGAGAAGCATTTTAGGATCATTTGTTCTCAGCACAGGAGTGAAGTTGCTTTGGGGGGTTGAACTTGACTCAGATACTTCATCCTCAGGACTATCTTCACTTGTTGGGATCATGGACATATTACTAAGCACGGGATCATACCAAATATGATCTCCAGAAACACAAAGAGAGTAGAGGGCCAAAGTGCTAAAACAGAGAGTTAAGTACAAGGCTCTGAATAGGCACAGTTAATAAAAAATTAAGGATTGCTATGAGACACTTCAGGCAAAGCTGAGCCAGCTGGGGGAATGGATAGTGTGGAAACAGATGAAATTTAATTTGGTTAAGTGTAAAGTAATGCACTTTGGGGAAAATAGTCTAAACTTCTCATAATCTCTGGTAGGCTCTGAACTCGTAGTAAAATGAGTTAAGAGATGGTTGATAACTTGGGGAGAATATCCATGGGGTGTGCAGAAGCAATTGAAAAAGCCAATAGGATGCTTGGGGGGTTACAAGGAAAAAATGATGTAGAAAATTTAGGAAAACAGATAGAACATTAGTGCTATTCTGTGTCCAGTTTGGGTTATCTTAGGAGAATATTAAATCCCAGAAAAGGGACTTGAAAATAGTTTAGAAAAGTAGTGAGACATGGGATTTATATAAACTTACTGACTCGGAAAATGACACTTTTGTGGAAGGAAGAGTAGGTATAATACAAAGAAGAGGAATAATAATTTAGAAATGGCTACTTCCGCCTCGGGTCTGGTATCCCATGGTATGAAAAGGCAGCACTTGGTGAATTCAACAAAAAAAAGAATATGAAACAAAGATATAAGATAGCTCCAACCAGTGCTCGTTAGCTGTAGATTTCCCTGTGCCAAGAGGGCTTCTGTGTTTGATTAAGGGGCACAGAATTACATTAACATTTGCGTCTGTTCAGCTGAGCGACATGGAAGGAAATTCCCCTGGGAGGCGAGACCAGGCAGAGCTATAAGATGCAGAAGGTTCCACCCAGTTCTGCCCAGAGCTGGTTAGAGAAAAACCCGAACTCGGCAGCCAAACCCACTGAGGAGTGTAACATGTTTCTCTCGTATATAGAATATTTATCTTGCCTCTCATGATTGGGCATTTCCTATGTCACCAGTTGCAGGGGTGCGTCTGGGAGGCACAGTTAGTCCCTGTCAAAGAGTGTCCCAGATGGAACAGAAGCAGGCTTCGGAAGCAAGGCCAGCAACACATGCTTCCCGCGGGTCCATGCTTCGCGCTGTCTTTCTCCAGTGGAAACTGTACTAGCAATCCCTGGCCCTTGACCCCACTTTAACCTCCCCTCCTGAAACACGTAATCCCAGGTCATCCATTTTCCAAACATAAGGAACTGCCCGAGCCCCGCTTCCCACTGTGAACACAACCTGCCCGGCCATGGCAGAGCTGTTGTATTGACAGATATGTCTGTTACCGGCTGACACCTTGGAGAACCGATTGATTAGCTCAAACAAAAATCTTAAGAGATTTATTTGAAGGGCCAGATAGGTCCTTCACAGCATTTTCTCGGTTCAAGATGTCAGTTCTGCCCTATGCACGGGACGCTAAAGAGAGACCACGCTTCTACAGGTATTTTGCCAACAGAAAACCACCCCATTTCCACCCAGGTCCTGTGAAGTGAGCATCTGGCTAGATTTGCTGGCCACCTTCCTTCAGGTCTACCAGGAGATGCTTGAAATCCCCCGAATACCATGAAGCCCCCTCTTCCCCCTTCCGTGGTTTGTCCTGTCACACCCCTGGTGTGGAGTCTGTGCGGGCTGCCATAAGAAGGCACCAAAGAATGGGCTTAAATGACAAAACGTTTCCTGGCAGTTCTGGGGACTGGAAGTCTGAGGTCAAGGCATGGGCCAGGTCGATTTCTTCCGAGGTCTCTGCTCGCCTTGCAGGTGACCACCTTCTCCCCGCGTCCTCACATGGTCTTCTAAGTCTGTGTCCAAATCTCCCCTTCTTTAAAGAGCACCAGTCATACTCGAGGCCACCTTGGTGATCCTCATGGAGCCTTAGTTAGGCCTATAAAGAGCCCTGTCTCCAGGTACAGTCACATTCTGAGGTGCCAGCAACTAGGACTTCAACATATGAGTGCTCGGGGGCTCGACCCATAACAACGGGTACCCCCTCTGTACCATCATGAACTTAAGTCTCAAGATTCAGTGATGTTCTCAGGTCTGTGTGGCAGGTCACAATTGGAGCTGTCATTGAAACTCACTTCTCTGTGTCTGAGCAACTCTCAAACACCAAGTGGCCCCCTGCTCCCTTGCCAATCAAGGACTTTTCTTAAAACAGAGTTGTGCCGGGGCCAAAATCCCTCAGTAGCATTTTTAAAACAGGAACCCCATTTGTTTTATCACAGGGGGGGGCGAAAAAACTTAGTGGGGAGATATGTGAACGAGGGGACAGATCTCTGCACACACCGCCTCGGGCCCTGGGTCGCCATATTGTTCTTGCTGGGTGAGACCTTTTCAGACAATGCTCCACAGTGTGACACCAGCCGAGCAACAGCCTGGCAACCGCAGGCAACCTGTTCCTGCCAGTGGGGATCGCCATATTCCACACGAAAATAAAAGGCTGCAGTTACTGCCCAATTCACTCATCAGGAACATTCCGATCCCTGAGCAAGCATCAGGAACAATTTTATTCCTCCCTCACAGCTCTTCCAGGGGAATTGAGAGTATAGCTCTGCCTTCGATTTTCTTTTCTGCCCAGAGCCCTACTAAAATGAACTCTGCTGTTTAATATTTTAATGTAAATAGCAAAACCCCGCCATGTCTTTGCTACAGGGTCCTACACCACTGAAGGACCCAGAAGTTGAGGGACAGGCTGTTGTGGAGACAATGGGTTCTATGAGGCATGTGGCAGGGCTGTCAGTTAGAATTCAGGGATAGGTCCTGGCCTGTGAGCTCTGGGGTCCAAGCTAGCCTTCCAAACCGATGCAGGACCTTTGTCAGGTAGCATCGTAGATACAAAGCAGGAGCCCTCCCACTCTCCAAATGGGGAAGCACCATTGACCAGGGGCGACAGAAGGGGGTTGCTGACTTGAGCAAGGTAGAGCCTCAGGAGAAGCCTAAGGAGCTGGAGGCCACATGAGTTCTGTTGGTCCTTTAAAAGAAGGGAAAAAATACCATGCTGAGGGGGTACAGGGGAAGAGATGAGAATTTTTAAAAAGCAGTGCAAACGTGGTTCCTTGATTTCCTTTTAAGGAAGGGGGAAAGATCCTTGCACACACACACACACACACACGAAAACATCAGTGCTGGCACAGTAGCCACCAAAGCCATAAAGAAATATTCTTGCAAGTGGGGAGTAAATCATGCCAGGAAAAGAAGAGGGGCAGGCACCCCCAAACCCAGTTGCAGAAGCCGCCTCGGCAGATACGGTGCCGCTCCCTCTGCTCTGAGTGAAGTCAGCTCTGCCTGTGACTCGCCAGGATCGCTTGGAATGCCATTGGAGATGCAAGACAATTTTAGAAACAGGAAATTGGAAGTGTTCTGCTGAAAATACTCAGGGCTGTGTGTGTGAGACCGAAGAGAGGGTCCATGCATGGATAATAGGAGCGCTGGGTGGGCTCACCCAGCCCAGCTTGGGGGCCTGGCCCTGCCTCCTGGACTCCTGTCCTCCACAAAGCCTCGCTTGTTTTGCATAGCCATGTCTCGTGCATTTCAGAATCAAGACCCTCCCTCTTTTCTTCTTCTTCTCTTGCATCAGGAAAAGGTGTTGCGTGTGTGGTGTGTGCTGATGCTCAAGAAAGTAAACATATGCATTTTAATACCTCCGGCTCCCCCCACCCCAGTCAGTGAGCTATTTCCTCCACCCAGGTGGAAAAAGGATAGGGGCCTCTCTGACATGCTGGTTAGTCTGAAAACAGACCGCTAAATGCATAATGAAGAGCCTCGGAGGAGTCAATCTGCATGTTAAAATGGTGTTCAGCAGCCCGGGCTGTCACACAACATAATTTGAAGATGAATGTGCATCCAATCAGACGGCCAATCTCTGAGTGGCAGGGTCCTGGCTGTTAGGATTACCTGTCTGCTCGTGGCAGTGGCGCTTCCGAGGGGCCACAAGTTTACCAGCCCCCAACCCCAAATCTGAGATGAGACAAACGGGCCTTCTCTTGGCCCTGCCAGAATTTGCATGGTCAGCCTGATGCCAAGAGTTGGTCAGAACTAGATAGGAGCAGTTAGGAAGCGGATTTGGATCCCCAAAGAAAAGCACCCGGCTTGGGGCATGGTGTGGGGGGAGAGGGGCCGGCTGGAAGCAATAACAAAGGAAAATGTGCAGCTTGACACTTGGAAGCAGAAAAGCAGGTTCTGCGCGGCCCTGCCCTGGCAGGTACCACCCGCCACGAGGTTTATACTGCAGCCGCAGCCGCCAAGGCCACCTCAGTTCACAGCCAGGAACAGCCTCACGTGAGTGATGCATAGACGCCACTTTTGTCTCTGATCCTTTGACAGCAATTAGGACCTGACTCCAGGGGCAAGACATCACAGGAACACAGGAACGCCGGAGAAATGAGGTTAGAGCGCAGAAATTAGCCATCTGCCTGGTGAAGACGGTGTCCTGGAGGTAGCATTTACATGGGAACCAGGAACTGCACGTCTCCATTTTCATTGTCCTGCTCTGCAGCTCCACAGCACAAAGGGCTTTAAGGCCCCTGCACTCAGAGAATCTGCACATACCTCCTCTCTCTCTCTCTCTCTCTCTCTCTCTCTCTCTCTCTCTCTCTCTCTCTTCCCTTCTTTCTTTTTACAATTCAAAATGCCTGCTGCAGCAGCAGCTAACTGCCAAGCCCTGAGGAAGGGTTCCTGTTAGCTGCAGGTTTTACGCGTGGCTCCTGCTTGAGGTTCCCCAACAGTGGAAATAGGAAACCTGAAGCCAAACTGGGAGTGTAGGAAAGAGCAGCAAATACAACGATAAGGTCCTGTGAATGTGCCAATTCCCACCCAAAACATGGAGGAGGAAATGCTTTTCAGTGAGGGCCTCCTGTCTGTAGTGAGTTCCCGCTCACAGATGCTGCAAACTCCCGCTCCCACACCACTGGCTCCAGCCAGCACCTTCATGGTCAGAAAGCTCAACCTGCAGCTGTTCCTTGGCCTCATTTGCTATTCATTTTTACAGGCCAACCCAGAGAAGGACCAGGGAGGCTGTTTCCATTTAACATGTGTATTGTCCTTCCTAAGAGACCTGTTAAATTAGGGAGAGCTTCCAAAGAAGACTTTCCTACAAATAAATACTATTTAACTCTTTTATCTCTGTGCCCATATGAACTAGAAGTTTCACTGTGCTCTGTGATGGAGGATGCAATTAAATCATCCAGCATTTTGGCTGCTTTAAAAAAAAAAAAAAAACTTACTTGACTAATTGTATTAGGTAGCTTCATGTTACTATGATGCAATATCTGGGACTATTAGCTTATAAAGAAAAAAGGTTTATTTTTGGCTCACAGTTTTGGAGGTCCCAGTCCTAGATCTGGTAGTCCCATTTCCTTGAGCCTTTGCCAAGGGCAGCACATCATAGCAGGGGTGGGGAATAAATCAAACCACTCACTTCATGAGCCAGAAAACAAAGGACTATCATAGTCCCACAGGACACATTAAAGGACACATCCTCAATACCTAATGACCTCCCAATAGGCCCCACCTCTAAAAGTCCCACTACCTTCCAAGAGCAGCAGGGGTCCAAGCCTTTAACACGTGACTCTTTGAGGGACACGCATCCAAACCGGAGCACTAAGCATGATTTGTGGATAAAGCATATTGATGGAGTGTTGGGGTCTGTAAACAAGTCAAGATGGCGCCTGGCATTTTGCCAGAGGGAGTGGTTTGTGAAGTAACGCCAGCAAGCCATTAAGTGTGGAGATTCCTTATTGGTTGACTGATGTATCCAGTTTATGTTAATTAAGATAAGCTGTGTGGAATGTATAAATACTGCTCCTGTCCTACAATAAACGGCTCCCACTCCTGCTGTATCAACGCACACAAGTTGCTCGTCACCCCCCGGTTAGTTTGCCCAGCCAGCCGGACTGTGGCAATGGAACCTTCATTCCCAAGTCTCATCACTTTCCATTTCCCTTCCACAAGCCAGCAAGTCACTTCAGTGATCATGTTCTGAGATGCGACCCCTCCACCCCCATCCCTTATAGCTTCTTCCATCCAAGCCGACTCAGCTTCTCTTGGACCAAACTGGTGATCCTATTATTAGCTAATCAAAGGACACCCATGGGTGGTGCGTAGTGGGGAACTGTGGGGAAGATCCAGATCCTGTCATCTTTAACACGATGCTGTTTGTCTTGTCAGTCACCTTGACCTTGGGATGCCAGATATTTTCTCAAATTTTCTAGAAGAGGCAGCATCACCACGAATAAAGTAACTGGTGTCAAAACTAGTGTCCCCGTGCCCAGCCAAGCAACAAGCTTGGCCTGAAGTAAAATCCCCCTTCACAACCCTAGGTGAGGCCTGAATTCTTGACCACTTTATTCTCCATTTGTCCACCGACGGAATCAGGACGATAATTAATCCTGCCGATTGCAGAATAAATGAGGCTTATAGAGAAAACAGCCACAACAGGGGCCTGGTGCAGAGTACATGCACAAAAAAAAAAATCCTCTGAGATCCTCAGAAGAAAGCTCCACCATACATTCAACCCAGTGATGGAACTGAGATTTTGAGGTTCACCAAAATTAAACATCATGAAGTTGACTGAATCCAAACAGCACACCCTGACCTTCTGATCCATAGAACTCCCAGTTTGATATCTATTTGTAGATATAAAAGGCTTTCCCTCTCACCATGTCTGCCCCAAAGGACAGCAGCCAAGGCATGCAGCAGGAATTCTGTGCTGCATAGGAAAGGGGGGGTTCCATTGCTTCCTGTTGGAGACAGCGTCTGGATTTTCCCTCGGCAACTTCATTTTTCACTGATGATCTATAATACCTTTGAGGGTGGCAAATAAATTAAAAATTTAAGAATTCATAATATACAATACAAGAAATGTCCAGGGAGCAGGACCTTTTGGGAAAGGAGCCAGAGAAGCCCGTTGGCTGGGCGTGGGGGAGGAGGGCTGAACAACCTGACCCGGATAGAATAATGACTTCAGTGACAGTCCCGTGAGCAGAGGGAAGTTATCAGAGCCTCTGTAGTCTTTGTCATCAGAACAAGTGACACACACACAGCAACATGCAGATGATGGAAAGCAGGGTTGTTGAGGCTCCCTTGTGAGTAACAATGGAAAGGGGGCAGACGCAAGGTAAAGCATCCAGGGGTCTTTTGTATTGTGGTGGAATAAACCTCACACTTTGTGCTTCTGTAGAGAAACGTGAGGTTCGTTGGAGTCTAACTTTGGCTTCAAGATGCCCAAGATGTGTCCTAGGTCAGGGCATTTGTACTGCCAGCTTTACAGATCGATGCATGGTGTCCAGAGAATCCTTGGATTTCTGCTGAGGTCCTGGGGACAGAACCCAGGCCTTCATGCATGTTGGGTGAGTGCTCTACCACCGAGCATCCCACCCGAGAATCCTCAAATTCTACGACCCTCAAATTCTGGTCAGTTCCCTTCTTGACCACAGAGGTAGCCATGTTTCTGAACAAAGAAGGAGGGGCCTCTTGGAACCAACTGTGTCTTCTATACCAGGGCTGTCTGACAGATCTTTCTGGAATGAGAGAGATGTTCCATGTCTGCATAGCCCAATACAGCAGCAGCTAGCACTTGTGACTGTGAGCACTTGGAGAGGGGCTAATGTGACTGAGGAACTGAATTTTTAACTTTGTTAATATTACAGTTAAACCATGGTGGCTGCATTGGGCACCATGACTCTAGATTTTGTCTCCACTTAAGGAGCTGGAAGTCAGAATGGGCAGTGCCTCGCTGGCCTAGAGGAACCAGGGAACAGCAGCATCCACAAAACTGACAGACAGCAGGAGTGACATGTGCCCCGTGCCCTGCAGAATGACCAAGACTGCTCTGTGACAGAGTGGGGGGACCTTCCTTGTCAGCCTCCCCTCCTCCACCCATCCTCAGAGCAGTGAGTGGACAGGGGCCTCTGTAGTCCAGCCTGGTCATCGTCAAGCTCTATTTGCTAAGCCTTTTGTTTCCCAATACGCAGTCTGGCCAGCTGTGGCTAAAAATGAAATCACCAATACGACAGTCCCTCAGCCCTCCAGTTATTGATTTATAAACACCTGTCCCATGTTCCAGGCTGCCATCAAATCCAAGGTCCTGTGTGTGTCTGGCAGACCCTGGGACACACACTGAGACCAAGAAACGCTTCCTGAAGTGGGCAGTAAATATTAACTTGTATTTCTAAACGTAAGGATGTTTTACTGGCTTTTCTCAAATATTTTAGAAACAATATTAAATAAAAAGATCAGGGCCTTGAAAAACACAATTAAAATCATGACCGTTTTTGGAGCGAGGGACCATAAATTTTTAAAAGAAGAAACATATTTTAAAATCATTTCAATTGTCTTCCATTCTGTCAGTCACCTGGTAATGACACCTTGAGAATTTGAATCGAAGGGCAACAAAGACAACTAAAAACCTACCAGAGCCACACGGAGTCGATACGCCCGTAGTGTTTATAGAACCCCAAAGGCCACCTCTCAGCTCTTAGAGAAATGAGAGCAACATGAAGTAGAAGCCATTGGGTGCCCGGCTGGGCACCCACAGGCACCGCTTGCAAGGACTGCAGGAGTCCCGTCTGCCCACGTCCTTCCCTTTCCTCTTTGGCTCAGTTCCCGTAGGCGGTGTGAAGGCAGACTTAGGACAGCTCACAGAACTCTGAGAACCTGGGACCACGGGGCCTCATAAATGCTCTGAAGCTAGAGCTAGGCATTAGCCTCCAGGACGAGGAAGGGAACAGCCCAACCTCTCCTGCTTCTCTGTGAAGAATAAACAGAAACCTCACTTCATCCTGACAGGTGATCCAACTCGGTGGTTTTCTGATGATGCAGCAGGTCTTCAATCCCTCCCACTCTCTCCTTCCACTGTGGCTCCCCTCGACCCCCTGCCCACCCCACACACTTTTTTTATCTTGCTCAGGGAAACTGCCCTAAAATTCCAAGTCCCTGGTAAAGACAGTGCCCTGCTGGGCCTATTTCTTCTCTGGGGCCTCCCTGAAGGAGGGAGGCCCCACTTCAAAGGTGAATCTCTGTCCTAACTCAAAAGATGGTCTAGGCCCTGGCAATATCAACCTTCCACGAGCTTCTTTTTCTCTTCCCCTCATCTCGTGGGATAGCAGGCAGCCCTCTGCTTTTACAGTCGGTTGACTCTTTGATTCAGCCAGTTCCTACCTCTTCACCCCACGGCTTCAGGCCCCTGTTCAGGGCTGCAGGATAGCGTTGGCCACAGGTAGACAAGGTTCCCACTCTACGTGTACATTGCCAGTGGCCAGAGATGGCCTGCAAAGGTGACACTGGAGCTGAGCTCAGAAGGACAAAAGGAGCCAGCCACATGAAGGACCCGGGCAAGAGTGTCCCAGGCTGGGTAGCAGCTGGCACAAAGATGTAACAAAGCCACTTGTTCAAGAATGTCCGGGAACTTTGTGTGGCCCAAGTGAGCAGGTGGGACGAGGACTGAGACAGGGCTCGGCAGAGGGCAGGAGCAAGATGCAGGACTTGAAGGTCATGGTTTAGAGTTGGAGTTAACACCAGGTGTGACGGGAATTCTTTGGATGAGATGAAGCCAGACAGTAACATAGTCTGATTGGTGCTCTAAAAAGCAGGTGTATGAGCCGAAGGATGGACCCAAGAGATGGGTCCAAGCAATTGATGATGATGGCCGGGACAGGGAGGGCAAAGGTGGGGACTGGAACTGGTCACATGCACTGGGTTCCTTTAAGATCTGCTGGAGGGCTGCACCAAAGGTGGGCAGGGAAAGGAGGCAAACGTGGCTGTCATTGGTTTTGTTTTCAGAAATGGGAAGAAAAGGACCAGGAATTCTATGTTAGTCCTATTAAGCCCAAGATCCTTCACAGTCTGTCCACAGTTTAAATTACCCTGTCCTTCCACAAGTTCTTCCTTCTATCTGACTATCGGTCCTCTAGCTTTTTATTTAAACCTGTTGCTTTGGGGGAGTCTCCCATGCCCGTGGAGTTGACGAGTTCCCCTCCAAAGCCCTTCCTGTATTTGAGTACTACCACTTTTGCCCCTAAACCTTTATTTTTACAGGATAAACAAGTCGATCCTTTTGTCTAACTGCCAGAACCTTTTTCTTCTATCCATTAATCATGGCAGTTGCTGGCCTCTGGGTCCTCCCGAGTTTTCTCCACATCATTCTTCTCTTTCAGAAGCACAAAGGGTCTAGGGGTAGTTTGGGGCCTTTTGTAAAGGATAGACCCGAGTAGGACAGAGACCTCTAACAATGGTCTAATGCCCTTTGTGTGCCACGCTCCTTGTGAGCCATCCCAGGCTCCAGAGCCTTTCCTGGCTGACCCCTGGTCCACACGTGAGCTCTGCCTCTGTGCTACAGTCTGGGCCCAGCTTTGCCATGCAGACTTTGCACCTTTTGTTTAGGGGCCCAATGGCTCCACTTTGCAGGTGTCTGCTCAAATGTATTTCCACCCTGTCTTTGAGGAAGGCATCCAAAGACAGTTCAAGGAAAGACTCAATCTACTTGAGACCCTTTGCCCAAATAGCCAAGAACCCCGCCACAGCCTGGCACTATTTTCTACAGCTGCCTGTAGCTCTGTGATTTTCACTTCCCTTTATGAGAGTGTGTCTTCTCAGTGCTTTCTAATCAGTCATCGCCCTGTCTGCAGAGACCCGCCCAAGAAAAGTTCGACAGACAAAAACAGAAAGGGTGTGGGCTTGCAGAACCACATGTCCAGACCTGTTCCAGCAGGTGCAATCGGATCTCCTCTATCTCTTTAGATACGGCAGCATCTTGCTAGACAATCACAACGCTTCTGCCACAAAATGTAACAAAAATTAATATTCCAGAATAAAATGGGAGCAAAATGCCTCAAATTAACTGCAATAGAAATCAAAGAACTGTTGATTTACAAAATAATCTTTTTTTTTCAACTTTTGTGAATTGGAAAATTGTCTGTGCGGATGCATTTGTCATCTGCCTTGGGTTCATACATTCAGATTTGGCGTGCTGTTTGGTGGGAAATATTTATGTAAGTGAGATTTTTATTTCCCATAAATAAGTTAAATAGCTGTGGTAGAAGCAGAGCTTATGGTATTACACTGGGCTCTGCCTGTTCCCAGAGCAGGGGAACGGGCCGCCTTCTAACAGCTGCAAGTTCTACCTTCAGCGCGTGAAAGAAAACGGAAATATTTCTCAAGCAGTTGGAACCATAAAATGCTTTAACTAAACTGAAGGTAACAGGCTTTTGAGGGAATTCTAGTGTAGCAGAAAAGCAGAAAGTCAAAGGATGTGCATTGTGCCTTGCAAACAAATAACTATTTAATATACAGGGAAGATATAAGCAAGAATAAGGAAACGGAGATGCATTGGGAAATACGATGCCAACCGGAAATCAAAGAGGAATCAAGTGGCATCATTCTGTCCCCTGAGCCATTCCACTTGGCCGCTAACTGTCCCCTTCTTGCTTTCCAGCCTCACTGCTCACGTTTTAAACTGTGAGATTGTAAACTCCAGTTTCATTCCTCATCCTTAATTTAGCTAGACAGAGCTTTGAAATGGCAACTAAATTACCTTTTGGTGAAATCAAATCTTCCCTACTAGCCTCAAGCAGGGAGGAATCTAGACCACCAGGTCGCTAATGCATCCAGCAGGCCCAGCCGCTCTCCGGGAACCCACAGAGGGGGCGCCCTATTAAAGGGTTACTCATATCCTTTGTCCCCCGCAGAGGGTCCTGTAGGGGGCCGCTCTGTGCACAGTCTTCTCTCTTCTGACAGCCTGCCCAGCAGGAGGTTGCTGGGGCAGTAAAATGTTTATTACCTGTTTATTGTGTGAGTAACTGCAGTCTAGGGGGAGAAAATATTTCCCAGTTTAGCTAGGGCAATGAAAATAGGATTAAGAGTTCTGAGGGCTGAGGAAGAAGCAGTATAAAACCCAGAGAATCGTACACCATGCAGCAGCCGGATCCAGGTAGCTCATGTTATCCGTTCATTCTAGCCCCAGTGACGTTCCCTCTTATCCTCAGACCCCTGTAATTCACCATTATGGATCTGGGGGCTGCTGGTATTCTAAAAGTAAGCCTTCCCCCCAAAGCAAGTTTGGCTCCTATCCCAGGTGTAGCTATCCAATTGCACCGAAAGGCAGCTCGTCGGCCTGATGAACATTTACACGCACGTTTATTTCTCTTGCCTCCAAAGTAAGTTACAAACAGCTTAATTTCCACCAATTTTGCAGTGTGGAGATTCAATAAAATATCATATAGCAGTTCAAGCTCTCCTGGAACCACCAGTTGTGGTGAATTCCGTTATCATGGTTCAGAATAATTCCTGTCTGAGATTTTAAAATTGCTATCATAAATCCTCAATTAGTTCTTAAACGTGATTTTTCTCCTGCCGTTTTCCCCTCCCTTGCTTTTGCCCTTCTTAAAACCCTCTCTGTCTTGATCATTAATGGAATGACACAGAATTTAAGTTTTTTTTTCGTAACTCACAAATTATACTTAGCACTCTCTGAAGATAAAATACCAGGGTCTCCTAAGATAACATCACTCTTAGAAGTGGGCTACAGGAGTCAGTCGCAGTGGCACACACCTAGTGTGCTCAGGAGGCTGAAGCAGGAGGATCGAAAGTTCAAAGCCAGCCTCAGCAATTTAGGGAGGCCCTGAGTAACTTAGGGAGACCTGTCTCTAAATAAAATATTTTTTTAAAAAAAGGCCTGGGGATGTGACTCCGTGGATAGACACCCCTGAGTTCAACCCCTGGTACCAAAAGAAAAAGAAGCGGGCTACAGGATTGAGACCCAGTTACTGACGGAGGCTGCCATCTCTTCATTCATTTGTTCCTTCATCCGCCCTTCAACTACAGGGTGAACTTCTGCTATGGGCCAGCCACAGCGCTGGGATCTTGGGATAAAATAGTGAGCAGAATAGATGTCATTCCTGCCCTCATGTCACTTGCAGACTGGTTGGGAAGACAGTAAAAAATCATTCCCCCGGATGACTGGGCATGATTTGTTCAGAGCAAAGTCCAGGTAAGGAGCACTCTGGTCATTTTTTCTGCTTCCAAATTAGAGGAACAGCAGACTGAAGCTCAGCTCTGGAGAGCGGCATCCTGGTGGGAGCTGAGCCAGTCCTGGCTGGCACTGTGCCATTGTTCTGTGACAGGGGCACTTCTCTGAGGAGGCATCCTTGTTGGAAAAAAAATGAAGATCTCCTGACCCCCTGCAAAGGAGGGCCAGGTGTGGCTTGCTTCCTGTTCTGGCTGTTGGTTTTAGATTCCAAAATCTTGAAAACTCTTCCAGAAATAAAGTGCCCAATTAGTCACAATCCATAAAGGTGACTTCTCGGTGGTCCTGTAGTGTGCACTTTCTCATTAAATTGGATATTTCTCAGTCATCTCAGAGGACCAGTTTCAAGTCATCCAGAGCGATGGAGATGCTTAGGCACGTCCACACAACGTGGATTGAAGTGTGGCCAGTCTGGAACCATTTTCTCAATATGATATATGTAGGTGATTTTGCAGATGATTCCAGCTCCACCATTGGCTTCCCTGTTTCTCTGAACTGTTAGTTTTATTCATTGAAGAACTTCCAGGTCTCCTTTTAGTTTCACAGTTGCCCGTCCTCTCTTCCCATGAATCCAGAGCTTTCTGGTAATTTCCTACTGCTCTCCCAGCCTTGCACTCGTCGGCATTTGGAATTCTTTTTCTTGCACTGTGGACCAAGGGGTGATGGAAAACAGGCGTCGTCACACAGTCAAGCATTTACCCTCTTGAGAATCGGGCTTCCCGGGACTTCTGGGAGGTACTTTTTTTACTTTTTGTGAAAGACCCTGAAGCATTGGGACTGATTTAAGGGTCCCCGGTCTGTTGAACACTGTTGTGAGGTGTGTAAAGGCTCCGCAGGGTGCTTGGGAGACGGTGGACCAGTGTAAAGACAATGGACTCTTGCCTTCTCCCTATCCCCACGAGCACAGGCTCAGAGCTGGACTTAAGGCTAAGAACCCCCAAGCCCATCGAAAGTTCTGTCAGTAGCTGCTGGACTCGGATTTTACCGACTGGTTTTCTTGCTTCTTTTAAAAACTACCAATAAAATTTCTGAGTGAATGCATAGACTTTTTTAACATAGTACTTGACATATTAAAGCTGATTTTGTTATAATGTTATCGCAGGATCCTAGAGCTAGAGGAAATGTAATACATTATTTCAGAGTTGGAACCCTTTATTGGTACTTGAGTCCTTCCTGCGATATTTCTGATAAGTGGTTTTCCAGCCTCCGCTTGAACAGCTTCCGTGATGGAAAATTCACTAACCCGTTCCATTTTTGGACAGCTCATCCTTTTAGATCTTGCTATAATGCATGTAAAAGTTAATGGAGGGCCAATAATGTTAAGATAACTTCTTAAAAATGTGAGCCAGGCGAGCAAGAACTACACCTAAAGAATGTGATATCTTTTTTCTTTCTTTCTTTTTTCTTTTTCTTTTTTTTTTTTTTTTTTTTTTTTTGCTTTCAAAGCTTGGGAGAACAGGACATGTCAGTGATTCCTAAACTTCAACATGTTTAAGAATCACCCAGTAATTTTGTTGTAGGTGAAGATGTTCAGCCTCTAACCCAGAGATCTAGGTCTGGGATGAGCCCCTGTATCTTCAAAGCACCAATACCTAATTCTAATTCTGGTAGAAGTGATCTCTATGAATCACCTAAATAAAAACTCTTATCTGAACATGGTGCACATGCCCATAATCTCAGCACTTCAGGAGGCTGAGGCAGAAGGATCACATCTTTGAGGCCAGCCTCAGCAACTTAGCAAGGCCCTAAGCAACTTCGCAAGATGCTGTCTCAAATTTTTTAAAAAAATTTAAAAGTCTGGGGATGTAACTCAGTGGTAAAGCACCCTGTGTTCAATTCCCAGTACCACAAAAAAAAAAAAGAAAGAAAAGGAAGCAAGAAAAAAGAGAAAGTAACTCTGGCCTAGGCTGGGAAAAAATCACCATCTCATAAACTCAGCATTTCTCCGACTTTCTCTATTTCTCAACCAGAAAATTATTTCTAACAGCCAAACTCTAGAAGTATAGTGTACAGATAAGGTAATGAAATTCTGCCCCTTATTTTACATCCTATAATTCCAACTGCTTACATAGCAAACAATCATTGAGGTCTTAGTGGATCTTCTTCCCAGTGTTTGCTGCTGGGGGAATCGTGTAGGAGCCTGAGGGCTGAGGCCACAGACTCTTACTCTTTCAGGGAAAAACTTTGCATTTAGTCAGTTCAAGTGACTGGTCGTTGCGACAGTCAGGAAGAACACCGAGAAAGGTCCCTTTGTGTGGCGAAAGCCCTTTATATACAGAACCTGTAGCACGAGGGTCCATCAGAAGAGCTCTGAGAAACAGCTTTGCTTCTGGGACCCATAAAAACGTGTGGTCAGTCTATTCAAGGGCTGCCCCACGCTCCCCAAAATAGAGGCTCTTCAAAGGAGAAGGGTTTGACCCCTATGTTTGTTAGATGTGCAACATAATATATCACTGCCATTTTATAAGCTAAGGCTGAACTTTAAGTGAAGACTTTGTGAATGAAGAAAAGTTGGAAAATCTCAGGATGCTATAAAGACGGCTCTAGAAGGGAGGTGGACAGGGATCCCTCAAGGATGCCTTTGTATGAGGCACCCTGCTGCACCCAAACCCCCGGGCAGCCTTTCCAGCCTGGCCTTCTCTCCCTGTCCTCACACCCGCCCCCTCCTATCCACTCACCTTTCCTGCCTATTTTGCTTTACAGACATGCACACCAGCCATATCCTTTCTGGAGAAACTGTCTCTTAGGTCCATGAACTTTATTGCATAACATTTTATCCAGGGCCGGAAGATCTGGAGCTCACCTTTGGGCAGGGAGCTACTGAGCTACTTTTAAAAGGAGGTCAGCAGTTGGCTGACTTCGTTCCAGGAAAGATTCCCCCAAAAAGGGTCAGACTTATTTTTAGGAACAAAGAGCAGCTTTCCAACCAACTGGCCAACTTGCCCCCTGACATCAGCATCCTATTCTGTCCTGCTCCACCCAGCCCCCACCAATCTCTGTCCTTCTTGTTCCCTTTGGAGCCTGGGAGGGGCTTATTACCAGAGATACAGAGAATAGTCCTTTTGAAAGAAAAGGCAAAAGTTAACAACGAAAACAGGGACGTCCCTCCTCCTTCTTTCCCTGTTGCCCTGTCCATGGGAGCTGTTCGGCTCTGAAGCGCTTCCATCCTATCCACCCTCATTCATACTAGAAGTTTCCAAAGATTTTTTTCTAATATTGTCACTTAGTTTATTTCTATGCAAAGTTAATGGAAACATCTTTCGAGATGTCTCTGAATCCTCCTAACAGACAAGAAGCCTTGCCACAGAAGGTTTCCAAAATCACCTTTCATTGCTGATGAATAAATGTGTAATGTTCATGTGGATTTTCCTGGTGATGGTAAGACCAGAGATAGTGCCAGTGTTCCAGGTCCTGTTCCCCCAGTGTCGAAGATTGACCTGAGAAATGCTGAGGCAAGAGCAAAAAGTTTTATTGAGAGAGAGAGAGAGAGAGAGAGAGAGAGAGAGAGACACTCTTCCATAGAGGAGGGGTGTCCAACTCTGGTTCCTGAGGGAGTGGGGGTGTTCTGCCCCTTTTATAGATTTCAGATTTCTTTTGTTCTCATGCCCCCTTCTCCCCTTATCTTGCCTACCTAACCAAAAGGTGGGAAAGGAGCCTTCCAGGGGTGCCTCCCCATATCTGCCCAGAGAGCAGGAAGGAAGCCACCCAGGAGGTACTTTATTAACAACCCCTTGCAGGGAGGAATAGTTCCTCAGAGGCAGGTGACCTTGGCAACAGGTTGGAGGAGGGGGAAGTGATCTGGAGGTATTAGCATTTTATTTCCTCTGGAATCAGCCCACATCTTCCTGACCTAATCATTCATTACCTATAAGACTGTCCTCTGCACACTCCCCTCTCCCCCAATTGTACTAACACGTCCTGTGGTCTGCTGTAAGATCTATCACTCAAGGTAGTCTCCCTAGAAAAGGCTCATTAGAGTGAACTCTTAGAGAGTGTCACCGTTGGGCAGATGGTCTGCTCCCGTGGATGACAGAACAAAGTGGACAGGAGGGCACTCTTAATCAAAGCAGCAAGTTTTGTGTTCTGTGACCTTGAGATGTGTCCTTGGGAGAATGTGCTTTATCTCATCTGCTACTACATCTGGATTCAGAGACCCCAGGGCCCCTTTGGATGTGGGAGGCATCACCTCCCCTGGGAGAAGGGTGCACAGCATGAGGCTGTCTAGCCCTGCCTACCTGCTCCCAGTTCCCAGCTAAGTGCTCAAAGCCCAGGGCTCCTTTGCCAACCCAGAGGTTTCTCCAAGCCTTTTCTAATGATATAGGGCTTCTGCTTTTGCTGAGATGTGAAATTCTTTTAGCAAATTTGCCAGGAGGTGAGCTTTGGAAAGAGGTCGTGACTTTTCTTCCTAAACACCATGTTCTGGCTAGAGCAGCCACAGCCACAGCCACAGCCAGGACCTGGTCTCAGCCAGGCCCAGGGTTCAAGCTTCCATTCCTCGGGGGTGATGTGCACTTTGTGACAAGGTTGATGGAGGCCAAGTGAATGGAAACAGTCTTGTCTGAGATTACCAGCTGGGAGGAAAGGGAAAACAGTTATTGCTGGTCTGAGTGGAAGCATGTTGCTAAAGAGGGAATGTCCAGCATTTTGATTGGTCCAAGAAAGCCATGATAGCACTCAATCCTTAGCTTGGGTCAACCAGGCCCTTTGCATCAGCTAAGGCCATGTCACACAGCAGCAGAACTGGTTTCTGCCCTGGCCCAGCAAGGCCAATTTCCCTGCATTGTCATAACAAGATCAGCACCAGAAATTCACATTGCTTTTGCATTATTTCCTAAACACTGGGAAAAGAGGAGCTGGTGTTACTTACCTCTATTGTCACTAATTCATAAAGAAATACTTACAAGTTTAAATGAAAATGCATGTTAATACTTGACTGGCAGAGGCCGTCCTGGTGATTGATAAGGCCAGATTAAACTAAGCCATAATAAACACTAACACAAGGGAATCCTAAAGCAATGTGTTTCTGAGAATCAAAATTCTTTTTAGATATGCAATCCTTTACTAGAACCTGGTATTTAGGTAAATAGCTTAAGCCTGTGGCAGAGACTATCATGAATATCTGTGACAAAGCCCTTTATGAAATCTCTTAAAAATACTTTAGGCCCAAAGATTTTACAAGAAAACCTTTTTTGTGTGGATGGGGAAATGGCATAGAATTAAGCATGGAGAGAAATGAGACTGTCTATGGAGCAAACTGTTCCAAATGGTGGCTGATATGCATGCCATCTAATGGCATAAGTAAAACTGCTACATTTTAGTGGAGGACAGATGTATAGTTCCCACTCACCTAATAGTCAGTGTGAGTGTTCCCTGGCTTCTTGTTTCCTGTGGACAAGTTCCCAGAGTCCTCTGTACCTTATTATCAAATGGAGAGAAGGAGATGATGGAGAATATTCTCTCTCTCTCTCTCTCTCTCTCTCTCTCTCTCTCTCTCTCTCTCTCTCTCTCTCTCTCTCTCTCTACCAGACTTTCACTTCTGAGTACATCCCCACTGGCAAGAGCCAGTTATTTGGCCCTGTCTGTACCCAAGAGGTTATGGGAACCATTGTCACTTCTGGGCTGACCCCACCCAGAAGAGCACAATATTGGGGGGTTTAGTTGTTTCTACTATATGGACTTGGCTACTTATTTATGAATTGTTTAGAAAAGGGAGTCCACAGGAACACCTATATGTTTGCAGAAGACATTGTCACAATGAAACAGCCAAATCCACTTACATACATCCCAAAAGATCTGACAGAATCCAGGCTGAGAAACAGACAAGTAGCAGATGACACACAGTGTGAAAACATGTAAGTCAGTGTATCTGGGGGAAATAACCCAAATTAAGTTGTAATGATGTTATAATAGGCTAAGGTACCTGATCCCACTGAGAAGATGGGCATGAGAATCATGGTACACCATTCTCTGAAGACAAATCCACTGTGGGCTGCTTCAACCCCAAGACCCACCAACATGGCAGACAGCATTTGGTGGATTACAAAAAAAACAAAAGCCCATCCTCGGCTAACTTAGGGAACTCAGACCAGTTTATTTAAGAAATACTGTGGGAAAATACATTTTAAAGTTTGGACTCTTTTGTCTGAATATATAAAGTGAGAGAAGCTATAATTGGATTCTTTAATCACCGGATATGTGATTTGTGCAAACCTGGACATATTCACTCAGTCCCAGAATGGTAAGACCATCCTGGAGATTGAAAGAGGCAAATCTAACAAGGAAAAAAAAATCCATCACTCACTTAGATAGCTGGTTTCCTAAGCTCATGGAACTTTGTTAATTTAAGATATGGTAAAATATAAGGTATAAATAGCTTTTTAAATGGCTTGAACCAATCTCATGAATGATACATGAATGATATCATGTTAGCTGAATGGATGGATGATAGGTCCATCCAAAAGAGATGCAGTGCTAGCTGAATGTATGGATGGTGAGTCTGACCTCATGTAGAGTTTTTAGGCTGGAATTAATCACCTGTATCCACTTGTTTTATTTTGTCTGTTTGGGAGGCAAAGGAACGTAAATTGATTTATGGAGGTGACCAAATAGGCATGATAATGAAGTGGGCAATAATGGCCATCACAAGATATTTTTGAGAGGTCAGGAGGATCACACCTCAGTCCTCCCAGTTTTCCGTGCATGTATGCAAGCATTGTCAAGCCACCACCTCAACCACTTACTGCCAGATGGTGTTCACTACCATGAATGTGTGTTCCACCACCATGACTGTGGAGCCAACATCCAGGGAGATAGTACAAAAGATGACCCTGACCTTTTCCTCAGTTCTCCTCCCTCTGATGAGCGACCAGCCACCAGGAACTCCCCCTCACCTTGTCTTCATCTATCTCTTTGTCAAGTAGAATAATTGCTTAAACTGTTTAAACAATTAGAAGAAATGGGGAACGTGGAGTTGTCCGGAGAAAATGGAGAGGGTCTGAGCAGGTACCCACCATATTACTGTGCCCCTGCAGAAAAAGTAGAGGGTGAACAGAATCCATAGGAGCCAAACCCTATTTCTCAGTGGTCTCTAGTTGTTTACTTGAGGAACCATAAGTTGTTAAAAGTTCCCCTTACTGACACTGTCTTGGTACTTAGGACTTTAAAACACATACATGCACACAAACGCATACAAAGAACATTGACTGCCAGATGTCTCACAAAACCACCAACAACAAAACTAGTGGGAGGAGAAATGTGGTAAAAATGATGAACATGGGGGGAAATACACAACACCTTGCCTAATGTTCTGCACATATAAGTGCTCAACAAATACTGCATTGTTTACCGATTGAATAGATTGTAGATGTCTTGTTAATCAGTTTTCCTTTACTATAATAAATATCTAAGGTAAATCAACTTTAAAAAGAGGAACAGTTTAGCTGGGCATGGTAGTGAATTCCTGTAGTCCCAACTATTTGGAAGTCTGAAGCAGAAAGATGCCTTGAGCCCAGGAGTTCAAGACCAGCCTCGACCATGTAGCGAGACTGAGCCTCAAAAGTTAAAAAAGTGAAAATTAAAAATAAAAATTTGGAGTCTGGGGATATAGCTCAGTTGGTAGAATGCTTGCCCCACATGTCCAAGGCCCTGGGTTCAATCCTCAGCAAATAGAAATTTTGAGCTGGGCTTCGTGGCACACACCTGTAATTCCAACAGCTTGAAATGCTGAGGCAGGAAGATCAAGAGTTCAAAGCCAGCCTTAGCAACAGCGAGGTGCTAAGCAACTCAGTGAGACCTGTCTCTAAATAAAATAAAAAGGGCTGGGAATGTGGCTCAGTGGTCGAGGGCTCCTGAGAGGAGGAGGAGGAGGAGGAGGAAGAGGAGGAGGAGGAGGAGGAGGAGGAATTTTGAAAGAGACAGGAAGAGAGGCAAGTTGATTTTTTTAGTTGTAGATGGACACAATATCTTTATTTATTTGTTTATTTGTTTGTTTATTTTCATTTGGTGCTGAGGATTGAACCCAGGGTCTCACACAGGCGCCCCAGCCAGCACGTTGACTTTGATTCACTATCTCAGAGGGTTCAGCCCATGATCAGTTCGGGCTGCGGCAAGGTGGCACTTCGTGATGGGAGCTCATGGCTGAGGAAGCTGCTCATCTCATGGGGACCAGAAACAGGAGAGACCAAAGTCTCAATATCCTCTTCTTGGGCACACCCCAGGTGACCTGACTTCCTTCCACTAGGCCCCACCTAAAAATTCCACCAACCCGCAGTAGCACCGCAGGCTGGGGTCCATGCTGCCCACCCGTGGGCCTTTGGGGTCACTCAAGATCCAAACTATGGCAAACTTCAGGGGTTTTCCAAATAAAAGTGGCTAAGCTTTGATTTTACATGGCATGCCCTTTGTCATTTACTACATTCTCAAAAAAAAAAAAATACCTTAAAATGAAGGATACCACACTTGAAGTATTTTAGAGGCTGAAAATATGATTATTATATTGAAATATGTGCTGTTCCTTTAACTTTGCACTTTCAAGCTCAGTACAGCCCAAATCAGGGCAACAGTGCCATTTTATAAAATGTTAAAACTCCAATTACAATCCTTTTCTTTATTTTAAAGACTATTTAACAACATTAGCCAGTGCAGAAATCGGTGAGAGGAGGCTTCATAATCCCATCATCCTAACACAACAGGCAGTCTCTTTTTTAATATGCTCTTCCAGTTTTAGACAATGTGCAGACATATTTTCATCCATATGTATCACGGTACCACGACGGTGAACTGAAAATTTTCATCAGATTTAGGTGAGACTTGTAAGGCAGAAGAGAGGGGGAGGGGGAAAAACAGAGAAAATTAATAATATCATCTCAGTTAAGTGGCAGCCAAACAGAAACTATTCGTGGGACTTCCCAAAGAAAGTGGGCCTCTCCCTCCTCCCCAGGGACAGTCCCAGGGTGGGCACTGGTGATAACCCTCCCCATTAAGCAGAGCCCACCCTGCTGCCCAGCGAGTCCAGGCCTAGCTCCGATTTGTGAGCTTCCCAGAGGAGGCAGTTCTGGAAGGAGGCGCAGAGCCAGCAATGACAGCAATGAGCCAATCAGAGATGGAAAGCAAGTCTGTTTCCTGATGTCCCTCCTGCTCCGAAGGGATGTGGACAATGCTCCGACCTTCTTAAGGTGGTGTGGACCCCCACAGGAGAACCCAGGCTAGCTGTCTGTGGGCACAGCGCTCCCTGATCACGTGGAGAGGCGGCCCTTCTCCCTGCCTTGGCAGGAGAATGCCCACTCACAAGGCAACGACATCTTCCCTCAGGTGCACAGAGCGCTTTCCTGTGCATTGTCTCCTTCTGTCTCCCACCGCCTCAGGAGGCCACCGGGGTGACCTTTCCAAGCTCCATGTTGCACAAAGGGAAAGTGGCACCTGGAAAGATGGCAGTGTCCTCCGCCATGAATTGAAAGTTAAATGATTCTTGGTTCTGGCGGCCATTCAGTAGAGGGCACTGGCCCCTCTGCCTGGCCACGTATGATCGCACAGACTCGTCCTTGTCCCTACTGTTAAGCAGGCGGCTCTGCCAGGCCTGTGCAGGGTGTGTGGGGTCCTTTCCAGCTTGGCATCGGTGAGCAGGGCGTGGGGCTGCTGATAAGGGAGGCCAGCAAAAGGATGCTTAAAAATAAATGGCTCCTGACCAGGATGGGGAAAGTTTGGCTTGTCAGCATGACAAGCAGCAGACTAGGGATGCATTGTCTTTTTGGTGCTACCATTTCTGTCTCACGTTATTAAAAAATAATGTATTGATTCCTGCGCTTCAGTTCTCTCCATTTAAAGGACCTATTTATTTTTGAAAAGTGGCCTAGTGAGGAAATGATTTCCTTCCCTTTGGCATGGCTTCGAACCCACTTTCTGGAATGCCACCCTCTCCCCCTTTCACCCATTTCTGATAGGTTTGGAAAAGGAACCTATCCGTTCAGGATTATTTGAACAACAGAAGCACTTCCACTTTGGTTATTTTTAGCATGTCAGGTGCATCTGCCCGCCATGAACTTGGTACATTCGAGTGTTTAATTCCACGGCCTCCCTCATTTGAAAGGGAGACTGTTCCAGCCCTCTGCCCACCAGAGCCCCACTTTACAGCTGCTCGGAAATTTCTGAACATGCAGAGATATCTTTAGCTGTGACTCCAGATACTTCCTGTTGAGCTGCAAGATGCAATCTTGCAGGCACACTGAGGCTAAATATACCCTCTCGGTCCAGTACTCAGCCAAATAAACAAGGGCAACATCAACAGGATTTTTTTAATCCAATGCTGAACAGGATTTTTTTTTGTTAGATTAATTAAGCAATTTTGTTTATTTTGGCAATTGAAGTCTTTTCAGCTTCCCTGCAGCTTTTAACACCCAAGGTTCATTTTCTTTTCTGATTCAAGAACTGACCAGAAACCCTGGTCCGGTGACCCAGCATGTTTTAACGCCATGTGCCTCTCTGGCCTGGTACCTCTGCTCTGTTAAACAGATGGCCCCACAGCGGCCAGCTCAGAGCCGCCACCTCGCTCTTTCCCACAAAATCCAGACTCCTCTTTAGATTGCCTGGAGCCTGAGTCATGCAGGGGAAAAGGGAGACTCCAAGATTTTTTTTAAGGAGCTTATCCTTTGGGGACTTGGGAAGAGGGAGGATGTTGAGTTCTCTTCAAGCTTATTCCTGTGCAGGAGAAATTCCTCTCTGGAGTTAAGGGATGCACGACCTTTTTACCAGGTCCTAAAAAGTTGTATTGTTGCCAGGTGTAGAGGCACACACCTGTAATCCCAGCAGCTTGGGAGGCTGAAGCAGGAGGATTGTGAGTTCAAAGCCAGCCTCGGCAACTTAGTGAGGCATTGAGCAACTCAGCCAGACCGTGTCTCTAAATAAAATATTTTAAAAGGGCTGGGGATGTGGCTCAGTGGTTAAGCACCCTTGGGTTCAGTCCCTGAATAAGTCCTTGGATTCTCTGAGAGAGTTCTGTTCCCCTGAATCTTCATAACAAGTAATATACAAGAAGCACCTTTGGTCAATTTCCTTTAACCAAGATAAGCTGGTAACCAGCTGTAACCAGTGCTTAGCCAGTCCCAGTGGTTCCCAGGCCAAAAAGAGAGAGAGAAGCCAGAGAAAACAATGTGAGGAAACCAAACTTCTACCCCTGGATAACCGCTGTGCCCACCCGGCTGTACTCCTGCCCTCCCTAGGGAGACCCTCTCACCTCACCACATTGAAACCCCTTCCGATGGTTGTTAGGGCCCGTGGGGTCTACAGACACCTCTATTCCCACCCACCATTGTCTGCCTGCCTCTTATCCAGGGGTCCCTGTGAGGTACCAGCGTTGTCCATCAGTCTGGCAGTGGAGCCAGGTGTGACCCTTGTACACTCTGGAGGAGGACGGCTGTGAAGATGCATTTTAGAGTTCCCATTGAGGAATGAGCCCCCTCTCTCTCCTTTGCATCTTGTGGTTGAGGATGCTGCGTGTTTCTCTTGCTCTATGCGCTGGGGCCTCTTTGGGGGCTGTTTTGTTTGGCAAACATCATTGCCCATCAAAATGTATTAAACAGGGACAGACGCAAGAGCAAAGGTGCTGAGCAGAGAGCATGCAGAGCCAACAAGACGGGAGAACAGGAGATGCCTGGGAAGAATAACAACGAGAGCACCCCCTCACTGTGCTCACCGGGCCGGGGCTGCTCTTAGGAAACGTCACAGAAACCCTGTGTCCTGTTCCCACGCATTCTCTCCATGAAAACAGACAAGATGGGCTAGCGCTGGACGAGACACTGGGGACACAATAGTGAGTTCGATGGACGAGGTCCCCGTGCTCCTGGAACAGAGCACACACCGTGGTGATCGCTGTGTTTGGTCAAGTGTCCCCCAAGGCTCCCTGAGTTAAAGGCTTTGTCCCTAGCCCGTGGTGCTCTTGGGAGGGGTGGATCTTTGAAGAGGTGGGGCCTGGTGGGAGACTTCAGGCCACTTCTCTTAATCCTTCACATCCTGGCCATGCAGCAAGTGGCTCTGCTCTGACCCATGCTTCCTGCCCTGATGAGCTTCCTCACCGCAGGCTCAAAAGCGGTGACACCAACTGATCATGGACTGAAACCTCCGAAAAGGGGAGCCAAAATAAAACACTGGCTATCTCAGGTCTTTGTTACAGTGACGACAGGCTGCCTAACACGGTAATGAAACCCACAATTGCACAGATGAAGCCAAGGGTTAGTGTGCGAGCCTCGGGGCTTGGGCCAGAGTTCCTCATGCAGCCCTTCGAAATGCACGCTGGGCTCTCTGGGCTCTCACCCCTGCAGCCTCCCCAGCCCCGACTCCTCCTAAGACAGGCCTGCGCTTCACAGCCCTGCGGCGTCTCACTGATGGTCCTCAGGGATGTTTCCTCTGTACACTTTCTAGAATCTGCTCCCCCAGAAAACCCGCCCTGGCTTTCCTTGACCAAGTCAGGCTGGGTGAGCTGAGCTTCCTTGGTCCTTCCAGGGCCTGGTTTCAATCTCTCTCTGCACCTGCCTCCCCACTTCACAGGGGTCTGATGAGGGGTCCGTTTCCCACCAGACCAGTGCTCCCTGGGTGCTTTGTTCTTCTTTGTACCGCCTGTCAAGCTGCACAGCCTGATCATGGGCTGTCACCGGTGAATACTGCCAGATGCATGAGAATGTGCGTCCTCTGCCCTAGAGGAAAAGGTTAGCAATCTGGAGACTGAGTCCTTCCTAAGAGTAATTAAGGAGACAAGAGGGAGCCTGGTGAGGTCAAGCAGTAGAGGCGTTGCCGCTGCCCAGGGCAAGGGGACATGGGGAGCAGTTGTGAGGACCTCTCCAGTTCCCTAAGTGACTCTCACCCGGGCTCTTCTTGAACACATGCAGTGATGGAGAATCCAGCAATCTGCTCCATTGTCCAATCTGTTGAAAGCCTTCCCTTTTGTTAAGCAAACTCAGCTGAGGACTTTGAGAATTTTGTCCTCTAGAATAATAATTTGACTCTCTTTTCTTTAGAATAGCCCCTCAAGTATCTCAGTAGCATTTCTGATTTTTCTTTATCAAATGCAAGCCTTTTCTTCACCTGTTTCTCGTTGTCTTGTCAAACAATTCTTGGTGCCCTCCAGCCCCCCTGATGTCTCTTAAAAATTGGTGCCCTGAGCAAAACAAGACTCCAGGTGGCTGCTGATAAGTACAGAATGGTCTTTCCTCCCCGATTCTACAGCTTAAGTTCAAATCAACTTGTTTCCCAGCCTTATCTCTTTATCAGTTCTTACTGTTCTTGTGGCAATGAAACTCCACCATGTTCAGCACACCCAACCCAAGCAGACCACACTAAATAGTGATAATAACAACAGCTGCCAGTTACAAGCACATGAACCCTGGCGCTCTGCTAAACATTGTACCATGAGTACTGTCCTTAATTCTTCCACAGGTTCTGGGGCTGAGACAGGTCATACAATTTGCCCAAAGGGTTGGGATTTGAACGCAGCCAACTCTAAATTCAAAGCCTGTGTTCAAATTGACCCACTTCCTGCCTCCCGTGTTGAGCTTGGGTAGCTGATTTGTTTTTTCACCTGAATTCTAGATGGATCTCTGCTAAGTGTGCTTAGGGTTTCTTCTGGGCCTCCCGGCAGCTTAGAAACTGCACAGGTGGCCTTAGGTCCTTGCTCATCTCTTCAGGTTGGTGTCAACGTGTTTGCTGCCTTCATCCAGAACCGTGCCCCATAGCTTCCGTGAGAGAACTCTTTCCAGGTCAACACCTATCTGGAAGCCAGATTGAAGATGACATATTTGTTCTATGTGTAACAGCACTAAGGAATAATGGCAAAGATGCCTCCTTTATTTTATATATTTTCACAAATCTATGTTTAATCTTTTGTCCTAAAACTTTGCCCAAAACTAGTCTCCTATTTAACTTTGCTCCTTGTGTGAAACGGGGCAGTCGGCTCAGGCCTTCGAGTTCACTCCAATCTCCCATTATTCATTTATTCTCAGCATCGATGCAGAAGATTTTGTAATCTTCCATCATTTTCCTTTTCCCCCAATATTAAAATAATGCATACCTCTTATAGAAACTATGGAAGTACAAAAATAGGTAAAGAAAGCCCAAAACACAATTGTCCCGTAGTCCTAAAGAGCGTCCCTGCTGTCAACAGTTCTTTGTAGAATCTAGAAGACAATTTGCTCAGGTGTGAAAAGAATTCATTGCTAGTCCCCAGGTTGGGTTCCCACACCTGCAACAAGGACCCAGCTAGCGGCAGCCAGACTTGCGAAAGAGGAAAGCTGGTGCCAGGAGAGGAGGAAGGCCAGGCCCCGGGGACAAGGGAGGATGGATGTGATGTGGTGTGTGGCAGGGTTCTCTCTGCCATGTTCCAAAAGATTTGTTGTCTTTATTCAGTGCACTGCAGTATGTGACAGTCAAGGCAGTCGGTTCATGGCCATCCCCCAAGCCTCTTGATTTTCCTTCCCCAGGGAAATAGCTGGACCGTTCTCGTGCTGCTGGGTTTTCTCTCTCTGTCATAACTGTTGTGCCCCATGCTACCCTGCCTGAGAGCTTTATGTGGACACATTTCTCTCTTCCCCCACACGTCAGTTTGAGCATCAGGGATTCAAGGGGAAACATCTGGGCAAGAAGGTCCTCTCCGGGTGACTGTGATTTGTTGGACATCTGTCTCCGAATACATTAGGTTCAGTTTAGAACCCGTCTTTCAATCAATCACTGTGACTTTTCACAGATGGATGGATGGATGGACAATCATACAACAAAATCTCCTGTCGATTCCCATCAAGAGAAGTTCAGGTGCCACGCGGCCCCGAGGTCCCTTCCAGCTCAGTCATCCTTTGAATGTGTGATTGATATTTTGGAAACAGGGATATCAGTTGATACATCTGTCAGTGGCTGGCAATCTCCATGAAACTTTAGTTTAGCCAGGAAAAGCCTTGAGAAAGATGTGAATCATACAGAGGAACTTGGGGAAGGGACAAGCTAGTCCTCAGATGGCAGACAGCCAGGTGGAAACACCTGGGCCAGCTGTTGATGGAAAATCAAGGAGGCGGCAGGAGAGAATCAGAAGTGCTTGATGACATGTGGAAGATCATCCTGCAGTTGTGTGGCAGGAAAGGTTAAAGGAAAACAGCCATGAGCCGAGTCAAGAACTTGGTTCTAGAAGGCCACTGTGGGTCAGACAGATGGCAACCAGCCACGTTGATGACAGGGAAGCCTTCCTGGGTGTGGTACTAGGAGGCGTGTGTGAAAGGATGGATAGAAAGAGTGAGCCTGGTGAAGGATGCAGGCAGGAGAGTGTGAGATAGAGGAAACAGAGGGGAGAGCAAGACCCATTCAGCCAAATAAAAGCAATTCAGGAGGACCAGAATAAGTACGGGGACCCAGTGGTGGCCGTCACCTGGTGGCCATCACCTGGTTGGGCCAGGGAGCTGGGTCATGAAGTTACCCTGCTAGGAAAATGATTTTCCCTTTCTTAGGGGGATGTGGGCAGGAGTACTGAAGGGTCCAGGCATGATCAGAAAGATCAGCCTCATGGGTGGGCTGGAGGGTGTACTGAAGGGAACCAAGAGCAGAAAACAGTCTCACTGTGACCCAGGGGCGGTTAAAGACCTGGCCCAAGGAAACGTCAGGTGGTTGGCGTGAAGGCCGTGAAATCTCCCAGATTCTCTGATGGTTTGGCCATGAAGAAGGACAAAGGAAGGAAGGGTCTAGGATGGTCCTCTGCCAGACTGGCAAGATGGCAGCACTGTTTTCAGAGGACGGAAACGTGTGAGTCTGGAGTAGAGTGGCAGGGTTGCTGATTTCATCCTGGTTCCAGAGTGAATTATCCTTTTTCTTTGAGAAGTTGCTTCCAAGCTGCCGATGGCAGAGCTATAGTGACAGGTGGCTTAGTCATACGTTCATATTAGGTCCTGCAAAGCTGAGAGCCTCCTTGAAAACCTTGGGGAGAAGGGCAGGGGCTCCAGCTTTGCAAAACCTCAAAGTTTCCTTAGAGAATCATTCTTACTTTGACTCTCAAGAATGTGGTGTGCAGATAGTCACAGTAACCACAGTTTAGGGACACTGAGCTGTCAGCCATTAAGCCAGTCTAGAGCAAAGAGTTCCAGGTGGGGGCGGGGGAGGGGGACTGTGCAATGAGCAAAGAGCTGCTCATGCCAGGAGGAGCCTAAACCAGCTTAGCACAGCCACATCCAAGTCATTTCCAAAAAGTATTGCTTGAATTTGCACCAACCTCCTGAAGCCAGCTTCCCTGGGAGGTAGAAGTTAGCTGGCATATAGGAAACCATCTATGGTTTATCATGCATCAGACCTGGGTTCCATCCCCAGAACCACCCTCGCAAAAAGGCAAATAACCCTTTACTGTTGCACATCAGATTTTCAAAATAATCAACTTTTTTCACTGGGAGAGGAGAGTTACTTCCAAAACATACTAAACAATTACAAATTGGGATTCGGAGGTCTGATGGAGCACCGATAGTCTTTGCTGTTCTTATGCTACTCAGCGGAAAGTTGCTTTTTTTCCCTTACGGTGTGGACAATTTTCTAATGAATTATGTAAAGAAACAAGTAACTTTTAACTTTCCAGGTCCTATTCTCACACCCGCATTTTGACAAAAGTTCTGCCAAGCTAGAAATTTTTCTTCAAGCTTGCAAAAACTGCCTTTAATCAAATTTGGACCCCCTAATTCCTATTAAATAAATTGAATTATAAATTCCAAAATGTGGAATTTGTTACTGTGGGATTTTCAATTAATAGTTAATTTTAACTATTCCTATTTCCTATCCATTGCCTAGAATTCATACAAACCTAACAAAAAAATATTTTAATAAAAAATAACATAATCATATAACCAAAAATTTTGATAGAACGTGCTAGCCTTTAGTAGTTACACCAGCAGTATCTGTTTTTCATGCGTGTCAATGTTTATCCAATACTGACATGCAAAAATTCAGTATTCCTCTTTCTTTTATATATGTGGACCAAAAAAAGTAATTAGGAATCCTGAATCAAACCCCCTGCCATTGTAACAGAGCAATAGATTCCAACTTGGTTGCCGTCTTTGCTGATAGTTACCTTCAATTCAAGATGCTAAGGTAGTGAGAGGTCCAAGCCAGAGAACAGAAGCAGGCTTTCTGAGTATTGTTCTGGGTGCCTCTCCTTCCTGGAGCCTACAGGTGTTAGACTGGCTTATGGCTGTTGGAATATGGAATAGCAAACCAGCTGTCATTCATAAGAATTGGTGCTGGCCAGCTGGTCCGGCCAGCAACAGGAATGAGGATGCAGCTTTCCACTGTGATCCACAAGGGCTTTGCCTCCAAGCAGACAGCTGAAGAATCTCAGGTGACAACTCAGGGGAATAGTATTTGTGGCATCTGGGCATTCACCACCCTGAAAAGGGAGGGCAAGAGACATCAGATGTCAGCAGGCTGATTGAGGAAAGCAGGGGCTGCCTGTGCCCGTACCCAGCGCTTGGGGCAGAGGAAAAGAAACCGAGGGGAAGGCGCAGGTGACTGCGTGTTGTTTCAGTGGTCTTATTGCAGTGTCTTCCGTTATGTTCATTAGGAAGGAAACATGCAGAATCGTCGTTGCACAGGGGCAATTGGTCGTTTTAAAAATAAATGACTCTAAAGCATAATCAAGAGACCCTTGCATATTCCTGATGGCAATATAATTAGATAAAAACATTGCAGAGACCAACTGGAGAACAGACACTGAGACAGGAGCCTTAAAAATATCCGTGCTCGTCAACACTGAGCTACTTCTAAGAATTTAGTTGAAGGAACTACTCAGAGATTAGCACAAAGGTTTACTATTTACTAGTGTTTACTTCATCCTTAAGTGGTGACAATTTGAAAGTTATTTAAATGTCCAGTAATAGACAATTGTTTAGATAAATGATAACACCTCCATAGAGTAGAATGATATTCAGGCTTATATATTTAGCTGGGAAAGTTATCAAGTGATTACCATTTTGTAATAATGATTAGCAGTGGTTTTGCTTCTTTATTTTATGTTTTCCTGTGTTGTCCAAATTTTATGGAGTGGATAAATTTATAATCAGAAAGAAAAAGTGTAAGCTAATATAAGTAAATATTAAATTTTTTTTTTGTCCCTGGGATTGAACACAGGATGCTTAACCACTGAGCCACATCCTCGGTCCTTTTTATGTTTTATTTAGAGATAGGGCCTCACTAAATTGCTTAGGGCTTCGATAAGTTGCTGAGGCTGGCCTCCAACTTGTGATCCTCCTGCCTCAGCCTCCCTAGCCCCTGGGATTGCAGGTGTGCACCACTACACCCAGCTTACACCCAGCTATGTTTAAATTTTTTTTAAAAATTAAAATTTTAAATTTTAAAAAATCACCCATAATTGACCTCCCTAATACAACTTTGTTTTATATATATATATATATATATATATATATATGTGTGTGTGTGTGTGTGTGTGTGTGTGTGTTTTACATTATGCACTTGTTTAAGCTTATACACAGTTGCAGTCATAGGTTAGATGCCATTTTATATTTTACTTTTCACCCGTCATCATAGTTCCATGTGGTGCACAGTCTGTGATTGTCCTATGAACATTATCACGTATTAATGTTTGCTCACAGAGTAGGGAATCTTGGTCTTAATTCTGCCTTGGGTGAAGAGGGTTTCCATTAACTCCCACCCCTGGCCCCACACAGAATTACTTCTTCCCTCATCTCCCTTTTGCTCATGGCAATTTTTTTTTTAATTTTTTATTGTTGGTTGTTCAAAACATTACAAATTTCTTGACATATCATATTCCACACTTTGATTCAAGTGGGTTATGAACTCCCACCTTCACCCCATACACAGATTGCAGAATCACATCAGTTACACATCCATTGATTTACATATTGCCATACTAGTGTCTGTTGTGCTCCGCTGCCTTTCCCATCCTCCACCATCCCCCCTCCCCACCTCTCCCCGCTCATGGCAATTTTTGATTTCCATGTGTCTCCCTCCTGATGGAGGAGTGGCTTGAGGAACAGCCGATGCCCATGTTTCCTGGTAGGCAGGGTGCCCAGCTCTGGGCCTGGCTCATGCCAGCACCTGCCCAGCAAAGGTGAATGCCGGAGAGGAAGGAGAGATGGACAGCAATGAATGGACAGGAGAAAGGAGCAGGCCAGGCTTGGATGCTTAATAGCCACTGTCTTGTGAGCCTTGCACACTGTTGAATTCCGACCTTGGCCCCGGGCACTGTGGTGGGAAGGAATATAAAAGGTCTACAATCGCCTGGTTTTCCTTCAGTCATTGTGTAAAATTATATTTTATTTGCATGGAGTTAGACGGTTGGAAAGGTCCATTTGTAATAGTTCTCTCACTGGCTTCTGAAATTCATCTTTGGATTTTCCCATCACGCATTTTCCACATCCTTTCCTAATTTGCATCAGTTCTCATAATCACAGTTAAAAGGCTCATAGCAAAAAAATAAATAAATAAATGAAAGGAAAAGAACTGAAAAAAGAAAGTCTGCTTAATGAATGCAAAGTTTCTGTTTGGGATGATGGAAAAGTTCTGAAATAGGGGTAATGGTAACACAGCTCTGCGAATGTACTTAATACTACTGAACTGTACACTTAAAAATGGGGAAAGGATACATATTATGTTATCTATATTTTACCACAGTGAAAAAGGGAAGGAAAATAGAAATTGAGTCACGTGGAGGCTACTCTTCCTGTAAATCTGGTTTTTACTAGTTGAGCCTCTCCTAAACTAGACTCAAGACTGCAGTAAGTCTTTTTGAAGACAGAAGGAGTAAATTCCTCACTTTTGTAGTGTATCCTATTATCTTGACCTAGCAGATAAGGAAAAAAAAAAAAGCAAAACCTTTGCTATCCCATTGTCTTTCCCTCCGTATGGCCTTACCTGTGTCACCACCACAAGGAAGTGGCTGGTGACATAAGCATTAACAGCTTAGAAACATGATTTTCTTCTAAAAATTATTCCCTGCTCCTAGCCTTTTTGTCTTCTAGGATCAAGCAAAAATCATTTGGGTGCTAGTTCTGGCTCATCTGAGTGAGCACGTTACCTCTTACCTATACACAAGCTCTCTTGAGAGAAATACGTACAGTGTTATGTGATTAAAAAAAAATTAACCACCATTTAGAAAACAACAGGTGTTGGTGCCAAGCCTTGGTCTGAAGAAGCCATGAAAGGAAAGGCCCGGCCCTCAAGACTTCCTGGGACCTGCAGCCACTTTCCCTAGATGCCCTCTCCTCGTCTCCAAAGAGGATTGGGAGTAGCTGTCATCATCTACCCATTTTCAGAGGTGGGGCTGTGAGTGTGAAGGGAGCCAAGCTCCATCCAGGGTGGGTACCACCCAGTGGAGGAGAAGCAGCTACCACTCTGGACCCAGTGGTTGGCACGGCTCCAGCCCCAGGCCGGGGTCCATTACAGAGATGCACATCCTAAGATGCACTTTCTTGCCTCTCTGAAGTCAGAATGCATCTTATAGTCGATGTCACGCCACTGTGTTGTAGGCAGCTTTTCTCTCTCTTCCTCGTAGTATATACAGTATGCCCTGAAATGTATGAGTCTTAGAGTTGATGAAATACAAGATATTGGGGAGGACCAAAAGATAGCCATCTGCGACATTTTATAGAGATTGTTGAAATGCCTACCTGCAAGGAAAGTTCAAATTCAAATCTCCAAGTCACAGGCCAGGGAGAAGACAGGGCTATTTCAGAGTCAGGCAGGTAATTATAAGCTTCAGATTTCTGCTGCTGGGCCTAGACCACAGTAGTAATAAATGCAATACAGGCCTCCTTTTACACTGGAGCTCCTTGGAGGTCTCTGCTTTGAATGTGTACCTTTCTTTATCAAAAAGAGCCATGTTGTAACCTTGCATGCAGACACCACAAGAAGTAAGAATGAATCCTTTGTGGATTCTAGGTCAAAGATGTCATTGTAACTCTGTGGCTTGCTGTGAGCAAAATTGTGACCAGGGCTGGGTTTTTTTTTTCGGTGTCCTTTCCCTCCCTGACCCCAGGTATAAGGTCCTATCCCTCTGAACCCCTGGGGGCCCTTCAAACCCACCCATGTTATATACCACCCCTTGGAACCTAAAAACACTCTTTAGGTTAAGGGTGACAGGGTGTGTGTGTGTGTGTGTGTGTGTGTAAGAACACTCCAAGTAGTATTTTAGGTGTCATAGTCAAGAAGATCTAAACTCGTATGCAAAAATGTCATCGTGAGACAGAGACTCAGGAGAGGTATTTTAAAAAGCATTTTGTCACCTCAGGACAACCACCCACCCACCCACCCACTTGAAGACTCTTTTCTTGGCCTACACTGCATGACAGAGCCCCAGGACTGACTTCCAGGTCTGAAGGTCTCCAATTTGGGGAAAGAGTGACTGAATCACAGAACCAGCTTGCCTCTGCCCCAGCCAGGAGTAGACACCTCCACTCCTCCTACCCATAACCCCTCATTTTCAACTGAATCCAAAACTAGAGATTTAAAAGCAGAACAAAAACCCTTCTCCTGAAACCTCTCAATCCCATTTAAGAGGATGAAAATGGTTGGGCGCAGTAGTGCATACCTGTAATCCCAGTGACCCGGGGAGCTGAGGCAGGAGGATCTCAAGTTCAAAGCCACCCTCTGCAACTTAGCAAGACCCTAAACAACTTAGTGAGACTCTGTCTCAAAACAAAACATAAAAAGGGTTGGGAATGTGGCTCAGTGGTTAAGTGCCTCTGGGTTAAATCCTAGATAGATAGATAGATAGATAGATAGATAGATAGATAGATAGATAGATAGATAGATAGATCGATCGATCTATCAGATGAGGAGTGGATGTAGGGCTGAGGGTTGAGATGGGAAATCCCAGGATGAAAATGTATCACCAACTTTTAAAATTTGAATACAGTGGTCTTAGAGAAACCACTTTTGGCGGGGAGGAGCATAAAATATACAAAGAAATGAATTGAGCTTAAACAGGACCCAACCCCTTCTTTAAATTTATTTTCTTCCTGACTGCCCAAGGGTAAGCTTCTGAACAGGGCCAGACAGAGTGAACCATAGAGGGAGAATTGCAGCGTATCGGGCTCCTCCATGGCTCAGTGTGGTTTATTTATTTTTTTATTTTTTAAATGTTTATTTTTTTTTAGTTGTAGTTGGACACAATATCTTTATTTTATTTATTTATTTTTATGTGGTGCTGAGGATTGAACCCGGGGCCTCGCATGTGCTAGGCGAGCGCTCTACCGCTGAGCCACAACCCCAGCCCTCAGTGTGGTCTAGATACCGCTCAGCTGGTAACTCCCAATGCAAAGAGTATTTAAGGCTTCCTGTCTCCAAGGAGCAAAGAGGAGAAAGCCCCAAATTGCACCAAAGACCATTTCTAGACTCGGCCTGGTTTCTATTTTGTGCAGAGGCAGCAAATGCTGAACTGTCCTCACGAGTTCCAGTGACCTGCCTCCTAGAAGGCCTCACCTTCCCTACAAGCCATGGAGTGACCCACAAGGACACCCACATTAAGTTTGTAAAGTCTCTAATGCCACCTAGGAAAGGGCAGGAGGATCGTCTCCCTCTCTTCCCTTCATAGGTAGGGGTGGAGGCGCCCAGGGGTTTCAGCCTCCCCTCTCTCTTTCTCTCTCTCTCTCTCTCTCTCTCTCTCTCTCTCTCTCTCTCTCTCTCACCATTGAACTTTCATGTGAGCAACAAGCTGCCTTATCTGGGGGGGAATCTGATTTCTTGCACAAAAATTCCAAAGCATTCTGCCATTCATTGTTTTTTGTGTTTCTCACTGCTGCGTTTGGCATTCTATTGGCACTTGAGGGTACAATCAAATTCGCTGTCACTCTAGTGACATGAATAATCCTTCCATATTAATGAAGTGATAGCTGTCCCTTGCCATCTCTTTTCTCACGCTGATTTCAAATAACATGAATTCCACTTGGGGTGCATTGTAGAAGGATGGAGGTTCTTATTCAACTCCACTATGCAGCGGGGGACAAAGAGATAGTGGAACGATGGACATTCAGAATAACTGGAAAATAATTACTGTGTGGCTCAAAGCTCTATCGTTCATCCATGGAGTGAGAGCTCCTGTCTGGTACGCCACTTGGGCGGCAACCTCAACAATTAGCACTGCCACCACAGGGTTGCGAATTGCATGTGAAACTAGCATTTTTCCAGAAGTGTTCATGCACACTGTCCAGTGCGAACTCAGCCTCATGTCAAGTCCTTTCACATGTTCTGACAGATTTGTGTCTTTCCAGATTTCTCTGATTGGTGCCCCTCAGCCCCTTGACAGTTACCAGAGCTCATAAGCCAAAAGAATAGTTCCTGTTACCATAAGTACTGTGTCTGTGGAGAGATTTTCCAAGCTGTTCCTGGAGCTGGAACAATCCAGTTTTCACTCAGGTCTGTAAGAAAACAGATTAAGGAGAGAATATATGCAAATGTCTATGTTAATGCCACCAAACCTATAACTTGGCCCCATGGTGCCCGAGTTGAGGTTTCTCTTAGTGAAAACTTTTTAGCATTTTAGCATTAATGCATGTTTCCTGTTTTTAAAAGCTTTATTAATGCAAAGAAATGTGGGAAGCAAGAATACTAGGTCACGTAGGAACTTTGCCATAATTTGATATCATCAGGATGGATATCTTTGTGAATATAGAAACTATACATTTAAAAACCATCATTTGTCTTTCCCCAATTTGAAGATATTCCTAATCTTTCATGAGGAAGAAAAATGTTTGTTACCCTTGAACTGTTGGATTGGTTTTCTGTTGGCAGTCTGGGGGCCTCCAAAGAGGAAGGGGTGTCCTCTCGTGAACCTCAGAGGCTCAAGCAGCCACAAAGCCTGGGCATGAGCACCCTCTGTTCATCAAAGATGCAGGACCAAAGATGGCATGCACACAGAGGCCTCCGGGACAGGCTGTCTTCTGAGACCTCCAAAAACTAAGACCAGGTGGAGTTTGCCTGAGAATGGCTGCCGGCGAGATACCCAGGCAGGTTGGGACCTCCCTCCATCGTCCCCCGCTTGCCTTTCCACACTCCCACCATCTTTCCAAAGCCCGTTGCACTCAGACTGAAAAGAAATAAAGAAAAGTCATCCCAAGAGCTCCATTGTCCTTACTCAAAAAATGTATGGACTGCGGAAAGCGTGGCTTGGGGGCAAGAGTGTCTCAAATCAGCCTTTATCCTGCTTTGGAGTTGGAGATGGAGATGGAGGGGTGCCCCAGACGGCTGCTCTTGGTGTCTTCTTAGCTGACTTGGCTCCCGCAGCGGCCTGCTCCCTTGGGATAATTTCAGTCATTTCCATTTGTGGATTGTCCTCTCCTCCCCGTTGCTGTCTGTTTTGGATGTAAGCACCAGACATCTTTTTCTTTTTTAATCCCCACTGTTGGTTCTTGACCTGAGTTCTGGGTCTTTGGCTTCTAGACCCTCCTGATTTTCAAGTCCTTAGTGATTCTATTTCCAGTTGTTGACCTGTTTCTCTGGAGTCCCTCAAGGATTATGATAGGCATAGAGACTTGTGGTTAGCAGCCCTAGAAACCTCACCCTAGGACGCATTCCCACCATGGCCCATGCCCTAAACCTCACTTTCCAAGTACCATCTTGTGGATTAGCCACTGCACCATTTCAAGGGACGGAGGCCTTTGAGTAGACAGATGCTTCATGTACCACTGGCCACGTTGCTGGGAGTTTATTTCCCTATCTCCTCCGCACAGGGTCAGCACTTCTAGATGTGTATTTCTGTTGCTCTTAGCAAGAAGTAGTCAAAACATTGTGTGAGCAAGGAAGAACTATCATATGAGATACTTTTTGCCGTGATGGGACTCAAACCCAGGGCCTCCCGCATGCTAGGCAAGTGCTTTACCACTAAGCTACATCCAGCCCTCATACAAGATTTTCAAAACTTCCTCCCCAAAATTCATTCTTCAGCTAAAGGGATGTAGATGTTTGAAGGAACCATTCCTGTCCTAAAGGGGAAAAGGTTGCCTAGTGCTCCATGTCTCTGCCCACCCCCTCTCTTCCCCATACTCCAGGGTACATTTCCTTTGTCAGGGATGAATCTGGTAGTAAGTTTTAAGGATTTAAATGAATTGTTCTTGCCACCTGCTGACTCCCTTCAAAACGTCTGCAATCTTGAAAAGCTGTCGCTTCCCCAGGAAAGATGTGTACCCTGCATTTCCCTGCACCTCCTGACGGCCTCCCTCTCTGCTCACCCCAGCGCTTCCCTAGCATATGGACTCAGTTGATTCAAAACAGAGAAACAGAGAAGCACAAACAGAAAATGAAAAGCCACAGATTCTGGCCTCTGGCCACCAGGCAAAATCACAACCAGGTGGCCCAGAATTCCTCCTGGTGAACCTCCAGAGGAGAGCAAGGAGGTTGGGCCCAGCCTGGAACAGCAGCACCAGCCGCCTGCTCCACCCCTACCTGCCCCAGCACCTTATTACCATTAGATCAAAGGAAGGGAAGCAGTGGGTCTCTCTTCTACATGTTTAACAAAAGAAATAATCATAGTTAGACACATTCCTTTCAGTGGGTGTACAGAAAGAACATTCCATACAAGATAGGTGGGGTGACAGGAAAGCAAATGGCTACCTGCGGAGGAGGCCCTGTGTCCAATGTCTGATGAAGCTAGTTGCTTTAGACACCATGGGAAAGATCAAGGCAATGAGGACAGACAAGAGACCTGCCGTCCCTCTCGTAGGCTGGAAAATTCAACTAATAGGCAAAGTGAGCCCCTCCCCAGACCTGAGTTTGGGGACCTGAGTGTTTTCACTCCAAGTCTCAAAGGGGTAGGAAATGTTTCAAAGAGAAAATCTTTCAGAGAAGATACTCAGTCCCCGAACTGATGGCATAAGACACGTTTTTACCTGGAACCACCAACATATTCTTAACTTCAATCACAAATTTCCAGTGACCCAGGCAGCTTTGTCCTGATGAAGTGTTTTGTATTAACCATCTCATAAAAATAGAACACCATCTCTGTGGTAAACGAGATTTAGCAATAAGACCTAGAGCGGTTTTCCGACTATTCCCATCCCAGAAAGAGCTTTAGCCTAGGAAATAATTAGTTATCACATCTGTTACAAAGACTACTTGCTATTAAAACCCTTAATTGGGCCACTGTATAACTTTCATTATTCTTTGTCAGGGCTTTCCTTGATAAAAGGTAGTGAGACCTTTAGCAGGAAAGAGAAAAGTCAGAGAAACAAGTTAAAGAAGCACAAAATTTTAAAGTTTCTTCTCAAAGGAGTTTTGATCCTCTTTCCTGTTACCATTTGGCATTTTTCCCTTCATCCCCAGGACATGTTGTTAGGACTTTGAAAATATTCAAGATATGTACCTACTGTTCTACTTCCCGTTAAAAAACAGGTGGTATATTTAAAATACTATTCACATTTAAATAAATTCGACTTGTAGAGAGTAAGGAGGACAAGAAATGCTGGAATTATTCACACCCTATTCTTAAGCAGGGCTCACCATCTCCGCCAGATTTCTTGTAGCCTCCTGGGCTAAGAAGAGAGAGAATAACTGGAAGGGTATGAGAGGAGGTGGGACCCAGAGGACAAAGTGAGCCAGACATGTGCCTGTGGTCAAGAGGGCAGAACTCTTACTCTCACCCTCAAATACCTTGCAGTAATGGAACCCCAGCTTCCTCACCCCAGAGCTGCTTCCCAATCCTTCCTGCCCATCAGTGAAGTCCGATGTCTCACCAGCGTGCAGACCTTCCTGTGCCCACCCTCTGCCACCCTTGTTTCCCACATACCCCAGCAAACATGTCAACTCCCTCCCTCCTTGTAGGTGGCTGCCCCTCCCCTTTTCCTCCTCCTTTTCTCATTCACATCCAAACCTGCACTTCTGTCAAGGCTCTCAGTCAAGTCACCCCTTATCCATGCATCTCTTGCCAAGTGGAACCAGAGAATTCTCAGTGACTGGCCCCAGGGCATACAAGCCCTAGTTACCCATGTCCTGTGTGTCTCTCTCTCCCCACCCCCAATTTGGGCCCCTTTCCACCATGCCATGACACGACTGTGACCATCCAGGGGTCGCCAGGATGGCTTCGTGGAAACCTAATGGAACCAGAGCACAGCTCTCACAGTTTCACCCTTGACCGACTGGCATCGCCCTTGAGCTTTTCACAAGGAAAAGCCTGTCTTCCCAGTTGGATCTCAGCATCCTGTGGGGCAGCGCCATGGCGGCACCTCTCTTCGTGCCCCCACAACCCCTGCCATTGTGCTGTGGGTGCTGAAGACCCTCACCCACTCCTTGAGCAATGCTATATTTTAAAAGTGGCATGCTTATCTGAACTGAAAGAAAACTTTAATGGCAAGATTTTAATGGAAAATTATATATTCCACATATAAGGTTCTAGCACTCAGATTTCTGATGCAGGCTTTGTGGCGGATGCTTGTTTTCTGAGTGATAAATGCATTTTGGCCATGAAGTGACAGGATCTTATCTCACATAAAATCCAAAATGTAGCTGGAAACCCAACCCATGCCCATAGGTTCTTGTGTCATAATAAGCAAGTCAGTGTGTGCTCACTTGTTTTGTTTAGCTATGAGTATTCTCTAAGATCTAGAATCTGAACATGTCACTTGAGGTTTGCATGGTACAGTTCAGTGTCCTGTGAAGGGCATAGGCTCCAGGTTCTGGAGCCAGGTCCCTGAACTCTAAGCAACCCTGGCAATGCATGCTCTAACCCAGTCCTCCTCCTCCTCCTCCTCCTCCTCCTCCTCCTCCTCCTCCTCCTTCTTCTTTTTTCTTAATTTATTTAGTTGTCAATGAACCTTTATTTAATTTATTTATTCTTATGTGGTGCTGAGAATCGAACCCAGTGCCTCACACATGCCAGGCAAGCGCTGAGCCACAACCCCAGCCCTCAGTCCCCCTTCTTTATCCTTCACAGCAAGTGAGTCAGATATTTCACACTTCCAAGGCTCCTACAGGGGTGGGGGTGAGGGGGGTGCACGCATCTGACTGTGGGATACATTTGGGCTCTGTCCCCGAAGACCTTGCTACAGCCAGTTTCCATGGTGACAGTGGCTGGACTCTGGCCTACCTTCTGAGATAGCTCCTGAGACAGCTCCTGCACCCTGGGTTATTTCAACACATGTGGGGTTGCTCCCTGGAGGATCACTTTTGTTTACTAATAGCGACTCAGTGGCCCCTTCTCTCCTTGGACATTCTCTATGACTACATTAAAAAAAAAAAAGAATAAAGACCGGTGTGCCAGTGGCTCAGGAGGCTGAGGCAGGAGGATTGCAAGTTCAAACCCAACCTCAGCAACTTAATGAGGCCTTGTCTCTAAATAAAATACAAAAAAGGCTAGGGATGTGGCTCAGTGGTTAAGTTCCCCCGGGTTTAATCCCCATACAACCACTGCTGATTGAGAAATGGTCTCTTCTTAGGAGGGGGAGGATGAGGAGCAAGACATACCAGGGAGAAAGAAATCAGTTGGGGGCTGGGGATGTGGCTCAAGCGGTAGCGCGCTCGCCTGGCATGCGTGCGGCCCGGATTCGATCCTCAGCACCACATACAAACAAAGATGTTGTGTCCGCCGAAAACTAAAAAATAAATATTAAAAAATTCTCTCTCTCTCTTTTTAAAAAAGAAAGAAAAGAAATTAGGTGGGGCAAAGTAAAAGTTAGGAGGTGTGTCTACCAGGAAAATGTGGAGAAACAGGATCCTTAGTGCTGGGGAAGCTTTTCTCAGGTTGGTAGACATCCCAAAGAGCAGGTGTGACCTCCTGTCCTACTCCAGAGTCAATCTGCCCCCTGCTCTGATGTTCACCTCCTGCAAGCAGCCACCTTTGCCAAGTGGCAGGAGTTGTAGAAGCTCACACGGGAAGCTGTGGGTGTGTGATTCTCGAGGATGCTGTCAGGGATCCCACCTGAACACTGAAAGGGGGTCAGCTAGCTGGAGGGAGAATTAACCCAAGAAACTTCTAGAAAAGGATATGGGGGAGGGAGGGATATTGAAGGTACAATTGTGGTAAGGAGGTCAGAGTTGGCTTTAGCTTCTGGTAGAAAGAAATAGAAAACTGGGACTACTTAAAAGACACATAAGCCAAAACATGTAAGTTTTTTCCACAAAGGCTGAGTTGCAAAATATATTGGGCTTATAATCCCCATCTTAGACCTATATTGCTGTTGTCAACAGGAATGGGTTTATTCCTCACTTCAAATAAAAGTTTCACATAAATTTCCCTCCCACTCCAGCCTAGATCCATCTACTTTAGCCACCTACTTCGTTTTTATCCTAAGCAAAAAGGCATATTTTCCTTCCTAGAGCTAAGGAACTGGTCTGACCATTTAGAAAAAAAACAAGCCAGGAGTGGAAAGTCTAGGCTCCACCTAACATTTCTAATTTCCTCATTATTATTAATAGTGATAATAATGAGAGCAAATATTTACGAGCGCCACCTAGTGGCCATGCTCTGCTGCATTGTACCATCTGAGACAGCTGCAGTGAAAGTGAGTGGAAGTTTAAGATCTGCCAAGGGAGCTGGGCGTGATGGCCCACGCCTCTAATCCCAGTGGCTCAGGAGGCTGAGGCAGGAGGATTGTGAGTTCGGAGCCAGCCTCAGCAAAAACAAGGTGCTAAGTAATTCAGCGAGACCCTGTCTCTAAATAAAATACAAAAAAAATAGGACTGGGGATGTGGCTCGGTGGTCAAATGCCCCTGAGCCCCTGAGTTCAATCCCTGGTGACAAAAAAAAAAAAAAAGATCTGCAGCAAGGATGATTCCTAATGATTCCAGACTGCTCTGTCCAGGTAACCGTGTACGGGGTGTGGAGTCAGGGGCTGTGGTTACCGAAATGCAAGTGGAATGAATGGAGAAAACTCTTCAGGTCCGCATTTTCTAAGATCATTTTTATCCCAGTTTGTCTCCAGCTCGTCTCAAGGTTAAGAAAATACCAAAGCCACAGAGGAACTTTGTTCAGGACATTGTAAATTCTCTGGGATCATTCGTTTCTTTAAAAAATCATTTACTTCATCTCTAAAATTTCCACTAGTCTCCCCTTTCCCTTTCCCCTTTGAAGAGAGTATTTCAGCCCTAACTACCTGGTCTTTTTTAGTTTCCTATGTTTATGGCTCCCATGTCCATGTGCATATTAATAAATTTGTTATGTTTTTCTCTTGAAAAAAAATAAAGAAAATGTCTGGGCCACATCTATTTTTTTAGAGTCCTCAGGTATATTTACAAAATGAAGAAATGTCTACAGGGTTAAGGGGAGGGAAAAGCGATGTTATAATTTCTGAAAGTGCAGGCCAGTGTAATTATACTCTTAGCAACATATACAGGGAACACAGAAAGAATATTAATTGACAATGGACAGAGAAGTCTCTCCAGTAACAGGGTACAGCTGAAAGCTATAAAATAGATGCTATCTTTCAATCCCATCAGGGCATCTCAGTGTCTCTGTGTCAAAGCTTGATTGAAGAATAGATCTAACAGTCTACACTCAAGGGTCTTTGTGGATGTGAGGATCAGGGTCTGTTCTGCCCCAGCCCCACTGGCCCGGGGCGCTCTCTGAGAAGGGGTGAGCGCCTCTCCTAGATCTGCTTCCTCCAGTAGCTGGTTTTCAGCCAGAATCTCTAAATATATAAAGTACCAATCCCAGATTTCCCAGTGTTGCTGCTTTTTTCCTGCTTTGCTCGAGTCTCCCGAGTCCTACCTTCCTGAAGCCCCAGCCCCTCCACAGAGAAGGCTGCTGCTCTTAGGAAGGCCGAGGCAAGACCCTCATCACAGGCCACAGCCTCCTGTGACTCAGTGTGTTTTGCCCATAGCCAGGTTCAGCAGTCAGAGAACCAAGAGAGCAGGCTGACAGGTCACCCCTCTGGCAGTGTCAGTGGGACACAGCGTGGGAGTTCTGCAGAAGCAGCTCTTCTCGGCAGTTGGAGCTGGTCTTCCTTGCCCCCCTTCCCAGGTTAGGAGGGTCTGGAACTGATGGAGGAAGCTGAACCCCAGCAGTCCTTCCCTCTTTCCTGTCGGAGCGGCTGCAGTGGAGGGCTCCATGTGGCAGGGTGGTGATGCTCTTGTCTATAAATGGAAACGTTGGCCTGCCTCCCAGTATAACACAAGATAGGCCTGTGCATCCCTTATGCAATCTGTGACGACTTCATCAGAGGGGCAGGACCCTGAGAAAAGGCTGGGGTGGGGGAAATAGTCGCTCGAGAAGAAAGGAAATCTTCCTAGCAGCTCCGTGGAAGACGGCTGAGACCGCTGCCCCTCCTGGCTTGCAAACCAAGGAAAGAAACGTGGAAACATGCAGTAAATAGGCTAATGGAGCAGCCGATGAGCCACATGTCCTGACAGCAGCCACTTGGATGCTGGCCTCCGTGGGGCAGGTGCTGTCACCTAGAAGCTCAGGCTTGCTTCCCCACAGAGAAGGTGACCTGTGGAGGCAAGGGGCAGTCTCTTACATCTCTCAAGTTCTTGAACTCTCAAGATCTGGCTGGCTTGGTCCCTGCTCTGTGGTTTCCAGCCTAGAATGGAGAAGAGCCACAGAGATCTGGGTAGTGAGCTCAACCAGGTGGATCAAAGGATTCCTGGAAGATGGTCAGTGCCCTTCAGAGCCTTGCCTGGGACGTGGGAGCTGTTTGTTGAAGCAAGGAAAAGCCAGCCTGTGTGTAGAATCTGGACCCCAAAATCAGTGGATCACACTATGTGTAGGCCTTGAAGGAAGAACTTTCATACTCCAGAGCATAAAGTAGGCTCAAGGAAAATTAGTCCAGTCCTAGACATGACCTGGGTCCCCCTGTGAACTTAGTACATAGCAGTTTAGACTATTAAGGAGTTTATTTCAATAGTATATTAGTTAAAAGTAATATACATTCATAATGGAAAATTTGAAAGAATATAAAAATTAAAGTCACAAAAACTTTGTCTAGCAATATTATTATGTGGCAGTATTTTAGAAACTGTTTCTATTTCCTTTCTCCCAACTATATATTGTGGGCCTTTCTCCATGTGATCAGCTAGTCTGAGAAGGCATGATTTTTATTGGCTGCCCTGTATTCATGGTATGGATATGCCATAATTTATTCAATCAGGCTTCTATTGTTGCACACTCATGAACTTTTAACCAATTTGGAGTTGCTTTGGTGGTGGAATTAAACACAACAAAGGGATCAAAAGGACTCTATAATTCACATCAAAGGCAGAGGAAAAAACATAACTCTCCAAGTTGTGTCTTCACTGAAGGGACTTATGGTAAAGATGGTCAAAGTGCTGATAAGGACAAATGGTATTTTTGTTATTTTTACCCCCAAGGAAGTCCTTGAAAGCCCAGCCTTCCCTGTGCCTGATGGCACTCTCACCGAGCTGACCACTTTAACCCTTTCCTTAATAGTTAGCAGAGGGTCCCATCCTTAGCTCAGACAAGCAGTTCTTCATAGGGCCATCTCCACCACCAACACTACCCACCCCTACCACCACCCCAGTTGCACCTCATATACCTCATATTCCGTCTGCCAGATTCTATCATAGCCAATTAGTTGAGTTCAGCAAATATTCATTATTTGAACTTTGGACCAGTTCTGTGCTGGATGCTGGGAAAGTCACAGTCATGGTCCCCAAGGAACTAAAGACCTTGCCAGTAAAGAGGCCATATGATATCACCCTGCCAGAAAATTATAACTTGAAGCACTTGGGAAAACACAACTTTCTACTACCCCCAGGTTACACAGTAAGAATCAGTAGGTATACAGTCATGTGTATGCCATGATCAGAAGCATGGAAAATATTATTGCTTACCAGATAAAGGCTAAAAGGAAGAAGAAAAGCACATCAAAATATTAACAATGGTTATGCTTGAGTGTTAAAAAGGAGTATTGCTTTTTTTTTTCTTTATTTCCCTGCATTGCTTTTTAAGTTTCCCCCAAATGATTGGGCATGGAGGGCAGGGTGGGAATCAGCCAACCATGTATTTTTAAAATATAGTTGTCCTTAGTTATCCCTTGGGATTGGTTCCAAGACACTACCCCTCACCCCCACCAATACTGTGGCTGCTCAGCTCCCTCATATAAAATGGCATAGTGTTTGCATAGAACCCACACACATCGTCTCATATACTTGGTCATCTCTGGATTACTTACAATACCTAATACAACACAAATGCTATGTCAATAGTGTTAATACTGTATTTAGGGAATAATACAAGAAAAAGTCTATACATGTCAGCACAGATGCACTGTCTTTTTGAAGATTTTTGATGCTCAAGTGCAGAACCCACAGATGAAGAAGGCCAACTATGGTTACTTTATCCAATGTCTAGGTAGAAACTCCATTCTGCTCATTGAAATTTAGAAAAAATGCCAAGTTGAAAGTCCTGGTCCCCACTTTTGCAGGAGCTAAGCTAGAACCTCAGACTTCCCTCACCCCAGAGGATGCGCTACATGACCAAGAACTAAGGCAGTATGAGCACAGCTGCTTGTTTTGTGGTCAGAGTGTGCCAGTCACTGGGCCCACAGGGGAGCTGAGTTCCTGTCCAAGTCTGCTGGGTTCCCCCAATGCAGACTGCTTCTTCTTGAAGGTTAAACAAAGAACTTTGCTGAAACCATTTAGCAACCCAACTATTGGGCCCTAAGTTACTGCTATTTCTATGATAAGATTCCTAAATTAATAATCAGTGCCCTTAAATTCAATTATCTTGGGGTTACAACCACCACACATCATAAAGCAACCCTTTTAATCCACCCTTCTTTAATAATCTTCTGTAAATGAGATGGATCTTATTGGGACTCTGCTATAAATTTATTGTAAGCAGTTCTCCAAACCTACAGTGCAAAATCGTTTTGGAGAATGGGAAATCTGTACAAGATATCACCATACAGAAACCACATTTCTTCCCTGACACTTGATCAACTTCAAAGGGGATTCTAAGGTCTTATTTTATGTTTTGTTTCTTTCTCCCATGTATGATTGGATTGTCTAATCTTATGCCCTTTCTTTAAATGTCAAGGTTGATACATGAGGGGCAGCCTGATTTGGGTACCAGGCAGTAAACTTTAACATGATGTATATTTTTTATTCACTTTCAGTTTTATTCTTTGATCCTAGTCACTCTACCTTTTTATTCTGGGTCCATTCCTTTCCCTTTCGGGGATTCTTTTCCCCATAATGCTCCTGGGTGGTCTGCTCAATTAAGACTAAATGCACATGACAGTGATGGAGAAGTCAGAATCCCAAAGATGCCACCACCCACTGTGGAACATCAGACAAGTCTCTTAACCTCCCCCAGAGACTGGGGGTGGGGAGGCTGATCAAGAAAATAATTGAATTAAACAGGTGAAAGCACCTGGCAGAGTGCTCTGTCTGTTGTAGGTGCCTCGTTCATGTTTAGTTTATCTTCTTCCATTGTATGGTCTTCTCCATATTTGGAGAACCCTTTCCAACCAGAGGGGACTTTCTTCAAATCACAGCTTTCTATGGTGCTGCCTTAATATCACACCAAGGGAAGTCTAGTGACGCTGATGCTCCCTTAGCAACGCATTGCAACAGATGCAGTCGGGCTGCACCTACCTCAGTTGGGCTGCCCCTCAGCCTCCACAGCAGAGCTACAAATTAGAGTACTCTCCTTCCTGGAAGAATCACGGCCCTGAACTCCCTTTGGAATTCTTGGGTTTGCATAGCAAACCTCACTGCCCTGAGCAAATGAGAGTTTTGTCCAAATGAGAAGAATTTGCAATAAAACATAAGCAACTCAGCACTCTGGCTTGCCTTTGAAAATGCAGGTGTGTAACCTATTTCAGGCCTAGGTTATATGGTCAGTGACCAAGAGCCTGGATTAAATTTGTCCCAGTGATTCTCAAACTATGGAGCATGGGCAATCACCTGGAAATCTTGTTAAAACACCCCCAGAGGATCTGATTCAGGGGCCTGGGGTTGAACCTGGGAACATGCATTTCAAACCAGCTCCCAAGTGATGCTAATGCTGCTGCTTCTGGAAACACACTTCAAGAACCCCTGATTTAGCCTCTGATTGTACCCAAGGGGGGGCAGGAGTTAGCATCTTAATCATTTGCATCTCCAAATTTCCATTGTCAAGGAGGAGTCAAATCTGATTTTCATTTCAGGGGACGGGTACTGAGCTGGAGAGATCAGATGGCTTGCTTGTACCTGTGGCCGACACCGCCAGGGGCCTGGTTCAGCCCCACCGTGGTTGTCCCTGGCTGCTCCCTGCCTTGAGACTGTTGAACTCTTGCCAAACCCTGTGATGTTAGCTTTCACCTCTCACAGACCTCCACCTCTGAAACTCAAAACTTGATAGTACCTTGACAGGAGAGAGCTTCTGCATACTGAGAGGTTGGACATAGAGGTCTTCTGATAAATAGAATTTAGTGGAAATTCCATTTGGCCCAAAGATTGATTTAAAACAAACAAACAAAAAAAATTACTTGACCCAGTTAGAGTGTGTGTGTGTGTGTGTGTGTGTGTAACACAGATTTGTTTTCTGGGACATCTTTTATGTTTATTCATTTATTCCTACTTTTTCCTAGCCACCACCGTGACTGTCCATTCGTACTTCCCTTCGGTATCCCGCAGACCACTGGCACAAGCGGAGTGGCAGAGCCAGGCAATGCGCGCTGGCTGAGGCCCTCGGAGACCCCAGGGCTGGGGCCTGGCCTGGCCACGCGCCCTACCAGCGCGGGGACCCTGGAGCCGGCTTCTTTGTTAGGGCCGCGTGCACAGGGAGACCAGGAGCGCACGGGCCCCACTGCCGCCTGCTTAGCCCCAGGCCCCGAAGGACTTGTAAGCAGACAGGCTCGAGTCGAGAGGGTAAATTACGCCCCCGGGGACTTTTTAACGAAAATCCTAAATTTCATTTAGGCTGCTGGTAGACCGCGCGGTGGCAGAGCCCAGGCGGTGGCTGCAACAGTCCCCGGGCCCGCGCCTCCGCCCCTCCCCGCGCGCGCCTGGTGCAGCCCGGACCACCGGGAAGCCAATCCCTCTCGGACTGCGCGCCCCCGGGCCCATCGGCGGTCCCCTCCCGCCCCCAGCCTGTCCCCTCTCCCTTCCGTTCCCTTCCACGTCCTCTTCCCGCGCCCTCCCCCGCCTGCAGCCCTCCCCGCGGGCTGGGAGGAAAGTCGGTAATAAGAAACCAGTTCGGTGTCACTCGGAGAGGGGGGAGATAACCCCAGAGATACACGGCAAGGGAGAGAGAACTCATTTTGTGTAAAGAGGGCCTCGAGTCACCAGGGAATTCCTGGATTGTCTCAGGCTGTCGTGTGTGATGTCCATCACGCCGTGCGAACACCATCTGCTCGGTATTATGCTCTCAGTTGCCAGGCTACCTGCTGTACGCAGTAACACTTGACTGCCTGGCTCCACGTCCGCAGCGGCGGCCCAGACGCGCGGGGCGGGGGAGAGCCGAGTCCTGATTAAGCCATCTGCAAGGGGAGGGGACGCGGGCGGAGCGGGCGGCCGCGTGCGGAGCGCCGGGCTGACACCACCATCTGCTGGGGCGCGCGGAGAACAGCAGCTGCTCCCAGGGCCCCGACGAGGAACGCCTGAAAAAGGCCCGATTCAGCTCTGGGCATTTTCAGGCCCGTTATTCACGACGTCGTCGTCACCCCGGCCTCATCCCTGCCGGCAGCCTTTTGTGACAGTCCCTCCCAGGAGCCCGCAGTCTTTGGTTCGCTGCCAGTAACCCCGGCCCCTCTCACCCAAACACCGTGCATGTTCTTGAAAACACTTCAGAGAAAATCAAGCTTCCCTGCGCGCAGATTTATAAATAAACAGCTGGCTGTTCTTGGGAGATATTTTTACCACAGCTGTTTTTTTTTTTTTAAGTCGAAAACTGACTGGGGGAGGTAAGGGTGTTTTTTACACCTCCCACCTCACTGGAGCCTTTAGAAGATGGCTAAGTTCTTGTCCCTGGAGGGGGGAAGATGTGTAAAACAGGTTCATTGGGTTTGATTTCTTGTTCCTTCCTTTATTTTACTGGAGAGTGAGAAGGTTTGGAGAGTAATGAAGATCTATGTAGCCAATTGGATTTGAGGGGAAGAGAATGTATTAAGATTCTGTGGAGAAAGCAAGGGAGGTCGTTGGGCAGGGAGTGGAGAACAAGCCAGTAATTAAAACTAAAAATACTGCATCATTTGGCTTCCAGGCATTACATGTCGCATGACGAAAGCTCAGCCTGGTTTCCTCTAATTGCACCACACAGTGTGTGTCCTCCTTAGAAACAAGAGCAGAGACTTGAAATCATGAAATTTGACGGACTATTTCTCATTAAGCCTTCTTAGACTGGAGGTTAAAAGAAGTCTGTAATGTGAAGGAGCTCCGCCAGCTTAATTTGTAATGCAAGTCACTTGATGCGCCTTCACACTTTGCCATACACACCTGAGGCTGGGGCGGTAGGTGACTCTCACCTGCTGTTGAATGTAGCAGAGCTTGCTGGGAAGGTACTGAGATGTTTCATTGGTGATCCTTCACCAGTGCACACAGCCCTCCTGCCTGTGTTCTTCAGTGAGGAACCCCAAGGCATAACTTTGGGGAGAGGATCCTTTGGGGAAATAATGGAATCCCTGGAAGTAATCACTATTCTATCCGTTTGGGAGTATTTTTCCCCCACAGGGGGAAAAAAAAGTGGCTCAATAGATGAACATCATCACCCCATTTGCCTCTCCCTTTCTTTCCCCTTTGGAGAGAAATCTGGGAAAGCGAAGGTTCCCGCTCCTCCCCTGGGGCATACTCTCCAGCTGTGTGGAGCTGGTCACACAGGACAAGAATACCTCAAAGTGCACAAAGAAAACAGGGCCAGTCAGGGCAACCCTCTCAAAAACTCAAGGTACAAAAACCTGTTATCTTTCCTTGGGTCTCATTTCTCTTCAACTTCCTTCTCCTTTTCAAAACTGGAAAACATGAAATATACTGAAACATGCAGAAAAAATACTTTATATCAATATTCTTGCTGATGGACTATGCATCAGTGTAAACCGGCTTGTAAACGTGTTAAGTCAGCCATGTGGATGGGTGGCAAGAAACAGCTCTATCCTGTCAGAAGGAAGGGCTTGGAAAGCAGGTAGCAAGTGTTAGGGAGAAAGAAGACCCTGAAATATCTAGACCTCTGCAAGGGTCAGGCATAAAATAAACTTTTTGGAGACATCATGATTTGGGGCTTTTTTTTTTTTTTTTTGGCATTAGACTTTTTTTTAGCAACATTAAAAATATTGCATGGCTCTCTACCTAATTACAGAAAAAAATGCACACCCTAAAAAAGTTTTATGAACTTCAGGGCCAGCATTTATGTGTGACACTGCACATTCTTGAGAGACACGCTAGATATTTGGTCTACAGGCCACTCTTAAGTGTGCATCTGACCCCGTGCATAGCCTAGACAGGGCCAGGGCAAGTGGAAAGAATCTTGCATTTAGAACCAAGCTCAGCATTCTAGGTCTGCTAGTTAGGGGTCATTCACTTACTAGTTGTTTTGCCCTGATTGCTACACTAACTAGCAGAATTTCTTGAGCCACTGTTGCTGGGGTAAGAGGAGGAGTGTGTTGTGTTGTGGTCTTTGTTTTTGTTTAATCTGTTGGTTTGGGTGGATGGAAAGAGGGAAGAAGTGCAACCAAAGGTGTGGTGTAGATGGAAATCCGCGGGTGGAAGGAAAAGTCTGTGAGGCTCCTTAGCTCAGCTGGTTAGAGCTTGGTGCTGATAACCCCAAGGTCGGGAGTTCGTTCCCCGTACAGGCCACCAAATGCCGCGGTCTGGCTGGGCACAAATCACGAGCCACTCAAGCAGGTACAAACTTTATTTCCAAAACTCCCACGAATATATCACGAATGCGGCCTTCTCCCGGGACACACTACTCCAACAGGAACTCCCTCCTCCGGATTCCCTCCTACCGCACTTCCCCAACCAATGGGAACTTTCCAGGAGTCCCTGAGAGCTCTAAAGTAGCAGGCCAAGGCAGACAGCAGGGGTCTAATCTCCAATTGAATGCACATCTTAACATAATCATTATCATCTCAATGGCTTGCTGGCATCACCTTTCAACCAAAAATGCCATGGTCATTCCTACTTGGCTGTGGCTCTCAGCATCAACCTATACAGTGGGAGGAAACTGGAGTACAGCAAGCTGGGGTCGTGGGGAATTAAATCCAGGACTCTCCGTCTAGGACGTTCATCTAGACATCTAGGACAGAGATGAACTCTGTGTTTTGAGAGGAAACTGCCAGCACGATCAACAATATCTACCTTAAAAGATAGCAACACGAAAGAGGAAAATGCTAAAATCAATTCACATTATAATAATTTTTAAAACAACCACAGAGTTGTTCACATTCCTTTAGGTCTCATGATAGTCACTCAGGGTATGGCCATTTTTGTCCTTATAGCTGTACCCACTTAATTTGTATATACCTCAGAAATCAGCTCCTCTAGGTTCAGGTTAGTTGATTAAAACTTTAATGATCTAGAAGTATTTCTGCAGAACAATACTTGCTATTACCAGATGTGCTTGGTAGAAGTGTCTAGAATCCAAATCTCATCCCACACCTGATGTCCCATCAACTATTTTTCCTACATAGTGCCCTCTCTGCCAGCTGTTTAGACCTCTCTGAGCACATCCTCCAGTCCTTGGGCTGCAGGGGATTAGCTCTCTATCACTTTCTATCCCCTCAGGACCCCAGTCCTTAAAAATTGCCATTATTTGACTCCCTGACATACAATTATAGAATCAAGAGTTCCAATCCAGCCCCCCACATTCAAATCATCCTAGACACATGAGACACGATTCCATTTTTAAAGATGTTCAGCGATTACACAGCTTTGGTCAAAATAAAACATTGCCAATTCTCACCATCCACAACTCTGACCAGCAAGATTTTTAAATCCCTTCAATGTTGTAATCAATTAGAATAACATCAAATATCAGATCTGTTGATTTTTTTTAAAAATCCAGCATTTTTCTGGGTTTGTCCCTCCTACTTGCTAAGATGTCCATTTTGGCCAAATGGATGGTAAGGAGGAAGAATCATGGGCGAGGTCAGGATGCCACCTCCATGATGATGGTGAGCCCAGCCTGAGGGCTTATTCCTTTTCCTAGGAGCGCACGGAAATGAGTTGAAAATCCAGTTCATATCCTTTAGTTTCACCTGAAACACACTGGACTTGGCTCAGACTTCCCAAATTGTGACAAAGCCACGCTCTGTCACAATCCCCTGTAGCCTCTGTTTCTACTGAGGGAAGGCCGGGTTTGAGGACTGCTGGATTGTTTTTATAGAAATATAATGGGTGCCCCTGAGAACCCCTAGGGCCTGCTCCCTTCCCCCTCCCAGGGCTTTCCCCTGAGAGGGCAGCGAGTGTCCAAGAGGAATCACTGCATCCATCTCTCTTCTTGTCCCCCCAGGAGCCGCACCCAGTTGGGCTTCCCCGGACCACAGGCCCTTTGCAGTCCTCTGTGCCCCCAGGCTCGAGCAGCATGGTCTCTGGGGCCAGTCCTGCTGGTCCCGGCTTCCTGGGCAGCCAGCCTCAGGCAGCCATCATGAAGCAGATGCTGATTGATCAGCGGGCTCAGCTGATGGAGCAGCAGAAGCAACAGTTCCTGCGGGAGCAGAGGCAGCAGCAGCAGCAGCAGCAGCAGATTCTGGCTGAGCAGGTACTGTGCCTCCGTGGTGTGGTCCATCCATTCAGCAAGCACTTATGTGGCACCTGCTGTCTGTGAGGGACTCACCACAATCCCTGTCCCCGGCACACAGACCAGCAATTCCCAGGACCATGGAAGAACCTACAGAATTTAGAGCTTTTCAATTAGTTAGGCTTTTTCCTCTAATGAATTAGTTTGTTCTTAAAAGGCAAGCTTCAGCCATCAATTTGAAGGCCCATTTGTCAGAGACAGTTCTTCAATCCGAGGCTGGCTCCTTGTCTTCTGGATCCTGGTACAGGGATCTGCGTCATCAGCCTGCAGTGGGGGCTGGCTCTCATTCTTCTGAGGCCCTCATATTTCTAGCATGATGCAAAAAAATAATAATTCCAGGAACTTTGTTTCTTGGGAGGAAAGTGGCAGGAGGAGGGACTGCGGAGAATTCTGCAGAATTGGTCACAAACAATGGACCGGGAACAATAGCAGAACAATAGGGCCTGCAGAACCACCTGGAAACCTGAACTGGGGGTCACAGAGAGGGTGAAAACTTAAGAAAGTTCCTGACAGCTTTTAAAACAGCTCGGGAAATCTGTGAGTTAAAGAAAGGCCTGACACAAATACACCACTACCTTAGGCATCTTTGTCCACCCGTGCCATATAATTCCTCCAGCTTTGAAAGAAAGCCTTCCCTGCAGACCGCTCCTGTAGGTTTTGATTTGTTTTGTTTTTACAGATGCCTGAGCCTGATTTAGTATTATCCCAGGGAGGGCCTGAGGCCGCCTGCAAGAGATCCCCAGATGGCCCCTGTGGGGGCCTGCCCAGGGGATCTCACACAGCAGCTTCTTTATTGTGAGAGGTGGGAGGTTGTCATATAAGGCTCAAGGCCCAACATGGCTCTGACGCATAGTAATCCTTCTAGAATGTTCCTAATGAGATCAGAATTCTAGAAATTTACAAAGCATCCACCACCGCCTGTTTACAAGATACCAGGTAGGACACAGGTATCTCGTATGCTGTTCCCTACTAACCAAGAACAGCAGTTCGAAGTAACACCAGTTATCCCCCAAAGAGAAAAATTGTCCTGTTGGGCACAGTTCACTCATGTTCCCTGCTTTTGCTTTGCTTCCTGAACAGCTGTGTAATTATCTCCCTTTTTACCAAGGTCAGTCAGCCGCCTGGCAGCTATTGTACAAACAAACCTCTATCCCTCTCACCCTGCATAAGGTGTGTGACAAGCAGCCATGCTAATATCTCTCAGGCAGTGATAAATGGAACTGCAGAGGGAAGCCGGGTTTTATAAATCCTCTCCTCGGCCAATCCCAGGAAATTTCAGGTGTGCCTGAGATGTTGAGTGATGGCTTTTGATACGTGTGCTGCCACCAAAGCACAGGGAGAAATCAGGGTGACCAGGCTGAAATCGCAGTGCCAGTCCCAGGATATTCCTGCTCAGGAGCCAGATCAGCCAAGCCCTGGGGGAATAAAGAAGGAGGTGGGAGCGTGTAGAAGGAGATGTATCAAATGATGCCCAGAGATCAAGAGGTGAGAAAATGAGCGAGACCCCTCGGAATCCAGGACATGGAGAGAGAGAGGACTCCTTGGAAAAGATGGCAGGGGGACTGTGACCTGAATGCAATTCTTTAGCAACCATGTGTATTTATAATAGAGGTCCAAGTCGAGATTATTTTACTCAGGGTGAGAACCTGCCCATCCTCTTGCTTGCAGTGGTGATTTTGAAACAAACCACTTGGCCTCTGACTTCGTCTACCAGATTAAGTTTGAATAATTACCTTCATATAGCTGGTTTCACAATCGCATGAGATAATGTGTACAAATGCCTTTGGAGGCTGTATGCTCTGTACTAACTTATATGGGGACCCAACGTGAAGAGCTGCAACCCATGTGCCAGCCACATCAGAATGGCATCTTGGCCTGAGCCTGCAGATAGCACTTATTAGTGCAGGCTCTACTGGGGGGTCTCCAAGTGGTGAGCTGTCAACTTTTTGCTAGAGAATGAATACTGCCTATCACATCAACACCTTGCTGATTTTCTGTCTCTGCAGCATTGAAAGTGTCCTGGCAATTTTTAATTTTGGAAACAGTGTATTGGAAACACTTGGGTTTCCTGAAAAGCCATATGAGGGAAAACAGAAGGATTTGGGATCACAGATCTGTGGGAACTTTAAACTGATTCTCGTTGAAAGCAGGCATGGGTTAACATTAAATGCCTCACTCTCCAGGAGCAAGGCCCTGTCACTTCTCATCTGTTCACAAAGGGTCAACAGAACTGGGAATTTTAGATATGAAAGAAATTGAGATAGTGAAGCCCAATCATTTTACAAATGAGGAAATTAAGGTGTCATGGTTTGGATATGAAATATACCCCAAAAACTCCAGTTAGTAAAGGAATATGTAGGTGAGGAGACTGGATTATGAGAGCTGTAACATAATCAGTTTATCCTAGTTTGATTGACTCACTGATTGGTAACTGCAAGCAGGAGGTGGGTCACTGGGGAATGCCCCGGAAGGGTCCTTCTTCCTTATGGCGCCTTCCTCTCCCTTCCTCTCTCTACTTCCTGGGAACCATGAGTAGAGCCGGGGTCCTCTACCATACCCTTCTGCCATGATGGCCTGCCTTACTTGGGTCCAGAGCAATGGAGTCCGTCAACCGTGCACTGAACCTCTAAAACCATGAGCCAAAAATAAACTTTTCTTCCCTAAGTTGTTCTTGTCAGGTATGTCAGTCACAGTGACGAAAGCTCACACTTAAGGCCAGGGAGCTTACGTGATTTATTTGAGATCACAGAACTAGGGAGAGGCAGAGCCAAGAGGGAAATGGGACTCCTGACCCCTGACTCCAGGCCATAGCCCAGGTTTGTTGCTCTCTGTGAGTGGCACAGTTTAATCCTTTTTTTTTTAAATGCTGGGAATCAAACCCCAGGCCTTGAGCATGCTAGGCAAGTGCTCTGCCACTGAACTATACCCCAGACCTAAATTCCTGCATATTAGGGGAAGTTCAGCTGAGGAGAAACTTTTAAATGCTCAGCTAACTCTCAGTAATGCCTCTATATTGCTGCCTGAAAGATTAGCATGGTTTCTGGTCTATTCTTTAATGGTCTGCACGTCGATAAATGTCAAGAGTTTTCTGCAGAGTCCTATGGTAGGCACTCAGCTGGGGTCAACAGGGTAGAGGCTGTATGTTTTTCTTCTGGATGCCAGAAATGCTGGCTGGCCTTGTAGAGAAAAAGAAAATTATAGAGTTGCTCAGGAACAAACACGAGAGAAAAAATAGAAGCCAACACATGTGGTAAGAAGTGGTCTATGTGTGTTATTTTTATAATGAATACTCTAAAGAGCAGGGCCTTGTTGTAGGTTCTTTAGAGCCCTTGCAGATGAAGGTGCTTCATGCATATTCAGCAGATGCAAGAAGGAGGTCAACCAGCCTCGGAAGGTCACGCAGCTACTCAGGGGCAGCCCTAGAACTAATACCTCTTTCTGTTCTCTTTCCACCTCACTCTGGGTCCTCTTGCTTCGCACATACAGCATGATAATGATTGTAATAGCCTGCCCGGTGTACTGGTAACAGTACTAGTAGTGCAAATTCCCAGGAGTGGCAGAAGAAAGACGAAAATGCTGGCCTCCTGGATCTTGGTACATGTGGAATCCCATGTGGTTTCCTCAAAGCAGTAAATGCTGAATATTTTACTTGTAGAGATGTATGTTACAGGCAGTGTGGCTTCATGGGAATAAGATTAGCTCTTTTATATAGCCCCTGAGGATCGCATCCTCCTATGCCCAAACCATCTATTCAGGTCATTGAAAAGTAGTTGTTTGTCCCTTTGAGCTGGGTCCCCTTGGTGCTAAGGAAAGGCATGCAGACCAAGGTTGGAAAATTCAAGTCCAAACCACCTCCCTCGACACGCATTCCTCATGAGCAGCAAGTCACATATCAGAAATGCAGGAAGATGTTCACCAAAAGCATACACAGAAATGTTCATAGCAAAGATATCATGTCAGCCCCACACTAGAAACACCCAAAATGACCACCAGCGGTAGGATGGGTGAATTGTGGTATATTCATAGGATCAATGCTATTCAATAGTAAGAATAAGAAAACAATCAGTGTACATCCCAGCACAGGTGAAACTCACAAATACAGCAGTGAGTATAAGAAGAAGACAGACACGAAAGCAGCATTATATTAGTCCATTTTTACAATAAATTTATTTTTTATTTTTTATTCCTTGGTACTGGGGATTGAACCCAGGGGGACTTTAACCACTGAGCCATATCCCCAACCCTTTTTTATCTTGAGAGAGCATCCAGCTAAGTGCTAAAGGTCTTGCTAAGTCATTGAGGCTGGCCTCGAACTTACGATCCTCCTGCCTCAGCCTCTAGAGTTGCTGGGATTGCAGGCATGTGCCACCGTGCCAGGTTGAAGCCCTTTCTATGAAGTACAAAAGCAGACTTAACCAGTATACATTGTTAAAAGTTAGGCTAATCATACCCCTGGTCAAGGGAGGGTGATGACCAGAGGGGCACCAGGAGCTGTTATAGACCTATGGAAGCTGTTACATGGATTGTGTTCACTTTGTACAAATCCACCCACCTGTGTACTTGAACTTTGCACACTTTCCTGTTTGCACGTTGTTTTTCAACACAAAGTTGAGTTTTGGGAAACAACCCTGCCTTCCCCAACTCCCAGGATATATAATCAAGTGTCCTTCCCCCATCTCACGTCCCCATCTCTTTTGTCCTCTCTCGTTCTAGCAGTTGCAGCAGTCTCATCTCCCCCGGCAACACCTCCAGCAACAGCGGAACCCATACCCTGTGCAGCAAGTCAATCAGTTTCAAGGTGAGGCCGTTCTGCACCTCTTCTGCCTTATCCTTCTCAGTGGCAAAGTGTAGGGAATGAGTGGCCAGTGGCGTTGCCTTACAGTCTGTATTTGTGTCTAGAGAGTCTCCCAAATATTTAGCAGCTGGCAGGAGAAGAGTACCACGCATTCAGAATGGATTCCTGGAGGCCCCTATTGTGCTAGGAATGATCACTTTAGTCACTGGGTCACAGAGAGCCCAGGGGGAATGGGGTGGTGGTGGAAGGGAAGACTCAGGCAGCTGTCTTTTGGCAAAGGAACAGCGTCTCTCACTAGTTTAGCAACCAGTAAGGACATACCAGTGCCTACTGGCCCAGTATCAGCATTTTTTATGTCTAGATGGTCATGTTAGTGACCACAGGGCCCAAAATCCTGGGCTGTATCTTTCTTGCTAATCCCAACAGGTGAGGTGACCAAAGCCCTCACTTCCAACAACCCAGTGGAAGAATCTGGCTTGAAACAAACACTAGTCTATGCCGAACGTAGAAGAAAGGTAGAGCCTTGAGGCCAAGTGAATTGTGCCAAACCTGCTGCCAGTTGCAAAAATCCTGAATTGTGGGCACACTGTATGCCAGCGTAGCCACCTCATGTAAATGCAGAAGGCCCACTCGAATATCAAGCCCTCCCAGTCTCCAAGAGAGAGCCCCGGAGAGTCTCGTATGGCTGGAGGAAGAGCCTAGGACCCTTCCCAATCTTACCCACAAGAGTTTTCAGGGGGCCACAGAAACCTTAATTCTCACCCTCTGCCTGTTTAGTGGGATCCAGATCAGTGTTCTAAACCCCTCGATGTTACCGACCCTTTAAGAATCTGCTGGAAGCATGTTATTTATAGGAAAATGGATGGAAGAGTCCCTTCATTTGTCTCATTGTGACAAGTGAAATAAACCAAACTCAGAAAGTCAAGGGTCATATGAATTTGTATTTCTATAGGGTGTGCATGTACAAATATGTAACAACAGATCTCAACATTATATACAACTGTAACACACCAGTTTTTAAAAAAATAGGGGGGGGGGGGAAGAATCTGTTGGAAGCTACAGAGCCTCTGCACAGAAGTATGCATATATGTAAATATATGCAAACTCTGACATCATTGCACATGTGTGACACTCGGGAATTTGATCAATAGACTAGGTGAACAATTTATGACCTAGGGTAGCACTTCTCAGTCTTTGGGTTATAACAGATGATTAAAATGATTTAGTGAGTCATAACTCACATGTTTTAAATGAAATACAATAGAAATTATCAGGGAATATCAGAAATGTTAGTTTCTTTTATAAAACCCATGTATATATATACTGGATCACCCACTATGACTTGTGGCTTAATGAATGTGAAAACCAGTAGCAGTTACTGATAGATCTTGTTGAAGAGTGCTTGTAAAAACACTAGGCCTTGAATAACTCCTACTCCTTTGCACCCCTGGACCATTTATATGACCCTAGACCCCTTTGGACTTGACCCAGGGAAAGACAAAAGGAATTGACCTGTGCACAGGTGGACTGATCAGTGCCAGTATTCTTTGAAGAGGTACTGTTTCAAGTTTCACCACTGGAGAAGACTGGGGGAGAGTCACTGTGACATAAAGTCTTTGTCACAGATACAGAGCCCTCCTTTTCACCTGAGTTCTCAAACTTGAGCCTGCAACAGAGTCACCGGCAGAGCTTATTAAAGCACAGACAGCTGGACCCCATTAACAGGGTTTCTGACTCAGTAGGTCCAGCCTGGGGCCTGAGAGTTTGCATTTCTAACAGGTTCTCAGGAGTTGCCAATCCAGCTGGCTAGGGGAGCGCACTTTGAGAATTTCTGCTTTAAAAACATAAATGCTGATATACCAACCACAGAGTCCCTTGAATTTTCTAGGTTCATAACTCACTTTTTGAAATAAAGGATCCACCAGAGTTGAATAATTCCTCTGTGTTATAGGACGTAGATATGTATTTATATGACTCTTCTGAATGCTTTGAGTCTAGGTTAAAAGTTAGTAGGGCCCCTGAGCTGATTGGTCTGAGATATAATAATTTTTTTGCTATGTTCAGTATTTTCCAGGATCCCTAAATAGTGTGATGTTATGCTCCTGGGAAGATGGTAAATTGATAGATAATAAATACAGTCCTCAAAGAGAAGCTCTATTAGGAATTACTTGCATGGTTATTACACCATGCTCGTAACCACCACGCAGTGTAAAGGTCTTAATGACCATCCTTTTTCCTGTTGAGTTCCTTGCCTCTGAGTGATAATCCATACCAAATGCTTCTTTTTCACAAATATAGAATTGTGAATGAAAATAAAACATAGAACCTTTTAGGGAAAAAACTTCATATTGCCATCTCTGTTTGAATATGGAAGATTTTCGCTGACATTGTGATGTTAACCAACAGACAAGAAAATTAATGTGACTACAGTGTCTCACAATAATATCTGTTTTATACAAAAAAGAAAAAGAAAAAGTAGTCTGTTTAACGCACTTAGTAATCGGGTAAAGACAATTAATTCTTTGGATGCATTTGAATTTTTTTCCTTTGTATGTTTAAAATAACGGAAGGCATAAAACTGGGCTAATAGAAAGCTTTATATTTCGTTTAAGTTGAAAATATTGTGCTGATTGCTGATATTTAAATGCTTTTCTAAAAAATAAGAATTGCATCTAGATGGTGCTGTCATTTATGCTAAGTAAAAGTAATAGTTGGCTTTGAATAATGTTTCACTACCTGTTAAAGGGCATTTCAACATTTCTGCCTTCTAAAGAAAGGAACCTATTTCCCATTCACAAAATTAGTCCAGAGTATACTCGGTCCTTCAACATCCATTATAAATATAAAACTAAAATGTCCAAATTATGAAAGTCCTTTAATCTGTTTCCAGCCATCATCTCCATCAGTCTGTTTATATAATCTGAGTCTATCCAATCAGCAATATTTTTCCCTTAAATTTTTTGTAAACAACTCAATAACTCATTTCACGATCTGATTGGCCATGCAGTCGATACAAATTCAGTGGTGAAGGTCACAAAACTTTATAACAAGATTACAAGTTGAAGGAGATACTACCATCCAGTGTTTGACCAAGAGGGTTTGATTTTTTTCCAAAAATCACTTGGATATAATTAATCTTAAAAAAAAAATTGAAATACTTCTAGGGATTTAAGTTTCTAGATCTTTCAGTTTCCCCTCAGTACTGTTTCATTTTTCAATGTAGCCTCATATTGATCAGAAGCCACAAAAACTTAAGTCATAATCAAAATTCCCATAATTTTATTTCTTAAAGAAAGGAAGAAAATATGGAGACGTATTTGCTGCCCAGAAATCAATAACCCCCATCAGGAAGACAAAAACATGCTTCAGTTATCTGCCAAGGTGCCAGGCTTAACAAGGTTAGACTGTTCTCAGCTGGTTTCTCATCACAGTTCCAGATGGGATCAAATTTGCTTATAATATCGATCAGCTCCTGTGCTGCATCTTCTTTAAATGTCCAGGAAAAAGAACTATTTTTCTTTTTCCCATAGACTTAATCATTAGCAGAGCCATAGAAAAAATCTATTTTTGTGCTCCTCCCAGCCCTTTACAACATTGACTGGTGTTCCACAGGTGACATTTCCATTCACTTGGCTGGTCTGGAAATGTTATGGGAATCAGAAAGAAGGGCTTCATTCAAATGCCTAATTGAAGTTGAATGACTTGGTGCTGATAGATATTCTGGCCAACATTTAAACAGCGTCATTAGAACTGTTGGTTGGTGATCTGCAGAGAGAAGTTCACAGTCACTGCAGATTGGAAAGGGTAGACTTTGCTACAAAGTTCATTGCCAAGTGGCAAGTAACAAGATGATTTCTTTTTCTAGCTCTAGAAGATGATCAGTTTGAACTGACATGTATGAGTCAGAGAATCCAGAGCATGTGGAAATCTACAGGATGGATCTAAAAAATGTCCCATTTGTCAAAATAGCTACTGGGCAGAAGCGATGACATCCGACCTCTCAAATCCTACTCCAGTCTCCAGGGAAATCAACCTAATGGTTTCCATTGATAGCATTCCCTACTGAGCCACATTCCACTTCACAAATAGAATGTGCAGCGTGATCAGACATTTCCTCTTAATTTAGCTGGAGAGATGAATTCCCCCCTCACCTTCAAAGAAAATGGTATCCTGTTGGGTTGATGGCATCATATCCAGAAGAGTGAGAGAGAGTTTGCTTCTGAAATGCACACCTGTAATCCCACTGACTCAGGAGGCTGAGACAGGAGGAGTGCAAGTTTAAGGCCAGCTTCAGCAACTTAGAGAGGCCCTAAGCAACTTAGTGAGACCCTATTTCAAATTTTAAAAAAAGGCTGGGGATGTGACTCAGTGGTTAAGTACCCCTGGGTTCAATTCCCAGTACAAAAAGTAGCGGAAATTTGGGTGACTTTAATTTTTGTCTTTGTGCTCTTCAATAATTTCCAAATTTTGCATAATCAGCATATGTTATAATTAGAAAAAATAATAATCATTTTTATTAAAGATATATTATCAGAGTAAATCCTTTCATATTAAGGATTTTGTCATTTCCAAAGGAAATTCCAGCGACTTGTCACAGTATAATGTTTATGGAGGAGAGTGAGTGATGAGTGTCCTGTGTTTTCCTGCAGGCTCACCCCAGGATATAGCAGCCGTGAGAAGCCAGGCAGCCCTCCAGAGCATGCGAACGTCACGGTTGATGGCACAGAACGCAGGCATGATGGGAATGGGGCCCTCCCAGAACCCAGGGACGATGGCCACAGCTGTGGCCCAGTCAGAGATGGGACTGGCCCCTTACAGCACCACACCTACCAGCCAGCCAGGAATGTACAGTATGAGCACAGGAATGACCCAAATGTTGCAGCACCCAAACCAAAGTGGCATGAGCATCACACACAACCAAGCCCAGGGGCCGAGGCAGCCTGCCTCTGGCCAAGGGGTCGGCATGGTGAGTGGCTTTGGTCAGAGCATGCTGGTGAACTCAGCCCTGACCCAGCAGCACCAGCAGATGAAAGGCCCAGTGGGCCAGGCCTTACCAAGGCCCCAAGCCCCTCCAAGACTTCAGAGCATCATGGGAACTGTCCAGCAAGGAGCACAAAGCTGGCAACAGAGGAGCTTGCAGGGAATGCCCGGAAGGACTAGTGGAGAACTGGGCCCATTCAACAATGGCACCAGCTACCCGCTTCAAGCCGGCCAACCCAGACTGACCAAGCAGCACTTCCCCCAGGGACTGAGCCAGTCGGTTATGGACGCTAACACTGGCACAGTGAGAACCCTCAACCCGGCTGCCATGGGTCGGCAGATGATGCCGCCACTCCCGGGGCAGCAGGGCACCAGCCAGGCGAGGCCTATGGTCATGTCTGGGCTGAACCAGGGCGTCCCTGGCATGCCAGCCTTCAGCCAGCCCCCAGCGCAGCAGCAGATGCCCAGTGGCAGCTTTGCCCCCAGCAGCCAGAGTCAAGCCTATGAGCGGAACCCTCCTCAGGACATGCCATACAATTACAGCGAAGGCGCTGGGGCTTCCTTCCCTGGACTCCCGGACAGTGCAGACCTAGTGGACTCCATCATCAAAAGCGGGCCAGGGGATGAGTGGATGCAAGAGCTTGATGAATTATTTGGTAACCCCTAGTCAAGAGGGGTCCCGGGAGCCACAGCTACAGTGGTACAAGCTTTTACCACGTGGAAAAGAAACAGGATGTTGACCCGTCCTTGTTTTTTTTGTTTTTTTGACCCACGTAAACTGAGCAAAACTACAGCTGGCTGATGGTGGAAGATCCAGGTGTCCACCATGGCCCAGTGGGGCCTCGTTCAGCTGGTTTTCACACAGCAATCGAGCTGAGACGCCATGCCGACCCCTGCTGTAAAAGAGGAGATGGGGAGGGCAGGCGGGGAAGACGAAGGAAGTGAAGCCCCTCTGCTCAGCGCCCCCTGTGATCGCCCGACCCAGCAAGAGCTGCTCCAGCCCAGAGGGACTGGACTGTGGCCAGAGGTGAGGTACCGCCAGCCCTCCTGCTCCAGGTCCAGGGACTACAGCTTAGGAGACACACGAGACAGAGCCTCAGCCAGGGAGAGTCCCACAGAGGCTGCTAGCCACCGCACAGGCAGGTGCAGGTCAGAAACGCTCCAGTCTCTGAGTGGGAAGAGACGCGCCTTCCAGACACGCTCCTGTATTTGCAGAACAGGCAGGAAGAACAGGGACTGATCCCAAAGGATCGTGCAGGCCTGTCTTCTGTCCCTGCCCACAAACCTCAGGCCAGCTGAGATTGAAAAGGGCCTTCCGGCAGTCCTAAGGAGCTGCCCCATGCCAATCACCACTCCAGATTGAGCGGAGTCTTTGGGGGGGGTCAATACAATAATAGACATGCAGGTGGCTCTCATCTGCTCCTGGTGACCACAGGGTGGAGGGACCCCTGCTGGACTGTGTGGGTCAGCCAGCCCTCCTCCTTCACCCCTGACTCTGGACCCTCTCACTGCACCCCAGCCTGCCTTTGCTTCTCCTTAAAGACCATCCAAGAAGAGGTGAAGCTTTGGAGCAAAGTCAGAATAAATGCAAAACTGAGACAATGCCTGGGAGGCCAAGGGGACACTGGAGACTCTTTCTCCCACTTGCATAGAGTGGAACGAATGTCTGCTTGGAACGGAGTGCGCTGCGCTGATATTTGGGTGTGGGTTTACATGAGCTACACATCTGATACTTCTGATACCCCCAGAGAGGAGTGGCCTGGAGAGCACCAGTTCTGACTCTCTTGGTGAGAATCCCAGGGTTGTCATTCTAAAATTGGCCTTGCACAACATCTTTCTCATCATCAAACACCAATATAAAACCCCAGAGATGGAGGAACAGAAAAATCAATAGCTCCACCTTCCAGATTTGGATAGTGAACTGGGGGAGGTTCCTTCCTAAGGGCAAGGTGATCCACTTCAGGAATTCTGTGCAGGTGTCCTCTGATGTTCTCAGCTCCACCCTAAGTGACACCTCCATGTCTGTTGGTCTGCCTCCCCTCCCATGGAGGCAAAGTGGCACAAGTTGAATGGACTTTCCTCCTGTCCCTGGTCCCCTCGTGTCCTACTTGCTGGCTCCCTTCTGTGCACCAACACACAACTCAGCACAGGAGGACAGAACCCATGGAGGCCGCACTGGCCGAAGGCGAGTTCCAGGGGAAAGCTGGGCAGAGGACTGTGTGGAGGAGGCAGGCAGGCATCGCCCTTGACTTGCTCTGCATCTGCCAGGAGTCTAGACCTGCTCAGCCAAGGGCAGGAGGGGAGGCCAGAGGCACCTGGCTGCTGGAAGGTGGTGGCAGGGTGACGTGAACTTCCTGAATGGGGAGGGAAGCTGAGAGGAAACAGATGAAAACCAAAAAGTAGAAAACAAATGCGAAGACACAGATTCATAATTATTACCCTTTCCTACAAGGTTCAGGAAATGAATATATAAGCAATGAGGAGGAGCTGGAGGAGGCTGATGGAGAGGGGGAGGCTCCATCATCTCCTCAAAGCTTCCTCCAGCCGCTCAGTCCTGGGACCAACAAATAGAGAGGTAGATTTTAATAAGGTTGTTTTGTTTTGTTTTTACTACGGTGCTGATGTATATGTAATGTCTAAAAAAAAAGTTATTTGTACATAAGTTTTTACAATACTGCAGATATCACTGGGTCTACTATCTGTAAAAAAAATATATACATATAAATATATATATACTGTTTGTTTAAAATAGAGTATTTTTATTTCATTCCTTCACTCATCATCACAACAGTGGTATTGCACTTCAGATTACATCTAATGACTAATTTGTACTGTATGACCTATGGCAACTGGCTCCATTTGATTCAGATTTTTCTAGTTTTCTGTTTTTACTTTGTACATTGAGCATTGCTTATTTCCTTTTAAGAGATGTACAGGACTCTGAAATGTAGAAATGAGGTGATGTTGACATACCACTTTTAAAGAAAAAAAAAAAAAAACAAAAATAAATGATCATTATCTGAATCAATCCCAAGTAGAGTTCATTTTGGGATTCTCCCTGGATCTCCAGCATTAAAATAAGTGGACGAATTATGCCTGGGTTTTAATTGATTAACTGCCGTTCTTTTCTCAAAATTTGGATGTCACGATTTAGAGATTTGTTTAACAATAGACATCAATCATTCCTGCCCTTTTTAATCCAACCTCACAACTGAAACTTTCTAAATTTTCTGGTGTACTCTGGAGGGTATGACCAAGGGAAGGGAGAAGTCTCCTTGGCAGGGGACATCTTGGGGTCCATTTATCCATTCAGTACCATAGCAATTCAATTTCCAGCTGGCACATTCAGAGCACTTGGAAAATGGAGAATAAAAATTTGGCAGGGGGGGCAAGAATCAAGAAATAAAGCAGGCATGGTGGCACACACCTATAATCCCAGCTACTCAGGAGGCTAAGGCAAGAGGATCGCAAGTTCAAGGCCAAGTCTGGGCCACTTAGCAAGATCCAATCTCAAAAAATAAAAAGGTCTGAGGATGTAGCTCAGTAGAAGAGCACCTCTGGGTTCAATCTCAGTACTGCATGAACACAAAATTAATCAATATGTTAGCGGGGAGTAATATACGGGTCTCACTCCACTACCATGGACACTATAAGTAACATCCCCCCCCTCCTCGAGTTCTTATTTCTACAGCCCACATAACATCTCTCAAAGCCACAGCCCAGCCTGGCTTTGCCTGCACCCACCCCCAGAATTGAAAATGCTTACAAGTTTGTAAGTGACTTTATTCAGTGCCTCACTGTACAGGATAGGAAAGGAGTTAACATGCTGGACACACTCTGAGACACTAGATGTGCTCCAGAGCTCCCTGCAGGGTCAGCAGAGGTGGGGACTTGGCTGCCCACTTGCTTGGTTTCTTCCTCTGCTCAGTCCTTTCTCCCCACTCCCTTTCCTTTCCCCTTCTGCAAGCCGTTTATTAATAAGTTATATGCATGTGAATCCATTTCTCCCTTTCTAGAAGACCTGTCCTAAGTCTCCCATCAAACTTTAAAAAGCATAGTGAAACAATATATTTCAAAACTGTTTGGGGGGAGTGAAAAAAATAGACCACAGAACAAAGTTATCATCAGAAATGGACCCAAAACAAAGGTGTTCTTGTCCCTACCAACACCACCATTGTTACACCTAATTCGAGTCACATGAATTGCCTGATACCCTCGTCTCCATATTCACATGGTCCCAGGGCCTCACGTGGGTCTTTCACAGCTGATTCTCTCTAACAGGATGTTTGCTCAAACAACTCACACTATCTTTTGGTTTTGATGCCTCTTAAGACTCTATTCATAGAAACTCTCATTGTGACATTGACTCTTTTTAGGTAGTGAATCTGATTTCTAAATAAAATTTGACAAAATTCTAATATACTAAAAAATGTATGTACAACTGTCAAATCTATCAGAAACTCTCATCTCTTTGGCCAGTACATCTGCTCCATGTAGCCAAATCTAATAGGAGTTAAAATAGTCAAGAGGTAGCTTGGTGAACATGGAATTAGAATAAAGGAAACAAACTCTAAGATGCAAAGTTTTGATAGGCTTGTACACTCACTATTTCCACGTCGTTTATCCAAAAGTGTGTGTGCGTGCGTGTGTGAGTGTGTGTGTATACATCTGTGCATGGTTTACACTGCCCAAAAGGAATTTAAGTGAAAAATAGGACTTCCTTAAACATACTATAGTATAAGATATGGAAGGTATTTTTTATTCCCACTTGTAAAGGACATGATCATGCAGTAATGATGCTATCGAGTCAAGAATCTGTGCCCTCTCTTCCTTCATTGTCTTCCAAGTATTTAAAAAAAAAAATATGTCCCAATTCAAGTCACCATCATAACTGATAAAAAGCTATGAATTGCTGGAGTAGCATGGCCAGCAAGTGACAGGACAGGACAGGGTGGCCTGGCTCTGGAGTCTTCACTGCTCGTCCAAAACCAGGCAGGCAAGGAGCGGGAAGGCAGGGCTAACACCCCAGGGCCCCACTGCAGACCTGCACTGCGTGTGTCTGGATATTCAAACTGCTATTTGGGACCGGGAGCTTGCTATGTCTTCCTGCCCTACTGATCTGGAAACACTAGTATTTAGATGCCAGTTTTTCTGGAAAAACTGGCGGAGGGCTCTTCTCCTAATGTTAAGATGTTTTATGACACTTTCCCAAGGTCTTTGTGTGCTATGAGGTAGAAACGTTCCCATTTTATAAAAGAGGAAACTCTACCTGCGTGTTGCTCAGGCTCAGGGTAGCCACCTGGGTTCTGCTGACAGGCTTTGTCACGCCCTAAACCCCAGATGTGCAGCAGAACCCAATCCAGGTTCTACAGCTGATGATAGGACCCTGTTTCCTCTACCCAGGGCCAAGAAGAGTTACTCAGCATCCAATTCCTCGGTGGTTCCTTAAGATGATACCTTTTTTCTTTTTCCTTTGTTCTTTATGAAGTACATTTTCATAGTCGGTGTGACCTGTGCTGTTAGTTGCTGGCTCTCTTCTGTGGCTACTCTGTGTTTGCCTGACTTCTCCCCTTACAGCCACCCCATGCTTCCAAGCCACCAGAGCAGGAGGCTCGGTTGCCTTAGCAATATTTGTCGGGAACTTTCCATCAAGACAGAGGCTGTCTCAGAGGCAGGCTATGTCAGCGATCCACAGAAAGCCCAGCCCACAGGTCAGGCTGCTGTGTCCCCACAAAAACAATCGTGACTTCAACATGCACTTCCAAAACTAGAGCTTGATACATGTCCACTGAGGACATGGATAGACCCACCCAGAAAATTCCACCCTGAAATAAACAGGAAATGTATTCTCTAAAGGATGTGTTTCCACAAAGCCATTCCAAGAAAAACAAAATGAAGACTTTTATTTTTATTTATTTAACAAATGACACCATGTGGAGGCAGCTTTTGTAGGAATGAAAGGGAAGAGAAGAAGCTAGAAGGGCCGCCTCAGGTTCTTGGTAATATGGAGGTCCAGGTACTCTTCCAGACAGCAGTTTGCAATCCCCAGGCTGCTGAGCACAGTCAACAGAGCAACGTCCTCAGACTCAGCTCCAAACCACTCATCCTGCAGGGGGGACAGGGAAAGGAGTGACCACCTGGGCCACTCTGAGGAAGCTGGGAGCCTTGCCACGTTGTCAACGCTGCCCAGAACACGTGTTTTTGCCATTTGAAATTTTTGCTTTGTCACATAAACTAAAGGAGATGCCCAGCCACAGAGGTCAGTTCACTCCTTTGATCACTCAAAGGATTATGGAGACTGGACAAGATGATCTCCCTGCATTTTACAGAGAGGATGCAGAACTATTGCAAGGACTGGGAACGTCTGCATGCAGAGCAGCTTCAGGCCTGCATCTCCCCCTGTTACGCCTCTGTGTGGACTGCAAGACCCGGCCTCGGGCCACATGGATGACTCTGGTGCTCTTGATAGCTCTCAGGATCAGGAAAGGAACTCAGGCTTCTCTGCTGCACCTTGCATAAATACAACATGATTGGATTTTCCTTACCTTTTTTCAGTAGCTTCTGAATATCCCCAGAAGTACTTGTGACGGCCATATATGTACACCAGTCCCAAAATAGCGGCAAAAACTGTGAAAGAGAAAAAAGAAAGAACACTGCAGTAGTTTTTTAAAATAAGATATGGAGACAGAGAAAATATTTACAAAATGCGTATGTGAAAAAAATATACAATTCAATAATAAAAGAAAAACAACTTTGGGGCTGGGGTTGTGGCTACAGCGGTAGAGCGCTTGCCTAGCATGTGTGGGGCACTAGGTTTGATCCTCAGCACCACATAAAAATAAAATTAAGGTATTGTGTCCAACTACAACTAAAAAACAAAATATTAGGAAAAAAAACAACTTTTTAAATAGTCAAAATATTTGAATAGACAGTTCATAGGAAGACAAACCAAAATGCCAATAATCACATGAAAATGTTTTACCAAGATTCGACAGTAGGAGACTGCCCCTTAAAACTACAACGAGGGCCAGGCATGGTGGTGCACACCTGTAATCCCAGCAGCTTGGGAGGCTGAGGCAGAAGGATCACAAGTTCTAGGCCAGCCTCAACAACTTAGTGAGACTCCATGTGACTTAGTGAGACTTGGTCTCAAAATCAAAAATAAAAAGGAATTGGGATGTGGTTCAGTGGTTAAGCACCCCTGGGTTCAATCCTTGGTACCAAAAAAAAAAAAAAAAAAAACTACAATGACATACCACATAGCTCTGTGAGTTTTGACAAATGTACAATTCCAACTACGTGAAGTTACGGAGTGGGCAAAACAAAATTTATTATGTTACTTGGTGTTCTGATTTGGATGTAAGGTGTCCACCAAAAGCTCACATGCGAGACAATGCAAGAAGGTTCAGAGGAGAAATGATGGGGTTGTGAGAGTCTTAACCCGATCAGTGAATTAGTCCCCTGATAGAGATTAACTGAGTGGTAACTGAAGTGGTGCAGGAGATGGGAGTTTGGGTGTGGCTTTGGGGTATATATTTGTATCCGGCAAGTGGAGACCTCTCTCTATGCTTCCTGATCATCATCTGAGCTGCTTCCCTCCACTAACCTCTTCCATCTCGAGCTCCAAGGTATGGAGCCAGGTATCTATGGATTGAGACCTCTGAAACCATGAGCACCCAAATAAATTCTTTCTCCTCTACAATTGATCTGGTCAGGTCTGTTAGTTGCAGGAGTGCAAAAGATTCTGCACTCACCAGAATGGTGAAAATTTTAAAAGAACAATACAAAGCGGTGAGGGTGTGGGAGCAACTGGAATCCTCATACAGTTTTGTTAGGAATGCAAAATGCTATAGCCCTTTTGGGCAAAGTTCTGGTAGTTTCTTAAAAAACTAGACATATTATTGACCCAGTAATTCCATTCCTATGTATTTACCCAAGAGAAATGAAAGCATGTGCCCATAAAAACTTGTACAAGAATGTTCATGGCAGCTTTATTTGCAATTAGCCAAAAGAATCGATAACCAGCTGTGGTAGAGGCACCTAGTGGACAGTTAGTCAGCAGGGAAACGACACAGCTACTCACAACAGCATGGCGACCTCAAGAACATTCTGCTGTGGGAGTAGAGCATTACAAGGTACATGCTGCACAATTCCAGCTACATGAAGGTTTGGCGTGTGCAAAACCAAAGGATGAAAAAGTCAGAACAGTGTTTGCATCCGGAAGGGAGTGAAAACAGGCAGGGCTGGGAGCACCAGCAGCAAACTTCCATGTTCTGTCCCTCGATAGGGGTTAGGCTCACAGAGACTTGTACACCTTTCAAAACTCATCAAACACTCAAGGTCTGTGAATTTTGCTACATGTGAATTTTAGCTCAAAAGAAGGAGGAGGGGTGGGGAGGAGGAGGAGGAATTTCAATATGATATCTGGCTATCCTGATGGATGCGAATATCTGCATCCTCCCTGTGAAGGCCCCTCCCAGATGCAAGCCACCAGAGCCCTCTCATCAACGTCCATGTGTGGGACTGTGATATGCTGGATGGAATTAGGTTTGCTACTTTCACTTGCTCATAAAGATTTTTTTTTTATTTCTACTGTATTCCAAGTGTTATTCTAAGGACTGGGTAAGCAGCTCCCTGCCTTTAGAGGATTTTTTTTTAATATTTATTTTTTGGTTGTAGTTGGACACAATACCTTTATTTTATTTATTTATTTTTATGTGCTGCTAAGGATCGAACCCAGGGCCTCGTACATGCTAGGTGAGTGCTTTACTGCTGAGCCACGACCCCAGGCCCTAGAGGGTTTGTATTCTATCAGCAAAGTCAGACAGCAAACAAAAGAATGGAGGAGAAAATCCCAGACTTGAAACAGCTGTGAAGAAACTGAAAGGGAAGGACAGAGAGGAGCTAGAGGAGGCCACCTTCAGAAAGGGCCCTGAGGGGAGGGCGCTGGTCTGCGGATGCTGAAGGATGAGAAGAGGGGACCCAGCAAAGGGCTGGTGACAGAGACGCCTAGTGTCTGAGGAACTTGAAGGGTTCTACCCTAACCAGTGAATGATTCCCATAAAGCTAAAGAAAATGACGAGGAGCAGCTAATGGGCAGCTGACTTTGGAAGAAAAAGAATGAAAAGAAAATCATAAGATACCCAAGAAGCCCTTTCCTGCCATGCCATGGGCCTCATTCTGCCCATCACAGGGACACGCAAAGGGTCAAATGGCCGAGACAGAATCCCATTATCAAAAGGCGCTTTTCTTATTAGTGATTAATATGCCCTCATGTGAGGGGAACAGCCACTTCCATTCATGTCGTTAAGGGACAAAAGCATGAGTTGGAATAAAGTTAAAGAGCCTTTCTCTAAAGGTCATTTGATCTGAAATTCCTTAGTTGACAGTAAAAATTACAAGAGAGAGATGGATGGGGTTTCCTCTGGAAGCAGCTGGATTTGGGTTTCATTCTTAGTAATCAAGTGCAGATATAAATGAGGCCATAAAAGTCACCAGAAATCAAAGGGATTGAATTTCTCCAACCAAGGTGGCCCATGCCGGTCAGACTCCCTACTGAGTGGATTGGCAGTTTGGATAAAGCCCGGAGCTCACCAGGGATCCCAGAGTCAAAGAACAGGGGATATTTGTAGAACTGCTATCTATAAACAGTAGCATTATTTTGGGGGGGATCCTTCTAAAAAGGTACACAGTTTTGTAGGACAAATAAATGTCAACATCCCCTCCTAGGGCTATTTTCCCTCTATTGGGTAAAAGTCAAGTTAGACAAATTACTTAGCTTCTCTGTTCCTCAGTTTCCTCATCTGTAAAGTAGAAATTAGTTATAGACTCTATGTCATGTGAAGGTTGTAAATCCTACAAATCTTATTCATGAGACTTAACACTTAAAAATAATGCCTAGTGGGGGCTGGAGTTATAGCTCAGCGGTAGAGCGCTTGCCTCGCACTTGTGAGGTACTGGGTTCGATCCTCAGCACCACATTAAAGATAAATAAATAAATAAATAAAGATATTTTAAAAATAATAATAATAATAATGCCTAGCATAGTAAGTGTTCCATAAATGTTAACTATAATTATTCAGGTGACTATTTAATTCTAATAATTTAATTCTAATTAAATTCTTGGATTTGAAGACAAAAAGTTCACGTTCTTTTCATCCTCTAGTGCCCAGCATATAGTTTGTTCCAATATTTTTTTAATTATTGAATTAAATCACAAGGGTCAAATTTGGCAAATCTACCACACATATTTATGCAGACATGGCTTATTTTGCTTAAGATCATTTTCAGGATCAATAATTGTATGGTTGACTATCTGCTCTTTAATTATTTTTAAGCACCATATTCACTAGAACAGAGTTGACTTGTATTTCCTGAGTACCTTCATTGAAGTACCATCCCGCCATCCACAATGTAATCAAGAACACAGGATAAAGCTCCACACAGTTTTGCCTGCAGGGAAAAAATGAAAACAGGGGTTGATGTGTGGGAAACCGTGCAATTATATATTGATTCTTCATTGTAGGTAAAAATTCAGTCTATCCTAACAAAGGTAATACAAATGCAGAAAGAACTTAAGTGATCCTTCCGTTTAAAATGAATCTTCTAAGGTGGGCCTCAGACATGTTTAAACCTCAAGAAGGGCCCAAATCATTCTCCTACACAGAAGCTTCCACTAATAGATATGAGTTATGGCTCTTTTCAACATGATAGTTCTGCTGAGCCTAAAGATCATTCTGTATCTTAGCTAAATCCCAAAGGTCACTTAATTCATATTAAACAAATTTCTTCTCAAAAATTCCTTCACATCCATTACTTTCCACCTAGTGACTTGGAACACTAAAAGGTGGTCTTTAAGTAATTCCCCTTGCTGGGCACAATGATGCCCATCTGTAATCCAGCAACTCAGGAGGCTAAGGCAGGAAGATCACAAGTTCAAGGCTAGCCTCAGCAACTTAGGGAGACACTGCCTCCAAATAAAAATTTAAAAGGGCTGGGGATATAGCTCAGTGACCCTGTGTGCTCTGTGTGCCCCATGATAACTCCACCTCTGTAAGCTGTCAATACACCCCTGGGCTCAATCCCCAATTGCAAAAATAATAATAATTATCATAATTATTATTCTCCTAAAACTTCCTGAAGTAAACATATCTAATTTCCATTTATGAAGGAAGAAACTCAGGAGAGCCCAGGCTGACTGATGGCATTGTAGAGAATTAAAAGTAGAGAGTGTCTATCTCTAGATTCCAAAACTCTGTCCTACTGTCTGCTCAAACCTTCTTTATTCATAGAAGACTCAGATGGAAAATTTGCTGCTATTTTAAGTAAATGGGCATAGTAATAATTCCTCTGAACCTAACAAAGAGAAAAAAACATGACTCCTACTCATCCTCCTCCCTGAGCTCCACCCGCAAGGGATCTTGGTTAGGTTGGCTGAGTTCTTTGCGGACACCACCACAAGCAGGAAGAACTTCATGGTAACAGGTAGAGGGTGCCACGGTAGATTCTGGTGGAAGAGTCACAGTCAGTCACAGGATTATTCACAACTGACCCCACATCCCTCCTTAAATAAGCCTCATGGCTCGATACTCAAGGTGATGGGTAACTGACCCAGAAATAGTTGATGCCCCAGTCACCATGAGCTATCTTTTTTATTTCTTAAAAGAAGGAAGGAAGGAGGGAAGGAAGGAAGGAGGGACAGCGGGAGGGAGGGAGGGAGGAAACACAATTACAAAGCACATTGTCTGTAATTCTTCCTTGTCCATAATTCCACAGAAAACGTGGACAGGTCAACTCAACCTCACCAGATGAGGTCTCAATACATGGGACAAAGCTCCCCTGCATCTTTCAACCATCTCTTAATGCTGGGCGAGAAAAACTCATAATTAACAAACTCAAGGCTGGTATAAGTGAGGCCATGGCTGATGCAGAATCCTGAAGCACATGGGGAAACTTTAAACCCCCCAGAAAAAACACAAGAGCAAGGTCCACCTATGGCTCTCTAAGGGCCCATACGGCAGTGATTGCCAATTCCCTGGAAAATCGAAAATGAGTCTCTTCTTGCTTTTCTTATTGTTTGTAAAGCCCTAAAGGCTACTAATGACCCAAAGAAGTTTTCCTTTAGAGCCTAGTACTCTCAGGAACCAGAGGTCCAACTTTCTAGTACTCAAAGAAGCAACCGAGAATCTTCTTTCTGCTGATTCTCCTATTTGTATGATTTTCTCTTTTTGATGATGGTTGTCTTTTTTTTAATTAATGTCCTCTTAAGTTTGTAAGTGGTTATGACAGGTTAAGTGAAGATACTTTATAAATTTGTGTACTCGGAATAACTGCAGCTACCTAAAAAATACCTGGGCTCGCAGCTTCCCCACATTTCCTTTTCCTTGACTAACTCCATTGAACTGTTCTCCGTGAGGAGAAAGAGAGGGCTAGCAAAGGAAGGCTCTAATCCTTCCACCTCGTAGGAATCTTATAGGATCCTTTTTGGATCCTATTAATTGCCCCATTATTTATTACAGTCCATAATGTACCCTCAGTTACCCCAAAAATAAGGACTAAGTTTTTCCACAACATACTTTAATTCAAAATTGGCTATGATATTTTTTAAGTACCTTCAAAAGCATCCCGTTTCATCCTTTGGCATGGTTTGGGGGGAGGGACAGGGACATCATATTGTAGATGAGCAATCCATCCAAGCCCCAGCTGCTCTGCAGGGACAGAGCCCATGGGCCTGTGGCCTCTTAGGACATCTGTCCACACAGGTTGATGGGTGGGTATGCTTTGGGGTCCCTTACATGAAAGAGGAAGAAGGCCTTTGGGCAAGAAAGGAAAAGAAGTGAGGATGGAGGGATAGTGGGCCCTTCCCCCCGGCCCAGCTGGGGAACGGCTTTCCCTCCTTAACGGAGACCAGCCTTAAAAGGAGGGATCATCTTCTGAAACCCTTGGTGAGGCTCCAGACACAGGCAGTGCCAGACGTCCATGACAAGAGACACAGAGTTGGAGAGAGCCAGACCCCTTACCTCCCCCTGCTGCAGACCCCAGGGCAGCCCCAGGAAGTCCAGTTACGAAGCTGGAGAGGAAGGCCACCCTCAGGGGCCCTGCGCAGGCCAGTGGCAAGGCCCCTCCCTTCAACTGCTTGCAGCAAGGGCTGTGCTCCTGGGGACATCTCCTGACTCCCAAAAAGTAGCAGGAATACGAGGAGGCAGGTTCCGAGAGGCTGGTGAGCCAAGCAGGTCAGGAGCCGGGAGGTGTAGGCAGGATGGGACTGTAACTCCATTTGTGTTCACAGTGCGCAAAACCTGTGGCCCTGAGGCAGGTTGGCATCACATCTCTGCATCTTCCTCTGCCAAGAAGTGGGTCCCTTTGTTCCCTACAAGGAGTGTCCACTGCTGGACTCGCCCTGACCTCATGGCCCAGCTGAGCTCGCTGTACTTGCCCGGAGGCCCCTCTGGGGCTGACCTGCCTCAAGCCCTAGTCCCTGTGAGATGCGGCTCTAGCCTTTTCTTGCTGTCATCTTTCGGAGATTGAAAATACTTCTCTGCCCACCTGTCAGGGGTCCTGCTATTAGCTGACAATCCTCTTTGCTGCCCACCTGCAGAGAACGCCAGGATCCCGTTCCACCTGCTCATCGTCACCTCCCCCAGCCCTCCCCCATGTCATCACATCTTCTGTCACCAGCTCTTCTTCTGAGTCCAAGCCCTGCTTGATGTGGCCCTGTGTGCCCTGTGTGCCCCATGATAACTCCACCTCCGTCAGCTGTCAGCAGACATATTTTAACTCAAGGGATGAAATCCTGACAAGTCCTCAACAGTCCTATCAGCCACTAATTACAGTTTCATGAACATGAAAATCAATATGGAATCATTTGCAGCCTCCTTCTGGTTATGAAGGCAGACATATCCCATATTCACGTCACAGGGAGCCTCAGAAAACTTCCCCATTGGGGACAGCAAGCAGCCTGCAGCATCCACACATCAGTTGCCCTTCACGTGGGAACAGAGGGTACAGCTGATTCTGATCATCGATGGACAGTCCTCTGCCCCGCATGTCCACACTGAGGGAAACAGGTTGTATCTGCTCATTCTCTGGTCACAGCCTCCTGTGTTCTTCTGAAATTAAAGTCCCCATGGAAAGATTAGGAGGAAGTTATCTTTTGTCACAACATCAGGGGCCTCAGAGACTATGCAGGAGACAATAACAGAATGAAGCTTTGCTAGAAGGACAGTCGGGGGAGTGTCACAAGTGAGTGAGGCCATTAACATAGACCAAACACGTTAGTGTCTTTCCACATGTCAGAATTTATTGAATGACAATAAATTTGTAAGCTACATTACTTTCATTGGCTTTCATTCACCAAAAATACTCATGGTTCATTTGGTGTCATGCCTGAGGTGATCACAAATTCTTTTATTCCATCCCAATCTTAATTTCAACATCAATAGCACTCAAGTCACATATCCTGCATCACACAGTGAGATACACAGGTAACAGAACGGGTTCAGGAAGCCACAGGTGGAAAGCAACTAGGAAGGCAAAGAATCTCTGTAGGTGATCAGATAAGGGTTTGAAGGAACCAGTTCTGCAGAATTATTAAAGTAAGGGTCTAGACCGACAGACAGAAGTTCCAGAGTGTCACTTAAAGTATCAATTTGAAGAGGGCCTCATGTTATCCTCACAGGCAGGAGAAACCACACTGAGCCGAATCCAGGGTCAGAAAGTCAAAAATTCATCACTGTGGTGATTTTCCTGGGCAAGGCTCATGACAAGGGACAAGGTGAGGAGGTCAGAGGGACTCTGTGTCCATTCTTTAAAAATAAAATTTTTTTTGTAGTTATATATGGGCATAATGTCTTTATTTTATTTGTTTATTTTTATGGAAAGGAATGTTACTTGAGAGGCTAGTGCTCTGCCACTGAGCTATAGCCCCAGCCTTCTGTGTCCACTCTTGAGGGGCTCCTTCTTTTGTAGGTCTTAGTGGGGAGAGTATGTCCATTGAGATTGATAACTTCCTTGTATCTGATGTTTCTGGTTTGATTTGAATTGCCCACTGGTCTAAATGTTCCCCATTTGATAAATTGACACAAATAAGTTATTTCCAATTTGTGCCTGGTGGATGTGCTGAACAGATGGAGGTTGTTTACTTGCCCAAACAAGGTGTGGATTAATTCTACATTGGCACTTGTGCTTCAAATGGAGTAAGTCATGGCAACCTACTGCTTTATAAAGTGGAGTAACTCAGAGTTAGGCACAGGCTGAAAACCATAGTTCTACACACCAAGGAGCAACTCAGAGCAGGACACAGCCTGCAATCCCCAGGGAGCAACCGTCCTGGTTTGCCTGGACTAGGGACATTTCCAGAATGTGTAACTTCAAGCTTCAAAACCATCTCAGGTAAATCATCCAGGTTGGCCTGGGACTGAGAAGTTTTTTTGGGACATGAAGCTTTAAGCACAAAAACTGGGAAAGTCTCAGAAAAACTGGGAAGCGTTGGTTACCCCAAGGAACAGTCAGGTAGAGATGGAGATTGAGCCGTTAGAGTTGCTGAAACACTTGTGTCCAAGGTTCCTGTACCCTGGGGGCTTGGGACATGTGGCTACTACAGATTCTGCCTGGGTCCAAGACCTGGGAGCAGTGAAGACGTCCCAGACTAGGTAGCATTTGCCATTTGGGCCTAGTCTTAGTGATGAAGTAAACTACAAACTTTGTATCATTTTGGGAGGGGAAAGAAATCAAAGCCTGGCCTGGCTGTTCCAAATTTTGCAGCTTCTAAAACACTAGTTTCCAAACTTTTTGCATAGCCCTCACAGTTGCCCAGCCACATAAAAATATATACATGTCCTAAGTCACAGAGGGGCCAGCTGACAACAAAGACGGGGAAACCGTAGCTATGAAGCCCATGTGGGTTGCATGCCAACGGGAAGTGAGGGGATTAGATATGTCACTTCCAGGCCAAACAGTTAAGCAGCTGTCATGCTAAGCTACCTTTCTGCACCCACTGACTGAACCAAGAAGACTCTGAGGACCTGGATGGGCGCAAAGATCGGAGTAAGCTGGGCCTCTGTGACCAGGTAGGTCACCAGGGGACTCCCATGGAGAGCCAGACATGAGTGAGACATTAACACCCATTGTGTTAAACCACTAAGAATCTGGGGCATATGGCTGGAAAGGAATATTACGGATATTATAAAACACACAATAGAACTAAAGGATGAGATTTTAAGAATAAATAGAAGCTCCAATGTTTTCCTCACTCCTTAGTAGATTATTTAGTGTCTTCCTTTGGTGTGAGGGAAAACCCTGGCCTAGAGCATTTCTGAGTATTTTTTCTACTTGACAAATTTCCAGCGAACACACAACATGAAACTTCACTTGCAACAGCCTCATGCAGAAAATCAGAAGGAACATTCTCCAAAGGAGAAAGCTGATCAGCCCTAGAGAGTTCCTAATCCCAATGCTCACAGTGGGACATCTTTGAAAAAAATAAAGCCGGACCAGGCAACACCAAGGAGGTTTATCAGGAGCTTTCCTCCCTCTCCCTTCCCTGGTTTTGCTGAGTCTTCTAAAGCAGCCACTGCATGCGTTCAGGGCTTTGTGTGACGTTCACAGATGGCCCTGGTTGAGGACTTTGGACCCCCACAAGTCTTTGGATTATGACACCATCTGAGGACCAGAGCCACAGGTTAATGTGCTCAGAGAGAGAACATGTGGAGTCTGTCTTTCCATAAGGACCAGGCACTGTCTAAATGACTCCTTGTCAGGGAACTTGTGTGTGGGCACGCGTGACCACCGCCCACCCATCGGCAGTCCTGCTGGGAGACTTGGGATGAACACAGGAGCTGGAGACGGCACCTCCCCTAAATTCCAGGTACCTCTTGCCCCCGTGATCTGGAGAATCACCAGCTTGTATGACAAGTACACTTAGGTGTTTGTAGAAGGTGCTAGCGTTGGAATAACTCATCACCCAGAGTCATTTCGTCATTTTGGGAATCCCCTTTAAATAACTCAGTGTGTAGGGCTTTCAGCTCATGTCCAAGATGGTCACACTTTCAAGAAAAATAGGGATGTATTATTATTCATTCTCTCTCTCTCTCTCTCTCTCTCTCTCTCTCTGCATTTTCTACAAAAGTTAATGGCCCACACTTCTATGATCTTGAAGTTGCAGAAAATTTAAAATATCACTACCTTTCTGTGAAGAGCAGGCTTTACCCTGCTTTAAATTACTCTGTGATGTATAGAACAGCAGTTTTCAGGCTGTGCCTAAACCTGTTGCTTCATTTTGTAAAGCAGTAGTTTGCCATAAGCTGCTCCATTTTGAGTACAGATGCCAAGGTAGAAAGACTCTATACCTTATTTGTACAAGTAAACAACCTCACCATATGCCCAGCACGACCATAAGACACTGATAAATAACTTATATGTGCCAATTTATCAAGTTAAATCAAGAAGTAGCTGGACACATGGACACCCCAAATCATGTCAGGACAAGGAGCATATCAACCTCTCCAGATGAGAAACCCTCACTGGAGACCCATAAAAGGAGGGGCACACTGAGACTGGACACTGTAGGACCCTGACCATCCTGGTCACTCATCACAGGCCTTTCCCAGGAAAATTGCCATAGCGATGAACCTCGGAATCTCTGTCCTCAGGCTTTAGCTGAGTGCAGTTTCTCCTGCCCATGATGACCACAGAAGTCCCACTCCAAGCTGACATCTCAAGCCGACACTGAAACTGCGGCAGTCCAGCCTTGGCCTAGAATAACTTCCTGAGCTTTGACAGCTCTGCACCCTGAACCAATTCTTGGCTGGGTCTCATACTCTGACCACCCTCAGTGACTCTTTGCATCTGTATCTGCTCTCTTCCTTTGCTCTCAACTCAACCTGCTGAAGTCCTTATGGGGACTTCTTAACCCTTTCTTAGCCTTTCTGCAACCTCTGTGTGTGTGTGTGTAGTTGTGTTATGATTTGAATGTTAGGTGTCCCCCAAAAGCTCATGTGTAAGACAATGCAAGAAGGCTTAGAGGAGGAATGATTGGGTTATGAGAACCTACACCCATTCAGTGAATGAATCCCTAATGGGATTAACTGAGTGGTGGCTGAAGACAGGTAGGGGATGACTGAAGGAGGTGGGTCCCTGTCAGTGTGGCTTCAGGGAGAGTGGAGTCTCTCTCTGCTTCCTGATCATCACGTGAGCTGCTTCCCTCCACCACACTCTTTCTCTTTGCCATGACCTTCTGCCTCACCTTGACCCCTGAGGAATGGAACTGGCTGTCCACGGACTGAGCCCTTCAAAACTATGATCTACCAAATAAACTTTTCCTCCTCTACAATTGTTCTGGTCAGATCTTTTAACCACAGCAGCAAAAAAAGCTGACTAAAACAATTGTAAAATGTGGAATAAAAGTACCTGTGTTTGCCTGGCTTATGACTACCAGGTGACCCACCCATATTCAGTGAACTGCTACAGAGGAAAGTGGTATCTCTTGTGAATTTAGTATTATTCAATAAATTCTGACATTGTGGAAGGACACAAACATGGTCTATGTTAATGACAGCTCACTCATGACACTTTCCTATTCTCCATTATTTTTAGCGGTGCATTAAGGTTACTGGTTTTAATTTCTAAAATTTCAGGATTAGAATTTGAAAAGACTGTAAAAAGTTAATGAACTGGTAAAATACAAAACTATAGTAGAAGAAGAGGAGGCTAATATTTCTAGTGTACCTAGATTCATGGTGGCAGGGTTTATTTGTGCCTTATGGCAGGTTAATCTGGGGCAAGAACTGAATAATTCAGCATTAAGCAGATAGGTATGCCTTCACACGACCTAGGTCAGAGGTGATTCTTCTATCTTTCCCTGCCCCACTGAAACCATTGTATGATATTCTATATATATTTCTAAGCTCCAGGTTTATAAATAATCCTAAAAATTTTAGTCTGAAGGGAACAATTGAAATATCTAAAAGTGGTTGGGGAAAAAAAAAGATGAAAAATTAGTGCTACCCAGCCTCAAAATAGAGATGAAGGAAGCTTAATAGTGGCCACAAGCTTGTGAAAGAGTGAGTCAGGAGCTTCCTTCCAGTGAAGATACAATCAGAGGAAACATATTCAAATTGCAACAAGATCAGTTTGTTACCTGGATCCCCCATTTAGATTTAATAAAAGTCTCTAATGTAAAGGAATTGAGGTGTTTTAAATTAGACAAGATAGAATTTTCTAAGTTCAACAGTAGCACAAAGGAATGTTTCTTTGAAAAATCATAGCTTTGATTCTCATGATTTATAAAAATGTATTTTGGCAAAAGGGTGCAGAACTGTAGAGGACAGTCATCTCTGTCACCTCTCCCTGTGGCAGAGGAGGAATTAGCAGTGACTCTGGAGGAGGATGCCTGGCTGGTAACTCAGGATGCCTAGACTCCTAGCGGCCATCTCTGCTTGGCAGAGGACTCCCCAACCCCAGGTGGCCTCAGACAGGAAGCAGGCTCTGAGGGGTGCTGGGGCACCTTGAGGTGATTGCTGATGAGGTAGTAAATGCAGCCAGAGAGAAGGTTAGGGGAAGGTGACATTGCTGTGAAAGTCGGACTCCTGACACCTTCAGGAGAGGCTTAGAGGTATCAATGCTTTGATCCCCAAGAACCAGATGGAAGGGTACATTCCTTCTCCAGGGGATTGCAGAGCTCAGGGAGCTGATCTAAAGAGAGGTATAGTTACCAAGAGAAATTGGTTACCCCGGGATCCCCAGCCGGACCTCCTCAGATAAAGTCTAAATGACGTCCCGAGCAATGAATGTAAACTGATTTGGCCAGATTTATCCTAAACCTTAGAGTCTAAGGCAAGAACTTGAGTAGGGCTGAAGAATATCCAAGAAGAAATCCAGGGAAGCAAGTAGAGCTGTCCCCATTCAACCTCACAGAGAAACCAGGGCAACCACCAAGGTGCCCTTCAAGGCCTTTTACGTCTGCCATGGCCCTGATGTGGGGGAGGGGTGTTTTTATCACACAGACCCTGACGGTTTCTCTGTGATTAATCAAACCAAACGAAACACTCCTAACAAAGGAATTGGGTTTGTATACTTATTTTATAAATAGCAACTTAAGAGAAATATTTGGAAACAGTGTCCAGCTTTATTTCTAGGACAAGAGGAGTCCAGATATAGCAAGAGTAGCAACTTGAAAGAAAATCAAATGTATGGAAACTGGAGGAATGAAAATAGAACCAAGAAGTGGCCCAGGGAGCTAGCCTGCTGGAAGCCTGGTGCTGCCCACGAAGAAGTCCTCAGATCATGAGGGACAAAGTGAGGAGACCTGAAATCCCTCCTGTGATGATTTTTATAAATAGTATGGCATTTCCCAAATTTCAAGCATTAACCCATCCCTGTCAAAACAGTTACCTCTCCACGTACCATGGAGAAGTTTTCCATGAATCGACTCTTTTAAAACTTAAATTAGGAAAAAAGGAATTTTACATCACCATCACAAATGAGTATCCCTTTCCTAAATAAAGGAGAAACATAAGTAAAAAAAAGTAAGTAACAAATCCCATGAAAACAAAAGGCTCCTGAATTCTAGTTAGTAGCTATGGGTGGCTGAAGGCTGTGAGTCCGGGCCTCTGACAAGGGGGGAAATAGGGTTCAGAGGTCACGGAGACCACACGGAAGAGACTTCCTGTTAAACATGGCAGGTGAAATTCAAGTCTATTTCTTTTCGCTCCTGAAGCCTCTCTCAAGTGCTGGTAAAATAATAAAAAATAGAAACAGCCATCTAGAGCAAGTTTCTGCAGGAAGGACAGTACCTGGGGGTACAGTAGCTAAGCGGGCAGAATATGGGAAGAAAGAATGGGGGAGGCTGGGAGCATCCGTGCTCCCATCCCGGAGAGGCTCAGGGATGGGAGACCAGTGCCTTAGAGGCCAAAGGTTGAAACAGAAGATTGGTTGAAAGGCCAAGAAGCACCAAGCTCCCCACACCTCCGCTCTCTGCCTCTACTCCCCCATCCCAGGAGCTGGGGGGTCACTGTTGGGAGAAATTGAATCAGAGACTTTCTAGGGCACTCCAGGCACTGTGCAAGGTGGGGTAAAATTCTGTCCAGAAAACAGTGAGAATCCACATAGTGAGCAGAACCAAGCCTTTCCCCACCACGCTCACTCCTGAAGACGTCGTAGAGAGTTTTCTCTAGAGAAATAAAATGGTCCCAGAAAGATGACAGATAGGGCCTGTCATCTGAGGATTCCCCAGGAAAAAGGTTGGGCATGGTGAGCACACCTGTAATTCTGGCCACTCAGGAGGCCGAGGCAGGAGGAATGCACGAGGCCAGCCTCAGCAATTTAGCAAGAGCCTGTCTCAAAATAAAATAGACAAAAAACAAGCTGCCTCCCAGCCACTCACCTTTGGGAAGCTGACTACTCACTAAGCCCGAGTCATGACATGGGGCTTCCAATTCACCCTCCAGTGCTTTGGTTGTTGCTCGTTGGGTTCTTTAATTTGCACATATAACCAACGGAGGGTCACCTAACATTTGAGTAGAGCCTCCATGATCTCCTTAGCTCTGGGTGCTGGTCCTAGCATCATCCTCAATTCCCGATGCTGGAGAGCTCTGGGTTCAGGTCCTGGTCCTCCTCCTTCTTGCCCTACACCCACTACCTTCATGATCTCATCCATGGTTTGGAATGATCATCATGATGGAGATGAATTTATATTTCCCGCTCAGATCTCTCCTAAAACGCAGATTTGTATGCCCAGTGACCTCCTCTCTATCTCTAATTGGAGGTGCAAACCACAGTTACTTAGTCAGTTTGGGGTATAATAATAATCCAAATAGTTCAGTAGATACGGTGCCTCTTCTTGGCTGCAGCACAGACACAGCATGTCAGGACACTACTTCCTAATTTTCCTGAAAACAGCCTTCTTCCTACAGCTTTCTCCATCTCAGTTAATTACAGCCCCATTTTGGGGGATGCTTAGGCCAAAAATCCAAGGGTCGGTTTTTATACTTTTCTCACACTCTGCCTTTGTTATGGCAAAATAGATCCAGATCTGACCATTCCCCATCATCTGCTGTCTCTCTGGCTACAGCCACAGCGTCTCCTGCTTGGACTATTGCAGTAGCCTCTTCAGTGAATTCTCTGCTTCTACTGATGCTTCTGTACAGACCACTCTTAGCAAGCAGAGCCATCCTTTTAAGAGATTAGATCATGCTTCCCTTGTGCTTAAACCCTGCAGTGACTTTCCATTATACTCAGAGAAAAAGCCAGTCCTTACAAGGGTCTTTAGGGCCCTAGTGGTGGGTGGCCCATTACCATTCCAACTTAACCTCCCACCACTCCCTGCTGGGCTCCCTCCTCTCTGGCCAGCTGACCCCCTGCTGACAAGTTCTCACAGAAAGTCTTTGCCCTGGATCTCCCGCTGCCCAAGAACTTCTTCGTATCTACCTGTTCACATAGCCAGCTCCCTCACTTCAAGCCCTGGTTGAGGTACCACCTTCTCAGTGGGGCCTGCGTCGACCACCCATTTCAAATTACAACCCACCCCAGGACACCTTGTCCTTTTCCGGTGCATATATCTCCCTTGAACATCATATTTCCTTATAATACTATTTGTTCTTGTTTATTCTCCAACTTCCACAGCTATAAGGTAAACCCCAAGTGCACAAGGACTTCTGTCCGACTCGTTCACTGATATGGTCCGAGCCACAGCATAGAGGGTGCTCCATAAACATTTAATGAGTATCTTCATTTAATGAATAAAAATGAAAGTCAAAGGCAAAAACAGACAATCAGAAAGAACTTGGAAGACCACAAGGATTCAAAGACAAATGGGAATGGCTTCTCACTTGGTTCAACATTATTTAAAATCAAGTTTACACACCTCTTGAAATGACCTCGTGTACTACCAGGGACATTCACCCCACACTTGTAACCTTGGGAAGTCTGTAAAATCCTCCTAGAAACAAGTAAATAAGAGACCAATGTTGTCAGCTCAAGGATCATGACTGGCCAAAACTGAATTTAGGATGTAAAAAAGCTTGCATAATCCAGTAATCATTAAAAAGCAAATATAAGTCAAGATTTTTGCATAAGAGAAACATCAGGTCCAGATAGGTTTAAGCCAAGTTTTACACAAATTTGAAGGAGCCCACCCTTCCAATCTAATGAAATTATTAAGAAAAGAGAACAGGATGATTCTTCTACCTCATCTGAAATTAGTGTAATCTTGATATTAAAAAAAAAAAAAGACAAAGAGCCAGGCACAGTGGCGCATGCCTGTATTCCCAGCAGCTTGGGAGGCTGAGGCAGGAGGACCGCGAGTTCAAAGCCAGCCTCAGCAACTTAGCAAGGAACTTAAGGGATTCAGTAAGACCCTGTCTCTAAATAAAATACAAAATAGGGCTAGGGATGTGGCTCAGTGGTCTAATGCCCTTGAGTTCAATCCCCAGTACCCCTGCCCCCCCAACAAGAAAGAAACATGGAGTCCCCTTCCCCTCAGGAGTGGGGGTAAAGAAAAAACCCAAAACATGAACAAAGGAACCCAGCATCATGTAAATGGTGATACAGGCAAGGCTTTTCAAACAATCAGTGTTAGGGGAAAAAATATATCAAGGGAACCCTAGCGTCTTGCAGGAGGCAGATCCATGGTGCTTATGGTAGAGCATTCCAGAAGCAAGAACAGGAGATGATCAAAAGCATGGTGAACCCATGTGACCCAGAAAGCTTTCTCACTCCTGCACGTTCCTGGTTTTAGGAAACAATTCATGGAGAAATGGGCCGAGGGTGTACTGATCTGCCTCTGTTTCGAAGTAGAGAGAAAGAAATAGAGAGAGAAGAGAGAGAAAATTACAGAATGGTTGATTCAACTGGGGTCAACTGCACTCTCATGCGGCTGGAGGGGACTCTTTGTCCAAGTGGCCCTGCTTGAGAGTCGCAGCAGTCCTTTCTATGGTCTCAGCCTTTTTGGTAAACATACCCTGCTGAATTTGAAATAAAGCTGGGTAGACTCCTTGCACCGGACACTTCAAGTTTCATGGTTCACAGAAGGCTCTTGGCTCTGAAGAGTCGTTTTTTACAATCAAACTGGTTATTGCAAGCATGAACTCAGGACCTTCTTCATAACTCTTTCCCTTAATCAGAAATCATGTGTCTGTGGTGAGCACAGACCCGTGAGGGGTGGGGATGCATTATTCACTGTGCACGAAACATTCTCTCGAACTTTGGTGACCCAGTGACTGCTGAGGGAATGATCCTGCATTTTAATCCCATCTTTCCAACCTGAAGAGCAAAATAGTCTGCAAGAAAGGGGGATGTTGGTTAAAGCCATGGCATGTGCATATCAGAGAAATGCAAATCAAACCACAGTCAGACAACACTTAGACCTAGGAGACCATCTAAAATTAAATTATAACGCCACTTTAAAAAGACAGGTAAGGGTGTGGAGCAACTAGAACTCTCAAACGCTGCTGGTGGGGATGTGAAATGGTACAACCATGTTGAAAAACAGTTTGCAAGGAAATTTTTTATTTAAGTGTACAACCAGATGACTCAGTCATTCCACTTAGAGGTATTTGCCCAAGAGAAATGAAATCATCTTTCTGTATAAAGACCTATACACCAATATTCACAGCAGCTTTATTTATTTATTCTTAAATAGTTTTCTATTTGCTCTAATTAGTTATACAGGTCAGTAGAATGCATTTTGACACATCTTACATAAATGGAGTATAACTTCTCATTCTTCTGGTTGTCCAGGATATAGAGTTACCCCACTCATACATACACATAGGGTAATTCATTCATTCTACTGACATTCCTACCTCTATATCCCCTCTCCTCCCTTCACTCCCCTCTGTTTATCGAAAATACCTCTATTCTTCCATAGTGCCTCCCAACTTATTGTGAATTAGCATCTACATATCAGAGAAAACATTCAGCCCTTGGTTCTTTGGGATTGACTTATTTTGCTTAGCATAATATTCTCCAGCTCCATCCATTTACTGGCAAATGCCATAATTTCACTCTTCTTTAAGGCTGAATAATATTCCATTGTGTATATATGCCACATTTTCTTATCTATTCATCTGTTGAAGGGCACCTAGGTGGGTTCCATAGTTCAGCAATTGTCAGTTGGGCTGCTATTGATGTGGCTGCATCACTGTAGTATGCTGACTTTAAGTCCCTTGGGTATAAACCAAGGATTGGGATAACTGGATCAAATAGTGGTTCCATTTCAAGTTTTCAGAGGAATCTCCATACTGCTTTCCAGAGTGGTTGCACCAATTTGCAGACCCACCAGCAATGTATGAGTGAACCTCTTTCCCCACATCTTTGCCAACATCTATTGTTGCTTGTATTCTTGATAATCACCATTCTGAATGGAATAAGATGAAATCTCAAAGTAGTTTTGATTTGCATTTCTTTAATTGCTAGAGGTATCAAACATTTTTTCATACATTTGTTGATAGATTATATTTCTTCTGTGAAGTGTCTGTTCAGTTCCCTGGCCCATAGACCTAGGAGTTTGGGTTATTTGTTTCTTTGGTGTTAAGTTTTTTGAGTTCTGTGTATATCCTGGAGATGAGTGCTCTATCTAGGGTACGTGTGGTAAAGATTTTCTCCCATTCCCTAGACTCTCTCTTCACATTATTGATTGTTTCCTTTGCTGTGAAGAAGCTTGAGTCCATCCCATTGATTGATTCTTGATTTTACTTCTTGTGCTTTAGGGTTTGTGTTATGGAAGTCAGTTCCTAAGCCAACATGGTGGAGACTGGGGCCTACTTTTCCTTCTATTAGGCACAGGGTCTCTGTTCTAATGTCTAAGTCCTTGATCCACTATGAGTTGAGTTTTGTGCAGGGTGAGAGACAGGGGTTTAATTTCATTTTGTTGCATATGGATTTCCAGTTTTCCCAGCACCATTCGTTGAAGAGGGAATCTTTTCTCCAATGTATGTTTTCGGTGGCTTTCACCTTTGTGCTGGAAACTTTGATTTTATTTCCCTTCTCATGAGTTGATTAAAACCACTTGAGAATCGTCACTATCTGCTTTGCCTGACTTTCCTCTTCCCTGGTTTTATCCAGGGGATACCTGTGTACAGGTATACACAGGAGAGTGGATGGAGATACCTGACCTCCACCAATGCTCACTACACCCACCCACCCACCCCCCACCAGGGGCTACCTCTCTATCCAGCAGCTTCTCTCTGCAGCAAGAGAGCTTAAGATGGTAACCACCGTGCTGAGCACTACCCTGGGCCAGGCACCAATGGGGGGGGGGGGGCACTTCCTGTCCAGTGTCCTGTTTATCCTTCTAAAGGGGACATCAAAAGGTGGAGTATCCTGGCCAGGGGCACCTCGCTGGTAAGTGGCTGGACCAGACAGATAGAGGTCTATCTGTCCATCCTCAAAACTTGAGCTATACCCGGTGCGGTCGCACAGGCCTGTAATCCCAGTTACTCAGGAGGCTGAGGCAAGAGTGCAAGTTCAAGGCCAGCCTGGGCAACTTTGCAAGATCCTGTCTCAACATTTTTAAAAAGAGCTGAGGATGTAGCTCCATAGTTAGAGTCCTTGCCTCGCGTGGGCAGGCCCTGGGTTCAGTCCCCAGTACTGCCAAAAATTGAAAAATAAATAGAATTGCTTCTATACATGTCACAAGGTGTCCAGATTCCATAAACACCAGACTTTTGCAAAAGTGGCAAATTCTGATTCTCAGTCCCAGCTAACAGTCCTCTCTCTCCCTCTTCCCCCACAATCATCAAACATTCCTGGTCCACCACAAACCATGATTCTCCCTAACTCCCCCCTCCCTTCCCACCCTGGCCACGGAGTCCTCTCATCCTCTGGTTCCCATTCTCCAGGCAGAAAACAGAAGCCTGTGGGGATGAGGGAGTCCCTGGCTTCGTGGCCCTGCCCTGAGCTCTCTGCAGTGGCAGGATGACAGCACGTGTGGCTTGGGACCGCCTGCTCTAAAGCCTTGCTGCAAAGTAAACTAAGGACACTGTCCTGAGAATTAGTGCCTGGGAAGGGGAACGGTCCCCTCCCCTCTCTAGTCAGCCTTCTTCAGGGAACTTAGCCGTCCACTCCCACCTTTTGGATTCTAAATGACTCCCCCTAGGATCTAACCACTTTCCTTTGATGTCCCCTGTGGAAGCTCTGGCCCAAGGCTAGAGATTTATCAAAAACCTTGAAAAAGGAGCCAGTTCTTCCCCTTATCACACTCTAAGCTTCCCACTTGAAATTCCACACACAACTATGTATCATTTAGACCAGAAAATTCATGGCACTAGGTAGCCTATCAATGTTGTGAAAAACTGGTGATGGGTGCTCCAAATTTGGAGTCTGATCTCCGGGCGCATTGGTGTAAAATAAAGTTGGGCCTTCTCCTCTCCAAGCGCTGCTTGCTGCTTCTCGACCAGTCTGTTTCCCGCAACGGGGACAGGTTACTGTAGAGCCAGGTTATTTCTTCAGTCAGTAACCAACATCCCTCCCTACTCCACGGAAGACTGGGAACCAAACCGTAAGGTTTGTATCTGAAGGTTTAAGAAATCACACTCACAAAATAGACTGATGAGACAACACTGAGTCTAGACTCCGTCCTTAACTGGGTTGCCGCTGATGGCCTTCCGGTTGTGGGTGTGATCCGAGCAGCCCACAACTCAGTCCTGCTTCCTGGCCCATGAACACGTGAAAAATGATCAAGAAGTACGCATGCTTGGTAAGAAGGCTTGCTCCCTGTGCTCAGACCCAGCCCCCCGAGTCTTGTAGGTAAAATACCAGGAATTGAGCAAATGCGTCTCCCGTGGAGAAGCGGCCCTCTATATAACCAAGCAACCAGGATCCTGAGTAATCCTCGTGGGAAGGTGCTTTCAATATTTAGAATTAATTACTTACTCTAAAGCTCATATTTCTGCAGGAGATTTTTTTTAACATGATAATCATGCCTGCCATAGGCAGTTTGTTGAAGAAAACACATTAATTAAAAGATCAGGTTTCAAGAAATCACAACCAGGTTTAGAAGCAGAAACAATATGGCCTCTGGAACCCTGGTACTTAATGCATCTGCCCCACCCTCTGCAGGGGAGCTCCCTTCCAATGCTCCCTGGAGCTGGGCTGTGGGTTGTAACCACAGATGAGGCAGAGTCCTGGGCTCTGAGGGACCATAACATTCCCGTTAGGAGAACTAGTCTCTGGAATGTTCCATTCTCTGCCCACCCTGGGGAAGGAGGAGGCAGCAGGTGGCCCTGAGCCCACTGCTCTGCTGAGCCCCCAGGGCCACGGATAAGGGCAAGTAGAAACCCAAACTGAGCCCACCTCCCTCCTTCTCTCTCTCTCTCTCTCTCTCTCTCTCTCTCTCTCTCTCTCACACACACACACACACACACACACACACACACACTCAGCCAGTGACTCTTACTTTGCTGACAGGTAGAGAAAGAAGAGACAACAGCCAGCAGGATGGTATTCCCTGCCATCTTTCCCAGGGATGTCCTGAACTCTGCAGGAAGTGAGGGAAGATCACCAGCACCTTGGGGCCCTGCAAAGCTGACCTTCCTTCCTTACAAGGTCAACAGAGTTGAGGAAGCAGCCTTTGCACTGGAAGAGAAACCAGGATGGCAGGCTAGCCTGGAGCTCCAAGACCCATAGCTGACCAGGATACTTCCTGAACTTCCTGAGGTTCTTCCTGAACTTGCCCTAAGGCTCTCTGGTGGCCAGCTGCAGTGTGGCAGCTCCCCCTGCGGGATGAGCCCTGCAGAGCAGCCATTCTCCAACTCTCCGGGTCCTTCCTTCCCGCACAGGCACCCTGCCAGGCTGGCAGAGGCCTCACCTCCTGGGGAAGAAGCCGGAAGCTTGTCCCTAATCCCACTCAGCGGTTTCAATGCTTATTTAAACCCACTCTAACCTTACTCACCCAGGGAGGAGCCGCAGACCCAGGATTTGAACCCAGGTCTAGCAGACTCCAAGTGTGCCTTGTCCCCTGCATCAGGCTACTCCTACTGTCCCCTCAGCGCTCCTCAGACATCATGAGCATAGCTTTTAAAAAACAAACTTGGATACCTGTCCTGAGGAAGGGCCCTCATGGAAACAGCTGAACCAACATTTTAAGGTGGATGAACTCTAGGGAAGCCCAGCGACTGGCCACCACCCTGGGCCAGGCCTCTCCACTGTCAGGACAGTGCCACACACACCTCTCCAGCCAAGAGTTTCTGCAGAGTCCATTCATCACAGCCGCCTCTGCTCTGTCAAGACAATTCTTTGTTCTTAATGATGCAGCTTACCCCCACCCCCCAAAAAATTGGGGAATCCTTCCTCAACCCATCCCCCTGCTCAGTTGGAGGGGTGTCTGAGTCAGCTCCAGCTGCTATAACAAAGACACCATAGACAAGGCTTAAGCAATTGTTACTCCTCCAGTTCCGGTGGCTGGGAACTCCCAGGTCACAGTGCTGGCCACTTCTGTTCCTGGTAAGGGTCCTATTCCTGATTTGCAGAGAGATACCTTTTTTTTTTTTAATTCTTTTCTTTTTTTTCTTTCTAGTGCTAGGGCTGGGGACCCTGTTCCACTGAGCCAGCCCTTTGTATTTTTTTTTTATTATTTTGAGACAAGATCTTACTAAATTTCCCAGGCTGGTCTTGAACTTATAATCTTCCTGCCTCCACTTCCAGAGTCACCCTGGTTACTTTTTCAAAGGGCACTAACCTCATGGTGACACTACTTTCATAATCTCATCTAAACCTAATTACCTCCCTAATTCCCCTATCTGCTAATACCATCCTATGGGGAGTAGATTCTCAACATACAAATTGGGGGACCCATTTAGCCCATAGCAGAAAGCTCCTAGTAACTAGAAATTTGGGGGGCCTCAGCCTCACATTCTCACATTTAACAATGACACAAATCCAGGCAAGATTCTGAGCCTCCGTTTGATACAGCTTAAGGTTGAATCAGTTAACACATAAAGTACTTAAAAGAGCACCCAGCATATAAAAATCTGTTTGTAAAGTAAAACACAAAAAAATTTCAGAAAATTATTTGCCTATATCGTACCTAATATTTAAAGATATTTTCAGAAATAAAAAAATCATGCCTCTTATACAATATAAAATGAAAAATACATCAAAGATTTTATTTAGGGCTAGGGATACAGCTCAGGGCTAGAGCTCTTGCCTCGCATGCACGAGGCCCTGAGTTCAATCCCCAGGACCATAAGAAAAGATAAAAATAAAAATGAAATTATATTTAACTAATTCATAAAGGAAGCACTGAGGCAATAGGGTAACCAGCTCAGGGCAGAGTTCAAGGAACCACACCCGTGACGGGCCCAGGGACGGCCAGATAGCTGCACTCCAGCCTGCTCGGGGTGTCTTCAGCTTGCCCTGGATTCCCTGAAGACAGAGATTATGTAAGGAGGCAGATCCAAGGCATCAGGGGCAGCACTGAAACTCTTTTGTGTACTCTATTTCATGGCTCTGCCCCTCAGGACATGGCAGGGACTCTAAGCTGCAAACCAGCCACCCCAAACCCACATCACCACCTACTAAAATAACCTCCCAAATGAGAGGCCTGGAAGGAGAGGTCTAGGCTGGGCCTGGGGACAGGGAGGGCTCTCAAAGACAGAGAAGTGCTCAGAGAGGCCAACAGCAGGAGGAGGAGCTGTGGGCGCTGCTTGGGGGGTACACAACTCCTGTGGTGAGAAGCCCCTGGGTACTGCGGACTCCTTTAAATCAGCAGCTCCAGACTGACCTTCTTGGGCTCCCCACTGGACGACAACTGTACCACTTTCTGGACAAATCCTCTGCTTCCCTACTGACTTCTCCCAGCCCATTGCAATCAGTCCCCAGTCCCTCTAAGAGCTGGTTAAATAAACAAAAGCCTCAAGTGCTTTGAAACCCCTTGCATCTGACTTGAGAGAGCTTGATGGTCAGTGCAGGCAGTTTCTGCCTCTAGGAAGGAATGAAACAGCGCAGCTCTGTGCCGGGTTTCTGTTCTCGTGATTAAAAGGCTCAGGGGTCACTCCAGTTGAACTGGACTGACTGGGCTGCACGAAATAACCACACAAGAGACACAAATACCTTTTCCTTTGGGGTGGCTGTGACGGCTCCTCTGACCTTAAAGGTCTGCAGAAAGAGAGAGTGAGAGCACACACTGACCCCTTTTATTGAGGAGAAGCTATTTCAAATGAGGCAAGGGGTCAGGTTTCAGGGGGCTGAGTATCTTCCTGATGTCCACTGTCAGCAGGTTTTCTCCTCTTTTAGAAGCTGCAGCATCTTTTTCTCTGTAATCCTGGATGTGAAAAAACAGCAGGCCACACCCAAGGGCACAGAAAGAGAAGGGGACACACACAAGGCACTTCCATGGAAGATTCTATCCTAGACAGGGCAAGGGGTTATATTACAAAGAAACAGGTGAGCGTAGCTTCACCCATGGGGCTGTAGCAAGACACACCCATGCACGAGACACCAACCACATTTCTGTGACTGAGCGCCTCAGCACCCAGCCAGGGAGTGTGACCCAGTCACATGTAAGGTTGGTCTCCCACAGTTCTGGTGGCACCACATGCCTCGTGCTCTGCAGATCCCCTGATGTTGGAATACAAGTACCACTGCATTAACAAAACCCCACAAAAATTAGATTCTCCAAATTTCCCTTGGACTGGCTGAAGAGGAAAGGCATTTTACCTGAATGTAGTACACATAGATCATAGATCATTCTAGTATGTGTTCCGTGGTTTTTTGTGTTTTTTTGTTTTGTTTTGTTTTGTTTTTTGGTGTTGAAGATTGACCCTGGGGCTTTGTACCTGCTGAATACATCCTCCACCACTGAGCTACACTCCAGGCGTTTCTTACATTTTTGTAAGGAAAGGGAAATTAGAGGGCAAATAATATTGGTTAAAATTGCCTTTTAATATTAACATTATCTATATAAACAAGAAAGAAATCTATAAAGTTTTTTTTAATAAGGGCTTTTTTTTAACTTTATTTTATTTTATGTGGTGCTGAGGATGGAACCCAGTGCCTCACACATGCCAGGCGAGCGGTTTGCCTCTGAGCCCCAGCCCCAGCCCCTAAATTTCTGAGAAAGAATTTTGGCTTATTGTTTAATCAATTTGTGATCAAAGTTATAGTCCAGGTCAGGCAAATCAGAAAGGCTAAGGTTTGATGATATAAAAATTATAGAAATGTTAAAGAACTGCTTCTCTGCTATAATTATTTCTGGATCATTTTGGAAATTGGTGAAAAAATTATACATTGAATGGCAAGTGTTTTCCTTCGGAAACATTCTCCATTGCATCCCCCAGTATTATCCCTCAGCCCCACCTTCTCTTTTTTCTATCTTTCCCAAAATGACAGCTCGTCAACCTGGGGATGTCAGCAACAGGGCTGTCCCAGCTGCCAACAGGCTGGGCAGCAGAGAGAGACACAGAGAGACACAGAAAACATGCCTCCTTCTCAGGGATTTCAGGAAATAATTAGGGCCATGCGGATATCCATCACCAGAACAGTCTTGATTGAAAAATACACCACAGAAAGCTCTCCGGGAGCCTGGAGTTTCCTACATCATCTTGCCGAAGTCCTGACCAGTTGGCGAACCCAGTAAAAACCCAGCCAGACCTTGAGCAAAGCTCAAATAAATGAAACTTGCAATCAGGCCCCGTTTTGTTATATGTTGCAGAGATTGAAGGAATTGCAGCAATCCCACAGAATGTTTTCTCCCCTTTCAGAAGCTGAAGCATCTTTTTCTCTGTAATCCTGGATGTGAAAAACCAAGCTAGAGAAGACAGCAGGCATCTGATCCCGTTGAAGAGGACTTTGTCCTGGGCACAGGCAGAGTCATCACTGAATTCCAATGAGCTGTGGTGTCCCCACATGTCAGGCATGTCCCACCAAAGCTCAGAGACAGAGACAAAAGAAGAACAAACTGTAGGGGAGATAAAGATCAGCTCCCAGTGTGGTGGAGAAAAAAAGAATGCGCGATTAGAGCTAGTGACCCAAGCTCACTCACTGGAGGTAGGCCAGGTGCTATACTTCTCTGGATGTTTTCTTCAAAGGGAATGATAATCTGATCTGGGACTACCCAAAGGGCTTCCTCTGATGAATTAATGAAATACCATGAGGGATGCATGTGACAGGCCAGCCACAGTGTCACACTCTCCCTTCTCTCTGCCTTGCCCCAGCTCCCTAGCTCTGGGTGAATGCGGAAAACACGGCTGAGAAGGCCCTGGCACACAGAGGGGCCTTGGAGGCCAGTGTGACTTCCAGGGCTGTGCAAATTCTCCAGGAGGAAAGAAACAGCCTTTGAATAGCTTCCAATTGGCTTTCAACCGTGTTAGGTGTCAACCTGAGTCATCTTAAGTTTGCCCAAGGGTTAGGAGAGGATGAAATCAAACAGAACCTAGAGTGGGGAGGAGAAATGGAAGTCCTCATTCCAGACAGCTCCCAGCACACACGGCCTTGCACGCACGCATACACACTATTTCATATACCCTTCCACACACATAAACACTTTCATGCCGTTCACACGTGTGTGGTCATACACACTCATGTACACACTCAAAACACACACCAAATGTGTGCCTACACTCATGCTCTACCAACATTCACACTCCAAAAGGGAATTTGTATGCCAAATGTTTAAGCCTTCAGAACACATATTTTCACAGAGGTGATACTGCAAATGGTGGCCGTGTTTCCAGGTTCCCACATATTAAACAAAATTTTAACTCACAAAGGAGGAGACAGAGCACATACTGGAAATTTAGTGACAATAAAAGGAACTAAAATTCATGGCCTCTTTCATTTACTCACGAATGTTTTCAGTGTAATAGTATTTTGGATGAAATGCTTTTTAAAAGAGTTGTTGACGTGAACTCCCTGCCCTGGCCAGTGTGGGCCATGCTCAGAGCCTGATTCATAAACTTGCTGGGACCAGAGAGCAAGAGGCAGGAGAGCCCAGAGCCCAGGGACTGAGGTGCTCAGGGCGGGCCTCGGACTACCAAAAGGGCTTCAGTCTCACGGGGCCTCTGACATCCACTCCCCCAGCTCCCAAGCAGCCAACAGAAGGCAATACACAGCATTATCTCAACAGGTCTGCATGATCAGTAAGGTGCCGGTTTGTGCCCATTTTTCAGGTGGAAAGACTGAGCCTCAGGTTAATGACTGGCCTGAGGTTAGCCTTACCTACACACACACACGCACGCATGCATACACACACACACACACACTCCAAAGTTGCATGCTTAACTTTGCAAAGTTGAAATCACCCCCGGGGGTAGGGGTGGCACCAAAACCACAGGCACTTTGAGCTCTGCACACACAGAACTTCTGATTTCATTGGCTCAGGTCCTGCCTGGGCACCTGAACATTCTAAAACCTCCCCCAGAGGATTCCAACGCACGGCCCAGGGTGAGCCTCTGTCTTCACCAGCATTTTCCAATGCTGCCCACGCCACCTGCCACATCACCTGAAGTCACATGAACATGCAGACTTTGGGGCCTCATCCAGGGTCCACTACGGCATGCTGGCCAAGCATGTGTAGTGTCACAGAATGCACACGACACTCCCATGAGGCTGTGGAGTGTCCCCACTTCACAGGTGAGGACACTGAGATCTAGAAAGCTTTGAGTTGCTTCACCGCAGCCCAAAGAGGGAAGGTCTGGGCAGCGGGGCCGGGAGGATGGCCAAGCAGGTGGAAGCCACAGTGAACATCAGCAGCACCTGGAAGGAGGAAGAAAAGCTCTGGAAGTTTCCACAGTGATTTCAGGGACGACACAAGGCCAGGTGGGCAGGATCCCTGGGCCTCAGGAGCAGCGTCCAGGAGAAACGCCCGGGTTCCCACTGGGTTTAGAACTTCTGGGTGCCTGGATGGAGGAGGAAGGAGCAGAGAGACGTGGGAGGGAAATCTGAGTCTGTGACGAGAACTCTGAGACTCCAGGGGACAAAAGTGTGACTGGTGCCAGCATCGTAGCCAAGAGCCCACCAGCATCCCCCAGCTGACCTGGATGTGCATCTAGATTACTGATTCTCACGTGAGAAATAATAAATAAACACTGATTTGCCTGAGAAATCCCTTGAGTTTGATGACCCCAGGATGGCCAGTTAGTGTCTCAGAGAACTTCTTGAGATTTCTATTCACAGAGGAGAGCTTACTTTCTCTGAACCCCAAACAGCAATTCTCTTCAGGGTGTGCTTAAAGCTTAAATGCTATTTCGTCTCTCGTGCCTTGACCCGAATCCCTCACCAGGCATCTTGTGGAGACAGTGAAGAAATCTTCACAGGGTTAGTGCCCAGCCACTGGGCTACCTAAGAAGAAAGAGGGGACTGTGACTGCCCTTCACATAACTCCCAGGGCTTGTTAAGGCAAAGAGAAAAGGGTATGTTATCCCCCTCTAGATGAGAAAACAGGGAAATGGGCAGATTAAGAAGAAACCGTTAGGAGCACTAATTCTCAGTCACTCTGAAATGTGGTGCTGAGGCTGCCCCGGGGCTGCTGTACCTGACACAGGTAACTGTGACCACACGAGACCGTGACCACATGCCTCAGGAACACAGCGATGCCACCAGATCCTAGGCCGAGTCATGGCCTACGCAAGACAAGAAACCTACCAGGAAAGGCCTGGCGTGACAATGCAGGCCAGACCAGCAGCTGGGCACTCGGTCAGCTTCTTCAGCAGGACAATAAAGGACCTCAGAGACAAGTGCCTGCTTTTCTTTTTCTTCCTTTCTTTTTGTTCAACCCTCCTGCTGTCCCTTAGGTTTTTTTGTTTTGTTTTGGTTTGGTTTTTTGGTATCAAGGATTGAACTCAGGGGCACTTAACCACTGAGCCACATCCCCAGCTCTTTTTTGTATTTTACTTAGAGACAGGGTCTCACTGAGTTGCTTAGGGCCTTGCTAAGTTGCTGAGGCTGGCTTTAAACTCATGATCCTCCTGCCTCAGCCTCCTGAGCCACTGGGATTACAGATGTGTGCCACTGCGACTGGCCCTTGGGTTGTTTTTGTCTTTTTTTTCTTTAATTTCTTTTTTTAAAATATTTATTTATGGGCTGAGGATGTTGCTCAAGCAGTAACTTGCTCGCCTGGCATGCGCAGGGTGCTGGGTTCAATCCTCAGCACCACATAAAATAAAATAAAGATGTTGTATCCACCGAAAACTGAAAAATAAATATTAAAAAAAAAATTCTCTCTCTCTTTCTCTTCTCTCTCTCTCTCTTAAAAAAAATTTGGTCTAATATGACTATTTTTAAAAAATATTTATTTATTTATTTATTTATTTAGGTGTAGGTGGACACAACACAATGCCTTTATTTTTATGTGGTGCTGAGGATCGAACCTGGGTCCCGCCCGTGCTAGGCGACCGCTCTGCTGCTGAGCCACAATCCCAGCCCTCCTTGGGTTGTTTTTGATTCTTATTTTTGTTTCTGAGAATTTGGCAGCAAAGAATTCTTGGAATCTCGGTCTTAGGCAATTCCCAGAACACCTGTCTGGGACAGGAACTCCAAACAAAACAGCTTTATCTGGCCCACTCTACCCCACCTCCCGTGCTTTTCCCAGAAGACCCACTGGCTGGTCATCTAATTTCATCTCTAATTTGCAGTCAGAGGATTGTCAACACCCACACTTTCAGAACTGGGAGCTGAGCCTTAAATTCTGTTCTCTCAAGATAACCTATATTTTGTGAAGCCACTAGGGGGCATAAACCCCAGGGTTACAGCCCTCCCAGGTAGCTGCAGCTTTGAGACAAGCCACCCTCTGGGCTCCCAGCTGCCAGTTCCTGCTTCTGCTTCCCAGAATCCCTAAGGATGTGCGTCAGTAAAACTGGGACAGGTCGGTTAACAGAAACGGACTGCCGGGATCGTTTTTAAACGATGTCCTCTAAAAATGCAGTTTTCCAGAGATCCACAGATCCATCATTGCCAGTAAGAGCCCTGTGACACAAAGGAGCACAGACAATTGCTCAGAAACCACGGGTGCAGAAATGTGAAAATACCAGGATTTAACCTTAGCCCTGACCCACTCTGAGGGGGACACCAGCCAAACACAGGCTCCACCACAGAGAATGGCACAACCAGAAAGGGACACTTCCGATTTGGCAGCCCCATTAGAAACTGCAAGGATGTAGCAAGGAATGACAGGCAAGAGAAGTCAAAGCAGACCCACCTGGAGGACAGCAGCCAAGGGACAGCTCAGTCCTCCAAGAACATTGTGAGGAATCCGCTATCTGGCCTTATACTTCAATCTGATCCTCGGATGTGCCTCTGGCTTCTAGAACAGATCGGTTCCAAAAATGCACTCTGCAGATGACTTTGAGTAAATGCAATGGAGCGGGTTGGAGAGCTGGGAGGAGTCTGGAGAGCTTCTCAGGATCAGGCAGATGGTTTGGTCAATAAAACGTCCAGCCTCCCAGGTACTGAAGGAGCCTGCTTTGCAGTGCTGGAAGAGCAAGGAACTTAAGGAACCCAGAGACGTCTGGGGAATACAGATCAGCATCCACACACCCACCAAATGCTCTGGGTACCTTGCACCAAGCTCAGGGCTGGGACCCAGGGATGAGCAAGACACACAGCCCTCCTCTGGTGGAGTTTGCAGAGGAGTGAAGGACAAGACCTTAAGAACTGTTTAGTCAGATTAGTTCCTGATCCCCGTGATGGTGCTGCCAGGGAGAAGTGCGGGTGCCAGGGAGCCTGTGTCAGGGGCCCCACCAGAGCCTTCACAGAAGAGGCCTCTCAGCTCAGGACTAGTGTTAGCTAGGCGAAGGCCTGTAGGGGTGCGTGTCGGAGGGGCGACAGGAAGGAGAAAGAGGAATGTTCCAGGCTGAGAAACAGCAGCAACAGCCCTGAAAAGAGAAGGGGTGTGGCATGTCCATGAATCCTGAACCAAGTCCAGAGTCACTGTTGAGTGGGGACGTGGGAGAGCTTGGCATCCCACACAGAGCCATGCTAAGCGTGCTTACCTTATACCAGAAGTGCTCACCCTGAGCCACTGTCCCCCACCCCCACTCCAGGGGACACTGGCCAACACTGGAGCCATTTTTGCTTACCAAACTGGGGAGCGGGCTGCTGCTGGCATCTAGTGAGCAGAGCCCAGGGATGCTTCTAAACTCCCCCCATTGCAGGACAACCCACAACCAAGAACCCTCCCACCCACAATGTCAAGACCAGCAGGTTGAGCAGCCCTGTTTCATAACGAGGATACGCCACTCCGGGGAAAGCAGGAAGGTCTGCTGATATTTTGGAAAATCACTCTGACATCAGTGTGGACTGGTGGGGCAGCATCCCTGGTGTAGACATGAATGAGTGTGTTTGGGAAGCAGACTGTGGTCTAGGCAAGAGGAGACCATGCCCCAGGCCACGGGGATGTCAGTGTGGACAGGGAAGGTGAATGGCTGAGAAAGAGATTTAAAAGAACAAGTCAGTCCAATCTGGGGAGGGATTGGCTGTGCAGGGTCTCCTGGTCCGTGCTTTTAAAGCCGAGGACAAGGCAAGGTTTAGAGGCTCTTCCTGGACTTTGATGGTGCGGTACCAAGGCAGCAGGAGTGAGGCCCAGGGACCAGGAAGAGAATGAGGGGAAGCAGAATACGTCCTCAAGGGCCACTGCTTCAAATGTGTTGTGACAAGCAAGCTCCATCTCTGAGCAGGTGCCCCAGCCCCCACTCAGAAGAAACCACCCACCGGAGGGAGGCAAGGAGAGATGAGTCACCTCTGCGTCCTGCCCGCCACTGCTAGCTTTAACACTGACCTGCAGATGCTGACCTCTGTCCCATGGTGAGGTGGAGACCGAGTCCTCTCCTGTGAGTCTAAGCTGGCCTTAATCAGTGGCGTGGGGCCAACAGAATACAGCGGACGTGATGCCGTTTGGCTCCCGGGGCAAGGTCACAGGAGGAAGTGTGATTCTGCTTCCTCACTGGCACACTGGGCAAGAGCCCTCAGCTGCCCTGCCAGACAGCAACCCCTGAGGCCACCACGCTGGGATGAGGCTCTGGCCACGTAGAGAGCTCATGTGCAGGGGCCGTGGTTGATGGCACTGGCTTCAGTCCCAGCCACCAGCCTGCATGAATGCCCACAACCATTGAGTCACCCCAGCCAGAGTGTCCCCAGCTGACGCTGAGGTGCAGACACAAGTCGGTCCTGTGGAGCCCTATTGAACCACATAATCCATGGGGCTAAGTAAACAGTTGGTTTAAAGCCTTGAATTGGGGATAATTTGTCACACCTGAGTAGTCACCGGAACCCCCGTGTTACAAGTTAACAACTCACCTCCCAGGTGGCATGGCTGGACTCCTTCCACTCCCACCACCCCCTGCATCATGCAGCTTCAGGAAAGAGCCCCGGACACTGGGAATGTGGCTGGTGGTCCCCAGGAGGCAGAACTGCAGGGATGCCACAGGAAGCCACTGGGCCACAGTGGAGCCACAGCAGAGCATGCGACTGAGGGTGGGGACAGAGGGGAGGTCAAGAACATTGGACACAGGGCTGGGGCTGGGGCTCAGTGGTAGAGCACTCACCTAGCATGTGTGAGGCACTGGGTTCAATGCTCAGCACCACGTTTAAAAATAAATAAGTAAATAAATAAATAAATAAATAAAATAAAGGTATTGGGTCCATCTACAACAAAAAATAAAAATTTTTAAAAAAAAAAAAGAACATTGGATGCAATGCCCTAGATGTGTCTATAAAGCAAATAGGGAGAGGAGGTAAGGATTTCCACATTTCTGGTTACAGACCTAAGCAATTGGATGGAGTAATTAATGGTCGTACAATTTGCTGAAATGAGAATTAGACCAAAGGAAGTCGAAGGGCCTGTGAGTCCATTAGAGATGGCAAAGTGGTGAGCAAGACGGCCAAGGCCATGGGTCTTTAGAATACAGTGCTCCAAGAAGGCTTAAGGGTCTGCCCTGGTTCTTCCTGCATGGTGAAGGTTTTCTACGTGTTAGGCTGCGGTGTATTTCTAGGACAGCATGTTAAAGAAGACAGAGGTGGCCCAGGAAAGAGCATGGCTTCTGCATGGGCTGCCACAGGAGAACACACACCACACATCCCAACCGTGGCAGGAGAGATGCCATCAGATTTATTTTCAAAGGAAAAAAATAAAAGAAAGAAAGAAAAGAAAAACTGTGAGGGAAAATATTTTAGTTATTTTCCAATAGGTTAGAACCCTCTCTCAATATGTAATGAGTCCTCTTTTCTCCTTCCTCTGGCCTTTAACCTGAATGGTAAATTCTATGTGCATAATGCTTTTCAGTTTTGCATTTGATAATTGGTGGCTTTGACTCATGTTCTTGTTAATGTTGCTTTAATTCATATTCTCATAATATTCCCAGGCCTGTAGAGGATCTTGAAAATTAGTAATGTAAAACAATCTTCTGTGCCTGGATGCCTGAGGTGATGGGGAGCTCACCACCTCCTGCTCTTGACTATACCAGTTCCAGCTTGGACTCCCTAACCCACACCTTTTTTTTTTTTTTTTTTTTTTTTTTTTTGGTACTAGGAATTAAACCCAGGGGTGCTTAACCACTGAGCCACATCCGCAGCCCTTTTTGATTTTTTACTTTGAGACAGGGTCTCGCTAAGTTGCTTAGGGCCTTGCTAAGTTGCTAAGGCTGGCTTTGATCCTCCTGCCTCAGCCTCCTGAGCCCCTGGGCCAGCCTGCAGGGCAACCCCACACCCTCTGTCCTTCCAGCCCCTAACCTCACCCCCAGCTAGTTTCAGCAAGGCCTATAAAAGTAATAATGTGATCGGTTAAAAATCATGTAAGAGGGAAGAAATACAAGTAGAAGTGAAGAAAGGAGGGTGAGGGGATCATTTACTGAGACACCACATTCCAAGGACGACAATCACAATGAAGCCTCACAAAACCCTCACAAATGAGCCATATTTTTTTTACATAAAGAAACTGAGGCACAGAGATAAGTAACTTGCCCGAGATTGTGCACACACAATAAGACGCAGACTCTGCCGTCACTCCAGTCTGGAGCTTTCTTGCCAGGAGTCTGTGGCCCCAGTAGAGCTGGCGGGCTGTGCACTGGAACCTCTGCACCGCTCTCTGATCCCCACCAGATGGCGCAGTGAGCGGCTACACGCGCCTTCTCGTTTTTCAGCGCAGTTGGCGACACAGAGGAGCGTGGGGCAGAACAGCTGCAGGAGAATGTCAAAACAGAGTTCTATTTAGGAAAGTGAAGCCTTCTGCCTGCCCTGTCTCCCGCCGGGATCCTTGGTTGGCTCTCTGGCAGGCTATAAATGAATTCGCTTCCTTTGCATCCCACTGCTAACCCACATCTCTGATTCTATTTTCTCTCCATCCCTGACACAGGGCACTAGTCCCACCCACATCAGAGAAGAGTGTGTCCTGAGGACAGAGGGCGGCAGGCTCGCTGGGGGTGGGAAGAAGCCAGGCTGCAGTCCTCCTGGAGCTACCAGAGGCCATTTTCTAAATTGCCCACTTACCCAACACACACACACACACACACACACACACACACTCACCACAACATACACAGAACACACACCACACATGGGCTAATCCAAGGGAGCTGTCAGCCTGCCCAGGCTGCCATAAAGCACCGCACACTGGGGGGCTTAAACAACAGAAATCTGCGTTCCCACAGTTCTGGAAGCTGTGAGCCCAAGTTCACAGTGTGGGCCAGTCTGGTTTCTCCCGAGGCCTCTCTCTTTTGCTTGTAGATGGCCGCATTTCGTGCTGTGTCTTGACGGGGTCTTTTCCCTGTGCCTCCCTGGAGTTTCTGTGTGGCCCAGCCTCCTCTTCTGACTCCTCAAACTGACACCAGTCAGTTTGTATCAGAGTCCCCCAGCAGTGGCCTTATTTTAAATGTGTCACCTCTTTAAAGGCTCTGTCTCCAAGGTCACATTCAGATGTTAGGGTTCCAACATCTGAATTTGGCAGTGGGGGTGAACAAGTCAGTTCTTAACAGGACCCACTCTTTTTTTTTTTTTTTTTTGTAATCCTGACTAGTGGGTAGAGTTTTGTGCTTAATGAAGATGGGTGGTCCCACATCTTATCTCACAGGAGACGTCTCAGGTTCCAGTACACTCATTACCTGGTGGGTGTCGTCAGCCATGTGAACATTAAGGGTAACAAGGCTGAAACAACCTTGCGATGGCCTGTCTGGGGCCTCCCTTGGCTGCACTAGGAGATCCAATCTGAAGGAACTGCATGGAATGTCACCAGCGTCCACATGACTCTGAAAAGCCCTCTCTCCTCCCCCTGCTCTCCCCGAGACCCTGCAAAGCACCCCAGTCCTAGAGGTTGTGGGACTCCCCCTTCTCTGGGGTCCTCTGCCTGGAGAATGAGACTCAGATGGCTCCCTGACCCTGATTCAAGATTCACCTTGGTGGCCCTGGGGGTGGGCAGAGTTGTCCTCAGATTAGAAGTCCCAGCCAGAGTCTTTTTTTCTAAATGGCACCTTGTTTAGAAGGAAGCCATAGAAAATTAAGAAATCCCAAAGAATTTGTTCCTTACCAGAAGAAAAATTATAGAGTCAAGGAAATGCCCTGTGAGAAGGGATATGGATGGCATCTCCTACCCAATGGTAGTTGGTGGGCAGAGGACAGGGGTCTGGGTCCCTTCCTGGGCGGTGGGCATGGAGTCATTTGGATACCCACGGGAACCCCTAGCCCTAGTCTGCTGACCTCAGTAATTCTCAGCCCATCCCCATGTGGCCCTTCAAGGTGCTACAGTGAGTCAGGTAAAGTGGGAGATGCTGGGCTGAGCCACAGCCCAGTGGAGGCAGTAGATGTGAGTCCAGCCTCCTGGGGTCGTGAGTTGCGACTCGCCCCTCTGGGCAGGGAGGGATGAACAGCAGGGTTCAGTTCCTCCCAAACTCACCTCAACAGTGAAAGTTGGCCTCGGTGGAAGTTCTCCTGACTCAGGTTTTAAACAGTTCAAAACACACATATTGATGGTTGCTACCACATCAGGCTCTGCGCCGGACAACAATCTGCTGCAGGAAAGAGGCATGTGACTAAATCCACAGAAGTAACAACATGAACAGGGCACAGACCTGCCAAAGGGGGAAGTTGCTCCTTCTTCTTACAAAGGCCGGAGTGGGCTTTACAGAGGAGGTGACCTTAGAATGAGGGTTGGGGTTTTGGGTTTTTGTTTTTGTTTTCAATTTTTTTTTGTAGTTTTAAATGAACAGCATGCCTTTATTTTATTTGTTTATGTTTATGTGGTGCTGAGGATGGAACCCGGTACCTCACACATGCTAGACAAGCACTCTGCCACTGAGCTACAGCCCCAGCCCTGGATGAGGGTTTTTGAAGGATGAATAAGAGTTTACTACACAGAAAAGGATGGAGCAGAGAAACTTCTAGAGCAAGCATAAGGCATGAAACAAAAGCACGGTGGTGTGGAACAGCAGAGCATATCTCAAGATCCATCGGCAAGCATGTGGGTAAGGCTGGAGCATTAAGTGTGAGTGAAGGAGGAACTGGGGGTGAGGCTTTGAGATGCGGGTCCAGGTCATCTACAAAAGCCCTGGTATGCTCATGCAAGGAGTCTGGACATCATTCTAAAGTCTTTGAGTGATTTAAGCAGGACTGTGACATAGCCAGGGAGACATGTTAGAAAGTGTGCTCTATTGGCCTGGGGAGGAAGATGGTGGCTCCTGCAATGGTCCTAGTAAGATCTGACAAGGCCAATGGCAATCAGGATGCAAAAGAGAGATGGCATTTAATAAATACCTGGGCAGGTCTTACTCTGTAGGGAGAGAGGGGTTTAGACTTTCATTCTTTTTTGCTGGAGCAACTGAGAAAATAAAAGAGTCAATTTGGAATGAGAGGATGAGTTAGGGTTTAACCAATCAAGTGGAAGTATCTCTAGGCCTATAAAGATATGTGTGGTCTAGAACTTGGAGGAGACATCAGGATTAGTTCAAGAGAAGCAGGAATAATCAACAAATAAGCATTAAAGCACATAGGATGGTGACCTATCCCAGGAGGTATGAGCAAGAAGACAGCAGAGGTTAGAACCGCAGAGGGAACAAAACGTTAAGGTTCAGCCCAAAGAATGGGGGGAAAGTACTTTCAAATCATACATGGGCACCGATATCCAGATACACAACACACGTCTACAACCCACCAACTCAGAAACAGACAACCGGGTTTAAAAATGGACAAAAGATTTGAATAGAAAACACAGTCGCCTCTTGGGACCCATGGTGACTTAATTTTTTTTAATGTTTATTTTTTAGTTTTAGGTGGACACAATATCTTTATTTTATTTTATTTTTTATGTGGTGCTGAGGATCGAACCCAGTGCCTCACGCATGCCAGGCCAGCGCGCTACCACTTGATCCACATCCCAAGCCCCCCATGGTGACTTTTTATTGAGCACCTACCATGTGCTTAGCACTGTCTACAGAACTGGGGACACAAGACAGATGAAAGGAGGAACTTGCATTTAGCTGACGAGGACAGCACTGCTACCAGAGGTCCCTGTGCTAAAGGTTGTGTGAGCTATTTGCACCCAACGCTGAGGAGGAGGGGGGAAGAGGGCTGGGAGAGGGCCACACAGAGGAGGTGGCACAAACGGGGATTTGAACTCCATGTGAAGGTCGACTAGTATACGGAGAGGGTGACATTGGCGCTAGAAGGAATACACAGAAAGGCACAGAGGCATAGGTGGCATGATGCATTTGGGAACAACAGCTATTTCTTAAGGCTGAAGCAAAGGGTGAGTGCTGGAGGATGATGGGAAAAGACCCTAGTAATCAAGGTAAGGTGAGGTTACAGAGGGGCAGGTCGGCAGGGCCCTGTGCTGCAGCATTCTGATGGAGTGGGGGGACTGGTAGCAGGTGGGGCCTAGAGGGAGGTGATTAGGTCATTGGAGGTGTGCCCTGAGGAGGTTTTGGGGACCCCACCCCATTCAGTCTCTCTTTGCTTCCCAGCTCATGAGGTGAGCAGTTTGCTCTAACATGTGTTCCCTGCCACTGTCACCCCAAAGCAATGAGTCCACCCAATTTTGGACAGGACTCCCCAAAGTGTGAGCCAAAATAAGCCTTTTCTCTTCCTAATTATCTCAGGTATTTTATTATGGTGATTGGAAGCAACTAACACAGCATTATTTTGCTACTTTCTTTATTTGGAAGCAAATCTAAGCAGCCTTTAAAGACCTGCTCAGATTCCATGTTGAGCTGATCTCTGTGGGTTTGTATTGTGACGACCTAGCTAACCTGGAGCCGCTTCCCCAGAGTGCCCATCCAGAGCAGCTCCGGGTCAATCGGGGCCACACTCTTTAGGATTCGGAAGGTAGGAGTACAGCAGCAGTCACGTTGCCTTTCTAATCAGAAGGCCAGCGAGCGTGCCCATCCGCCCTCCTGGGAGGCCCATCTGCTTTGCCTGGGGCAGGCTAGGCCGGCAGCTCCTCAGTGTCCTCAGTGTCCTTGCTCTGGGCCGGTCATAAGTTTCATTTCATGATGAAGGGACCAGATTCCCCTGTGTCCTGCCCTGTCATCAGCCCTGGGTGTTGGAAGGATGAGGCTGGCAGAGTTTTCTCCATCCTCATGGGCTCCAGCCCATTCTTGGCGGTTCCAGGGCGTCCTGTTTCTTTCCCCCACAGGCTCCTTCCCTTCCCAGCTGTCCAGGGCCTGTCCCACTGACGTCCCGCCCTGGCAGCAGAAGCAACAGCCACAGAGAAACTGGCTAACCAGCTCCCAGACTTCCCCAGGTCAGACTGAAGTAGCAAGCAGCTCTCCACAAAGATACGGGTACAGGCGTGGTTTCGCGTGTGCGAGGGTGTGGGGTCCATGTGCACGTGTGAGAATGTGTGTGTGCGTGTGTCTTTCTGTTTCTCAAGCTGGACTTGACCCAGGGAGGAGGCAAGAGTGGATGCCCATGGGGAGGGACTGTCTGGCCGTGATCTGATTTTCCTGGCCTCCGTTCCTCCCTCTCCTGCTTCTCTGTGCTGCAAAGGACTGTGTGTCCCAGGCCCTGGTTCGGCTGGCTTCCTGCTTGGTGGGGCCCCTGGGAAACCCCGAGGAGGGGAGACCCAGAGGACGGGGAGAGGTCCAGAGCTGTCTTGCACCCTGCTGTGCTTTGGGCAGCACCTGGCCCTGGCTGTGTCTCCCAGTCTCCAGCTCTGTCCACCGCACCCACCTGTCACCCCAGGACTAGTTCTGACTCTGGTGATGCCATCTCTGTCCTTGTCCCTTCAACCTAAGGGACATATTGAGGTGTCTTTGGGTTGTCCCCCACCCTGCTTGGCCCCTCAGCCCACCCGCTGGCCCACCAGCTGCTTGTCATCGAGATATTGAGAATGGATTCTCTCCGCCTAGTTGGGCTGAGACTGACAGCCCACGTGAAGTGAGTCCATAAATTCACAGTGAGGTAATCAGGATGGCGCAGGGTGTGTCCGGGTGCTCAGCTCTTCCCGGGATCCAGGTGCAGGGAAGGCAGAGACCTGAATTGACGAGGGCTGGAGTTTCTCCAGGAAAATCTGAAGGTGGAGGCTGGGCTGGGACTCATGGCCAAGTCGGGAGACAGTGGGTTCAGACAGGCTGGAGAGCCGTGCTGAGAAGGTCCGAGGGTGACCATCTTTCTAGTTGGGGTGCTGAGGGAGCCAGCAGAGAAGCTCTGTGAAGGGAGTCGAGGATGAGGATGTCAAAGCAAAATTTTGGAAAAAAATACAATACATTTGTGATGACAAGATATGCAACGTGGCCATGGAGGTGAGGGGCCGAGCCAGGCTGGGGGACAGGGCTGGGGACAGGGCTGGCGGAATGAGGCAAACAGACAGAGAGACCGAGGTGTTGGGTGCACCATCCACAGGGATACGAAAGGCCAGTGCAAACTGGAAGCTTCCAAAGGACTGGGGTCTCCCACTGCTCATTTCAAAGCTGGAGAACAGGGTCCCGGCTTGACCTTTGCTCTTCCCTGCAGTCTTCTCCCCCACCGCTGCCCTCCATTCCTGGCCATAGTGACTCCTCCATTCCACAAGCTCCTTTAGCACAAAGCTGTTGTGTGTGATAAACAATGACCCAATATTTGCAGATAAAAAAGGAGCACAGTGGTCGGGTGCAGTGGTGCACACCCCTAAACACTGGGTGCGGTGACACAGCCTCGGGAGGCTGAGGCAGGAGGATCCAGAGTTCAAAGCCAGCCAGGTGCTAAGCAACTCAGTAGACCCTGTCTCTAAATAAAATACAAAATAGGGCTGGGGATGGGGCTCAGCAGTCGAGTGCCCTTGAGTTCAATACCCGGTACCCACCCCCCCCCGCCAGGAAAAAAAAGAGGAGTAAAAAAGTAGAAATAACTTAAAACTAAACGTTACACAGAATGCCCTACAGTCCTTCCCAGAAACTTCCCAGGGGCCACTTTTCCCTGTAGGTCCCCACCTCCACTGGTCTTGTCCAGGTCACCTCTCTCTACAGGAACTGTCTGCCTCTTCTCCTATCCAGGACTCCTGGTCCCCAAGTCCCCCTTGCCACATCTGGCGCTCCTCATCCACACACAGGGCGTGTGTGCAGTAGTGCCCAGCTCTTTCACGATCCTCGCCCTCTGGAGTCTCACTTGATTTCCAAAAGACCTTCTAAGGTATTCTCTCAAAGAAAACAACCAACCATCTCTATGGTGAATTCTGCACTGTCCCCAAAATGCAAAATTGGAACAGCATTGGAGTTATTTTGATAAAGCAACTTCATCATGTTCCTGTTACCTAAGAGAAAAAAACATCACCAAGTAGTTTGAAATCTGAGAAGCACTTTGATAATTCGAGTTTTTTTAACACAATATCTTCATTTTTATTTATTCATTTTTATGTGGTGCTGAGGATTCAAGTTTTTTTAAAAAAAATATTATATACAACCCCACAACCCAAACTCATAAGAAGATGACCCAAGAACCAAAGAGCCATTTGTCTGCAAGACCCAGGTATGCAGAGCTGGGGACAGGGGCGTGACTAAACGGTGCTGGTGGCATGCTTAAGTGGAGGAGTGAGGTGTGACTGAGCACAGGACGAGGAGTTGTGAGAAGAGGCAGGCTTCAGCCATCCCAAGGAAAATATTTCATGGAGCTGGAGATGGAGCTCGGGGGTTTAGCATATGTGAAGCCCAGGGTCCATCCCAGGCACTGTAGAAAAATAGTTTTAAATTGAAATGGAAGACAGGCTAAGTTGGAGAATGAATGGAAATAAAAAATTAGAGAAAGCAAGTGTGCTTTCTTTTTCTAGAAGCTGGGCATTATTAAAAGGAGAAAGGCAGTGAGGTACCTGCTGAGCACTCCACAGCTCAGTCCACACCTAAACTAGCTTTGTGTGTTTATTTTGTTTTGTACAATATTGGGGATGGAACCCAGGGGCACTTTACCCCTGACTTACATCCCTAGCCCTTCTTTTTATTTTTTTTTTAATTTTGTTTTGAGACAGGGTCTCACTAAGTTGCTTAGGGCCTTGCTAAATTGCTGAGGCTGCCCTCAAACTTGTGATCCTCCTGCCTCAGCCTCCTGAGCCGCTGGAATTACAGGCGTGTACCCTGTGCCTAGCTAAAGTCTTGTTGTTGATGTTTGGTTTGTTGTTTGTTTGTTTGTTTGCTTGTTTTAATAAGCACACAGCCAGGTGCGGTGGTGCAAGCCTGTAATCCCAGCAACTCGGGAAGCAGAGGCAAGAGGATCCTGAGTTCAAACCTGCCTCAGCAATTTAGTGAGTCCCTAAGCAACTCAGCGAGACCCTGTCTCTAATAAAATTTTTTAAAAAAAGAAAGAGCTGAGGATGTGGCTCAGTGGCTAAGCACCCCTGAATTCATTCAATCCCTGGTACCAAAACATCATCGTCATCATCATCCTATCTTCTAGAAGAGACCCTACAAAGGGCATCTCCAGATTATTCTGCTCTCTGTCCTCCTTATTCCTTGGGCAATGCCTGCAATGCCCTTTCCTGTGTGAGAATTTGGATACAGTTTGGGGGAACAAAAGTAAAAAGGACAGGCCTGAAAATTGGTGGAAAAGAGAGAGAGAAGATGTGTTGTGGTCTGAACTGTGTCCCCCCCAAATCCCTGTCCTAATCCCCAATGTGACTCTATTTGGAAACAGGGCCTTTCTGGAGGGTCTGCTATGGTTTAGATGTGAGGTGTCCCCATAACTAAGCAGAACCCCCCACCACCATATTCGTGGCACGTGAGTTCCTCTTGTCATCAGAGAGCTTTTTGCACAGGATGTCTGCAAAAACTCAGTCGGTGGCACTTGCCCATGGCAGCCCGTGCAGATTAACATGGGAAGGGGAGGTGCGTCTGGGGCCAGGCCTGCGCTTTTCTTCACAGTTTTTCCTGGGTCTGCCTCTAGGGCATCCCTAGAGATAGAAAGGGAAAAGTGGCCAAGGGACAGGGCCCCCTGCCACGCCCACCCGTTCGCTTCCCCTTTCCCTGGGCTTCTTGAGCTGCAGAGCATGGGGCCAAGGCTGTGCCCCAGAGAGAGGCAAGCTTTGGGGTCAGGAGCTCCCCGCCTTCATCCTGGGTCACTCTAGTCCTCTTAAAGGTTCGCTTTGTTTTTAAAGATCCCAGCTTAGATTCCTAAAGATCCATGGGGGGAGGCGTGGATTTTGTTTCTTCTGATTTACGAGAGGATCAAAAGAAGCTTTAGAGACTTTCCCGTGGATATCGACCCACTGAGAGCAGCTCGGCAGCCAGAGGCCTCGCTGTGATCCGCTGAAGGCGGGGGATTAGGAAGGACGTCCCCGGAGACTTGAAGAACCGCGCGCCTGGAGTGTACCTGGCGTCTCTCTGTGCAAACATATAATGGACCCAAACGGTGGAACACTCACAGATTCTTTGCCCTCCTTTCTTCTCTAACCTTCGGGGGAGAATTGCATTAATTAAACAGCTGAGCAGCTCAAAGGCTTCTTTTCAGCAGCAGCGGCTCACGTGGCTGCCTCTCTACGGGGCGGGTCGCTGCTACCAAGGGGGAGGGGGGCAGCTTTACAGGGAGCGCCTGTTTAAACAAGGCCAATTTCCAGCCTATTTTGCAATGCAAATGCTTGCAGGAGCCTCGGAGGCTCCTTAGAATTAGATGCAATAATGACACTTTGGAGCCATGTAGTTTGGTTTGTTTCCGGCCTTTTCTTCTAATGGCTAAAACCAATTTCTCCAGATCATCCTTTGGTTTTGGTGTGCTCAGAGTTTATCTCATAAGGAAAAACGACTTTAGAGGTGACCTGTTTGAAAGTCAAACCATTTAATGTTGTTTGACTCTGGTTTTACTTAAAACAGTATCTTTTAACTGGGTCTCTAATAAAACCGTGAAGCCTGGAAATTCCAGACTCCTTGGGCTCTGTTGCCATGAAGGGATCTTGCTTGCAGAGAGCTGCAGGAGGTCAATGTGGCCTTAGCAACTCTGCATCTGACCAGGTGCCTGCCAACCACACAGTAAACACTCACTAAATAATTTCCTTGGTGAATTATTGATGGTGTGGTGGCATTCATCTTTTATCTGGGACACCAACTCACATGCTATAAAGTGTTGGTTTGGATATCTGTGAATTTTATTCATCAATGGGCATTTTCCCTGAATTAGCTCATCCAAAAAATGTTGCCACAAGCTAGATGATGTCCTTCTCTGGTCAGTTCTTAGCAAATGAATATATGTAAGTGCTGCCGAGATTGCCAGCCATACGCTAGTTCTTCCAGCAGCAATCCAAAAGGTGAAGGAAGCACAGTTTTTGTCTCCAGCTTATGTTATGCTACTGCTTTTAAAACCAAAACAGAGTTATGGGGCATTTCATCCATTCTTTCATTCATACATTGACACGTGAATTATGGCACAGACTCAGCTCGCCCTTGGAAGCACCTGGTCTAAAGAATCATGTAATCAAATGATGACAAGGTGAAGTTGATAAGTAACAGACAGACGTGAGCAGTGGGAACATGAGCTTATGAGAATAATGCTATAAGCTGAGCCCACAGTGTTGACCTCCATATGCTTTCTTCTAAAAGTAATTTACCTAGGCTGGGGATATGGCTCAAGCGGTAGCATGCTCGCCTGGCATGCGTGAGGCCCGGGTGAGGCCCGGGTTCGATCCTCAGCACCACATACAAACAAAGATGTTGTGTCTGCCGAGAACTAAAAAATAGGTATTAAAAAAATTCATAACCCACTTGAATCTAATGTATGAAATATGATATGTCAAGAGTTTTGTAATGTTTTGAACAACCAATAAAAAAATGAAAAAAAAAAGCAGACCACCTTAAAAAAAATTCTCTCTCCCTCTCTCTCTCTCTCTCTCTCACTTAAAAAAAAAAAAAAAAAGTAATTTACCTGCAGCCCTGCCTGGCTTCAGTCAATAGGATAAGTTCCATTCCTCAGCAAACAACCTGTGAAAGGTAATTCTTCCAGTAATTACAAGTGGCTTGAGAGCCTGAGGCAGGAAGATTGCAAGTTCGAGGCCAGCCTCAGCAACTTAGCAAGGCCCTGAGCAACTTAGTGAGACTCTATCTCAAAGTAAAAGAATAAAAAGAGCCTCCTCCATAAAATATGTAAGAACAGGGTCCAATTAGAACTGGTCAGCATGGACCAAAGTGACCTGGAATTGTCAGGCATAGTGAGGACTTGAAAGTGTGAAGTCATCCTGCTGTCAGTCAAAAGTCAATATGTGGGCTGGGGTTGTAGCTCAGTAGCAGAGTGCTTGCCCACTATATGTGAGGCACTGGGTTTGATCCTCAGCACCATATAAAAATAAATAAAGTAAAGGTATTGTGTCCATCTACAACTAAAAATTTAAAAAATAAATTAAAAGGTCTAGGGATAAGACTCAGTGATAAAGCATCCCTGGATTCAATTCCCAGTACAAAAATATATATATATATATCAAGAGGTGGACTTGGGCGGGACTCTTTGGAAACTTCCTTAACTCTCTAAGTTCTGGGCTGTGTAAGGGTCACAAAGCCCCCATCACCCAGGGCCACTTATTTTCTTCCTACCTGCACTTTGGGCCTGCATTTCTCCTGCAGAGAACAGGTTGCTTGCCAAGGGATGTAACATGTTCTATTGACTTAAGCCAGGCAGGGCTGCAGGTACATTGCTTTTAAAAGAAAGCATAAGGGGGTCATTACAGTGGGCCCAGTTTATAAACTTCCCTGGAACTCCCAATACAACTGGAAGACAGGAGGGGGCGCTGTCCCTCCCCTCTCTAAGAGGATCACTCTCCCTTGAGAGTGTCCTCTTTGCCCTTGTCCTATCCCTTCAATAAACTCACGCCTGCTACTCTGAGTTAAATGTCTGAAAGCTTCCCAGCATGATCACAAGAACCAGTGAGAAAGGACTGCTGAGGCTGCTCCAGCTCCCTGGCAGGTCCTTGCCCTGTAACAAAGTGATAATGAGGGACATTTTCATAGCTTTTTACTTACTGAACTCACTGCTGGGTTCGCTCATGAGCATCTCATTAGGCCTAATGGGCTGCAGCAGATATTGATTCTCTGATAAGCCAATCTTGAGCATCAGAACCTGGAGTTCCCCGGGCAGGAGGAGGGGAGCTGGGCAGAGGGGCTGTGAGAGCTAGTGACAATAGGAACAGGTCACAGGGGCTGCACAGCCCCCATGGCACATTAGCCAAGACCCAAGCCAGGCCTTTGGGCTACACTTCCTGGAGAAGCTGCCTCCCGCCATTCTAAGAAAAAGTCCCCTCACACACACCCAAAGGGGGTGATCAGGTTATGTTAAAAGTCACAGGAACATGCCTGTTTGTCCCTTTAACCTGGACCTTAAAGCGCTCAACCCTTTAAGAAGAGTTCAACCCTGATCAGTCACCATCTATGTGGCAAAAGCACAACCAGAGCAGACAACAGGGATGCGTGGAAAGCCAGCCCTTCTGGAAGGATCCTGATACTCAGGAATGAGAGCAGCCATATCCCCCACAACTCCACAGTTGGAAGGATGCAGTGGTCAAGAAAATCCAGGTGCCCTATTCTTTGAGGGTGAAGCGTCCTGGTCAAATCCCCAGGAGGGGCAGCATTGTTAGTGTAACAGCAAAGACCTAGCCTACACCACAGTGCCTTATTCCAGAACTGACCAGCTTTTCAGAAAACCCTTCCAGAGAATCAAGCCAATCAGAGCCCAAGCAGCCCTCCTGCTCCTCGGCCATTTTCTCACCTATCAAACAAAACCAAGAGGGAGGAGGCTCTGAGCTGGCCCTTTGCTCTGCTCTCTCCCCACCTTCCCACCTGGCACCCTGAAGATGTCCCCTCTTAGAATAAGGTGTCTTGCATGCCCACCTGTGGCTCTGTTGGATGCAGTGAGGTGCTGGATTAGATTGCAAAAAAAAAAAAAGCAGAAAGATTCTTGCAAAGAGGAGACAATATTTACTTGAATCTTCCAAGGATCCCTGTCATCTGACCAGGAGGATCCTAGCATCCACTTCAGTTTGACTACGTTTTACATGGGATTCTTCCTGATCTTCCTTTTCCTGAAGCATTTTCTTTAGAAAGAAAACATATTATTGTAAATTCTTTCTCTGCCACTTGGAGATGTCTGTAAATCTTTTTAAACGCCTCTTACCAGTTTTACAATCCAGGAATGTCTGTCTCAGGGACCTGGAAGCCCTCCCTTTGAAATGTAATCATCTGAGGAGAAAGCTCTCCTCCGGTCCAGGACACCTGGTCCCCACTCCCCACTCCTGAGGAGCAAACACAGATGGCCCATGACCTCTCCCCTTGATCTTCCAGCACTTGGACTGGCTCCCTCCTCCCTCCCTCTGCCTAGGAGTGCTGGGCTCACCCTGAGTGCTGCTCCCTGGCCCCATCGCCATAGCCTTCAAGAGTCTTTTGTGATCATTTCTCTTTGCCTAGTGCAGTTTCTGCCTGGACACCCTCCTCCTCACGCCTCCTGAACCGGTCTTGTTCTTTGCAGCAGTGGCCACCAAACTTGAGCTTGTTTTCAAATCACCTGGAAGACGAGTTAAAACAGTTTCTGAAGCTGTGGGTCGGGCTGGGCCTCGAGGATTCCATTTCCAGGAAATTTCCAGATGAGACCCTGCTGCTCCAGAGACCAACCAGCCTTAAGAACCCCCTGAGCCTGTCCTTTGCCATCTGTCTCAACCCTTGTAACCCTCGGAGGCCCCTTCAGTGAACGGAGAGCCTACTATACCATCCCACAATGGGGCCATTTCCAGAACGGAGGGAAATGTCTCCTTTCCAGCAATCTATTCCCTATCCCCTGCCATTTAACACCCTTCCTCCTCCCTGTCCTCTCCTTCCACCCCCAGGTCACACAATTCCCCTTCCAACCAGCCTTCCCCTAAAAATATCTGCTACTCCTTAGGGTGGCACTTGCTTTTGTTTCTTCATATCCAAATCCTTGTGAAGCCCCCTGCACTCTGCCTCCCTGGGGAGCCCTGAGGGGGGCTTTCCTCAGCTCCCTGGTTACCTAGCAACATGTCTCCTCCCTGAGAAGTCACCACCCCTGCCGAGATGCCAGCCCAGGGTACACACAACAAAGCCCTGATCATTAGCACGGTGCTGAGTGGCTGCTACCCAGGGCCTCCAGGGCCCCCTCTGGGACTGAGCCTGCCACACTGCTCCTCCAGGGAACGGGGAGTGAAGGCAGCTTGTCAGGCTCCTGAGTCGCTGGGAATTTAATTGCCCCCAGCCCACCACCTTTGGAATTCATAATGGATGGAGCCATAATGGTCTTTCATTGTCATCTGCAAGCCACCAGGGCTGCGTGAACGGTGAAAGACCCCGACTGTATTCATGCACGTGTTTCTATTTTGCTACTACATCCTCTTCTTCAGACTTCAAAGCAAAGGTGCTTTTCTTTCCTCCTGCAAAAGCCTTTATGAAAGAAGGTGTTTGCTTAACACTTCAAGCTTCCCAACGACATCCTTTGTTCCTTCTCTACATATTCATGGATTAGCTGCTTTGGCCCAGGCTTGGTAATGACTTTAATCTGTCATAGAAAACATAGGTGCCCCAGATGGGGCTTACTCAGTGGAAAGAATGGGATACAAACTTCGTTCTTGGACCAAAGGAGGAAGGAAGATTTTTCAACATCACTTTCTGTAATCCTGAAAGAAACAGAAGAATAGGAGACGAGGAAGTAAGAGATACAGAAAGAGAAAAAATGAACTTCATTTAAAGAAAAAGGCATTCATACAAGTAATACTTAGAACAATGTAAGTCACCCAGGTATCCAATAGGTGAATTGCCAAACCGCATAGTAATATAACCAAAAGTCATTATATCAGCTTATAAATGGCAGGCCACTTCTATGGACCATCCTGATCACAGAGAGAAATATCTATGTTAGATATACATAATGTGTGTGATATGCAAGTGTATGTTAAATATATTTATATAGCAAGAGTAAGTCATGGAGAAAGAATCCAAAAGAGATTGAACACACCAAAGAGTTTGAACACACTGTTTGAATTAGAATATGTGAAAAGATGAACAGTAGATCTCTGCTATCCAATAGGTAGACGCTAGCCACATGTGGTTACTGAGTACTTGATATGTGGCTGGTCTAAATCGAGATGTGTTATGAATGAAAAATGTATTTCAAAGATTCAGTGTTAAAAATGATTGTAAAATATTTTGTGAATATTCTTTATATTGACTACACATTTAAATTATTTCCAAATATATTGAGTTGAATGATTAGCTTTGCATTTGTTTTCTTTTCATGTTTTCAATATGGTTACCAAAAATTTTAAATTACACATGACTCATATTTGTGGTTTGCATTACACTTCTATTGGATGGTTCTGGTTATGGAGTTTAATGTTTGCTAGGTTCTATAAAATTGCTAAGCTTCTTAGTTTGTTTATATTTATGAGTGTAAGAGTACTGGAATATAGAATTAAATAATTCCACACAGACCAGCTCTAGGGTTGGCTTTCTGCATCCTACAAGGAACTTCAGACAAATAATGGAAAGTGTGGCTTCCCTGGGGAGATGGGAGGGAGTGGAGAATGGAAGGAGGGAAAGGAGGAATTAATGGAGAGGGAACAGGAAGAAGGTGATAGGGTCATTGGGAACAGCAAGACTCTGGAGTCATGTCACTTCTCACTCTGGAGGAGACATCCTTCCCAAACCAACTTTTCTATTGGGTTACTCGGCCTCTTGGAGTAGAGAAAGACCCTGCTACTAATTATCCTAGGAAGAAGAGCACGTTCATAAGCTAAGAGTCAATTATATGTCTTAAGGCAGAATTTATTATTTTTCATTATTTATGTGTTGCTTTGTTGTTCAGATTCTTTCCTTCAGGAGTATTTGTTGACTGTAGATTTCAAAGGGTGGTAGAGTGGGTAGCATGCTACTGGTTTCTGAGAGCAGTGTGCTGAGGAGAACCCTGCTGGTCCTGAGGATGGGACAGAGGTGTGGAGTGTCATAGTAAACAGAGACATGAGAGCAAACCTTTCTCACCAATGTTGAACTGAGGACTCATGAAACTGTGACCAGAATGTCCTGGTAACCAGGAGAGCCAACATATGCTCTTAAAAGTCTTGTGAGGGGGTAGTTTACGTGGAGCCTAGACCAGCTCTTCATTTCTGAGACTTCCTGGACCTGAGAGACAATAGTCCTTTATAGTCCTGCAGGTGGCTCCCTTGGGGAGCTACTCCATTTGTCGTGGGTAAATCACCCCCAATGGTCATGGAAGTCTGTTAAACTTGTAATAATCTCTTGTTCCAAAAGAAAAAAAATACATGATGGTATAATATTTCTCCTTTTTTAAATATTTTTTATTATTCTTTAATTATCGGTGGACACAACATCTTTGTATGTGGTGCTGAGGATCGAACCCGGGCGGCACACATGCCAAGTGAGCACGCTACCGCTTGAGCCACAACCCCAGCCCAATATTTCTCCTTAAGAAAAAGAAATTATTCAACTATCAAGTTCCATTTACTAATAAACCTTAATTTAAATTCTTCTAGGTAACATTCATTCATTTAACAAATATTGAGCCTCTGATTACGAACTGTAGTGTAGTTGAGATCCTAAAATCTGAAAGACTCTGAGTTCAAATCATGGCTCTACTACTTTCTGTCTGGGTGAACTTGGGCAAATTATTTGATTTCCCTGAGCTTCTATCTTCCTCTGTAAAAAGGGGTGTTGTCACCCACTTCAATCAAAGTGTGGAATATGATATGTCAAGAAATTTGTAATGTTTTGAACAACAAACAATAAAAAATTTAAAAAAAAAAAGGGGTGTTGTCGTCAGATTTTCCACTATTGCGACAGAAAGGCCCAACCAGAACAATTGTAGAGAAGGAAAAGTTTACTTGGGGGATCACAGTTTTGGAGGTCTCAGTCCATAGACAGCGGGTTTCATTTCTCAGGGCTCAAGGTGAGGCAGAACATCCTGGTGAAAGACTGAGGCAGAGGGAAGCAGCTCACATGATGATCAGAAAGCAGAGAGAGACTCCACTCATCAGACACAAAATATAAACCCCAAAGGCTCGCCCCCCACCTGCTAAGAGCCACAGCCAAATAATATATTGCATGGCATTTTTGGTTGAAAGGTGACGCCAGCAAGCCATTGAGATGATATGATTATGTTTAGATCTGCATTCATATGGATATTGGACTCCTGCTGTTCATCTCAGCCTGCTACTCCTGGAGAGTTCCCATTGGTTGGGGAAGTGAGGTAGGAGGGAATTCCGGAGGAGGGACTTCCTGTTGGGGTCCGGGGAGACCACCGCGTGGGTTGGTCGGCAATCTTCCCGGGAGGATACGGGGCATTGGCGGCAGTTTCAAAAATAAAGTTTGTTCCTGCTTGAGTGGCTCGTGATTTTGTGCCCAGCCAGACTGCGGCACCCACCCCCTCCTCCAGCCACACCCTACCCACCTTCAGTTAGCACTCAGTTAATCCCACCAGGGAATTAATTCACTGATTGGGTTAAGGTTCTCATAAACCAATCATTTCCCCTCTGAATCTTCTTGCATTATCTAACACATGAGCTTTTGGCGGATACCTCACAACCAAACCATAACAAGGGGTAATAATATCATATTATTGCAAGAATTCAATGAGTTTCTAGATTGAAAACATGAAAAATACCAGCACAAAGAATGTGCTGAGTGAGTATTTGTTATGTGCTACTCAGTGAGTGATGGGAAAGCCAAAGACTATCATCATAGACTTTGACCTCATGGCGACTCTGGTAGTCTGTCACATGGGGTATTTTATTTCATCTTCATAGCTAGTTAACACTGATAATCTGAGGTCCAGACAGACTAGACTGCCTGCCTGAGATCATGCACATAATGAAAGACAGGTGTGATTCCCAGCTGGTTGTTGTGAGACTAAGTCCAGGGCTCTTGGTGCGATAGTATTTGCCTTTCTAGTCTTCTAGAAGCCAAGACTTAGCTTAGCTTACAAAGCCCACCAGCACTCTATTCCCCATTGCATGAACAGAGATATTTTCCTTGTTGCAGTATTAGTTAGACTGTCTGGGAAAGCAAGCAACCGAAGGAAAGTCTGCACTGAATTTGGCTTACGCATTAAGATAAATCATCTCACATTAAAGAAAAAAGTCCATGAGGTTGCTCCGAGATTTGATGATTTAATGACATCAAGAAGAAACCAGATTCCTTCCATCTCTGCTCTGCCTTCTGCAAGGTGCCAGCTTTGTGCCAGGGTCACAAGGGGGCCACCACCTCTCTAGGTGTTCTATGCAGATACAACTACAGCCCCCAAAGAAGAGAGGACAGTTTTTCAGAAACTGTCATTGATGTTTTGTAAGATCAGAGCCCATCCTTACGCCAGGCTCTGGAAAAGAAAATGGATTTATCATGATTGGCTCAACAAAACCTCCATCCAACCCTGGATGGGGAACAGAGTCACCTTCATGAAGCAGAGGCCACTTGAAGGAAGATGAGCATGACCATAGAATCAGCACTCCCACTGCTGGCCGTGTGGGCACGCAGTGGCATCTGCTGCAGATAGATCACACAGCACCCACCGTCACCAGGGAGCATGCATCAAGTGTCAGTTCAGCAGCTGACAGAGTCCTCATCCCAATTTAGTTAAAAATCCTGCATCAAAGTGGGCTGTAGAAAGGGTTCAGTGGTGATGCTTGCCGTACTGCTTGGATGAAGTTGGTACAATTTTCCCCAAACCCATTTTTATTTTGAGAGCTTGCTTGGAATCATCTAAACTTCTAAGTTGTTCCAACCAGTTTAAATCTTTTTTTTTATTAGTGCATTATAATTACACATAATAGTGAAATTCATTAAGTTTTTAAGTCTTTTAAGACATTTGTGGTTATTTCATTTTTTTAAAATCACAAAAAAGAGAAGGGTAACAGGTAGCCAACAATGTAAAGGGACGTGTACCAGCCAAAGGGGAAAGTATCCTTCCTAGGAGGCAAGATTTTATGGAATTCCTGGATCTTTTCTGTGCCTGATTGTTGAGGTCTTGACAGCTCTTCAGTTGAGGAATAGGGTCATGTCTGTTAAACTAATTGTAGCTGTTCACTCCACTATATAATTTTACAACATTTCAGCTTCAAACAGAATGACTTCAATAAACATAAAGCAGACTGACACATCCCAGATTTCTGCAGTTTATTTTACACCAAGAAATTACATTTAGAGATTTCTAGACACATGCTATAAATGAAAATTCAACAGGAAGTTTCTTTCACTTCCTCTAGATCTGACCTATATTTCAAAAATATATGAGTGGGCTATAAACAGGAACTTCTCTTGCTGCCATTATTCACACCAAGTTTTCTGAAGATTTTTTTTTCTCTTCTGTGACTCTCATGGCCATTGAGGGAATTGTAGACAATGGGAGACTTTATACAGCCCTAAGTGAAGCAGCAAATGTTATCAATGGGACGGCCGGTTGTGTGGTTTTAGGCTCCCTGTGTCTATCTGAAGAGTCAGACTCCTTGCGCCTGGCATGGAATAGACGAAACCCATTGTTTTTCTACCTCTGCAACCTTAGATTTTTTTAATGTGAGTGCCCATTTGCTGGCTATGTCTTCCCCATATCATAGAACACTAGTCTATCTACTCTAAGTGAAGGATGTACTTCTGAATTAGATCTAGTGTACACACCGTCTGTGGTTTGAATACATGTTGTCATTTAAACCCAAAGGTTATAATTGGAGCTTTAAGGAGATGACTAAGTCATGAGGACCCCACCCTTGCTAATGGAATCAATACCCTCGTAAAAGGGCTCAAAGCAACCAGCTAGGATTTTGCCCTTCTGCCTTCCACCATGTGAGTACACAGTGCTCAGGTTTTTCCACCACACAAGGATCTAGCCAAAAGGTGCCATCTTGGAAGCAGAGAATAGCCCTCACCAGACGTGGAATCTTCTGGCATCAGAACACAGACCTGATATTGTTCCTAGAGATGTATATGGATTTATGCCTGGCAAAATATATATTGCACAGAAGCTTTCCTTTTCATTTTAGCATGACTTCCACAAAATAGATGGATAAGGTGCTTCTACCAGAGCAACCCCTGTCCCTCTCATCACAGGCAAAAGGCCAGAGGGCATGAAGGAGAAGAAAGCTCCCTGAAGTAGTAAACGTGTTAATTTGCTTAGGGATCAGAAACTGAAGAACAGCTTGGTGCAGAGACCGAGGAAGTTACAGGTAGCTCCTGACACTTCCATCTTTAGCAAGGATTTAAAACTCAATACATCCAGGGGACAGACAGAATAAATTATCACATGGCTAATGTAAGACTACAGGAGTGACTAGGTCTGGCATAAGTAGAAGAGTACAAACCCTGCCAACAGGCATTCAAACTTTAATTTTTTAAAAAAAAATTTGAGAAATAGTAACTGTCCAAATAAAATGTGGCCTCTGGGTGCTAAACATGAACTTATGTGAAAGAACGGCTAGAGAGACGTCTACTGTGTTAAGTACTTCTGCTTCAATGTGAACTTGCCAGGATGTACTTGAACGCAATGCAAAGTGTTGCATGTGTTAAGTCTCGCACTGGCCTTGGGTTCATTGAGACAGACATGTGAATCTGTGTGTGTACGTGGTACCAGTGACGGAACCCAGGGGTGCTTAACCTCTGAGACACATCCCAGCCCTTTATATATTTTATTTTGAGACACGGTCTCCCTAGGCTGCTGAGGCTGGCTTTTGAACTCATAGTCCTCTGTCTCAGCCTCCCAAGCCCTGGTTCTTAGCACCTAACAACAACAACGAAATCATCACCAGGACTCAGAGTCCTCCCTACATGGCAGGCTCTCTCTCTTCCAAGCACTTCATACATATTAACTCATTTTAAACACTCGAAAGAACTTTATAATGTGGACACTCCCACCCTAAAGGTCAGGAAACAGAGGCCCAAGGGTCACTGGTAGGAAGTGGTGGAGGTTGTGTTTGACCCAGGACAGATCCTCACCCATTGCTTCTCCACTAAGCTCCAATCCTATTGAGGATTTCAGTGGCTCAGCGTGATCTGGGGATCATAATCACACTGACTCAATCACTTAGTTCACTTGAAGCTTAAATTTCAAAGTTTTTTGGAAAACACATTTCCTTGTAATCCAGTACACACACATACGAGCTAAATATCTCACAACGTGCAAGACACGCAGAATATTTTCTCTTCTTTTCTGTTCTCCGCCATTTTTTTCCAGGCCAGTCTCAAATAATTAAATAGATTTATGCAATTTGGAAATCACTACTGAAAGGATCTTTTCTCAGTCCAAATGGGCATATACGGAAATGCTGATTGACATGATATACAGGAAAAAAAATGTATCTTCATAAAAATGATTTACCATTGCCTGGTTTTTACCTCCCAGTGGGAGGCATTAGCATACTAGCAAAATGGTGAATTAGCGTCACTCTCTGCAAGCACAATGCCTCTTTCATAATTGTCACAGTCAAGAAACAATTTTTAGCACAGAACACCAACCTTACATATTCAGCTGCTGCACTGAAATCTCACTACTGTCCTCTATTCAAAAGTTGCTCCATACATACGACTTAGAGCAGCCGAGTAAAGGGAATTTACTTTTTCTTTCCTTTCTTCTTTTCTTCCCTTTTATTTACTTGTTTTTAGTATTTATTTTTTAGTTGGACACAATACCTTTATTTATTTATTTTGATGTGGTGCTGAGGATCGAACCTCGCACATGCTAGATGAGCACTCTATTGCTGAGCCACGACCCCAGCCCCGCCACTTCTTGTTATTTTTGTGTGTGTGTGTTATTGTTCTTTTTCTTTGTTCTATCTTTCCTTCCTTCTTCTTTTTCTCGTTCTTTAATTCAACAACAAAGTATTGGCCATTACCAGCCATTACCAAGACAGTCACATTCCTCACCAGGTGGCACTTATAATTGGAGCGAAGGAATGAAGTAAACTGGACCCTCAGCCCTGACCTTGACATGAAGACATGGGTTTAGTTCCTTCCCTCACACTCTGAATCACTGATATAGCAAAATACTTCTCAAAAGCAGTTCAAAGCCGCGAGCTTTAATCCCAGTGCTGGAGGCCGAGGCAGGAGGATTGCAAATTCAAAGTCAGCCTCCACAACTTAGCAAGACCTTGTCTCAAAATAAAATACAAAAAGGCTGGGGATATGGCTCAGTGTTAAGTGCCCCTGGTTCAATCCCTGGTACCAAAAAACAAAAAACAAACAAAGAAATTCAATATTTTTTGTGAAGACATCAGGCATCTAAAGTGAAAACAAAATCAAAACTAATATTTCTCATGCATTATACATTTGTACTAGAAGATTTCTGCACAGCAATCAAGACCAGAAAAGAAATCTGTGTTTGGTTTTTATTAGGTCCCCTAATCAGGCACCTCTGATGATTTACCTCACTCCTGAGTTTTATAGCTATCTCTAGGATTGAGACCTCAAACACCCCAAAATCAGACATGGATGGTGGCAATTTCTATTTTCACCTAATATCCAAGTAATTGAGGCTAGGCTGTGTATTTTTAGTTCCAGTAATTTGATCAACTTAGTTTGGATCCTCTGCTTAGTGAAAATCCCAAGGAGTTACGAGTGATACTGTTAGTACAATATCACCCTATAGTTAGCGGGGACAGATATTAAACTGGTATAAATTTCACTAAGAGATTTTTACAGATATAGGAAACAGGGAATTAGATAAGAATCCAAAGAACTCTTTCTCTTCCTTCAGTCTTTATTCAGTGGCCACCCAACAAAGCCCATTAGCATGTACCCACTCCCAGCCTCTGTTACCCTGTTCTATTCTTTTTTTTTCTTTTTAATTATACTTAACACCTCCTAACATACTTCATGACTGAGTTATAGAACATATTTGTGTTAAACATATTAATATCTTTAGTACATCGAGTGTTGTTGTTATTGTACTGGCTCCCACTCCCACTCATCAGAAAACACACTTCTAACAGGACAGGAAGGTTTTCTGTTTTGCTTATTGACGTATATCAAGCCCTATAAATAAACATATACTGATTGATTGACTGCATGTCTTCGTCTGTTTTGTGCTGCTGTAACACAATACCTAAGAGTGGGTAGTTTATGCATAACAGATTTATTTCTTGGAGTTCTAGAACCTGGGAAGTTCAAGGTCAAGGAGGTCCACATCTAGCTAGTGTTTTCTTGATGAATCATCCCATGGCAGAAGCAGAAGGGCAAGAGAAAGAAACAGAGAGAGGGAAAGAGAGTTGACCTCATCTTTTTTTATCAGAACCCACTCCTGCAATAATGATATCAGTGCATTCACAAGAGCACAGCCCTCATGACTCATCATCTGTTGAAGGTCCCGCCTCTCAAAATTGTTGTATTGGGGATTTAGTTTCCAACACACAAGAATTGAGGGACATATTGGATATATAAAGGAAAAATGCCTCTACTGATTCTCTAGTATGATCCATGGAATCAAACTGTTTGGGTTCACCTACCACCAATTCTATTTATTAGCTGAAAATCTAAGGCAAGTTATTTAATGCCCTCAGTATCCCAGTTTTCTCAACAATAAAATAGATACAGCAATAGCTACCTAGTTCTCAATGGGTGCCATGGCTCATGCCTGTAATCCCAGCAGCTGAGGAGGCTGAGACAGGAGGATCTCAAGTTCAAAGCCAGCCTCTGTAAAAGCGAGGCTCTAAGCAACTCAGTGAGACCTTATTTCTAAATAAAATGTGGGGATGTGTCTCAGTGTTTGAGTGTCCCTGAGTTCAATCCCTGCTACCCCCCAAAAAATAATACCTAGTTTTCAAAGATCTTTTAAGAGCTAATTCAGGCAATCTTCCTAAACCAGAACATGCTAAGTCCTGAATTTGTTAGTATTGGTGGGCATCTGGCCTCTTAATACATCTTATTCCATTTTAATGCAGGACCCTGACCCGGCAGAAGTAGAATCCCTCCAGGAATTTTACAAGGACTCTTGGCAAATCTGATTAAAACCATTGTGTTGGTCAGCTTTCCATCACCATGACCAAAATGCCTGACAAGAACAACTTAGAAGAGGAAAGATGTATCTTGGCTCACTTTTTCAGAGGCTCAGTCCTGGGTGGACTGGCTCCAGGAAGCAACATCAAGACGAGGAAAGCTTCTCAGCTCAGGGCAGCAAAGAAGCAGGGAGAGAGAGAAGAGCCACTACACAGTCCCCCCGGGCACTCCCCCAGGGACCTGCTGCCTCCAGCCACACCCCACCTGCCCGTTACCAGCCAGTTCCCCATTCAAACCATTAACCCACCAAGTGGGTGGATTCGCTGGTGAGCTTGCCACCCTCAAGGTCCAATCACTCCCTAAATCGCCCTACCCTGGAACTTGCTACACTGGGGACCGTGCTTTCAACACAGGAGACTTGGGGCCACATTGCAAATTCAAACATTAAAAAAAAATTTTTTTTGGAAATTAAAATAAAGATCAGTCTTAGAAACACAGAATTCTTGTGAAAAATAGGAGGTTCTGACTCTTTTTCCTCTGAATAGCAAAGAATGAAACCACCAATCCTCTTCCCTATACTCTAAATCCACCCAAAACAGGGATTCCAGAATGAAATTCCTATAGAAACCAACAGACATGATGTTGTAAACAAAAAGATAGGTTACCTTACAATTAAAAAAAAAATGGGGAAAAGCATATCCCAGAAATAGGGCCCTTTTAATTCTCTGTGTAGACAATTGAGAAAAGCACATGCACCCAGCCATATTCAATTGCCAGGGGGCCAACACAAAGAGGCCAAGTGCTGGCACTGTGGCCAACACCACCACACTCGGCGTAAGTAAGTGATTACTTGCCATCATTTTAAAGTGAGAGAAATAAGATTTTATGTTTGTTTTCAGTTACCCACATTATAAATGGCACCCTAAACGGCCCAGCCTCAGGGTTACCAGAGACACAGGTTTCAATGCTTTAAAATTGGTGTGTAAAATATGAACGTAAGCCATTATTTTGGTATTTACTCCAATCCCTGTATCTGTTTGCCAAGAATTGGTCCCACTGAGCATGTGGGAAGGCAGATCATCCTTGGCTGTCCTGAGGACGCGGCTTATGATGGCTTTGACAGAGGGTAGTGCTGAAAGAGGATGGTCACCCTTTGACCTAGGAATTTCATTTCTAGACCTTAGAACATAGCCCAAGAGAGGTCCAGAGAATCACCCACAAGAATATTCACTAGATATCACTTGTTTAAATTATTTAAAAGAGGCAAAGTGATGTCTCAAAATTGGAGATGACGTAGAATGGGTACAGATGTAAGGCTGTAGACCAGGGACAGGAGAGTTAACAGTCCATGGACCAAACCCAAACTGTCTGCCTTTTTGTAAATGCAGATTTTGGGGAACGCAGGCACAACCACCCATTTATGTATTGCCTATAGCTGTTTTTTGCTACAGCAGCAGATTGAATAATCACAATAGAAATTGCAATGTATTCGTTTCTTGTTGCCAAATATAACAAATTGCCAAAAATTTTTAGCAGCTTAAACAACACCAATTTCTCAGGATTTTAGAGGTCAAATGTCCTAAAATCAAGGCGCTGGCAGAACTGAATTCCTTTCTGAGGCCCTAGTAGAGACTGTTTCCTTGCCTTTTCTAGCATCTAGAAATCACTCATATTCCTTGGCTCATGGGCTCATCCTGCCTCTCTAAAGGAGATAGAACAGAATCCTACAATCTCTTTCTGACTCCAAGCGCTTAGTGTCCTTCTTAAGAACTCCTGTGATTACATTGGGCCCACCCAGATAACCCAGTCAAAAAAATCTCATGTCCAGATCCTTAATTTGCTCACATCCACAAATCTCTTTCAGTGATTTGGATGCAGATATTTGTGGGGACAGGTTGTTCTTCATTTTACTATACCATGTAATTCACAAAGTTTCAAACATGTACTATCTGGTCCTTTGTAAGAACTTTGCCAATCTCTACTTTGGACCTTAGGACTAAAGAATCAGAGCAGTAGCACTTGGCTTAAGGGAAGAGTTGCTTTGCCACGTAAACCCAAGAGTTGCCCTCTGTATTAGTTAGCTTTCTGTCACTATAACAGAATACCTGAAGCAATTCACTTACAAAGAGAAAAGGTTTATTTTGACACACAGTTTTGGAGCTTCCTGTCTTAGTCAGCGATTTTGCTGCTGTGACTAAAAGATCTGACCAGAACAATTTTAGGGGAGGAAAAGTTTATTTGAGGGCTCATGGTTTCAGAGGTCTTAGTCCATAGAAGTCTCCTCCGTTCCTTGAGGCTCTAAGTGAGGCAGAACGTCGTGACAGAAAAACGTGGCAGAGGGAAGCAGCTCACCTGGTGATCGGCCAGCACAGAGAGGTCTCCAATTGCCAGATACAAACATGTACCCCAGGGCTGGAGTTATGGCTCAGAGGTAGAGCGCTCACCTCACACCTGCAAGGCTCTGGGTTCGATTCTCAGCCCAATATAAATAAATAAAATAAAGTTATTTTAAAAAAGAAAGGAGATTATATTCTTAAAAAAAAAAAACATGTACCCCAAAGCTCTGCTCCCAGTGAACCTCTTCCTCCAACCACACCACACCTGCCTCCAGTCACCACCCAGTTAATCCCATCAGGGATCAATTCACCAATTAGGTTAAGGCCATAACCCAATCATTTCTCCCCGGAGCCTTCTTGCATTGTCTCACACGTGAGCTTTTAGGGGAAAACCTCAACATCCAAACCATAACAGTTAAGTCCATGATCAGGTGTCCCTACCACTTTCAACCTCTTGGGGTGCCAGATGGTGATGTGGGGAGAACATGGCGGACTGTTCAGCTCACAAGACAGGAAGTGAAAAAGAAGAGTCAGGGCAGTACCTGACCTCGTGGGGACATGGGGATGGTCAATAGGTCCCAGCCTCCCACATAGAGCACAACTATTTGGGGACATAATGGGTTAAATTTGCTGTATATCCGCTGCTTGGCCCAGAGCCTGGTGCACTGGGTTGCTAGTGGAAGTCTGTAGAAGAAACTCCTCCTGGACTAGCTTCATTCTGCTGAAGATCAGAGAAAGAGAGACCCCACTGAGCCAGGGGATGGCAGGAATTCTATCTGCAGAAAAATAACGATTCCTTGCTCCACGACAATTTTCCTAGACGTGATATCTCCAGGGTTCAAATACCAGCCTGTCTTCAGACGCTCTTAATAAATGCATGGTCTGTCGAGTCTTTTGCTTCTTATCAAGAGGACTTCTAGGCTGACATGTAAAATGATTAAGGGGCAGAGATAACAGAAGCAGATTTGGCTTTGGATTTGAAGGCGGAGTATGTGAAATCAGCGGTGGTCTTCACTAAGGATAGTAAAAACTATTATACTCATCTCTGTTCCACTTTCACAAAAGCACAAATGAATCACGAAGCTGATGTGTGGCGTTTAATGCAGGAATTCCACCAGCTCTGGATTAGACACCTAGAAAACGGAGACCTCGCATGGATTTATCACATAAAAACTGTTCAGTTTTGAAGTGAGGCCGTTGACTCTCATTCGGGTCATGTCTTCATGCCCCAAACACTATCACCTGTTTTGCAGACCTTTTTCCTGTGGCAGTTAGTTGTATTCATTTATTGCACAATTAATCGGGGTAATTTCGGGGGGGGGGGAAGGGTAGCAGGGATTGAACTCAGGGGCACACGACTACTGAGCCATACCCCAGCCCTATTTTGTATTTTATTTAAAGACAGGGTCGCGCTGAGTTATTTAGCACCTCGCTTTTTGCTGAGGCTGGCTTTGAACTTGCGATCCTCCTGCCTCAGCCTCCTGAGCTGCAGGGATGACAGGCGTGCACCACCGTGCCCAGCTTGATTGGGGTGATTTTTAAAGACATCTTCTTCCATCAGTTTTTATCACAGTTTCTGGGGGGAAGCCAGCTCATCCTCAGTCTGATTTATAGACCCTCGTCAGCCAGGGGGCGCCATTCCCACCTTCAGTCTAACCCCTTGGAGCCAGGACTCCTCTACGTGCCTCAAAACCCCACTCCCTGGAGGCTCCTGTCCTCCAGGGACGATTTCAGCTCTCGGGTTGAACCATTTTTCTCTGCCTCCTGTCCTACGGCATCTTAGGCGACCCCAGTATCTGCCTGGGTGGAGCTCCTGGTTTCTTCCCTTGTCTCTCCCTTTCAGCCACGGCTCTCGTGGACACGCCGTGGCCTCGTGCCCCAGGTCCAGTCCTCTCTGAACTCCTAACACTGTCATGTCCCTGGTTCCCCAGTGACTTCTCGGACCACATCGTTCACCTCTGCAGCCCCACCTGGCTTCTGGAGTCACCTCTGTCCTCACCGCCTGGCCAAGCCCCCACCTACGATCCCGTCTCCTCCCCTGCACCCCCGCCCACTTCATCCAGAGGAAAATGGACCCTTACAGAAGAACACACCTGGAACGGTTGCCACTCGATCTGCACACCCGCCCTCTTCCTCCTTCTCCCCTGCCCTCCAGGTTCAACGGCCGAGGTCACCCTGGTCCCCCGCTCTCCTGGACTCTGCGCCCTCCTCAGCTGTCTTCACATGGAGGATTAGCGGCTCTCCTTGTCTTCAGTTTTCCCTCTTCCCTCCTGTAGACTATTCCTCCAGCATCAGCATGTCCATTTGGACCCGTCTTAGAAGTGAAATCAAAACCCTCGCACTCCCCACTCTCCTCCACTCCCAACCACCAACATGGTCCCCACCAGAGCCCCCCACTGGCCTGGTGACGTCCTCCATCGCCAACGTCCAGGCAGCACTTGCCACTACACCCCCCCCCCTTCCTCTCTGGAATCCACAAGCACTCGCTGGGTCTCCTCCTCCTCCCTCTCTCTTCCCCCTGCTTGGCCTCCATCTCCTTCCTAGACTCCTCCTTCTATGTTTCCCCCTCGGGCTCTGGCCCCAGCTCTCCTCCCTCCACTCCCCCAGCTCTCCCTGGATGAGCTCAGTGACCGACGGGGTCTCACTGACTGAAGTCTGACCACTCTCAGTCCCTTTTCCTCATCAGATCTTCCTTCTGCTCCACAGAGCCAGCTGATCACAGGATGCCTTCCCTGGGCGGACTCCTGACAATGCCCAGACTCTTCCTGCCCCAAACCAACTCGTTGTGTCTTCTCCTCCCAGCTCACTCCCCAGTCACAATAATGACCTCGGGACTCACCTGTCGCCCAGCCTGGATCTATAATCCTGATGCCCCCCCCCTCTTGCCTCAGATCTAATCGATGGCCAACTCTTCTTTCAATTCTCCATTCTAGATATGGGTCTATCTGGCTCCTCACCTTCAGTGCCACCTTTGTTCCAGGACACTAAGGCTCCTAACTTCTTGTTAGCCATCTTTCTGTCACTGTAACAAAACACCTGACATAATCAACTTTTAAAGAGGAAAGGTTTGTCTGACTCATGGTTTCAGACCATAGTCACTCGACCCTGAGGCTGTGGGACTGTGGTGGCACAGTACACCACTGCAGGAGCCCTTGGTGGAGGAGCTGCTCACCTCACGGCGGCTGTGAAGCAACGACAAAGAGAGGAAGAGGCCAGTGTCCTCATATCCCCTCCAAGGGCAGGCCCCCAGCCACCTAACTTCTCCCCGCCTCCTAGCGGTGCCGCCCCCTCCCCATGGCACCACAGGCTGGGGAACAAGTCCTCAGTATGTAGACCTTTGGGCGACATTTTGGGTCCAAACTGCAGCACTGATCTTGCATCAGCTCTACATGACCTGCGGTGCTCCTCTGATTTGCCCTGCACTTCCCACCTGGGCTCTGCTGCCTGGCCCCTCACCTCTGTCCCCGTCCCCTTCTCTGCATGCCCCCTTGTGCCCCACACCACACTCCAGGGCCTGGTCTGCTCTTCCTGCTCTCCAAGCCTGTCCACCACTCCGTCTGACCCTGACCAGCTTCCAGGCCCCGCTCCGACATCACAAGAAGCTTCTACAGGGGTTCAGTGAAGCTGCTCCCCAGCAACCAGTGCTATTCCACCCCCGACCCCTGGAACCTGTGACTGTCACCTGGCTGGGCCATAGCGGGGATGAGCTAAAGGTCCCCGGGGGAGAGGCTAACCTTGAGCGTGCATAGCCCTGCCTCTGTCTGCCCGGGTACCAAACCCTAGACCGTGTGGCTTGAAAAACTGATTTTTTTTTTCCTTCACATTCTAGAGTCTGAAGTCCAACATCAGGACAATCTGGTGAGATCTCTGTCTCTGGCTTAGAGACAGTTGCCTCCTGAGGCCGTGCCTTGCTGTGTGTGCAAGGAGAGAGGGGGCGGGAGAGACAGGGAGGGGTCTGGTCTCGCTTCCTCTTCTTTTTTTTTTTTAATTTTTTTTAGATATTCATGACAGTAGCGTGTATTTTGATATGTCATACACATACGTAGAGCGTAACTCCCCACTTTTGTGGTTTGCGTGGTGTGGAGTTCCACTGGTCGGGTACTCATATATGAACGTGGGAAAGAGATGTCCAATTCATCCCGCTACCTCTCCTACTCCCATCCCCCTCCCTTATCTTCATTCCCCTTGGTCTAATGAACTTCTATCCTTCCCTCCTTACCCTTACTGTGTGTTAGTACTCACATATCAGAGAGAATATTTGGCCTCTGGAGGATTGTCTTATTCCACTTAGCATGATAGTCTCCAGTTCCGTCCATTCACTGGCAAATGCCAAAATTCATTCTGTATTATGGCTGAGTAATATTCCATTGTGTATATGTACCACATTTTCTCTATCCATTCATCTGTTGAAGGGTACCTAAGTTGGTTCCACAATTCAGCTATTGTGAATTGAGCTGCTATAAACATTGATGTGGCTGTGTCCCTGTAGTATGCTGATTTTAAGTCCTTTGGGTATATGCAGAAGAGTGGGATAACTGGGTCAAAGAGTGGTTTCATTCCAAGTCTTTTGATCTTCCTCTTCTCTTACAGGCACTAGTCCTACTGGATTAGGGGCCTCATCCTGAGACCTCCTTTAATCTCACTGACTCCTAAAGTCCCTGTCTCCAAACCCAGTCACATGGAGAGCGAGGGCTTCGGCTCAAGGATGGGCAAAGGAGAGGGCCCCTATTGACCCCATAAGGAATCCTAAGGGAAATCTTATGTATTCTTATAATGGAGACACCCAGAGTCAGAAGGAGGAGGTAATGTGACCACAGAGGCAGACAGTCACCTTGCAGTCACAGAGAAGGGATGGCTGGAGCCACCAGATGTGGGAGCCCCAGGGAGCGGACCCTCCCACAGAGCCTCCCCAGGGAGCGTCGTCCAGCCAACACCTGGTCTCACCTTCTGGCCTCAGAATCTCGAGAGGATAACATTTTGTTGCTTCAAACCATGCAGTTTATGCAGAAGCCACAGGAACTGCTATACTCCTGGGACCTCACAGATAAGGTTAGGGCCCCTCCAGCTGCTCCCCCGTGTCCCCAATGCCCTTTCCAGCATCTATGTCACACTCCACTATGAGGGTGTTGATGTCCATCTGCCCTGCCAGGCTGCAAGTTGGTGAGTTCAGGGACTTTGTCTTTCTGCCCACCTGGCTTCCCTGGGAACACAGTAGGTGCTCAATAAATACGTAGGCATGGGTGAATACAGCTGGTCTTGAGAAGTGCTTAGAAGGGAGCGTTGTTAAATAATAGACTGGGCTATGAAAACACACCAGGAGCGTTCTCATCCTCTGAGATAATTAGTGGAGTCCTCCTCTGCAGCCCACAGGGACCACCTTCTGTTTCTAGTCCTGGTTCCTGTGACCCCTTAGTTTGCAGTTTTCCTAGCAACTTGAGCTTTGGTGCCCTCTGGTGACAGGAATGAATCATCTCTTGTTCTAAGTGTTAAGAGTGATGCTGGCCTAGACTTGCTGGGAATTTCTTAATATGGAGAAATTGAATTTTGTCCTTGCAGTTAAATCTACTCAGATCACGTCATTAACTAAATCTCTAAGTTTCAAAAAGCACGTAACCTCCCCCCCCCCAAGACTTTGCTGATGCACTTGGGAGTGTTTCATTTTGAAAATTAAGATTTGTGTGTGTGAGATTCACTAAATTTCGGGCTCCACTTGCTATCATGCTTGTCTCTTCAAAGAGTCGTGGTTTTTAAATGTCACTTGGAGCGCTGACACTGTAAGAGCCTGCTGACATTCACCCAAGACTCACAGAGGCTCCCAAAGCCCTTAAGCCTTTATTATGATTGAAAAGCAACTTGTTACTTTGTAACAAACCACATACAGGAAAGGATCTGCCTGCTGCTTCAACAGAAGGGTGGGGCTGCCCCTGTAAACAGGCCTCCTCTCCTGAGCTGCTGAAAAAGCTGCCCCTGGGCCACACTGGGTCACCCTGCCTTCAGATTTTAATTCCCGGGTGTTGCAATGCCAGGCCTTTCCACGTGGCACCCGCATGCAAGAGCGGGCTCCGCCTCCCACCCAAGACAGGTTTCACCAGGTGTCATGTTTTTTCGGGAGGAGGGAGTAAACAAATCTCCTTTCTCACTGATTACATAATCATTTTAGGGATCATTTACCATAACTTTCTGATTGATCTTCAAGGGATCCAATGGGTCTGTGAACATTTTAGTGCGAGGGTTTTCTGACCCCAACCATTTTGTGAAATACACAAGCTGCTGTTTACAGGAACTCCACACTGGTTTCTTTCCCAAATCAAAGAATCCTTTCACAATGTAAGCAACCACCCTCCGGTTTTCTTTGTCTTGTACATTTGGAGTTTCTCTTCCTGTTAGCTGAATGCACGGGTAAGTCTGTATATTCCCACAAGACTCCTGTCCCCAGCCTGCTCACTTGCAAGGCAGATCAGGTGTCTTCTGATGCAATTGCTTTCTGCAAGATGCAACTGTCTGCAAGATGACTCTTTGCTGGTGAGATTTCACAGGTTGTTTTGTTTTGTTCTAGAGAGAAATGGGCTAAGGAAAAAAGATTTCGGAGTGGGGCTGGAAAGCTAGGTGATTATTTTAAGGTGTTGGAAGGCGACAGAATAGAATAGTTGAATTAGATTCTAGAGTCAAACCGTCTGCCTGGGTGAGAACCAAAACCAAACATTGCCATTTCCTTGTCCTGTGCCCTGAGGAAAGTCGCTTACCCCCCTGGGCCTTGTGTTCCTTACTTGCAAAACAGTGAAGACACATTCCTATCTTTTAAAGTTGCTATGAGAATTGAATGACTCACTGTTATGAAGTCCTTAGAAGAGCCTCTGGGGGGCTGGGGAGCTCAGTGGTAGAGCGCTTGCCTAGTACGCACGAGGCACTGGGTTTCATCCTCAGTGTCACATAAAAATAAAAGTATTGTGTCCATCCACAACTAAAAAAACATTTAAAAAAATAAAAAGAGCATCCGGAACATAGAAAACATCGTGTGTGTGTGTGTGTGTGTGTGTGTGTGTGCTGAATCATGCGTGTGTGCACGCCTCCGTCTGTTTATTCATTTCCCCCAATATTGAGCATCCTGATCACCAGCAGTGAGGGCCTCTTCTCTGCCCATTTCACCCCCTCTAAGCCAGGAGACTCACTTCTCCCAAGGGACAGAGATTGGTTTTGAAGGGACTGTGGTTCTGCTCCAACTGTTGCCTGACATCTGCGATGATTTGGGGGCTCTCTAAGGTGAAGACACTTCAAGGACTTGAACCCACAGAAACGGGAGGCGTGGCTAAGCTCCTTTAGAAGATGGTGCATGGGTGAGCGTGTGGGTACCGGGAAGTGCAGGGAACCGGCTTGCTCCCACCTAGAACCCCCAGAGGTCCCTCTGCCATCCAGCAGCGGGCCTAAGTCCACCAAGCCCAGCGCAGCCGACTCCACTGGAGGAAACAGAACTCACCGTGACACATGGCTTCCCAGCGCGTGGCTTCCCCAGGGTCCAGTTTGGCTGTCTGTTCTGCGCTGCTTCAGCAGGGGCCACGGTGGGGCAATTGGTGGCTCCGAGGGGCCCAGGTGAAATACCAAGCGCTGCTCCCAAGCTGAGCCCGAGGACTCAAAAAGATGAAGTTTGGCACCTGCTACAATATGAGTGACCGCGGACGGCAGGCTATGAAGTGAAATAAGCCAGTCTCAAAAAACCAAGAGTAGCTGGGCTGGTGGCTCAGGGGTAGAGCGCACACCTGGCATAAGTGAGGCACTGGGTTTGATTCTCAGCACCACATACAAATAAATAAAATACCAGCCACTCGGGAGGCTGAGACAGGAGGATCGTCAGTTCAAAGCCCGCCTCAGCAAAGGTGAGGTGCTAAGTAACTTACTGAGACCCTGTCTCTAAATAAATACAAACAAATAGGACTGGGGATGTGGCTCAGTGGTTGAGTGTCCCGGAGTTTAATTCCCAGTACCCCAAAATAAATAAATGAATTAATTAATTAGATTAAAATAAAGGTCCATCAATGACTTAAAAAAAAAAAAACATGAAACTGTATGATTCCACTCATCTGAGGTGTCTGGAGTGGTCAGATTCACAGAGACCAAAAGTAGAAGGGGGTTGCCAGGGTGCGGGGGAGGGGAACGGGGAGTTGGTATTTAGTGGGCAGAGTTTCAGTTTTGTCAAATGAAAAAGCTCTGTAAGTACTTAACATTACTGAGCTGTACACTTAAAATGGCAAGATGGTAGATTTTATGTTATATTTTATTAGTAGTATTAATGAATTCTTTTTTTTTTTTTTAAGCTTGATTTTTGGTAGCATAGAATTCTCTCCCTCGGTTTCAAGAAAGAAGAGGAAACATGACAGCAGACAAGATGTGCCGTCTTATTCCACTGAAACGGATTTTAAATTATTCATTAAATAAATATCTTCTGAGCACTTACTATGTCCCAGGCATTGTTCTAGAGGCTGGAGTTTCAGGCATGAGCAAAGACTCCCCACATTCTCTAGCCTTAGGGATCCCTCTTTCCAGCCGGTGACAAAAAATGATAAATCCATTAAGGTACAAGATACTTTGTTGGTGATAACAATAACAGAGAAAAGCAAGGAGAGATTGGGCTGGAGAGCATTTCAGGGTTGCAATCATAAGCAGGGTAGTCGGGGAGGACCTCACTGAGGGGGCGATACTTCAGTAAGACTTGAATGAGATTAGGGAGTCAGCTAAGTGGGTATCTGGGGAAGACTGTTTCAGACAAAGTGCAGAAGCCCCAAGGCAGAAACACAGTGGGAGCGTAGAAAGGGGCTACTGTAGCTACAGGAGGAAGAAGGGAAGAGATAGTCTAGGATAGCCTAGGTCACAAAGGCCATGTCAGCCCATGTTGGTAAAACCGTGACTCTGAGATGGTAGCTAAGGAATGACATGAGCTAACTTTGAGGTTGGGAGGACCACTGAGGAGTGGTAGAGCCAAGCGCAGAAACACAGAGACTAGGTTTATAATATTCTAGGCAAGAGATGCTCAGCGCTCAGGCTGGTTGCAGCAGAGGTGATTAAGAATGGGCAAATTCTGGGTAGATTTTGATGATCAAGCCAACAAGATCAGCTAAGACTGGAGGTGCGATGACCTCATGGTGGGGCCCTTAACTTAATTACATCTCCAAAGACCCGCTTTCTACATAAGGAGGAATTCATGGCTCCAAGGTTAGGATGTGGGCGTATCTCTCAGGAGCCACCATTGGACACACACGGTAACTTGAAGCTGTTTGAGTCTAAGCAACTGCAAGTGTGAACTTGCCTGTTCTGGTTTGGATGTGGTGTCCCCCAAATGCTCACACAGGAGACAGTGCAAGAGGGTTCAGAGGAGAAATGAGTGGGTTGTGAGAGTCTTAACCCAATCAGTGAATTAATCCCCTGATTGGGATCAACTGAGTGGTAGCTGAAGTGGTGGGTGTGGCTGAAGGAGGTGGGAGTTGGGGCGGCTTTGGGGTGTATACTTGGTATCCAACAAGTGGGGTCTCTCTCTGCTTCCTGATCATCATGTGAGCTGCTTCCCTCTGCCACACCCTTCCGCCATGGTGTTCTGCCCTGAGGAATGGAGCCTGCCTTCTATGGACCAAGACCTCTAAAACCGTGAGCCCTCAAATAAACTCTCCCTCCTCTACAGTTGTGCTGGTCGGCTCATTGAGTCACAGCAGTGAAAAGGCTGTCTAACACACGGCCATTGAAGGAGATGGGGAGAATGTGGTTTGGAGGGAGTCTGCTAGCTTGGTGGTGGACATGCCAGGTTCAAGATGCTCCCTCACGTGGGTGAAGGCTTCAGGCAGGCAACTGTGTGAATAAGCCTGGAGCTCGGGGAAGAAGAATGAGAGACGTAAACACAGAGGTACCAGGATGCGGAGAGCACCAAAGGCCCCATCGGGGAGCTCCACCCTGAACTCCATCAGGGAGGAGAGCAGACGGCAGAGAGGAGCATGGGAGACCCAGCCCTGCAGCACGCCAGCCTTCAGAAGACCAGCGAAGGGACTGAGAAACAGCACCCAGGAGAGAGGAGAGAGGACAGGAATGCCTGAGGTCCCAGGAGCCGAGGGAAGGCAGGAGGCAGCCGTGAGCCACGCATGCTCCCAAATTCTCAGGCCTGGGTGTGCAGGTAAAAGTTGGAATTATCTCTGCAATCTAGCGAACAAGGAATAGTCTGGAACATTCTATAATAAATAATCTACAAGAAGATTTTGTGATTTTCATAGATCTCCTGTTTTTTGGAAATCATCACTAATGTCCTAAAGTTACAATGAGGGCTACTTTTAAAGGCTTCTTTAAATTGTTTAAGTGAGCAAAACCTTTTCATGGATTTAGTGTGCAGTGCCTTGACTCAGAAAGGCAAGAAGACCCGTCTCAACCCCACGCAGAGGCAAGAGAAACCCTTGAGAAGGAGCCCTGGGCTCATTTCAAATTCCTGTGGTAAAAAGCTTATTGTCCTTAATGGTGCTGGTGGCTGTGGGGAAAACCATCCAGGGACTGTTCTACAAGGTTCTCAACTTCACCAGTGAATAGCACAGCCCACTCAGGCACCTAGGCCCACAATTACGCGAAAAATCCTTGAATTCCACCATCTTGACTGAAAGCCTGTTCCACAAAGCCAAGCACCAGGTCCAATCCATCAAGGGGGTTGTCTGTCATTAGTGGAGAGAGCATGGGAGGTGATTGATTGGGTCCTCCACTGACTGGGCCCCCAGAAGGTTTTGCTGGAGCCCTGAGCAGTTTGGGGTTTGTTCGTCAGTGATAATGAATGGGTAAATTAGAGAATTAGAGCTAAGTCCTGAAAAATGAATCTTGGGGAAATTGTTTCTGTCTCTGTAGCCAAAGTATCTCAGGCTTCATCCATCTGTGACCGTGACTGCCATGTCATCATTATGAATATCCAAACCTCAGTGACTTAGCCTCCGCCGGCTCCCCACCAACATCCCCCACCCCTTAAATGTATTTGGGAAACCCCAGGATGCATGTTTATAGTGTCCCTGCCTGTTTGGTGAAGGAAGGACCTCAACCCTGTCCCCAGAGAAGAGGTCCACTCCTGGGACCTCTCCACCTAACAGAACCACTGCTCCCCCTGGTGCCCGTGGGGCTCAGCTCACATGTGACCTGTGGAGCCGACTCTGATGCTCCATGTGGGAGAAAAGGCTCCCTCCCTTAGACACCCCCTGGTTACACTCAGTTGGAAGGTTGACAATGTAAGGTTTCTTTGCCTCAAATGTCACAGGACTTAGTCATAAGCTCTCTCAATTCAAGCACAAAGCCCTTTTCCACCCTGGGCATGAAATCTGCAGCCTGGTTCTGGAAAGAGCCCTCTTTGGGCCCTTTTACTTGAGTCTGCCCCTCTGTCAGCAGAAGTCTCCTCGCCCCCAGGTACATCAGCGGCTGGGAAGAGATTGAAGGGACAAGTGGCATTTACCTAGAATCCTTACCAGATTCGTCCAAGTCTCCAGTCTCTCCCCGAGCAGAGACATTTCTTTAGAAAGCTGTGTTTTAAGGATTGGAAATGTTCTGTCCTCTGAAATGACAACCCAATAGACTACTTCCAATTCTAGCAAAAGACAGAAATTGTACTGAAAACGGGGGCCATGGCTAGAGCCCTCTGGAAGAAATCCCACTTTTCCTCGGGAGCCCTTGATGCCCTCATGCCCAAGAGAAAAACCCATGGCTTGCCCGTGGAACACCAGTGGGTTTTATTCCAGGCTTGCCCAGCCTCCAGACCCAAGAAAAGAGGGGGACTCCTTAAGTGAGGACCACAAAGCTCCACGTGCCCCCAGTTCCCTCAGGCGTACACTGCTGGGTTATTTTACAGAGTAAACAGAATTCAGCAATCCAGAGCTCCTCAAAAATGGATGACATTTATAATAGCAGTGCTAATAAGAAAAAATTTAATTTCTTTGAATATTTACTGTGTGCCAGGCACCAGACTAAGCCTGTTTGTACATACAAATGTGTATATAGTCTCGTTTAATCCATTCACCAAGCTTATAAAATAGAATTATTATCCCAATTTTACAGAAAAGTAAATTGAACTAAAAAGCAAACTGTTTTAATGAGCAAGGCCACACAGCTGGTACGTAGCTAGCAAGGAGTAAAGCCAGAAGCCCAACCCTGTGTAACTCCAAAGCCAGAGCTTCTAATCTCAACGCCATGTGGGCCCTTGACATCCAGATGTAAATGTATCAACCCAAATTTCTTCTGACAACAGAGAAATACTTCACAAATCCTTGTCCGTGTTTTGTTGTTGGTGGTGGTTGTTTTTTGTTTCCTTTTTGGTTTTTTGTTTGTTTGGTTTGTTTTTGTTTCTGTTTTGTGGTACAGGAGATTGCAAGTATTCTACAATCTAACTACTCCCACCCCTTTTATTATTTATTTATTTTGAGGCAGGTTCTCACTAAACTGTCCACCTGGCCTGGAACTTGCACGCCTCCTGCCTCAGCCTCCTGGGTCATTGGGATTACATGGGGGGAGCGCCAGGAGAGACCACTGTGTCCAGCACAAAACACGATTTTATTGAAGGGTTCCTTTGGACATCATTGCAATTTGGCCTGTGTTGCAGAAGGTCTAATGTGAGCGAGAGAAGAGAACCCTTCCAGCTTGGGCTCCTTGCACGCAGTGATGCTCTCAGGCTTCAGTTCCCTGAAGCCTCTTTATCTCCGCCCACCGGAACCATGACATCACAGCGTGGACTCACTAAGGACAGCTGCACCCTTGCAGGGCGCTAGCCCTGGTTTCAGCTAGCCCTGAGCTGTGAGTACTCAGAAGAGTCATGGCATCACTCAGGCCTTCCTCTCTCAGGTCTTAAAGGACAGGACAGGTGGCAGGTGGGTAACGTCCCTATCGCAGCACCAAGGGACCGTGCAGGAGGATCCTTCCTGGGAAGGATGCGACACTATTATTTCAGAAACCAACAGGTCCTGTCTCCCAGGCCATCCACTCAGATTCCATTTGCCACCTAGTAATTACAACTGAAAATGAGTTCAGAAATGCAAAATAAAATAACCATTAAAAGTTTTATTACAGTACCTGCCTAATGGCTATTTTAAAATAAAATCCCTTTGAAACTTTATTTTTTACATTTTTTTTCCATCAAGCAGTTGGGAACTATTTGATGAATTATGTAAAATTGCACTTTAGACTTAGGTTGCTTTTTAACTGACCCTCAAAATGAACTACTCATTTTAACTCTCCTCATCCAAAAGGAACATCAAATTCAAGTTTGGAGAAAAAGCAATTGTGACAATTTTCTCCCTTTTCTTCAACATAATTGTATAAGACTTTAAAAAAAGAAAAGAAAAGAAATCGGTTGAGTTAATAACCTTCAACAAAGACGACTGATAATGAATACTAAGCTGGCACCTCAAACTCACAGGCAGGGTAGAAATCCTTCAGGAAGTCAATCGAAGTTGTGTGATAAAATGCACCAATCGAACCTATTTATTTGCATTCCATTTTAAGGGACACTAAGTAGAAGAGCTAGTGTCACAGTTTCATTATCCCTGTCCCTCATGCATATTGCATTATGAATTAATGTAGTAAAGCCAAGTCGAAAGCAGTCTTAAAGGCTACTCAGAGCAGCTCACTCTAAGGGGCTTCGTTTCTGTCAACGAAAATCTATCATCACTGTGTTACCTCACTCTCTTGCCGCAACCTAATGACATCAGAGGCACTGAATCTGGAACCTGAAGTAACAGGACATGCCTCTGTGCTGCATATAATACTTAGGAGAACTAAGCAAGTGGAAAGAGAACCCTCCCTTTGGGGAATGGCCAGCCAATGAGAGGTGCCTCTGATGATGTAATGCCTTTCCCTGGAGTGCCCTTGGTTAAATAGAAACAAAGATAACAGGAATGCGCCCCAGGAGTTGGCAAACGCTCTCTGCCCAACAGCTCCTGGCAGTGTGCAGCCATCTCATTGATCTCAGGAGGTTGGAAAGATCTCTACTTAGGGAATGGCCAGGATTTTAAAGGTGGCTCCAGGCTAGAGCCCTAAAGAACAGATGGACCCTAGCTGCCTCAGAACAGGCGCACAACTGTCCCTAGGATTTGCCAGTCCCTTTGGCTTGGGTGGACACTGTCTCACTTTCCAGTGACAGCAAGTAGGGATTTCTCCAGCCAACAGAGGGTGGCAACCCCATAGAGTAAGAATGTGCCCCGGGGCAGCTGGCCCAACATCAGGACTCACTGCTCTAGACTCTTCACCACTTCATCTCAGAGTAGTTCCAGCAAAGCCCAACTCAGACCACAGCTCTCTCCTGCTCCATAAAAAGTTCTGGTGTTCTGGTATCACTGAAATCTTGTCTTTCCAAATGTATTTCCAACTACTGTGTACCCACACCATGGTCCAGCCTAGGCCAGTGATTCTCTCACCGAATGTTTCCTGCATGTGTGTATGTATTGTGTGTGTGTGTGTATGTGTGTGTGCACTTGTGCTACTAGGGATTGAACCCAGGGACTCTTTACCACTGAGTTCTATCCCCAGTCCTTTTCATTTTTTATTTTGAGACAAGATCTCACTAAGTTGCTGAGGAGAAGCTGGCCTTGAACTCTTGATCCTCATGCCTCAGCCTCCTGAGTCACTAGATTTCAAGTATGTGTCTGTGCCTATTTAGAGGAAGTAATTTTTGATGTAGTGGTTCTCAAACATAAGCGTGTATCAGAATCACCCTGAGGATGCCAGGCATGGTGGTGCAGGCTGGTTATTCCGGAGACTTGGGAGACTGAGGCAGGAGCATTGTAAGTTCAAGGTCAGCCTGGCAATTTAGCAAGGCCCTGTCTCAAAAGAAAGGATTGGAGATGTAGCTCAGTAGTGAGTGCCCCTTAAAAAAAGATATACCCAGAGGGCTTGTTGATGGTCAGACTGCCCCCTGTTCCCAGAGGTTTGGGTTCAGTGGGTCTGGGATGGGATCTGAGAATCTGTGCTTCTGAAAAGTTCCCAGATGTCGTCAAGACAGTGGGCTCAAGAACCACACTGTGAGAACTGCTTGCCTGATGTTAGGTAAATATTGACATTTAAACATAAAACTGCCAAAAATGTATCCAGTAGGAAAAAATAAATAAAAAACAGCAATTTGAGAGAAACCATCATCCATTTTTTAAAAATACAAAATAAGTTCCTCTTAACAATTGAAAGTTTTATATTGTTCTTTTTTCTTCCTTAAACATTTATTTACACTCTATTTCTCCAGTACAATTTTATGCCAATTAGTTTTATCCATGATATTATTTTATTGGTCTCACTCTCATATGTCTCTAGCACAACTATGTATAAAAATTAAATTTGAATTTATTTAAATTTCTTCCAATAGGCTCTTGTTGTCATGATTATTAGTAGTAGTCATCTATTGAAAACAACTATTGTGTATGTGTGTGTGTGTGTGTTTTCTAAAATCATTATTAAAGACTAAAAGCAAAATTTTGTTGAAAATATATCTCTTGGGTTAGAGATGTAGCTCAGTGGTAGAGCACTTCCCTAGTATGTACAAGACTCTGGGTCCCATCCCTAGTACCCCCCCAAAAAAAAGAAAAGAAAAAGGTATATATCTTAAAAATTAAGATGGGCTTCTTTGCAGATTCTATTCCTCTTTATTTTTAGATACAAGTGAAAAATATTGTTGATATAAGAAGGTAGACATAGAATGAATTTTTTAAAGAGAAAGAGAGAATTTTTTAATATTTATTTTTTAGTTTTCGGTGGACACATCTTTATTTTATTTTATTTTTTTAATGTGGTGCTGAGGATTGAACCCAGCGCCCCGAGCATGCCAGGCAAGTGCGTTATTGCTTGAGCCACATCCCCAGCCCCAAGAATGAATTTTTTAACTGCAATTTTACTTGAATTTCTGAATGTCTTCCAAATTCTAGACCAACAATCACAGTGATCTAGGAGCCAAAATTATTGTTATGATCTACCACCTGAAAAACTTGATTAGATTCTTTTCAATACAGCGGAAAGCAAACAAATAGAGACCACCTGGATTGCAAACATTTTGTTATCCAAACATTTGAGTCATTCTCTCTTTCCATATTGACATTATATTTCAAATTGTCCTTTGCTTGCTGCATTACAAGTTTGATTTTGTTACTGGTTTTGCTTTTTTAATTAGCTAGGACAGGGTTGGTAAGCCAAGGCCAGTTGGTACTGGCCAAATCCTGCCTGGTCTCTTCTTCTACAGCCCTTGTGTTAAACTTTTTTTTTTTTTTTGGTGCTGGGGATTAGAACCCAGGGCTTTATGTATGCGAGACAAGCACTCTACCAACTGAGCTATATCCCCAGCCCTTAAACATTATTTCTACGTTTTTTTAAAAGGCCATTGTAAGAGGGATCTTAAGTTTATGGGGAAATGGACCTTTATGTCCCTCATTTGCCTATAGCAGAGAGCCCATCCAGCCATTCAACATAAGAGGAACACACACACACAGAGTGAAATAAATGGTAGGTGGCCCACAAATTCTAAAATCTATGCTATACTCTCTGTCCCCTTCCAGGTAGTATTCAGATCCCTGACCTAGGCCAAGGAAGTCTACTAAGTGTCAGGAGGGTCAAGCACAAGCTTTGCTTTGTCCAGTTAAAGACTGGCCTCTCCAAAAGGAACTGCCTTGATCCCAGGTTCTCGAGATGATCAGTTTTAGAAGACAATATATGAGATGAGTGTTTTAGCCATCTTTGCATCACTAGGATGAAGTATCTGAGCTGATTAAATTATAGGAGGTTTTAGAGGTTCCACTCCAAGATCAGGTGGGCCCATCACTTTGGTCATGGGTGAGGGTATTGTATGGTGATGGCTGGGAGCACCTTGTGGGGCAAACAGCTAGGGAGAGGATTCCCTACCTATCATTGCCTAATAAACCTAATAGCTCAAATCGGTAACAGTCATTTGCTCTGTTCACAGATCTACAATGTGGGCAGGCTCCGGTAGGGAATCATGTCTCTGCCCCTCGTGGCTAGCAGGAGTGGCCTCAGGCCCAGGGGATGGGTTCTGAGACATGTCTGACAAGACAGTAGAGTGCTGCCTGCCGTCTATGGGGATCTCCATTGGAACGGAGGCCAGAGGCTCTGGGCCCTGTGTAGAAAAGAATGAAATAGCAGGTCAGGCCACTATCTTTAGAAAGGCCTATTTGTAAGGTTGGTCCTTGGTGGGCATTTGGGGGTTTGGGATTTGGGATTCGGGGAGGATTCCTGCCACCTTAACTAATAAAAGTGGTTCATTGTGCTTAAACTGACTTTCGTACAATCAGTGTGGTTTACACTGAAGCTGAACAGTGGCTTAGTGGTGAAGCACCCCTGGGTTCAATCCCTGGTACCTGCTTTTGTCCTGGGGGTCTAGAGTCTTGGAGGGGCCAGGAGGAAATGCCTACAGGGCCATTCCATGATCAAAGTCGTGGGCACTGGCCCTGGCACTTCCCTGGAGGACAGCATTCACAGGTATTGCTACAAGCAGTGGCAGGAGGAATTAAGTGTGCCCTGTGACTCCACTGGAGGGGACTCTTTCCTCCTGGCTTCCACATGCTTTCTGTCTGCTGCTTTGGCCTCCTGTGTGTCACCTGCAATGAGTCTCAGCCACGAGCACAACCACGGGAGTCCTGTGAGTCTCCCAGTCAACCTTCATATGGATGCACACCTGTAAATCTTGGGGTCGCAGCACAGGACCTTGCCACGTGGGCTTCCTCACAGCTTGGCAGCTGGGTTCCAAGAGCAGTTTCCCCAGAGACCCAGGTGGCAGTGTGCTGCCTGTTAGGACCCAGCCACCCAAGTCAGCATCGCTTCTGTCACCTCTCACTTGAGACATCCACAAAGGACTCAGGATCAAGGGGAAGAGACAGACTCTGCCTCATAGTGGGGGTGTAGCAAGGTCCCAGAAGAACACATGGTGGGGAAAGTGCTGAAGCCCTATTTAGAAGATAAAACCAACCACATCTGTGATACTCTCTGTGCCCGCGTAGCCCTTGAAGTAGCTTTGACTCCCTTGGTTTAGGTCCTCAGTTGAGACCACTGTACAGTGGACACCACCTTGGCTTTGGAGTCAGACTGGATTTGAACCCTGGCTCTGTCGCTTCCTGCCTGTGGTATCTGAGATCCTAATAAATATGTAAATATGTCAGTAAAGTTGATTATAAAAAGTAAAATAAGCTCACTCTTTCCCTCCCCCTGCTTCTCTGTAAAATGGCTCCTGGGCTTACGGGAAATTAACTTTAGTGTCCTTAGCTAGTTTGGACGGAGTGCACCAGTTCTCCAACTGAAGGGGAACAACAGACATCGCAAAGCAGGGGAGTGGGTGAGATCCCTGTTGACCTCCCCAAGGGGAGGAGGTTCGGCTTGCTGCGGCCCAAGAAGCAAGATCTGGTACTTCCCCCTTTTTGTTTTCTATTTTGAGACTTTGAACTTGCGATCCTCCTGCCTTGGCCTCCCGAGCCACTGGGATTGCAGGCGCGTGTCACCGAACACCCCACTGGAGAGCTTTCTTGGTTGTCATTCATTCTCGTTGGCATGAACTCTGTCTCTGCGCCCTCCCCGGGGAACCAGACCGTCCACAGTCCGGCCTGGGCTCTCCCGAGGTTCTGGATTGGCACATGCCCATGCGCTTGACTGGAGGAGGGCTGACCCTGGCCCTGGGCTTGTTTCTGCGAGTCTCCTGGCTGCGTTCTGCTGATCTCTAGACCAAGTTTCTCTTCCCCATGGTGTTACCAGCCTCGTGGGCTGAAATTGGCAATGCTAGCTCAGCAGCTGTGGAACAGGCCTCGCCGGCATGGCAGGGCCTAGGTGGCACCCCTCCCTTACCGGCTCATCCTCCTTCTGCAGAAGTCTGGGCTCCTCCCATGACCTCCAGCTGGCTTGTGAACCACCCCTGCCACCCATCCAGTGCTCCTAGAGGGCTCTGTGGTAGGACCACCACTCTTGATGGGGCCTCCATGCAGTGTGGGGGTCAGGAAAGCTAGCTTCAGGGCCTCCGTTCCTGACATCGCTGTCTCCTGGCTGAGAGAAAACTGGTGGGACAGAGATCTTGTACCAAGAGAGGAATTCCCATTAGTCATTTCTAAACAGGTACGCTTTTTATAGGTTTAGGATCAGTTGCTTGGGATCCAGAGTCAGTTGTGAAGCATTGGGAATTGACTGATTTATTCATTCATCAAATAGAGTACCTTTTATGAGTTGGCCCTGTGTGAGTGCTGGATCCACCATGCCTGGCAAAATGGACCCATCCACAGGGATCTTACATAGAAGGGAAAAACCGACAATCAAATCATCACACTTGGTACCCCATTAATGTGTACAATTTTATATTTTTATGTATCAGTTTAAAAATAACTTGAAAAATCGCATCAATGCATAATAATATGTGTGAAATTACAAGATAGGATCTTGGCTAAAATATAAGAACCGCATACGTTTTTATTTTGTTCATTGATGTACCTAGAATGGGACCTTGCACATAGAAGGTGGTCAATAAATATTTGTTGAGTGAATATGAATGCTGTGAGATTTCTTCTGAGAGGTTAGAGGTAAATTTCCCAAAGAAGTGCTATTTGGGTCACTGTGATAAAGATACACTCAATTTTCTTAGTTCAAATTCTACTGAATGAATTTATATCAACCAAATTCTCAGGAGACTAATATATACATTAGGAAACATTCATTATTTTGTAGCAGGAGACATATCTGGTTTAATATTTCCCTGGAAACCTCTAAAAAATGCCAAAAGAAATGATCTTCAATATTACTGAAATTCTATTGAGATATACAATACTTAGAAATGTCCCAGTGATCCAAATTAATTATCAAAAGACATATTCAGAGCCAGGCACAGTGATGCACACCTGTAATTCCAGAGACTCGGGAGACTGAGGCAAGAGGATTGAAAGTTAGAGGCCAGACTCAAGCAAATAGCAAGGCCTTAAGCAACTTGGTGACCCTGTCTCAAAATAAAAAATAGAAAGGGCTGGGGATAGCTCAGTGACAGAGCAACTCTGAGTTCAAGCCCTAATACCCAAAAATAAATAAATAAGGACAAAAAAATAACTGATTTGGAAAAACCTAGAACCAGTAAAATGGTAAATAAGTAGATTTAGGGGACATTCATACAACCAACATAAACCACTTTTCAGCTTGGGACACTCTTATGCAGATCAAAATTTTCCCCGTTTGGGTTGTATTGGGGCATCAGAGAAAGCCTCATTATTGCAATGATTCCTTTCTCTAGGTTCCAAACTGGGAGCTGCATTTATATGAAATTACAGGGCCATTTTGTCTTGCTTTTGACCGACCGTGAACTAGTTCTCTTCAGGATGGTCATCATCTTCATGAGCTTGGGCTTATATTTCCTTTCTCCTTGTTTCCTGGCATCTTTTTGACTCAGAAGCTTATGAAGTCTTTTCTATGCCTGGGCCAGGGAGGCCTCTATGCATCCCTCTGCTCCCTCTGGGTAATTTATCTATTTCTGTGTGGCTATGAGCAGACACCCAGGCTTCTCTTGTCACTCATCTGCATGACTAAGTACTCAGGTGTATGGGTTTGTAGTGCTACCCCGAAGTCTTGGACCCAACTTCACAAGCCCATATGAACATTAGTCTCAGTGTTGGGACTCACAAATCAGACCTGCTGTGGATTCAGACACGTAGCCACGTTGGGGTGCTGGACAGCTGGACGTTTCTACATCTTCGCTATCACAGGTCCTCTGGGGATACAGGGCTCCCTGAAGTGATAATGTGTTTAAGCCAACTAGAAGTTGAGTCAAGGAAGAATCTAGAAGGGCAGGCTCTACCGGGACCCCAGAGAATACATCATTTGCTGGGTTATGGGGAAAAGAAGGGAAAGAGTTAATATGAGTGCTGGCAGATCTCAGAAGAGTATTTTGCTCACAAAAAAAAAAAAAAAACCACTGAAAATAGCATGTGGAAGTAGGACATATGAGCCTTATGGAAAAGAATTAAAGGATACTTTGTTACAAAATACTGCCAGGAAGGTAGGGGATCTCCACAGCCCCATCTGGGTCTGATGTGCTATGGATCGGAAGGGTGATTTTTAGCTCATGAAACAATAAAGTCAGTGTCTTAAAAATGAAGATTTCCCCCATCTGTCTTTAAAAAACAGATGTTCCTAATTAGGAATGTCCATATCAGCGTTAAAACAACAAATGACTTCCTTCAAGCCCCAGTGCTGTGAAACTCCTCCACACACCCAGTTCCCAATAACTGCCCTTTGAGACCTGGGAAATTAGTATCCACAGAGCAAGAGGGATAGATGGCTCTGATTACCCAGAATGCTCCACATAAGACCTCCAAGGTCCACACAGGGGCCTCCGGGAACTGCCACCTCTTTCCACCTCTCCTCTGAGACTGGTCTTTGCCTTCCTATGGGTGCTGGATGTATCTCGGACTAAACCTCTCCTTAAAAAAATATGTGTTCATCCCATGTATTAATTGCCTCCTGTGACTCAGTCATAGCACCAGATCTGCTACTGACCTGATGAGCACTTTTGCTGACAAATGGGAAAAGGTGCCCTTTACACTTTACCTTCTAATGGAAAATAGAAATCGTCCTAGTATACTGATTCTGTTTGAATCAGACCCTTTAGCACCATCTACAGGAAAATTTTCCATGATATCTGCATGGCACCCATATAGACATAAAATCATAGGCCCAGAAACCAAGCAATTTGAATTCAACCTCCAGCTCTCCCTCTTCCAGCCGTGTGAACTTTGGGCACTTTGCCTAAGTTTTCTGAGCACCAGGTTTTCCCCATTGGTAAAGTGATGACAGTTATATAACAAAGGGATGAAATGAGATCATGTATGTAAAAGCATTATGTTCATCAAACAGAATGCGTTGTGCACAAAGGACAGGAAGACACTATAACACTGCTCATGGTGTCAATTTAAAATAGGATTTATTGAGGAAAACTATTTTCAGAGAAGTAGCAGTATTCTGTAGGCTCTGAGTCTCATTATTCTTCAGAAACGTCCTCCAGCATAAGATGACAGACAGGCACAACAGGGAAAGACCCCAGGAGAGGGGCCCTGGCCCTATATTGCTGTACATACATAAGTAGAAAGAAGTGCAGGCACATCCGGGTACCTCTGCTGTCTGGCATTCCTGACAGGAAACAGCCCAGTGAGAAAAGGAGGCTCCAGAGCGCCCCCTCTGGCGTCAGCCTGTCATCCCTTCAAGCTCAGAACTCCCAGGAAATGGGCTCCCATGGCCCTGCGGATTTTCTGTTGCACAAGATGATTTGTGTGACCTGCCTGCCTATGACAAGGACTGTATTCAACTTCTCCAGTCTCCATGGCCAAGCTGCTTCGACTAACAAGGCACCCCAGAAATCATTAAAGCAGTTTAATTGAAACTAATTTCAAGTCCCTTTGAGTCCTAGTTGCAAAGAGCCTTGGAGATAATGTAATGCGATCCTACACTCGTAGACACAGTGAAACTCAAAGTGGGTAATTTATTTGGTTATTGATAAAAAGTGGCAGAGTCAGGAATTGAACCTCCATCTTCCAAATTCCATTTCCTCCTAAATTGCAATGAAGTGCAATTTGACCTTATTTAGCACACAAATCACAGGGATCTTGTTAAAAGGGCTTTATAGCTTTGATCTACAGGGTCTGAAGAAAAAAAGAAAATCTCTTCCAGAGCAAACCAAGAAAACAAGTAAACCTAAAGATATTGATTACTTTTATTAAAAACCTCTGGCTTCCACAAATAAGAAAGAAAAGCTAGATAACTTAAGAAATAATGATATGAAAAATACTGTTTATTAAGACTTATGAGATATAGTCAAATATTTGTCTAAAGGAAAATTTGGAATTTTAAAATCCTTCATTCAAAACAATGAAGGAAAAAATTATTCACCTCAAAGAGATAGAAAAATAATATATTTTTTTAAATAGAAGGAAAGAATTAAAAAAATTTAAAAATATATAGTCGGTCCTCTATATTCATGAGTTTCACATCTGGAGATTCAACCACAAATTAAAAAGAATTTTCTTTTCTTTTCTTTTTTTTTTTTTTTTTTTTTTTTGGTACTGGGGATTGAACACAGGGGTGCTTAATCCCTGAGCCACATCCCTAGCCCTTTTTATTTTGAGACAGGTTCTCACTAAGTTACTTAGGGTGTTGCTAAATTGCTGAGGCTGGCTTTGAACCTGTGATCTTCCTGCCTCAGCCTCTGAGCAGCTGAGAGTTCAGGTGTGCACCACAGGGCCCAGCCCCTTGAAAAGATTTAATAGAAAAGAAATGTACTTGAGCCAGGCAGAGCAGCACATGCCTATAATCCCAGAGACTCAGGAGGCTGAGGCAGGAGGATCACAAATTCAAATCCAGCCCCAGCTACTTAGTGAGGCCCTGAGCAACTCAGAGACACCATTTCTCTAATCAAATATCAAAAAGGCCTGGAGATGTGACTTGGTGTTTAAATGCCCTGGGTTCAATCTCTGGTACCAAAAAAAAGAAAAGAAAAAAGAAATGTATTTTTATTGAACATGTACAGATTCTCTCTTGCTTATTCTCTCTCTCTCTCTCTCTCTCTCTCTCTCTCTCTCTCTGTCCTTATTCCCTAAATAATACAATATAAAAACAATTTATATGGCATTAACATTGCATTAGGTATTACAATAACTTAGAGATGACTTAAAGTACACAAGACAATGTGCATAGGTGATATGCAAGTAATAGACCATTTTATATAAGGGCCTCAAGCATCTGCAGATTTTAGTATCCTAGGGTTGGGGTACAATACTGGAACCCCATCCTCCTGGGGATACTGAGACAACTGTTTAATGAATTTGAAAACAGGGAGCAGAGTCATTAGCTGTCTTTGTCCTGGATGATCTTTTCAAGGGGGTTTGTGTATCAAACTGTTATGGAAAACAAAGAATGTTCTCCTATCCAGAGCTAAGGTCCATTCCTGACGGTCCATTATAAAAGAGTCAGGTTCCCTAAGCTCAGAACTCAGATTCCCCACCTTTGCCCAAATATATAGGCGCCAAGTGCCTTTATGGTGACCTGTGGAAACTGGGGTTTAAGATCTAGTACAGATGCTGATACTATAGTTATCTCTGACCTGGAGTCTCATGAGTTCTGCCTGCAGATTAATTTATTTGCTTGCAAGTAGGAAAAAAAACTCATGCTGTTTGCAGTTTTTCATATCAATAAAGAAATCCAAGAGCTAGTTTGTTGAAAAACCAAAATGGAAAAGAGCAATAACAATAAATAATCCATTAGCTAACCTAATCAAGAAAAAGAAAAAAATATAAATAAAGTTAGTAAAGAATGGCTTAGTGCCTACACATATATAGGAAACTGTATTCTTATAAAAAGACTCATTTGTGCAAATATATGCTAATGTTTTGAAAATCTGAGTGAAATGAACAATTTTCGAGGAAAACATAAAACGTCAAAAAGAAGAAGAAATCCTGAACATGTCCGTTTCATGCGAGAAAGGAAAGGCCAAAGCCCAGGGTGAGGTCTGCTCAGTAATTAAGCACATTCTTCCTGGGCCTGCCTGCTCACTTGTCCTGGCTCCCATCAAAGATGGACACCAGCCTCGTCAGCCACCAGGGTCGGTGTTGGCTCGGCTGGATTGAAATTGGTGGTCAACTCCGGCAGCATTAATTCCAAGCACTGTAAGGTGATCAAATTACCAAATCAATAGCATTTTTCCCCTGGAGATAAAAAAAAAAGAGAGAGAGAGATGAAAAAAATATTTTGCTATATGGTGCATTATACATATTTCTTATGAGTCCTACTCTTTAAGTTTTATGATCTTTTTTCAATAAAACAACACCTTTGCCTTGGAAGTACTTGGCTAAGAAGTAGCTGTTTTTTATTTGACAAGGACAGGAAAGGCCCCAAGAGTCTTTTGGTGAGGTCTGTGCACTTCTGTTGTTCAATCTGATATAGATTGTCCACCCCACCCATCAAAATACAGCAGTGGTTCCCAAAGTGTGGCCTCAGAACTAGCAGCATTAGCATTATCTGAGAAATAGTTAGAAATGCAAACTTTCACCCTTGTGGAATGAGTGCTTGCTACCCCCCACAACATTGATATGCTGAAATCCTATTCCCAAGATGATTTATTAGGAGCTGGGATCTTCAGGAGGAAGCGAGATCCTGAAGGTGAAACCTTCACAGGTGGAATTAGTGTGTTTCTAGAACAGACCCCAGATAGCTGCGTCCCCTTTCACTATGTGAGGACACAGGAAGAAGACTGCAGTTTGTAAAGAAGAAGCAGACCCTCACCAGACACCGGATCTGTCAGCACCTGGATCTTGGACTCCCAGCCTCCAGAACTGCAGGAAGGACCTGTTTGTGGTTTAAGCCGTCCAAGCTGTGGTACTTTGGTATAGCAGCCCAAACTGACTCAGACACGCACGGAATCAGACACACTGGGGTTGGAGCCCAGGATTCTGTGATTTTTTAAAACCCCTGCAAGTGATTGTGGTGTGTGCTCAAGGTGCCTAAGAGACTTCATTCCTGTGATCACATTTAGCACCCATCAGAGCTCACTTCCTGTTGTTGGTTGCATCAACACTACTCAGAAGGAAAAAAAAAATCCATTCCTTGCAGCCCCCCTCCCGCTATAAATAGCGAACACGTGCTCCCAGGCAGCTGGAGCTGCAGCCCATCCCGCTCCATCACACAGCCCGGCAGAACACCAAGAGCTGCGAGAACAAGGATATTCCTGTGTGCCCAGAGGGAGATCTGACGGGCATTTAGACCTTGCTCAGGCAAATTATAAAGTAGCTTTGCAGTAAAAGATCAGGAGAGCAAGGACTGCCCACTTTTTTGTTGTTGTTGTTGTTGTTGTTGTTGTTGTTGTTTTAAGAGCAAAGTTAAGATGGAACTCATTCATAGCTATAGCTCCCCCTCCCTTTCTAACTAGATTTGAGATTTAAAGAGGCAGCAGGCCGGAGCCAGGGAACAAACTGGAAGGGCCAGAAACCCGAATCCTTTCCCTTTCTCTGTTACACGATTGATTTCCCCATGTGACCTTGGGAACAGTACCAAAGCGTTCCCATGCTTAGCATTCCTGTGTGTGTATTAGGAGTGATCACAACCCTCCTCCTCGGGCGGAGACTGTGAGGTGGAGTCATGGTGTGGTCTAGAAGACAGGTTGTAAAGAAAGCCGCAGACACAGCTGCCCCTAAGGACCTTGGTCTGGTCTCTACCCACCTGCTCCCCAACTCAGACTGGAGTCGGGCTGGGATTTTAAAGACCCCCTAGCTCATACATGTGTGTACCACAGCTGCTGACCCGCACCAACATCACAGCATCCAGGCCAACGGGGCCATGTCAGGGCTTGGCTTGTCACTTTGGGGATGCCAAGGGAGGTGAGAGGTACTTTTTCATTGTTCTCTTTTAGCCCTGAGACCCCCAATCAAGGTTTTTGAACCCAAAATAGGAGTCTATAGCCTAATAAGTGAAGGGTGCATAAGGGCAAGCCAGGCAAGATGTCTCATCCTGGGCAATGTCACTCCCAGCATTAGCCCTTCCAAGGGGTCTTCTGGTCATTCCCCAACTCCTGGCTTCAGAGCTCCTTAAGAAACATCTGTTTTCTTCCCTATTCTTTCTTGCATCTGAGTGCTCATTTGTTGAATGAAAAATAAAAGAGTGAATGGATGAATTCTTCCCCTTTGAGGGAGAGCTTGAGGCAATTTTGCCCACTTTTCACCTGCTTGTCGCCCTGTGTGGATTGCCACATGCCCCGAGGCCCTGGCTGCTGGGGACTGGAGGATTTCATCCCATCGGGAGCCCATCCTGCTCCTACAACCTTCTTTTACATAGTACCCCAAGGCTCCAGGGAAGAAATGAGCTAGGTCTATGCTTAATCTAGAAAATTCAACGTCAATACATTAAGTTGTTGAGTGACAATTGCTCTTTCAAAGAAGCTAGAGACCTTTGGAAGCAAATAATGGATGAGGGAATAGAAGGAACATCCGGGCATTGTCTTCAGGGGATGAAAAGCTACTCACAGGCCATTCGGCACTCAGCCCTCCTCTCTGCCACTGGACAGACTCAGCTGCAGTCCTAAAAAACCAACAGGAAGCTCTTCAAAGCAGACCTTGGGCAGTGGCTCCCACAGACCTTCTGAGGTCTACCCAGGGTTCCCAACTGCCCCTTCCAAAGGGGAGGGAAGATGTGCCCTCCAGGGTCTCTTCAGACATCTCTCAAGGAACCCGGTCAAGGCTTTCACAGCTGCTCTTGATCTATTGCTCACTTGTTCCGATCGATTTATGAGAGAGGCCTTGGGTTTTGCCCGACTTAGAAATGACAGAGCTGGCATTCAGAGAACTCCTGGCCCGAGCAGACCAGCCATAATTAGGAAACAAATTCAAAGCTTAACATTGTATTGAGACATTACAAGTCCCTCATAAATATGTGCAATTTCATGTGATAGTAAAATGTGTATGTGTGTATGTGTGTGTGTGTACATATGTATGTATGTGTATATATATATTTATGCTTAAAATTTCAGTCATGGGCAGGATTCTGGGAGTCAGGTGGCTGTGCCCTCTCTTCCTCTGCTCCTCCTTCCCTGCTTCCTTTGCATGGGTTCCCCCACCCTCATACCAGTGTCTGGGGCTCACCCTCTCTGGACTGAAATTGGGTCTTCTCCAGACCCACCCCTGCTTTGCACCCCGACTCTCTACTTCACCGTCCCTCCCAACTGAATGGAACTTTCTTCTCTTACACTGACTTCATTTGTTCAAAGTAAAGTGATGCTATTTCAAACCCACCAAAGGTAGATCAGAGAGGGGCATGGATGACAGCGACATCTCTTTCCTTTGAAAGTGATGTCTTTGATATCAGAGCTTTGGGGCCACCTTGAAATCACAGCTCTTACTCTGCTAACATGGGATGCCAGCGCATTGCAAATCTCAAGTAAGTGACAGAGAAGGTCCCTTCAAGTCCCCCATATATAATTCTTCCATGCTAGTAGCTCTACTTGGAGACTGTCTGCCAGGCAACAGGAGCTCCAAATCTCACCACTAGCCCATCAGGAATTATCACTCTCATTACAGGTAAGAGGAAGAAAGTTCAGAGACATCAGTAACTGGCTTATTGGTGCACAGCTTGAATTGGAAATCAGGTCAGCTGACTTCAACAGTTAATTCAAGGGGCATTGCTTTCTTTTGCAAAACAGACATCATTGAGGTAAATTTTAATGACCACTTTAAATGTATACCTAGTGAGGGGCTTGGCTGCCATTAAAGAGAGAATGGGGGTTTAGTTAGGGCTCTTGTGTTATGCATATCCCTCTTTTAAATAAATCATATTCTGGGGCTGGAGTTGTGGCTCAGTGGTAGAGAGCTCACCTGGCATATGCAAGACACTGGGTTCGATCCTCAGCACCACATAAAAATAAATAAAAATAAAGGTATTGTAGGCTGGGGATGTGGCTCAAGTGGTAGCACGCTCACCTGGCATGTGTGTGGCCCTGGGTTCAATCCTCAGCACCACATACAAACAAAGATGTTGTGTCCACCAAAAAACTAAAAAATAAATATTAAAGAAAAAAAATAAAGGTATCATGTCTATCTACAACTAAAAAATATATTTTTAAAAAATAAATAAATCATATTCTTTGCTTTCCAGTTTATTGGCAGGAAGAACCAGCCTGGAGATTAAACTTGTGAGTGCTCTACTGTGTCCATATTCAGGAAATTTAGACAAAGTCAGACATTCACAAGATGATGTGAAGACACACAGGGCTGAGCTAAATGCCCAACCCTGTTTACTTTTTGTTTCAAGATAGGGTCTAAGTTTCTGAAGCTGGCCTCTAACTTGTGATCCTCCTCCCTCAGCCTCCCAACTAGCTGGGATTACAGATATGTACCACTGTGCCCAGCTCCATGCTCTTGATGAGCAACCAATCTTGTGATGATATCTCTTGGGAAAGAGACTTTAGACAGCATAATGTAAAACATCCTTACTATTCTTACTTTGGAGAATTTTTGAAAATAAGAACCATTAGTGTTATGGGTGGGATTGCATCTTCCCAAAAAGGATGTGTTCAAGCCCTAAACCCCAGCGTCTCAGAATAAGACCTCCCTTAGCAATAGGATCTTTGCAGAAGTAATCAGTTAAAATCAGGTGATTAGAGTGGACCTTAATCCAATAGGACCGAGGCCTTATCAGGGAAATTTAGACACAGTCAGACATGTACAGGGGAAGATGACACACAGGGAGAAGAGGCCATATGGCTTGAATGACGCATCCACAAGCCAGGGGACTCCAAAGCTTGCTGGCCAACACCAGAGGCTAGGCACAGGCAGGCAACACTTCCCTCACAGAGGAAATCCAAGGGAGCATGGCGCTGCTGACCCCTTGATTTCAGACTTCTGGTTCTAAAACTGTGAGATATAAAATACCTGTTGTTTTAACTATTCAGTTTGTGGTCTTTGTTACAGAAGCCCCAGAAAACTGATACAATTACCAACCTGTACTTTAAAATAATAGTAACAATAATAATGGCAACCATTTATTGCTGGGTTTACAAGCTGAATCTCATTTTATATTCTCCATTAGCCAGTGAAGAGGGTCTTTTTATCATCCCTAGTTTAGAACAAGGCAGGCGTGCCTAAGTAAGATGAACAAATTTGCTTAAGATCAGACAGCTAAAAAGAGATGAGACTTGGATTTGATTCCAGGCCACCTGGCCCCAAAGCTGCTGACACTGTAGAGAAAGTTCCATGGAAGAAAGGAGCAACCACTCAGCGCCTACGATATGCTTGGCCTGGTCTTACTACCGTGTTTAAAGTATGATTGCAGGTAGATACAAAATGTCAATACCAAAACACATAAGTGACATGAAAAGTGGTTTTAAATTAATACTCATCTGGGATTACACAGACCTGCTTCCAATTATTAGCATCAATTAATAATTGAGATGGTATATGTATAACAAAGATGATTTTAAAAGTAACTGTTTCTATTTTTTCCAGTTGATAAAGCTGAGAAACATACAGGTGACTTTCCAGAGGACCCAGTGATGGTAATAAATTCAGAACTAAACCCTGAATCTTTGATTTTCTTTCTCTTAATCCTGTATGCCCTGCCTTCTTCAGAAACAAACTATTGATACATGCCACATGAGCCTGAAAGCAAAGAGGTGACATATATAATGTAATCCTTATTTTCCAATAAACTCCTGCCCCTTCCTTAGCCCAGCTCGATATAGTAATTACTAGAGATGTGGACAAAAGAGTCAAATGTCAGTGATATTTAATATGTTAATGTGAGTGCATGCATATTTAAATTACACATTATATAAAATAATACATTAAGAAATACTGCCACTTTCAATCTGACATTTCATGAAATGATCTTATTCAAACTCTTCACATACATCTGTGATATGAGCATCGTCATCATGATTACAGCCATTTTTAGAATCAGCTAACACAGTTTTCAGGAGCATATTATTTCTCCTGACTAAGCATTTAAAATTCCAGCTAAGATACTATCATTGAAACCTTACCTTATTTTTGTATTTGTCCTTTAAGTTTATTTATTTATTTATTTAGCAGCACCAGGGATGGAACCTAGGGCATCATGCATGATAAGCAGACCCTCTGCCACTGAGCTACATCCCTGGCCCTGTCCTCTGAGTTTACATCTATCATTTTTGCAAATACAATTATTTATCAATATCCTAAAGCTCATTTATAAAATTTAATTGTGAGGTGCCACCAGACTGCGGCAGTGAGGTCTTCTTTTTAGGAATTTGTGTTAATTTCTTTGCCTTTTTGACCAATCTACCAAAGGGGCCCTTTCTACAAGCATCCAAAAGAATGAACTGGAGGGGCTGGGCTTGTGGCTCAGTGGTAGAGTACTCACCTAGCATGCGTGACGCACTGGGTTCGATCCTATTTAAAAATAAAATAAAGATATTGTGGTCTGGGGTTTTAGCTCAGCGGTAGAACAATCGCTGAGCACGTGTGAGGCCCTGGGTTTAATCCTCAACATATAAATAAATAAAATAAACATATTATGTCCAACTACAATTAAAAAAATATTTAAAAAAGATATTGTATCCACCTAAAGCTAAAAAAATGTTAAAAATTAAAAAAAAAAAGAATGAACTGGAATTGTTTCAGATTCACGAGTCTTTCTAAAATGGAACAATTTCTTATTCAAAATGACATGACAATTTTTTTAAGGCCTTCCATATGAGGACATTGCCCCTCTTTCTGAGGACTAGCTTTTAGGAGACAAAATCTCTTCTCTCCAAGTAGCAGCACAAAACTCAGATCTAGAAAGAAAAGAAAAGAAAGCCTGAAATTACCCTGTGGTAAACAATGATGAAACCAAAATGGAACCTATTATTTTTTTAGAATGCATTACCATGCCTATACTTAGATAACTCAGGCAGAAATTCCTGAGAAAACTCAAGAGCCACCCATATTACATACTCAAATCTCAGTTTTCTGGAAGAATCCTCATGTGTTGATGCCAGCCTCAAGAATTCAATGGGTGGAAGCATTGGCCAGTCCCTGCCCACCTCTGTAGCATATGGATCTGCAAAAATGCTCTCTCAAACAGACTCAGACCTGCTCGTGCTATGTTGTGTCCACAGCCTCCGCCTGTCAAATGCAGAATGTAAGCTCAGAAACAGCTGAGCGGGCACTGCCCTCTGCATCCTCCAAGCCCTGAGCCTTTCTCTTTCCCCTTTACTAGAAGGTGCTTTTCCTTGAGCACTAGCTTTCAAGATAAACATTTAAAATGTATTTCTTATTTGTTTCCCCTGTTGTGTTTCCTAGAATTTCACTTTTTTTTTTTCTTTTTCACTTTGTGGATTAAGTAGGCTTTTGTGGGCTAGTCTGGGAACATTGTTTTCAGTGAAAAGTGCATTCTGTGTTGGAAACAAATAATAGACACAAAGAAACGCTGGGAACACGACCTCTTTGTAGGATGGTGACTGCCTGCCCAGCCTCATGGATCAGAGTTAAAGCCTACAAGGGGGTTCTTTTCAAATCTGAACAACCTTAATAAAAACAACAACAACAACAATAATAATAAACCTCAATCGGAGATGGAAAGCTAGAAATTCAGCCACATCTAGGAGGTCTTGAGAAACACATGGTTTGGATTTTCTATCATCCTCTTCCTAACTGAGACTGAGGATGAGAACGGGGTATTGAAAGCAAAATGATCTAATGACCCTGTTCCTCCTTAGGAAAGCAGAAGCCCTCTGAGAAGGTGGCAAGAGGTGATTAAACTATTTAAACATTTGACAAAGATCACCCATTCAATTAATTAAAGCATTTAGCCTTCCTGTACCTAGCACCTTGGATGTGCCGGACACTGTTCTAGGTGTTCCAGGGACAGCTGGGACGTGACAAAGTCTGCAGGGAGACTGACACTAGGAAACAGAATAAAATAAGTAAATAAGAATATGCAAGGTAGTAATCAATGCTGTGCTGAATATTCAACAAGGGACGTGCTGAACCCAGTGTGTTGGGAAGCTGCTCTTGGCTGGTGGTGAGGGAGACCCCTCTGAAAAGGTGACTTTTATGCTAAGACCCAAACTGACTGAGAAGACATGGGAAGAAAATCCCATGTGAAGAGTGAGTGCGAAGTCCCTGCTAGAACTTGACTTCAATTCAGGAAGAGAGGAGGAGGTATGGCTGGGGTGTTCCCTGGGGTATCAGGTCATTCACCCTCTGCAGGCTACTCAGGCAGACCTGGGCAGCCTGAGTAGCCTAAAGAGGGTGAATGACCTGAAACCCCAGTGTAAGCTTTTACATCTGGTCCTGCCTGCCAGGTCCACATTGGAAGTCCTGACCTATATGAGCTGACTTCAAAGGCTACCTTCCTACTCCATGAAGAATGGACAGGGGGAGAAGCAGAAGTCCAAATGAATATGAGTCAAGATGGTGGCAGCCACTGTGCCCTTACCAGGTTCCTGTGACAAGTTCTACCTGCATTATGCAGATTGACCCTCAGGACTTCTCCAATGAGGAGAAATGACTGAAATTTCCATCTGACAGTAGAAATAAAGCCCAGAAAAGTAAAGAAACTCTCCTTATCTGGGAGGATTTGGGAAAAAATAGCCCCCTTTTATAAGAAGTCAGTAGTAGCCACTATAAGAAAAATTTTAAATGAGCAAAATGAATAAATCAATTGATTAAACCTTCTGACATTACATCATCCAGACATAACCTTTGTTAGTATTTTAGCTTATATTTTTCCAGATGCTCTGTACAAATATATTAACTACTGTTTTCGAAATCATATGATTGGTTCTATGAATAAAATTATTCTTAGATTATAGATCCTTTTGTATTTTTACTATTAATTTTTAAAATACTGTTAATAAACCCATCTTGATGCTGTGAGGAAAAAATGCTGGGTGGTAATACATAGAACCAAATGTATTCTCAGAATTAATATAATATTAATATAATAATAATATACTATTAATATATTAATATAAAATATTACTTAGGAATGGAGTTCATTTTAAAAATACAGAGTAGTATGTGTTCTGTGAGCACATAATAATATAGAATATTATGTTTACCTATGTCTATATGACTTCAGGAAGTATCTGAGAAGACATATACCACATTGCTCATAGTGGTTAGAGTTGGCGCAAATTTTACTTTCTTCTTTTTGGTAGGTTTTTTTTTTTTTTGCGGGGTGGGGGATTGTACTGTGGGATTGAACCCAAGGGTACTCAATCACTGAGCCACACCCCCAGCCCTTTTTATTTTTTTATTTTGAGACAGGGTCTTACTAAGTTCCTTAGGGCCTTGCTAAGTTGCTGAGGCTGGCTTTGAACTTGCGATCCCCCTGCCTCAGCTTCCAAAACCACTGGGTTTACACGTGTGAGCCATTGCACAGGACTTGATAGTCCATCTTTCTAATATCTCTACAATGGGCATGTTCTTCTAATTAAAGCAAGTTGTGGCTGAAAATTGTACATGAATACTGGATTTTTTAAAAATTAATGTAGTTCTTGGGGCTGGGGATGTGGCTCAAGCGGTAGCGCGCTCACCTGGCATGCGTGCGGCCTGGGTTCGATCCTCAGCACCACATACAAACAAAGATGTTGTGTCCGCCGAAAACTAAAAAATAAATATTAAAAAAAAATTCTCTCTCTCTCTCTCTCAAAAAAAAAAAGAAAAGAAAAGAAAATCCTCCTCTTTAAAAAAAATTAATGTAGTTCTCAAAAAAATCAGTTCTACTTCCACAGTCAAGGTATCTCTCAGGACTAAGTTGCTCCCAAGATGCCCATGCTTAGCCATGGCTACCAGTCTGCTCCTGGTGGGCTCGCAGACTGGCCCCTCACTGGGAGAACGGTTCCTCCTGGCAGTAAGCTTGCCCAGATCTTCTGGACCCACACGTTCAGCATTCACTAGGCATGGTGAAGAGTAATGCACTGGCAGCAGACAGAATTTCTGCCTCCCTCTCCCCCATCATGACCAGAAGAACAAACTGAGCAACAAGAAGTGTGTGATCTCCAACAAGGGAGAGTCATCTCAAATGACAGAGGGCCACTGGGGACACCTCCATAAAGGCACACCCCACAGACAAATTCAAAGCTCTCCTCAGCCATCTAAGGCCAACCATATGTATGATTGTGTGAATTTGCCATCCCCATAAGTCCATCTTCTATGGCACACTTACAATTGATATGGAACTTCTAGAACCTTCTCTTTACCCAACTGCCTTCTGTGTGCTTATTTCCCTCTTCTCTGTACAGACCTATCCATAGTTTGGACGTGATGGCGCCAAGCCCACACTCACTAGTTACATGACCCCAGACAAGCTATTTAAACACAAAGGCTCAGATTTCCTCAACTATAAATGAAGCTAATGCTTCATAAGGTCATGTGCAGGATTAAATAAAATCCAATGAATCAAACTCCTGCCACACAGTAGACAGCTCTAAATATCTTTCTTTCCTCATTTCTCTCCTGCCCTCCTAGCCCACTCCCTAAAGGGTCTCAGTGCTCTGTGTGTGAGGTGAGAGGCGTGACTCAAGACTCAACGAGGTTAATTTAAACCTCGTTTGGCCACATTTTAGTTGTGAAATCCTGGGCGAGTCCTTAAACCCCTCGTCTTGGAGATTATTACGAGGCACAAATTAAATCATAGATGACAAATTACTTTCTCTTCAAGATAAATCTCTCCAAATACTTGAAAAGAACATGGCAACAGTAGAAATAGTCCCTTGGATAAAAATGAGCCTATAAATAAGATGAGTCCACTGTTCGGCCCCCAAATTCTCAATACACACTTTTCAGAGGGACTAGTTTGAAATATAAAGAAAATGTAGTTGCAGATACCCCAACCTAGAGGATTGGTGGGAGGGGAAGGGTCATTGGGTGGTCCCTCTCTCTTATGGCATCCACAGCTGTGAATGAACCTAGCCTGTTCAAAGCCCAACCATTTGGCACAGCTGCTAAGATAGGAAAGGTGGAGAATGTTGGGGGAGAGCCCGGGGGAGCTCAGGCAGGGTGGACGAGGAGAACTCATAGCCCAGCAGCAACCAGGCTCCTGTCTCAGGCCCAGGTATTCCTCAGATGCCAGGTTGTAGGAGATGTTTATGTCTTGCAGGAGCCCTCCTCCCACAGCAGGGCTGCCCACCGGCACTTCTCCAAGGAGGCCGTGTGAAGCTGGATGCAGCGTTCTTCACATCCCTCTATCTTGAGCACAGGAGCATTTGAGCTGGGTTCTTTAAATCTGTCTGAAAGATATTCCAAAAGGTTGGCTGCAGCCTCTTTTCCTGGGAATTGATCTATGGACTCAGCAAAGAAGTTCAATAGGATCTTAAATGATTTGAAAGAACACTCTAGATGCAAAGAGACTGCAAGGCAGGTCCCCCCAGCAAAGTATATTTCAGGAAGGGACAGCCTAGCATCCAGGCCCTCTGGATGTGGACTGCCTTTTATGGTTTGGGTATGAGGTGTCCCCCAAAACTCCTGTGTTAATGCAGGAATTCAGAGATGAGATAATTGGATTGTAATCAGTCCATCCTTGTTTGAATGGACTAACTGGGTGTAACTATAGGCAGGTGGGGGGAGGGATGGCTGAAGGGGGCAGGTCCTTGGGGGTGTGCCCCAGGAAGGGTTCACCTTCCCGGGGGCCACCCACCTCTGCTTCCTGTCCAGCATGAAATGAGCAGTGCTTCTTGGCCATACCCTTCCACCATGATGCTCTACCTCCCCGTGGGCCCAGGGCAATGAACTCAGACAACCATAGACTAAACCTCTCTGTGCATAAAATGGATATGACTAGAAATCAGTGGGAATAAACCAAGACTGACTGAACTTGTGACTGAAGAATTTAAGGAAACCCCCAATTCCCATTAAAGTGACATGATTATAATATCAGGAAGATAGAAAGAATGTGATAGTAATGGTCGAAGACTTGTTCCCCAATGCAGCGGTGTTCAGAGATGGGACTTTGGGGAAGTGATTGGATCATGAGGACCCAGACCTCGTTATTCCATGATAGATTAATAATTTGATGGCATTAGGGAGGTAGTAGAAATTTTAGGAGGTGGAGCCTAGCTGGAGGAAGTAGGTCACTTAGAGTGTCCCCTTGGGGACTATACCTTGTCCCTGGCCTCCCTCCCCTTTCCTCTCTCTCACTCTACCTCCCTGGCCGCTGGGAGCTGATCAGTTTTCCTCCACCACACTACACCTTCCATATGATTTGCCTCACCCCACGTCCAGAGCAAAGGAGCCCACTAACCACAGACTGAACCTCTGAAACCATGAAACTGTGAGTCCAAATACATCTTTCCTCCTCTAAGTTGTTCATGTTAGGTATTTGAACAGTGATTGTGACTTGAAAAGTTAAAATCTGATCTAGGGTTATAACTCAACAGAGTAAATATTTAGCATGGCCCTGGATTTGAACCCCAGAAACACCAAAAAAAAAAAGTGAAAATCGGTCAAATTGGCTACATGATGCTATGTAGAAAAATCATTTTGAAGAGATAGAACCTGGAAAAGAAGCTCAGAATCTCAGACCCTGGCAGGGCCACCCATGCAGGACAGGAAGGATGGGTGGACAGTCTCATTCTTTCATGACACTGTGTCAGGAGTACTTCTCTTGTGGATCACACAACTAATTTCGTTTACTCTAACTCCAGGCTAGCTAAGCAAACTTCTGGATGGAATTTATCTCCTCAAGTGCATTCATCTACAGAGAGAGGCTGAGCTTGCCATGACAACACGAGTACTCTAGTCTGTCAGTCATAATTCAGGTCTGAACATCAGTCTCTGGGGTCTGGTATTAATATGAGTCCACTTGATGAATGTGGTGACATTTGTGGTAAATAAGTCAGGTAGAAATAGCCTTCTATTCATCCTGTATAGAATAGTGTCAAAAGAGTATATACCCACCTCCTACCCAAATGTCTCTATTTGCCCAGGACCCAATCACTCTAATGGTAGCCCTTCAAAGTAATTTTGTAAAAGCAATAAAGCAAAATAATATTTTAGAAAACACATTTGGTTTCAATGCTGATGGGATTTATTGTTCAAGTTTCTGAATCCTATTGATTTTTCTGAAGTAATATCTAAAGCAAACTGCAAACTGTTCTGATTTTCTTTTTCTTTCTTTTCCCCAAGTTATGTCACTTGGCAGCTTCACAGACCCAAGCCTGAGAGGGTTCTCACAAAGAGCAAAAGACCCAAACACACCATGGGGGGACAAGATTGGCCCAGAGTTGACCCAAACAGAGAGATCTGGGCCACATCTTCCCTTCCCCCACACCCCTGGAGGGTCTAATTTTAGTCTACTGCATAGACTGCAATGACAGGAACATGTTGCAAGAACAAGAATCAAGCAAAAGAGAAAAAAGGAAGCCTAATGTGGCAGGAGGCATTTTAATGCCATGGCAACTGGGTGTCTTCTCTCTTATTTCATTCACTTCCTCGGTCAGGTTATTCTGCCCTCTCTCTCCTGCACTTCCTGTTGCCGTAATCAAATCAAACCAGGTCACCCTGCATTCGTGAGCCCTCTCCCGACTGCAGACATCTATTTCCAGCAGAAGGAATTTTCCCCCTGTCTCCCTTTGCTCCCGGACCTCTTTGGGGTGCCCTTGATGCTCCTGCTTTCGCTGCCCTCCCAGAGCGGCTGCTGCAGATGCCTCCCTTTCATCCAGCCTCCTCCCCCACGCCCTTCTCCCCTTGCTGCTCCTCTCCCTGCCCCTCCCCCCAGCTCCTGCAGTTGTCACTAAGTCTGTTAGCCACTTGATTAGTGACTCAGTGATTCAGAGTCCGACAACCTTGGACTGAAATCCCCACGCCCTCCTTCCTTGGGTCAAGGTAAAGGGCCTTTTCGGGGACCCCCATCTCCCTGCATAAGAAGAAATGACTGGAGACTTGAATGCTGTCAGGGTTGCCCTGACTCCCTCCCCTTTCCTTTTTCTGCCCCTCCCTGGGCTTCCATGCTCTACTTAGCTTTCCCTGAGGAAAGCAGCAGAAAATGTTTGAGCTTAGAATTTATGTAGCCCAACATCCTCATTCGCAGATGGAAAGACTAAGGCTCAGGGAGCTTAATGGCCCAGTTGCTCAGTGAGCTCTTGGCAGAACCAAAATACATAAGGTGCAAATTCAATCCAACTAGCAATTGGTGGGAAATAAATTTTTATTAAGGAGTGAGCAGTGCCAAAATGGGACCTGATGACTACTTGAGAGTTCCTTCACTGTCCTTGTCTCCTTGTGGGTAATGTTGGCAAATGGTGCAAACCCAAGCCAGAGTACCGACCAGAAATTTACCAGGGCACCTGGAAAGGCCATGAGGAGACTCCCTAAAGCTGAGTCAGGAACATGCAGACATGGGAGACTCCATGCTTGAGGTCCTCCAGGATTTACTCACGGGACAGGATTAGCAGTCATAAGAGCCAATTCCAGTGAATCCACTTTTACTAAGTCTCCCCATGTGCTCAGCTGCACAGCAGTGAACGGACAGACTTGCTTCCCCTAAATGTAGAAAGGTGCAGAAAGTACAAAAAGCTTGCAGAAATATACTTATTGCAGGTTACATCAGTCTCTTAAGTAAATGAGTCGTGTAAGTTCTCTGTGGAAAGACATGGGTGGTAAAATGAATCAAATTAACTCAGTATCCTGATTGCTTGCTGCAATGGCAGAGAAACTTCTGTTTCCCAAGCTGAGTCTGAAGGGAGGGGACATATGGTTGGATGCAGTGATCATCGGATATGGTGAAAGCCAAGCCAGGGAAGCTCAGAAAAGTCACTCCGCAGTGTCAGTCTGCAGGCAAGGCCCTGGGCAGGGCCCAGATGCTGGAGTCCTGGGCAGTGCTTTTTGTCCCTGGCTGGGCTTGTCCCGGCATGCTGGGATCTGCCAGTCAGGAGCTCAGCCACACTGCTGCCAGCTGCAGTCACTACCGCTGCTGCACATTGTTTGTGATTAAGAGCTTTATTGATTTTCTAGCCCTTGACCACGTTGGTGGGGACAGAGTACGACACGAGAAACTGGTGGGAAGCCAAGTGGAAAGAGGGTTTATGAAATGAGCTCTCAATGAAGGAAACTGTGGGGAAGGATGTGATGGAAGCCGATTTGGGGCCAGTGGAGGTGGGAAAGTAGAACAACTTGAAAATGCTCTCCAGTCTTGAGCCAAAACAAAGCACTTTGCCAAAACACAGGCAGAGGAGCTAGTCTGTGAGAGAGACTCAGTACTGTTTATATAAAACAGGATATTCCTATCTGCAAAATCATCGCTGACAATGCTTAACCCACATTCACTACCAACCACTGTGTTGGGTTCTGGGGCTATAAATAAGAATCAGTCCGCCTAGGGAAGGAGACTCAGAACATACGCAAAATGACTTGTAAAGATGCTAGTATTTTTTAAGGGAGTCATAAAACATTTTGCCTAAACTCTGGGCCCAGAGCCAACAGATATGACTGATGAAGGATGAGAGATGGGACTGTCTGGCTACTGCCTGCCTCACCAGCAGATCTGGTGAAGGTCTTCAGGTGGCTTTTCCTCCCTTCTATGCCCACTCTGCCCAGAAGGCCCTAGTTGCTTCCCAGCAAGGCCCTAGCTGCTTCCTAGCCCAGCCCCTTGGGGGTGTATAGGAGGTTTGCTTCCCTGATGGGGGCTCTATGCTGGGTCCCAGGTGTTCTCAAAGCAGCAGATGGAAAGGCACTGGACAGAACCACACCAAGGGGACAACAGATGGACCTCCTTCTCTGAACCTAAAGACAGAGGCAGGACACTTGACAGACTCTACCCCACACATATACCCACTCATATGAACCTGTATCTCTGAGAACTTTCCTCCCATCCACCCTCCCCTACCCTGTATCCTTAAGTGTAAGGGGATAAATTATTTTCGCCTCTTCCTTTAGCTTTCAGTATCCTTTTTGCCCCTGAAAATAAACTGGGAACCAGGGAAGATGAGGCTCTGGTGTGTTTTTGTGTATCAGTACAATAAGAAAAGCAATGATATATAAAAATGGAATTTTTTAAAAAAAAAAGTCACATAACTCAAAACCAGGGAGTGACCAAGATCAGTGAATGTCAACTTAAAAAAAATAAAATCTTGTACATGTGGTTCACATTTGAACATGACGTGACCTGGGGTGGCCCTTTCATCATTCTCTGCAAGAATGCCTCTCCCTGTGAAGGCCTGAGGCCCGGGTATCCCCACTGGAGGACTTTATGGAGGTCAGCCCTCAGCAGAAAGATTTCAGGGAGGTCTAACTAAGCTGGAAAAACTCAGAATGGCCTAACCTGAGCCAGAAGTCCCCAGAGTGGTCCAGCCTAAGTTAAAGGTCCTCAGAATAGCCAAACCTAAAACCCCAGGAAGCTTTAAAGTACAGTTTGAATCTCTAGCAGTCAGGAGGAGGAATTCGGGTATGCAGGGGTGACAGGTTGGCTTTGCAGTTAGTGTCCTAACTCCTGCATCAGGATCCACCCCTCTTTCCAAAAGTCAAAGAGGGCTGAGACGCCTGGGGCAGTGGCACAAGGCTACAGTCCCAGCTACTGTGGAGCCTGAGGCAGGAAGATTTTAAGTTCGAGGCCAGCCTGGGCAACTCAGTGAGACCCCGGTTCAAAATTAAAACAAACAAACAAAACTACTCTAAGGGCTGGGGGGATAGCTCAGTGGTAGAGCACCTAGCATGCCTGAGGTCCTGGGTTCTACCTCCACTACCCCCCCCCCAAAAGAAAGCCGAGGTGGGAGGGGGGAATTTGAGGCCCTAAAATTCCTGGCAGTTGATGGGGTTAATATCCCTAGCATTGTTCTCTTTTTCACTGAGGAAAAATTGAATTAAAAAAAAAAAAGAGCCAGCAATACTCATTTAAAAACAAAAAAACTGGCATTCAAACACCGAGCCAAAAAAAGGAGTGGTCTCCTGGGTGATGGAAGCACTTCGAAATCTCTAAAGCCTCGTTCATTGTTCAGAAAACAAAATGGAACAACTTTCCTCGCTCCCCGCCTCACCCGCTTCCTCTCTGTGCAGTAGCTGTTCTTGGCAGATGCCCAAAGCGGCACCCGGTAATTCCACGGTACATTGTGTACATTTGCATCCATTTAACCCGCTATTTACTGCCGCCCTTTACCGCCACCTGTAAGAGGCAGCACCATAATGACACTGTGGATAAGTGGCTGGGCCGTGAAGTGGGTGCCCAGTGGTTTTCTCCACACGAAGGCGCCTGAATCTGTGAAGTAGTTGGCACTTGGAGAAGCAGGGACAGCTGGGGACAGCACACGTACAGGACGGGAAGCGCGAGAAGGAGGCGCGCCAGACGGAGGGTCCTTCCTCGTTAGCTCCGCTCGGTGGCTCCTTTTCCATGACTACAACCGCGAGGAGGAATCTGCCAAGCCCTCGGTGCGGCTAGTTTCCTGCCTGATAAAGAGCCTGCTGCCGTTGGTATTCGAGGAGTTTCTGAATCACCCCAGGGCCTGACGCTCCGAAGGAAGGTGGATCCTGGGGGCCCTGGGGTGGGACCCACAGTCCGGCGGAATCCAGGCGGGATGACACCCCCTCGAGTCTCGGAAACCGGCTCGCGGGTGCGATGCGGTGCCGTGCGGGCACCTGCGCTCTTGTGCCTGCGGCACTGTGCAGCTCCGGTGGCACACCGGGTGACGCGGGGGCGAGGGCGAGAGGAAGTCGAGGCGCCGGGGCGGCAGCAAGGCTTCCTCGGCTTCCCTTGAGCTTTGGAGGTTGTCCCGAAGTGCGGGGAGGGAGGGGGCACTGCACTGCGGAGTTCCAAGTTGCGGGAGACCCCCAGAGGGCGGGTACCCTGAGGTCTTGAATGCACGTAAGAAGCCCGGAGCTGCCAGGACCGTGTGGCACGCTCGGAGCGCGCAAAGTCGCGCAAAAGCAAAAAGATAAACGCCGAGGGGCCCAGGGACCGGCTGGCTGGGGCACAGAGTCAGCGCGGCCCCGGAGCGCCTTTCGTTTTAAGGAGCCTTACTTCTGGGAAGGGACAGGGAACTGTCAATCAGCGAGGGAGGGAGCGCACCGGCGCTGGGTGATGTCAGCGGATCAGCTGCTCGATAACAAAGAGGGGGTATCACAGGAGAAAGTTGCAGCGGTGGCGGCCACCGCGGCACCCCAGAGCCTCGGAGGCCAGGGGCAAGTGGGCGAAGGGAGGGGGGACGGCTGCTGCGGCAGCAGCTGAAGGCCGAGGAATTGAAAGGGCTGTAGGGGGAGGCAGTGCGAGCCAGCCCCGACTGCTCCTCCTCTTCCTCCTCCTCCTCCAAACTCGCAGGGCTCAGCCCCAGCGCTCGCTCAGCCGCCGGGAGCACCCGGAGGGACCGGAGGCAGCCGCGCGGCCCCGAGCTGGGCAGGGTCCCCGGCCGCCATGGATAGCGACGACGAGATGGTGGAGGAGGCAGTGGAAGGTACAAGCATTTCTCCGGGACCGGGGAGGACACTCCTAGGGCCCGGAGCGCCGAAGGAGTGGCGGGCTGCGACCTGCGCGGTGCCGGGCCCCGCGGCAGCCACTGTCCCCTACGCCGGTGGCGGGCTGCCCTGATCGGGCGGGGGCCGGACAGCTACGGCCAAGCTGCCGGGAGCTCACCGTTCGCGGCGGGGCGCAGGCCGGGAATGGGGCTCACTGGGCCGGGGGCCCTGGGAATGCACGGTGGCTTCATCCCGCCCGGCCACAGCCTGCATCCTCCCTTGGAGTTGCTAACCTGCCCTGCACTCTGGCCTTTCCCCTCGCCGGGATGGAGGGTAGGGTACCCTGGAGGTCAGCGACCTGGTTGTCCCCGCGGAGCAACCCCCCTGTGCAGTTTGGGCAACCTTGATTCCCACTCCGGCCAATAGCCCTTTGCTTCCGTTCGCCGCTGCGCCCCGCCACCGCGGCCGCCACCGGGTGGGTCCCCCAGCGCCGTGCACCGGGCCGAACCTGGCACGTGGCGGCAGCGGCGGCTCCTCCAAAAGGATGAAATCATTGCGGGGTACTGGACCACGCTTCCGACCCCGGGCTCGATCGTGCGAGGTCGGGGAGGCGGGTGGCCCTCCCTTCTGCTTCCCCGAGCGAACTCTGTCAAGCCCCCCTCCCCCTTCCTGCTTCCGAGCCGGGGTGTCGCCGCCGCCGCCACGCTGTGCGGGCGCGTCGCAAACCCCGACCGAAATTGCTGGGTGACACTTAACTTTCTGAATTCCCTGCAGTTGGCTGTGGGTGATATCACCACCGCGGTGTCGTGTTTCTCCGCCCCTTCTCTTCTGGCGCCCCTCCCCCGACTTTCCTTGCCACTTTGTTTTGCTGAGTTTCTCCACCTCTTTTTTGCTAGTTCTGAAAAACGCTGTGGGGACGTTATACAATCTCGTTGTTTGTGTCATCAGATGTTATGATTTTGTAACACTGAATACTGGAAAATACTCTTTAGCGTATTTATTGGATTCTACCCTAAACCGTGCGTCGTGATGTTTTGCAATGTTGTGTGTGGTATTGTTCCAGAATATTTTAAACAGCATCCCAGCAAATAATTTTTAGCTATTGGTTGAATCTGGTTTCTATCTAATTTGTGTAAACAAATTCTCACAAACAATTAAAAACTAAAGTGGCAACGCTTTACAAATGCATAAGGATGCATGGTCAGTGCTACAGTAGGAAAAATCAAATTTTATGATTTCATAAACATAATTCCTATCGCAGTGCTCTTGAAGGAGATTAATCAGAGTGATATTTATGAATTCTCCAAAAGGTATTCAATCTGATGTAAATATTAAAACTTATTATTTTTTTCATCTAGGTTCAAAGGCAATTAGTATGCTTTTTAACTTTAGAAAATTTTCACAATATTGTGAACTCAGAGCTTGTACCCCTTAAGTAAACTTAATGTTGGAACTTAGTGGGACCCAAAGGCATTGATTGAGTTGGTCCACAAGACTTTGAATTAAGTTACTGACTTCTTCTGCCTCTGTCATGGGGGAAAAAAAATGCTCTTCTCAAATTAGGGCTTGTTAGGGTTTACTCTTATTCCTCAACGTTTACTTTTACTTTTTACTTGTAAAAACCCTGATCACAGATGAAGCCTCCTTCCCCTCTGGTCCTGGGGGCCTTTTGCAGAATGTTAAGGAGGCTTTCAACATGTATCTATGTTGTTTTTGAGATAATCTCCTGGATTAGAAGCAGGGAAGTTTCCTTTTATCATCGGGAAAGGCAGTTATACAGGTTGAGCATATACATTATTGTCCTAAATCAGAACACTTCTGAGAGCAAGAGCGGGCACTATTAATAATTATGCTGGGACAACTGGCTTAAACCTTGACTATCTTGGGCAATCTGGGACACACACTCAGTGGCACCTAACACTAGACAATTAGATTAACTTTAAATTTTTAAATTTTTAATTTATTTTTTTCCTATGGTGCTAGGGATCACACTCAGCGCCTGCTATGTAAATATTCTATCACTGAGCTACATTCCCAGTCCTAGAATAACTTTTGATATTTAAAAGTCCTTAGAGAAGCCAGGTATGGTGGTGTATGCCTGAAGTCCCAGCTGCTCTGGGAACTGAGGCGGGATCACTTGACAGTTCTAGGCCAGCCTGAGCAACCTGGCGAGTCCCTGTCTCAATAAAATAAAATAAATAAATAATAATGAGCTGTCAGGCTCAAATTTGCAGGATGTCTAAAGCTGTGTTTGTGCTCCTGGCAAATTGCACCCTTGGGCTTTTCTCAGCAATTGTTGGCCTTTTTAGTGCTTGTGTGCAGTGGTCTCTGCTTAACATCTAACACAGGTATAAGATATAAACTGTTCATGACCTTCTCCCAAAGAGAAACTAGTCTGAATATCTTGGTGTTCAACTAATCTACCTCTCTCCATAAACACAGCCTCTCTGCTCAGAAGTTCATTGTCTTAGCTATTATTATCGTTGCTATAATTTTTTTGTTCTTATTATGTGAAAGTTCTGTGCTCAGTGTTTCGCACATATTATCCATTCAGTCTTATGAGACAGGTACAAATATTCTAATTTTACTGAGGAGGGGAAATGAGACATAGAGAAGAACTAATTCAAGGACATTTAGCAAGGGGGAGGGACAGGCTGGACTTCCCCTCCACTATACCAAACTGTCTCCCCACATAGTTTTAAATTTTTGATCTGTCAGTCAACTATATGAAGTACTTGGGTGTTTGAGTTGAGAAACAGCTAAATATTATGTCAACATCATTCTTTATCAGAATAACTCTTCAGAGGTTTTTCTGACAGAGTTCAGTGTCTCAGAATAATGCATCTGGGAAAGATAATTTCATTTCAGCCTCTGCCACAGGAATTCTTTCTCCTCTCCCCTCCCCCATTAAAGTGTACCCTGGAAGAGAAACTGATCTCTTGAGGACTTGAGTTTAAATGTCTTGTGCATCATATACAATTTGGATCTCTATCAGGGTAGAATTGTAACCTAGTGAAGTTCTAAACTCAGAGTGAATGAATTCCCAGAGGGGAAATGGGGGTGTCAGGAGGGAGCATTCTTTGCACCTGTGCCTGCCCTGCTGCTTTGGGTAAACAACAAGCTTTGAGACCCGGAGGCTGAACTTGAGCTCTCTCTGTGGCTTTTTATTTTTATTTAAAAAATTTTTATTATTATGACTTTTGAGACAGGGGTCTTGCTATGTTGCCCAGGCTGGCCTCGAACTCTGGGGCTCAAGTGATTCTCTTGCCGCAGCCTCTGGATAAGTTGAGATGAGGTGCATGTCACTGCTCCTTGTTCTCACTGTGGTTTTTTAAAACATTAAAAGTCTAGTTTGTTCAGTGGAGAGTGATGTTTAGCTTTCATGTGTTAGTTTTCATCAGGGGCCTTGGAAACATTTATTTTTCTATTTCTTTGTCCACCCATAGATGGAAATGAATACAATGTAGTCCCTATTAGCAGTTTAACATTGTAGCATGTCTACATAGATGGATCTCAGTGGTTGAGAGGAAGTAACAATTACTTGTAGCTTGGGGAAGTAGAGGGGGAAAGATTTCCCCCAAAGAGGTGGCACAGAGTTGAGTTGAGAGGAAAACTTTGAAAGTAAAGACATCCCACATGGAACTACTGGGGCCCATCCAGAGAATCATTTTGTGGGATCTGCTGTAATATTGGGCTTAGAAGGAGAGAAGTGGAGGGTGCCTGAGGGAGGGGAGCGTGGGTCACAGGACCAGAGGATGACAGCTGGAGGCCACAGGAGCTACGGGGACCCTTTGGAGCTCTGCTCTGGACAGTGGTAAGCAGGGGCACTAGGAGGGGCTGAATGGGCAGCTGAATGTCACCTCATAGGCCCCTTGCAATGGTCCAGGTGTGCAGTTATGAAGCAGGATGAAAACAGCTGCTCAGAGTTTCCCTACCCAGCGCCCTCAACACAGTAATATTTCTATTAACAGGCCACCCAATAGCCTGTCCTGGCTTCTGTAATAAGACTGCCCACGCTGTGTTCCTAGGACAAACGCATGCTCAGTGTACTGGTAGCACCCTCTCCCTGTGGGCCATGTGCTGAAATTATGACCCTCACAACTAACAGTTGAGCTCTTGCAGTGAATTGCCCTTAAAAATCAAATTATATTTTTAACAGCCTGTGTGAGTGTATCATCGGGAAGGCTTTTTTTTTGCATTATTATTATTAGAATAAGCTTGGCTTTTATTATTACTACTTTTGGAGGGCTATGTAAAACCCTCCAAAAGTAGTAATAATGTGGAAGGGTCTCTTGTTTTGAGGAAACCCACACTGCACTCCCAGATCCCTTGTGAGCCGGAGGCAGTCAGCAGCAGAGTCTGATCTGGAGGGAATTTCCTTTGCTGAGGCAAACATTGCTGGCAGAGTAGAGGCCTGGCTTCTATCAGGTTCAGGGGAAAAAACCTTACTCAAAAGTAACTCAAGGGGAAATATTTAACTTTCTATCCATTCAGTAGACAATGATCTTTAGAACAAAATGAAAAAGTAGACTTGTGAAATTGTTGCTTTTTCTTTTCCTTTCTCTAATGCCTATAAATATTTAAAATCATGCTGCAGACGGATATACGGTGGATTAGCTGGGGCAGCATTAAAAACACAGAGCAGTCATTCAAGTTAATTTCCCTGTCCTCTGGGCCTGGTGCTCACCCTCTGTGTAGTGGAAACTGGCCTGGAAGGCTGTTGGCTGACCTGGCACATTCTGCAGACTGACCTCAATCAGAGCTGGGGGGACGAGGGCTTCTCTTTAAGTTAGGTAACACTGGCAAGGGACAGGAATTGACAACCTGGACATGCTGTTGAAAATCTCCGCAGTTCTAGGAGGATTACCTTCTCTACCAGGGCCTTGGACACGCCTGGCTTTCATAGTGACACCTTGTTCTATAGCAGCCAGGAAGAAAGAGTGCTCAACACTCCTCCCAAGAGAAGAGGAATTGTTGGCCTTGGGGGAAGGGTTTGCAGCATTCATAGACAAGTCATGTGTCATTGGTGTCCTCAACGGAAATAGGTGGAAATCTAGAAGATTGTTTTGAGGTTTAAAGTGATAACAGGAAACACTTGACCCAGTGGGTTCTTCTTCTGTTTATCAACATCCTACTTCATTAAATTGACTCTTCGTAGGACTAGAGGTGGGGTAAAAGGGTACAGAATTTGCTTGGCACACACAAGGCTCTGGATTCCATCTCCCACACTGCAAAAATTAACTAAATAAGACTATCACTGACATGACAAAATATCATAAATCATATTGTCTAAAGGACATTTGAAATGAAATCATGCTGGAATCTCTCATAGAACTAATGCTAAAAGGAAATGGAGGGGCATAGCCACCCAATTTCTTATGTTCCCTGTGTTTATTTGTTTGGAAAAGTCTTTGTTGTTATTGTTTTGGTTGTTTTCTAGATGTAAAGTTTTACTGCTCAGAAAAATCCCCTGAGCTATTAAATATTCAGGGTGGAAGTCTTGAATGATCACAGCCTCTAATTTCTAAAGCTATTAGTTGATCACATCCTGATGAAATGGAAAAAAACAAAAAACCATAGCCAGTCAAGTGGGGCATCCCTGAGCAGGACTTGTGGGTCCACACCTGTCATCCTGGCTACTCCAGAAGCTGAGGCAGGAGGATTCCAAGTTCCAGACCAGCCTCAGCACCTTAGAGAGGCCCTGTCTCAAAATAAAAAGGGTTGGGGATGTAGCTCAGTGGTAAAGCACTTGCCTAGCACCTTGCCTAAACATGTACAGTATATTTAGCTACACATTGGGTCCATCCCTAGTACTGTGAAAAGAAGAAGAAAAAAAAAAAAGAAATAAAGAAAAGAAGGAGGAGGGGAAGGGGGAAGGGTAGAGGAAGGAGAAAGAGGAGAACGAGACCCCAGTGTGCTTTGAAAGATTTCAGAACTCCCCCACCAGCAACATAAAAACCTTAAGAATGACAGGGAAGGGTCACACACCCATGCACCTTCTTCTAGAATCACAAGATCACCTGAGAAATGGCCATCATTCAGTATGTCCCTCTCTCTCTCCTAAGAGATTAAAAGGATGATGGGACTCCTCTCCGCTGGCCTGTTGAAAGGCACCAACACAGGCATCCCTCGTGGAGCAGGGTTGAGCCTCTGGTCATCTCACCTGGGATCAGTGCTGACCTCTATGCGCTTTTGGTGTGTCATCTGACATCTTCCATTTCCCTAATAGTTCAGTTCCATTGCTGAGGGTGAACCGTGAGCACTGTATTCAGAAATAGGACAGGCTAGAGGGAAAGCAGGGTGCATTTACATTGGAATTAGTGTTCATGTTTATCATAATATTTCTCTTGATCTAAAGTGAAATAACAGATTTATCAACATGGACTGTGTAAAGTGTGAAATGTGTGAACTGATTTCTATGAAAAAAAAGCATTTTCAACAAATTAGTAAATATCTCATATGAGGCTAACCTGATTATTCTGAACTTTATACCCAATTCAAAATAGGACATTAAATTTATAGGAACTTTAGTGGCTAAATTTAATTTTATCCCAACAACATTTTCATAAAAAAAAAAAAACTTTAGCTATTGTACACTGAGTGGATTTTTTATGAAAAGAAAAAAGTAAACAATCTGTTTCAGTGAGAAAAATGTCATCAGTAGATATTTAGAAAACACTATCCACATATTTCATATGACTCAAGGATCATGTACCATTGGTTTTTATATAAAAAAGAAAGCACTTATGACCTAGTTCCCTCCTGACAATTGATTTCCTGGCCCTGGTGGAAAAAGCATATGTTAAGAGGAAAGGGACTATCTTGATTGTCATGTATTTAAGTAGTCATGTCTTACTGTACACGTTCAACGAGACCCATTTTATGTGGAGTCAGATGTATTGATCTGTTGGCTGTTATTTTATCCTTCTGTAATCAGTAATAGAACTAAGGAGCATTTTAATTCTTTGTAATATTCTTAATTTTTTTTTCTTTTGTGGTGCTGGGAATCAAATCCAGGACCTCAGGAATGCTAGAACAACCATCTACCACTGAGCTACAGCCCAGCCTGATAATATTCTTTTATCATGCTAGAAGAAATTATTTTAGGAGATGAAAACATTCCTTGTGGTGGTTTGGTATGTTTTCTCCTGTCTGTGCACCATCTGGAAGCCACATTTTAGTATTTAATGTCCTGTGCTGCACACGGTGTGTAATGTCTCTATTCCTTTTCCATCCGTGACCCTGGTTGTTAACCCAGGAAAAAGCCAGTAGAGTAATGACTGCCCTTATTTTCACCCAGCTCTGCAAAATCAGTTTGCCAGAATGAGTGGGGAGACCCCAGGAGGTGATCCCTGGGGTTTGTGAAATATGTAGATAGTAATAAAGAACTGAAACGTGGACTGCAAACATATACATTAGAATAGACCGCCTGGGATCCAGGAAGAGCCAGCAATTGAAAGATCTGGGTAATGACTACTGCTGAGGTTCAAGATCACTAGTGAAATGGCTTTGTGGACACTTCTGCCTCCATTTAGAATACAAACCCTCTGACACACAGTGGTAGGGGGTATGCAACAAGGTTGTTGCTAAACATTCAAAGCTGAATGATTTTGCAAAATAAAACAGGTTATGCTCAAGTTCGAGCTTAGAAGTACTGTCAGCCAGTCATGTGTGGTGGTGGCACATACCTGTAATCCCAGTGACTCTGGAGGCTGAGGCAAGAGGATTGCAAGTTCAAGGCCAGCCTCAGCAATTTAGCAAGGTCCTCAGCAACTTATCAAGACCCTATCTCAAAATAGAAAATAAAATGTGCTGGGGATGTGGATCAATGGTAGAGCACCTCTGGGTTCAATCCTCAATACCAAAATTTAAAAAAGGACTCTCAGCCAATGAGGTTGTGTATGAATAGCAGGGCAGTTTTAGAGACATGACTCTCTTTCTTGTTATCTGAGCATAACATGTAAACTTGGGGGGGTCTCAGAATGGCTGTAGTCCTCCACATCATAAAACAGAATGATATATAAAGTCATACTGGGTACTTTAAAAACTCAAGAATTGGATAATTTATTGCCAAGATAATGTATCTAGCGATACACTCTAACAATGACTCTGAACCACATTTCAGTTAAGCACAGAGTTTCTTTTCAAACATGAGAAGATCTAGTGGGGGGGGGGGGGTGGGTAGATGGTACATTGTAGCCAGCACTGCAGATCTTATTGATAATAGCCCTCAGTCCCACATGAGCTGCAAGCCTATTTAAATTTCACATTCTGAAATGTGGCCAAGTCCCTGTAGACCTGTCAGTTCACAAGTGTCCATGATCCAGTGGGTGCCACCAGTATGAATGAGATGAGAAAGCTTTGCATGTTTGACCACCTGGTGCCGAGGAAGGGGTCCTTGGGCAACCCCAGGACTTGCCTGGCAGCATCCGGGCTGACAGTGGTGGGGAGCCCAGACTCTGTTAAGCTTTGCCTTGTGGTTCTTTCCGCAGGACACCTGGATGACGATGGATTGCCGCATGGGTTCTGCACAGTCACCTACTCCTCCACCGACAGATTTGAGGGCAACTTTGTTCATGGAGAAAAGAATGGACGTGGGAAGTTCTTCTTCTTTGATGGCAGGTAGCACTCACTGTTTTGTTTTTTGTTTTGGAGGGAACTGAACTATTTCACATGAAGGAATGATACAAATGAAAGAATTCCAGTGGAAATTTTTGTACAACTTATATAAAAGGTAAAAAGGTAACCCCAATATGTATGTGCTGCTTTGGTGGCTGAGATGTCACCCCGGTGGCTATCGGGAAGCCACCGTCAGGTGTGCAAAGCCCATGATGGATCTGTCTAGCTGATACTCTGCCCTGCCAGATTCAGGGCCCCCCATCTTGCACAAGTTCATTCATTACATGGTCACCCAGTTCTCTGATGGATCTCACCTGATCATTCAAGTACTGTGAGGCATCTCAGTGAGGTCACACAAGTGCGGGTCACTTCTGTTGGTGGCCAGTTTGGGCAATTCCAGCAGAGACTGATTCCATTTCTTCTTAGTGTAATGAGCACACCTGCCTTCAGCCTACTCTGTCAGCAGTTGTGGTTTCTCAATTCGGCTGCCTGGGTGACTCCTTAGCTTCATCCCTTCCTTACATTCCCTCTCCTGACGAGGTTGTGGAAGAATACATCTGGCAAAACCCTACAAAGCCACATCATCGCCGTTCAAGAAGTAAGACAATGGGGTAGACAGTGGGGTACAGAGCTCTAGACTCACGGCACGCTAGATGCCTGCCTTTGGGATAATTGGTCCTTCTATGTGATTCCGTCACACTGATGTCTGTGCTAGTATTTTCCATGGTTTACCTGTAGTCAAAGCACTTTCACTTGTACCACCTGGACAAGGTATGTCACGTCTCTTCTTGCTTCCTTTCATAAGGATGCCACGTGGCAGAGGCTGTTTGCCCTCCTGTGATGGCCAGGTGTGACTGGAGGACTTTTCTCTTTGAGGGAGAGATAGGGTTCCATGGGCCCCCCTCTTCAGCAAGGTCTTCTTCCATGTCAGCTTCAGAAGCAGTGAATTTCTCAAGCAGTCAAAGAAATCTATTATCAGACCCGTCGAGTGGGAAATACAGAAAAGACTTCGCTAAGGTTACAGGAGCGTGTGGGTGATGGCACCCTTTACTACACCCCTAGCATTGGTGATGCGCCAGCACTTTCTAAACTTGAGGAAAGGGGATGTCTAGCTGGCAGCTGAAGGGTGATCCCAGGCACTGGCATGCCACCACAAACCTTTTTTTGAAATGCTGTGGGTTGATTTCAGAGATGACAATTGTTCCTCCATTCTCTGATATAAGAAAGTGAGGAAAGCAATAAGAATTGACCATAGGACTTTTGTAAAGTTTTATTTCAGGAATTGGGGATTTGGCTCAGTGCCTGGCAAGCAGAAGGCCCTGAGTTCCATTCTTGGCAGTGGAGAAAAAAAGTTTCATTTTAATGACTAATGCCACCCTTTCCTTTCCTATTGTCCCCAACCCCTCACCCCACATGATATTTATCAGAATTCTGCTTTCACACTGTCAATGTAAAACTGGCCAGGTAGCTCTCTTCTCTTCTTTCATCCTAATGGGAATGCCCACTGGAGACCTGGCCAAGGTGCTGGTCTCCCACGTGCCTGGCAACCTGCCCAGAGGGCAGCTTTTCCCACCCATTTCCACCACAGCTGACGTAAAGTTCTTTTTCTTGACAGTCCCGTTTTACCTTATACTGCAAGCATTCTCCTCTCTCTGCGACCACTTACATGAATGTCTTCTTTCGGCTGCTCCATATCCAAGGACAGAGATTTCCGTGGGCCAGATTCTATGTCTATAACATCTCTTATGCTCCATAGCACTTTCCCTTGATTTGATACTAAAATCAAAACCGTAATAGAGTCCTTACTGAGTAGGGAGCTGAAAGAAAAGTGTGGAATTCGCCCAAAACGCACCTCCCCCAGGCTTCCCCAATCTGATAGTTTGATAATTATAACCAGTGACTGAAAACGGCCCAACAGATTTGGTTAAAGTTGGTGATTTGATGTTGGTTACCTTCTTGCCTCACAGATCTGATAAACAAAAGTACTGATGGTCCAGACCCAGTTTCTGAACCAGAATGCCAAGAACGAGCAGGATGTAGCCCCCGGTTTGCTGAGCAAGGCCTGAGCCTTCATGAAGACCAGGCCCCATGAGCTCCAGCCACTGACCTAGTGGGCCACACACATGCAGAAATCTGTGTGTGTGTGTGTGTGTGTGTGTGTCATGACATGAAAACTTCAAAGCACGGGGTCAGGTGGAAGCCCAGACCCTCCAGCTAGAAATAAATTCATTGACTCTTTTTTTTTTCTTTTCAAGGCTCCCATTCACTAATTTCCATACCTACCACTCAAGTATTGCCAGTCAGGGTGGTGCATGCCTAGAATCCCAGCCACCTGGGAGGCTGAGGCAGGAGGATTTCAAGTTCAAAGCCAGCCTCAACAATTTAGTAAGACCCTAAGCAACTCAGCGAGACCCTGTCTTTAGATAAAATATTTTTTAAAAGGGCTGGGGATGTGGTTCAGTGGTTAAGAACCCCTGGGTTCAATCCCTGGTACCAAAAAAAAAAAAAAACAGTATATTGTTGGCTAGGATGTGGGGAGGGGGGTGCCTGGTTGATCTTCAGAGAGGCCAGGGCCAATACCCTGGGTAAGAGGGTGGTTATTGCACATGAGAATCTATGCAGGGACAGGCCCTCAGAAGGTCACTGTCATCCTTCATAATCCCAATACATGTCTTGATGTGAAATGTCTGCTAAGAGAATTTTCTGCAAAAATTAGTGAGCATCTTATGACTGAAACAAAGGCTGTGGAATCTATTGCGTCTTTTAAGAAGGTATAGTTTTGGTGGGGTGTGGCACACGGGAAGCCATTTATTTCTACAGGGGCAGCATCTCTATTTACATTTATCTGTTAATATTTCCTCCCTGTTACCACTCCTGATTATTAGGATCTATGTGTTGTTAAAAATATGTGGGGGTAGGGGTGGGGCTGGGGTTGTGGCTCAGTTGGTAGAGTGCTTGCTTAGCACATGGGAGGTGCTGGGTTTGTGTCCATTTATTATAATTTTTTTTTTAATTAAGTGGGACTCTACAGTCAAGGCCTTTAGTCAGTCAAGGCCTTTAGTCTTGAAATATTCCCTGCAAAAGTCTGAAATCAAGCTTTTGAAGTAAAGGTCAGGAAACAAAAAGTTTTGTTAAAGAAACTTGCTTAAACCTCTAGTGCTGATCTATGATCCCATTAAAGGGTTTCTTTGCAATTGTAGAAACCTGTGTTTGGAAAGCAAGAAGGAAAATCACAAAGTGTAGTAACAGAAGATGCATTTTTAGTCTTATATGAAACCTGAACCCAGATGTGCAATCATTCGAAGGGCTCAAATGAATGTGAAGAAAATTTTAGAATCAACTTTCCCCTTGACATAGAATATAATAAGCCTGATTAAGAACAATAAGCATCCACATTTACAGGAGAAATGATCTTGTTAAAATTTTTAACCAAGTTCCTAGAGAGAAGCAGAATATTTTAAAGGTTAAAAATATAGCAAATGCTTGGTGGATTAAAACTCTTCAGAATCACAGAAATGTAAAAAAGGGTTCCTTTTTTTAAACCCCACCCCTACCCCATGTCACCAAGGTGACCACTGTTGACAGAAAAGTTGAGCATCTTTTTTTTTTTTTTAACATTTATTTTGAGGTGTAGGTGGACACAACACAATGCCTTTATTTTTATGTGGTGCTGAGGACCAAACCCCGGTCCTGCCTGTGCTAGGTGAGCGCTCTACCGCTGAGCCACAATCCCAGCCCCAAGGTGAGCATCTTAAGGGTGCTCAAGGTAAAAACAGAAACAGCTAGCTATCGCTAAATCAGCTGAAAGAAACAGAACGGTCATTGTTCTCCCCTTCCCTACTGTCTCAGCTTCAGAAAGTTTGCAGGTTTGTATACCATAATCAAGACTTGGTCATCCCTGTATTTGTGACAAAATGTGCAACAGGAAAGCTAAGTTACTGGAACTGGCTGGTTAAGTTGGAAACCTAGGTTAGACCACTCATCCTTCACCTGACAGTTTATCCCCAGAATGAGGAAGGAATGGGAAAATAAACTAGTTTTTTTTTTTTAATTGTCTTTTAAAACAGCTATTGTTTTCCATTTTACTCTCTCCTTAAAAGAGAGAAGAAGCCAGGTACAGTGGCACACACCTGTAATCCCAGCAACTCAGGAGGCTGAGGCAGGAGGATCACAATTTTGAGGCCAGTCTCAGCAATTTAGGGAAACTCTATCTCAAAAAAATAAAGAGGGCTGGGGATGTAGCTCAGTGGTAAAGCATTCCTGATCTCAATCACCAGAATCACCAAAAAAAGGGGGGGGGGAGAAAAAGGGAGGGGAGAGAAGAAACTTTTCCTAAAATTAAGTAATTGGGATTTCTTCTTAATATCATTCTGGTTCTAAGGTAGAGGCACATGTGTGGGAAGGTAAACGGGATCTCGAGGCATTGTTCGTGTGGATCTGGAATCTGGCACTAGAGGATTTATGGGAGTACTAAGGGATATTTGGAAAATATCTAATATTTTGATGTATACATCTCTAATCTTTATAATTCCCCAATTCTGGATGTTTATTATCATGTATTTTTCTTTAATTGTTCTCACTTCAACCAAGATTTATGGATCTCCAGGCAGAATTTGTCACTGTCCTAGAATGGTTAGAAGAGGGGGAAGTTCCAGTTTAGATTGGCTTTCTTTTGGGCTTTGGGATATTAGGGAATTGTTTCTTAGCCTGAGAAAAAGATGAGTTAACTCATTTGCTCATATCTATGTATGCACACGTACACATGTAGATATATGAGTAATATATAAAATAGTTACAAATCTATAATGCATCATGTGTTTTTTGCTGTGTAAACATGATGCTTCTCCTTGACATGCCAGTTAGATTTCAAAGTATTAATTTCCCCATGACTTCATTCTGTGTCCAAGTCATCTTCTGATGTTGCTTGCTACACTGGTGTGTCCAGCCAAGAGAGCTCCTTGTAGTTTATCACTGGCCCAGTAACCTGAACGAGGGTATCTGATGAGCCCCTAAAGTGATACTTCTATGCAGAATTTCTTGTGCTACATTTTAAGAAAGGGTTTGGTCACATTTCAGAGAAAATGGAGTTGGAGTGGACTTCTGAAGTCATGTCTCCCAGCCTCCCACACAAGGCAAAAGTCCTTCATGTTCCTGAGTGTTGTCCAGCTCTTGTAGGACTAGGCTCAGCAAATGTATTCATCTGTATTCTAAAGAACAGTCCGAATTGAGGCAAAAGATTTTGTAACATGCAGCAAGCAAGGGAATGCAAAAGAAATAGGTACCTCTGAATATCTGCACATCTGTTCAGCACTGGGCTCTGCCTTCACAACAATCCGCCGCGTTGGTTTCATGATTCCATTTTAGGTATGAAGAAACTAAAGCTAAATAACCGTCCTGTGACCACCTAGTTCGTAGGAGCTGGAGCTGGGATTCAACCAAGATGAGGCCCTCTGTCCACTACATGTGTCCCCTCCTCCAACTACAAACAGGGAGATAGCTGGTCCTCACGCCTTCCCTCCACACTCTCATGGGGCTTCAGGTCACTCAATAGCTATAATTATGAAAAATTCAAAGGAGGCCTGGGGTGAACCCAGTCCTTTTAACAACTTGGTAGGAGCTTGGCAGACTGATGGAAGGTTCTAGCTGGTTGGCCTCCCTAAACTTCAGCTTTCTCATTTGTAAAATGGGAATAAACAAACCTACTTCTCAGAGTTGTTGTGATTAAATGAGGAAACGTGGAGAGACCTTATTGAATGTAGGGCCTCTCCTAGGTGCTCAGAGGAATCGGTGGATGGATGGAGACGATGATCCGTCATCATCGTGGTCACTGTGAGTGGACAACGGTGACTGGGGACTGTGTTGGGAAAAGCTCAGAGTGCCTGCATCTCCTTCTGCTCCCAGTGTCACTCGACAGGCAACACAGCAGACTTCTGTGACTTCAAAAGGTGTGGAGATGTCTCCCCACCAGCAAGCAAACAGTTCTGTGGCTGGTGTCCTCTCATCCAATTCTGTCCTGATGCTGTCTACACGAGACAGCATCACACTCCACAGGCGGAGGGCTCAGTCTCCAAGACTGCTCCCACTACATGCCAAGCTCAAGGTCCATGCCGTTTGACCCGTGCTTCTGACTGACCAGCTGAAATTTGAGGCTTCCACAATCCCATTCCCACATTCTGTTAGTCAGCTGGAGCCACTCAAGGAGACGCTCATGTTCCCTGGTTCATCTTATATAAGATGCTGCATTTCATGCAGAAATGCGCAGGACGAGGCCTGGGGAAGGGGCCTGCGTGGCACCACCAAGCCATCTTAGAAGTGTAACTTGCCATGTCCGTATCTGGACGCTCTTGGAACCCAATCCTTTGGGGTTTGTGGGGAGATTTCATCGTGGTAACATGATTGCTAATAGCTGGTGGGGAGCCCAGAAAGCCTGTCTCTTCAGATTCTTTTTGGGTCTCTGTGCAGCACTCCTCCCTCCAGGGTATGAACAGGACCCCTCTGGAATGAGGGGGTCTTATGACCTACTCTCAGTCAATGGCTGGTCAGAGATTTTCTCTATGGCCAGCTCCTGCACAGAAAGGCAGGGGATGATTAGAGTTTCTGTGATCCGCCTTGGAGAAGAGAAATTCTAGTTTCGATAGCCTGCCGGGGGGAGGGAGTTATGGGTCAAGAAGCATGGCTGAAAACCAAACTATAAATATATCACAGTATCTCAGTGTCTTAATCAGTTTTGGCCTGCTGTAATAAATGCTATCTGAGTGTTTTAAACAACATTCACCAGCCAGGCGCAGTGGCACAGGCCTATAATCCCAGCGGCTCAAGAGACTGAGGCAGGGGGATCACAAGTTCAAAGCCAGCCTCAGCAACTTAGCAAGGCCCTAAGCAACTCAGTGAGACCCTGTCTCTAGATAAAATACAAAACAGGGTTGGGGGTGTGACTCAATGGTTAAGCACCCCTGGGTTCAATCCCTGGTCCCAAAAATAAATTAAAAAAAATAAACAACATTCCCTTCTCACAGTTCTGGAGGCTGGAAGCCCAAGACCAGGGAGCTGGCTGGTACATGTCTGGTGATGATGGCTTCCTGGTTTAGATGGCTTCCTTCTCCTTGTGCTGCCTTGGTGCAGAGGAGGGAGAGAGGAAGTGGGCTCTCTAATGTCTTTTTATAAGGGCACTAAACCCATTCTGGAAGCTTCTGCCTTCATGACCTAATTATCTCTCAGAGCCCCACCTCCTGAGCCCAAGTTCCTGGGGGTTAGGATCTCAACCCAAATATTGGAGAGTCAGAACTTTTCTTGGGTTTTTTTTTTTCTTTTTTGTTTGTTTGTTTAGTTTTGTGGTTGTTTGTTCTTTGAGAGTAAAGCTAAATTGCACTAATTGCTCCTCAGATATTTTATTGCTATTTTGAGCTTTTATGATAATCAGATCTTATAGACTCATAGATCTTCAATATGTTTTTTCAGGGTTAAAAACAAACAACAACAAAAAGAAAAATAGAAACACAATATAGCATACATCTAGAAGCACTACAGTCTTGCTTATCACACTTGTGAAGCATGAAGTTATTGGTTAGAAATCGCTTGGGCTAGGCTGGGGCTGTATGTAGCTCAGTGGTAAAGCGCTTGCCTCGCATGTGTGAGGCACTGGGTTCGATCCTCAGCACCACATAAAAATAAATAAAGATACTGTGTGTTTATCTACAACTAAATAAATATTTTTAAAAAAGAAAAAGGAAATAGTTTGGGCAGAGGGGCAGAGGTTGTGGCTCAGTGGTAGAGCATTCACCTAGTAGATGCAAGATGCTGGGTTCGGTCCTCAGCACCACATATAAATAAATAAATAAATAAATAAATAAATAAATAAATAAAAATAAAGGTATTATGTCCAACTACAACTAAAAAAAGAAAGAAAGAAAGAAAGAAAGATTGGGCAGAGTTGGGTCTTATTGTTCCTCACTACTTTGCCATATTTTAAGAGATAATGCATAATGTAAAATAATTCCTAAAACAATATTTTAATATTAAGAGTCACAATTTAATTGGTTAAGAATGGAAATTTAAAGTAGAATTATGATTCATTTTTATATTTCCCTCTTGGTCCTCATGTTGCTGTAGTTGACAAAAGGAAGGGAATAGAATTTAGGCCCATGAGGTGGAAAGCAGCAAATCTTCTAGAGCCTCAGACCCTGACAACAAGCCCACACTGTTTAGTCCCTAATGACATTTGCAAATTCAGATACTGCAGGTGATTTTTAAGTGAAAATGCAGTGGTGTCTGTATAAAATGCAAGTGTATCAGATCTCAAGTGCATCTTGCAAACTATTATAAAACGTATTTTTTTATGTTAAGTTAGATTTCCTAATTTATTACTGAAAACTTCACTGGAAGTATGAGAGCTTTGATAAACCAGAAATGGTCCGTGTGCATGCAGAGAAAGAAATTTAATTAAAATTGATGTTTTCATTTCCTCTAAACTTTCCAGTTGTTTAATTCAGATTCTGGTGCCAGAAAAATTGAAAGACCTTTTTTTTTTTTTTTTTGTAATTTCATAACTACTGAAAAATCTGCCAAGATGTTGAAAAGGACTTCAAGAAAATACAAGTTAAGAAATTGTGTGTTGTGATCCCATTTTTGTTAAAACAACAAAAACAAAAGGTGGGAAAATGCATGGTACACCCTTGAAAAAGTCTCAGATGCTGTGCATAATTGGGCACAAATCCTGGGTTTCTGCCTTCCACGGCTCAGGGTGCTTGTGTGTGTTTTCTTTGACAGTAAACACATGTTACCTTTTTAACATAAAGAGCCATTTATTCCACCCTTCCCCTTTCAACTGGGTCACTCATAATTTACTGCAAAAAGAGAGGACTCTTTCTTGCTTAAAAAAAAAAAAGTAGAATTGAAGCAGTTTTTAAATTTGACTATCCCAGTGTTTTGTAACTGTCTCCTTGCTTTAAACCCAGTTTCTCAGTGGAAAGCTCCCCATAATAGCCTTGAGGTTCTTGCTTAAGGATGATCTGCTGTTTATATGTAAAGGACTTACAACCTAGATAGAGAAAAATAGGACACATTATTTATTTACTTTTTGCAATGCTGGGAACCAAACCCAGGGCCTTGCACATGCCAAGCAAGCACTCTGCCACTGGGCTACACCCCAGCCCAGGACATGGAGTTTAACCTCAGTAGAGCTTTGGAGTGTTCTAGAATAGTGCCTGACTAAACTGCAATGAGTAATGGTCTGCAGGGCTGCCTGGCCAGGGTAGACTTTGAGGGAAATTAGGGCTCCATGGGGAAGATGAGGGATCTATGTTCATACAGTGATAAGCAGATGCTCTAAAACAACTCTCAGGCCAGTTTCTGCAAGAAAGATTAGAAAGCTACTTCTGTGTACCTACTTTTCAAATATAACCACATTGACATTTTAGTGGCTACAAAATAGCACCATTTTCTCTTAGTTTTTTTTTTCCTCTCTTTGAATGGAAAAATGCCAGAGGATTGAAAATATTCAGTATTATCCCAAGGCATTTATGTTTTGAATGAAGAGAAAAGGAAGGAAGGGAGGTGACAGAAAAATTAACTCGTGATTTTTTCCTGAATATGTCCTTGGAGATGCAGAGCTAAAAAGTCAGCTCACTTAGGTTTCAAGGAGGATGAAAGGAAACACACAGTATGGAAGCTAATGTACATAGAAGTCTGTGAATATATAATGTAAGCCGAAGAGGCAGGAGATGTTTTTTATTCAGGGTGAGAGAGGAACAGGCTTCCTGGGCCACATACCGTCTCTACAACTCCTCAACTCTTCCACCAGCGTCGGAAAGCAGTCACAGGAGGCAAGAAGGAATGTGCATGGCTGTGTTCACATAAAACTTTATTTACAAAAGCAAGTCATGGGTCACAATTTCCAGCCTTCTCTGGAAGGAAAAGCTGGAAAGAAAGCCTGGCTTTGAAGGCCAATCTAAGGAGCTTTTCCTTCATTTCTTCAATGCCAGAGGATTTCAGAGATTTTTATTTCCTTGGAGAACCCAGTTCGAGTGTGTGACATGCCCTTTTTGTCATAAGATTCCATCCAAGTTACCATAAAAAGTTGCCAAGAAAGCTAAGGATAAACAGATGCTAAAGAGTCATGCAGTAAGACTACTGTCCAGCACCTTAAGAATTTGCACTCGTGTGTCCAAAGTCCCCTGGACTAAGAGAGGGAAACAGCAGTTTCTTCATTGGCCATTGGCAAGGAATAGGACAAGCCACTGGATATGGTTATGGGAAAATATGTGCAAGTCTATGTTATTATTTAACTGATTTGCAAGACCTGTGCCTTGAAGATTTGGTCTTAAACCTGAGGAATATTGGCAGACTGGTCCTTTGGGGGATAATTGTACCCAAACATACACAGGAACATTTTGAATGTTGCTGAGAATCCAAAGTCCACAGAGTTGCCAAGATGAGCAAATAAAATCCAGCACACATGGTTAAACTGGAATTTCATATAAACAACAACAACAAAAATTTTTAGTATAATTATGTACTATTTAGTATTTGGGCTGGGCACCATGATGCATGCTTATAGTCCCAGCTACTCAGGAGGCTGAGGTGGCAAGATCATTTGAGCCTAGGCATTCATGAGCAATAGTGTAAGACTATCTAAAAGAAATTTTTTAAATTAAAAATAAATTAATTAAGTTAAAAATTGGTGGGACATACTTAAAGAATTATTTGTTATTTTTCTGAAATTCAAACTTAACCAGGCATTGATATTTTATCTTACAATCCAAAATATGAAGATGAATGATTAAGTTGTTTTTTGTACTGTATATTGCATCAATATGTCAGTTGATTAGTAATCGTTCTCCAAGGTGGTTTTTTTTTTTTTCTTTAATTGTGGGAGTCTAATAATGGTTGAATCTCATTAATTTCAGCCTCACTGATTTGGAATTTTGATTATTTATGCAACGGCTATGCTAAGTGCATTTTCTTCATGAATTTAGTAAGCCTATTTGTCATTGATAGTGCAAACAAAGCTGAAAGAGAACTATTTATCTCCTTGGGAGGCTGCAAATAGTGTAATTACAATGTCATCAGGGGCTATCGCCTGTTAGGCTGTACTTTTCATTTAATAATTATAGATCGTTCTCAGTCATTCATTAAAATAAGACAAGTCTTTACCAGGCAGTCAGGGACAGCCACCTCAGTTCCTGTGGCCACTTTGCATCCCATGTACCCCAGCACCCCATGTGTGCTCATCCTGCCTGGCTCAGGACACGGTGTGTGCCCACCAGGCCAAACAGTCCAGTTGTGTGTTCTGTCTTCATGTTCTCTAGAGCCACACACAGTGCTTGCTACACAGAAGGCACACTCTAAATGCTCACTGTTTGAGTGAATGAATGAATGAATGAATGAATGAGTGAATATAGTTACACATACTAAAATAATCAATGAATGAGTGTTACATGCATATATTAAAACAATCATGATGTTTTTGTTTCTAAATTTCTCACATTTTAAATTTTAAACATAGTTTGAGCCAGGCACAGTGGCTCATGCCTGTAATCCCAGTGGCAGGAGAATGGTGAGTTCAAAGCTAGCCTCAGCAAAAACGAGGTGCTAAGCAACTCAGTGAGACCCTGTCTCTAAAGAAAATACAAAATAGGGCTGTGGATGTGGTTCAGTAGTCAAGTGTCCCTGAGTTCAATCCCTGGTACCAAATAATAATAATAATAATTTGAGCTGCTCTTATTCCAAATTTTAGTATATAAAGGAAACATTTGTTAGGGTTAGTTTCATTGCATAGCCTTTGATAGGACACAGAAGTCCTGTTTCTGAACTTCCAAGGGTGTTTTCTGGGGAGAGAGATAAAGGGGTGCTGGTACATCACCACAGCACTGCTCTCCCACCTAGTACCAGGGCTCAGGCGTTATCAGAGACATGACATCAGCAGGGTGAGCCATGGTCTTCCTTCTTGCCCCCACTGGCCATGATCGTGTGTGTGTGTGTGTGTGTGTGTGTATGTACAGCCCCATACCACCTAAGAATGGCGTGACAGGCAGAATGTAGGATAGTGAACCCCATACAGTTATACTGTGGCCTGAGTGTGTTGTAGGCTATACCATCTGGGTTGTATAGGTGCACTCACAATGTTCACACAATAGCAAAATTACATGTGCCTCACCAGGCATGGTGGCACATGCCTGTAATTCTAGCAGCTCAGGAGGCTGAGGCAGGAGGATCCTGAGTTCAAAGTCAGCCTCAGCAATTTAGCGAGGTGCTAAGCAACTCAGTGAGACCCGTTTTTCTAAATAAAATACAAAATAAGGCTGGAGATGTGGCTCAGTGGTCAAGTGATATATATCGTTCTCAGGAGCTGTTCTCATGTCGAGTGATGCATGACTTATATCTGTGTGTCACACAAACATACACATATGTCCATACATTTAAATAAATCTCCAGGACCTTCCAAAGAGATACAAGGGGATTACTTGTCTGGATGCCTTTTAAGGCGATCATTGGTGAGCTGCACGTTAGTGATTTGGAGCTTATGTGGGTAGACAGACACACACATAAGTAGCCATGCATTCTTAAAAAAAACAAAAAAACATATTCTAACCTGCATTCGTCTTATTGGCGATCCCTGTAACCATCGGAAAGAGCTTGAGGACTCCCAGTGAGTTCTGGCCCTCTCTTGAGGGAGATCAACGTGAGTGGTTTATAAGTGGCAAAGGTAATGCCGGAATTTCTCTGGCCCCGTGTGGCTTGGTCTCTAGCCCCAGAAACATATTTAGGTGAGGTCTGCCCTCGGTTCCACCTGTGGCTTTCTTCTTCTCTTTCCTCCAGCCGAGAAAGGATTATGGGAGTTAGATCTCATCCTCCCTCCTCCCCTCACCCACTTTACCAGGGTTCAGGAGGGTGCCCTGCGCCTGTCGGGCTGGACAGGGCTGGACATCAGGGCCTCGGGCGGGGTTCTGTCCTGGGGAGAGTTGAGTCTGTGTGACTGTCCCTCTTTGTCCTCCCCCTCACAGCACCCTGGAGGGGTACTACGTGGACGACGCCCTGCAGGGCCAGGGCGTCTACACTTACGAGGACGGCGGCGTTCTCCAGGGCACCTACGTGGACGGAGAGCTGAACGGCCCAGCGCAGGAGTACGACACGGACGGGCGCCTGATCTTCAAGGGGCAGTACAAAGACAACATTCGCCATGGAGTGTGCTGGATCTACTACCCAGTAAGCCTGCGTCTGCTCCTGTGGGAAGGTGTGATGCAGTAAGACAGAAAGAGCCGGGTGCGCGCTCTGCTCCAAATGGAGGCGCTGCGGAACCGGAACCGAGCAGCCCAGTCGCTGAAGCCCAGAGTCTGGGAGGCCCGGGCATGCTGTGCGCTGCTGACGTAGGCTTAGTCCTGGGAGTTGGTCATTTTTTAGAGTCGTTTTTGGGAAAGAATGATTAACTGGGATGAATCAATTTTATCATACCACTAACCAAGTAAAAGATAATATATAGATATATACACACACATTGCTTTTAATTCCTTTTGGCATATAGAAAGAGTGGTAGGCTATTTCATTGTTGCTATTTATTGTGTTTTCTTTCTCATATGTAAGATTAAATCCAGAGATTTCCTTTTTTTTTTTTTTTTGTTACTACACCATTGTTTACTTTCACAATGTCACTACTTTTGAAGTCGCTTTATAGTTTATATTGCTTGAATTAAGGTGATTTAATCTAACTTGCCTGAGTAATTGGTGAGAGTAAACTGGAATTTATTAGAGCAAGTAGACATGGCAAAACCCCTAGTTCAGAATTAATGTTCTAATTTTTGTTCACATTTCAAATATCCCATCTGTTCTTAGTGAGTTTCCAGAAAATATTTCAGAAAATAAACCTTAGGGAATATTTTATTTAATATTTTGTCATATCCAGATGCTTACTCTGAACCCTATCTTCTTACAATTTAAAAATGTTAATAAAAACAAATTATTACATATGTAACGAGAAAAATAGCTCCCATTAAATCTACTTACACATTATTGTTCTTAAAAAGTTAAACTGAGTATGGAAGTGCATGCCTGTAGTCCCAAGAACTCAGGAAGCTGAGGCAAGAGAACTGCTTGAACCCAGGACATCATAGCAAGACCCATCTGGAAGGAAGGAAGGAACATATACTCTAGGAAAAGAAGGTGTAAAACATTTGCTAAGAGTTACAAAAGCGGGGCTGGGGTTGTGGCTCAGTGGTAGCACGCTTGCCTAGCATGTGTGAGGCACTGGGTTCAATTCTCAGCACCACATATAAACAAATAAATGAGTAAAGGTCCATCAATAACTAATAGTTTTTTTTTTTTATTACGAAAGCATTTACATATCCTCGTGGTAGGATCCATGACTGATCATAAGTCATTTCAGTTACCACCTAGAAAAAGGCAAGTGGGACAGGAAGAGGGGAGGCACTTGCCACCTTAAGGAGACTGAGATTGGGCTTCCTGAGGCCCCAGGTGAGCCTCTGGCTGCCCACTGCTGGGGAGGTGCTGAAATGACAGTGAACCTTGAAGTCACAGAAGTAAGTGGAACTCCGTAGGCAGAGAGAGGCAAAATAGAGATCCCCAGGCTCTCCCACTGCCTGTCATTTAACTTGTGAATAGGATCAACTTACAATCGCTGTGAGATCAAAGATGCTCTAAGCTGGGGGACTGCGTTCACCTCTCTCAGTGTTGTTGCACTTTGAAAACTAAAAATGCAGCTACATGTTAATAAGTAGCCTTAATTATTATCTTATTAAATGCCAAGAGAAGCTGCCTTTGGAAGGAAGGGCTAATGAGTTCTTAGCTTTCAGAAGTGGTTGGTAATGCCTGTTTTAAGTGTGGTATCTGTGGGCAGTTGAGGGGGTGGCTCACACTCCTCTGCTGTCTGGAGTCTGAAACAGTTAAGAAATAGACTCAGGTGTCAGAGGTCAAGTTGTCAGTTTTTATTATGGCAGGGTTGGGTTGGAGGTGTGGTATGGGCCCATGGCCTTCTACTCCTTCCCCTGGGAACTGAGCAGATGGGCCAGCTCTCGACAGTGGCTAGAAGGCTGCATGTTTGCCCAGGGGTTGTGGGCCTGCCTCGAGGAGCTTCCAATGGAAAGGGGAAATCAGGCAGCAGATAAGGGCCTGAGAAAGAAAAAAAAAAGGCAGATGCCTGAAAGAAAACTTTATCTTGATACTCCCCACCCAAAGAAGAAATGGGTGTTGGTGTCAGACCTGCCCTCTAGCCTGCTACATCGCTTGAGTGACTCCTCACTCCACCAGGGGGAGCCAGCGAGCAGAGGCCAGAATCCACAGCTTCCTACCCAGCACCCCCCAGAGAGCAGACAAGGATATTTCTGTGTGAAGGAATCAAAACAGGAAAAGAAGAATTTATTCTTCCCGCAGTGCTTATAGGCTCACTCTAAGAAGAGTTCATTTCTTTCAAGAAATTCCCTCAAACTGTAAAACAAAGTTCTTGATTAAAAATGCATAACTCTTTGGACATTATTTGGAATATTATCCCAGCTACTTGGGTGACTAAGGATGGCAAGCTCAAGGCCAGCTTGTGGATAGGATCAACTTACAATTGAGCAAGACCACGTCTCAAATTAAAAAAAAATAAAAAGGGCTGGGAGGTAGCTCAGCAGTAGAGTGCCTGTGAGCTCAATCTCCAGTATCCAAAAATAATAAAATAAAATAAAAATGCATAACTCCTTTGGGAAATAAAAGAATTCTATTTTATCATTCTAGAGAAATACATTCACTTCTTCCAAAACCAGAAGTTTAAAGCATTTAAGGGAAAAGGTATGAAGAGTAGGAAAAAAGACTTCTATTTTAAATTACTAGTAATGGTAGTGGTTTATGTTCGGGCATGTCATAAGCCCAGGCTCAGTAATCATCACTGACAGCCTGAAGGCATTATGCACAAAGTATTGTCCTCATTTATGCCTAGTAAGAATTAATTTGGGGAGGAGGAAGAGCAATAAATAGAATACTAGTGCACTTTCTACCTGTGAAAAAATGCTTCCAAGTGTTTTTCCTCTTATGGGAGCACTGAGATTCATTTTAATTTATAAACTTTTTCCCACAAAGAACAATTAGACTGTGGCAAGGCATAGAAATCAAATATACCATGTAATTGATTTCTGTTGTTTCTCAATAAGCAGCAAAAGTCACCCACATCACTGACTTTGAGTAGCTATTCCTAGATCCTTGAACCAGGGAAAATAACCAAGCTTTTAGCAATGTTATGGCATTTACATTATATCAAACATGTAAAGATCTTAGATTTCAAAGTTATACCATAAGGACCTTCAGGGTAGGGCATGAGGGGGAAGGAACTGGATTGAATTATGCATTGTTTCTTGGACCCCTAGGTCAATTAAAACAGTATTTATGGGTTACCTACTACGTCCGTGGAATCTAGTAGGATACAGAATTCTATCATAGCCTCTATGCTAAAGTACACAGTGATCCTTAGGTATGAAGCAAAACCGGCTCCTCTTACTGAAGGAGGCAAAAGGAAGCAGTAAATAGAGTGTGAAGTGATTGAGAGAGAATTGAGTTCATCTGATTTCACTTTGCCTTTGGTGTTAAGGTTAGGGGTAATGGTTTGGGAGGCTAAGGCAGGAGGATCATGAGTTTAAAGCCAGCCTCAGGAATTTAGCGAGACCCTAAACAACTTAGCCAGCCCCCGTCTCTAAATAAATTGTAAAAAGGACTGGAGATGTGGCTCAGTGGTTAAGCGTTCCTGGGTTCAATTCCTGGTACCAGAAAAAAAGATAATGATATAGGATTCTCAGAAAGGCAGTGTCTGGAAGTCCTTTTGTTTCTCTCTTAGAAAATGCAGACAAATCTATATTTACCCATGCACACAAAATTAATTCTTAGATACATTTAAACCAAAGATTTTCTTAACAGACTAGAAATCCAAAATCTAACATTAAGTAGATCATAGAAATGGCAGGTAGGATTGCCTTGATATTAGCCAGAGGTAATGTTACATTGTTTTAAATGTCTGCAACTAATGTTCCAAATGTAACATGTTTGTTTATCACCGCAGTGTTTTTGTAAGGGTCTGGGAAGTTACATGCACACGGGGACATTAACTTGAGGAGCTATGTTTCATGTTCTCACTCTTGCTACTAATAGTGCAGAATGGAAATTTCTTGAACTCGAGCCCTATAGATAAATACTATATATAATATTTTCTGGGTTTTGGTTTCTCCTATCAGGATGGAGGCAGCCTTGTAGGGGATGTCAACGAGGATGGGGAGATGACTGGAGAGAAGATAGCCTATGTGTACCCTGACGAGAGGACTGCGCTTTATGGGAAATTCATTGATGGAGAGATGATCGAAGGAAAACTGGCCACGCTCATGGCCACTGAAGAAGGGAAGCCTCACTTTGAACTGATGCCTGGAAGTAAGTTGAACGCACTTCAGATGGGTGATAGGCCGAGAGAAGTCTCTCGACCTGAGTAGCACACTGTAATGGTGCCTTAGTCAAGTTTTGCTGCAGAACAGACACTTCACCAACCTGATGGTTTACAGCAGCAGATGTAGGTCTGCTGACCATCTATGCTACAGCTGGGCGAGGCTGGGCCGGAGGATTCTGTTCAGGTTTGATTTGCTTTATGCTTTTTCTTTTTTTTCTTTCTTTTTGAGATAGGATCTCACTGAGTTATTTAGACTGGCCTCAAACTTGGCAGTCCTCCTGCCTCTACCTCCCGAGTCACTGGGATTACAGGCATGTGCCACTGTGTGTCTTAATGATGGGACCTGGGCTGAAGGGACAGTGGCAACTTTGAGCAAGATTTTTCTCACAGTGGATCATAACATGTCACAACAGAAGCAGATCCCAGTGATGTCCCCTAAAGCCTCACCTTGGAACTGACAGAGTGACCAGTTTTCTCTGGCCAAAACAAGTCACAAGGCTAAGCCAGATACAAGAAAAACAGAAATTACATCATACACTTTAGTGGGAGTCACTGAAAAGTCACATGACAAGAAGCACAGATAGATGAGTCTATAATACAGTGCAGAAGCTAAGAAATGACAGTAGTAATCCAATCAATGTCAAATGACTACATTTCCAAAGCACAGAACCATGATTTAATGATATTAAAAAGAACCAGATCAGATGGACCTCCGAACCTGTACATACTGGAAGGCTGATTCAACTTGAGCGCTAACTGGAAAAGACAAATGCATAGTGACATTCCCCTGCCCTCTCCAGAACCCAGCATCTTGTATGGAGCACACACTCAATATATGTGTGAAACCAAGAGAATCCATATGAGGATCTTCTTTGCATGTGCAATATACCACACTAAAATATTTTTTTCTGGATATAAAATTATTTATTGTAGAAAATTGGGAAACACAAAGAAAAAATTCAAAATTTAGCATTTTGGGTGGCACAGCCTAAGAACGTTGTTTGAATTAGTCTGATGCCTTGGAAACTATAAATGCCTGTTAGGTTAGGTTTGAAGGAGAAAAAATTAAAAAGGTAATAAACCTATGCCTTAGTAGACCCAAATAATACTTAGCTATTTGGGATCTGCAGGAGAATCTGCAAAGGAAAGTTCTCCAAAAATAGAAAATCTCACATTTACATTTAAGTCCAACTTGGGTTGCTTTAAATGTCTCCATTTTTATTTTTTAAGTTAAATTTTGAAGCAGTCTAAATGCAATGTGAGGTTCTGGATTGGATCCTGGAACAAAAAAAGCACATTAGTGAAAAACTGGTGGAATCTGAATAAAGTCTGGAGTTTGGTTCCTAGTAATGTATCTATGTTGGTTTCCTAATTTTGACAAATGTACCCTGTAATGTAAGAAGTTAACATTAGGAGAGACAGTGAAAGCTCTCTGTGCTATCTTTGCAACTTTTCTGTATAATTAAAACTATTCCAAGATGAACAGTTTCTTTTTAAAAAGGGAAGCAGTAATCTTTGAGCTACAAACTCTAGTATTTCAGCTCTTGATATGTTCTGAAAAAAAGATAATGTTATAATGTTTTGAAACCAGGAGACCTGGGGCAGGGGAGAATCCCAACTGGTGATCCAATATTTCCAGTTTTTAATTTTTATCTTTTGGGTGCTGGAGTTCAAACCCAGTGCCTTGCACCTGCCAGGCAGCCCATCTTCCCCTGGAGCTACCTCCCCAGCCCAGTGATGCAAAGTTTAACACTTCAGAAATGACAACATTGTTGATAGCAAGAGTCACACGGTTTGAGGGGCTTGGGTTGTGGCGCATCAGTAGAGCACTCGCCTAGCACATGCAAGGCACTGGGTTCAATCCTCAGCACCACATAATAAAAATGAATAAAATAAAGGTATTGTGTCCAACTACAACTAATATATATATATGAAAAAAGAGTCACCTGGTTTGAGTCTCAGTTTTAACATCCACCATACTGTGGTCCTGAGCAAGTTATTTATCTTTCAGAACCTATTTCTTCACTTTGAATATGGGTGTTAGCACCTACTATAAAACACCATAATGCAAGTTACTGTTGTTCTTATGTTCTTCTTAGTATGAATAAAAAACTGATTTTTGAGAGTGATAATTGTCAAGGGGATGATTGTTTTTCTTATACTTCCTAGTTACAAATAGCAAACACCCTTCTCGAATCCATGTAGGTTAAAAGAGAAAGGGGCACATTCGTGGGCAAGATTTTGGCAGGCCTCTGGCATTTTAAGGAAATGGTCTTCAAAGGGGTCAGGAAACAGCTCTGTGGGAAAGCACTAAACTGAAGAGCGTCAGGAACCATGGTTGTCCTGGGCACCTCTGAGGCACCCAAGATCTAGTGTCCTGCCACGTTCCTATGGCTCTCCTCCGCCCTCCTGTTAGTTGGCATTTTTGCTGACTAACCAATGAAGTAGATGTTCTAGGGTCATGTGACCATCTGCTCCATAAAGTTCTCCCCCACCTGCCACCTCACTGGCTTCCTGTCCCCCCCCCCCCCTTTCTCTTGGTGCTTTTGTGGCCACAGACTGCTTCTGGATCTCCACTGGCTGGACTTTCTTCTCACTCTTCAGCCTTCCCTGGAGACTCCCTCCCCTGGCCAGGCCCTGCGCTCTCTGGCTCACTGTTATAATCAGTGCTTGCTGAGTGCGTGATGTGTTCTAATCCCAAGTCACAGTGAAAACTAGGGAGGAAAGGAGACGGAAAAGGGAGTGTTGTGCTTGCCTGGAGTCCTGCGTGTCCTAGGGAGTGGAAGAAGCTGTTCTGCAGCCTGGAATACAGGACAGATGTAACGCATTTGTATCGGCAGCGTCCCTGAGGTGTTGTGTTACATGTAGCTGGCACACAGTGTACACTGGGGTTGAAAGCTTTAGTCTAAGGAAGGAGATGGAAATTTATAGAATTTTCACACAAATGTTTGATTTAGGACTGGGGATTTCGCGATTTCGCTCAGTGGTAGAGTACTTGCTTAGCATGTGTGAGGCTCTGGGTTGGACTACACACACACACACACACATACAAACACAACACACACACAAGGTTGGTTTAAAAAAAATTGCGTGGTTTTTTTTTTTTTTCTCTCTCTTTTGAACTAAATGCCTTTCATGGATTGTCTGCTGGTTCGTTTCTTACTGATTTACTCTCAGATCTATTTCTCATTTTTTCTCACCTGCTTCTGTTGCAAGGGGATTCTGCATTTCCTAGGCTTTTCTGTTATCAGTCTTCTGTCTGGGTTTGGCCACAGGGAGGCTACTGGCCCTGGGGCAGACAGGGAGGGGGTTTGGGGAAGCTCCCTCTCTGTGGAGCAGCATCTGCAGCAGCAGGCTAGCCATCACCTCCTGATTCCATCTCCCACCAGGGAAGTCCACCATAACTCTGGCCACCCCAGCCCTAGAGCCCCAGGTGCACCACGTCCCCTTAGACCCCTTAACTTAGAGTGGAGGCTTCCTTTTCCGGTCTCCTCCCTACTCCATCTTGGCTTCTCAGTTCTCCTGTCTCCAGTATAACTAATTACCTGAGTTAAATTCTCTCTTTTTGAAATACTTAAATGGCCTATTTCTTACTTAGTCCTGACTGATTTGGGTTGTTTTCTAACTTTTAATTTGAGACATTTATTTGGGCTTGGGTTGTACAAAAAAAATAGAGGACCTGGTAGCCATTGGTAACCACCGCAGAACTGCCTAATGGATTATTAGTGATGTCTCAATGCCTAAAATAATTTACTTTGCAGCAGTAAGCCCCCCGGTTCTAAATTTTGTTTCTTTACTTATTAGTCTTCAGAACATCATATGTCTCCATTATGCTTGATGAGAATTCTCTGAGGCTTATTCTTTGCAGGGAGTCATTGGTAATTCTCGAATGGTTGCACATCTTAGTTTCTGGAAAAAATTACTGATTGGGTTCTGAACCACCTCAACAGAAATAAGATGACTTTGTTAATGCTTTATCAAAAGCAGTGAGTGCACTCCTCCTGAATTCTGGAGACTGAATGTTTATTCTTAGTGAAAGAACCAACAGCCAGGGCTCAGTTGTTAGATTTTACAGACTGTCTGGTATGAAGAAAACCACGACAAAATTTTTAACCACTATTCAATTTGATCTGACCAGATATCTGAAAATTCCACAACAAAGCATTTTTTATTTAAAAAAAAAAAACAATTATTAAGTAGCCAAGTATCTTTTAAATTGTTTGAATGAAGAAAATTCTCTTGAATCCCTATCGCAAAATAGGGATTTTTAAGATGCACTTTTAATGGCTGTTCATTAAGACTTGAAAATACAACTGAAGAATAAATCTATTTGAATGGAAAAATTGCATTCGAAAAGGTATAACCAGAATAATCTCTGTGGTTGTTTAGCTCTTTCTTGTGCCTTGGATAGAAGTAAATGTTTTAAATGCTCTTCCCCAACCCTCTACCTGCACTGACAGTTGGCTTGTTTGTTTTTGCTTTTTAGGCTCCGTGTACCACTTTGATAAGTCGACTTCATCTTGCATTTCAACCAATGCTCTCCTTCCAGATCCTTATGAATCAGACAGGTAACTTTTTCCTTATGGGTTGTTTTTTTTCTTATGGTTGTACACAAAGTATATCACACCATTCATGTCTTCATATGTGTACTTAGGGTAATGATGTCCATCTCATTCTACTACCTTTCCTACCCCCATGCCCCCTCCCTTCTCCTCCCACCCCTCTGCCCTATCTAGAGTTCATCTATTCCTCCCATTCTCCCCCTCCCTACCCCACTATGAGTCAGCGTCCTTATATCAGAGAAAACATTTGGCATTTGGTTTTGGAGGATTGGCTAACTTCACTTAGCATTATCTTCTCCAACTCCATCCATTTACCTGAAAATGCCATGATTCTATTCTCTTTTATTGCTGAGTAACATTCCATTGTGTATATATGCCACATTTTTTTAATCCATTCATCTACTGAAGGACATCTAGGTTGGCTCCACAGTTTATCTATTGTGAATTGTGCTGCTATAATCATCGATATGGCTGTGTCCCTGTAGTATTCTGTTTTTAAGTCATTTGGGTATAGACCAAGGAGAGGGATCACTGGGTCAAATGGTGGTTCCATTCCCAGTTTTCCAAGGAATCTCCATACTGCTTTCCATATTGGCTGCACCAATTTGCCGTCCCACCAGCAATGTATGAGTGTGCCTTTTCCCCACATCCTCATCAGCACTTATTGTTGTTTGTCTTCATAATAGCTGCCATTCTGACTGGAGTGAGATGAAATCTTAGAGTAGTTTTGATTTGCATTTCTCTAATTGCTGGTGATGATGAACACCTTTTCATGTATTTGTTGACTGATTGTATGTCATCTTCTGATTGATTGTATGTCATCTTCTGAGAAGTGTCTGTTCACATCCTTTGCCCATTTATTGATTGGATTATTTGTTTTCTTGGTGTTTAGCTTTTTGAGTTCTTTATATATCCTAGAGATTAGTGCTCTATCTGATGTGTGAGGGGTAAAAATTTGCTCCCAAGATGTAGGCTGTCTATTCACCTCACTGATTGTTTCTTTTGCTGAGAAGAAACTTTTTAGTTTAAATCCATCCCATTTATTGATTTTTTATTTTAATTCTTGCTCTATAGGAGTCTTATTAAAGAAGTTGGGGCCTAATCCAACATGATGGAGATTAGGGCCTACGTTTTCTTCTATTATACGCAGGGTTTCTGATTTAATTCCTAGGCCCTTGATCCACATTGAGTTGAGTTTTGTGAGAAATGGTGAGAGATACGGGCTTAATTTCATTTTGTTGCATATGGATTTCCAATTTTTTTCAGCACCATTTATTGAAGAGGCTGTATTTTCTCCAATGTATGTTTTTGGTGCCTTTGTCTAATGTAAGATAATTGTAATTTTGTGGGTTAGTCTCTGTGTCCTCTATTCTGTACCATTGGTCTACCAGTCTATTTCGGTGCCAGCACCATACTGTTTTTGTTACAATTGCTCTGCAGTATAGATTAAAGTGTGGTATAGTGATGCCTGCTTCACTCTTCTTGCTTAAGATTGCTTTAGCTATTCTGAGTCTCTTATTTTTCCAGATGAATTTCATGACTGCTTTTTCTATGAGGAATACCATTGGGATTTTGATTGGAATTGCATTAAATCTGTATGGTGCTGCAATTCCTTGTGGTTTTAATTGTACTGTTTATGTAGAGCTAAAAATCCTAGTGGTGAGCCAGGTGCTATGGTGCATGCCTATAATCCCAGTGACTCAGGAGGCTGAGGCAGGAGGATTTCAAGTTTAAAGCAAGCCTCAGCAATTTAGAGGGGTCCTAAGCAACTCAGTGAGACCCTGTCTATAAATTTAAAAATATAAAAAGGGCTGGGGATGTGGGTCAGTGGTTAAGCGCCCTGTGTTCAATCCTTGGTGCAAAAAAAATCCTAGTGATGGGAATTCACATGCCTTTCATGCTCTGCTGAAGCTGGGCTCCTTCTGTTCTGTCAAAGCCCCTCATGAGAGTGTCCCTTGTCCTTTGCAAACCTTCCAAATAAATGTTTACATATTCTGAGGATGAGTGTTTTTAATCTTATACAGAATCTCTCCCTAGAGAGGGTTTCTACACTTATCAAGCGCAGAGCAGGGCTCCCATGTTTCCTGGCATGGAAGCTCCAGGTGATCAGAGCCATAGGCCAGGTGGCTCCGCCCTGCCCAAGGGCCCCCTTTCTTAGAGCTCTGGTGTCAAGGTTTCTGCTGCACACTCATGCAGTCCTCCAGGGGAGCATTTCACGTTCTTTAAAGCCCTAGCCTTCACCCCCAGAACATTCCTTTTCTTAGCCCAGCCCAGGTCCGGAGCGCAAGGCAATTTATTCAATCATCAAGGAAAGTTTGGAAACTGAACATATAAAGCATAAAAACATTCCAGCTTGTAAATGACAAGTCTCTGGTTCTACAAGCTCACTCCAAGTGTCAAGTTCTGTTCCACTTCACATGTTATCCTTGAGGGTGGCTGCACTGTACCCTCCATTCTCGGGTGGCTTTTGCTGATACCCTGCTTGGGATCCTTATTCCCTAGCAGCTGGTGTTTCTGAGCAAGGACACCTCTGAGGTTGGTTTTCTGTCTGCCTCGCTCTGATTCGGTCTCTGACTTAGCTGACAGGGCTGACCCTGCAATGTCACAAGCAATGAATGGCCTCTTTTTGACAAGAGGCTCTGGCCCAGTTACAAAGAAGACAGTTGTGTCTCTGTTGGCCCTAAAACAACACAGCACCGTAACTGTATATATCAGTCTTATTATTGTTGGGGTGATTCTTCATGACACCCTCAAAACAATGAGCAGTTTTCAAAAGCAAACATTTTATGTGACACGGTTCTGCAGGTTGGCTGAGGTTCAGCCCCTTTGGACCCAGATCAACTAGTTCAGCTGGACTAGGCTGGACTCCAGGCTTCAAGTTGGGTTCAGGTCTGTTTCGTGCGTCTTCATTCCAAGACTTGGACTACAGGAGTACAGCCCCCGGGGCATGTTCTTCTCATGGAAATGCTGGAGGAGGCTGGCAGAACTCTTCCAGGGCTATTCCACCTGAGACCCAGCATGCAGTCGCTTCTGTCCATTCTGCTAACAAAGCAGAATATAGCCAAGTACTAAGTCAGCAGGGCGGACATGTGTGATCCACCACTGGGGAGACCCCTCGAGGTCACCTGGTAAAGTGGCAGGATGTATACTCCTATCACAGAGTAGAATTGAAAGCTGTTATTCAGTCCATGAAATAAACACAAATTCCATGTAACAAAAATTACAAATGACCAATCCTTGCAGCATCATTCCATCATGGTGTCCAAAGAACTGAAAGAGTTGTTGATGGAACATATATTCTGTTTTAAAATTCAAATCCAACTGGACATAATGGTGCACACTGGTAATCCCAGTGACTCAGGAGGCTGAGGCAGGAGGACTACAAATTTGAAGCCAGCCTCTTAGTGAGATCCTGTCTTAAAATATCAATAAAAAGCGGGAAGGGGCTGGGGCTGTAGCTCAGTGGTAGAGTGCTTGCCTAGCATGTGGGAGGTACTGGGTTCAGTCCTCAGCACCACATAAAAACAAATAAACAAAATAAAGGCATTGTGGGGAAAAAAAAAAGTGGTAGGGATATAGCTCCATAGTAGAGGACCCTGGAGTTTCATTCCCAGTAACTAACACACACACACACACACAGAGAGTTCTATGGCAGAATGCTGTCTTTGCTTCTTATAAACCAGTGATTGGCAACCCGTTTCTACAAAAGGCCACATAGTAAATACTTAGGCTTTGTAGGCCGGTGAGCTTCATTGCAAGTACTCAGCTCTGCCTTAGTAGAGCTACAGCAGTTAGGAAGATACCAAGCCTATACGGGTGGCTGTGCTCCAATAAAACTTTATTTACAAAAATGAGCAGCAGCCAGATTTGATCCTTGGGCTTTTGTTAGCCAGTGTCTGGACAAACCACTTTGTTGGGAAGTACTTGTTGGAGGGCTGGGGATATGGATCAGTTGGTAGGTAGAGTGCTTGTCTCAAAAGCACAAGGCCCTGGATTCAATCCCCAGCAACACAAAAAAGAAGGGGGAAGTAATTATTCCTATTAACTGTCACTCCTCCATGTAGAAGATTCATCTTGGGGTTTAACTGAAACAGTGTTCCCCTCCTGACTGTTGAACCACGGTGCAAAGAAAAGATCACCAACTCCAATGTTAAATCAAATTAAAGCAAGCTTATGTTGTTTATACAAATAAAGCTGGCCAGGACTGTCTCTCCCCACTCTGAGCTAGAGATCAGCCCCCCAGCTCTCCAGGAAAAAGGTTTTATAGCACAAAAAGTTTCAAAGGGGGGTGGAAAAAAACAGGATTTTGTCAAGCATAATACAAAGGCAGATAGTAGGTTAATGATCTACATGGCATGATATTTCAAGGTAGGGAGTAATTTCAGATCCCAACATCAGAATTTATGAGGTGCCACTAAGGTTTTAGAGAGGGTTGTTATCTGGTCAAGAAGAGCCAGACATGGGTGAGTTCAGAGCATGGGCAGGAATTCCAAACAAGTTTAGAAATCTCAGTAATTTATAGTAAAACAGAAATTAACTTTTCATGACTTTGTGATGAGATGGCTCCCAATCTTAAAATGGAATTAGGCTGGGTTCATCACTGACATTGACAAACTTGGGTATAGTTTTAACTAACTTTGGAGACTGATTGACTTGTACAATCAGACTCAAAATTGTCATTCACCATCCACCAAAAGAAAATCGCTGCTATAGCAAGTCCTGGGTAGCTTTATACTGCTATTTCTTCTTTTTCTGATGTTAAAATGTTGTGGTTTAACATTTTCTTCCTTCTTTTCTTCTTCGTTTGGTTATTAGGAACTGATATTTTGGATCCAGTAGCCATATTGATAATTTGGTGGTTGACGTAAAGAGTGACATATACATTTTTAATTTTCCCCCATGTAGGGTTTATGTTGCTGAATCTCTCATTTCCAGTGCCGGAGAAGGACTATTTTCCAAGGTAGCAGTGGGACCGAATACTGTTATGTCTTTTTATAATGGAGTCCGAATCACACACCAAGAGGTGAGTGGGGAGAGGTGACAAGCTGTGGGATTGGTTAAAGCATTTGTTTCAAACAGGGTCCCTTTAAAGTTCCACAGCTAATTCATAGAAAGGGGGCAGTGCCGTCCCTGAGACAGTAACTGCTTTGTACAAGACATACCCAATGTCTGGAAAATTGAGATCCAGTCAGATTCTGTCAGTAATTGATTCATGACCTTGGGCAGGGTGCCCTCTAGGAAAGCCCCTTCTCCTGGTAGTGCAAAAGCTATATGCAGCCTGTGTCTTGCTGGGAAGAGTTCTAGGTGCTGATAGAACGTTTCAGTTGAATCACCTCTTCCCTTTGAGACACAAACTTTGACATATTTGACGTATGTTCTGGGGTTTTTTTGTTTTGCTTTGTTTTGTTTTGTTTTCTTCACTTCTCAGCTAACCTCTAAGAGTTTGCTTAAGGGCAAAATTTGAAGCCTTCTGCCCAGTGAGTGACTTCCATCCCTGATTCAGTTTTACTGAGTGGAACTGAAGCTTACGGTGAATGTTTCACATTCCTATCTCCACTTTTTTTACTCATCCCTGCCAAACAATAAAGAACAAAATACCATGAGATGCTCACACATGCAGAGCTGGTGCACCAGCCAAGGGACAGTGCACTCCAACGGAGCAGGGTCCCTGTGACCTCTGAAGGCACTCCAGAAGCCCAAGAAGTTCAGCATATGAACAGTGGCTTCAGGAAAACGAAACTTTCAGGTTGAGGGTTCCCTATCTGAAATGTTTGGGACCATAAATGTCTGGGGTTTGGGATTTTCTCCGATTTTGGAATATTTGCATATACATGATGAGATCTCTTGGGGATGGGACCTAGGGCCCTGCACCTGCTAAGCAAGTGCTCTACCACTGAGCTACATCACCACCCACTTCTCCCAGGGAAAGGAGGTGGGATGGGAATGCATCAGACATAACTAGCCTATGTTCATACATGAACATCCATTTGATGTTCCTATTTTATTTATTTATTCATATATTTATTTGCCTCGTCTTCATCTTCTCCCCACCCGCCCAGCCCCCAGAACTGGGAGATGAACGCAGGGCACTTAACCACTGAACCACATCCCCAGCCCCTTTTTTATATTTTATTTAGAGACAGGGTCTCACTGAGTTGCTTAAGGCCTTGCTAGGTTGCTTGAGGCTGGCTTTGAAGTCGTGATCCTCCTGCTTCGGCCTCCTGAATTGCTGGGATTATAGGCATGCACCACCACTTCAGCTTTCATCTACTTTTAATTCAAGTTATCCAGTTAGATTTTTGTGTGTCTTTACAAGGAAGGGAACTCAATTTTTCTATATAAAATGAGGGGGGAAAATCAATGAAAAGTAAATTGAGTTGTCTGCTTGTACCATCCATGTGTGGAGAGATGTCTTGGGTTTTGTGTTTGTTTTTCCACATCTATAATACTCAAATTATGAAGTTTAAGGAGAAATGAGTTAATATCTCTGGCATCTTATGAGTTTTGAGAGATAGGCACACTCCAATGCCCACTGTTTTGTTCCCTGCAGGTCGACAGCAGGGACTGGGCCCTTAATGGAAACACCCTCTCCCTCGATGAGGACACAGTCATTGATGTGCCTGAACCCTACAACCACGTATCCAAGTACTGTGCCTCCTTGGGACACAAGGCGAACCACTCCTTCACTCCAAACTGCATCTACGATATGTAAGTGGGGCCCTGAGCTGCTGGATGCATCTATGCCAGGGGCCCTGGGACTGAGGAGCACCTTTGGGAAGTATCCCTAAATTTCAGATGAAAGATGCCCCATCAGAATAACCAAAGGGCCTGTGCCACAGGCCTGTGTTATGACTTGAAACTCAAAATCTGAACATCCCCATTAGATTAGACAAAGGGGAATGAAGGGAAGGGAGGGGATGGGAATAGGAAAGACAGCAGAATGCATCAGACATAACTTTTCTATGTTCATATATGAACACACCACCAGTGTAACTCCACATCATGTACAATTACAAGAATGGGAAGTTACACTCCATGTATGTAAACTATGTCAAAATGCATTCTACTGTTATTTGTATCTAAAAAGAACAAACAAGCAAAAATCCAGACATCCCCACACTGAGGCCTTGGCAAGCCAAGAGATAGACAAGTGCTTCCCACAGTAGGACATGCCACAGGAAGAGGGTACTTAGTGGTTGTTTTATTACTGCCCTTTTGTCCTTCAGTTTTCTCACTTGGGGCTGGGGGTGTAGCTCAGTGATGGAGCACCTGCCTAGCATGCATAAGGCCCTGGATTTGAGCCCCAGCAATGCAAAAAACCACAAAATAAAAAATTTAGGATTATCTGAAATTACTCTGTACAATTGAGAAAGTTAGGAAACCCTTTTTATGATGTGAAAGGAAGAGAGAAATAAAATCCTACGCCAAGGGCATGAAGTTTCATAGAAGAGCACCATAAAATCAGAGCCCCAATTATGATAATAAAAAGGCATGAAGCACTGACACCCGCCACAGTGTGGTGAGAGTTAGCTGCACTACGCCGAATGGGAGAATCAGGTCACCAAGGCCACATATTGGGTGATTCCATTTGTATGAAATGTCCAAAGGGGGAAATCCATGGAGAGAGAAAGTAGACTAGTGGCTGCCTGGGGCTGGGAGGTCACCTAAGGAGTGACTGCTAATGGGAGTGGGGTGTCATTTGAGGGCAATTAAATTTCCAAAATTAGACGATGGTGATCGATTCACAAGTTTGTGAATATTTAAATACCGCAGAATTGACTACTTTAAAAGGGTGAATCTTATGGTGCGTGAATTATATATTAACAAAGCTGTATTTTAAAAAATCAAATACCCCTGTCCCCCTTGGTGTTCAAGCCTGCCCTTCCATCTGCTCGTTGACTCTCTTCTTGGAAACCTCCGTTGGTGGGGAGCTTACTGTTATCCACAAAGGCAATTGAAAGAGACAGCATGAAATTTGCCTTTGGGTTCTGAGAACTAGCAGGTTTCTTTTATTGAGCCTAAATGGGTTTTCCTGTAATATTCAGCCCTCCGTCCTAATTGTCTCTTTCCTGTGTAATCTGTCAATCTCTCTTCTACATGATAGCGCTGCAAATATTTTAGCAGCTTTCACAAGCCCCCAAATGTCCTCTTCCCAAAGCCAAGCATCTCTGACTGTTCTCTGAAGGATACATCTGGTCTTCTCTGTTGCCTCCTGAGCTTGGCCTGAGCCTGCCAACTTTTCCTGGGAGCCAGTGAGCTGCACATGACCTTTTCTGCTTTATTATAACTGCAGCTCCTCAGGTCACCCAGGTTATTAGCATAAGCAAGAGCAGATCGTAGGCAGTTCATGTGCAGGGAAATTGCCAAGAGTTGAAGGTTCCTCAGGAATGTCTCCTCTTGCATCCCTGAGATGGCTTAAAAAATCATTCTGGCAGTAATCTGCTCTCTTTGGCAGCCAATAACAAGCACTGGAGCTACAACTTCTGTTCAAAGAGCGGCAGAAATGGCAAAGGACATGTGTCAAGTGAAATGAAACTGACACTGTTATTAACAGCAAGGCTTTCATGGCCAGTGCATTAGCCAAAGCATCAACCCAAGCTGCACACAGTGAAACAACAAGGCCCCTAAAGCATGGGAACTAACCATCATAAATGCCACTGAGACCACTCCTTTAAAACAAACTAGCTCTATGATTCTATTGCAAGGACATGATTTTTCTCACTAAAAGGAAGAGAGTACAGGAGACAAGAGAAAGTTCCATTGGTGCAAATGCAAAAATGCAAGTCTCTTTACTCAGAAGGGCTTTTTTTTTTTTTTTTTTTTTTTTTTTTTTTTGATACTTGGGATGGAATTCAGGGCTTCATACCTGTTAGGCAAACTCTCCACCACTGAGCCACATCCCCAACCCATTCTGCAGGTTTTGCTTTGGTTGTTGGTTGGTTGATTGTTTGCAAACTCAGTGTGATCAAACCTTAGTTATTTGGGGTCAGGGGAGGACTACTTGAATACTAATCAAATATAACATTCAGATTGCAATTCATGGCATTCATTTATTTCCCAACACTGGTATTGTTACATACACTTTAATATAAGTAAAACAACACTTTCCTAAGCTGTTTTAAATGTAACCAGGCACAAAATGTCAAATTGACACAGACAAGATCTTTCCTAGCTGTAAATGTAGGTAACATGTGGACAGGGGTCAAACTGCTTAGCACAGAGGTTTGGGTTGATGGCCAATCATGCAGCTGAAAATGGTCAGTAACTACTCTGGGTACTTTTTTTTTTTTTTTTGGTGGTGATGGTGCTGGGGATCACACCCAGGGACTCACACAAGCTAAGCACATACTTTATCATTGAGCCACACCCCAATCCTCACTCTGGGTGCTTTTCATGCATTATCTCATTTGATCAGCCCAGGAATTCAAGAGCCCACTGGTATTACTTTCCAGATTTCAGACCAGGAAATGCAGATCAGGAAGGCCCAGGGGTTAGGAATGCCCTCTCCAAGGATCAAAACTGAAATAAGTTCCTTCTTTTCAATCTGCCCATTATCTACTCTGAAAACAATGATGATGAGCAAGAAAATGGAAATACAAGAGGATCATAGAAACCCTGTAGGCCCGGAAAAGGCAACCCAGGATTTTATCAGTGGGTCAGAAGATTGATCAGAGCTCTATTTCAGGAGTGCAGTTTTTTTCTTCATCCTGAAAGAACATGATGGAAATTATGATGAACATTTTAATTTACAAAGTTGTGATTTTTTAACAAGGAATTCCTCAATCCCTGGTGTAGGCATCTCCTTTGTGATGGACACAATCTGATACTACTGAGTGCTTGCATGCTTACACATGCTCACACACACGCACATTCACACACAAGTTCACACATAGGCATGCTCAAACACACACACACAGTAACTAATATTAGTCAAGTCCTCTATTGTACCAGGAATTGTGTGGGGTGCTTTCTGTGTGTGACCCCATTTTGTCACCATGATGACCCCATAGGGTAAGTCTTACTAGTATCATTATGATTTTATAGGTTAAGAAAGTGGGATTCAGAAATACAAGGTGGAGGGGCTGATAGAGTGCTTGCCTAACATGCACAAGGCCCTGGGTTCAATCCCCAGCACCACCACCAAAAAAAAAAAAAAAAAAAAAAAGAGAGAGAGAGAAATACAAGGTGGAGTTTCCAAGAAGACCCAGTAATATGTGTGGACCCAGGACTAACAACAGAGTCTTTTGACCCCAAGTTAAGTATCCCTTTGGTGAAATAGTATTTTATCATAAAAGAGATGTTTCATAAAAGGGACATTTAACCTGGGGTCAGGAGACTCTGGTGTTAGTTCTGGTGGACATGGAGTCCTCTTTGGTGTGAGGTATAGGTTGCTCCTTTTTATACCACATGGAAGATAGCCCAAAACCTCAGATGCTCCTATCTCCACCACCAACAGAGGGAGTCAGCCAAACTATCATATGCACCCCAACTCAGGGCCCTTTGTTTAACATATGACTATAAGTGAATGAGATTGAGTTGGCCAAATGCATATAAAAATAAAGTAGATTGCTCTCTGGCCTGTTGGTCTTAGATCCCTTTCAGCAACTGTCAGGGGAGCTAAGTCCATTACTTATTTATGCACCTGTTATGTAGGGCGCTGGGCAGGTGAACAGTGGTGGGAACCTGTGGCAAGTGATTATAGAATGTTAACTCCACTTCTGGTTCTGAGAGGATTTTACTAGGAGGAGATATTGTTCCCTTCACAGGATGCTTCCCACCAAGGGAAATATGGAAGAAGCAGGTAGGCAAAAAGCTCTAGACTTCCCTCTTGGGAAGAAATCTTCATCTACTCTTATGCTAGAAAGTAATACTTCCTCTCTATGGATAGGGTGCAATACAAGTGGGTTTTTTTTTTTTTTTTTTTTTTTTTTTGCTTTTGAAAAGCCACAAGGCTGTCCTTACAATTCCAAAAAAGCAATCTGATCAAGCCTTCTTTCTGCTTGAGAAATAGCCAAGGAGCCTGATGCTACCAGGCAGTGAGCTGAACTGTGGGAAGCTGCACGGGATCTCACTTTTCATTAAGGACAGGTTTTTGTTGTTGACCCTGATTGTTGCTTAAGAAATACAGAGTGCCATTGCCCAGTGCAGTGGCACATACCTGTAACCCAGCGACTCAAGAGGCTGAGACAGGAGGGTCACAAGTTCAAGATCGGCCTCAGCAACTTAGCGAGGCCCTAAGCAACTAAATAAGACCCTGTTTCAAAATAAAAAGGATGGGGAATGTGGCTCAGTAGTTAAGCATCCCTGGGTTCCATCTCTGGTACCCCCCCCAAAAAAAATAGAGCGCCCAATATGCTCAAAACGGAAGATAAAGCAGTGCTTTTCAAACTTGAATATGCCAGTGAATCTCCAGGTGTTGTTAAATGCACATTCCCACCTATGTCTAGGCATGGCTGAGATGCTCTAGTCTAATGAGCGCCCAGGTGAAGCAGAAGCTGGCTGACCTGTGCGTGCACCTCCAGTGCCCTCCAGCGGTGCCCAGGCAAGAGCACATGGGCTCATCTGCGCTGGCCCCTCGCTGGCCTTTGCCTCTCCCTCCCAGGTCTGGCCCTGGCATGACCGTGTGCATCTTGATGTCTAGGTTTGTCCACCCCCGCTTCGGGCCCATCAAATGCATCCGCACCCTGCGAGCAGTGGAGGCCGACGAGGAGCTCACGGTTGCCTACGGCTATGACCACAGCCCTCCTGGAAAGAGCGGGCCTGAAGCCCCCGAGTGGTACCAGGTGGAGCTGAAGGCCTTCCAGGCCACCCAGCAAAAGTGAAAGGCCTGGCTCCGGAGTCCAGAGACCTGGAATAGAAACTTGGATCTATGCACTACGTTTATCCAACAATGGGACAACCAGGGACTGCTCATGCTGTGACATCACATCCTCTCACCCTGCGTTAGCAACGACTTTCTCGCATACTAACTAGGTTTGACTGTATTACTCATACCAGATTTAAAATTAGCTAGCCTTGCAACAACGTCTTACTGAGAGGTCTTGCCGAGCGCTGACACAGACAGCACCATGTACTTTGGTGGTTCAAGTCTAAATCTGTACCACGTTCAGAGATGCCAAATGATTAGACTGAAAAAGGGAAAGGGGTTTTTTTTTTCAGTCATTTTTTTGTCGGGGGTTTTCCATGATGTTTTTCCTACGGCCAAAGCAGACTGTGTCGTTGCACTTGTCTTTGTGCCGTGCTGGAGTAGAGAACGACGACGACATCTTTATTCTCTCAATGTAGGATAATTTGCCTTTTAACCTTTGATCTGTATCTTGCAATAGAATGGCTTTGTTTTTTTTTTCCTAGTGAACAGAAGCCCACTTGAGTTACTCTTCTCATTTCCTATCGTAGATGCCCTTCACAGGAGAAACTTCCACATGGATTCTGCATCCGTGGCAATGTGTACGTCTCTCTGGTTCTTTCTATATCATTATTTCATTATTATGCCCTAATATAAGTACTGGCTCCTAAGGCCAGGATATTACTATAGAATTATTATTCTCGCATGTAAACAAAGATATCTTTGCTTTCCGATGTGAGAAGAAATGAATTTGCTTTGTTTGCATTAAGTTATGGAAGAGTTGTAATATATACCTTAAGAAAGAAGAGAGGAAAATTAGTTATTTCCAAGCAGTAACTGTGGCAATTTTGCAATATCTTCAATAGTGCTAGCGACTCTTTTTTCTCCCTGGGTACACATTACATGTACATAACCTAGCACAGCCTAGCTTGTGGTGCCCAGTGCATTGAATTCAGAAGTCAAACAGAAAACTTGAGTTCTAATGCAGAATTCAAAAATTTATTTTAAATCAGTACTATGAAAGCAGACATACTGATCACTAGGTACAAATCAAACCTTAATGCTAAAACTCTTCCTCGTTGTAATTTCAAAGCACTTACCTGTAAGCTAAGAGTTCACACCTGCATACTTTAAAAGCATTATTGATAGCATTTCAGCCATTTCACAAGCCATGTATAATCACCACTTCAGAAATAAGGAAAAAAACCCTGTTTTTTAGTTTAGCATATTAGATCTGTAACATAACTGGGGTTGCTCTGAGTGAATTCTGAGAGCTGTCATTTTTGATAAGCCCCCTCATCACATGCCATGGCTCTGTCTTCTTTAGCCGCCTGGACAGATGAGGTGGCTGGAAGGCCTGGGAGCAGCAGTTGTGCCAGTCTGCAGCTGTCAACTGTGCCACCTGTCACCTCTGTCGGTTTGGTCTTGAAAGCTAATGCCTTCCAAGTTGTGCAGAGAGCTCCAACTGATGAGAGATGCTTGCTGGGAGTGGGAGAGAGTGAGGAACCCAGCAGAGGAAGTTCCCTGTTGGTTGTCAGTGACACGTCGTTCTCACCAAGCCTTTGACAAAAGTGCTTGATTCGGGGCTGCTCCCGATTTTTGGTTGAGGCGGCCTCTGGGCTCAGGGTTCAACCCTCAGGACAGTGAATGACAGGGCTGCTCTTCTCTTTGCAAGGACAGGCTTCCTGGAACATCCAGCTGCCTCCTCTGCAGCTAGATGGCAGTGGTTTCCGGAGAATCCAGTTGGATCCCTGTTTATGAGCTTGAGCTGCCAGTTCCCACAGGAGAGGAAGTTGTCAGGCTTCCAGAAAGATCTCCCAATAGAGTTTTTAGATGAAAGGCACCAGGATAGGATTGCTTCTATTCTGTAGAAAGAGACTGGTCTGTGAACTGTGACAGGTGGGCGAAGGCTCTGGATCTGTATTTGATAGGTGCTTTAATTTAAATGTGTCCCAAAGTGAGTGACTGTCTTCAGGAGAAAGATGGCTTTCATCCACCCCGTCATGACCTTGGGCAGTGAAACCTGGGCTGGAGGGGAGAATGCAGGTCACGCCTCCTCACAGCTGGCTCAGTCATTTCGTGCCTGAGGATGGGTGGGCCTGAGGGTGGTTTCAGTGGGGTATCATTTCTATTCTAAAGGGCTATTCTTATCCCATTCAAATGGGATTTTTTTTAAATATATATTTTTTGGATAAATGGGATTGGAGAGTTGTAAGTTAATTGATTAACCAGATAATCAATTCTCCACATCAGTGAATGCTCACAGTCTGGGTTTAAAATCTAGCGGTTGTCTGTGACCTTGCAACAAATCAGAGGAAATCTCTCTGTGTCTTTCTCCCTCTTCTCATACTCACCTGTCTTCTAGCTCTTGTGTCTCTTTCCTCTTCTCTCTCCGTGCATGAGAACTGCCTGGGCTTCAGTGTGGAATGATAGCGCCAGCCCATCTCTTTCTCCATGCAGAGAGCCTCTCCTCTCTTACTAGTCCTCTCTCTCTCTCTCTCTCTCTCTCTCTCTCTCTCTCTCTCTCTCCCCCTCCCTCCCTCCCTCCCTCCCTCCCTCTCCTTCTCTCTCTCTCTCTCCCAAACTTCTGACTGTCACAGTTGGCACTCAGGGGGTGGAGATTCACTGTGTTGGTAGGTAGGTAAAGAAGTTGATGGGGTGGGGTTTCCATGAAGAATTCACTGTTGAGGAGGTAGGGGTTTGTTACTTGGTTGAACCAAAGTGGAAAAGCTTCAGAATGTATTTTTCTGCTTTACATCCTTTACAAAAGAACATAGTCAGGAAGCAACTGAATCAAGTGGCCTTAGCATAGTATCTCCCACATATGGTGCAGAATAAGGACTTGTGCTGTCCCAAAACAGCCAGCACCTGTGTGTGCATGACACCCTGGGGTCAAGGGGATTCACTCGGAGCTCTCAAGCCAATCCCTGCATGACTAGACCTTGCCTTAGCATCTTTTCTATTATGAATATTATCTTGTGTTAGAGTTAGGAATAGGAACTAATCTGTAAGAGCATGTCCCCAAATTGGCATTTGTGTGGACTAACAAGAGCAACAGGGAGGATTGAATTTCTGACACAAAGGAATGGTGAAATTAACAGTGACCGCTGAGGAGGACTTGAGCTTTGTAGTACCTATTCTGATTTTAACCAGCTTCACCCCTGGTCTTCCTGAGCACCTGAGAAGGGAACTCGTTTTTCAAGATCTCTTTGGACCTATCTGGGAATAGAGTTCAACCTCTTTGCCCTGTAGGTTGATCAAACTTGAAAAACTATTTCCTCATCATGAACAACCTGAAGTAGCCAACAAGGCCAAATATAACCATTTGCAACATTTAATTGTAACAAAAGAAGATTTCACTGGGCTGGGGACTAGCTCAGTGGCACAGCATGTGCCTAGGAAGTCTGAGGCCCTGAGTTTTATCCCCAGCACTGGGAAAAAATAAAATTGCATTAATTGTGAACAGTGAAGTAAAGGGTTGTCTTAGTGAGACAGTATGTGGCACTTTTAGTAATTTTCATTTAATATGTAAAAAATTAAATCACTCAGTGCAAAATGCATTTAAAATCCTCCAAGAAGACAGAGTTCTCTGTTTTGTTTTCAAACCCTTGCCTCAAGTTCTGTCTTAAGAGTAGTGATTTAGAATCCAGACATCTTTTGTTGTAGAAAAACAAGCAAAACTATGTTGCAAGATGGATAGTTGTAATGTTAATTTGCCACAGATCAAAGGTTCACAAAATATATTAAATTTACATGTTCTTGAGGTACCTCAATAGATTGTTTCTTTTCTTGGATCTTTCCTTGAGGAATTTGGAGGTTTGGTGTCAGGTTTTGGGTTGTTTTTTGTTTGTTTGTTTTTTTTAATTCTAAATTAAATTTTTTTTTCTTTTGCCAAATGTGTGCGTACATATTCAAAGCAATGAAACGATTTCAAGCCATACAACCACAGGGGTGGAAACCCTTTTCACAAATTTTAATGTGTTTGTATGTAAATAGATGTTTGTATGAAATATTTTCATGGTAGAATGAATATATTTAAATGAAGTTGAATTATTCCAGTGCTATTTAAACACATTACAAAAAATTTTGGTGAGAATTATCTGAGTCTATTGAGATATAATGCAGATCAATTTTGATTTTTAAAAATCAAAAAGCCTACGCACGACTCTGACCGAGGCAGCCTCCTGTCGGTCTGTCCGTCTGTCGGTCTGTCCGGAGAGAGCCCCGTAGGCTTCGCCAGTGCCTCCGCCGCTTCCTGGTGGTTAGTTTGGTGCTAATGAAGGTGTGTCCGCCTTTCAGTGACTCACTAGGGGCCCGGGAGCCAACCCGGGGCAGTATCTGGAGCACAATTTCTTTGCAGGGCAGCAGAATCAGAAGCCAGACCTGGCCGGGTGAAGCCCGGCCACCAACCGCCACCCCTACTGCCTAGTCACAATGTCAGGGAGGCTGCCCTCAGTGGAGTTGGGGCTCAGACCCCAGGGTGGGACTTCACGGTTTTGCCAGCGATCCCTGCCTTCTGACCTCCACCTCCCAGGGAGGGAGGGGAAGGCAGCCGCCGGCCAGGGGCGCATTTCTCAGCACAGCCCATTCCCTGTCTCAGCTCTGGAAGACTATGCACCCCAGCACCAAACTTCCAACCAGAGAGAGAGACGTCCTCGGATAACGGGAATCCTTGCTTCCTCTGCTGTGACTTTACTCACAGTTGTTAGAAGTCATCCAAATATCAAGACCACTCCCATCCCTAGGCATACCTCCCAGCCCCCTGACTCTTGAGTTACTGGGGGGGGGAAAAAAAATCCTTTATAGTGACATTGGACTTGAGTGGGTTGTTTTGTTCTTGTTCATTTTGGTCCTGGATATAATGAAATATAAATATGACAAATTTTCACTGTGTATACTAGCAATATGAACACACATGCCAATGTCTCCTAACAGATCTACTTGGTTACATTTTGGGGTTACTCTACTTAATCTTGATTGCTGTATGGAGAAATGACAGGGATGACATAAATGCCTGCTTATGGTATAAGAAAGTTATTTCCATGATTCTGAGCTCCCTACTTTAAAAGTTTTTCCTCTCTGTTCTCTTTTTCTCCTAAAAATGCATTTTTTAGGTTGTGAGGTATGTTTAAGGAGTGGAAGCCAGGGGGATGCTTCCCGGCATTCGCCGCAACCAAAAGTCAACCCCATCTCAGTTAAGAAGCATCTTTGGTCTTTTGTGGAATTTGAACTAAATCTATGAGCCTTATTCAATATCTATAATTCTATGATTTTTTTAAATTATGGGAAATTAATGGAAGATGTTTACATGAGTAATGTTTGCCCTTACTGTGTTATGAATGAATTTTTTGTAGCGTGTCTGGGTGCATGTGCAAGAGAGTAGGAAAAATGTTTCTGAAACAAAACTTGACAAATATTTGTAATGAAAAGTAAATTTAAAGATTGCTATAATTGCGCTATAGAAACAATGCAAGTATTAAACAAAATATACAATCATCCGCCTTTGTCTTTCTTTTATTGCAAAAGCAATGTTATTGTCATATCTAAATTACTAAAAAACTTTACAAATTGTTTAAAAATACTCTTCAGCCTTTTCCATTTTCAAAGCTTTGCAGAAAGATCTGAGGAGGAGAGCAGGAGGAGAAAGAAGTAGCTGAGTCCCCAAATACTCATGAATCTTGAACCATTAGCCACAGCACTAGAAGTGAATACGTAAGTGTCAAGGAAACTTATCTGAAAGCTAAAAAGCTTCAACTTATGGCTTAAGGAAAATGTAAAAAAAAAAATGGTTAGACGTTGCAAGAGATTTTGGCAGTCTTATGAGGCATTTGGGGTGAAGAACCCAGGAACTGATTCCTGCCCAATCACAATCTACATTCCTAAACCATCCCCTCCACTATTCCCAAAACACAAAAGCCAACGACAGAAAGAGTCAAAACGGTGCTTCCCTCTTGGCTGAGTCACCAGGACCCCAAAGCAGTTAACCTCAGGGAGTTGGGTCAGGCGACCTGAGACTCAGTTAGGCCTCACCTGGAAGAGGACATAACTGCTCTGCTGGCTCCTTCCATTGCCCAGTCCTTGATCTCATCACTCCTCCTTCTGCAGAAGAAAGGAAACAGAAACAAGGGTGATGATCTAAGTGGACTTGGGTCAGCTCCTCGGCTTGCACAGGGACATCCCACGCCGGATCTTAAGGCAGGTCTGTCCCCCCCAGCACTCATGGCTTAGACCACAACGGTGGTATCCTTCCCTGTGGGGGAAAAGGGGTGTAGAATTAAAATTTTAATACAAACCAGGTAATTCTAAGAAGCTAAACTTTCAAAAGTGAATCAGGCAGCTTCCCTGTGGGCCCAAGAGTTATAGAGAAAGGTCATGTGAAGAAGATCAAGACCAAACACTGCTGATGTCAGTAACCATCCAGGTACACTTGTTACTGAAACCTCCATCATTCAACCTGCCCGTTCAGCAGTCACCTCCAGGTGAAGGCACCAGCCATTCAGAAGTGGGCTATCTTACTCCATTTTCTGTTGCTATGATGAAATACCTAAGATGGGTAACTTGTGGAGAATACAATTATTTGGCTCACAGTTCTGGAAGCTGGGAAGTCCGAGAGCACCGAGCCGGAATCTGCTCAGCACTCCCTGAGGGCTGTGTGCTGCATCATGACCTGGCCACAGACACCACGTGGCCAGTCAGGGCAAGTGTGTGTCCACTCTCATAAAACCACCAGTCCCCTCCTGGGGCCCACCCTGATGACCTTCTCTGTTCCTAATTACCTCCCAGTGGGCCCACCTTCAAATACCATCAGCATATGAGTTTGGGGATCAAGTTTACAACACGTAAAATTTGGGGAACACGTTTGTTTGGGTTTGGATGTGAGGTGTTCCCCAGAAGCTCATGTGTGAGATGATGCGGGAATGTTCATTGGTGCAATTATTAGATTATGAGAGCTGTGACCTAATGATTGGAATACATTTGATGGATTAATCACATGACTAATGGGTAGTAAGTGTTGGCAGGTAGAGCATGGCTGGAGGAAGTGGGTCCTTGGGGATTATATTATCCCTAGCTCAAGCTCTCTCTGCTTCCTGTCTGCCATGAAGTCAGCAGCTTTCTTCCACCACGCCCTTCAGCCATGATGTTCTGTCTCACCTTGGGCCCAGAGCTCTGGGGTCAGCTGACAAACGGACTGAATCTCTGAAATCATGAGCCCAAGATACACTTTTCTTCTTCCAAGTTGCTCTTGTCAGGTCTTTTGGTCTCAGCAGTGGAAAGCTAATACAACGTTTTCTTTTTCTTTTCCTTCCTTTCTTTTTTTTTTGGGGGGGTGGGGGGGGCTGCTGGGAATTTAATCACCAAGCTACATCTCCATCCCTTTTTATCTTCTTATTTTGAGACAGAGTCTTGCTAAGTTGCTGAAGCTAGCCTTGAACTTGTGAACCTCCTGCCTCAGCCCCCTGAATCACTAAAGTTGTGCATCGGCATGCCCAGTTCTAACACAACATTTGAACCATAGCATAGTCATCCAGTTTGAACTTAGCATATGACTGATTTGTGGTTGTTTAATAAGATTCTGCTCCCAAATATTACAGAAAATAACTTTTGTCTAACTCCCCCAAAACATGTTGATGAATTCAGTAAATGTGTTTTTCCTAAAGTTTTGTTTTGCTGTGGGAGGAAAAGAAAAAAAGGCAACATTTGATTTCAGAGCTTCACCTCTTATAGTGTACAGTATAGAGAAAGGGGATTAACAGTCATCTCAATTAGTACCAGGTTTTTACTTCTACAAGTATGAGAATGCTTCTAGCTTCAAGATATAAAAATCCCAGCTGGGCTCAGTGGCACACGCCTGTAATCCCAGAAACTCGGGAGGCTAAGAGGAGGATCTCCAATTTGAGGCCAGCCTCAGCAATTTAGCTAGGCTCAAAGTAATTTAGCAAGGCCATGTCTCAAAGTTAAAAAAAAAAAAAAAATGGGCTGGGGATGTGGCTCACTGGTAAAGTATCCCTGGGTTCAATCCCTGGAGAAAGAAAGGGAGGAAAGAGGGAAGGAGGGAGGGAGGGAGGGAGGGAGGGAAAGAGGAAAGAGAATCCAACTCAATAGGCTTATGTAACAAAGAAGACCACCACCTCACGGGAACTGTGATTAACTGTCTTCACTCGACACTCTTCTCCTGATCTTGGTCTCATAGTACCTTAATAAGATCTACATCTAAAAATGCCTGACCCTACATCTCAGCAAATTCTACTGTCTCTGCCTTTAAGAAGCAGAGGATTGAGGGGTTCAATCCTCAGTACCACCAAAAAAAAAAGACAGGATTCAGGGCTGGGGGGGGGGGGGGCATCTACGTGGTGGAACTGTACCTGTCTGGCATTGCCCAAAGGCCTGGGTTTGATCCCCAGCTCCAAAGAGAGAAAAAGACATGTCTCCTACATTAGGAAGTAAGGAATCAAGCGTGAGGTCTATGGTTTTGGGTCTGAGCCACTAAGACAGGAGTAATCACTTAGTGAAAATAAACTGTCACCTGGGCTAACCTCAATCTCCCAAGCTCCAGTTTTTGTTTCCAAAACAATCCATGAATTTCTTCATGGTCCAGCTCCCTCTTGTGGTAAGAATTTATTACATTGTTTCTTACAAGAAGACCGAGAACAGAGCAATAAGGGAGAGGATGATTTAACACATTTTAAAAGCAAATGTGGAAATTTGACCAGTGGGGTGGAGGTGTAGCACATGTGAGGTCCTGGATACAGTCCCCAGCACTGCTAAACAAGAAACCCCAAACAAACAAATTCTTGGCTAGCCTGCTCCTTGGTGCACACCTGTAATCCCAGTAGCTCAGGAAGCTGAGGCAAGAGGATCCCAAGTTCAAAGCCAACCTCAGCAATGGCAAGGTGCTTAGTAGCAACTCAGTGAGACTCAATCTCTAAATAAAATACAAAAAAGGGCTGGGGATATGGCTCAGTGGTTAAGTGCCCTTGGATTCAATCCCTGGTACCAATAAATAAATAAATAAATAAAAATTTAAAAATTCTTGGCTAATGCTCTTTCCTATCATCAGGGTGAACTTTGAGTAGCTGACTGAACATACAATTTCCAGGACGTTTTAAATAAATCCCAATTTCAAAAGGGCTAAATAGCATGTTTAGAGCCTGCAGCAAAAGGAAGTTGAACAAAGTTGAACAAAAGTTTATCTTTTAAAACAAACAAAAGCATTTTTTAATGTTATGTGGCTCTTTAAATTCTGTATGGCTAGCACAGTTGTTTGCCAAAGTATGGGTTATAGGTTCAAGTGTCTTAAAATAACACAGTTCTGCACTTTCCTGACCTATCACTTCTTCTTTTTCTTTTTCTTTTTCTTTTTTTTTTTCAAATGAGTCAGTGTCTTATGGAGAATGAGTCTTGTTTCACCAGAGGAAGTTGCCTTGCCCTCTCGTTAATCACAGGCACAAACCATCTGGAATTAAATCAATGTGCCATCAACCACTTCCTGGGTTTCTTCTAGATCCTAGAATTTAGCTCCTATCTGGGACAGAAAGAGAAAATGTCTCCAAAACAGGGAAGGCTTGAGGACCTTTAAAGGGAGAGTGAGATGAACCAAGTCATATTCAGGCTCGCCTCGTGAGTGGGCTGTGTGCTGGAGATTCGTGTCCATCCCACGGGGACTGAAACTGATTTCTAAAAGAGCCCCACAGGATTGAGACAGTAAAGAAATTCCTTTACACATGAGACGACTTCGAGCCCTTGACCTGTGTGCATTTGGGTGTGTGTGGAGACCCACAGCTGGGGCACAGCCAGAAACCAGGGACCAAGTGACGCTGAGCAGTCAAGAGCTTTTCCAGAGTTCATGCACTTTGCCCTGGCACACCATCGCGGAACAGCAGAGATCAGCCTCAGAGCCCTGGCCCAGGGAGGAGTGACCAAGAGCCAGAGGGAGAAGGGTTAGAAAAATGCACTTGGTTTTCTAAAAGTCTCCTTTCCAGTTTTTCCGCACCAGGCTTGTGACCTATGTACCGTAATAATCTCTGAAAACGTCCTCAGCCAGGTGCTTCTCTAACTCCAGCCGCAGAGGCGTCACCTGGGAGTTTGTTAAAGGCACAGGTTCTTGAGCTGCACTCGCAGAGAGCCCGCAGATCTGGGCTGTCCCCTGGGTGGAACACAGAAAAACTGGCATCCTTGCTTTCCAGTGCAGACCCATAACTGATACTCCTAATGTTCCCAAGTGATTATGAAGAGATAAAAGTAAGTGGAAGTAGTCGGCTTAATGTCCATGTGATTGTTGGCAGAACATTGGCCTCCCCCCCAAGAAATTAAGATCACTCTCTGGGAGCCATTTTAAGATCTGAGCAGAGACATCTAAAGTCACCAGAGAAAGAAAAAAACAACTCTCAAACCTGCAAGACTGGGTAAATAGCTTTGAAAACAATGAGAATGTTTAGAATTTTCTTCACAATCATGCAGGAGGTGAGGGAAGTGGCTGGAGGTGTGGACAAACTGGACTGGCCATGTGTGGGTAATGGGGGGGCTGGGCACCAAGCCCAGCACTAGAGGTGGAGTTGTGCAGGTCTTTAAGTCTCCACAATAAAAACAAATGAAGAGGGGGCGGGGAAGAGAATTTTAAAACCCAGGGCTGCAGTTGTAGTTCAGTGGTAGAGCGCTTACCTAGCAGGTGTGAGGCACTGGGCTCGATCCTCAGTACTGCATAAAAATAAATACATAAAATAAAGGTTTTATATATATCTACAACCCAAAAGGTTATGAGCTACAAACATGTAGAAAAACAGGTGTCACAGAGGCAAGCCTTACCGTTCTAATTTCATCCAAGCAATTGCTTTCCTTGAATTTCCTGAGCCCCCTGGCAACTAATCTCTCTTATGAAATGGATACATCAGGTATCATTAAACATGACATTTACATGTGTGGAAACGCCTCTGTTCCAGATTCCCTGCTCACCAAGTGATTCTCTGGTTGACAATTCGGCACCAAGGAGAAAATATTTCATTTTTTTTTGCATACCATAAACATGCATATAGAATATAAAACATATATTCATGTTTTATGGCTCATGTCAGCATAGCCCCTCAATTGATGGGACAATCACATCCTTCTATTTGTGACTACACTGGGTTCTGGTTCTGAACATTGGTCTTATGAGTTTGGTTAGTGAGTCTGTCCCAAAAGGCATGGCTGCTCAGAGTGGGCTGAAAACTTAAAGTTTGGGAGCCTTTAAGGACCAGGAAAGGGACTAAATCAAGGAAGATTTCCCAACGTAATGAACATCTCCCAGGTGACCCAGAGCAAGCAGCCACCAAGGTGCAAAAACACCCCTCCAGCTCACAGTTCCTTCCTTGAATTTCTGCACAAACAATAGCTATAACCTATTGAATGCTCATGGTGCAGCAAACCTTCTGCTGGGGGCTTCCCATTGGTTTTCTCATTTAATTTCTATACACATGATTTTTGTTTGTTTGTTTTTAATTTTTTGTTGTTGTTGTAGGCAAATGCAATACCTTTAATTTTTTTATTTGTTTTTATGTGGTGCTGAGGATCGAACCCAGGGCTTCACACATACAAGGGCAAACACTCCACCAACTGAGCTACAACCCCAGCCCTCCATATGCATGTTTTATGGTATGCAATTCCTTAGCAAGACTTTCTTCCAAATTGGTTAAACGAAGGAAATGAATGAAAGAGATGGTTCACTGCTTGAGTTAAATACTTCAAGTAATCTACAGAGCCACATTCTGCCTACAGTGCCATGTGACAGATATGAAATATACTTATTATCTCTTAAATATATATAATGTGTATGTGAGACACACATACATCACATTATGAAGCATTATTTCTGGGTAGAATTTCATTGAAATTCCCAATATCATTACAAAGGAATTGGAGGAGTTTAAGATACATTATCATAAAGCCACTTGCCTAGGCCCTTTGTCATAATCCACTGACGAATGGAGGGTGAGGAGGCCGATGTTTACCTCTAATGTTCCCCGCATCCAGGGGAATGTCCTTCCTGTCCTTTGGGGTATATCTCTCCATTTTATCATTGTTTGGTGAAACAATATTTCCTAGTTTAATAGAAGACACTGCTTATCACTTTGCTTTTTCTTCTCCTGTTTTAGGCTTCTTTTCATTCTAAAGTTGAGTTTGGTGACCTGGCATCCCTCAGTGCCTGTCCAGCCTTAATAATTGCACACATGATAGATGTTGCTCACAGAGTTCCAAGAAAGGGTCACTAGTAGACACACCAGGACATGTGTAACCAGATTAGCGTTTTGCAGGGCTCTTATTGCTTTAAAGTAATAAGAGAGCACATTCAATATGAGATCAAAAGATATGAACTCATTAATCCCAGCTACTCAGGGGGCTGAGACAGGAGGATCACAATCAAGACCAGCCTGGGCAACTTAGGGAGACCCTGACTCAGCATTAAATTCCTTTTCTTTTTATTTTTTGGTACCAGGAATTGAACCCAGGGATGCTAAACCACGAAACCACATCCCCAGCCCGTTTTTTTTTTTAAGGTTTAAAAAAATTTTTTTTTCAATTATAGATGGACACAATAACTTTATTTTATTTTATGCAGTACTAAGGATCAAACCTAGTGCCCCGAACATGCCAGGCGAGCACTTTGCCTCTGAGCTACAGTCCCAGCCCCCCCAGCCCGTTTTTATATTTTATTTAGAGACATGGTCTCACTGAGTTGCTTAGAGCCTTGCTAAATTACTGAGGCTGACTTTGAACTTGCAATCCTCCTGCCTCAGCCTCCCAAGCCACTGGGATTATAAGCATGCCTCTCCACACCCAGCAAGAATAAAATTCTTTCAAAGGACTGGCAATGCAGCTCAGTGGTAGAACATTTACCTAGCATTCAGGAAGCCTGGGGTTCCATACCCAGTACTGGGGCGGGGGGTGGAATCTGAACTCTAGCTCTTGATCTTCCCTTTTAACTGTGTGCTGGGTTTTTTCTTTTGGTTGTTGTTGTTTGTATGTTTGCTTTTTCCCAGTGTGGCAATTGAACCCAGGGCCCAGCATAAGCTAGGAAGCACTGTACCACTGAGCTACAACACCAATCTGTGTGCTTTTTAATGGTTTAGCCCTTTATAAATGAGATAAATAAAAATTGTCCCGTCTATTTCTGTAGGCTCATTTCCGATACAGTGGAGATGACTCCTAGCTGCGGACGCTGTGGATTGGTTATTCAAAAGCCATTCACAGGACATTTTCCCCTTGCCTTTCTGTGCCTTAAATATTCACATTCCAAGAAACTCTTGCAGCTAGGCTTTTCCACCAGATCCTGTTCTTTCCTGAGACAGTGGGGCTTGGGAAGCAGGTCACAGGCTAAGCCTCCGCAAAGCTATGGACAGGAAATAGCCTGTTCTGGCTTGCTCTTGACTTCCACCCCTAGCTAATGTTCCTCACAGCAGCTGCACTGGTCTGTTAAGACAGGGAACCAGATCATGCCATTGCCCTGCAGAGCCCCTTCTATGACTTTCCATCACAAAGTAAAATCCAGATTCCCTCGGCCTCTACAGTCTCATTCAGTCCCTCCCTGCTCCGACCCTGCCCCACTGTGCTCCAGCCAAAACTTCTGTTCCTCAAACTCGCCAAGTAAGCTCCTGGCTCCTTGGCTATCTGCTGGCTCCTCTGCCCAAATTCTCCTCTAGCCTTTTACCTGGGTCCCCCTTCCCCAAATTCAGCACTCACAACTCACAGGTCCCCATTAGAGATTCCTCTGTGACCATCCTGTCTTAGACATTCCTCCACTTACCCTCTGCGTATCACCCAAGTTGTTTCATTTGTCATCCCTTATCCCCGAGCCACAGTTACTGTGTGTATTTTTTTTCCTTTATATATTTTTTATTTTTTTATTGGTTGTTCAAAACATTACAAAGCTCTTGACATATCATATTTCATACATTTGATTCAAGTGGGTAATGAACTCCCATTTTTACCCCATATACAGATTGCAGAATCACATCGGTTACACATCCACATTTTTACATATTGCCATACTAATGACTGTTGTATTCTGCTACCTTTCCTATTCTCTACTATCCCCCCTCCCCTCCACTCCCATCTTCTCTCTCTACCCCATCTACTGTAATTCATTTCTCTCCCTTGATTTTTTTCCCTTTCCCCTCACATCCTCTTGTATGTAATTTTGTATAACAATGAGAGTCTCCTTCCATTTCCATGCAATTTCCCTTCTCTCTCCCTTTCCCTCCCACCTCTTGTCTCTGTTTAATGTTAATCTTTTTCTCATGCTCTTCCTCCCTGCTCTGTTTTTAGTTGCTCTCCTTATATCACAGAAGACATTTGGCATTTGTTTTTTAGGGATTGGCTAGCTTCACTTAGCATAATCTGCTCTAATGCCATCCATTTCCCTGCAAATTCCATGATTTTGTCATTTTTTAGTGCTGAATAATACTCCATTGTGTATAAATGCCACATTTTTTTATCCATTCATCTATTGAAGGGCATCTAGGTTGGTTCCACAGTCTTGCTATTGTGAATTGTGCTGCTATGAACATCGATGTAGCAGTATCCCTATAGTACACTCTTTTAAGGTCTTCAGGGAATAGTCCAAGAAGGGCAATAGCTGGGTCAAATGGTGGTTCCATTCCCAGCTTTCCCAGGAATCTCCATACCGCTTTCCAAATTGGCCGCACCAATTTGCAGTCCCACCAGCAATGTACAAGTGTACCCTTTTCCCCACATCCTCGCCAGCACTTGTTGTTGTTTGACTTCATAATGGCTGCCAATCTTACTGGAGTGAGATGGTATCTTAGGGTGGTTTTGATTTGCATTTCTCTGACTGCTAGATATGGTGAGCATTTTTTCATGTACTTGTTGATTGATTGTATATCCTCCTCTGAGAAGTGTCTGTTCAGGTCCTTGGCCCATTTGTTGATTGGGTCATTTGTTTTCTTATTGCTTAATTTTTTGAGTTCTTTGTATACTCTGGATATTAGAGCTCTATCTGAAGTGTGAGGAGTAAAGATTTGTTTCCAGGATGTAGGCTCCCTATTTACCTCTCTTATTGTTTCTCTTGCTGAGAAAAAACTTTTTAGTTTGAGTAAGTCCCATTTGTTGATTCTTGTTTTTAACTCTTGTGCTATGGGTGTCCTATTAAGGAATTTGGAGCCCGCCCCCACAATATGTAGATCGGAGCCAACTTTTTCTTCTATCAGACGCAGAGTCTCTGGTTTGATATCAAGCTCCTTGATCCATTTTGAGATAACTTTTGTGCATGGTGAGAGGAGGGGATTCAGTTTCATTTTGTTGCATATGGATTTCCAGTTTTCCCAGCACCATTTGTTGAAGATGCTATCCTTCCTCCATTGCATGCTTTTAGCCCCTTTATCGAATATAAGATAGTTGTAATTTTGTGGATTGGTTTCTGTGTCCTCTATTCTGTACCATTGGTCCACCCGCCTGTTTTGGTACCAGTACCATGCTGTTTTTGTTACTATTGCTCTGTAGTACAGTTTGAAATCTGGTATCGCTATACCTCCTGATTCACACTTCCTGCTTAGAATTGCTTTTGCTATTCTGGGTCTTTTATTTTTCCATATGAATTTCATGATTACTTTATCTATTTCTACAAGAAATGCCGTTGGGATTTTGATTGGCATTGCATTGAACCTATAGAGAACTTTTGGTAATATCGCCATGTTGATGATGTTAGTTCTGCCTATCCATGAACAGGGTATATTTTTCCATCTTCTAAGATCTTCTATTTCTCGCTTTAGGGTTCTGTAGTTTTCATTGTATAAATCTTTCACCTCTTTTGTTAGGTTGATTCCCAAGTATTTTTTTTTTTTTTAGGATATTGTGAATGGGGTGGTTTTCCTCATTTCTAATTCAGAAGATTTGTCACTGATATACAGGAATGCCTTTGATTAATGCGTGTTGATTTTATATCCTGTTACTTTGCTGAATTCATTTATTAGCTCTAGTAGTTTCTTTGTAGACCCTTTTGGGTCTTCTAGGTATAGGATCATATCATCCGCAAATAATTATAATTTAAGTTCTTCTTTTCCTATCTTAATGCCTTTAATTTCTTTTGTCTGTCTAATTGCTCTGACCAGTATTTCAAGAACTATATTGAATAGAAGTGGTGAGAGAGGGCATCCCTGTCTTGTTCCAGATTTTAGAGGGAATGCCTTCAGTTTTTCTCCATTTAGAATGATGCTAGCCTGAGGCTTAGCATATATAGCTTTTACAATGTTGAGGTAAGTTCCTGTTATCCCTAGTTTTTCTAGTGTTTTGAACATAAAGGGATGCTGTACTTTGTCGAATGCTTTTTCTGCGTCTATCGAGATGATCATATGGTTCTTATCTTTAAGTCTATTGATGTGGTGAATAACGTTTATTGATTTCCGTATATTGAACCAGCCTTGCATCCCAGGGATGAATCCTACTTGATCATGGTGCACGATCTTTTTGATATGTTTTTGTATCCGATTTGCCAGAATTTTATTGAGGATTTTTGCATCTAAATTCATTAGGGATATTGGTCTGTAATTTTCTTTCTTTGAGGTGTCTTTATCTGGTTTGGGAATCAGGGTGATATTGGCCTCATAGAATGAATTTGGAAGTTCTCCCTCTTTTTCTATCTCCTGAAATAGATTGTAGAGTATTGGTATTAGTTCTTCTTTAAAGTTCTTATAAAACTCTGCTGTATATCCATCCGGTCCTGGGCTTTTCTTGGTTAGTAGTCTTTTGATGGCTTCTTCTATTTCCTCACTTGATATTGGTCTGTTTAGGTTGTTTATATCATCCTGACTCAATCTGGGTAGTTCATATGTCTTAAGGAATTTATCGATGCCTTCACTATCTTCTATTTTATTAGAGTACAGGGTTTCAAAATAATTTCTAATTATCTTCTGTATTTCTGAATTGTCTGTTGTGATGTTGCCTTTTTCATCCCGTAAGCTAGTAACTTGGGTTCTCTCTCTTCTTCTCTTTGTTAGCGTGGCTAGTGGTGTATCAATCTTATTTATTTTTTCAAAGAACCAACTTTTAGTTTTGTCAATTTTTTTGATTGTTTCTTTTGTTTCGATTTCATTGATTTCAGCTCTAATTTTAATTATTTCTTGCCTTCTATTGTATTTGCTGCTGATTTGTTCTTCTTTTTCTAAGGCTTTGAGGTGTAGTGTGAGGTCATTTATTTGTTGACTTTTCCTTCTTTTAAGGAATGAACTCCATGAAATGAATTTTCCTCTTAGTACTGCTTTCATAGTGTCCCAGAGATTTCGATATGTTTTGTCTGAGTTTTCATTTACCTCGAAGAATTTTTTAATTTCCTCTTTGATCCTTTGTTCATTCAGTAGCATATTGTTTAATCTCCATGTGATGTAGGATTTTTCCTTTCTCGTTTTATTATTGATTTCCAATTTCATTCCATTATGATCAGATAAAATGCATGGTAGTGTCTCTACTCCTTTGTAATTGCTAAGATTTGCCCTGTGACATAATATATGGTCTATTTTTGAGAAGGATCCATGTGCTGCTGAGAAGAAAGTGTATCCACTTGATGTTGGGTGGTATATTTTGTATATATCAATTAAGTCTAAATTATTAATTGTATTATTGAGCTCTATGGTTTCTTTATTCAACTTTTGTTTGGAAGATCTGTCCAGTGGTGAGAGAGGTGTGTTAAAATCTCCCATGATTATTGTGTTGTGGTCTATTTGACTTTTGAACTTGAGAAGAGTTTGTTTGATGAACGTAGCTGCACCATTGTTTGGGGCATATATATTAATGATCATCAAGTCTTGTTGGTGTATAGTTCCCTTGAGCAGTATGTAGTGTCCTTGTTTATCCCTTTTGATTAACTTTGGCTTGAAGTCTATTTTATTTGATACAAGTATAGACACCCCTGCTTGCTTCCGGGGTCCGTATGAGTGATATGATTTTTCCCAACCTTTCACCTTCAGTCTGTGTATGTCTTTTCCTATCAGATGAGTCTCCTGTAGGCAGCATATTGTTGGATCTTTTTTTTTTGTTAATCCATTCTACTAGCCTATGTCTTTTGATTGGTGCATTTAAGCCATTAACATTTAGGGTTACTATTGAGATAGGGTTTGTATTTCCAGCCATATTTGATTATGTATGTTACTTAACATGATTTGTTTTTCCTCTATGATGAGTTTTTCCTTTACTGTACTACCTCCTGCTGTTGGTTTTCATTGTTATTTTTCATTTCCTCTTCCTGTAATGTTTTGCCAAGGATGTTTTGAAGAGCTGATTTTCTAGCTGCAAATTCTTTTAACTTTTGTTTATCATGGAAGATTTTTATTTCATCTTCAATCCTGAAGCTTAATTTCACTGGATACATGATTCTTGGTTGGAACCCTTTTTTCTTTCAGTGTTTGAAATATGTTGTTCCAGGATCTTCTAGCTTTCAGAGTCTGTGTTGAAAGATCAGCTGTTATCCTGATTGGCTTACCCCTAAATGTAATCTGCTTCCTCTCTCTTGTGGCTTTTAAGATTCTCTCCTTATTCTGTATGTTGGGCATCTTCATTATTATGTGTCTTGGTGTGGATCTCTTATGATTTTGTACATTCGGTGTCCTGTAAGCTTCTAGTATTTGGATTTCTTTTTCATTCTTTAAGTCTGGGAAGTTTTCTCGTATTATTTCATTGAATAGATTTCTCATTCCCTTGGTTTGGACCTCTATGCCCTCTTGTATCCCAATAACTCTTAGGTTTGGTTTCTTTATGTTATCCCATAATTCTTGGATGTTCTGCTCATGATTTCTTAACATTCTCGCTGAGCTGTCTATGTTCTTTTAAAGTTGAAAAACTTTGTCTTTGTTGTCTGAAGTTCTATCTTCTAAGTGTTCTACTCTGCTGGTAATACTCTCATTTGAGTTTTTAATTTGGTTTATTGTTTCCTGCATTTCCAGGATTTCTGTTTGTTTGTTTTTTATATCCTCTATCTCCCCATAGAGTTGATCTTTTGCTTCTTGGATTTGTTTATGCAATTCATTGTCAAAGTGATCTTTCATTGTCTGAATTTGCTGTATAATGTCTTCCTTGAGACTCCAGATCATCTGAAGCATGTATATCCTGAACTCTTTGTCTGACATTCCATCAGCTGCAGATATTACCTCATCTAATGTTGAATTGACCTGTATTGTTTGTGGTCCTTTCTTTCCTTGTCTTTTCACACTGCTCATGATTCTTTCTAGCTTTGTGAAACTGTTGTGTTAACGTTTTTCCCCTTATATACTTGTATTGTTCTTGTATAGCTCCAAAATCTCTCTTTTGCGGAGAAAGACAGTGTTAACAGTTCCCAATATCAACAGTACATTATCTAAGCACAAGTTTTCATTATTAATACATTTATAGTTAGATTCTAAGTCTATAGATATTGGTTTTAATTATTAATTAAGAATATATTCATTAGTTTCATAAAAGGCATACCATATCTGGTGGCATATAGAAAACTTAATTTCAGACGAAGGATGTTATACTTAGAGGGAAAGGAGTGAGGGTATGAGATTAAACTAACTTAGCACCTTTGGAGAACCCTAACCAATAAAGTGGTAATTTATGGAAGAATGTATAGACTCAACCTCCTATCTGTATTTAGATAGTTACCCTATGTATAGATAGCAAAAGTTAGGAGATTGAAAGTGGGATAGAGAGAATACAAATGAAAAAAAGGAAAAAAATAACAAGGAAGAAAAGAGAAATAAGAAGGAAAAGGAAAGTAAGAAATAAAGAAAAAATGGGGGGAAGGTGGGGTATATGCAATTCCTCTATATTATATTACTTTGGTAATTCAGTTGTTCATGCACAGTTCTTGGTTTCACATATGTTGAAGTTGTGGAAGAGAGAGAAGAAAAGAGAGAAAGAAAGAGGGAAAAAAAGTCTCTCAGAACATTGTTTTCCTTGCTTCCAGTAGGTGGCGTTGTCTATTCCTAGCTTGAGCCTCTGTATTCAGGGTGGTGGGTGTAGCCAGTGTGAAAGGAAATGAGCTTCCACGTGTATCTTCCCTACTCTAGTCTCTGAGGCAGAAACCAGGTGCCTGTACAGTTGTTGTTTTGCACTGATAGCTACAACCCCCAAAAGCTTGTGGGAAATATTTTGAGTTATCACAGCTAAGGGTGGGGGAGTTGGAAACCGGGTACCTGGATCAGCCGCAGAACCGTGCTGGTAGCCACACCCCCTTTGATGGGTTTTTAGAGTTGATGGGCTTCCTCCGCACTAGCACACGGGGCGGGGCCAGGCTTCCTCCTCCGGTCTGGCTTGGCTGGCGCCGGGCCGCTTCCTCCTCCGGTCTGGCTTGGCTGGCGCCGGGCCGCTTCCTCCTCCGGTCTGGCTTGGCTGGCGCCGGGCGGCTTCCTCCTCTACTGTGTGTATTTGTTCACTTGTTAGCTGTCTGTCTTCTACCACTAGAAGATGCATATGCATCATGGTGGGATGGTCTTTGTCTTGTTCATTGCTACCTCTTTAGTCCTTTGCACAGTGCCTAAAACCTGGGAGACACTCATGCAATATTTATTAAATAAATGAATGAGCCTTCCTGGTGAATCTTCACCTTCTATTGATTCATCAAAGGAAATGGGACACTAAACAAGTAAGGGGTGAGAAAAGCAAATATCAACACAGGACATGCGTGATGGCTGGATGACTTTCAGGAAGAGTAATCAGGAGGGCCAACTTACTGGGGAAAATTAAAAAGTAGGAGAGCAATTCCAGTTGGACGAGAGCAGAATATAGTAGAGACTGCTGTGTTGTCACTCCATTTCATATTATGTTGGACATCTGGCCAGTGCAGTAGAACAAGATAAGGTAAATAAAAAATAAAAAGAATAGGAATTGGAAAGTATTTTTAAAAAATTGGTTGTTATTTGCAGATGATATTACTTATGTAGAACACCAAAAGAAATCTGCAAACAAATCTTTAGAATTAATAAGTGTTTCACAGCTACAGGTGTGCTGGTGCTACTGAGAGGCTGAGGGAGGATCCTATGAACCCAGAAGATGACGTTCAACCTGGGCAACATATTGAGACCTCGTCTCTAAAAAATAAAAATAATAAAAACTTTTTAAAAAATGTTTCTTTTGTCTCCTCAATACTCTGTCAATATACTAAAATCAATTGTATTTCCATACATCAGCAGCAAATAGAAAATGAAAAAACTTAAAGATGCCTTTAAAAAGCAACAAAAAATACTTTAGAAAAAAATTTTAAGAATCTTTTTAGAGCCAGGCACAGTGGCTCATGCTTGTAATCCCAGCAGCTCTGGAGGCTGAGGCAGGAGTATCAGGAGCTCAAAGCCAGCCTCAGCTAAAGCCAGGTGCTACACAACTCAGTGAAACCCTGTCTCTAAATAAAATACAAAATAGGGTTGGGGATGTGGCTCAGTGGTCAAATGCCCCTGAATTCAATCCCCCAAAAAAAAAGAAAGAAAGAAAGAAAGAAAAATTAAAAAAAGAAAATTTTTTTAGAAAAAAAAAATCTTTTTAGAAGAAAATTATGAATGACATTAAAGAAAACCTAAATAAATGGAGAGACTTACCATATTATTGGGCAGGAAGACTCAACAGTATCCAAATGGACCCATATTATTGTACAGTTTTTCTGGAAAAAAAATTAAATAATTTGTCTCTAAATATTCTTAATATTAGCAAACTTCATTCAAAACACACATCAAGAAGATAATACACCATGATCAAGTGGGTTTCATCCCAGGGATGCCAGGTTGGCTCAACATACACAAATCAATAAATGTAATCCACCACTTAAACAGAATAAGCACAAGAATCATATGATCATCTCAAAAGATGCAGAAAAGGCCTTTGATAAAATCTAGCACCTATTCATGCTAAAAATGTTGGAGAAGCTAGAGATAGAAGGAACTTACCTCAATGTTATAAATGTTGTATATGACAAACCCAAAGCCAACATCATATTAAACAGAGAAAAAATGAAAATATTTTCTCTAAAATCAGGCACAAGACCACTTCTATTCAATTTAGCTCTTGAAACACTATCCAGAGCAATCAGACAAGAGAAGAAAATTAGAGGGTTACAAAGAGAAAAAGAAAAAGTCAAAATATCTCCATCTGGGGATGACATGCTCTGATATCTGGAAGACCCAAAAAACTCCACCAGAAGACTTCTAGAGCTGATGAATGAACTCAACAAAGTATCAGGATACAAAATCAACACCCATGAATCAATAGTTTTCCTATATTCCAACAATGATTCAGCCAAGGAAGAAATCAAGAAAACCGTCCCATTCACAATAACATAAAAAAAAAAAAAACTTGGGACTTTAATCTACCCAAGGAGGTGAAAGATTTCTACAGTGAAAATTATAGAAGACTGAAGAAAGAAATTGAATAAGACCCTATAATATGGAAAGACCTCCCATATTCTTAATAGGCAGAATCAATATTGTCAAAATGGCCATATTACCAAAGGAATATACAAATTCAGTGCAATCCCCATCAAAATACCAATGACATTCTTCAAAGAACAATGAAAAACAGACTTAAAAATTCATTTGGGCAGCTGGGGTTGTGCCTCAAGTGGTAGAGTGCTCACCTAGCACATGTGAGGCACTGGGATCGATCCTCAGCACCCCATAAAAATAAAATAAAGATATTGTATCCACCTAAAACTAAAGAATAAAATATTTTTAAAAATTCATTTGGAAGAGTAAGAAACTAAGAATGACCAAAGCAATCCTGAGCATGAAGAAGAATGCAGGAGGCATCACAATACCCGATCTCAAATTGTACTACAGGGTTGTAATAAGAAAAGGAGCATGATATTGGTATCAAAGTCGACACAAAGACCAATGGAATAGAGAAGAAGACACAGAGAAAACGATATACAGCATCTGCTACTTGACAAAGGTGTCAAAAATATATGTTGAAGCACAAAGAGTGCTAGGAAAACTGGATATCCATATGTAGAACAACGAAACTAGATTCCTAACTCTCACCCTGCACAAAAGTCAAATAAAAATGAATCAAAGACCTAGGAATTAAACCAGAAATTTTGCAACTGCTTGAAGAAAATAGGGTTAACACTCCATCATATAGACACAGGCACAGATTTCCTTAACAAGACCCCTAAAATGCAAGAAATAAAACCAAAAGTCAGTAAGTGAAGCAAAGGAAACGATTTAGAGCATGAAGAGAGAACCTACAGAATGGGAGAAAATCTTTGCCAGCTGCTAGTCAGATAAAGGATTCACATCCAGAATATATAAAGAATTCAAAAAACTTAACACCAAAAGAAAAAAAAAAGTAACCCAATCAATAAATGGGTGAAAGAACTAAATAGACATTTCTCAAAATAAGAAACACAAAATAGCCAACAAATACATGAAAAAGTGTTCTCAACATCTCTAGGAATCAGGGAAATGCAAATCGAAACTACACTTTCATCTCACTCCAGTCAGAATGGCAATGATCAGGAAATCAAATAATAAATGTTGGCAAGGATTAGGGGGAAAGTGCACTGATACATTGTTGGTAGGACTGCAGCCACTCTGGAAGAGGTATGAAGTTTCCTCAAAACACTAGGAATGGAACCACCATACGACCCAGCCCTCCCATTCTTTGATATTTATCCAAAAGAACTAAAATCAGAACTAAAATACTATAGTGATATAGCCACGCCCATGTTTATAGCAGCATGATTTACAATAGCCATATTATGGAATCAGCCCAGATGCCCATCAGTAGATGAATAGATTAAGAAAATGTGGTATATATACACAATGGAGTTTTACTCAGCCATAAAGGAGAATGAAATTATGCCATCTGCCAGTAAATGGGTAGAAATAGAGAACATCATGCTAAGTGAGATAAGCCAGACTCAGAACGTCAAGGGTTGAATGTTTTCTCTCATACATAGAAGTTAGAGCAAAATAAGAGAAGAAGGATGGGGGAGAATATCATGAAGATATAGGGGAGATGGAGAGGGCAGGAAGAGAGACAGGAAAGGGGAGGAAATTTGGAATGAATTTAACAAAATTATGTTGTGCTTATATGTAAACTTATTGCAGGGAATTTCACCTTTATGTGTATGTGACAGTACCAATCAAAAATAAATAAATTCCCCGGGCATGGTGGCCCATGCCTGTAATCCCAGTGGCTCTTGGGAGGCTGAGTCAGGATGATGATGAGTTCAAAGCCAGCCTCAGCTAAAGTGGGGTGCTAAGCAACTCAGTGAGACTCTGTCTCTAAATAAAATACAGACTAGGGCTGGGGGTGGGGCTCAGTGTCCGAGTGCCCCTGGGTTCAATTTTTGGTACCAAAAATAAATAAATGAATAAATAAATAAACAAAAAGAAAATCAGTAGAGGAAGGAGAATAATAGGAAGGAGGAGGGAAGGGAGATGGGTAGGGAACAGAGACTGAAATGGAGTAAATCAAATTCCATGCAGGTATAGTTTGGTCAAAATTAACCCATAACTATAATGCTCTAATTTTAAAAAAAAAGAAAAGAAAAAGGATTTTGCCTTTGAAATCATTTAACTATAAATAAACCATTTAATCTGTAACCAAAGTTTCTAAGCAATCATGGTATTTGGTTGGAAATCTTTTGAGTAGAAATAATCTGACCTACCACCAATTGTTTCCAAGTGTAATTATTTTATGCATATTTTATGACCTTTTATCAATTAGTAATGTCAGCACAATTTTTAGTTGGTAGGCTTAACCAAATGTTTCTTAAATTTGCTTTATTCATTGTATTTTCCATTTGGGGGTCAATCCTTTTTTCTTTTCCCCATCATAAGTTTTTCACAGGTCATCTGAAAGATCCTGAGCCCAGGGAGAACTCCCTAACAGACAAAGAGAACTTGCTGATGGCAGAAGGCAGAACAAGGCAGCTCCTTGCAAAATGGAGTTTTCTTGGAGCCAGGCAGCCACCATTGTGGAAGTTCCAAGATTGAACCCAGGCGGGAAGGGAGAAGTCCTAAGCCCCTAGGGAAAGAAAAAGAGTTGGAAAGGGTGAGAGGCGAAGTCTGCCTCAGAACACATCCGCATTCTGCCTGTACCGTGGTGGTGGGTCCCCTGGGAGGGAAAGGCCTGTGAGAAGCCCCCAGGACTCTGCTGAGCCAGCCTCTCCGGGCTGGTCAGAACCTCAGGCGGAGTCTGCTGGCTTCCTGTTGGCTCTGTTTGTGCTACAAAGAGTATCTGGAACCAACAGCATCTAATTCAAAGTCAATTCATAAGGCCATAAAAGATTCTGGCTCTATTAAATTTGGGGATGATGGGGAACCACACAAAATACAATCACAGCAAGTAGAGAAGTTTGTATTAGAAAGTAGGCTGTCAATTGCAGAAGAATCAAGTCCTACTTATGCTTCTCAGAGGATCTGATTAATCAAAGTCAGTTGGGGGGAGGTACCAGGGATTGAACCCACTGAGCAATATTTTATTAGAGATAAGGTCTTGCTGAATTACTTAGGGCCTTGCTTAAGTTGCTGAGGCTGGCTTTGAACTTGAGCTCCTCCTGCCTCAGCCTCCGAGCTGCTGGGATTATAGGCATGCATCACTGAACCCAATCAATAAAAGTCGACTTAATGATAAATGTTCTATGACTTAAAAATGGCAGGTATTATTATTGTCCTCACCTTGCAGATGGGGAAACTCAGACTGATAGAGAACTGTAATGTGGTTTGTAGAGGTCTTCCTGAGTGAGAACCAACCAGCAGAACTGGACCTTCTTGCCATTTTGATACAAGAGAAACAGATGAGGAATTCAGAGGGTTTTGTTGTTGTTGTTTTGGTTTTTTTGTTGTTTTTGTTTTTTGGTACTGGGGGATTGAACTCAGGGGCACTCAACCACTGAGCCACATTCCAGCCCCATTTTGTATTTTATTTAGAGACAGGGTCTCACTGAGTTGCTTAGTGTCTCACTAAGTTACTGAGGCTGGCTTTGAACTCTCAATCCTCAGGTCTCAGCCTTCCCAGCCACTGGGATCACAGGCATTCGACACAGCGCCCAGCCTAATTGTCTTTTTTAATGAAGACATTTTGTTAAGCTTAACAAAGAAATGAAAAGCAAAGTGACTTTATTTATACTTTCATGTAAGAAAATTCTCAAAAGACACATGTTCTCTGCAAAGCCTTAATGCAGTATTGCCATAGCATCCTGCTGGGCATAAATTGCTCATTTTCACAAAGCATGACTCAGCCAGCACAAGGGGAATTTTTTTCGTTTTATAAAGTCCTTGGAGCTTTAAACAATTGAGAGGAATCACTCAAGGAAGTAAGTGATTTTCAGATGGCAAATTCTTGTGGGGGAAGGAGAGCAGGGCTGTGTAGGAAACAAGGGAAGATCAAATCCAAGATACCAACCACAAAGATGCGAAGACTGTCCATGCAATCAAGGCTGCTACAAGCAGAACTGACAGATAGCTGCTCTTCCTTCCCTGGTAACACTCTAGGGAGGCCTGGAGCAGGGGGAAGCTGCCTAATGTTCTTCCTCAAGCACAGGCCCTTGGCCCTGCCTCTTCCTGCACAGCCAGAGGGTGTGGCCACAGGGCCACAAAGAAGACTCACCTGCCCTCTGCCGAGGCTGGTGCACAGACCACCAACAAAAGTGGTGGTGTCAGTAGCCTTCTCACCCCCATCAGAAAAGTGTGTGAGCACTGATTGGTTACACCTCTGATTGGTTCATATGAAATTATAATCACAAACCACTAATCACATTAAGTAGATCAAACACCACTTACAATATAGAAATTTAGAAGAAGATAAAGAATTTTTAAAATAATTTTTATTTCTGTTTCACTTAGTCCTAAAAAAACCTGTTTATCACACACACACACACACACACACACACACAGAACTATTTTGCTGATATCTTAAAATCAAAGTCATGAATTAGATATGCTTCATCATTTTGAACACCTTGATTTAACGCTTCATGATAAAGCAAGGTGAAGTTCTATTTGTATATGGTGTTCATGTTGTTAATCGCATTTAATGTCTATCAAAGCTAAAAAAGAAATGACCTTAGAAAAGATCCTTAGATCCAAATAGAATAAGGAAGAAGAAGGAGGAGGGAGAATAAGAAAGAGAAAGGGGAGAGGGAGGAGGAGGAGGAGGAGGAAGAGGAGACGATTGCCCTGGCTTATTAAGACCCACTCCTGACGAGACACAGTGGCATACGCCCATGATCCTAACAATTTGGGAGTCTGAAGCAGGAGGATCACAAGTTCAAGGCCAGCCTGAGCAACTTAGGAAGGTCCTAAACAACTTAATGAAACTCTGTTTCAAAATCAAAAATAAAAAGGGCTAGGGATGTGGCTCAGTGGTTAAGCACTCCTGGGTTCAATCGCTGGTGCGGGGGGTGGAGGTGGGGGACCTACTCCTGAGTTTTCAATTCCCACCAGCTTTGCAAAAGTTTTTACTGGAATTAATTTTCTTTTTTTTTTAAAGGGTTTTATTTTTTTTTAAGAGAGAGTGAGAGAGAATTTTTTAATTTTCGGCAGACACAACATCTTTGTTTGTATGTGGTGCTGAGGATCGAACCCGGGCCGCACGCATGGCAGGCGAGCGCGCTACCACTTGAGCCACATCCCCAGCCCTGGAATTAATTTCCTAAATTGGCTTCTCCCCTAGTTGTTCTTACAAACTAATTAGGTGTCATATTTATATTTGTAACAATTGGGTCCAAACCCTAGTTTAAATCTTAGTTTGAAAGAATTCTAAACAGTGTGGAAATTTCAGACTTTTAAAATTGGGATAATTTTTATAGGTGACATAGCTTTAGAAGCAAAGTCACATCAGATGGTAACATTTCCAGATATCCACCAGGAAGAGGTAGATTAAGTGTGTTTGCTTTTCTAAAAATAACTATTAAGGTAGTATACTCCTTTGTGTACATTCCAGACATTTGTCATTATAAATGTGATTAACAGCTAGCTTGGTAGCATACACCTGTAACCCAGCTACCTACTTGGGAGGTTGAGGCAGAAGGATGGCAAGTTCAAGTGTGACCTGGGCAATTGAGTGAGGCCCTGTCTCAAAATAAAAAATAGAAGCCAGGTGTGGTGGTAAACACCTGTAATCCCAGCAGTGAGGGAGGCTGAGGCAGGAGGTTGGAGAGTTCAAAGCCAGCCTCAGCAACAGTGAGGTGCTAAGCAACTCAGTGAAACCCTGTCTCTAAATAAAATGCAAAATAGGACTTGGGATGGGCCTCAGTGGCCAAGTGCCCCTGAGTTCAATCCCCAGTAGCAAATAAATAAATAAATAATAGAAAGAGCTGGAGGCGGAGCTCAGTGGTAGAGCAGGCCTGAGTTCAATCCCCAGGGCCGCAAAAACAAACAAACAAAAATGTGGTCTATGATTCGAATCAGGTCTCTGTGAAAAAAAATGTGTGTGCATATTTAAATGTTTTTAATTATTCTGCCAGAGATAAAAAGTAAACTATTGTGAATGCTACAACATATCTTCATGGTCACTCTGTGATGGCTTTTTAAAAAGTTCCTAAGTTTTCTGCCTGGTCTCCCACCCGCAAATATAATTTATGTCTCCTCCCCTGTAGCTCGGGGAGGTTTGGGGGACTGCTGCTGGGGATGGACAGAGTGACTTTTTTATCTTTATATTTATTTTTTAGTTGTAGTTGAACACAATATCTTTACTTATTTATTTATATGTGGTGTTAAGGATGGAACCCAGGGCCTTGCACATGCTAGGCAAGAGCTCTACCGCTGAGCCACAACCCCAGCCCTAGAGTGACTCTTTGAGCTAAATGAGAAAAGGCCCTAGAGCTTTGCAGGTTGATCTTGGGCCACTTGCTCCAGTATCTCCAGGCACCATGTAGGAAGTTCGGCTGCCAGGTAGAGAGGGCCCAGGGAGAGAGAAGCCAGAGGAGCGCGGGCGGTGCTCCACCAGCTGTCACCGGAGACCCCACACCAGAGGACCCTGCTGATGGGCTCCCACAGTCCTCACCCTCCACAACAGCGAGAGACCATAAGTGATGGTGGTTTGATCTACTGAACTTTGGGGAAATTTGTCATGCACAAAGGATACCACACACATATTAACTCGTTTAATCCTCACAATAACCTACCAGTTGTTTTTGAAAATGAGGAGTCTGGAAACTGCACATGCGCAAGGCAAAGAGCTGGGCATAGCCCCAGGAGGAAGGCCAGCAGGAGGCAGGGCCAGCAGCCAGGGGTCCCTCAGGTCACTCATGCCAGGCTGAGACCCATATGGCCTCCTCAGCAAAACAAGCCTTGTTTGATAAATATTTGCATATTTATATATGCATGAATATATATATGGGTAGGACAACTAGAAATCTGTACATAACTATATGAAAATGTTTGCAAATAAAACACAGAAATTTATCCATATATATGCAGCTACCTGCCTGCCTGTGTGTGTCACCATCCACAGGAAGATAAAAGCCATGTGTACGGTGATTGATTCAGATGTCTATGATTCAGATGTCTAAGGAAAGTGTGTTTGTTTTCTAAAAGTAACTATTAAGATAGTATATTCCTTTATGTATATTCCAGACATTTGTCATTATAAATGTGATATATAAAATATGTTAATATATTAATTCATGAATAAATATAAATAGTCCCCAAATAATAAAAATCAGGAATATTTATTAATTAATAAAAATGAAGAAACTGAAGTATTGAGCAGCCTAGCTGTCAGAAGCTCAGGTCTGACACCAGGGCTGTGCCTGTGGTGACCACTGCCTTCGGAAACAAGGGGACCAAGGCCCGTATTGGACACAGCAGGAGTGCTGGGTCCAGGAGGAAGACCAGATGTGGGAGATGGAGGAAAGAGAAACTCGAGGACATAGAACCTGGAGGTTTCCAGAGAACACAGGAAGAAAAATAAGTTTAATCAGTACAGCTGTGAGTTTAGATGTGGCCATGTTTATTTGGATGTTCCTCCGGTACCTCAAAAAGAGATGGCCTACATGAGGCTCAGATTCAGAAAGTCAGGGGTCAAAGTCAAGCTCAGAAATCCAGAGCTTTCTGAGGATGAGACCATAAAGGAAAAGTGTGTTCAGCCAGGAGAGAAGCAGGTGGACAAGGGCTTGGGGAGGGCCTCCTCCTTTAGCGTATGATGCACATTGCCCTCACCATCCAGTTCCCAGTGTTTCCCAAATCTATTTATTTTTACTCATTTTGTGGTCCTGGGGATTGGACCTAAGGCTGCTTTACCACTGAGCTAGATTCCCAGATTGGCCACCCCTTTTTTTATTGGGACAAGGTCTGGCTAAGTTACCCAAGCTAGCCTCAAACTTATAGTCCTCCTGCCTTCAGCCTCCTGAATTTCTGCAACTGCTGCAGAATTTCATGCACTGCTGCAGCCAGCCTGTTTCTGGAGTTTGGAAATGCATGCTAAATAGCATCTGTGGGATAATAGCCTCCAAGAAGCAAGCAACAGTTCTAATTTTACATTGGCATGAGAAGTTTTTGAAAATATAACAAACCCTCAATTGACAAGGATTTCCGATTCAGAAGTGATTCAAAAGCACATGGAAATGTGCGGTATGCTGCATTGGCCCGTGCAGGGCTTCGCAGGCATGAGCTAGTGCCATCTTCAGCAGCAGATGCTCTGAAGGCTCAGTGAAGCCTCTCGGTTTTCTTCTCCTTGGCTCTTCTGTCACAGAGACTGGAATGTTCCACTCCCCGAGACAGCTTCAGTTTGAGAGGTGGTCAAGTTCTGCCAGCAGGCCCGTCAATGGTGACAAGAGGGAGCACAGAGGGCGGCAGAGGAAGGGCCCTTCTTGACAGCATGATGTCGGAGGGCTTTGGTTATTCTGGGGCAGCTCTGGGGACATGTCAGTCCTGAGTGTCTCAGGCATTGAGGAAATGCAATGGTGACAGCACTTGTGACAGCTGACTTGCCTGGACATTTCTCCTGGCTGCTTTTGTTCTGTCTCTGTAGCAACTAAATCTTGGCCCAGGTCCTCCTAGAGATCATGCAAGCTACCCCAAACCTTCTCGGTTCTTTTCTTCTTAAACAAACCAGAAGAAATCCCTGCTCTATTCTATCTCAGACTTTCCACAAACCGCTGTGCAACCAGTATTAAAATTGTGTACCATCAATTTTATCTTGGACTGACAAATTTTAGCAATTTAAAGCTAAATGTACTTTCCTAAGGTCACTTAGATAAGGTATTCATTACACCCAAAGAACAGTGGCCTTGTACTTGACTTTCATTCACTGTCTGGTCATAGCAGTCCAGGGCTGTGATGATTGTCACTCAACATCTGGGAATGGGTGGTGTCCCTCCTGCTCCTCTTCAGCTCCTAGTATGTTGTCTAGGAATGAGACTCTCAGAGTGCTTTTCCCCCATATTTAGAACATGATGGAAAGGCACTGATTCTGGCTTCCCCAGAAATTCCCTCCCCGTGGACTGGCTCCCTGACCACACAGAAGCCTCTGGATGGGATTAGTGCCATCTTTATTCAAAAGCCTTAGGCACAAAGTCCCCGGGTCTCCTCCTAAAACATTCTTCTGGTTAGGATTGAGTTCGATTACCCACACTCACTCCTCCCCACCCAACAACAGATATTGATTTGCTCATCGGAAGTCATGAGGTGAATAGCCCAAGCTGCAAGATGCCATCATAACTACAAGGCGATTCTAGTCTGGCTTCCATGAGAAAGGAAAGAAGGGAGCAGACAGAGGATATGGCCATCCTCTTCACAAGAAATAAAACTTTCCCAGGAAATCCCTAGCAGGCGCCTGCTTCTATCTCTTTGGTCAGAACCTGACAAGTGGCCATACCTAACTATAAAAGGGTCTCAGAAATGGGTGTTTAGTGGGCTAGGTGGCCATGCCAGCCACACTCAGGGTTCTGCTGATAAGAAAGAAGGATTCTGCTGTCATGAGTAACTAAAAAGAACCAATAACTAAAAATTTTTAAAAAGAAGGAAGGAAGAAAGGTGTTATGGGCTGAACTGTGGCCCTCCCGAAAAAGGTATGTTGGAGACCTAATCCTGGGCACCTCAGAATGCGACTTTATTTGGAAATAGGGTCTTTAAGGAGGTTATCGAGTTAAAGTGATGTCACTAAGGCGAGCCCTAATCCAATATGACTAAGGAAATCAGGACACAGAGACAGAGGCACAGAAAGCAACTCTGTCCATAAGCCAAGAACGCTCGAGTGCGTGAAGCTGGGAGGGCAGGTTGGAACAGAGTCTCTCTCAGAGCCCTCAGAAGACACTGATTCCGGGGAACATGGCCAGCCTCCGGAATTGGAGAACATATGTTTTTGTTATTTATGCCACCCAGTTTGTGGTACTCTGTTACTGCAGCCCCAGAACAAACATAAGAAGATAAATTGGGTAGGCAACCTGCAGTCTCTGACATATTTTTTTTTAAAGAGAGAGAGAGAATTTTTTTAATATTTATTTTTTTAGTTTTCAGCGGACACAACATCTTTGTTTGTATGTGATGCTGAGGATCGAACCCGGGCCGCACGCATGCCAGGCGAGTGCACTACCGCTTGAGCCACATCCCCAGCCCTCTGACATAGTTTTTAATACACTATTTTAGAGCAGGTTTAAGTTCTCAGCAAAAATGAACAAAAACCAGAGTTCCCACATAAACCCTATCTTCACACACACAACACAGCCTCCCCCACCAAGTGTGGTATGTAGCATAGCATCTACACTGACACATCATAATCATCCAGAGTCTATTAGAGTTTATGTTGGGTTCACTCCTGATGTACATTGCATGGATTTCGGTAAATGCATGAAGACACATGTCCATCAGTGGAGCATCATACTAAATTAGTTTTTCCTCCCCTAAAAATCCTCTGTGATCCACTATTCACACCTCTCTCCCCCTTACACTTGGCAGCCACTAATCTTTTCCCTGTCTCCATAGTTTGACTCTTTCTGGATTGTTAAAGAGTTGGAATGCCACAGTATTTTGCCTTTTCAGATTGGCTTCTTCTGCCTGGTAGTATGCATTCTTTTCATGGCTTGAGAGCTCATTTCTTTTTAGCACCATAGAAGTAATATTTGTGTCAGGCATGGTGGTGCACACCTGTAATCCCAGTGGCTTGGGAGGCTGAGGCAGGAGGATTGCAAGCTCAAAGCCAGCCTCAGCAACTTAGTGAGGCCCTAAGCAACTCAGTAAAACACTCTCAAAATAAAAAACAAAAAGGGCTGGGGATGTCGCTCAGTGGTTGAGCTCCTGGGTTCAATCCCTAGTACCAAAAAAAAAAAAAAGAAGTAATATTTGGTTATCTTATATTTTCTGTTTCTTTTCTTGTTGTGTTTATGATTTTTTTCTTAAACAATGGAGCATATTCTTAACTGCTTTAGCATCTTTGTGAGTTCCACCATCCCTATTATTTTTGAGTCTTTTTCTATGAACTATTTTTTTCTCCTGATTGTAGACCATGTTTTCCTACTTCATTGCAGGCTTACTAATTTTTCAATGGATGCTGGGCTTTTTTAATGTTACATTACTGCATGCTGGGTTTTGTTTTGTTTGTCTTCCTATATATAACATTGGAGTTTTGTTCTGACACAGACAAGTTATTTGGAATTAGAGTCTTTCAAGGTTTGCTTTTACATTTTGGTAGGGCAGGTCTTAAAGTAACCCCTCTACTAAGTCAATACCCTTCTAAGGATTCTACCTGATGCCCTCAAGTACAAAGTCTTTCATTCTGGTTGGTGGGAATGCAAACTATTGCCAACAGTGTATGAGATTGTAATAGTATTCTTCACTCCTTTCTGGTGGTTATTGACTGAGCACTGGGTAGGTCTCAGTCCACACCCAGCAAAGATGGGACCTTTCTGCAATTCTCTGGTACTCCCTCTGTATTCAACTCCCTGCTCTTCACCAGTCTTGTCTTGGTTTCTCTAAACTTCAGCCTTGATCTTTGCAACTCAGCAAGACACCAAGGGCTTGACAAATCCCTGCCATCCTGCACCACGGTCCAGCAACTGCCTCTCAGGCAATCATAGAACTCACCTTACTTCTTTCACCTACTTTCTGGATTTCAAGACAGGCAATGCCTTTTGTTCAGTGTCTAAAAACTGGTGCTTCATACATTTTATCTAAAATCCTACCTGTTTAAGCCTAGGGCATCTGGTCCAATTTCTCCATCTTGACCAAAATATATAGATTTGAGATCCATTCTCAAAACACTTAATAGTCCCCCAATGTGGGGCACACCTGTTCCAGCGACTCAGGAGGCTGAGGCAGGAGGATCGCAAGTTCAAACCCAGACTCATCAACTTAGTGAGGCCCTAAGCAACTCAGTGAGATTCTGTCACTAATAAAAATATAAAAAAGGGATGGGGATGTTGGTTAAGTGCCCCTAGGTTCAATCCCTGGTACCACAAAAAAAAAAAAAAGTTTCTCAAACACCAAAGGATGATTAAAAGAAAATATAAAAAATAAACTTCTCACTGGGGTTGTGGCTCAGTGGTAGTAAAGTGCTTGCCTGCATGTGTGAGGCACTCGGTTTCATTCTCAGCACTGCATACAGATAAAATAAAGGTCCATTGACACCTCAAAAAATATTAAAAAATAAAATAAATAAACCTCTCAAGAAATGAGCAATATTCATATGGAAATAATATCTCTAAAACGCTCTTGAGGAATACAAAAGAACACTGGAACAAACGGGAAGAGCTGTCATGATCTCCCTCTTTTCTTGCAGTGCAGGGCATCAGGCCCAGGGTTCCCTGCATGCTAAGCAAATGCTCTTCCACTGAGCTGCATCCTCAGCCTGGGCCATCATGCATCATGATTTTGAACAGAAAGTCTTAACAAGGTATTGATTGATTGTCTTTAAATTAATCTCAAAATTGAACAGTAACCTAATGAAAACCCAGGATTATTCTATACTAGACTTCAGATCCCAAACTGATTTTAAAGTGCCGATGGAGGGCTGGAGAGTTTAGTGCTACAGCCCTGGCCTAGCATGTGGGAGGCCCTGGATGTAATCTCCAGCACTGGGAAAAATGTGCAAAAATCATGAAAATTTTGAAAAAGAAGAGTAAAAACTGGGAATGAACCTTACTGGATATTAAAACAATAAACTATAACTATTAAAACATATGACACATGAATAGGAGATTAATGGAATAGTATAGAAAATTCAGAAGTCCCTAAACATTGAGTAAGTGATCAAGTTGCAATCTCAAACTCAAAGAGGACAGGTTATTAAAAATAATAGGCCAAGTGGTAGGATAAGTAGCTGCCACCTGAAAAAAGTTAGATAGATAATTTATACCTTTCATTAAAATCAATTTTAGATAGATCAAAGATCAATATTATAAAGGAGAAATTGCCAGGCATGGTGGTGCACACCTATGATCCCAGTGACTTGGGAGGCTGAGGCAGGAGGATTGCAAGTTCAAAGCAGGGCTCAGCAGCTCAGTGAGGTCCTAAGCAACTTAGAGAGACCCTGTCTAAAATTTTTTTTAAAATGCTGGAGATGTAGTTCAGTGGTTAAGTGCCCCTGGATTCAATCTCTGATATGAGAGCGGGGTGGGATGGGGGGAAGAGATTGCTGGGTATGTAGCATATACCGGTACTGCAATCCCAGAAATTTGGGATGCTGAAGCAGGAAGATAGCAAGTTTGAAGCCAGCCTTAGCAACTTAGCAAGATCCTGTCTTAAAATAAATAAAAAGGGGTGGGATATGGCTCAGTGGTAGAATGCCCCTGGGTTCAATCCCCAGACTGCAAAAAAAAAGACAATAACAACAAAATCTAAAGCCATAAAAAGACTGCTAAGTTTCACTGCATTAAAATTATTTTCATGCTAAAACCATGATAATCAAGATCTGGAGTAGAGCTCAATGGTAGATTGCCTCTCTGGCTCATGCCAGGCCCTGGGTTCAACCCCCAGCACCACACACACACAGATAAGTTTTAAAAAGTAAGTCCTATTACTGGCCATGTTTTATTGAAACTGAAGCTCTTTAATTTCTGGCAATGAAGGATTAATAATGAGGAGCTAAAAAATAATAAGATGCCTTCCTATACTCTTGTTAATTCCATGGAATGAATGATCCAAAACAAAAATTGAATGTAATTCAAAGAACATTATGGAATTCCAAGAAAAATATAAAATATCTTCTATAATTAAATTACTTTTAAAAATAATAAAAATACCTAAAAGGCTTTAGAATCCAAAAGTCAGATCATTTTAAATAAATTCAAAAAAATTTTTTTAAATATTATGATTACAAATAATAAGAACCAAACTCTGGATAAAGACAAATTAAAACAATAGTTTGTCCCAAAAAGTAAAACCAAAATCAGACATTATTAAAACATCTGACCTCAGACATGCATGCAATGGCTAGCTCTAGGAAAGAACACTAACTGGTTCATGGGAGTAAATACTTGACCTTGGCCTTTTAGATTTTATCCATCCTCAACTCCTGGGGAGTTCTTTTTATTTTTTAAATTTTTATTATGTATGCTCGGGATTGAACCAAGGACCTCGAACCTGAACAAGTGCTCTACAATGAGCAGCCCTCCACCTGGGATTTTAGCTGAAATATCTCAACTCTGTGTTCTTTTGAGTGTGTCCCAGTTAAAGCTCTTTCTTCCAGGCTATTATGGTAAGCTGACTGTCACCATGCCTTTATCCCCTGTGTCCTTCCCCCTGCTGCTGGAATTCCCAGTATAAAGATGATCTCACTCCCTTGCTAAATGCTTTCATTTTGTACTTATGTAATAAGTATTAAAGTTCAAATGCTTTTGTGTGGCTGTAACGGCTATCTTCATTTTTCACTTCCTTCCCCCGCAATTACTTCTCCTCCACAATGTGGAAATGACTTCTCCTTTTCGGTTGTTGGTCTTGGGAGGGCACCTGGCTCTAGCCAGGCCCATTGAGTTCATCCTAGATATTTCAACGTGGCCTGGCAATCAGTTCATCGCTCTTGGGACAGCTGCAGCAAGCAGAAGTTCATACGCAATCAGTGGCCACATCTTCTGCCAAATAACCGGAAACATGCAGAAATCCAGCTGTAAGGAAGAATGAAGATGTACAGAGAAGCTGGGCTCAGAGTTAGGAACCTGAGTGCTCAATCCCAGCTCTCCTGAATTCAGGGAAAAACTTTATCAGACCATTACAATGTATTCTCCCTTGTGGGCTGATTTAAACTGTTTCCAAAACCTGCACTCAAATCAGCCCTCAACCACTGCACATGACACCTTAGCAGTTTAACCACATCCTATCAGCCAGCTTCATTTCCCAGTGTTCCGACCACACCACCACCCCAACTACTCAACCATTAGCCATTCTCTCCAAGTTCAGTTCCAAGAGTCTTCTCGTGCACCCACCTGGGCTGCAGATTTCTCCTGTTACAAGACTGCCTCACATCTACCTCAAGGTGCAGCTACTATGTCCCCTTGGCTGCAAGGTTTTGGATTATCTGCTGTTTCCTTCATCTAAGTCCATTCTGTGCTCACTGTCCTTTGTATATGCTTCTTTGATTACATTTACCACATTGTATGGTAGAATTCCTACTTGCTTATATCCTATTTTGCAAGTTCTTACAGAACAGTCTTACAGGTCTATGTAACTCCACTTTTACCACCACTGGGGCACACATGGCAGATGCTTGATTAAACGTTTTCCACGATCAGCTTATTCCAAGTGAGTCAACCTTTGTCCCCCAGGGGCCTCAAAAAGACATGACCAACTCATTGACTCCACAGATGATTGAGAAAGCAGTCATTCACTAGTGTAATTGTTTGGACACAAGAGTAACTTGTGGATTAAAGTGACCAGGGGCAGCAGTCTCAACTTCAGAGGCCCCAAAGCCCCAGGCTCACTCTCCTCAAGGGCCTGAATTGCAGTCTTATACCTCAAACAGCTTCTGTCCTTGCACTTTTTTTTATAATTGCATCTATTCATTCTGCTGAATTCTTTTATGTCCAAATAGATGTCAACCACTTTTATAGCACTTTCTGCTTACAATTAAGACTTTTGACTACCCCTACCCACAATGCTTGGAACCAGAAGTATTTTGGATTTGGGAGTTTTTCTGGACTTTAGAATATCTGCATAGACTTTACTGCTGGTTGAATATCCCTAATCTGAAACACCAAAATGCTCCAAAATCCATACATTTTTGAATGGAAAAAGTTTTGGATTTTGGATTTGCAGATTAGGCATTTTCAACCTGTGTACATATATTATCTGGAAAGTGAGGTGGGGGAGAGGGACTCTTAAAAAATTTTATATTCAACCCAGTAAACAAAGAAAACAAAACACCACTTCTTCATAACAAAGATGATTTATTGAACTTCATGGATAAATGTAACATACTTTTCTACAATAAAATTATTCAACTTTAGATTTCTTGAGGAAATATGTTATTAGCAATATACTTTTAAAGCATTGTTAACAACAAACTACATTAGATTCTTGGGTAGTTTCCTTTGGTGTTCTCAAAGATTTTTCTAAGACATACCTGATATATCAATTAAAAGTGAGAGTTAAAATAAATTCACAGACTTACAAAATGTGTGATTTGTGCTTAAAAAAATTTATAATTAGTTATTAGATAGTCACCATTTTGGAAGTGATTTCAACAGTCAATAAGATGTTTTATAAATATTTTGGAATATCTAAAAGCTTTATCCCCATTAAACTGATAACATACCAAAAATTAAAATGTAAGTTGTTGCAAATGATACAAATATTTTAAAATTAATAAATTATTAAAGTGAAAAAATAACTCCTTTCAAAGAAGTATAAAGGACACTTAGTACTAACTTAAATTACTTCTTAGTACTAGTTAAATTACTTCTTTTTAAAATCATAATAACAGTACTGAAAAAACACAAATGTGCTTGGAAAGTCTATAAATTTTCTTCCCCCACTTTAGGAAATGTTCTGAAAAGCAACAGATTCCCTTCTTTAAAAAACTACTACAGCCATCACAACTACTCCAGCTGTCGTTTTACTATAAAAATAGTTACAAATCAATGTTAATTTAGATAAAGGTAAAAGGATTTTTATTTTTTAATTCCAGCATGATTAAGAAAAATGGATTAATCTTAAATACAAATAAAGCCAATTTGAGCCCTAATACTTAAAACTGAATATTTATTATAATCACTACTTTCATTTAGTTTATTTATAGAATGATTTTGTTTTTTTTGTAACTAAATTATCCAGTTAGGATCACCCTAATGATTAAACAGAAAATCCTAAACTAGATTAGAGGACATGTTTAATTGGTTTTCCACATTCTGAAAATATTTTAAGTACAATCATCTTTTTGGCTTATTTTCATCTAAAATTATCAAGGGCAGCAAAGTGTCAGAATCAGTTTATGTGCACACTGCAGTTCCGTCCATGGCTTATATTCCATTCACGTAAATAGCTTCATAGTCAAGCGTGCTATTTTCTAAGTGCAAAGTCTTAAATTCAAAATTAAAATACTTAGGACAAAAAATTTTGAAATATTCTTTCCATCACCAAGGGAACAGACGATATCTAACTTATTTTTTCACACTGAGGAGGAACTGTTTATTGTGACCATAAGTTTCAAACATTTTAAAAATTGATAACACAATACTATTACAGAAATACACACAGACTCAAATCAATTAGAGCAATGCCCTCGGAGCTACAATCCAAACGCAAGCTGAGTTCACCCAGCATTTAGTCATGAAGTTGCTCAGGGTGACGGGGAGCAAGAAATACCAGCAACCCCTGTCACCAAAACCCCACCCCAAAGTTACAACTCCTCAGATGCTTTCAATTCGTTTTTTGCTGCTTAAAGATGATAAAATAAAGTATAAAGCACCTTGTGAAGTCACAGCATCTTCCCTCACACCGGACTTACATCAGGAGGTGTATCCTGAACAGATTTTCTTTTTCAGTCCCAGGAGCGTGGGATGGAAGGGTTCCTGACTGGCACTTCCAGCATTGCTCCCTGGAGGCCTTTTCATGGGGCTCTCCATGGGAAGAGCTGGTATTCCTCCTAGCCTTGCTTCATTTTCAATCTCACTTCAAAACCAACTTTTCCCTTGTGTTGTCACAGTGACAAACTTGATTAAGTGGATACACAATACAAAAGTAAGCATGACACTGATAACAGTGAGGTGTCAGGATGATCCATTATATTTGAGATTAAATCTTAAGACTTATCACTGTCATTCTTCAAAAGCATTTTTAGTCAAAATGAGATAGTGCAATAAAGCTGTTATTTAGCACCAGCATGTCACTGCAGGCTTTGCTTCAGGTTTCAGGATAATTCCGTTATCAGGGGGTTGACTAAGCATTAATGGTTTGTGGCTCTTAAGCTTATGAGCCAAGGTCATAAATATAGCTTCCACATGGTCATTATCATTGGGGTTTTTAGCAGAGGTTTCAAACAAAGGCATACTGTGTGTGTCAGCAAATTTCTGTGCCAAGTCTGTGGGTACCTGAATGGCACTTCTCAAGTCACATTTATTTCCAACAAGAATCCGTGGTATATCATTTGCCAGCAAATGCTGTTTGCATTCCTCGATCCAAGATGGCAGGCTGTGAAAACTAGCCATGTTGGTCATGTCATACACGAAGACGACAGCGTGCACATTTCTGTAGTAGTGCTGTACCATGCTCTTCCTGAACCGCTCTTGTCCTGCCGTGTCCCACAACTGGATCTTAAAATGAAAAAAAGAAAAAGAAAAACAGAAAGTCTGTCAAGAAATGTCCTCATTAATGCGTGGTCTCTGGGAACACCCGACTTGCGATGCCTGACTGCTCTCTTCTGGAGCCGTCCAGTGTGGCCTCTGGGATCCAGACTGCATGACACTAGCAGAGTACCCCACAATTAAATCCCAGTACAAGTGGCAAGACAAATATTTCCATTTGGCATTTTCTAAATTTCATTACATCAAACTTGCTCTGATAAAAATCATACCTCAAAAATTTATTTTAAAATGTTAAGAGAAAAATATATTGGGTTTTAACAAACACTTAACTCCTATAAATTTGGTTATTGTACGCTCCTCTGTACCTTTCCTAGTCTAACTTAAAATATTTAGACTTAAGAAACATGGTGATAAGAGGTCCGGCCCTCAAACCAACACACATACACATTCTGTAAGGTATGGGTCACTTAAAAATTTTAAAGTGCTAAAAACTCAACTTATCTAATTCTAAACATTTCTTTCAACAAAACTATCTCAGTATCTCCTAGTGGGAACACGGAAGGGATCCAGGGCAATGATGTCCATGGCCAAAGGTAAGCCATATCATGATTCACGTGAAACAATGAATAAACAAGGTTAAATGACGAGGGTACCGGTCATGCAGATTTACTTAGATAACTTTATACTGAAAGATTTGCATGACATCTAGACAGAGTAAGCGCTGAAAGCCTGAACTAGTAATTTCTCACAGTGATGTGGAAATAGAAGGAAACCACATGAGGGGACACCGTACATGGCCAAAATGTAGATTAGAAGGTATGAACTCCTCAGAACTTGCCCGCTGGTATGAATGGTAAGTCCTTTTACTTTTGTTCCAGGCAAAAATAAAAGATACTATACAATCTTGATTTCCTGTGTTCTCCTAGCACTGGGAGGTGGGGGTGATATAATTCTAGCCAATATGTAGATAGTCTTCTCATTATGGGTTTCCAGGAAAACTACTGCTTTTATGATTTAAAAAAAAAAGGGGGGGGGGGCCATTTGGGCCATGCATGGTGGTGCACACCTGTAATCGCAGCAACTTGGGAGGTTGAGGCAGGGAATCTCAAGCTTGAGGCCAGCCTCAGCAAATTAGTGAGACCCTGTCTAAAAATAAAAAGGGCTGGGGATGTGGCTGAGTGGTTAAGTGCCCCTGGGTTCAAACCCCATTTTACCCCCTGCCAAAAAAAAAAAGAAGAAGAAGAAAGAGCATTTAGCACGGTCTCCTGCTCCTCTCTTACCCTTTCCCTTTCTGCCTGGAATGGGATACAATGCCTGGAGATACAGCAGCCATCCTATGCCATGAAGCCAGACCCACAAGAAAGGCACAGCAGAAGCATAAAGCTAACACCCAGCTGGCGGGTGCCATCAGATGGACTGCCACCAGACCTCATATGGATAAACTGCACAGCTGAATTTCTCTTCCATGTGGCTGAATACCATCCAAGTAGTACTTCCTATATACCACTTGAAACCTATGCTCCTCACACTCACATAAATCAGAAAGCACAAAGTTTTCTTCAGTACTGCACAAGACCATGTCTCAAGGTGAATCATCATAAAATACACATTTTGTGATATGAACAACATAATTAACAGACGGGTCATAAAGACTCAGTGTCACATAAATCATTAGCTGTTTACAAAGCACACTAACAACTAACATCAACAAATATTTACTCAACATCTAGACCAACCTGTAGGTTATGGCTACACTTTTAGGCCTTAGTGCCCTCAATGATAAAAGGAAAGCTAGTTCCAGACCTTACAAATGAATACTAAATACTAACTACATGACTTTGCAGAGAGCCAATAAAACAAATGTATAATTCTTTAAAAATACAACTTATGGGGCTAGGGCGGAGGCTCAGTGGTAGGGCACTTGCCTAGCATGTGTGAAGCACTGGGTTCAATTCTCAGCACCACATATAAATAAATAAAATAAAGGTCTATCAACAACTAAAAAAAATATAATTCATTTACTTTCCTTCCTTCCCTCCCTCCTTCTCTCCCTCCTTTCATGGCCTTGCACTTGCTAGGCAAATGCTCTACCTGCAAGCTACAATCTCAGCCTTTTTATTTAATTCTGCAACAGTCTCACTAAGTTGCTGAAGCTGGACTCAAACTTGCATTCCTCCTCCCTCAGGCTCCAGAGGAGCTGGGATTACAGGAGCATACCCTACACCCAGCTACAACTTTCCTTTTCTAAAAAAATTCACCTTTTTTTTTTTCACCCCAACTAGCATGCTAAGAATAAAAACACTCTATGTAGGGCTGGGGATGTGGCTCAAGCGGTAGCGCGCTCGCCTCGCATGCGTGCGGCCTGGGTTTGATCCTCAGCACCACATACAAACAAAGATGTTGTGTCCGCTGAAAACTAAAAATAAATAAATAAATATCAAAAAATTCTCTCTCTCAAAAAAAAAAAAAAACAAACTCTAGTAAATGACCTAAATTGAACTAACTGATCATTGAAAAATTAAAAAAAAAAAAAAAACAAAAAAACCACTCTATGTACAATTAAACATGTTTCAAACTATAAGTCAGACTTTTCTTTGGCCAACTGATTTTCAACAAGAGTCTCAAAACAATTCAGTGGCAGTTAGGGGAGAATAGTTATTTGAACACAAGGGACAACAATCAAAAATGAGGTTGGATCTCTACCTCTAAGCATATGCAAAAACTTTCTCAAAATGGATCAAAGACCTAAATTGAAAAGCTAAATCTTTAAGATGTATAAGAAGAAAACATGGGGGTAAATCTTTGTAACCTTGGACTAGATATTGGTTTCTAGATATGATACATAAAGCATAAACCGCCAAAGTAAAGGCTAAATCAGACTTCATCAAAATTAAAAATGTTTGTGCTTCGAGTCACTATCAAGCAAGTGAAGACAATTCACAGAATATGAGAAAATATCTGCAAATCTATCTGAAATATCTGCAAATCTATCTGAAAAGGGTCTAGTAGCTCACACCTCAGTGATAAAAGATACATAAATAAAAATTTAAGAATCGAGATGTTTCTCCAAAAATACACAAATGGCCAACAAGCACTCAACATCATCAGTTATCAGGGAAATGCAAACCAAAACCACACTGGGGACTGCAGGTGCAGCCCAGTGATTGGGCACTTGTCTGGCATGCATGAGGCCCTGGGTTCAATTCCCAGCACCCAAAACAGTCTAAAACTTCAGAAATTAAAATCACAATTAAATACCACTCTACATGTACTAGGAGGGACATAATCAAAAAGACAATCACCAATGTTGACAATAATGTAGAAAAAGCAGAACTTTCACACTTTGATGAGGAGGACATATAATAGCACAGCCATTTTGGAAAGCAGTTTGGCAGATCCTCACTAGAGTAAAACAGCTTGTTATCCAGCCACAAAAAGGAGTAGTACTGACACATGCCATAATTAGGACGAACTCCCAAGAAGGCTAAGTGAAAACACAAGACATGTTCTGTAGGATTCAGTTTATGTGAACTATATATAATATATAGATTCAGGAAGACAGAGCACAGATGGGTGGTTGTCTGGGCTGGGGAAGGAGAGAGACCATCTACTGAGGTGGTGCCTGCACATCGTGTATATTCTAAATGTCACTGAATTGTTCACCTGAAAATAGTTTCTTTTACGTTATTTGAATTTCACCCCAATAAATCAGGAGGAAAAAGGCTAAACAGAGACTTAACATATGATCCAACAATTCTACTTCCAAGTTTACACCCAAGAGAAATGGTTCACATAAAAATACGAACAGAAATGTTCCCAGCAGCATTATTCATATTCATCAAGAGGCAGAAATAATCCAAATATCCACCAACTGATGAAGGAACAAAATGCGGTGTGACCACACTGTGGAACCTTACCTGGTCATTAACAGAAATAAAGTACTGGTACACGTGCAACAAGGATGAATCTAGAAGACTTTCAAGGGGAAGAGGCTAGACATAGAAGGCCACAGATTCTAAGGTTCTGTCTACATGAAATGTCCAGTCTAGGCAAACTTCTGGGGTCAAGTAGATTTATGGTTGCCAGAGTGTGAGGGAAAAGGGATAGGGAAGGACTATTAATGGAATAAGACTTCTTTCTCTAGTGAAATGTTCTGAAATTAGACACTGAGATGGTTGTAGCCTTGTAAATACACTAAAAACACCATACACTAAAAACTGCATATTTTTAAAGTACTAGGTATTTTTTTTTGGTACAAAGGATTGAACCCAGAGGTGTTCTACCCATGAGCTACAGCAACAACCCTTTTTATTTTGAGATAGGGCCTCCACTTAGTTGCCCAGACTAGACTTGAACTTGTGATCCTCCTGCCTCAGCTTCCAAAGTAGCTGGGATTATAGGTATGTGCCCCCACTAAAAAGGTGAATTTTGTGGTATGTTAATTATATCTCAAGTTTTAATGAAAAAAGAAACTTCAACCTCTTTCTTTAGCATTTAGAAGGACATTGTGATTTTGATAACAAATCGAATGACCACATAAAAGCTATCCAAATAAACTGGAGCTGATTTTTCTCTTTAAATAACATTTCCCGAACAGCCAACAATAAAAAATTTAAAAAAAAAAATTAAAAATAACATTTCCCGTTGTTTGGGTATTCAAAATTCACTCAAATAATGAAGGACAATTCGCAAGATTTTAAGTATACTCACCGGGGCTGGGATGGAACTCAGTGATACAGCACTTGGCTGGCATGCATGAGGACCTGGGTTCCACCCCAGCACGACGCACACAAAAGTATACTCAGGTTAAAAACAAACAAAAAGCAGATAAAATGAAAATATATACCCAAACACTAACAATGGCTGTATTGAAGGCAACTCCCCCTTTTAATTCCACCTTTCTGAGCACACATTTCTTTTAAAAAAACAAACTCAAACTTAAGAATTTTCACTCACAGAAACCCTTTTATTTGGGATACCGATGCGGTAGTTCTGCACCTCTACCATGGGCCCCGCTGGAAACCCTATGCATTCCAATCTACCAAGACTTTGAAGAAAGACAAGTTTGACTAAAAACTTCAGCTGATGCGTCACTTGGCTTTCAGAGGCTGTTTAATCTTAAAACCAGGGCTAACATTATGGGTCCATTCCCCTCACGTTTGAGCAAAGAAATCTTTTTCACCCCCCTCAGGACTGGGGAGGCAACCCACTTGCTAGGCAAGTGCTCTACCATTGAGCTACACAACCAGCCCTTACTAAAACTTTTTTGTATTTTGAAACAGGGTCTCAATATAAGGAGAGCAACTAAGAACAGAATAGGGAGGAAGAGCATGAGAAGAAGATCACCATTAAACAGGGTTGAGACAGGGGAGGGAAAGAGAGAGAGAAGGGAAATTGCATGGTAAAGGAAGGAGACCCTCATTGATATACAAAATTACATATAAGAGGAAGTGAGGGGAAAGGGGAAAAAAAAGAGAGAAATGAATTACAGTAGATGGGGTAGAGAGAGAAGATGGGAGGGGAGGGGAGGGGAGGGGTATAGTAGAGGATAGGAAGGGCAGCAGAATACAACAGACACTAGTATGGCAGTATGTAAAAAAGTGGATGTGGAAACGATGTGAATCTGCAATATGTATACGGGGTAAAAATGGGAGTTCATAATCTGCTTGAATCAAATGTATGAAATATGATATGTCAAGAGCTTTGTAATGTTTTGAACAACTAATAACAAAAAAAATATGAAAAAAAAAATACATTGTCCAGGCTGGCCTTGAACTTTCGATCTTCCTGCCTGGCTGGGATAACAGGTGTGTGCCACACCCAGTTGGGAAGAGAAGCTTTACTATCCTTCTCCTCCCTGTATCACCAGTTACTGTCTCTCCCAACAATGGAAGGAGCGTTGGTAATCTACTAATTATTTCTCTGGGGCTTCACACATCAGGGTACCTTCCAGGGACTAGGCTAGATCCTTTACATGTATCGCTTTCCTATGTTCAGTGCCATGGAGTAACTACCCAACCTCGAAGCAAAGAAGAGGAAGCCAAGGTCTACCAAATTAAGAATTCACCCAAGGGCTTATAGCTCAGTGGTAGAGCACTTGCCTCTCATTCATGAGGCACTGGGTTCAATCCTCAGCACCACATAAAAATAAATAAATAAAGACATTGTATCCATTAAGAACTAAAAAAAAAAAAAAATCCACCCAAGGTCACAGAACTACCAAGTCTTAAGGCCAAGATTCAAACCTGGGCTGCCTGATTCTACAGTGTGCTCAATGTTTCCGGAAGTCTAATGTCCATTCCTGCTTCTGTTAAAAGCACCTCATTCTCTCTGGGGAACCATCCCTTCCCTGCTTTCAATTCATGTGAGCCCCTGGCTCTTAGGTTAGGCATGTGACCTAGACCTGACTAGGCAGCACCGCACCCCTCGCCATCACCGCCCTAGTTTAGGCAAACAGAGAAATTAACTTCTGCTACCACGCAGGCCTTTAGCACCAGACCTCAGCAATTTCCAGTCTGTCATTGTGAACCAAGGGGTCACAAATTAAGATTCTTCATAGGGTACCCCAGCTGCTAATACTCCAGTTCACTGAATCCAAGGGACCAATTAGGTCTTCTAACCACCAACACATTTTAAGAGACAAAGTACTGATTTCTTTCTTTCTTTCTTTCTTTTTTTTTTGGTACCCAGGGATTATCCCAGGGGCATTGCATTATCCCCAGCACTTTTTTATATTTTATTAGAGATAGGATCTTGCTGAGTTGCTTAGGGCCTTGCTAAGTTGAACTTGTGATCCTCCTGCCTCAGCCCTCCAAGTCATAACTTAATTCTTTTAAGGTACAAGTTGACTTCAAACTTCTATTCTCTACAGCTACATCGGGCATTTTGTTCTTATCTTTGCTCCACACTTCACCTTCATATCCATAATGATCTCTCTATGCTCCAACCCCACGGTCCTAGCAACCAATCAGACATTTTCACTTGAATATGCCACCAAACTCCTGGCTAAGACAGAGGCTTGGGCTGGGGTAGTGGCTCAGTGGTAGAGCATTCACCTAGCACATTTGGGGCCCTGGGTTCGATCCTCAGCACCACCTAAAACAATAAATAAATAAAATAAAGGTACTGTGTCCAACTACAACTAAAAATAAAAATAAAACAGGGGCTTATAAAATTCAAAGTTCCAGAAAACACCCTTAGTCTCTAATTGTGCCACTTCCAGTCATCCAGACTCAACCTCATTGCTGAGTCATCAACAAAAGCCAGCTAGTTAAACCTTGAGCTTCATCTTCAAACTACTTTTTTTTTTAAATTTAGCTCTGTCTTTTCATGAGCTTCTCTTATCAGTTCAACTCTGCATTTCCAGAGCAGACTGCCAATGGGTCTCCTGTCTCTATACACTCAACACTTATCCAGGGTACCTACCTACTACGTGGTTTAGGTACGAGGCTAGACATGGAGTCCATGGATAACTAGACATGGATCCCACCTCAAATCTAACGTAGCAAGGGAGTGACACACATATAACAGTGAGATGGAGGTCACTTACAGGGTCTACAGGGAGTGCACTTGAGAAGAGTGGAGGGGGTCCTTGATGGAGATCACAGACTTGAGTAAAGAAGAATGACATGTGGTCAATATGGGAAGGGGGATATTCCAAGCAGAGAGTGGGGGAAAGAAGAAACAGGGTCCAATATATCGTTTGCTCGACCATAGGATATGTGAAGGAAATAAGTGGGAAATAATGTTAGAAAAGCAGCGTGGAAGCCAGGCGCCACTGTGGCGTCCACCTGTATTCCAGGCTGCAGGGGAGACTGAGCAGGAGGATCTCAAGTTCAAGGCCAGCCTGGGCAATTTACCAAGATCCTGTTTCAAAAAACAAAACAACAACAATAGCAAATAGACCAATGAAGGAAGGCTTGTGCTATTTTAATAATTGGAATTTTATAACATGAGGCGGGGAAAATTTATCTCCCTGAATCCCACTAGTCTGGCATTTTAGGCAACAATGAACAAAATAGAAGCTGAAGAGTAGGTGTGGGAGCTCATCTGGCTTGCTGTGACAGTTCAGAGATCTGGAAAAAACACTTGAGCTAGGATTTTGAATACAGGAGAAATTATGCAGCTAGATAATCAACTGGATTTAGAAAGCAAAGGAGAGGGGCTAGGCCTCAGGAAGAAGAGCATGAACTGGGTGAACTCTGAATTTCATAAGTTTCATTTGTCAGGAAATCTTACTGTCTTTCCCAACCAGATATCTAAACATCAGACTAGGGGTGTGGCTCAATGGTAGATTGAGAATATCCCCCTTCCCATATTGACCACATGTCATTCTTCTTTACTGTGTAGCATGCTTGAAGCCTTGTGTTCGACCCCCAGAACTAAAAAAAAAAGTAATAAAATTTGGAAATCTTTCTTAGATTACAGGCCACATAAAAACCAGCAGCAGACCATTTTTGCCCCTAAGCACAATTCAGGAACCCTGGCAATATTTTGTAATTCTTTATATTTAATTATAAAATGTCTTTTTTTTTTTTTTTTTTTTGGCTAACTATTACTCATCAAATATTTGATTCACCAACAGGGGCAGAGGAGCCTGGTTTTTCCCCTTAAGTTAATATTAACATTTTGTATTTAACATGGCAAAATTTCCTTCCTACTTTTACAAATAAGGAAGCTATTGAAATGTTCAAGCAGGAGCTACTGACCCCAAATAGGAGGATTAATTAAATCGAAAAGCACGAGGCTTTTTATAATGTGTCTGCCATAGATGGGAGAAAGAAATATTGCTAGTCCGGATGGGGACAAAAGTAGGGAAAGAGCATATGGCTTACAGTTGGGAGATTCGATTTAAAAGTCAAATGCATCTTTATTTAAGGGATTACTTCTATAAATTCTATTCAACTCCCAAAATTCTGCAAACAAGACTTTCTACTTTCAATTATATATACATAGTGCCTAGAATTAGCTTAGTGAATACAAACTTTCATTTCATGAAGCATTTAAACTGAAAGGGCACTGCTTTAAGTCATGGGCTCTGAAAATTTTTCCAGTCCACAATTATGAAGACATTTTAACACAATATCTCACTTTAACCAAACAAAAAATATCTGGAATGTCATTGTATTAGTAAAGTAGTATAGAATTCTCCAGCTTAAGACCAAAAAATTTTAAGAAATGCCAGTCAGATCCGGCGTACAATATTCCAGGGAGACATGAACATGACATGAATATTTCATCAGTGCTTATGATTCACAGGTTAGCGAAATCAGGGAACCAGCAGCAAATGGGATAAAGATTTTCTCTATCAATTTTCAGTTAAAAAAAAAAAAAGGCACTAGTGAGCTGGGGTTGTGGCTCAGCAGTAGAGCGCTCACCTAGCATGTGTGAGGCCCTGGGTTCAATCCTCAGCACCACATAGAAATAAATAAAATAAAGGTATTGTCTCCACCTATAACTAAAAAATATATATATATTAGGGGCTGGGATTATGGCTCAGTGGTAGAGTGCTCCTCTATCACATGTGAGGCCCTGGGTTCAATCCTCAGCACCACATAAAAATAAATAAATAAAATAAAGGTACTGTTTTAAAAAAATGGAGAAGAATATGGCACATTTATATATATATATAAAAACAAAATAGGCACTAAAAAAGTTTTGTTCTTTCCAACATAGCTGCCATCTTTTTCTACTACAGAAGCCTCAGAATATTTCTGTAATCTTTTCACCCATAAAATCTCAAGTCTTGCTGGGCACAGTGGCACATGCCTGCAATCCCAGCTACTCAGGAGACTGAGGCAGGCAGATCCCAAGTCTGAGGACAGCCTCAGAAAATTAGGGAGGCCCTAAGCAATTTAGTGATACCCTGTTCAAAATAAAACATAAAAAGAATTGAGGATGTAGCTCAGTGGTAAAATACCCCTAAATTCAATCCCCAGTAAAAATAAAACAAAATACCTTAATTCTTACAGATGAAGGCAACATACCAACACACAAAACAAAAAGAACCACACACAAAACAAAGTTCTCAGCTCCATCCTGCCCGTGGGTCTGGCCTACAGATACCTGCCAGCCCCCGGCCCTGTAGTTAAGTATTCAATAACTTTATACACTGGACATACTGTGTACTTTTTTGGTATTAATAACTCTTAAAATTTGCACCTGATTCATCTGTGAGCAATTTTCCAGTCCAACTTTTGGGAGAATTTCTCTCCCCTTCAGCTGTCTACTCATGCCCTCCTCTACCTCTAGTTTTCTTCTTTGGGCACTAACCCTAATTCTAACCCTAATGGTAACAAGCACAAAAAGTAATGTTCAAGACATCAGGAAAGGCAGTCTCTCTACAGACATCAACTATGAACCTGGTACTTCATATATGCTCTCATTTAATCCTCCTACCAGTCTGATAAAGTATTAGATCTTAATTTTTCAGATTCTGAGAAGTTAAGGAACCTGCTCAAGGACCAGGGTGACTAACTATCCCAGTGTGCCTGACACAGAGGAGGTTCCTTAGGGGTTCCTAATTTTAAAACCTGTACAGTCTCAGGCAGTTGATCATCCTACAAAGAACACATAGTCTATCTTAGTCCACTATGTGTTGCTTTTCTAAAGAATCTTGAGACTGAGTCATTTCTAAAGTATAGAGGTTTATACAGCTAGTACTTCTGGAGGCTGGGATGTACACACACGGAGCCCAGATCTGATGGGGGTCTTTCACTGCATTACAACAAGGTGGAGGGCACTGCATGGTTGAGGCAGAACAAGCCTGCTTTTACAACAAAGCCACTCCATGACAACCCATGAATCCATGAACGGACTAACCTCTACACCCATCAAACCATGAACATATTGACCCATCATGAGGACAGAGCCTTCATCACCCAATCACTTCCCAAAGGACCCATACTCACATATGCTAACATATGAATTTAGAGATTAAGTTTCCAACACATAAATCTGGGGGTCTGGGGGACATACTCAAACCATACTTTCTTTCTTTCTTTTTCTTTTTTCTTTTTTTTTTTTTTTTGGTGCTGGGGATTTAAATCAGGGGCATTTTTACCACAAGCTACATTCCCATCCCTTTTTATTTTTTATTATGAGACAAGGTTTCATAAGTTGCTGAGGCCCTCATTAATTTGCTAAGACTGGCCTCAAATTTGTGATCCTCCTGTCTCAGCCTCCCAAATCACTAGGATTACAAGTGTATGCCACCATGCCTAGTTCTTAACCTTTCATAGGTTCATATTTGAACCCAGGTTGATTTGGCTCCAAAGCCTGAGAACTTTCTCCAAGAACTCCTGTTACTCCCACTATAAACTCTCAAACTTCAGAAGCCACATTTTCTTCCCCACAGGCTTACTCTAATTTTGGTAAACGATTAGTCTCTCCTTATTCTGTTTTCCTCTACAATGTTCACTTTGTTTTTCTTTTTTTTTGCAGTGCTGGGAATTAAACCCAGGGCTTCATGCATGCTAGGCAAGCACTACTGGATAATAAAAAATTATTGTACAATTAAAAAGCAAAAGACAGCCAGGGGTAATGGCACACGCCTGTAATCCCAGCTGCTCCAAGACTGAGACAGAAGTATCGCAAGTTCAAAGCCAGCCTCAGCAACTTAGGGAGGCTCTAAGCAACTTAGTGAGACCCTGTCTCAAAATTTAAAAAAAAAAAAAGAAAAAAATTAAAGGGCTAGGGATGTGGCTCAGTGGTTGAACACCCCTGGGTTTAATCCCTGGTTTAAACAAAACAAACAAACAAACAAAAGCAAAGGGGGCTACAGAAAGGTTGATTTCTTTTACCTCAGCCTATTTCTCCTTTACTATTATTAACAGTAAAAGCCCTTTGCGGGTGGGATAGGGCAGTAATTAGGGAACTGAAAAACCAATTGTGCTTGCCTCAAGGATATAAGGGCAAGATGACCCAAGAAAGCCTGTTCCCACCCATCTCCAAGTGGCCTGAGGTAAAGCTGACCACCAATTTAAAGCAGAAAGTAAAATCTATAGAGTAAGGAAGGCGGGGCAGTCCCTGTGCTCCCTATGTCCTAAGGAGAGATATTAAGTGGTATTTAATGGGCGTTTGAAAGGAAGTGTGTCTAAGGTGTATACCGTCAGGAGGTCTCAGCCTTGTCAATGATCCTCAGGCACCAGTGCCCTCATTCCAACCCCTCAGGACCCTAGCCCTCCTCAGATCTAATACCATCTCTAATATTACTCAGTGACCCAGTATCAGGAGCCACCAGTAATGACTTAAAGGTAAAAAAGAATTGAGAGAGGATCTGGGTTGGCATTGAGATGCGGTTTTCAGCAGGGCACAGTGGCACAGGTCTCTAATCAATCCCAACTACCTGGCAGGCTGAGGCAGAAGGATCACAAGTTCAGGCTGGCCTGGACAACTTAGGGTAACACTCTCTCTATAAAAAGTGCTGGAGATGTAGCTCAGTGGTAGTAGAGTGCTTGCCTAGCATGCACCAGGCCCTGGGTTCCATCTCCAGCAATGTCAAAAAAAAAAAAAAAAAAGATACCCTTTGGCACCCAACTAGGAATTACCATACACAGAATGTTTTTTTGTGGGAAAATGGATTGTTCCAAACAAATCAATGTCATACAGAAACTCCTGTAGCAAAACTGTGTGGAATTATCTAAGTACTTCCTCAAAGGCAACAGGCTTTACTTCCACAATACTTTGGGCAGTGCGTGAATGAATGCTCAATAAGTAACGTTTATATAATGGATTTCCTCTGCTTGATAAATTTCACTGCTTTTCCTTCGGTCGTATTTCACTGACTCCCACCCAGCATATGAGACACAGCCAATGAGTCAGTAAATACTCTCTACATTCTTGATACTCAGAGAGTGGTCCACGGACTCGCTGCATCTGCGTCATTTGGGGGGCTTATCAAATCAGAATGTGCATTTAAAAAAAAAAAAAAAACAACAAGATTCCCAGGCAAATCGCATGCACATCAAAGTTGGAGGAACATGCCTTAGAATTTTGCTGTATATAAATTCTTCCAATCTCTACATAAGCGTAAGAAAAAAAAAAAATCTGCAGTGGGCCAGAAATCAGCCCACGGAGGGGTTGGGACACTTGTCACGCGGGGCGTCCTTCTCCCTGACAGTCCCCCATCCGCTCACCTTGATGCGCTCCCCATCAATCTCCACCGCTCGCTCTCGGAAATCCACCCCGATAGTGGCCTCGGTGCGGTCGGGGAATCGGCCGGCGCAGAAGCGGTAGGTCAGGCACGTCTTGCCCACATTGGAGTCGCCGATCACGATGATCTTGAAGATGCGGGAGCGGGCCGGAGGCAGGCACCCCGAGCCCCCGGACACCGTGCAGCTGGAGGAGAAGCTTGCCTCCAGCGACGACTCCATCTCCGAAGCCATTCTCCCGACCCGCCCCCAACTGAGGCGGAGGAGAGGAGCCGCAAAGAGGGCGAAGAATTACGCCACCGCCACGAGCACGCCCAGCCCTCTACCCCGACTGCGCAACGTCCCGGGTGCCGCCGCCGCCGCGGGCCGCGCAGCGCGCTTGCGCACCTCCCGCCCCGCCTCGCACAGGTGTGGCGCCCGCAGCCGCCGCCGCCCCGCCCGCGCAGGCGCCCGCAGCGCGCGGCTCCGCCCCTACCGCGCTCGCGCCGCAGCCCGTCAGGCCCAGGGAGCGTGGGGCTGGAGCGGGGCAGGCCTTTTGCTTGAGGACGGCAGAACACAGCGCCTCCGGCCCCGCACCCGCCACGTCCGAGGTTGCCTCCCTCCGGAGGAAGCCGCGCGAGTCCTCTGGGGCGGGGAGAAGGGGACCGCCGCAAGGAAGGAGGTGCCGCCGGGCTCTCTCGCGAGAGGGCCGGGAGCCGCCTTGGCGGGGGCGTGCGCCTGCCCAGCGACGGGGAGGAAGTCGGCGGGCTCTGCGGGCGGCGGGCTCCGCGGCTTGCAGCTCGGGCCGCCCTCGGCCTCGCGGGCGCCTTCTTGTCAGTGAGCCGGCGAGGGCTGGCGCCCAGGGCCCGAGGCTTCGTCCCACGGCCACGTGCAGGTATCCGGGGATCCTGGCGCCCAGGTCCAAAGGTGGAGCAAGTCACCTGAGGGCCACTCGGGGGCCTGTGACCCCAGCCTGTCGGGTGAAAATAAAACCCATTGTGCCCCGGTTGTGTGTTAGCGTCTGGGCGGCGATGATGTAGTGGTTAAATACCAGCGCGCCCGGGTCGGCTGCCACCGGAGGGTGTTAATAGGTGAGACCGGCAGCCTTAAGGAATGGCCTAGAATTCTACGGTGGAGACCTACTATACGTTGTCGTACAAAAGGTCCCAAAGGGCAGACAGACCGCTTTTTGCTAAGAGTGCTGCCTTGTTTTGCAATAACAAAACTATTTTACTTTCTGTTTTGAGCAGATGGTGATGTCGTTAAAAGTCAAGGACTATGAAAAGGAGGACAACAGAACTCTAGAATTGTAGGAAAGGAGATAAGCTGCTTATCCCATCAGATGAAATGAAAACGTAATCAGAGTGGTAGGATCTAAACATACCTAGAGTTGCCAGAAATTTACAAAAATTTACAAAAGCCTTAATATAATATAATATATAATATAATATATATAATATAATTTCTGCTACAGAAACTAGAATATGGACTGGAATATCGAAATTGTTTGTCTCTAAGGTTACTTCCACGAAGATTAATCCTCTAACCAGGTGTGGTGGTGCACACCTGTATCCCAGCGACTTTGGAGGCTGAAGCAGGAGTATCAAGTTCCAGGCCAGCCTGAGCAATTTAGCCAGACCCTGTCTCAAAATAAAGGACTGAGGATGTGGCTCAGTGGTAAAGCACCCGAGCATTCAATCTTCAGCACCACCCCCCCAAAAAAAATTCATCCAGAAACAACTATTAGAGGACCTTGGAATATATTATCCCTCTATTCTATTCCTGTCAAAGGATAGAATCTAAAGATTTAAGTTGAATTCAAAGCTGTGAATAATCAGGGAATTTCGAAGGATGATTTATCAACATCATTGCACCCCAAGACCACCTCTCTTCTTTCTTTTTTGTATTCTTTCAATTTAGCTCCCGCTGAACTGTAACAAAATCCTTTCCATGATTATGCTTACATTTAAAAAACACTTTATTAGAGAAGTTTGGTGATAAACACACATATTTATCTGGAAATACATAGAAAGTTTCACAGATGTGCCTTGTGGGATTTTCTTCAAAACAGCCCTGGGGAGACTCTACACGGTGGCTATATGGATGAAACAAATGATGATTTTAAGTGTTTTGTTAAGAAGACAGGGAAGAGGAGATGGAGGAGGGTAACAGCAGCAGAGAAACCTGTGAGATGGGCAGGTAGGAAGTTTCTCCAAGGAAGTGATGTTCAGACAGATACTTGAGGACAAGAGTAGGCATTCACCAGAGTGAAGAGTCAACGATGACTGACCCTGTATAATGGGTACATGAAGAGTCATTATAGTAGTCTTGGTTGTTTATTTATGTCTAAATAGAAAAAAAAATAAAATCTTTACATTTTTTCAAATCCTATTTATTCTTCACATCCATCTCTGTGCATTTCTCACTCATTATTTCAAGTTGAACATTCTCTTTATTCTTATAAACTCTTAATACATTTTAATATTGTTCATTTAGCCTTAGAATACATCTTTGATAAGTTTCATTATTATATGCTGTGTCTTACTAAGTAGATTGTACTGACTGGAAGTTCATTGTTATTTAGCAAATGACCAAATAAATGAGTTAAGTGGGAAATTTCTTGTGTATGAATTCAGTTTGACCCCTTTATCAATTATACACAGTTCAGCACTGTTTAGACTGAAAAATTATTGTTGACACTCGGCGTTAGGATAATGCAATGTGATTACAGTGTATGCTATCTTGATTAACCCCAGAGGCTCCAGAATTGATCCTTGAGGAGATTCTAATATTGGGAAGAGTGGATGGGTTATGTTTTCCTACTTCCTGAGAGTTCATTTTGTCCTTGGAGTCTTATATAAAACACTTTATTTAATACCTTCTTACACAGCTGGGGAGAAATTAAGTTTGGTATGGCTTAAACTAGAACATTATAAATGGTTTAAGGTAAAGTGAGTGTGTACTTTTCTAAAAGAAGAATATTATATATTTAAAACAGAATAACATAAGGATAATCTTACAATCAAAACAGGGCTACTCAATTTCAGCTTTTCTTTTCTAGAGATGCCCACCTCCCTGTGGTAGAGGCCATTTTTTAAATGGTCTCACCCAGCAATAACTTTTAGACAACTCTCTCAGTTCCAGTCTACACAGTACAACGGAAAAGTCCCTTGATTGTCTACCTAAGAGTTTTTCAATATTGATGGAATTGACATTTTAAGCCTTGTTGTAGATTCTTTGCATTGTAGGGTGTGTATCAACTTCTTTGACATCTATCCATAAATACCAGTAACATCCCACCGCCAGCTATAACAACCCAACTCTCCTCTCTAATGCCAAATTCTCGGGGGTACACAGATTCCCACTTCTGAGCCACTGGCCTACATAAGATCTCATCTTACAATTCTGAATTCTTGTCCATCCCAGGTGATAGTAAAAGTTCTCCCTTAAAAACAGAATTCTGTTACCCAGAGCATATCACTATGTTTAATAACCTAAACATCATGGAAGAGCTTTAATTTTACCACCTAAACAGTGAATACTTTCACTTTATAGGTGATCTCACAAAGTTTTAGAACTTTTTTTTTGGTACCAGGGATTAAACTCAGGGGCACTTGACCACTGAGTCACATCCCCTGCCCTATTTTGTATTTTATTAGAGATAGGTTGTCACTTAGTTGCTTACAGCCTTGCTAAATTGCTGAGGCTGGCTTTGAACTTGTGATCCTCTTACCTGTCTTAAGTCTCCCAAGCTGCTGGGATTACAGACATGTGCCACTGTGCCTGGCACAGAATTCTTTAAGGCCTGGCTTCATAAGGGTCATTGTAGAGGTAGTGCAATTTGAACTGTATACTCAGTATTATGCTAGTAATTTGGGGAGGGGAAAGATGCAAAATAAAATGTGATTTTAGTTCATGAGGAATTTATAATCTAACTGTAGAAGCAAGTTAAACCACTAGTGAATATCAGAACAAACAAAGTGCTAAATTCTATTCTAGAGATGCTTGGCCTGACTTGAAGAATTCTACATAGGTGAAGAAGTATGCAGTAAGAAGGGTTGTAAATGGTTCTGCTCACCTGTAGGCAGACTAGGAGTTTGGATGATAGACCTCCTGAAGAGGACTATGTGCTAGAGATGCCTGTTCCTGTGGTAGAGGCATTCCTCACAAACCCAAACTCTCGATAAGGAGGCCTTGCAAGTATTTCATGTATGTACAAAATTCTATTGTGATGGCCCCTGTTGTTTGCTCCTCTATCTCATTTTTATTTCTACCTTTAAAATGTTTCATTATTTAATATTTCTGTATTTGAAACCTCAGTAGACAAGCAATAGACAAATTTGAAAAGGACTTAAATAACAATATGAGATTTAACAAATTATTAAACTATAACTTGCAGATGAAGACACTTGTTTGTCCATGAAACAGTTGTGAAAACTGATTTTTAAAATTAAGCTCCACAGAATATCAATGCCATTGCCAAGTAATAACACTTTCTAATACCAGATTTTACATATATATATATATATATCTTCTAAGGTGGGGGAAGGAAATCCATCTAAGAAATAATTCCAAGTCAAGGAGAAAATCACAACCATAACTGCAAATTACAAGTTATTTACAAATTAACAACTATAAGAAAAAAAGCCCACCAAGGTAAAAATGAAACAAAATTCAGCCAAAGGATACTAGATGTAGCTTGATCCTTTATTAAAAAAAAATAAAGAGGGGCTGAATTTGTGGCTTAGTGGTAGAGCATTTGCCTAGCATGTGTGAGACACTTGGTTCAATTCTCAGTACCACATATAAATAAATGAATAAAATAAAGATCCACCAACATCTTAAAAAATTTTTAATAAATAAATAAATAAAGATCTTGAGCTGGGAATATAGCTCAGTTGGTACAGTGCTTGCCTAGCATGTAAAGGCCCTAGGTTCAATCCCCTGCATAAATAAAAAAAAATATTGATCTCAATAAAGGTAAATAAGTAGGTAATTATAAAAGCTAGTATTATTGTAATGACAATGAAAATCTCTACCTTTTGTTTTATACATGATTTAAGAGACTAAGTACAATGGTCATTTCAAATTATTATTCCATCTAATGGATTGATCCACTGATTAAGTTACAGCTCTTATAATTGAATAATTTCACCCCTCAACATTTTGCACTAACACAGGAGTTTTTAGCTTCCAATTGGGTTTCCTTCCCCCATCTTAGGATTTTTTTTTTTTTTTTTTTTTTTTTTTTTTGGTGGTGGTCTGGTATTAGAAAGTGTTACTTGGCATTGATATTCTTCTGTGGAGCTTAATTTTAAGCTCATATCCATCTCACAACACAAAGTGAATTTAGTCCATCTCCCAAGAGTTCCCATAATCTTAACATTTCTAATATTGCCCAAAAGTTAGAATCCAAACTGTCTTCTGAGACTCAAGGGAACCACTTGGCTGTGAGACCTTGTAAAGATCAAAAGCAAGTTATTTATATACAGTATATAATAGTATGCAGTAAACATTTCCATTACAAAAGGGAAAAATCAGGGTATAGAGGAGATGGAACCAAAACTGGGCAAAAACTAGGTCCTGTAGCTCCATGTCTGGCATTGGGACACATAGTGTGAAATGTTATTTCCAAAGGGACTGGGATGCCCTGTCCCTATGGCTTTGCCAGTTGCAGTGTACGTTGCCTCTCTCTTAGGCTCTGTGCACAGTCAGTAGCTTTTCTGGACAAGTGTGCCACTTTACTGTCATCTCTTAATCCCAGGGGTCTCCATTCCAACTTTGGCTTCACCTTCACAGCTTCACACATCTCCTTCTAAGGGGCTTCCTTCAAGGACTCTTTTTTTTTTTTTTTTAATATTTTTAGTTGTAGGTGGCCACATTACCTTTATTTTATTTATTTGTACATGGTGCTGAGGATGGAACCCAGGGCCTCACACATGCTAAGCGAGTGCTCTATCACTGAGCCACAATCCCAGCCCCCTCCTGCCGGGATTCTGACCCTGCTATATTTTTCCTGGCCTCATAGGTCTTCCTTTGAAATCAGTAGAAGTCTCCATGACCCCTTAACTCCAGCATCCTGCATTCCTTCAGAACCAGCACCATGTGGAAGATGCCAAGCTTTGCTGCCAGCTTAAGCAGTAGCCTGGGCCCACTTCAACATTACTATAGCAGACTGTGAGTGCCTGAGTTGCTAAGCACAATGAACCAAATGAACCAATGGAACAATTTCCTAAGCAACCCTGTGTAACCACATCTTCCTTGACTCTAGTTTTACACTTACTTTTCTGGCCAAGCTTCAAATTTTTAAAATCCTTCCTCACTGTTTTTTGCTCCTGATTATCACACTAAAATTGATTAAAAACTGCCAGAAATGTCCATGATATCACCTGAACACTGTGCTACCTTGAAATTTCCCCCACCCTATTAGTCCATTAGCTTTAAATTCAGCCTCAAAAAAAAAAAAAAAAAAAAAGTCTGAGAACATGAGCAACATGCAGACAAGTTCTTTACCAGATTGTAACATGAATGGCCTCTAGACCAATTTCCAGTAGTCTCCCAGTTCCCCTCTGAAACCTCATGAGCACAGCCTTTACTGTCTTCATTCCTTCGGCATTCTGGTCTTCAGAGTTCATATCAGAATCATCCACTAAGCTCTGTTTACAACATTGTAAGGCTTCACTGGCCTACATCACCAAACTTTTCCAAATTCCTCCTGCAAACCAGACTTCTGAACCACATAGTGAAGAATAGGCACAGCAACAATCCCACTTCTTGGTACCAATTTCTATTTTAGTTTCAGATTTTCATCACTGTGACCAAAATACTAACAAGACAACTTAGAGGAGAATAAGTTTATTTTGGCTCATGGTTTCAGAGGTCTCAATTCATGATTGACCAGTTTCATCATTCTGGGCCCAAGGTGCAGCAGCACATCATGGTGGAAAGGCATAGCAGAGAAAAGGTACTCAATTCTTGGTGGCTAGGAAGCAGAAAGAAAAAAGGAAGGACCAGGGGACAAGATATAATACCCAAGACATGCCCCCAGTAACCCACTTCCTCCAGCCACATCCCAATAGTTACCTCCAATACACTAGTCCTCTCCCAAGTATTAACCCACCAAATGGGTCAATCCACTGAATAGGTTACAACTCTCATAATCTAATCATTTTATCTCTGAACATCCCTGCATTAACACAGGAACTTTGGGGGGTGATACCTCATATCTAAACCACAACAGATAGAATAATTCTATATATTTTGTAACTAATAAAATGGTCTTTATATATATATATATATATATATATATATATATATATATATATATATATATATATATCAAGAAAACCTTTGAATTTTCCATTTAGTTCTCAGTTGTTGAAAGGTTTATCAAATAAAAACAGTGCATTGGTCTAGTCCCTAGAAACAAAGTAAGCAGGCAAACCATTGCCTTCATGGAAAGTCTGCATGGTAGTGGAAAAATAAAGAAATTACCAAAAATATAAATTTTGGACAATAATAAATTAAAGAAAACAAAGCAGGACATAAGGTTAAAGCATGATGAGAAAAGCTGTGATAAGAGAAGGCTTCATAAGGACCTAGCATTTATATAGAGATATGAATGAAATGAGGGAGCAAGTTATATACATGGCTTTTAAGAATAAGGGAAAGGGAATTACAAAGACCTTAAGGGAAAAAAATACTTTCAAATAATTCAATTATACATATTTATTACTATTATTATTATTATTTTTGGTACTGGGGATTTGAGTCAGCAATGCTTTAACACTAAGCTGCATTCACAGTTCTTTTTATTTTTTATTTTGAAAAAGGGTTTAAGTTGCTGAAGTTCTCACTAAGTTGTTAAGGCTGACCTTAAGTTTGTGATCCTCCTGCCTCAGCCTCTCTAGTCACCGAGATTACAGGTGTGCACCATCATGCCTACTACTACTACTACTATTATTATTATTATTATTATTATTATTATTATTAAAGTGCTTGGGGTAAAATCCAGAGCATTGTACATACTGGGCAAGCATTCTTATCACTAAGTTATGCCCCCAGATCCATAGTTAAATTTTGAATCTACTTAGAATATTTTTTTCCTATTTCAAGTAGAATGTAGAAAACATCATTATACAGGTACAATTACCCTCTCTCCTTATGTTATAGTTGTCATCAATTCAATATACCCATGTGGAAAACCTCATTAGACAGTGTTATTTTGTTATCCATCCTATTAGAAGGATATGGGTTTTAGCATTTATACCAGTAAAGTATTTTAAAGAATTCAAGAATTTACTATATTTACATATATTTGCCATTTCTGGTGGTCTACCTCTATTCCTTTTGTTTCAGTTTTCCTTCTGGTATCATTTCCCCAAATTCAAAAATTATCTTTAGCAATATTTCAGAACAGATCTGCTGGAAACAAATTCATTTTTCTTCATCTGAAAATGTCATTATTTCACCTAAATTCCTGATGGATATTTTCAATGAATATAGTATTTTAAAAAATGTTGTGCCACTTCCTTCCGGCTTATGTGGTTTCTAATGAGTGTTCTGTAGTGATTCAAATTGTCCTTTTCATAAAGATAGTATATTGTATTTCTCTGGATGCTTTGAAGGTATTTTATTTTTCAGCATTTTGATTATGATAATGTTTGGGCATATATTTATATGTTCATCCTGTGTGGGGTTTGTTGAGTTTCTATTGGTTATGTTTTCCAAATTTAAGACCTTCTCATCCATCATTTATTCTAAAACTTTTTCTCTGGCAATATTTTTTTTAAGTACCATGAATTGAACCCAGGGGTTTGATAGCCTTCCTTATTTATTTATTTATTTATTTATTTATTTATTTATTTATTTTTTAGAGAGAGAGAGAGAGAAAGAGAGTACTGCTTGAGCCACATCCCCAGCCCCCTTCTTTATTATTTTATTTGTTAAATAAATAATTTATTTATAGTACTTGGGCACTCTATTACTGAGCTATAGCCCTAGTCCTATTTTTTGTCTATATATAGTTTTATAGTAGATGGACACAATACCTTTATTTAATTTTTATGTGGTGCTGAGGATCAAGCCCAGTGCCTCACATGTCCTAGCCAAGTGCTCCACCAACTGAACTATAACCCCAGCCCATATTTTTTCTGTATTTTTGAGACTGGCATCAAGTCTGCCTAAGACTCCCAAGTAGCTGGGATTATAGGTTGTTCTAGCAACCTCTTGTTAAACCTGTCCTACAGGTCCTGGAGATTTTGTTCATTGATTTTTCAACCTTTTTTCCCCTCTATTGTTCAGATTGGTTAATTTACATTGACCTATTCTCACTTTCTATCATGTTCACTCAGCTATTGAGACCATCCAGTGAGTTTTTGAAAAATCCATTTGAGGGGCTGGGGATGTGGCTCAAGCGGTAGCACACTCTCCTGACATGCGCGGGGCGCTGGGTTCGATCCTCAACACCACATAAAAAAATAAATAAATAAAGATATTGTGTCCACCTAATACTAAAAAATAAATATTAAAAAAAATCCATTTGATTCTTTTTCTTTGCTGATAGCTCCTATTTTCCCATTGGTTTCAAAAGTGCTTTTGATTGCTTATAGGAGAATTTTTAAAAGAGAGTCAGGAACTTTGACTGGTCTGAGATTTTAATAAATTATGCTGCCACAATTCCATAAATAAAGGAAGAAGACATGAGATTCCTGGATAAGGGATAAAGGACAGTGTATTACTCATCCTATTAGAAGGATATGGGTTTTAGCATTTATACCAGTTTTTTGAGTCCCAGTTCCCACAGAGTGATGTAATTAGAGTTGAGTGACACCTATATATGTAGGGGGCTTTTGTAGGAGAATAACTCTGGGGTTAACTCTTTTTTTTTTAAGAGAGAGAGAGAGAGAATTTTAATATTTATTTATTTTTTTTTTTAGTTTCGGCGGACACACATCTTTGTTTGTATGTGGTGCTGAGGATCCAACCGGCCGCACAACGCCAGGCGAGCGCGCTACCACTTGAGCCACATCCCCAGCCCCTGGGGTTAACTCTTAGCCTTATAAACGGCCTGAAAACCTGCCGAGCCTCATCCTTGAGCTAGACATCACTTTTTCAATTTTTAAAATCCTAAACAGCTAATAAATCTTGAGTTCAGAGGAAGACATTGTCACTATCTTCCAAGGGTGATTGTTATACAAATATTCCTGAAAAAGACAGTCTAGGAAGAAAGAAAGATTAGCTATTAATGCCTTTGCCTAGAAGATATGCAGAAACACAAGGGACAAATGAAGAATTTTCTTCTAATAAATGGTTGATTTAAAGCTTTCATTAGTTAATGTCCACCACCTGGGTTCTCTCAGTGTTGGCATCTCTTTTCCCTAGGTAAACTGAGATTTCCTGGTTCTCTGTATGTTTAGTAATTTGGGTTATATTCTGAACATTTTAAGTATACTATTTTAAGACTTTGGGTCTTGTTTAAATTCTGTAGAGAATGGTGATATTTTTGTTCTGGCAGGCAGTTAACCTGGGCAGCCAAGGTACAGGTTCAATCTAGTCTTCTTTGGGTAAGAAGAGGCATAATGGTATTATTACCTACCAAAAAAGAAAAAACAAAACAATGTCTATTAAATTCCAGGGAATAAACTAGAGAATAAACCTAGAGAGGCTTTCCTCTTTGCCTCTAGAGGAATTTTGCTTACCCTTCAAGGGCTGAGGTTGTGGCTCAGTGGCAGAGACATGTGAGGCACTGGGCTTAATCCTCAGCATCACATAAAATAAACAAAGTAAATATATTGTGTCTGTAAATGTTAAAAAAAAAGATAATGAATAATCTTGCCAGGCACGGTGAATTATGCTTGTAATCCCACCAGTTGGGGAGTTTGAGGCTGGAAGATTAGGAGTTCAAATCCAGCCTTAGAAAAATAGCAAGGCCCTAAAACTCAGCAAGGCCCTGTCTCTAAATAAAAATTTAAAAAGGGCTGAGGCATTCTGCTGTCATATATAACAAATTAGGATATAAATAAATAAATAAATAAATAAATAAGGGGGCTGGGCATGGGCTGGGGTTGTGGCTCAGTGATAGAGCACTTGCCTATTGTGTGTGAGACACTGGGTTTGATCCTCAGTACCACATAAAAAGTAAAATAAAATAAAAGTACTGTGTCCATCTATAATAATATATATATTTTTTAAAAGGGCTGGGGATATGGCTCAGTGGTATATCATCCCTGTGTTAAATCGCCAGTTGTTCACCCCTCTTCCCACTGCCCTGCAAAAAAAAGAGATTTTCTCTCCTGAGTGGGGATTGGGTAGTTTGCCAGCAGCTCTGATAGAACTTGGAGCCTATTAAATTCAGGATCCTTCTGTGATACTGCCCTCTGCACTTGCAGAAAATACCTGGTCCCCACCTAGTCACTTTGTGGGGACTGACCCCAGATATTGCTGTAAGAGCTTTTTGTTTTCAAAAACAAAATTTTTACGGCCCTAGCCCAGAGGGCTGGTGTCTTTGTCAGCATGTGTATGCAAAATGGTGGCAGGCTGTTAGCTTCCAAGAAGGATAATATCAGATACGTCACAGGACCACAGCTATGGTGTCAACAATATTGACAGCAGCAGCCTTGGAGAGGAGGACGGGACAAAACATGCTAAGCTTTTTTGTAATGATGAGTGACCAGGAGGCCAGCAGATAATCATCAGAAGAAAGAACGGATGATATAGTCTAATAGTGTGCACCTCAAGGAAATGAGAATTTTTCAAGGAAGAAAACATGTTCTGAAATTGACAACGGGGAGTAAGCAGGACACCAACTTCATGTTGAGATCCTTTTGTAAGTGGGATATTGCAGCAGAGACAATATTATGAAAAAACTAGATTTTGATTAGATAAAGATGATGAAAGGAATGTTTAGAAAAGTTGTTAGCACATATTGGATTTGACTGAGGATGGTGCAGTGGAAGGATCAAAGTAGGTTAAGAGTAGTGAGACTAAATTAAAGCATTATGGTGTTCAGATTCTATATAATGGACTTGAGCTGGTGAGAGGTAAAGAGGCAGAAGGTATGATGGGGTCATTTCTAACTTGGGGGGGTGGGGTACCAGAGGTTGCACTCAGCCACTGAGCTACATCCCTACTCCTATTTTGTATTTTATTTAGAGACAGGGTCTCACTGAGTTACTTAGTGACTCACTAAATTGCTGAGGCTGGCTTTGAACTTGCAATCTACCTGCCTCAGCGTCCTGAGCTGCTGGGTTTACAGGCATGCACCACCAAGCCTGGCTCTAATTTTTTTTAAAAAGGAAGTTCTCATAGTCTTCTGGGATTTTTCTCTTAAGGGAGTTTATAGCTTTTTTTTTTTTCCTTAGAAAAATGGGGAGGAAGGCCTTTGAGTCTCCCTTTGAGTTACATCCCCAGTCCTTTTTAATTTTAAACTGGGTCTAAATTGCTGAGGCTGGCCTTGAACTTGGAATCATCCTGCCTCAGCATCCCCTGTATTCGGGATTACAGGCATGTGCCACCAGGCCTGGTAAATTCATAGATTTTAATTATAACCCTCAGAACTGTTCTGTTAGGTTATTTACAAAGGTGAAGCAGGTGCACAATGAATGCTGTGGACCTTGTAAAATCAGCTGGGGTCACTCTGTATGGCTTATTTCAATCCAAGAACATTGGGAATCCTGGAGGCTTCCTCTGTAGAATAAATCTTGGGTGTTGCAGCTGGACAGTCAATCTTCCAGGAGCATGGAAGTCTCAATGGGAGTGGGGAAGGACTTGGTGATGTTTATAAACATCTACCTGGGAAACCCAAGAACAGCAAAAATCATTTGAGGTCTCTCCCCAAACTTCATCATATCAAAAGGGATTATTGAATACATTATTTGAAATCATATTTTGCCTGGTCATTTGCCATCCTCTTCCCATACTCCTCCCAGCCTCTACCTTGGCAGTAATAATCAGCACCTGTTATGTATTTGTCCAAATAGGATTTCCTTTCAGTGGAATGTAAAGACCTTGAAAACAGACTTCTTCCTGCTTATTTCCAGGACTCAGAATAGTATCTGGCACATTGTACATACTCAATAAATTATTGATGAATTTATATATAAACTAAAGGATATTAGAACCATTAAGCACATTCAGTAATTTGGTAGAGCACAAAATCAGTAACTTTAAAATTAATAGTTTCTATATACTAACAAAGACTTTTAGAAAAATACAGGAAAAAATAATAACAAAAATATAAAATAACTAGAAATAAACTAATTGGAAACTAAATAGCATTCCAATATTACTGACAGAAGAATTGAATGAATGTAGAAACATACTATATTGCTTGATGGTAAGACATAATGCTGCATAACAGTGTAATGATGCAAATTCCCTTCAAGCTAATCCATAAATAATAGGATATCAATCAAAATTCCAATGGAATTTACAGAAAAACGTGAGGGGCAAAATTTGACAAAATGATTTAAAATGTGCATAGAATTTGCCAAGACATTCTGCTTCTGGAAACTTCCCTGAAAAACAGCTAGGCAAAGCTGTTTATCGAACCACTGTATGTAATGCCAAAACAATGGAAGTAGTCAATACATGACAATTAGAGGGTGATTTCAACAAATTATGGTTTCAACACATAACTGTGGAATACCATGGAGCTTTTAAGAATGATTTTAAGGGACTGGAGTATATTCTGTGGTAGATAGAGTACATGCTCAATATGTGCAAGACTTGGCATTCAATGCCCAGTATTAAAAAAAAAATTATACAACTACATTAATTGACATAGAAGGTGCTCATCCTATATTGTTTTTAAAAAGAAAAAGCTGATTATAAAAACAGTATGGTTAATAGTATACTTTTAAAAAAATAAAAAAAAATAACATGAAGAAAAAACTTGAAGAGCAGGTTTGTTATAGTTAAAGCTTCGACCTGGGGTTTCATAAACTGACTTCCAGACCACTCAAGAATAATAGAATCAAGCCTTTTTGAAGCACACTAGTGGCGACTGACCAGAACATAAAGCTGTTCCCCTGATCAGCTCCAAACAATTGCAAGGGTGCTCCTTATAAGCCTGAAAACTGCAAAAGGGATGTTTGGGAGTCTAGCCAATGCAAGCAAGCCAGGTTACAGAAGCAGGAGAGTGCAGTCAAGCGGTGGGAAGCCTAACCAATCACAGTTAGCCCAATCACCCCAGTTACAAAAACAGAGTCCTGATATCCTAGTTATAGAAACAATGCCCCATTAGGTAGTTCTGTGTTCTTAAAGGTTTCTCTAGCAAAAGGAAAAGAACATTTTGCCCCAGTCATGACCCTTCTACTTGGCATGGTTGTTTTACAGGATGAAGTCATAAAACAAAATGGAGTCACATTTGCTTCTACTATCACATTCCCCACTGGTTTTAGAAGGTTTGATATCAATCTTCCACATCATTAAGCCTCAGTTTTTTTCCATCCTTCTGTGTCTAAGGGACCACACTGGGCTCGCAAGACCATAAGTCTGACCTTACCTACATTTTTGTATATATAGTTTAGGAGGGTTTTTAAGAGACAGGGTCCTACAGTAATCCCAATCAGGAGAAGGACTAGGGGCCCAACTATGGCTGAAATGATGGTAGTTAACCAAGGGGACCATGAGAATAGGTTTTGGAACCAATTGCCTGAAGTTTCTAGTGCTTTCTCTCTTTCCTTTAACCTGTTTTTCACTAGTGCCAAACTGTCCTTTATTATCCCAGAATGGTTTGCATAGAAACAACAAGTTTCTCCTGGAGCCATACAAAGTCCTCCTTGTTTTAGAAAGAGAAGATCTAGACCTCATCTGTTTTGTAAGACTATTTCTGTCAGGGAGTCTAGTGAAACCTCTAGTTTGGAGATTGACCCTTTTAGTTTTCCTAAATCTGTATTTATTAGATGGCTGAGGGACTTAAAATTTTTAGAGCCTGTGATAAGAGCTGCAGTTCCCAAAACAGTAGATCCAGCTATTTCCATACTAGCCAGGGGGAAATAAAATGGGGGCAGCCAGTCTATGTTGATAAATTAGTGGGGCCTGGCCTTCTAATAAGTCCAGGTGTTCTTTTCCTTTTACTCCATCAAAATAGTAGGTTACATAGTTCAGTTATTGACAGTTTGGAGATTTAGGCAAGGAGTTCGAAGTGGGACCCAGGAAGCACAATTTTTGGTGAACGGGGAGTTGTCCCACTTATAAGTTGGGTTGTGGAACAAGTGTCTCTTTCTGGGAGATCACCCAGGGTGATCTTGGGAATAGTTCCCCAGTTACATCTTCCTGAGTTAGACATATTGGCAAACATCTATATTGACCATAATTTCCCTCTAATGTTAGGGACCTCCTACTGCTGTAAGGGAAAAGGGTGATGACCATTCTTGATACTTTGAGCTGAGAGGGGGCGATGTGCAGTGGGCAAGCAGTTTGGAGTCCCTTTTTAGAAACTGAGAGGGTCAAGGAGTCCATGGTAAAAATCTGGCTCAGGAAAAACAGATTGTAAATTCACCTGGGGGTTGGCACTTCTATGAGAGAAACAAAAAGACATGAGTGCTGAAGTAAGATTAATACAAAATAGCAGTTGTAGCATCTGAAACCTGACCATGAATAACATGAAAATGATAAAAATTAACAATTGTTTACCAGAAGGTGGAAGACCTGAAAAACTGACCCCATAACAAGGCCTAACTATGCCTAATTAGGCCCCACTTTTAGGGAATATAAATCATTAACATTGTCAGAGTTATCAGGAATGTAGACACAACATTTAGGTAAGTTAGGTAATGTCATCTGATTTTTGTAAAATATCTTTATTGGTATGACCTCTGTGTTTAGTAGAGATCCCTTTATCTTTGTTATTTAGGGCTGGATAATTATACTAGCAAACATTGATTAAGTCTACCTGTGTAGGAATTTAGGAAGATCTGTAAGCCTTAAACTGACTAAAAACTTCTGGCAATGTTTCTTGGTAATTATCAGGCATTTTTGCCTAAGAATCTCTCTTTCGTTGTCTCCAGTCTTACTTATTTTGGGGGGTGTTAACACTAGTGTACATTTTAAGTTACATTAAAATAACTTTTTTTTTTAATGCCCAGGAATGGCTGTGTTTTGGTTTTTAACTGTTTTTTTGCTGAGTGTTTAAGACCAAGCTGGTAAAACTGACCTTGTTTCTATCTATTGGTAAGTCAGCTGAGTTTCCTTGGAGGACATTCTTGGGGAACTTGTGAGCAACATTTTAGCTCTGTTAGTGTCTTCTGCATTAGGATGGGTCAAGGTCTTGCTGACCATATGGCTTCCCTTGGAAGCATCAGGCATGTCTCCCCTTTTTAATGACCCTCCTCTTTTGCAGTATGCACACCGATTGGCTTTCTGTTCTCTAGTGGTCTCATTAATCTCCCTTATTGGGAGTTTATGTGGCCCATAGTTGTAAAGCTTTTCCCCCTGTCCTGGGTTCAGGCTGACTCGAGGGCCAGAGCCAAATATTGGTTTCTTTGGCCCCTTTATTTTAACCTTAATATTTAAGTTTGGCCTTAAACAATCCAGCAAGTCAGTTTTACCAGTTTTAAAGTAAGAATGCTGGGCTTTAACTTTAATGTTTATAACTTTACAGTTAATTTTTACATAACACAATATCTTTATTTTATTTATTAATTTATGTAATGCTGAAGATCTGCCTGAAGGCAGAAGATGACACCTTAGCATCTACTGTATGATCCAACAAAGCATCTTGCAGACCCAGAGACCCCCATTAAATTTTGGCTAAAAAAACTCTCTCCTGCCAGATCCTCCTCTCTTGCTCTCTCCTTTTTCTCTCACTTTCCCTGTCTCTCATATCCCTCTCACTCTTCTCTCTTTCCCCCCCCTCTCTCTCTCTCTTGCACTTTCCTTTCTCTCTCTCTCTCTCTTTCTCTCTCTCTCTCTCTCTCTCTCTCTCTCTCTCTCTCTCTCTCTTAATCAGAGACTGCCACAATAAAGGTCTCTTGGTTGCTCTGAGTGTCGTGGTCACTTTTTTTTTATTTTTTATTTTTTTTTAATTTTTTATTGTTGGTTGTTCAAAACATTACATAGCTCTTGACATAACATATTTCACACTTTGATTCAAGTGGGTTATGAACTCCCATTTTTACCCCATATACAGATTGCAGAATCACATCAGTTACACATCCATTGACTTTTTTTTTTAGTTATAATAAAAATACAAAGTGAAATTAATAATTATAAAAACATATTTAGCTTGTATATACTTTTGAACCTTGGCTGAGTTATATATTATATTTTTTACTTGAGATCATAGTAACCTTTTTAATAAAATCAATCTTTGAATATAACTTTAAATCAACTCACATCTGGCCTACTTTGAAGTAATTTTGACAGCTGTAAGGTGGGAGGCAGAGCCTTATCTCAGGTAAGGTGGGGCTCTTTACAAATCTTAGGTAAAGTGTTTTAGTTCTAAAGCTGATCTTTGTCTCTCTTTTTAGATAACATTTTATGAAGTTTACATATATTGTTTCCTGACTCTGTATGAATGCAATATGACATACATCTGAAACATTAATTAAGGAAAGGCTGAGAACCCTTAACATTTTTTTTCCATGTGGAAAAGTGGCAAAATGTTTCATAATATTAATCTTTAAATAGATTAGGCTCTCATTACTTTTTAAAATATCTTTAAATTTTTATATTTTAGTGTAAAAGGTAACATAAGATTTGGTTAAATCCCCAATAAAATCTATTATCTTTATAAGTTTAAATTACCATTACAGACAACTTTAGTTTGGAGAACACCAGCTTGATAAAATGTTTCTTTAAATCTTTTACCTTAAAGACTTGTATACCTGAAAGATATGAACACATTTAATCTGTAAAGAAGAGTAATGTACCACACTTTTATTAATGTTTTTATATTAACCATGGTTAGCTTTTAAAGGAAAATCTAGACTCTGTAAGGTAGGACAGTACTTTAAAATAACAGTTGCAGTTCAACCACAGATGTACAAACCTTAATTTTTCCAAGAATACTTGTTCTAGGGGAAGAAACTTAACAGACACAATGTAATTAATATTTTTAGAAGTTTTTGTCATTTTAACATATAAATATATCAGTACATTATTATTTGTCCTTAGGGAATAACCTTGAATCGTTTTAACTATTTGTGTTACATATATAACCAACTTAGTTACATATAAACCTTTTAATATTGTTTTTTATTTGTAGACCTTTATATTACTTAATTAGACCCTTTTGTTGTTTACTTAGATGTATTATAATTATACTTTACCACATAAAGACTTTTTACCTGGAAACATTTTTCATTAAGTATATTTTTATATCTAGTACCTTTTAATAATTTTTAATCCATTGATCCTTTTTTTTCTGTTTGTACCTTGAAATAACCCTTATAAATTAATCCATTTTAATAAGATGAAATATTTGTTATTTACAGTACTTTAATTGAAATACAGTTGAAACCTCTTGACTCCTTGTATATAGAATTATACCTGTTGGGACTTTGTAATTTATAGTAACCTTGTTTTATGATAACACAAAATAATTTCAAATTTCTTTTTAGTTTACCAACTTATGAAAACACCAACATTGTTTAAGTATTTTTCCTTATGGAAATTTAAGGAGTTAAGAGTACTTGATATTATATTTAACAGTTAGCATTTTAACTTTGTAAACCAATCAGATGTCTCTAACAAACACATCCATGATTAATTTCATATCGTTTAGATGAAATTTACATATCTTTTTTTTAAACAAGGTATCAGACAAGTGCATTGAACAGTATAATGTAATCTATTTTTCCTGTTGAAAAAAAATCCTAGAGACAATGGATGTCAGACACTTTATAGACATTAACATTTTAACAGCTGTTTAACCATCTAGAAACAAAACTGTTCATTAGTAACATTAAAGACATTTGTACTTTTAACTATTTTTCCCAATTTGAATTGAACCTTTTAAATCATACTAACCAAAGGTATTTGGATCCATTTTTTTAAATTATGATTTATGAGCTCATATGTCAATTTTTTTTTGGTACCAAATATATGTAGACATGGAAATACATGTAGACGGACAGTACACCGGTGCACCCACACAAAGCAAACAGACAAACAAAAGCCTTATAGCTTATTTTTTAAAAAATCTATTAGATTGAGAGAGAGCCTTTATAAATTGGCCTTAGAATAAAGCAGAGTGTAATCAGAAAAACATATTAACCTAAGCGTATTGGATCAAAATTATAAATTTAACAAACATAGAATTTTAAAAGTTTTCTGACCTTTTTCCTGAGGTGGTCTTGATCATGAAAGCTGAAAAGAGTTGAGGGAACATAGACAAACAAAGGGGGCTTATTTCTCCCTGGAGGAACTTCCCAAAGACACAGCTTCATTGGTCTCCTTGGGAGAGTCTCCCAGGTTGGGGTCCCATTTTAAACTGGTTTTTCTAGTTTCTTGGATAGCGACCACCAACTTTTAGCCTGACATTGAAAAATCTTTAGACCATTTTTTAATAGTTGGGAGTTATTCATGCTTGCAAATACTGAGAGACAAAAGCCAAATTTTCTAGACAAAATTATGCTTTTTGTTATACAATTTAGGAATAATAATTTTATAAAACACTTTAGTTTTAATCTGTCCTCTATAGAAACTGACATGATTTACCCAGTTGGCCACCTGGCCCAGCTCCTAAATGAAGATAATCTCTAGAATGCCTTTTTCTTTTTACCTTTAGCTTTTACTTTTGACAATTCTTTTAGTCCTGTTGGCAGCACTTTACATTTTAATGTAAGCTGTACTGAGCACAGTTAAAACCCCTTTTAACCATTTTTTTCCCATTAGAAACAAACTGAGGTAGAAATTAACACAGAACACAAAGGGAATAAACAAAAACCAACCAACAGACAGAGTCCTGAAAATTGTTAAGAAAATAAGTTAAAGGGGTCCAGGTGGAGATCTCCGTAGCGCTTCCTTGTCCCATGATGTCGGTGGAGCCAGGGAGTCCTGATGAAAGAAGAGCGGTTATGAGAACAAGAAAAGGGCCGGACAGATAAACACAAGACAAATGGCTGGCGAACTGACACTGGATAAATAACAAACAGCAAGAAGACGCTGGAGAAACGACAAACAGCAGAACAGACACAGGACAAGCAACAATCGCTGAGGTCACACAGGGAGACCTCTAATGGGGCAGAGACGATGTCTTGTCCTGCCCCCAGACAGATGAGGCCTCGCAAGGAGGCCTCCAGTGGGCCCCAGATACAGACAGATGAGGTCACACAGGGAGACCTCCAGGGAGACAGTGACAACGTCTCGTCCAGTCCTGGGAAAGGTGTAAGCAACTTCGTCCAATCTGACCTTTTCCCCAGAAGAGCCAACTCACCAGAACTGACAGGCCAGCAGGAGGCTTTTCAGAGCATCCTAGGACAGATTGGAGTCGCCCTCGGAGTGAGGCTGAGGAACGTCTCTCAGGAGCTCCCCTCTACTCGGGGGGCCAAGGTCCAAAGGCCGTCATTGAAGGCAAATTTGGCGTGAGGGTAGGGAAGAAATGGATGCCGGACGAGCCCCCAAATGTTATAGTTAAAGCTTCGACCCGGGGTTTCATAAACTGACTTCCAGACCACTCAAGAATAATAGAATCAAGCCTTTATTGAAGCACACCGGTGGCAACTGACCAGAACATAAAGCTGTTCCCCTGATCAGCCCCAAACAATTGCAAGGGTGCTCTTTATAAGCCTGAAAACTGCAAAAGGGATGTTTGGGAGTCTAGCCAATGCAAGCAAGCCAGGTTACAGAAGCAGGAGAGTGCAGTCAAGCGGTGGGAAGCCTAACCAATCACAGTTAGCCCAGTCACCCCAGTTACAGAAACAGAGCAGCCCCGTATTCTAGTTACAGAAACAATGCCCCATTAGGTAGTTCTGTGTTCTTAAAGGTTTCTCTAGCAAAAGGAAAAGAACATTTTGCCCCAGTCATGACCCTTCTCCTTGGCATGGTTGTTTTACAGGATGAAGTCATAAAACAAAATGGAGTCACATTTGTTTCTACTATCACAGTTTAGTTGTTGTTTGCAGAGCTAGGAACTGAACTAAGGGCCTCACACATGCTAGGCAAGTGCTTTGCCACAAGCTATACTTAAGTTTTCCCAAAAGTAGGATGGCAGTTAAGCTCTTCACTCCTGCCATCTGGTGGCTACAACAGGAAAGTGTCTTATTTTTTTATATCACCTGAAGTAATAACACACATACCATAATTAATAACTTATATTGGACTGGCAGTGTAGCTTAGTGGTAGAACATGTATTTAACATGTATTTTACATGTGTGGCTCCACGTTCAATTTCCAAACCAAAACTAAGTAAAATTATTTTAAAAATCTTCAGACTGGGCACGGTGGCATATGCCTAAAAACTTGAGACTGAGATGGGAGGATCCCAAGTTTGAGGCCAGCCTCACAAACTTAGCAAGGCCCTCAGAAATTTAGTGAGATCCTCTCTCAAAATAAAATTTTAAAAAAGGGCTGGGGATGTGGCTCAGTAGTAAAGCACTCCTGGGTTAAATTCCCAATTCCAAATAAAATAATTTTCAGTATTACCTAGTTCTAGCCATCATTTTTTAGTTGAAGAATTAAAGGGCAAAACGTTTAACCACTTGTCTAAATTCACACTGTTAGTAAAGCTTAATAGTAGCACACATTGGTTGAGCCCTTTATGGGGGGTTGGTCAGTACTGGAAATTGAACCCAGGGGCATTTCACTACTGAGCTATATTCCCAATCCATTTTACTTTTTAAGATCCAGGTTGGCCTTGAACTTGTAATCCTCTTGCCTCAGCCTCCTGAGTCACTGATTACAGTTGTGTGCCACCATGCCCTGCTGGTTGAACCCTTTTGCTCAGTATTTTGCATGGACTCTCTCATTTTATCTTCACAGGAGCATATGAGGTAGGCTCAGGTTTTATCCTCATTTAGCTGATGAGGATCCAGAGACTCAGAAACAGGAAGAGACTTATGCAAATTTGCATACTTGGGTAGATCAGGCATTTGGAACTGCTTCCTCTCTGGGACCTCCTCTACTCTGTTGTACAGACCCAGTCTCTGAATTGCCCTTGCCACTACACTCTATCGCCTCTTTCCGCAATATTTTGATGACAACTCTTAGCATACATGCCCTGCCTTTGTGTTATGTTCTTCATGTTTTAAAGTCAGTGTAAAATTTAAACATTTACTGCAGAAACTATAAGGAAACTAAATAACCTTACCCTAGCTCCCTGTAAGACCTTGTTAAAATAGAAACTGACTTACATTTACTAAGAACCTCTACAGACAGGCTTCCTTGGGTTCTTAGCTCGTTTACCTATGCTGTGTCCCCACCCTTGAATCTTCATCTATCAGAGCTTAGAGTTAATATCACCACTAAAGTTCTCTCTCCTAATTTTTGCCAAATTCTCAGGGAATATAGTCTCCAGATATGGATCTTTCCCTCTTTGTATATCATGTGGGGCTGGAAGTATAGCTCAGAGATTGAGTAAATGCTTAGCATTTACAAGGCCCTGTGTTCGATCCCTAGTACCAAGGGAGGGGGGAAGTATCTATGCTCCTAAATGGAAAAGTTGTTTAGAAATCTTAAATAACTAGTTCCGGTTGCCTCTAAAGCCCTTGAAAACCCCAAAAGTCTCTTAGAACTGGCCATAGAACAAATACACATCTTTACCTCATCTGCTTTTCAAAATTAAAACTGGTTTTTTTTCAAGTACAAGTTTAATTCAAAATACAATTTTTAAACTTTGTATTAATAAGACTGTTATTTCCTTTATTTCTCAGCTATATTTCTTGGTGGACTGTGTAAATTAGAGCTCAACTGTTAGTTGAGCCAAAATGTCATCTTCTATGATTGGTCTAAAGTGGATTAATCATCCTGTATGATGATCTTTCTGTGGTAAGTTAATGTACTGAAGCTGAAAATCTAATTCAGTTTGTGTGAAATGATCTCCCAGAACTTGACCACCAAGTGTATAAACTTTAAAAATGGAGTTCCTGATCCTAAGCCACAAAGTAGGCCCCAAACCTGTTGTCTGCCATAATATACAATTATATGAAGTAACCTATTAGCCATATGTAAAATCATGACTACTATAGGTCCCAAGGAAATACAATTGGCTTTGGTCTACGTCTATATCTTTTACACCATCTACATCTATGTCTACATCTTTTACATCATCTTCTTTTGGAGCGGGGAATACCAGGGATTGAACTCAGGGGCACTCAACCACTGAGTCACATCCCCAGCCCAATTTTTCTATTTTATTAGAGACAGAGTCTCACTGAGTTACTTAGCGCCTCATGGTTGCTGAGGCTGGCTTTAAACTCTGGATCCTCCTGTCTCAGCTTCCCAAACTGCTGGAATTACAAGCATGCACCACAGCACCCGGCCTATATCATGTTTTGATGCAGGAAATTGTCTAATTGATTTTGTTGACGGAAATTATTAATCAAATTAAGGGCATGTACATCTTCACAATGCATTTCCATGTAAGATAAAACTTACCTATTTAATACTCAATGAGCATTACCTTTGTAGAAAGCCTTATGGTAGGGATAGCAAGAGACATAAAAAAACGAAATTCACTGGGTAAAGTGGTAAACACCTGTAATCCCACATTCATGGGAAGTTGAGGAAGGAGGATTTGCAAGCCAACCTGGACAATTTAGTTAGACCCTGTCTCAAAATTAAAAAGGGTGGATGTGTAGTGGCAGAGAACTTGTCTGGCATATGCAAAGCCCTGGGCTTATTCCCAGTAAAGAAGAAGAAATTAAAAAACATGGTCCCTGGTCCCAATCTAGTTTGGAGAAAAGATCTCTACAAATAAAATGTTAAGTCACCACGAATAATATGAGCTGTCACAAACATCAGGTATTCTGATGTTTATGAAGTTATGTGAGTAGTAAGGTCAATAAAGCTGAATTTACAGGAGGGGAAGCATTGCTATGGGTGAAAATGTTTACAAATGCTTCTCAAAGAAATAAATATGGGGGCTGGGAAAGTGGCTCAGTGGTAAAGTGCTTGCCTAGCATGTGTGAGGCCCCTACTTTAATCCCCAGCACTGACCCCTCCCCCCCAAAAAAAATAAAGAAACATGTTGGGCCTTGGAAAGGAACAGGAATTGCATGGTGAATTCCCCACTGGAGGAGGGATGACTAGAAGCTCAGGCTTTAAAGGTTGGCTGGGAGGGGGTTTGTTCTAAATGGGCAAGAAATCAGATTGCAAAGGTAGCGAAGCCAGACTGGGCTTGTTGCCTATAAGGTCAGAGTCAGATGCTATGTGCGCTATGAAGATTCACTTTAGGATGGATGAATTTCTTTATTCATATTAGATGCTCTCGGGGCTGAGGATATAGCTCAGTCGGTACAGTACTTGCCTTGCATGCTGGGTTCGATGCCCAGCACCAAAAAAAAAAAAAAAAAAAAAAACTTAAATGCTCTCACCATATTAAGAGTACAGAAAGCTGAAACATGGTGGAACACAATATCATGGTAAAAATCCTAATTTTAACGTTGGTACGGGGTTTTACATAAAGTTCACATGGCTGTAAATGTATTTAAGTGTTCAGTGAATTGCTCCCTTTGAAATCTTAGCACTGTTCTGTTGTATGCTAATAATAGAAATGCATATAATTTTTCCACTTCTTTAATTAGATTTATCCACTCTACAACAAATACTTACCAGGGTACCTTGGGAAGTTCTTTCCATGAAGAGTTCATAATAGTATAAAAATAAGATAAATGCTCAAAAGAAACTTACAAAACATGCAAAAATAACTAAAAGGAAGATGGAATGTCTTATAAAAAGATCACAGATAGGATTTTCATTAGTTAAAGAGGTCCTTAAAAATGGACACAATTTGCTTGGTGGGTAGAAGAGGAAAGGTGATTCAGCCAGAGCAAGAATCTTGGGCAAAGACCTGGTGGGGAAAGCAGGGGGAATATCTGCAGAGCCATGAAGAGCCCAGCTCTTGGCCTGTCTGTTCACAGATGTCTAGAAAGCAGATGTCCAGTTTTTAAATTATAAGAAGCTAATGTTCCATCTGAGAAAGACACTATACAACAATAAAAGTGGCTCTTTTTCTTGTCTTTTTAAGGTACTATTTTTTTAACAAACAGCCAATTGGTTCTCTTCACTACATAATTAGTAAGATAAACTCTGAAGTTTCCACTAACAACAACAAAACAGCACACAAGGCACATTAATATAAGCTGATACCAGCTTATTTGGGTAAGAAAGGTTTATTTAAATGTACAAGAGGAAAAAGTCCCAGTGCTGTCTGTAATTATTTATTCCAGTAAGAGGAGATAGTTTAAAAAAAATTTTTTTTCTAGAACATCTCCAGGGGAATACTATTCAAAAATTTTTAAAAAGGAATTAACCATTGCTATATACAACACAGACGAATCTCAGAATAATTACATGGAGTGAAAGAAACCAGACCTCCCCCAGACAAAACAGGAAATACTGTATGATCTCATTTATATGCAACTCTGGAAAATGCAACAAAGTCGGGGAGTAAGAAGAAAGGAGGCAGGGATTACAGAGGGATTTGGGGGATAATGGATTTGTTTACTACATTGATTCTGGTGATAATTTCATAAGTATGTATGTGTGTCAGGTACACAATAAAATGTTTAAAACTATACTTCCCCCGGAGGGCCATCAACTTCAACTCCTCTCCTTTTCTTCCCTTCCCTTCTTTCTTCACCTGGTCTTTTATGCCATTTTAGTCAAATCTAAGTAAAAGATTAGTATAAAGCTTTAAATTCTACATGTGTGTTTTTATTTATGGACCATATGAGACAATGATGGTAGTGAAGACAGAAGTATTTACATGACAAATTTAGTAATAAACTATTATAGGTGAATGATTAAGAGCCTTGCATAAGGTAAAATGATATCCAATTTTTTATTCCTATAGACAGAAATTGTTCAACTCTATTAGGAAAAAATAAAATATTAGGGAATATTTAAGTTCTGAGTACAAAGAAAAGAATAAACAGGCTGATTAACTACCTCACACAATAATGTATAAGCAAGCAACTCATTACAAAGTCTAATTTTAATCCACTTCTTCATTTTGATGTAAACTGCAGAAACAATACTACCAATGTTGAATATGGAGTATATCATTAAAACATTTTGAACAGTGTTCAAATTTTTTCAGTTAGCCATTCAAGGATCACACAGAAGGCCCCAGCCAATTACATTTCCTTTCCAAAGATGTTGATTATGACTACCATAGTGCAGTCTATGTTGCCCTCAGGAATTCAGGCCTCAATCCAAGTAGGTGATGGGGATCCTATGACCACTCAGGATCAAGGCCTTCCCGTGCTAAACCACACACGCATGTGTGTGTGGACATACATACACACACACACAAACAAAAATAAACTACTTGATCCCTGCCCTGAGATTAGTCTACTCAGGGAAACAGACAATTAATTTGAATATAGTATAGCAGATGCAATGAGAGCAGAAGCATACAATGAGCACCAGGAACATGGAGGATTTAGGGGAGACTAGTGGAAAGAAGTTTATCTAAAATGAAAACAGCAAGACTCGAGAACTGAGAAGGCTATAGAGGTAAGGACAGATCAGATTCTGCAGTACCCTGTAAGCTGTTTTACTCTAGAAGCAAATGGGAAGCTTTTGAAGGATTTTAAACCAGGGAATGAAGTAATTAGATTTGTATTTTAGAAATAATATTCTGGTTGCAGTTTGGAGAATAGAAAATAAAAGGAAATAAGATTAGAGACAAAAAGACAAATAGAGGTTGTTACTTTAGGCAAGAGATGATAATACTACTTAACTAGGATTATAAAAATGGAAATGGAGAGAAATGGGTGGATTTGAAAGATGTTTTGCGTATATAATAAATGTAACTTTCTAAAAGTTAACTCTGGGAAACACCAAAGAGAGCTTCCATGTTTCAGACTTGACAACTGAGTAGATGGTGGTACCCAGAAAGTTGAGGAGCAGGTTCTGAGGAAAGATTATAAAGCTGTTTTTACTGCTGTTGAGCTGGAGGCACTCATGGTATATCTGAGAACAGACATCTATTTATGTGATGTTCACTAAAGAGATGCTGAACTCCTCAGCACATAGATTATCATTGGCACCATAGGAGTAGGTGAAAGGCACAGATCTCTTTCAGCAAATGTGCTCACACTGAATATAGACCCACAGAGCGCAGATGCACAGAAGGAATAGCCAAGGAAGCTCCCTGTCTTCTGCTTCAGACAAGCAGGCAGGTAGAACGAGCTACTGTGCCCTTAAGCTCCTATTGTTTTCTATCTCTACTTTTGTTGAAACACCCCTCAAGTGTTGTGGAATATGCTTATCTTTGTCCTACTAAAGGATCTTAAGGCAAGGATCATGTCATACTCATCTCTGGATTCTCAGGACTTACATAGTGCCTGATAGATGGTCTTTAGTAAGACTTTTATTAAATAATTAATGATGAGAAAATGTTCTACAGTACTTTGTGTTCTACACACTTCATATATAAGGTCTATTATACCCATGATTTTGTCATATATAAAGCACAGATACTGATCCTTAGGCTGAATAATATGCAGCTCTATGGAGAAAAGTCTTTGGGTTATGTCTTCGGTGTGCCATAATTGCCAGAGTGTAGGAAATCAACCGTATACCACAAGGCAGTTCAACAGAGACTAAGCTGAATACTATTACTTTGTGTTTTGTGGAACAGCCCTTGCAGGGACCCACCAATTACCCTACACCACAAACCTAGACACACCCCCCACAAAGATAAGCTAAAGGTTCCAGGCACGGTTCAACCTTATCAGTTTTGCTCAAAACAACTTGGTCAAAAGCTGAGAAACTTTAGTCCTAACTTTTCAGTTCCATTATATTTGTCACTGCTTAGAAGGCAGAACCCTTGCCATCCTAAGGTTTCTCATTTCTTATCTTCACACTGCTCTCTACACCTAATAGTGCCATTTCCCCATTCTAGCATGGGCTTCGCAACCTATTCCACTATAAATAAACTCCATGATGCACTCAGTTTTTTGGATGAATGTCTTTCATTTCCTTGACTTCTTTCAAGGACAGTTTCCTTTATGGTTCCTTCAAATTCTGTGTGCCAGAAGGCTCAGAATTGGTATTGCCATTATGTATCTCTCTTCCAAACCATTTCATTCTCCTGTAAAATTCTTCAAAGCTCATTCTCTCCATCTGTCACCTTTACCTTGCTTTGTCCCTAGCTAACACCCACTAAGCTGCAGATCTTTCCCCCACAATAAATTAATCTGGAACACGTTATTTATTCCTTTAAACCTCAATTTATTTAAATAATTATTACTAGACTTCACTCTTCATGTGACAAATCTATTAAACATCAGGCACCACAGGTCTAAAACCTTAGCCACAACTCCCAACTTTTTATAAAACTGATTGTGGGTGCTGGGTATGCCTAACCCTCAACCTCATCAGCACCTCCATTTATTTTTTTTTTTTCAAGGAAGTCAGACAATGCTTTATTCTTATTGCTGAAAATAATGTTTTGCAGAGAAGGAACTTATAAGCAAATGTACAGCTGAAAATTTTCCTTGCCATCAATATGGATTTCCTCTAAAATACTTGAGACTGCTTGCAACTTCTTAGTACAAATTAAAATTTGTTGAACAGAGTTGCTCAGCATCAGAATGAAAACAGTTTGCCAAAAAAAAAAAAAACCCACTTGTTTAAATGCTAATAAATAACTAAACAATGTGGTTTTCATTAACAACTAACAGCAACAAAGCAACATCTACCAGAACCACCTATTTTCACCAATGACTCACTGTTTTTTTCCTGCCATCACAAATGGATTGTTCGGGGATAAGTGTTGCATCAGAGCACTTTCAGGCACCCAGAAAGTAATTCTTAACAGAAATAAATACAAGAATGTGAGCAACTCAAATAAAAGAGCCCGTGTGGCTGGGCCTTTCATTTGCACTGTGTGATGACCATCCACAATTGTTAATTCATCACCTGGAAACATGGGCGCAAAACTAGACAGAGCAGATCCGACAGCCATCAAAACTTCAATAAACTACACTCAGTTTCTTGTGTAGCAATGTGCAGTAACACAAGCCGAGTCTGGGAAGAAGTCATCATGGTTGTCTGCTAAAAACCAAGAAAGAGACCAAAGTGCTTCAAATGCTCCACAGAGCACAGGGAGAATCCTCTTTGCCAGGTGCAGGACAGCCTGGGCTGCTGGCAAGCACATTCTGCTGTAGGCACTTAGCTGGAGGAGAGGATGCTGTCAGACAGTTTGTCACAGTATGGTGTGTCATCCACCTTGAGACTGCAATACTTCTGGTTCAGCTTTGTATCTTTTGAGGTGGCCAATTCACTTGTGGCTGGCGACCTTGTGGAGTGTGGCAGTTTCAACAAAGGCAGGCTGGGGACGAGCTCCTTCTGGCTCCCATCAGTGTTTGTGGCCCTCTTCCTTAATTGGAAGAAAAATTTTAGAGGAAGTCACCCTTTAGAACCAAGCTTGTTCATATGGATAGAGCAAAAACATCAGGAGAATGCAGTCAAAAGCTATTCTTAGTTCATCCAGCGTTGCCTAACAAAGGCCCATGTTCTCTGCAGCTGGGATGAAACACACACTCATGATGGTAAGCAGCATGAAGGTGTCAAGGCCCTCTACTGGCTGAAAAGGCAGCAATGATAGAAAATGCTTCCTACAGGATGCCAAAGTAATTGTTGGTGTGGCATTGAAGTTTCATCAACATTCCCTTTTGAGAATATCGAACCCAGTCATCCTCAGCTGCTTCTTCACTTCAAGGATTTCTAGTTACTGCTCCTTCTTCTACTTCTCTGTTTGCAGTTCTTTCATTTCATTCTCCTCAACATCACTTTCTTCACTTATAGAAAGTGAAGTCACATCACAGGGAATATTTACTGGAGATTTTGTCACTTTCTTCAACACAAGGGGCTTTTTAAGACAAAGGTGACACTAAGCAACCTGTAGCACTTGGGGGGGGGGGCGCACTATGGTTTTTCTTGCCAATTTATCCTGTAATCTTCAACTTTCTTTAGCATCACAAAGCAAATGATCTTTGACTGCCCATCTATCCCAGCTTCAGTTTCACCCATTCTAATGAATCATATATTCTGGGATCTGTCTTTCCCAACAGTAACATGACAATCATGGAGTCACCTTGGTGGGTCTGGTTTGATGCGCAGTACTCTCTCCCTGAGGCCATGTTAAATTTCATGCCTGCACTCTTTTGCTCATCATAGCAAAGGACAAGTCTGGGTCAGGTGGAACAAGCACAGTGGGGGCCTCTTCCAGTTTATTCTTGGTCCCACTTTCTTCTGTTGTCTGGTTTACATCTTTTAATTGGCCTCTATCAATGCTTCCATTTGCCATCTATTTTTCATACTTATATTTCCTACTCACATTTCTATGTTCAGCCTGGCACTGATGCACTCAACTCCCTTCTGTTCTTGTCTTTCTCTTGTCATCTAACTCACAATTCGGAGTTAGTATTATCACTTATGTGGCCCTGTAAGCCATTCAGTTGAAGTTCCAGAAATGATCCTAAAATCACTTAACTTCTATGATTCCTAAGGTTCAATTCTGTGATCAACCTGTTGATGGATGCTCAAGTCATGCCTTTGCAGTTAAATCATTTTTCACACATGGTAGAGAAGGCCACAGCTAACTCTCTTCCTATCTCATACATGATAGAAAAAGAGTTAAGCTGTGGCCTTCTCTATCTAGATGCCTATCGTACATATTAAAGTCCCGCACAAAGCCTAGGTAGATTATATAGGTAAAGCCACCCATATCTCCCTCTCTCCTCTAAGAGAACTAATGTCTTAAATTTTGTGTTTATGATTCCCAAGCCTATTTTTACTTTATATGAATATATATCTGTAGAATATATGATGTCAATTGTTCCTTTGGAGATCACCATTGTTTTGAAAGGTCATCATTTGGTGTGTGTGTGGGGGGGTGGCGGTATTGGGGATTGAACTTGGATTGAACCACCGAGCCACATCTCCAGCCCTATTTTGTATTTTATTTAAAGATAGTTCTGACTTGCTTAGTGCCTTGTTTTTGCTGAGGCTGGTTTTGCACTCACAATCCTCCTGCCTCAGTCTCCGGAGCTGCTGAAATCACAGGTGTGCACCACCATACCCCACTGGAAGGTCATCTTTGATTCACTTAATGCTAACTTAGTCATTTTAACAGCAGAACATATGAATATAGCATAATTTATCCTTTTTTAAAATGTTAACTTTTTTTTTCAAATTTCACTATAAACAATACTACATTAAATATTCTTGCACATGGCTCTCTGGAAAATATGCGAGGATGTTTTTAGGGCATATATCCAAGTGATATTGCTGGTTCATAGGATATGCATGTTTCATTCTTTTAAATGTATTTTGCTGAATTCCTTCAGATATAATTTTATATTTAATTTGTATCAATTTATATTTTAAGGCAGCGCTTGAGAATTCCCTACATTGTTTTACAACATCTTCACCAACAATTTGATATTGACTTTAAAAGCTTTACCAACTTTATAGGTGTGAATTACATGGTATTTTGATATTGACCCTATTGATGCCCATCATTGAAACACTTTTCCTCAACACCATTATTTTCTTTTCCTTTTTTTTTTTTTTTTTTGTGGTACAAAGGATTGAGCCCAGGGGTAATTAATCAATGAGCCACATTCCCAGCCCTTCTTAAATTTTGAGACAGGGTCTTGTTAAGTTGCTGAGGCTTTGAACTTGTGATCCTTGTCTTGGGCTCCCCAAGCTGCTGGAATTACAGGTGTGGGTTACTGCACCTGGCTTTTGCCTAGTTTTTTGACTATGATTCGTACTTTTTTTTTTTTTTTGGAGCAGTATTGTCCAGCCCATACCACACACAACTCATTCTTCAACTCACGTACCTCTTCATTTTCAATCTATGCTGAGCCTTAGCTGATGATATAAGCATCTTCATTTAGATGTCCCCAAAGCATCTAAAATTGTCTAAAATGGATCGAGAGATTCATTTTAGACAATTTTAGATTCCCCCTTAGTTTCTTCTTCCCACTTTGTTTCGAGGCAAAGCATTAAGCCAAAACTCTTGACATCAATGTCAACTCATTTCCTTCTTCATCTGTTAACCTCATCTGAGGAGTTAGCTTATGCAGTCCTACCTTTTTAAACAACTCCCATTTTCTTGCTTTTCATATTTGCAGTTGTTGTCCTAACTACTTTCTTTCTGGGGCATTCTATATTTTCTAGTTTTCAGAAGCAAACACTTTGCAGCTAATATACACCTGGGCTTAACTCCAGATGTTATCATTTATAAACTGTGATAAGTGGTAAGTTACTGTATTTCTTTGGCCCTTACATTTCCTTTTAATGGCAATACCACCTAACTCCTGTGGTGTTTTCCAAGAATTAAATTAAAGCTAAATGCCAAATGTCTGCCTGGCAAATAGTAAAGAGTTCAGAGAATGGATTATTTATTAGCCCAACTACAATGTCTCTAGATTAATCCTGGTGCCTCCTGTTCTGCTTCTTATCCATTGCTAGCAGCACCATTTCAAATGTGCACGGTCTTCAAATTCAACAACTGTCCTACATTTACAAAGATAAACCTAGCTTCTTTCACATCATCTCCCCCCACTCCAAGTACCGCTGATTCAACTCCACCACTGAGCTATATACACAGATCTTGTTTTTTAAATTTTGAAATAGGGTCTCACTAAATTGTTAGGCTGGCCTTAAACTTGCAATCCTCCTGTCTCAGTGCCACAATGCCAGGCTACATGCAGTCTCTACACTACCAGGCAAACACTCTCATCCTGAGTTCCACCTATCCTAGAATCATGGTTCCTTTCACAAGATTTATAATAGTGATTCATTCATTTATGGAAAATGCAGTCCTATAATCCCTATAGGGGAACAAATGGGCACTTGATTCGGGGTTATGGAATATGGATATATAGAATAATATATCTATCTACCTGTTCTTATTTAATATTTACCTCCTGATTCTGTTTTGCTCTGGTATTCATTCACTTAAAAACTCAAGGTCCTATCTATGGCAATTATAATTAAAAAGTTGTTTGAATGGAGTCATTACCATACATCTAATAAAACTTGAGAGGTGATTTTTTTCTCTACTATTGTCTCTGGTACAATAGTAACAGCATGAAAAGCATGGACTTTGAAACTACAAAAGCTCTTAACAAAATTAAAACCTACATTCTGCCGCTTAATGTAAAGCAAGTCAAACTTTAATATCTTTGCACTTCCACAGTTATTTACCCTTTGATCCCTTGGGAGGGGCAATCCAATAGTGTAAAATATTTCGGTAGTTCTCAATTTTGGATCCCTGGGGACAGAAAAGGTCAGAAGAAAAGGAAAGAGAGAAAAAGGAAGGCAGGCCAATCACCAACAGTGACTCCAGATCATATATATCAGAATCTTTGCTTGTGGGCCTGAGCATCATAGTTCCCTTAGGACTCTTAATTATAAGTGTCAAGTTTATGACTTAAAGGATTCAACCACCTAACCCAAATTGAAATCAGCCATGAATCGCAGGTATTGACTGGCTCTAAGTGTTCAGATAGAAATAGTGGATTCGTATCTTGGGTCTCTTTCTTTGTAATGATTAAAAGCAGAGATACCAGGCTATTAAAAATGTATTCTACATAGATGGTGTTACTAGTGCCCTGTTATTTGAAAGAAGAAAAACAGTGATGATCCTCACATAACTTAATTTCAATGGGCATGATGTTACCTGGGTGGCTGGTTGCTAAAGAAATGAAGGATGAGTAGATTCACTGCCAACCAATGCCACAAAGAACAGACAACAGAAAATTAGAGGTTCTCTAGGCATCTGCTTCCTACAAGACCAGTCACAACCATTTGTCTGAAAAACTATAGGAGGGGAAAAAAATTACATGTGACAAATATATTCTTAACATAAATAAAGTATAATGGCTCAGAGTATTTTGAGGAAATTCCTTAAGTTCAACAGAGGGACAAGAGGACGATAAACAGAAATACTATACACCGATTACAGATAAGGATAAAAAAATTTGTGAGACTTTGTAGGTGACCTGAAAGTTAACAGTACTTTATTGCTATTTTCTACAATCTGTAGAGCAATAATATTCACAGCAAGCTTAACAAGGATTTAAATATCTACTATGCACTGTCCTAGTCACTATCTTTATATCAGGTACCCAGTGTAAATCCTTAGGATTTCATACAACACATTAAAAATGGATTTACATGAGTCCGAACCAAAGTATTAATAATTTCACTTCATATTATAATTGGTCATTTTTCTCAAATAAAAAGCATCCTAGCAGGTGAATGGAAAAATGCTATGTTAAATGGAATGTCTGAAAAAACAGCCTCTTAAAAATTTTTAAGCCATAAAAAATCACAAGTGAAGGAGTTGGCTCATTCTTAGAGGTCCTTTTTAATGAACTTCTGGACAAATATTAACTATACAACTATGCTAAATACATTTTTAAAAATACTTCTATTAATTTTTTTCACTAAATGAATGAAGAATTAGTATTTAGTATTCCAGAGTTCAGAACTAAGAAGGAATAATGTAGAAGAGAGGGATGTTATTACCTACTTCTTTAAATGGCCATCTTTTTATTTTAAAAGTTAAGCAGTATGACTATTTGAAGGCAAATAAGCAGTTCATAAGGAAAGATGAGAGGTGGTAATTATTAAATAAAATTTTAGAAGCACACTTTACCCATTTGTGGTGAGGCATTAAGCACACACCATGGACCCAAACTTGTAAATCAAAATCAAAGTAAACAGACTGCAAATTTATAAAAGCTCAAAGTTACAATCTACCTATGGTAATCTGGGCTTGGAATGTTAGGGAGGTTTGTCTTAATGCACAGAATATAAATTTAATTAACATACTGAAAGCAAGCCATAGATCCAGAATATACTCTAAAAATAGATTTTTTTCTAAAATAATTTGTACTTATTGAAGCCAAGTTAAATATTTAGCAGCAGTGGAAATGTGTATATCACAGAAAAATTTCAAGCATATTTTCATCATAATCAATTCTTTTCAGTTAAAAAGAATTATACCACTTGTATGGAATAACACAAGACACTTAAACTACAGAAAAAGACCTAATTTTTAAAACAGTATGGTCTGTTAGTTTGCTTATACTTTTGGTATAAGTAGCCTTGAAACAAAGTCTATGTTTTGTTTTTGGCCAAAAGAATTCTATAAAGGACGCGGAAGACTTCCAATCTTGTCTATAGTTGACTAGTTAGTAATAAGTTCTAATATTATCTGAGTTTTTTCTTTCTTCTGGCAATAGTACCAAAACTGACAGTACTTAAAGGCACCTAAATAAACCAACAGTAGGAAACTTCCACTTCTTTCTTATACTATTCCCTCTCCTTTGGCTCATTTTTAATGTAATCATAAAGAGATATGTCCTAATGCAAATACCAGTTTGCTCTGGAATTTGTATATCTAGACAGTATATAAAAGACACTCTTCTGTGCTGCTAAAAATAGAGCATTACTTTCTCCAGAACCTCCTCATACTACAAATATTTTATTTCAAGATCCATCTCATAGGTTGCATGCTGAAAGTTAAAAGTGCAATTTGATAAATAATTTTCCAAAAATGTTTTATTGCTACAGGTTGAGAGATTTTTGAATGTCAAAATTGAAACAAAATTTAATGTTTTGGCATCCCATGTTACAACACAGTCATAGCCATTACATGGGATCTTGTTTTTAATTTAGACTTAGTAGCAGATTCAGCAACAGTTATTAAGAAACAGAATATTAAGAAACCTTATCTTGGGGCTGGGGTTGTGGCTCAGAGGTAGAGTGTCTGCCTAGTACGCATGAGGTACTGGGTTCGATCCTCAGCACCACATTAAAAAAAAAAAAGAAACCTTGCCTTAGAGAGAAAAAAAAAAGGCAGCAGCAGCATGAGCTAAAGTAGGAAGACTACACTACTTTCCACCAGAAAGTTCTTTGAATTTTCCTAATTTCAGAATTCAAGGCTGGCAATTTTGAAAGACAAGTATGTACTTACACAAGTATGTCTTGTATATTACCCATCTTTTTCATTTTTTAGATTTTCCCACACATGGAACACATGGCAGCTGAAATATTCCTAGAAACTGCACAGAAGAGAGATTTCCCTGAATTTATTGTAACCTACCTGAATCTGGACCGCACTGTTCTGACCTCTTCATAGTCAGTTTTTGTTTCACAGCTCTAATAAGGAACATACCACAGAGTACATGCAAACACTGAAAAACAGGGCCTGATACAGCCCACAGGAAAGCTCTTCACTAACATCGGCACTACATTTAGTCATGCCATGAAAGATCATACTTTATTGTTGCGCATAATAAATACAGAAAAAATGGTGAAAATGTATGACTCAGAACTATCTAATTAAAGCTGAGTAGATTAACCTAAGTCAAGATTTTAGTCTTCCAATGAGAAATGACAAAGAGTAACTGAATATAAAGAAAAATGAAAAGAACTTTACTTTCCTATGTTAATACAGGTCAAGGGACCCTTTCTTATCAAAAGGGTTGATAACACCAGTTCTTAGCAATAAACATAAGGCACTTGTTTAGATTACAACATCACTGCAATTTTTTCCACTTGTTTTCTAACCCTGTTTTTCCCCCACAGTATCATTGGAAATTAATGAATGAGGCAAATATGAGATGATTTAGTTGATACTTCTTAGAGCAAGACGGTACAGTACACAATATTTTAGGGGTGATGTCTGGACATAAAATGAACCCAGTCAAGGTCCTCTGACACCAGACAATGTATCCACTATCAAGTAAACCTGAAAGAAAATAAAAGATTTATTCAATAGTTTCCAGTAAAATCGGGTTGGAATACAATATACATGTTAGGAATTTAGATCCCCATGGGTGGCATCTGCATTTAGAGTTCTGAGTACTTTTCATTCTAAGACAATCTACATCATTTGAACATTGTCAAGACATATAGATGAATTTCATTTCAATATACAGTAGAGTTTAAACAGAATTCACACACATACCCCCTACATATGGCTGGTGCCTCCTCCAAACACCTCATTAGTGGCAGAGGTAGCACTAGTGTTCTTTCCCAACAATAAGAACTTCTGTTGCCACTCATAGGAGAAGTTGAAAAAAAAAAAAAAGTTTTTATTTTTTTGCCATCTGTTAAGATGTTCCTGAGACAGGGCCAGTCAATAAAACAAAACAAAGCACTGGAGTTCTGTTTGTAATTTTCTTTTTATCACTAAACTGTTAGACTGGGATGTGGAATGCAGGTCATGTACTATGAAAGAATCAATGAAACAATTAGGATTTCTGAAAATTCCCTTTAGAGTATACACTCTATATACTAAAAGTACTACAAAAAGTTCAATTATATACACAGCTGATTCATTTTACTTAATCTTATTTGCTCAGATCTTGCAAATGCAATGAGAATATTGAGCCTGAGGCTAGTTCTCAGTGTACAGGTTTGACATGTTTAAGGCTCATTTTTCCCAAAGTAGTTTTGTTTTCCTTTCAGAGTATGAGTTACATTCATAGTACCTGCCACCATCCCACCCTCAATGAAGCCTTAATGTTGGGGCACATTACACTTCATTACGGAACTTCCCTGACACCAGCATCAGCCCATTCTAAAAGCGCCCACTGCACTAGCTTGACAGTGCCCTACATGGCCTCTGGCTTGCACCTCTGTTTCCACCTGTGTATTTTCACAGAAGCCCAACACAGATTAGTGGAAATATTCACACAACTGTTTTTCAAAACAATTTATTGCATCATATTTGGTACCTTATGTTTGACAACAAAAAAGAAATTACATCTGTAACTGCAGGAAAAAGAAGCTGGTCTGTTATTGGAAAAAAAAAATCTTGGGCCCTTTAAAAATTACAAAGTCTTGGGCTTGCCTGAAACAACTGAGCAAGAAATATATTCTTAGAAATGTAGGGCTTCAAGTATTACAAACCTGTGACACTGTGGAAAAATTCCAGAGGTATCTAAACTGCAGCACTTTTTTTTTCTGCATATCGTGAACAAGGCCTGCTGAGGTTTTAACTATTAGTCTCTTGATCAGTCATAGAATGGTAGTCAGGAGTTCTGTCTGTAACTTCAAGCCATGGTGGATTTTCTTTTTTCACTCTTGGGTGAAAAATTCATGCTTGCTAATTAGTTGGTGCCACATCACAGTGCATTTGGTTCTTGCATTACAGTTTTAACAAGTTTGGCCAAAACAATGCTAAAAGGTTTGCATTGTTATTTTAGTTCTTCAAGTTTTAGTTAAAATTGAGATTGTTCCAACTGGTTCCTTCAGTTAAAAACTGTGGTACAAGAACACCAAACTGATCATGTACAGTGAATTTTGGAAACACAACAAGCGTATTGAACACCTCCTAGGTTTCTTATAATCCTGCTTGGTATCTATATGTCCCAGTTTCTACAACATCAAGCATCTGTTGTAGATTTCTCCGTAAATAGTGATTCACATTGCATACTTCCTATGGTCAGATTCAACCCCGTAACAAAATCAGTCAGATGCTAAAGCCCCAACAACTCTTTGTGCTCAGTGAAAGAATCCAGTGCTAAAACAGCATTTATGCTGTCTGAGATATAGTAAAATCTCACAAGACAAATTTAAAGTAATATTTCTGCCACACACCTGCTTTGTTAGCTGTAATAGCCTCCAGATTTTATATAAATTAGTTTAAAAACATGGTGGGTAGGTAGGAATAGGATAAGGTATCTTTTTTTTAATCCCTCAATTTTAGCAGCTTTTAATTTTTTAAGAAACTGAACCTATGTCCTGTAATGTTAGATATTTTATATATACTTTTTCAGCAGGATAAAAAACGTAAAACACTATTTGAAGGCAAGACCATTTACTCCTCTCATTCTGTGTAAGTTAGAGCAATGCAGCAGGTGCGTGACAAAAATATTATACACTAGATATGGTCCAAAATCATCCATTTTCTTGTTTAATGATGTTCAAATTTCATTGGCCAGTTCTTCGGTTTCTGCAGAACTATCTCCATTAACTGTGATCTTCATATCCTCTTCATATCCAGGAGGCATAAAAGCCAAAGCATAAGGGAAAAGCTTATGACAACTTGCTCTATAAGCTTCAGCAGCTTCTTTACAGTCTCCTAGGCTACCAACACACAAGGCTTCTAATACCTCCATACAAGTCTAAAGAGAGAAGAAAGGTCATGTTATAACTTGTTCAAAAATGGACTTTTTTTGTGAATTCATGAGACATTTTGACATTAACCGATTTCTAAAATAAAAAAAATAATAATTATTATTTAAAAGGGGGGGGCATACTAAAAAGGAAAAAATGTACTCCTGTGTACACATTCTATTAGAATGTTCTTCAAGGCCTTCAAAGTATTTCTTGCAAATTGCAGGGTTTATACAAAGAGCATAAATAGAGACAAATAAATGAACAAGGTCAGGACTAAGGTGAGGCAATGTATACAAGGTGCTGAATTTAAAGGAACACTCAGCAAGTGCATGACCCTTCACTTCATACCTACCCTAGCCCTCTGTATAAATGTCAAAATTTACAATGCCAATGCCAATTAACACATGAAAGCATTCTGAATATTTTGGAGGCTTATAGCCACCCAGCAAAATCAAACACTGATTTCTCAACTTTGTATTCCAATTAAGGAGCATCTTAAGGAATATCCACAAACCAAGCACAAACCAAGAAAAAAAAAAAAAAAACCAAGAAAACAAAACAATGATTCTTTCAATCACCCCCTAAGTCTGTTTCTTATATTTTTAAATGATTCATGCTGAGTTGCATTTCTCATGTTTTCTTTCTTTTATTTTTTTTTTAATTTTTTTAATATTTATTTTTTAGTTTTTAGCGGACACAACATCTTTATTTGTATGTGGTGCTGAGGATCAAACCCAGGCCACACGCATGCCAGGAAAGCACGCTACCGCTTGAGCCACATCCCCAGCCCCTTTCTTTATCTTTTCACTTAGAAAACACTACTTAGGGGGCTGGGGATGTGGCTCAAGTGGTAGCGTGCTTTCCTGGCATGTGTGTGGCCGGGGTTCGATCCTCAGCACCACATACAAACAAAGATGTTGGGTCTGCCAAAAACTAAAAAGTAAATATTAAAAAATTCTCTCTCTTAAAAAAAGAAAACACTACTTAGGCCAGGCACAGTGGTGCACACCTGTAATCTCAGCGACTTGGGAGGCTGAGGCAGAAGGATAACAAGTTTGAGCCTAGTCAGAGCAAGCTAGTGAGACCCTGTCTGAAAATAAAAAAATAAAAAGGGCTGCAGATATAGCTCAGTGGTAGAGCACTTCTGGGTTCAATTCCCAGTACCCAAAAGGGGGTGGGGGGGGGGGCTGGAAAACACTATTTAGTTTCTAGATAACATAGTACCCTATAAACTTTGCCAAGCTACCAGGTTCTTAAATCCAGGTTCTAATCTAAATGATGCATTAATTTGCAACCAAAAAGTTTAATTATTCCTTTTTATTTGTTATTAAATGAACATGAAACTATCATCAATAAAATTGTCTATCAGGCTGATTGTAACATGAGGCAGCTGTCCTTTGTTTTTAATTTAAACTGGAAGTAACATTTTGCCATATCCTCATAATATATATTTTGTTCTATTTAAGTTTTTTAACTTAGTTCCTGGTAAATAAATCATAAGTAGGTAATAATCTTCACTGAGACCACTGCTAACTCAGAGAAGGCGAATTAGTTGAAACCCCCAAATAACTATAGAATCTCTCTATAACTTTACAAAAACATATCTCTAAAATAGTTATTCCATCTTATAGATGTAAAACTCATTATGAAATGTCAGATACCCTGGTGCGTGCATGTGCTCACGCACGCACACACACACTCTCTCCTAAATAAATTTAAGATAAGCTGTTTCTGATACAAATTCATAATGGTTTAGAGAATATTATACATAAATAAAGAAAACAATTATTTCTCTTGGTGACTAGAGAAAAGGTAGTTAGGTTTTCTTACAAATTATTTCAAAACTCTTTACCTGGAGATTTCTGTTAGTGAGGGATTCATCAAGGGTTGTTGCCAATTCTATAGCTCGTTTCTGACTAGAAGGATCTAAATAATATACCATTTTGGCAGCTAAACGAGAGGAAAAAAGGAAATTTATTTTAAGGTAAAACCATTATCTTATCCTCTACTCAATCAAATATAAAATGCAGGATATAGGTGCACATAATGTATTATTACATATTAAAAATGGGAAGACACTGTAATTTAAAAAAAAACAAAAATCCTGAGAAACAGTATAACAGTCCAGAGTAGGAGAAGAGATTATAATACATTAGCAATAAAACACTATGTATTTGGAAATGTGCACAAGGAGATAAAGAAATACAAATATTCTAATCATACTTGCCTTTATGTGGTGAAACCATGGAAAGTTTTCTTTCTAAAATAAATATAAGGATTTGGTGGTGAAGGGAATACTTCATAAAATACAAGTGGGAGAGGGAGGTGAAGAGAGGCTACCAAATCTCCATGGTGTGAGACAAAAGCTGAATTCAGGTTTCCACAAAGGCAATAATAGCTGCTAGGCTTCTTAGCCAGGAATTTAAAAAGCATACCACACTAAAGCACTATCCACAAAGTCCCATAAAGTCCCGACCTTGGTTCTTGGACACAGACCTTTTACCCTTAGATTTTGTGAACTATGAGATGATTTCAGGTTTATCATTGCTAAATTTGATACCTACATAAGCATGAGAAATGGGATGAGGGTCACATGGAGAGAATCTGAAGAGCACAATGAGGGAAGAATGAGAAGAAAGCAAGCTCCACCTCCATTGTTATGTACATGTTTATATTCAATTATATTTGTTTGTTTGTAATGCCAATGGTGAACTAGGAGAAACAACTGATCTTGATTTAAGTTTAATTCTATAAAAACAAGCAAATTTAAGTTGCCTGTTTTTATAGAATTAAAATGTAACAGGCCTCCTCCCAGGGGCTGTCATAAGGAGAGTTTTGTTCCTGAGCTATCCCTTCCACCACGATATTCTGCCTCACCTCCGCAACCATGAGCTAAAATAAACTTTTCCTCTTCTAAGTTATTGGGTTGTTTTGGCTTTTTAAAAAAAAATTTTTTTTTAGTGTTGATGGACCTTTATTTATTTATTTATTTATTTATTTATTTATTTATTTATTTATTTATTTATTTATATGTGGTGCTGAGAATTGAACCCAGTGCCTCACACATGCTCAGCAAGTGCTCTACCACTGAGCTAAAACCCTAGCCCCTCTAAGTTGTTGTCACATATTTGGGTCACATAAATGAAAAGCTGACATTAACACAGAAATTGGTACAAAGAAGTAGGGTCATTGTTGTGACTAACCCATCAGTCTATGAAACTGCTTTGTAGGAACAATTTGAAAGTTTGGTGATGCAGGTGAGGGAAGCCATAGAATGCTGTAAGCACAGCTTAACGGGCAATTTTGGAGTGAGCTTTAAAGACCAGAATAGACATGCTCTTGAGGTTTCAGATGCAATAATTGTTAAATTTGGTGGAGGAAATTTCAAAGCAGCATAGCATGCAGGCAGTGGCATAGATACTGCTGAAGCTTTTAGCCATCTTCACTGTGAGAATTGGGAGCACAAAGCACAAAAGATTTGAAAGTCTTGCAGTTTGGCTAGGAAAGATGTGAAACTGGTACCAAGGAAAATGTGATTGCTGAAGAGAATACCACCACTAAAGAGAAGCTAGGTACTTAGCACAGACTAACAGGAAAGATGTCTTGAGGGCATGTCAGGAATTGACAAGACTCAAGTGTGTATAAGTGAAAGCTTGTTTGGAATATGTTACACCCAGGCTTCCTGAAAAGTGGTTTCCCCAGGATTCAATTCACCATGTTCAGCCACCCACGCACCCAAAGGCTTCATTCAGCAGCAGTGGCCCAAGGAGGCCCAGATATTGCCTGAGCAGGTAGTAGACCTTGACATCATCCACATGCTGCTGGTTCTGCAGGAAGACAGGATGCTGCTACAAAGGGTCATAGAGGCTTCCCACTCAGATTCAAAGGAAGGCCTGGGGGCTCAGGCCAGTGTAGCAGAGGCAGAATCCCTGTAGGCATCCTAACAGAGTGATGTGTGAGGCTTAGAAAAAAAAGCCAAAGCTGAGGTAAGGATCCCTGGGATTAAAAGAGACCAAGAAGGCTGGGATGTCTGCTGAGGAAAGTTGAAGAAAGTGAGCACAGGCCAAGAGAGAGGCCATATGTGCTACAATGAACCAGGCTACAGGGATGGGACTGTCCAAACCTTCTGGAGATCATATGTCACCACCATGTGTCCCAGATACCAGATATGGAGCTACAGGACATCTGTGTTTCAGTCTTGCTTTGCCCTATCCCTTCTTTCTACACCTCTATGCCTTTCATTAGGAACAGAAATGTTTACTTTGTGCCACTATATATCAGATGCATGTAACTTTGCTTTCTATCTTACAGGGGCCCACAGACAAGAGTTTACCTTGAGTCTCAGAGGAAACATTGGACTTGGACTTCTGGGCAATGCTGAAACTGTTAAGACTATGGGAATTCCTAAAGATGAATTGAATATATTTTGCAATGTGAAATGGACATGAACTTTTGGGGCCCTGGAGCAGGATGTTAGTTTGAATCTGGGAATATCCCCTGCAAAAATCTCATGTTTTGAAAGCATGATCCCCAATGCAGAAATGTTCAGATGTGAATGATTAGATTATGAGAGCTGTGAGACCTCATAGGTGGATTAATCCATCTGATGAAGTAATAATTTCAATGGACTACTGGGTGTTAACTGCAGACTGGTGGAGTGTGGCTGAAAATAGCAGGTCACTGGGGGCATGATCTTGGAGATTATATTTTATTCCTGGCTCAGACCACACATGTTCTGTTGTGAGGTGACAACTTCCCTTCACCATGATGTTCTGCCTCAGCTCAGGCCCAGGGCAATGGAGCCAGCTGACCATGGACTGAGACCTCTGAAATCATGAACCCAATATAAACTTTTTCTCCTAATTTGTTCTTGTTAGGTATTTTGTCAAAACAAGAAAAAGCTGACTACACAAATCTCTCTTCTTAATACCCAGCTAACTCTTACACCCCACACCCCCTTATAGATACAGCCAGATCTCACCTCCTCCTCACATCTACATCTCTTCAACAGGACTAACACCTGTGCATGCCTCTAACATTTTTCTATATGGAATTCTGTAAACATTACTATTAGGTCTGATAAAAATAAAACATGTTCTCTTTTTTTTAAAAAAAAATGCATATTCCCTCTTCTAAGCTTAACTTATCATTGTTCCATTAAAATACTGAAGTTGTTTTAGAAAGCTGAAAAAAGACAAAGTAAGGTGATTACCTGATAATCTGTGAGGCAATGAATCAGAATTCCTTTTCAGAAAAGTTTCATTAAAATTCTTTGGATTCGTTGCTCCAAAAAGACGATTCATTTCTTGTTTTAATACTGTTCTAACTGTATCAGGTAAATCTTTACTTTCACACACTGTTGAATAAAAGTAAACTCTCTTAGCATTTAGATACTTTGATAAAGTTTTTAGTACTTAAATTATCTACTTGATGAGATCAATGAAACAGCCATTATACACAAATACCAACACCTACGGATAATTCAACATCTAAAGAGCTTACCTACAAAAATTTAAATGATATGTAGTATTATTTTCTTACTCTTTCCTTCCATATCCACGTAAATTTATCAATTAAAACAAAAATAAAAACATGGTTGACTTCAGTAACCTTTATCTCAAGGAACTATATGAACTGAGCTATTTATAAAAAGCTCTTTAAGAACCACCAAAGCATTTTCCTATAATAAATACACTGGAGTCATCATATTCTCATTGGACTTTGGAAGTGAAAAAGTAGACCCCAATCTCTCTAGACTAAATCCAAGTTATGCTTTGTTTCATTGTTATTTTGGTACAGTCTGGAGCTTTATAGCTAGACAGACCTGGGTATGGATCTAGGCTTGAATAAGTCATAACCTCCCTGAATCTATTTACTGATATATAAAATGGGGAAACAGCTAACCTAGAAAAACTGCAGGAAGAAAAAGCTATGTATAAAAATGCTAATTGGTGTGTAATAAATTGTAATTACTATTTTTATCACAGTCTGAAAAGAATAAGTAGATTTTCATTATGGCTAAGAACTAATGTGGTGGCTTCCAAATTTTGACTTGCAATTATTTATCTGTACTGGGACAAATATACATTCCATATCCATAGTATGTGTAATACATGCTGGCATTTTCTGTAATGTCCTATTTGAGGTTTTCAAATGCTAGTCATGTTCCACTGATAACCGATCTCATTGTTCCACTAATGGATCATGACCCTAAAAGTTCTAACGCTAAACTCTGAGGGGGTAAACATCTAAGTTAACTATTCTACACAAAATTATTAATTGAATAATTCATTCATATGCCCTTTGTTGGTTAACAGCACCTTTTTCTATTGTACTATAGAATTGGATGGCTCAAATAAATGAGCTACTAAAAAGTTTAGTTTAATCTTCAATGCCACTGTACTTTCAAATTTGTTTTGGCAATTTATCAATACTTGTTTCTTAAGGAAGAAACAAGTTGTTTTTGTTTATTTGTTTGTTTTTTAAAGGTTCTGAATTTATTAGAACAGCAAGGAAATAACAGGTTTAGACTATACTACAAATAGAGCTCAAACTGCTCATAAATAGCAACTGGGCTTACTTGGGGGTAGAAAGAAGGGAAATTCTTCAGACTACTGCACAAGGACACAGACTCCTCACCCTAAACAAAGTATTAAAGAGTAAACAGGAAAATTTCTGGTAAGACAGAAAACAGAAAAATCCACATACTAAATAACATGTCATAATGACTTAACACATCCCTTAGGGTTAAGCATGCATTTGTAGGAAGCAAACAATGCTTTCCATAGAAAGAAAAGTTGTCAAAATAGGTTAGGGCCAATTAAAATGAACATTACCTCAAAAATTACAGATCTTGTATAAAACACAAATTATTTCCAGGGACCTTGGTGGTATACCTAAAATGTTTTTGGAAACTACATAAATATAAAGGGGAGGGGCGCTTTATAATTTTTGTTACCTATATTAGTTTATTTCCCTCAGACTAATATCCCCAGAAAAACCAAAACTGCTAAAGAAAAGAATCCTACAAAAGTAAAAACAACCTATAAATACACATGTAACAAATCATATACACATAAACTTCCATTCTTACTAATAGTTGCTTATGAAACCATACTTCATTTACAATTTTACAAAAATTCACTTTTTAAAAAAATTTTTTTTTAGTTGTAGATGGACACAATACCTTTATTTATTTATCTTTATGTGGTGCTGAGGATCGAACCCAGTGCCTCACATATGCTAGGCAAGTGTTCTACCACTGAGCTACAACCCCAGCCCCACAAAAATTCATTTTTAAAAAATCATATAGATTTTAAGTGTAACTTCCAGGAAGATAGCAACAACCTCCCCCGCCCACCACCACCACCACTATAAGAAATGCCTTACGAAATTCCTTTCTTTCTTTTCCCCTTGGTACTATGGACTCAACTTAGGAGTTCCCTACCACTGAGCTATATCCTCAGCCCTTTGCTTTTGTTTAACTGTTAAGTCAGGGCCTCACCAAGTTGCTCAGGCTGGCCTCAAAGTTGGAATCTTCTGCTTCAACCTCCCTAGTTGCTAGGACCACAGGCTTGCATCACCATTTCTGGCTGGCCCATGGAATTCTAAGAAAGGAGCAATATCTAGGCTAGGGCTGTAGCTCAGTGGCAGAGCTCCTGTCTTACACTTCTGAAGCACTGGGTTCCATCCTCATTGCCACATAAAAATAAATAAAGATACGGTGTCCATCTACGACTAAAAAAAATATTAAAAAGAAAAAAAGAAAGGAGCAATGTCACATGGGACAGGTTTATTAGAGGACCTATTGCTGCTAAAGACTAGTGGGCAAACCAGGTGCAGTGGCGCAGTCCTGTAATCCCAGTGGCTCTGGAGGCTGAGACAGGAGAATTCAGAGTTCAAAGTAAGCCTTAGCAATAGCGAGATGCTAAGCAACTCAATGAAACCCTGTTTCTAAATAAAATACAAAATAGGGGATGTGGCTCTGTGGTTGAGTGACCACGAGTTCAATCTCTGTTCCAAAAAAAAGGAGTAAATAAGTCACATGAATCAAAGAACAATAACTGAGGAGAGGTTGGCTGGGGGTGAAACAACAAAATTTCTTCTAAGGGGTCTCTGATTTGGATCCTATTATATCTTAAAACTAAAACAGTGTTTGGTTCAAGCTATTAGTTTATCAGCAGACAGAATTAATTAAGTAATCATCAATGATTATAAGTTCCACTAAAAGGCAAATCTAAGCAAAAGGAGTTGCCTTAAGTTACCAGGCCAGCTGTCATTATTAAAAGTTTGAGCTGGGTGCAATGGTACACATATCTGTAATCCCAGGGCTCAGAGGCTGAGGCAAAGGATGCCGAGTTCAAAGCCACCCTCAGCAAAAGTGAGGCGCTAAACAATTCAATGAGACCCTGTCTCTAAATAAAATATAAAATAGGGCTGGGGATGTGGCTTAGTGGTCAAGTGCCTGTGAGTTCAAATCCCTAATAGCCGCCCCCCGCCAAAAAAAGTTTGGGTTGAAAAAATGCTCATATTTTCAAACCATGGGTTACTAGCTTGTAGGACAATCTACTAAATGATTACCACTGATACAGCAAAATAAATGAGAATATTAAACAGAATTAAATAAAATGATAAAAGATCAAAGGACATTTGAGATGATACACAAATACAGAAGAAAAGTAATCTTGGCAGATAAAAAATGAGGCGGTACAAATGAGAAAGAAAAGAGATATAAAGTTCATTGTGGAGCCAGATAGCCAAATAGTACTAATTTTTAAAGTATTTAAGAGAATATAAACCTGTTTAAAAAAAAAAAAACTAGACAAACTGAATATTAATATATAAACTTCTGTCTTTTACTTAGTACTGGTCAAAAATGTAATTAAAGTTGCTTAACTTTACAATAGTAACCTGGAGGTGGGGCACATGCCTGTGATCCCAGTTTCAAGAGGTTGAGGCAGAAGGATCCCAAGTTTAAGGCCACCCTGAGCAACTTGGTAAGACCCTTGGTAATTTATCCAGATCCTAACTCAAAATAAAAAGAGCTAAGAAGGTAACTCAGTTGTAAAGCACTCCTGGGTTTGATCCCCAGTACCATAAATAGAAATATAAATAAATATTTGATAAAATATACATTCACTTCAAGAAAATTTTACAACTAATAAAATAGTTATGTACTCTGGTTTTTTTCTTCCATACTCCCCAGAAAACTGTGCTCATGTGTACAGTTATCTTTGTAAAGGAATTATAGCCAATACTTAACACGAAAAATGTATTCCTGAAAAGTTACCTCTAAATCAAAGTACTAAGTATATTACTTAAAGATATCTTGGGGCATAATAAAAATGCCCCTACTATCTTATATACTATAATTTCACAAATATTCACTCTTCTTCTTAACAAAGGGAATGATAAACAGACTACCCAAATTCTTAAAGGTCTTTTAAGAGATAGCACATCTCTGTCACTACAAATAATCACTGCCTATATTCAAAATAAGGATTACTTTGTAAAGTCTCTTTGTAACAGTGACTTCAGCTGCACACCTAGAGCAATAACATAGCACAGATATGCAATAATTTTAACTACTTATTAATAATTCTAAGTCCATATGCATTTTAATTTTCTGAAATAATCTGTAGAAAGAGAAGTCATGTCAATCAACCTACACTACTACAAGCAAAATCATTTAAATGTGTAACATTTTGGGGGGAGTTGGGGTGGGTACAGGGGATTGAACTCAGGGGCACTCAACCACTGAACATCTCCAGCCCTATTTTGCATTTTATTTAAAGACAGGGTCTCACCGAGTCGCTCAGCACCTCGCTTTTGCTGAGGCTGGCTTTGAACTCACATTCCTCCTGCCTCAGCCAGTGGATTACAGGCACACACCACCATACTTGGCTAAATATGTAACTTTCAATGCATTATTTAAAAAGAAAGTCTCAAGCTTAGAAGGATTTCCATCCTATTAACTCTAACCTTAATTTCTGATTCATGATTTTAAGAATTTTGCTGTTGGGACTGCGGGGGTAGGGCAACAGTCCTGGGGATTGAACCCAAGGACCTTTTACCACTGAGTGAGCTATAATCCCAGCCCTTTTCATTTTTTATTTAAAGACAATCTCACTAAATTGCCCAGGTTGACTTCAAACTTATGATTCTCCTGCTTCAGCCTCCCCTGTTGCTGGGATTATACACGTATGCCATCGTATCCAGCTTTAAAGTTCTTTATTAGCAACCCAAAAAGACTAAAAAGGAAGTGTCTTTATTTTCCCTAAAATACAGAAATTCTTTCATTTTCTAACATGTTATCTATAATATTATAACTGATAAATTTTTAAAATTGAGAACATTTTTATAATTCCATTTCTAAAAAGGTTTTATTTTTTAAAACCATGAAAATAAAAAATTTAACCTTTACCTTATCTGTTTTTATGTGATGCTGAGGCTCAAACCCAGTGACTCACTTGTGCTAGGTAAGGGCTCTACCATTGAACTACAACCCCAGCCCTCATAAATATAAATATAATTTTAATAAAGCTTTACTTCTGCTTGGAAGTCAAAATAAATTTAGCTCCTTTTAAAATTTGTGTTGGGGATGGTGGGGGTGCGGGAAGGGGCATTGTGTTGCTGGGGATTGAACCAGGGCTTGCGCAAGCTAAGCATCCAGTTCATCACTGACCTAGACCTCAGTCCAAATTCAGCATCTTTTTAAAATGTGATTGAAATGCTTGGTTTAATTTCATCACTTTTAAACAAATGTATGGAGCCGGGTATGAGAGCAAATTTAATATTATTTTCAAACTCTGTATATTGTTCTGTTCTCCTTTTTAGTTACTTAAAAACCAAAACCGAAATCCAAAAGGTTTTGAGCACTGACAAATTACCACAAATGGAAAATTTCGTATCTGTCTTGTCTGACAAGTCACAAAACACAATTGCACTAAAAATACTGTATAAAATTTTCTTCAGGCTAATGAGTTGTATATAAAATACAAATAAATTTTATGTTAGACTTGGGCCCCGTCCCCAAGATACCTCAATTTATGTACAAGCAAATTCCTCAGAATGAAAAAAATCCAAAAACTGAAACCCTTATGGTCCTGAGCATTTCAGATAAAAGATACTTAACCACAGAGAAAGAACAAATGGCTATAGTCCCTATTTCATTACTAAGTAGTTATTTTACCTAGAATTAATTATTTAATCTTTTAGGGTTCCAGATTTCTTAAGTATAAAACAAGAGATAATTAGGGGGGGGGGACCTACTTTTGGGTTTATAAAATTCCATGGTTCTATTTCACACTAAAATGAACGTACTGATCTGACTGTCAAAATATTTCAAGGGCACAGATGATCATGTTTGAAGTAACAAAACAATCTATGACTTAATTGTGCTAAGGAAACCTAATTCTTACAAATTGAAGTCTTTAAGAGATAATAAGGAGAAAACTAATCAATTTAAAAGAGAACCTTCAATTTTAAAACAATTTAGTAAGGTACTTTATATAATGAAACATAATTTAACACTTCAACTTATGTGACTTTTTTTTTTTTTTTAACAACCAAAATGAGTCTCAAATACCTGGGCTAAAAAACAATGTCCAAATCAGATAACATCTGTAGCTCTAAAATAAATGCCTTTATTACGAAGAAAAGTGCCCTGCTTTCCCCTCAGCTAACTTAATATACAAAAGTTTTTAAATGACTGAATTTATGATAATCTTATACAGATTACTTACACAGAAAATATCAACTACTATAATCAAACATTTTAGTAATGGAAAATAAAAACATACCAGTACTAAAGAGTCGAATCATACACTCATGAAGCCAGGGATGACTAGAATCAATAGCAAACGCCCTTTTTACTGATTGTAGCATCAAAAGAAATTTTTCTGTAAAAAAGAAAAAGATATGTTTTGAACATCTGATAAATTGCCTCCTGTGGGGAGCCAAGACCTTACAAACTGAAAAAATGAATTTAGACTCCATCACAACTGAACTGACTAAAGCAAACAATTTTTCTTCAATTAGCAACATATTTTTCATACAATATTAAGAAAAAGGTTTTACAAAATAGAGAAAACCTTCACAGCATTTAGAAATATTTGAATTAATGCCATATAAACAAAGAAAGAAAATTTGAAGCTATTTCCTAATTTTCTTTAATCAAAATAAAGAAATGTATGTACGTCCTTCTTTTGATCTATTAATTTATTAATGATTCCCCTTCTACCTGACTATTCCTTTCCTTTCCTGATTTCTCTGCCACCTCTATAGGTTAGAGATCACCTTGGTTATATTTTCAGTCAATTTCTAATTTTTCCCTATGAGGTGCCCATTCTCAACTTCTATCTTTCCCAAGCTTCAGTAGCCTTTCCACCTATTAAATGGAAATCTTCACTTGAATACTCAGCCTACTTTCATGTCGTCTTTATAATCATTTTTTTGTAGAGACTTCTTTAATTGGTACCATTTCCCAAAGTACAAAACTCCAAGTTCTTCTGACAATTCTTTTTCCGTTCCCCACAATACTCAGGAAGCTTAAAACACAGCCCTGCTCTGTCATTACACATTTCATACTACTACAGTGGATTCCAAATATTGGTTCCTTTTCTGAGGTCAGCACGCAGCCAAGAAACTGTGTGAGGGCTTTAGATTACCCCTCCCCACTTTAAGCAGAGCAGCTTTTGTACTTTATATTTTGGAGTTCCATCTGATAACCCCCGGCTTTTTTTTTTTTTTTGGTACCAGGGGTTGAACTCAGAGGTGCTTAACCCCTGAACCACATCCCCAGCCCTTTTTAATTTAGAGATAGGGTCTCATTAAGTTGCTTACGGCCTTGCTAAGTTGCTGAGACTATCCTCAAACTTGTTATCCTCCTGCCTTAGCCTCCTGAGTTGCTGGAATAATATGCATACTCCACTGTGCTCAGCACATCTAAGAACATTTATAAAGAGGAGAGCTGTATTAAATGCTAAAAGTTTGAATATTGCTATTTATTAAATTTATTTTCTAATTTATAATCACTATGAAAAATAGAAAATATAGTAAAAAATATATTTGGAAAATCAAAATTTTTATCAAGAGACCATATCTATTATCTTTTGATTTCTTCTCTGTTTCTTCCAATCAATAGTAAGTTTTCTATATCCTATTTCAAAACTGTATTATGCCTGGGCAAGTGGCACATGCCTGCAATCCCAACAACTCAGCGAGACCCTGTCTCAAAATAAAATATAAAAAGAGCTGGGGATATGACTCAGCGGTTAAACACCCCTGAGTTCAATCCTCAGGACAAAAAAAAAAAAATCTGTTATCATGTAGCAACTTTTCCCCAAGAACTTAATTAAAAAAAATTAAAATTAAAATTAGATGTCTAATAAATTGCCCAGGCTGGCCTCCAATTTCTGGGTTCAAGTGAGCCTCTTGTGCCAGCCTTCCAAGTAGCAGGGACATAAAAAGGCATACCCTGTCAAGCCTGGCTTTTCAACAATTTACTTTTCTGATATAACAACCTCCTGTCTTCATTAACAAAAGTTCTTCTTTAAAATGCATCACCTTGAGATATATTTAATTGCCGCAGTCTGGCTAGGCACAAAATCACGAGCCACTCAAGCAGGAACAAACTTTATTTTTTGAAACTGCCGCCAATGTTCTGTATGCCCCAGGAAGAGAACCCCCAGAGGAAGTTCTTCCTCCGGAACTCCCTCCTACTGTACTTCCACAACCAATGGGAACTCTCCAGGAGTCCTGTAGCAGGCCAAGGTGAACAGCAGGAGTCCAATATCCATATGAATGCAAATCTTAACATAATCATATCATCTCAATGGCTAGCTGGAGTCACCTTTCAACCAAAAATGCCATGCATCATATACTTGGCTGACTCTTAGCATTTAATAGCTTCTTCCAATGGAGTTTTTAATGAAGCAGTTGGATTACATCAATTCTGTACAATAAAACCCTATTATCTACTGTATATAGTCTCAGCATTCTGAGTCTAAAAACCAGGACCCTTATCTTTTACCTTGCTCCAAAGCTATATAGACAACATCAACATATTCATACACTCCTGTGTTTTCTTAATGGGTACTCTTCCCTTCTATGTATCTTTCACTTTGAACACGATTCATCCTTTAAGATCCAACCCCAAATATCTTCTATTTATAACAATAGCTAATAACAGGTAACATTTATTTGATGCTTACTATGGGATAAACACTATTCTGAGCATTATATACAATAGCTGATTTTACCCAATCATCAGCTATTTCACTGAACCACATATTTGACCTTAAACCTAGTTTATCTATATTATCTATTGTTGATTTTAATGTCTTCGTAATGGTAACTATATCATTGTCATTCCCCACAACATCCTGCACATGGATGGCATTTCTGTAAGGATGCTACAATCATTTGTCCAAAAAAAGCCTACAAAGGTAAAGCTATCTAAAGTGTGTCTCTATACCTAAGAAAAACAGTGATCAGTTTTATCAGGGCCACAACAAGGTAAATGCCTACCTTTCCTAAAGTAAATTTCAAAGGCAAAAAGATGAGTTTCTATCTTGTTCTTCACCAAGTTCTTCAATGGTGTTAAGAATTTAATAGCTTCTTCCAATGGAGTTTCAACCTAACAAAAATAAAAGATATTATACAAATGTAAAAAAAGATTCTTGGAGAATGAGACTTTATTCTGTTAAAAATATGGGGGTGGGGGGAGAACCTCACTTACCAATCACCCAGAAATATACGGTCATATTTTAACTTCCCATAATCTAAACAAAGGAGATTCTGAACTCTACAACTGTGTGTGTGTGTGAGTACTAGGGATCAAACCCAGGGTCTCACGCATGCTAGCAAAGTATTCTACTTTAACTCTAGAACTCTTGCTGATTTTTAACTACAGATGTCGTATTATCTCTAGATAGAAACTATCAAAAAATAAGTGGATAGGGCTGGGGTTGTAGCTCAGCGGTAGAGCGCTTGCCTAGCATGGGCGGGACCCAGGTTCCATCCTCAGCACCACATAAAAATAAAGGCATTGTGTTGTGTCCACCTACACATAAAAAAATAAATATTAAAAAAAAGAAGTGGATAAAATAGAAGAACCAGGGAAAAACAACAGCCAAAAGAAAAAAGACAATGGATGTAAAATAGCATCAAAAGAAAAGGAGTATGAAGAAAATTGTCAGCAACATTACAGAATAAGTAAATGTTCTTTATAATCAAGATATTCAGAAGAGTATACTATCCATGCTGTCTTGCTTTGTTTTACTACAAATTCTATAGAAAAATCACTTTATTTACATGCCATACTAATGGAGATGAAATCTAAAGACTTTATACAATTCTGCCCCTACCATCCATTACTAATCACATAAATGCCATGTTCATGTAATCATTACTAAGCAGGTGTAATATTTACCTCATGATCATGCTACTGTTATATTCCCAGACTGAGTATAAAGACAAGTTAATTCCTGCACACTGGGGTGGGATGGAGAACAATGTCATATTTATCAGACTAAATTCTTCTCTCAAAGAAGCAGTAACAATTTACTCTCAATGGAAAATGGATTTGCCATTATCTATCCAACAGGCTTCTGCCAATAGAATATCTGTGGTTTTACCAATATAAGTTCTCACCAAGGAAATTACTCCACAGAATTAAAACAAATTTAGCAATAAAGTAATCTCTCTGGGATTCACCCTGGCTTTTCATGTAGAGCAGTCAGCCTTATAGGACAGTAAGGCTATCCATTAAAACCCCAGCTACCATTGCTGAATGGTGTTATTTTGAAGGATACGTGTTCCAAACCAGAAACAAATTTTATATATGGAACTGTCTCTCTAATAACTACAGAGTCCAGAACCAAAGGGTAGACGAGAAAATGTGGTCCTTATACATGTGCTTTTCTCGCACAGTTTTAAATATTTCGCTTCTTGTTCCCATGATACTATATTCTATTGGGTTTCAATTTGTGAAACACAGGGAAGAAAATGTTTCTTCCCTGGAAAGGCAAAGAATGAAAACTGAAAATGCCAATCAGTTCTAACAAATTTTTCATGTACGTGGGGGTACAGTCTGAAATGAGGGCCAGTATGTTAACCAGGATCATTTACTCTCAGGGTGATAGAACTACTATTAAAAATAGAAAACAGAGGCTGGGGTTGTGGCTCAGTGGTAGCACACTTGCCTGGCATTGGGTTCGAATCTTGGCACCACAAACAAATAAATAAAGGTCCATCAACAACTTTAAAATATTAAAAAAAAAAAAAAAAGATGAAAAACAACAAGGAACAGAGGAAGGTAAATCTATACAAGCATCAGTATGTAGTAAAATCAAGCAATTGAGAGGGAGAAAACAAATTATGTCTGTAATTCTAATAAATAAGAACATATGTCTCCAAAGGAGACCTGGCTGGGGTCTGTTGTTCCCACATACAGTCTCAGTTTCTGTGCGTCTTTCACAGGGAAGATTTCATCAGGTCAAATTTAATTGTTTAAATATACATACCCAATCACAACAAAACTATATTCCATCTTTAAACACACATATTAAGTACAGGGTTATACATAAATGAAAACATACAAACAAGAATGAGCTTCTAAAATTGGTGCTTAAGAGGAAAAAAAGTAGTCAAAAGATTAAAAAAAGGGCAGGGGCTGTAGTTCAGTGGTAGAAAGCTTGCCTAGCACTGGGTTTGATCCTCAAGTAAAATAAAGGCATTCTGTCCATCTACAACTACAAAAAAATTTTTTTAAAAAGATAAAAAATAATATTAGTTGCATATGTGTATGAAAACAGTGTCTTTAAGTACCAAAAATCACAATCACTATAGGAAGACTGCTGCACATAAGAACTGAGACAGATTTAACGAACAGCAGTTGTGCCTTCCTCCTGTTCAACTAGGGTCCCATGTTCACTGAGTCAAATACTGGATAGAGTTGCAAATGTTATGCATATTCTTCTATGTCACTCTTTGAAAAAAAATAATAATTAAATAAATAAATAATACTGCACGCAGTTGCAAAGACTTAAATTCACCAAAGACTACAGTGTACTTGATTGGCAATTTAGGACATCTTTTGCAAAGACACTCTTCATCATATACAATTTTTAAATTTACAAAGTGACTTGAAATCCCATGTCAAGACATGTTGTACAGTAGTCTCTATTCACTACTCTCACAGCATAGCAACAAAATGTTTAAAATGATTAAACTCTACAAAGGAAGATGTAAAAAGGAACATAAGATGGGTAGTACATGAGAGAATTCAGAAATACCAACTACTGAGCTGGGGTTGTGGCTCAGCGGTAGAGCATTTGCCTAGTACAAGTGAGGCCCTGGGTTCGATCCTCAGCACCACATAAAACTCATTAACTAAATCCCTTCTCAATTCTTCCTTTCTTCTTTTTAAATGATATTTCTTCTGGGCTGGGGTGATGGCTCAGCAGTAGAATGCTCACCTAGCACGTGCAAAGTGCTGGGTTCAATCCTCAACACCACATAAAAATAAATAAAACAAAGGTACTGTGTCCAATTACAACTAAAATAATAAATAAATAAATAGGTAGATAGATGAATGAATGAATAATATAGCTGCTAACATATAAAATAAAATGAAAGCATTTTTATGTTATCATGAACCGGTGACACAATTTGCCACATGGAACAATACTGAAATATAGGACCAGATAAAAAAAGCTAAACCCAGATACAGCAAGCAATTTTTAAAATAGCCTACAATGCCACTCCTTGTTATGGTAGCTTAGAGTAATCTGACACTGCTACCACAATGGGGTATGGATGCTATTAGGCTAATTTTCTCCAAAATGCCTGTTCTATGTGCATAACAGGCAAGAATACACTCCTTCCAAACAAAGCCATCAAAAACATATTCTATAGGTATTTTGTTCTGACATGCCTAGATACAAAAAAACTTTCATTTTACCACTTGTAAAGACCCTAGATGCTCTACATATATATTTTCTCACGTCCTAGTAAGGACTTATTGCCATTTTACAGATGAGAATACCATCAGAAAGATTTGATGAAGTATCCAAGGGCACACAGTAGAAGTATAAGAGCTGATATCTGGACCCAGATCACAATGACTCAAAAGTGATAACTTTTTCCACCATACCAACCACACTAATTACTCTGGACCTAGGTTCATTATTTCAAGTTTTAAAAATGAAATATGATTTTTAAAATATATATACACATATATTTATTAATGAGAGAAAGTTAAAAAATGAACATGATTTTTGTCTCTAATATTGATAACATTGGGCAAATAAGACAGTATAAAAGTGACAACAGCTGGCCATCAAATTTCACTCAATTGTGAAAAAATCTATTACTAATTACCTTGGCCAGTTTCTCTGGGATAAGTTCTTCTTTTGGCCCTCCAATTTCCTCATCATCATCATCCTTCTTCTTTTTCTGATTTCTCTGCTGCTTTTCTTTTTCTGCATTTTTCTTCTCCTCTTCTATCTGGGCTTTTTTTTGAGCTCTTCTTTGTTTGTTACGTAGCTTCTTTAGCTCTTTATCAGACATGTTCGCTATAGGCAGTAAGTGTTAATGAAATTAAAAGCATGTTAATCAGACTAATAATTATCAACCTATACTTTTTACTATTCCCAAACTCCTATAAAAGAATGCAACACATGTAAATGTGCCTACATACACCTAGCCTTTTTATGGTTCCACGTAATATAGCAAAAACAAGTAACCTCTTCAGAATTTTTTTTTTTAACTACATGGGTTATACATATACAACAAGGCAAAGCACACCAGTTCCTCCAGCAATAATAAACTATTTGCAATTCTTGAACATAAAAGAGTTGTTGCAGCTATCTCTATGGCTTTATTATATTGTACTCTGCTATATTATACTCTGCTTTGTATTATACTTCATATATTCTGCTCATCACAATATCTTATACATTGTCTCTTTATAGATGTGGGCTCCTTGGGGATGAGATGCCACTTTACTCATACTCTATATATTCTCAAGGCCTAGCAGCAAGTTGAGCATACAGAAAACACTCAAAAGATTTGTTAAGACAGAATAAATGAATAACTTTATGATAACTTAAATTTTTACACTGAAAATTCATAATCTCTCTACAGGTACAAAGTTCAGAATGTCCAAAGGAATAATAAAACACGGACAAATAAATATAGTAAAGTGAAAAATGTATATTGTTTAGATTTCATGCAACAAATGTGAAAACTACATGCTCAGTGTTTATTTGGTTAACACTTGTTAATACTGAAAAATTTCATTCCAAAAGATACTACACTGATTTCAAATTATGCCTACAAAATTCTTTCCTTCAAAATGCAGAGACTATGGGACTGGGGTTGTGGCTCACTGGTAGAGCACTTGCCTTGCATGGGTGAGGCACTGGGTTCGATTCTCAGTACTACATATAAATAAATAAAATAAAGGAACATCAACAACTAATAAATTCTTTTTTTTAAATTTTTTTAAATGCAGAGCCTATTTCCTTCCCCTCACTTGGACATAGGTTTTACAATAATGATTCACTTATAAGAAGAATGTACTAGAAATGAAGGTATGTAATAACCTAAGATTAAAAAAAAAAAAAAGCACTCTAAATCTTCCTTGTTTGTGCATCACTCCAAGGAAGCCAGCTGCCATGTGGTAAGTAAGCCCAATCTACCTTATAGAAAGACACAGTGGCCAAGAACTGAAGACTACAAGAGTAAGCTAGGCTGGGAGCAGGTCTTCCAACCCAACTCAATCCTTAACTGATCTGGCTAACATCTTGACTTCAATCTCCTTAATATTAGACCCTGATTCTTCAGAGCCATATGGCTAATGTGACTTCTGAATTCCTGAACCACAGAAACTGTCAGATGATAACCATGCCATATAAAATTTTTGACTAATGTATTTTGCAGCATTAGATAACCAAAGAGGATGCTGGTATGCAGAAGTAGAACAGTGCTATAACAAAAACCTAAAATGTGATAATAACTTTGGAACCAGGAAGCAGGGAAAAGTGGACTTAAATGAACTTCAATGAAAGTTTGAAGAGTTTTAGCCTATTAATAGAAGTCAGCTTTGAGGGGACTGCAGATAAAGATTTAAAGTGTAAGTGGCAAAAAGTTTAGCAAATGTTGTAAAATAAACTGATGATCCAGCTAAGGTGATTTTTCAGGCAAAGTGTTAAATTGTAGCACCCGATTACAGTTCTGCTTAGAGTAAAATGCAAGATAAGAAAGCAACTAATGGAAGAATCAGGGATTTGCTGATTTTGAAAATTTTCATTAAAATCTCTTCAGAAATGGCTACTAAGCAAAGATCAAATCCAAGTCATTGTCAGGAAAACACATGCCAAGAGAGAAAGTCAAAATATTGGCTATAAAATCTTTTAAGACCCAGAACTCAGAAAGTGGGTGCCTTAGAATAATAGTCAACCTGAAGAAAGTTCTCCAAAAAGTTTTTAAGGCATGACTCAACAGGAACCTCTCAATCAAACAAAGCTTGTAAGGAACTTGAAGATGCAAGGTCTATGTGGATTCCAATAAAATTCACAAAAAGAGCTTTAATGGTCTTAAGAAAATTCCATAGACAGAAGCATACCAAAATTTGGTTGAAAAAAATAAAGAGTACAAAATCACACTGGCCTTTAAAAACTCAAAATTATAAGGGCAGGAAGCAAATGGAAAAAATATTCAGTTGCAAACAAATGTCACCTTTCAAGCAAAAGCAAGGATGACTAAGAAGGTGGAACCAAGAACACAGAGAGCAAGAGTTATATCCAAGAGCCATAGAAAATCAGTCCTCCATCTTTAGTCTAATCAAGAAACTATTGATCTGTGCCCAGCTGGACTTGAGAATTGACATGAAACAGTAAATTCTGTGGGCCTTTTAAGAATGTGCACCATGGGAGTCCTGTGACTGTCCCAACATTTTGTACCAGGTATATAGCTGGTGATAACTGTCTCTTTAGTTCACAGAATTACATGTCAAGAACTATATTTGGGCTCCCGGAACCGTCCCGGAACCGCCCTGGCTCAGGGCTGCGGAGCCCGCGGAGGCTGCTTCTTGGACCCTGCTACTATCAGAGCATACACCAAACACTAAGCGGCCGAATTCCGGCTCCCGGAACTGAGCCCGCGGGGGCTGCTTCTTGGAGCCTACACTTACAGGAGCTTACACCGAGCACGGAGCGGCCGAGTTCCGGCTCCCGGAACTTCCCTGGACCGGGGCTAGGAGCCCGCGGAAACTGCGTCTCGGTCCGGGTCCTGCTGAGGGCAGGTCAGGACTCACCCATTGCTTGGGTTGCCTGGCAAGGGGAACGAAATGCTGCCATTCGCATAGGATACCAACATGGCAGAGATCTGATGTCAGCAGAAAGCGGTGGAGGAGAGATCTTCATCAATACCAGCGGTGACATAAGCAGTTGGTCTCCTGGTAAGGGGGGTGAGGCTCAGTCACCCGAGTCTCCTCAATTTGTACTCGAGCCAGAGGGAAGGAGCCGGGCCGCCGCCAGCCCCCGGAGCAGGCCCAGCGGCTCGCCAGCGTGGTGACCGCGTGACCCCAATTGGAGAGGGGGCGGAGCGGAGCCGCCACCCACACCCGCCAGGTGGGCAGACCCACGACCCAGTAGTACATGGGCGTGGTAGGAGGGGCAGGGCAGAGCCGCCCTTCGCGCTTGCAAGGTAAACAGACCTGTGACAGCCTGGCGGGCCAGGCCCAGTGGCCTGCCAGTGTGGTACACACGTCACCCCAACTCGAGTAGGGGCAGAGCAGATCCTTATCCCACGCCCGGATCAGGCCCTGCCGGTGTGGTGGTCACGTGACCCCAATTGGAGTGGGGGTGGAGCGGAACCGCCACCCGTGCCCGCAGGGTGAGCAGACCAGTGATCAACCTGCAGATCAGGCCCAGGGGTCCGCAGGCGTGGTAGGAGGGGCAGGGCAGATCCGCCGCCCGCGCCTTCAAGGTAGGCAGACCTACAACAGACCGGCGGATCAGGCCCAGGAGCCTGCTGGCGGGGTACAAACACCACCCTAATTGGAGTAGTGACAGAGCAGAGTCGCCTCCCTTGCCAGGAACAGACCCAGCATCCTGCAGGCGGGGTAGTCACGACACCCCAATTGGAGTAGGGGCAAAGCAGAGCCTCCACTCGTGCCCGAAAGGTGGGCAGATCTGCGACCGACCAGCAGGACAGGCCCAGTGGCCTGCTGGTACGACAGACACGTCACCCCAATTGGAGTAGGGGCAGAACAGAGCCGCCACCAGCTCCCAGAACAGGCCCAGTGACCTGCCGGCGTGGTAGCCACGACACCCCAATTGGAATAAGGAGAGAGCAGAGCCGCCGCCCGCATCTGCAGGAAAGATACGCAAGCAGTATGAAAAGACAAGGAAAGAAAGGACCACAAGCAATGCAGGTCAACGCAACTTTAGAAGAGGTAACAGCTGCAGCAGATGGAATGTCAGATAAAGAATTCAGGATATACATGCTTCAGATGATCTGGAGTATCAAGGAAGACATTAAACAGCAAAATCAGACAATGAAAGATCACTTCGACAACGAATTACGCAAACAAATCCAGGAAGCAAAGGCTCAACTATACAGGGAGATAGAGGTTATAAAAAACAAGCAATCAGAAATCCTAGAAATGCAGGAAGCAATAAACCAACTTAAAAACTCAATGGAGAATACTACCAACAGAGTAGAACACTTAGAAGATAGAACATCAGACAATGAAGACAAAGTATTTCAACTGGAAAAGAACATAGACAGCTCAGCAAGACTGTTAAGAAACCATGAGCAGAACATCCAAGAAATATGGGATAACATTAAGAGACCAAACTTAAGAGTCATTGGGATACAGGAAGGTACAGAGCTCCAAACCAAAGGAATGAGCAGTCTATTCCATGAAATAATACAAGAAAACTTCCCAGACTTGAAGAATGAGACAGAATCCCAAATCCTAGAAGCCTACAGGACGCCGAATGTGCAAAATCATAAGAGATCCACACCTAGACACATTATAATGAAGATGCCCAACATACAGAATAAGGAGAGAATTTTAAAAGCTACAAGAGAAAGGAAGCAGATTACATTTAGGGGCAAGCCAATCAGGATAACAGCTGATCTTTCAACACAGACTCTGAAAGCTAGAAGATCCTGGAATAACATATTTCAAACACTGAAAGATAATGGGTTCCAACCAAGAATTGTGTATCCAGCGAAATTAAGCTTCAGGATGGAGAATGAAATTAAAACCTTCCACGATAAACAAAAGTTTAAAGAATTCGCAGCTAGAAAACCATCTCTTCAAAACATCCTAGCCAAAGTATTACAGGAAGAGGAAATGGAAAATAACAATGAAAACCAACAGTGGGAGGTAGGACAGTAAAGGGGGGGGGAACAATCAAAGAGGAAAACAAACAATGTTTAGTAACAGAAATAAACAAATATGGCTGGAAGAACAACCCATATCTCAATAATAACCCTAAATGTTAATTGCTTAAACTCACCAATTAAAAGACACAGGCTAGTAGAATGGATCACAAAACAAGACCCAACAATATGCTGCCTACAGGAGACGCATTTGATAGGAAAAGACATACATAGGCTGAAGGTGAAAGGTTGGGAAAAATCATATCACTCATATGGACTTCGGAAACAAGCAGGCGTGTCCATACTCATATCAAATAAAATAGATTTCAAGCCAAAGTTAATCAAAAGAGATAAAGAGGGACACTACATACTGCTTAAGGGAACCATACACCAACAAGACATAACAATCATAAATATTTATGCCCCAAACAATGGTGCAGCTATGTTCGTCAAACAAACTCTTCTCAAGTTCAAGAGTCTAATAGACCACCACACCATAATCATGGGAGACTTCAACACACCTCTCTCGCCACTGGACAGATCTTCCAAACAAAAGTTGAATAAGGAAACTATAGAACTCAATAACACTATTAATAACCTAGACCTAATTGACATATATAGAGTATACCACCCAACATCAAGCAGTTACACTTTTTTCTCAGCAGCACATGGATCCTTCTCAAAAATAGATCATATATTATGTCACAGGGCAACTCTTAGACAATATAAAGGAGTAGAGATATTACCATGCATCTTATCTGATCATAATGGAATGAAACTGAAAATCAACGATAAAAGAAGGAAGGAAAAAGCATACATCAATTGGAGAATGAACAATAGGTTACTGAATGATCAATGGGTTATAGAAGACATCAAGGAGGAAATTAAAAAATTCTTAGAGATAAATGAAAACACAGACACAACATATCGGAATCTATGGGACACATTGAAAGCAGTTCTAAGAGGAAAATTCATTGCTTGGAGTTCATTCCTTAAAAAAAGAAAAAACCAACAAATAAATGATCTCATACTTCATCTCAAAATCCTTGAAAAAGAAGAGCAAAACAACAGCAAAAGAAGTAGAAGGCAAGAAATAATTAAAATCAGAGCTGAAATTAATGAAATCGAAACAAAAGAAACAATTGAAAAAATTGACAAAACTAAAAGTTGGTTCTTTGAAAAAATAAACAAAATCGACAGACCCTTAGCGATGCTAGTGAAGAGAAGAAGAGAGAGAACTCAAATTACTAGCATACGGGATGAAAAAGGCAATATCACAACAGACACTTCAGAAATACAGAAGATAATCAAAAACTATTTTGAATCCTTATACTCCAATAAATTAGAAGATAGTGAAGGCATAGATAAATTTCTTAAGTCATATGATCTGCCCAGATTGAGTCAGGAGGATATAGAAAACCTAAACAGACCAATATCAATTGAGGAGATAGAAGAAACCATCAAAAGACTACCAACTAAGAAAAGCCCAGGTCCGGATGGGTATACAGCAGAATTTTACAAAACCTTTAAAGAAGAACTAATACCAATACTTTTCAAGCTACTTCAGGAAATAGAAAAGGAGGGAGAACTTCCAAATTCATTCTATGAGGCCAACATCACCCTGATACCTAAACCAGACAAAGACACTTCAAAGAAAGAAAACTACAGACCAATATCTCTAATGAACCTAGATGCAAAAATCCTCAATAAAATTCTGGCGAATCGGATACAAAAACATATAAAAAAAATTGTACACCATGATCAAGTAGGATTCATCCCTGGGATGCAAGGCTGGTTCAATATACGGAAATCAATAAATGTTATTCACCACATCAATAGACTTAAAAATAAGAACCATATGATCATCTCGATAGATGCGGAAAAAGCATTTGACAAAGTACAGCATCCCTTTATGTTCAAAACTCTAGAAAAACTAGGGATAACAGGAACATACCTCAATATTGTAAAAGCAATCTATGCTAAGCCTCAGGCTAGCATTATTCTGAATGGAGAAAAACTGAAGGCATTCCCTCTAAAATCTGGAACAAGACAGGGATGCCCTCTCTCTCCACTTCTCTTCAACATAGTTCTCGAAACACTGGCCAGAGCAATTAGACAGACGAAAGAAATTAAAGGCATAAAAATAGGAAAAGAAGAAATTAAATTATCACTATTTGCAGATGATATGATTCTATATCTAGCAGACCCAAAAGGCTCTACAAAGAAACTATTAGAGCTAATAAATGAATTCAGCAAAGTGGCAGGATTTAAAATCAACACGCATAAATCAAAGGCATTCCTGTATATCAGCGACAAATCCTCTGAAATGGAAATGAGGACAACCACTCCATTCACAATATCTTCAAAAAAAATAAAATACTTGGGAATCAACCTAACAAAAGAGGTGAAAGACTTATACAATGAAAACTACAGAACCCTAAAGAGAGAAATAGAAGAAGATCTTAGAAGATGGAAAAATATACCCTGTTCATGGATAGGCAGAACTAACATCATCAAAATGGCGATATTACCAAAAGTTCTCTATAGGTTTAATGCAATGCCAATCAAAATCCCAATGGCATTTCTTGTAGAAATAGAGAAAGCAATCATGAAATTCATATGGAAAAATAAAAGACCCAGAATAGCAAAAACAATGCTAAGCAAGAAGTGTGAATCAGGCGGTATAGCGATACCAGACTTCAAACTATACTACAGAGCAATAGTAACAAAAACAGCATGGTACTGGTACCAAAACAGGCGTGTGGACCAATGGTACAGAATAGAGGACACAGAAACCAATCCACAAAACTACAACTATCTTATATTTGATAAAGGGGCTAAAAGCATGCAATGGAGGAAGGATAGCATCTTCAACAAATGGTGCTGGGAAAACTGGAAATCCATATGCAACAAAATGAAACTGAATCCCTTTCTCTCGCCATGCACAAAAGTGAATTCAAAATGGATCAAGGAACTTGATATCAAATCAGAGACGCGCCGTCTCATAGAAGAAAAAGTTGGCTACGATCTACAGTCGGTGGGGTCGGGCTCCAAATTCCTCAATAGGACACCCATAGCACAAAAGTTAATAACTAGAATCAACAAATGGGACTTACTCAAACTAAGAAGTTTTTTCTCAGCAAAAGAAACAATAAGAGAGGTAAATAGGGAGCCTACATCCTGGGAACAAATCTTTACTCCTCACACTTCAGATAGAGCCCTAATATCCAGAGTATACAAAGAACTAAAAAAATTAGACAATAAGAGAACAAACAACCCAATCAACAAATGGGCCAAGGACCTGAACAGACACTTCACAGAGGAGGACATACAGTCAATCAACAAGTACATGAAAAAATGCTCAACATCTCTAGCTGTCAGAGAAATGCAAATCAAAACCACCCTAAGATACCATCTCACTCCAGTAAGATTGGCAGCCATTAGGAAGTCAAACAACAACAAGTGCTGGCGAGGATGTGGGGAAAAGGGTACACTTGTACATTGCTGGTGGGACTGCAGATTGGTGCAGCCAATTTGGAAAGCAGTATGGAGATTTCTTGGAAAGCTGGGAATGGAGCCACCATTTGACCCAGCTATTCCCCTTCTTGGTCTATTCCCTAAAGACCTAAAAAGAGCATGCTACAGGGACACTGCTACATCGATGTTCATAGCAGCACAGTTCACAATAGCAAGACTGTGGAACCAACCTAGATTCCCTTCAATAGACGAATGGATAAAAAAAATGTGGCATTTATACACAATGGAGTATTACTCTGCATTAAAAAATGACAAAATCATAGAATTTACAGGGAAATGGATGGCATTAGAGCAGATTATGCTAAGTGAAGCTAGCCAATCCCTAAAAAACAAATGCCAAATGTCTTCTTTGATATAAGGAAAGTAACTAAGAACAGAGTAGGGACGAAGAACAGGAGAAGAAGATTAACATTTAACAGGGATGAGAGGTGGGAGGGAAAGGGAGAGAGAAGGTAAATTGCACGGTAATGGAAGGAGACCCTCAGGGTTATACAGTGGAGGGGGTAGAGAGAGAGGAGGGGAGGGGAGGGGAGAGGTGGGGAGGGGGGAGGGTGGATGATGGGAAAGGCAGCGGAGCACAACAGACACTAGTATGGCAATTTGTAAATCAATGGATGTGTAACTGATGTGAATCTGCAATCTGTGTATGGGGTGAAGGTGGGAGTTCATAACCCACTAGAATCAAAGTGTGGAATATGATATGTCAAGAAATTTGTAATGTTTTGAACAACCCACAATAAAAAATTATAATGCATTAAAAAAAAAAAAAAAAAGAACTATATTTGAAAAGCTATAGTAGAAAAGCTACATCAGCACTCTTACCTGATTCCTATGATAACATTCTAGATTTTAAACTAATGCTGCAATGGGATAACACTTCTAATGGCATTGGGAGGACTAACTATATTTTGCATATATATAATATATTCACAAATTCTTTAACAAGCACAGGTTATACTTGGTGACCCCCTGTCAACCAATTAGGGTGTAAAGGAAGTAACAAGATGAAAACAGAATGTTTTAAAGGTACTGTGGCTTCATGCTCTTCATTCTCTTGTGATGCTACCACCTCTTGAGGAACTCTAGAAACCTATGGAGAGACTACAAGACTAAAGAATGCCAACAACCCTGGGAGTGAGCTACCTAGGAAATGTACCTTTCTTTCAGTCCTAGTCAAGTCTTCATGAGACTGCAGGCGCAGCCCAACTTTTAGCTATAACTTCATAAGAGACCCTAAGCTAGAACCATTTAGATGCTTCTGAATTCCTGACTCACAGAAACAATTAAGATGCTAGATTTGGAGATAAATTTATTATCCAGCAATAAATAATATGCAACCACCAATAATAATTACATACCTATTGCTCTTTTTCCTGGTAAAAAAAAAAACATCCCTTAATAGTAAAAAAGGAATATTTCAAACAAGCAGCAAAAAATTACTTTCTGGAAACACAAGATTATGACCATATAAGAGCTGTCTTTTCAATGATGTATAGAATAACTGCAACAAGGGCAGTGGTGCGTGCCTATAATCCCAGCAGCTTGGAAGGCTGAGGTAGGAGTATCTCAAGTTCAAAGGCAGTCTCAGCAACTTAGGTCCTAAGCAACTCAGTGAGACCCTGTCTCAAAATAATAATTTTTTTTTTTTTTTTAAAGGCTAGCGGGGCTGGGGATGTGGCTCAAGCGGTAGCACGCTCGCCTGGCATGCGTGCAGCCCGGGTTCGATCCTCAGCACCAAATACAAAACAAAGATGTTATGTTCGCCGAAAAACTAAAAAATAAATATTAAAAAAATTCTCTCCCCTCCTCCCCCCCTCTCTCTTTAAAAAAAAAAAGGCTAGGGATTTAGTGGTTAAGTGCCCCTGGGGTTCAGTACCAGGCCCCAAAAATTTAAAAACTAAAACCAAAAGTAACTGCTATACCACTTGGATCCTTGCTACATGCTACCATACATAATGTAATATTCTCATGGATTAGAGTGTAAAATGTTTCTGTAGGTTCTGCATCTGCACTGCATGCAGAATCACCCAACCTCAAAACAAAAAATATTTGGGGGAGAAATTCTGTTGGTATTAAACATGTTCAGACATTTTTTTCTCTCCAGTATTCCCTAAACAATACAACCATTTATATAGCACTTACAACATAGTAGGTATTATAAGCAATCTATAGATGATTTAAAGTGTATTGATAGATATGCATAGTAGGTTAACTGCAAATACTGTGCCATTTTATAAAATGGACTTGAGCATCTATTGATTTGGGTATCCAAAGAGGGTCCTGCAAACAATCCTCTGAGGGTACTGCAGGATGACTGCATGAGAAAACAGAGGTTTCAGTTTTGAAAAATGACAACACAGAGCAATATAAAAGGCAGAGCAAAAATTTAAATCTACTGACTCTGAAAGTTAAGTTTTTTCTATTATGCTATACCAAGGGTCAGCAAACTTTTTCTGCAATGGGCAAGATGTTAAGTATTTCCAGCATTACAAGTCATAGGTGTTATTGTTTGCATCTGCAATAGCCCTGCAAAAGTCCGTGTTTTAGACGATGCAGCAAATTTCAGAGGTGTTAATGATGGGATCCTGAGGGATGTACCTCATCAGTAGATTAACTACTGGATGGGATCTATAATCAGGTGGGGTATGGCTGGAGAAAGTAGGTCACCAGGGGACATTAGGACTATATCTATCCCTGCCCTCTTCCTCTGTCTCCTACTCTTTCCCTTCTTTCTGGTTGCCATGAGCTGAGCAACTTTCCTTTGCCACACTCATCTGCCATGATGTTCTGTCTCATGATGGCCCCTGAGAAACAGAGTTGGCCAACTATGGACTGAGACCTTTGAAACTGAACCAAAATAAACCTTTTCTTCTCTAAAATTTTTTTGGGGGTGGGGGTGGTAACCTGGGATTGAACTCAGGGGCATGCGATCTGAGCCACATCCCCAGCACTATTTTGTATTTTATTTAGAGACAAGGTCTCACCGAGTTGCTTAGCGCCTCACTTTTGCTGAGGCTGGCTTTGAACTTGAGATCCTCTTTCCTTAGTTTCCCAAGCTGCTGGGATTACAGGCATGCACCACCATGTCCAGCTAAAAAAAACACTTTTTAATAATCAAAACAAGACTGCAACATGAATTTGAACTATTCTTTATTATCTGCTTTTTAAAAATAACTTTATTTTATTTATTTTTATATGGTGCTGAGGATCAAATCCAGGGCCTCACACGTGCTAGGCAAGCGCTCTACCACTGAGCCACAACCCCAGCCCCTATTATCTGCTTTTTATCTGCAGTGACAGATAATAAAGAATAATGGTCTCAGTAGGTTAATTATAAATTACTATTAAAAAGAGGAATTACACTAACAGCCAACACTAACAGAGTCCCACACTAATTATGTAGTTAGAAATTTATAGTACTATAAAGTAATTAGCTGGGTAAAACAGATATTAAATGTGAAATTAAAACTTAAATGTTAAAGACTATTTATAATTAAATCCCTATTACTTTGAAAGTATAAAAGTAAGCAGTATTTATCTTCTATTGCTTAGAGAAATTCACAAAATATCTATTGTTCTCTAACCGTGTAAAACATATTCCCAGAAGATGTTCAATAAAAAGCTGAGAAAAAACTATATTACTCAAGACACAAATAAATACACACACACACACACACCAGAGCCAATAAAAAGAAGTCTTTGAATGTTATACCTGTGTCAGCTTCATGCTCCTTATTTTCATCTGTAAGGGGGTTGTCATGAAGCTTCAAATAGATCTCTATAGCAATTCTTGCTGCCTTGAAGTAAAACGGATGCTGTCGAAGTACATCTTCTAGTTTTAATAAGTCCACATATGATCTAAGGGTAATCTTCCTCATACAGTATGTATGAAAGTCAAACTGGTCGTCAGTGATTTCTATAAAATGCTAACAAAATTACCTTTTTATTATTACACTGAAGTATTGCAATGTCTAAGAAAACTATAAAGTCAAAGCCTTGGAATTACTTGTTTCTTTGGAATGAAAACTTAAGTCAAAAATATACAAAAAATTACAACCATTCAATATAAATATTTTGCATAAATAAAATATTTTACATATCAAATAAGCAAATATAGTTGGTCATCACCTAGCAAAGGATATGATATACAGCAAGCACTGATAACTGCTGAATAAAAGAAAAGCACAATGCTTTTATTTACACACACACACACACAATTTATTCCTGCCTTAATCAGATTTAAGTAAAGTCATTCTGACAAACCAACCATAACTGATTAATATGTAAGGTGGGGGCTGGGGCTGTAGCTCAGTGGAAGAGTGCTTGCCTAGCATTCGTGAGGCACTGGGTTCGATCCTTAGCACCACATATAAATAAACAAATAAAATAATGGCATTCTGTCCATCTACAACTACCAAAAAAAATTTTAAAAAGATGTAACTAAAAATATGATTATGTATATATATAATGGTTCAGTACAGTAGACTCTCATTAGACAATTTAGAACAATCTGTAAAGGATTATTATATGTAGCATTTGGTAAAAATATTCTTTTCTGAGGGTATAAATCTGAACCCTATGTAGTTTAATGCTGGTATATAGGAGATAAATCAGCTAGCTAGTAAGCCAGACAATCAGCAACTTCCACCTTTCAACCAAGCAATGGGATTCTGTGCTTGACAATATTATAAATGTGAATTATATAAACTATTTTTATCTGTGAAAAACACACATAAAAACAAAAGCCTATTACTAGTGATAGAAATGAATCTAAAGTGAAGAAGACTAAGAAAACAAAGACTTTGTCAAAAAATAAAGAACTGCACATGCTACAGACGTATTGTAAAAGGGTTGTGAAGCTTGGATATTATCAAGAATATACTGCTGGCCATCACAAATCAACCCCACAAAAAACGAGATTCTAGGATTAGTTAATGAGCTATTATGTACTACTGAAGCAGCAGCAGCAATTCCAAAGATAGATTAAAAACAAAACCTAAAAACAGCTAAGATACAATAACGTAAAATTTTTAAAAAGAGTTCTTACAAGAAAAATACCATACACAAGTTAGCTAAAAACAAAGCATATAATTTTTCTATTACAAAAACTGAAAACAGTGAATTACCTATTATGAATTATAAATAGAAGAGGAAAAAAACTAGATTTCCCAAAAAAACTTTCAATGTCTGACAGAATAAAAAGATAAATAAGGTACTTACTCTCTCAATTTCATGACATTTCTTAAGTGCTTCACCAAATTTATTCATTGCTTTATATGCCTGGGCACATTCTGTCTGGAACCACATGCATTGCATTTCATTCAAATTCTCAACTGCTGATGTTCCTTCCTACATGAAAAATCACACATATCAAGACCATTTCTTACCAAATACACCATTCATCACAAGATTTAAAAAGGAAAAAGATAATCAACTGATATGAGTTCTTTCAAAACAATTTGCTGGATCTATACTCAAAATCTCAGGGTAAAAAGGAATAGTTCATATGTGAAAGAAAATAAAATTACTTTTTAATCACTAAAAATAATAGATTTTCAAATGATTAAATAAAAGGTTTACGTTAATTGTGCAGCAAAGATTAGCATAAGAAAAAGAACACCAGTACACAACAAATATTCAATAAATACTAATTCTCTTAACCCCTAAAAAGTTTCTCTAGATATATACTAATATAAACCAGAATTTAAAAATCCATCATACAACTATGTAAAAAGAAAATGTTTTATACTGACATTGTTTTAAATGTCTTCTAATATCTAATTAAAATCTGGACTATTTTGCTGATGAAAATATTAAAAACAAAATTTATAAAGGAGACAGTATGAATATAAACTGGCTCAAGTCCTCTTTATTCATAAATAAGAACATAAGTTTTACAAACCCTTGTAAACTTTGAGCACATTTCTTCAGCCTCTTTAATCAGATTGGCTTTTAGCATATACTTTGCACACTTAGAGTTGATGAATCTATCTGCTGTGTCCAAGGCCTGAGCTTCATCCATCCACCTTGCAGCTTCTTTAATATTTCCAGCATGCTTACAAGGTACAAAAGCAAAATAAACCAATAAGTACACTCATTTTACTATGCAGGTAATTTGTTACCTGTTGATAAGTAATGAAAATAAACAAATGAAGGAAAAAAAAAAAGATTTTCACGGCTCAAAAGATGCTATTCAATATACAAGCATGTTTTCCTCCATAATCTAAGTTCCAGTATCTTTCTGGCCATCTAAAATGCATGCTCTCTGACAGAGAGTCTGGTTTTAACTATTTTATTTACTGTTAGTCCCATTATATATAGAGATCCTAGCACATAGCAATACTCAAAAATAGCTGTCAAAATCTAAGAATAAATATTAATAAAAGTCTTTAAACCAAATAAAAATTTATATATACCAACTTAAAAGTCCTAAGATGGAAATTAATAGCCAATTTCCACAACAAAGAAACCACAGATAAGCATTATTGTTTAGAACATTAATGGACATTCTCCCAATGATCCTGATTCTAATCCACCCAGCTAGTCCATTTGGCAAAGCCACAAAACCTGATGAACAAAACCTGGGCTTTAAAAGGGTTAGAAATACCATGTAATGGCAGAGTGCTTGCCTAGAGTGTGTAAGACCCTGTATTTGATTTCTAATACTGCCTACCCCCACCAAAATAGCAATTTACAATTAATTACTTAATTTCCTGCTAAATAAACTATTAGTTTATAACCACTCTCAAAAACTTTGATTTATGAAATTGTATTTGCAATAGAAAGAAGAACCAACTTTAAGGTGCTAATCATAATAAGACTGAAAATTCATAAGCAGAGCCCAGAAGGCAAATCAGAAAAGATAATATGTAGAATTCATAATAAAATCTTCACTGTTTCACTTCATTTATACATACCGAGGGGTGACCATAATTAACAGTTACTGTAATCACATACTTTATTAGCAAATAAAATTACCCTTGGATTACATATACTTTTAATCCCCCAAACCAAGAGAATAAACCAGATATGTGTGAATGAGAAATATATATACACACACATATGTAGTACATACCTATAAAATACATATGAATGGCCTTATGTATGTATATGTATATAGACATAGATGAAGGATCAAAAAAGCATGGCCACATTATAAACATAATCACACTAAGAAATAGACTTCTTATTCCATGTTTTGTATGATGTCATTTTTCTTACATTTAGAATCTATAAAATACAGAAAAAATTATGACTAATATCATTACCTTAAAGGAAAAAGGAAAGATTTTTACCTTATAGATTTTAGCTTTCACAAGAAAAAGTTCTATCAATGTAGGTGTACTTTCAATAGCAGTATTTATGTATTCCAGAGCAATAGATGGCTGACCAATTTTGTCATAATGTTGTGCCAAGTAGTACTGGACCCAAAGTAATGTAGTTGGTGGTTCCTCCTTTCCATCATCTTTAAAAAGTGAGGAATAGGGGAAGAGAATTCAAATGATTAGGTATTACACATGTTAAGAGTGCCCCCCTCAAAATGGTCCCTATATTCATAAGGAAAGAAGTTTGAAAGTAGTTTGTGTACAAAACTACATCATGGTATATAAAATCTTTGGAAGGGATCATGTTTTCTGTTCTACATCCTCACAATATTTTAGCACAATGCTTTGCATTTAAGAACTTTTCATAACAAATAAGGCTAATAAGATTAATCATATAACTAACTGTCTTAAGAAAGAAAGAAAAAAAGAGTGAAGGGAGACAAAATTGTACTAGAACTAGAGAATGCAATGATCAGGATGCTCTTTTAAGGCAGGGTGGGGGGGGAATCAAAAGAAATTCCCCAGTAATATGAGGTTTAAAAAAACAAACAAAAAAGACTACTTGAGTTTCTATCTAATGCATTTAACTGTATGTATGTTTGTGATGCAGTTATTTTGAATTTTGGTGGTATTCTTAGTAACCTAATATTATACTGAACATACAAAGATGAATTATTTAGTCTGAATAAAAACTATATCCAAAAATGAGATAACATGTTTAAAAAAAACCTTATATTTTAGTTCATGATTTAATATACTCCCCCAAAAATGTGTGGGTTGTATATTTAAATTACACACTAAAATTTTTTTTAAACTCAAAATTTCTAAAACTTGGGAACTGTTATTTGCTTTCAAATAAAGCAATATACTGCTTATTTTCTTCCTACTAAAAGCAAGATGGCTCAGTGGACAAACAATAGGAGTGGAACTCACCAACTCCCGATCTGATAGATCTGCAACAAAAGTGCTGCATATTCTTGGGCATGTCATTGAACCTCTTCCACATTTGTAAAATATGTAGGAAATTGCTGATAATCAAAGGAACATCATGATGATTAACCAATGAAACCATGGTAACGCCTTTTAAAAAGTACTATTAAGATTAATCTGAGACTTAGAAACAATGACCAACTTATGCAATGCACACCCCAGGTTCCATATTGGGCTTTCACAGTATAGAAACCAGAGGTCCTGGAAAAACAATGATTCCAGATCTTCAGTGGCAGTGTACAAGATAAACTACAGTATCTTGTCACATCAAATAGCAAAAAAGCTACCAATTACTACCATGGCATGAGAAGGATAAAACCACTTGAGATTGGAAATATCAAGTGTGTTTAAAATCCACAAGTTCATAATTTTTAAATTTTTATTTGCCATCTCCAAAAGATGCTACTGAACCAATTCATTCTTTTCCAAATTGGTACAGAACCAAAAAAAAAAAAAAGGTAGACGAGAAAAAAACGTTATTATCATGCTTTTCCTATACAATCTGAAATACTAGGTAAGCAGAAAAGAAATGAAACTTCTCTTTTAATCACAAGATATGCCTACTGATGGAAGAATACGCCACCTATAAAATAATCTTGGCTTGCCCCTCTGATGTTTAAAAAAAATAAAGATAAAAGCAAAACAACCATAATAGAATATCACATCTAATCAAACCTCAAGCCAGACCTATGTATTAGAAGGTTCTGCAATAACAGAAATGTTCTATATCTGCCCTGTCCAATTTGGTAGGCAGTATCTATTGTACAGCACTTGAAATGTACTGTTACTGAGGAACTGAATTTTGTTTAATTTTTAAAAAGTGCAAATAGTCACTGTGGCTAATGGCTACCATATTAGACAACTCTATATCCAACCACCAACTTACAGAAAATTCAGAGGACAAAAGAACAATGTGCTAAAATGTAGGGGTACATTCAAAACCTAGACTAAGAAAACACAAAAAAAATTTTCTTCAACAAAAAATTTATAGTAAATTATAAACCTTATCTGGATCTACATTCAGACAAACTTTAAAAAGTATGGAAAAAAGAAATATAATGGGAAATGTGAATATGGACTGGATAGTTTATGTAAATAAAGCATTAATTTATTTTTTTTTTTTTTCATAGTACTGGGGATTTACCCAGGGGTGCTTTGACACTAGCCCCGTTTTATTTTTTTTCTTTTGAGATAATTTGCCAAGGTTGGCCTTGAACTTGCAGTCCACCTGCCTCAGTCTCCAGAGCTGCTGGGATTATAAGCATGTGCCACAGCACCTGGGTGAAAGTATTAATTTTCAATCATGATAATAGTAATTACAGGATATTTTAAGTTCTTTATCTTTAAACATACTGAAATATTCACAAATGAAATGCGAGTTTCAGATTTATTTCAGAATATAAGAACAGAAGGAAGTAGGTAAGACTATAAATGAATAAGATGAATACATTTGGACATGAATTTAAAATTACTGAAGTTGAGTGATGTATAGGAAGGACATTTACATTATTACCTCTAGTTTTATTGAGGTTTTAAATTTTACATAAACTTTTCCCAATAAACTAATATGAATCTCTTCTAACAAAATATCGTTACACAATGTACAAATTAATGGTTCTTCATTATAGTAGGAAAAATATTGTAATGTACCATGTTTGTAACAAATAATTAATACTGACCTTCTGATTAAGAAGTTCATAATGTATTAAGAATTTCAAGGTGTTTTTAAAAGGCAAAGCTTAGGCACTTACCATTGGGGTTAAATAAACGGCAGCTTTTTAGAGAGGTTTCATAACCTACTACTAATTCTTCTATGATTGCCACCTAAAGTACAAACACATAAGCACACTTTAATAGAAAAAATACATGGTTACCACTCATGAAAAATTTGCTATTTACTAATGAAGACTAAATAAACACACTCACCTTTATAAATATCTTACCCTCTGAGTAAAAATTTGAAAATGTAAGTAATATATTTGTGAGCTACACATTAAGCTCTAACTTTTTTAAAAAAACTTATTGGTAAATTCCTTTTCCCTGGTAGAAAATAAAGCATCAGCTGAACCAGAAATCAGGAAAGGCAACACGGTATATGATTTATATCTTGAATCATTTTTATCTCAAATCACATAAATAACACCCACGAGTAACATTTGTTCTTTAAGAATCAAGAATTAAACAGTATGTGAAAAGAGAAGTTTCCATAAGTAGATGGTTGTGTTCAACTGTCACTTTCATAATCCAGGAGAGAACATTAGTTGAAAGTGAAACAGAACACTGGGGCATCTGAGGCCCAGGAGAACAAGTGGCTATCCAGGTGTGATTTCTCCAGAGTCTGGACTGTTCTACCTTTTCCTGGCTTCCTGAGAGATCTTGAATATTCTTATTTCATTCATTCTCTTCTTTAAGCTGAACAAGGTTACATTTTTATGGATTTGTGCAAGGAAAAGAGAAAAATTAATAAAGCCCATAACTTCAGTCTTTCAATAAAGACTGGCAATGCAAGCTATAGTACATGGTTATTCATATTTAATTTGTTTCATTTCTCTGATTCTTTTCAATATATTTTGTTTTTAATCCAACTAACATGTTTTGCTTGCACTTGCAAGCAAATTAATGTAAATTAAGATTAAAACACCCTCTAAATAAGCATTTTGAATCTTACAACACAGTGCTGAAAAGAGTAAGTTAACTCACTGGGGACAGTAAATAACTCTTCTGACAATTTTTTTTTCTCTACCAAATAAAAATCAGAAAATTACTAAGCTAAAATAGGTTTTAAAAAAATCACTTCTGACTTCTGAAATAAATAAGGATTAGAGAAAATGTTGGAGAAATCACTATTTTATCAACTTTTTATAACCCACACTGATTCATGAACTTATTAGCAAAAACAAAGGAAAGAAAACAAGCACTGAGTTACCAAAGAGAAAAATGAATTAAAAGGCACAGAGGCATTCAAACTGCAAACTAAGAAGACTGATAGCAGATTCACAACAGGGATAATCAAGACTCAATCATTGTAAATACTGAATAAAGACATGACACTAAAAGAAAACATTGTATTTTATTTTACCTTTTCTTTATCTTTGTATAAGGACCTCAAAGTATTGAAGACTGGTGGACAACCTTTGCTGAAATTCATCCTTAGGAACTTATCCAAACATTCTTTAAACTTTTCACCTTGGAAGAGAAAAATCCTGTTGGCTTACATTTGCCCAGAGACACAACTCTAACAAAGCATACCTTAATCCTCATTTACATACTCATGCTTAAAACCAACAGCATTTTCATGCCTTTGCCATTATTCTCAACTTACCAGATAAAAAGTTTAATGGCAGCCTTCTTGGCACCAGTCCCCTGGGATATTTAGTCCAGGCTTCCTCATATATTTTTAGCCGCTCTAACATATTAGCTGTGAAAAAGAAAACTTGATTTTGTATGTAATTATAAATTACACATTTTTATGGCAAATTTTAAGTTTCTCACAGTAATTAAAATATGTAACAAGACAATTTGAAGATGAGAAGAAAATTTATTTGTAATCTTGCCACCTAAATATATTATCATTTAAAAATATTTATATCCAGTAATTTATTTCATATCTTAAATACCTAGAACTATACAGTATAATTTTCTTTATCCCATTCTCACTTAGGTAAGCTTTCAAAATCTGAGAGCTTTACTTAGTACTGAAAAGGTTTCACTACTGTGTCCCCCTAATGTTGCTTCTCCACTGTTTATCTTCAACCCTCTAACTGCTCTCCTTTGATCTCTCCAGAGCTTTTGGACCAATCCCCTCTCTTACATTTCTCCCTATTTATTTTATGTTTTTTCTTCTACTCTCAGTGCAAACATAAATAGGCTTTCCTCAGTTTAATCTTTCATTTCACTACTTTTTCTCAGCTGTGACCTCTCATATTCAGCCTATTAAGATTTTTATTTCAATTAATAGGCTTTTCATTTCCTAGATTCCTAATGAGTACTTTCACATGACTATTCATGTTTCATGGCTGCAATGCCCTCTATTCATCTTAAATTCCTCCACCATCTCTACTCTCCCTTTTGTAGTCACTGTTAATTACTATCCAGTGCTGGTGTTCCCATGATAGTCTGAGAATCTTTGTTACAAAGTATCTGTAGTCAGGTTTCTCTTCTATACATCAATGGTAACAAGAATGGCTCACTTGAGGGAAATAGCTTCATATTATATCATTTTGCTAGGAATCCTGCCTATTTGTTTCTGGGCCTATCTCCACAAGTGGACACCATTTGGGGAAAGAGGAAGTTGGGGGAGAGGCCACAAACAGGGTTTCTGGAACCAAGTTTATCTGAGTGATGGAAATTTTATCCGTCTTTCTACAAAGGAACAATACTGCTCATTCAGCATGGCTATATGCATATGACACTGGGAGGCTCTTCTGTTGTAGCCACAGTTTACCACACAGATTATGCTTTCTTTGCATCTTTCCTTAAGGAAAACATCTCCATTTCTGTCAACTGAAATTTCCATTTCAGGGCTGAGTTTGTAGTTCAGTGGTGGAGCATTTGCCTAGCATGCAAGAGGCACTGGGTTCAATCCTCAGTACCACACAAAAACAAATAAATAAAAGTAAAGGCATTGTGTCCGTCTACAACTAAAAATATATATATTAAAAAAAAAAAATTCCCTTTCATGATTTTGAGGCTACTGTGCATTTGTGAGTTCTTTGAAATTGAGATGTTTTCAATCAATCTGTAGCAGAAACAAGATTTTAGGACATGCTCAATTTGTCATATGAAATGGAAGTATGCAATGTACTTTTGAACCAACTCTTAACAGTTATTTTTCTAGTACGTTAACAAAAGAAGCAATTAAAACTTAGTATTAACAACTCTACCTGGCTTCAGTGCTTTTTCTAAGCCTTTGTAATAGGCCCAGTTCTCAGGATTTCGCTCTTGTAATCCTCTATAAACATCAGCAGCATCTTCCAAGCGACACAATTGCAACAGAAGTTCCCCTGATTATTTAAGGAAAAAAAAAAAAAAAAGCTAAGAAAAATCTTCAAATTTTTTTTGAACTTTTCCTCAAAATTTCTCTTAAAACCTTATTATAAATCAATGTTGAGAAATGGATAGATTTGTTATCCTTCTGGAAGTCCCATCTCCCTCCAAGAAGACTATTTATCATGTAATTTTATTATCTCCTTCTTAGAAGTCTACATTATTTAGAAATGCCATTTTTAAAAATAATGTTATTATATTTTTTACAACTTTATTTATTTTTATGTGGTGCTGAGGATCAAACCCAGTGCCTCACACATGCTAGGCTAGCGCTCTGAGCTACAATTCTAGCCCTAGAAATGCCATTTTCTTCAGATCCTCTATTTATTCAGGGAAGACTGTCCAAACTCAGGCCACATTCCCATGTTAACTGAACACCTATCACCAAACCACCATCTTCCTCAACTATTCCTAATATCTTAAGAAAAACTTTGAGGCTGTGGCTCAGGGGCAGAGCATATGCCTAGCATGTGTGAGGCACTGGGTTTGATGCTTGCACCATGTATAAGTAAATAAAATAAAGGTCCATCTACAACTTTAAAAGAATTAAAAAAAAAAAAAAGAACTTTGACATCTAAATCAATAACCCAATTTAATACCCTGTCCTCATGATCCCTTAATCAACTACAAAACAATTCTATGGTAGCAATCCATAACAACCTGACCACATTCAAAATCACCTGGCCTAGCTGGAAGCAGTGGTACACACTTATAATCCCAGTGGACCAGGAGGCTGAGGCAAGAGGATTGCATGCTCAAGGCCAGCCTCATCAACTTAATGATGCCCTAAGCAACTTAGTGAGACCCTATCTCAAAATTAAAAAAATAAAAATAAAAATAAAAAATAAGTTAAAAGAAGGGAATGTGGTTCAGAGTGGTTATGCATCTCTGGGTTCAATCCCAGGTACCAAAAAAAGCCCCATTAGTCTTTATATTTTTATCTCTTCCAACAACCAAATAAGCATCCTGCTTTAAGCTTAACTATCTCTCTCTTATCTAATTTTACTCCAATCCCAAACCATTCCCTTTTCTTTAAGCATATTAGCAAATTATAGACTCAATGCTTACCTTCCCCCAGCTATAATAAATCATTCCCTGAATAACATTAGCAGTAACAAGCATCAAAACTATCTCAAAACTAGGCTTCCATTATTTACTTCACACCACACTAAAGACTGGATAATTCGAAATGTTTGTTGAACAATTTCTCATGAAAGGAAGCAAGTTAGATGAATAAAGAGAGACAATAGTTGGAATGGAAATACAAGAGCTCCAAAGTCACATGAACATCTGACACTACTCAGGATTGCTTTCCCATACTATTTATCAGCTTCCATTCACCAAAGGTATTATTTTCAAACTATTATTTCACCCTTCCATTCTTCACTTCCATCAGGTAATTAAAAACAAACTGAATATTCACTTTGCATTTTAAATGTTGTATATTAACTAATTAAATTCTCAGAACTTTATGAAGTAAGTTACTATTTTTTTCATCATTTTTAAAGCAGAGAACTTAAGTAAACCTGTGAAGGATATTTCAAAGAGTATTCGTAACCAGAATTTGAACCCAAGCAATTTAGCTAAAATAATTCATATCCCTAACATCCATACCAGTGGTTTTCAACCAGGGTACCTTTTGGCACTATCTAAAGAAATTTTGGTTGTCATACTGGGGTGATGGGTCTAAAGGGAAGAAGCTAGGGATGCTGCTAAATATCTATAATGCACACAAGCAATCTCCACCCCCAATAACTCAAGCTCATAATATCAACAATACAAGCTGGCAAAGTCTACTCTATATTAATCAAAGATCAACTTCACTGAAAACATAAAAAATAACCTGCAATTTTACTACTCTACATTGCATCCACCCTCATTTCCTCCCCATAAACTCCTCCCACCTTTTTAGTATGGAGGGAACTCTGAATTAATTATATAAGGAGTGGGGATATAGCTCAGCAGTAGAGTACTTGCCTAGCGTATTCAAGGCTCTGGGTTGAATCCTGAGTTCCACACACGTGTGCATACGCATACATACACACACAAAGGAATTAACTATAAAACATTTTACCTATCTTTGCCCACTCATCAACTTCAGGAAGTTCCAAGTGATCTTTATCATCTCATTCTCTCCCCTCAATCACCACCACTAACAATAATGCCTTTGCAGCTAGAATAAGTCCACTTTCAGCTTCCTTCTCTTTATATACCTGTCCCAAAACCTAACAACACATATTTTGTGGAAAAGCTGAGTGCCTTGTTTCTCTTTCATGTAGAAAATGGAAGCAATGATAAGAAAACTCCCAAATACCTCTACTTCTACACATGCTTGTCCATGTACAATCATCTTTGTTACTAGGGATACACGATTCATATGTACTTTTATCTAAAGTTCATCTTTCAAATTATCTACAAGATCACATCCCCTCTACATTATCAAGTATTCTTTTGTTTCATTTCCCAATCAGCACAAATACATGCTACAAAAAAGAAACCTTTAGATCCTTACAATATTTCATCTACACCACCCCACTGTTTCCTATACAACAAATCCTTCTGAGTCACTTATGCTTAACAATTTCAATTCCTCTACTCTCACTTTCATTTGAAAAGATCTGATATTTGGGCTTTTATTACCTTCCTCCCAAATGTTCAGATTATGTGTTTGTTAAGATCACTAACAAATTCCAAACTGCTAAAATCCATGGGTCAATTCTGAGTCAGAATCTAATTTGACCTATCTACTATTCTTCCTCAATAATAAAATTATTAACAGGAATGAAGAAAATATTATGCTTCAAATTACCTTGAAAACTATGAAGTATTTCTACTAAGAAACTGAGGTCCAAGCCTTGTTCCTGGTAACCAACAAAAAGAACTTGTGATCTATTTTTTCCAGACTTCTGATCTTTCCATCATGTCAGACTTCCTTTATTTTGTTTATTTATTTTTATATATGACAGCGGAATGCATTGCAATTCTTATTACACATATCGAGCACAATTTTTCATATCTCTGGTTATATACAATTCATGTCTTCATACCTGCACTTTGCATAATAATGATCATCACGTCCATTGTCATTAATAACCCTATGCCCCTCCCTTCCCCTCCAACCCCTCTGCCCTATCTAGAGTTCGTCTATTCCTCCCATGCTCTCTCCCCCTATCCCACTATGAATCAGCCACTTTATATTAAAGAAAATATTTGGCATTTGGTTTTTTGGGATTGGCTAACTTCACTTAGTATTATATTCTCTAACTCCATCCATTTACCTGCAAATACCATGATTTTATTCTTTTATTGCTGAGTAATGTTCCATTGTATATATATGCTGAGTGATGTTCCATTGTGTGTATACGCACACACACACACATATATACAATGTTCCATTGTATATATATGTAGATATATCCTTTCATCTACTGAAGGGCATCTAGGTTGGTTCCACAGTTTAGCTATTGTGAACTGTGCTGCTATAAACATTGATGTGGCTGTGTCCCTGTAGTATGCTGTTTTTAAGTCCTTTGGGTATACTAATCTCTAGGGTATATAAAGAACTCAAAAAGCTAAACATCAAAAAAACAAATAACCCAATTAATAAATGGGCCAAGGACCTGAACAGACACTTCTCAGAAGATGATATATAATCAATCAACAAATATATTAAAAAATGTTCATTATCACTAGCAATTAGAGAAATGCAATCAAACCACTCTAAGATTTCACCTCACTCCAGTCAGAATGGCAGCTATTATGAAGACAAACAACAATGATTGTTGGCGAGGATGTGGGGAAAAAGGTACAGTCATACACTGCTGGTGGAGTCCCACCAGCCAACTGGTGCAGCCAATATGGAAAGCAGTATGGAGATTTCTTGGAAAATTGAGAATGGAACCACCATTTGATCCAGCTATCCCTCTCCTCGGTCTATACCCAAAAGACCTCCTCCCTTTATAACCCATAGAAAACTAAGGGATGATCAATTCAAATTAAAGTGGGATACAGTTCACTCAGGAGCTTTAGATGTCCAGTTTTTCTTGCCAGGAGCATTACCCTCTGAGAAAAGTTTACCTGCGAGCAAATAATGACTATACTTACTACGCACATACATTCTATAGTTTTATAGTGTCTAACTTCAAAGTGAATCAAAGAAATGTGAAAACAGCAAGCATAAGTTCCCCCAAACAGCCAGGGCAAAGCAATACTTTAGATGGTATTCTTAAAAATTTATGGGGGTAGAAAGGATAGTAGAATTAGACATTATTGCTCTATGTGCCTATATGATTACATGACCTGTGTAACTCTACATCAAATACAACCAGAGAATGAGAAGTTACACTTCATTTATGTATGACGTGTCAAGATGCATTCTACTGCCATGTATAACTAATTAGAATAAAAAAATTATTTTAAAATTTTTAAAAAAATATTTGTCTTTTCAATTACTTATTCTTCTATCATATTTTACAATCATGTCTTCAACTTCTAAAAACGTGGGCCTCCTTTTTTTTCCTTGACCCTCTAATAAATAGCAGCATAGGAACCATTTATTCAGGGATTGACCCACCTCCATCACAAACTACACATATAAACCCAAACCTTGTTTCCTTTCCTTCCAGAATTAATGTTCTTTTTACTCCCTCAAAGACATTCATATTAACCATAAAGACACCCAGGAATGTTCTATATACATTTCAGTGAATACCAATTTTTCAATATGTGTTACTGGCAATTAAGAAATCTGGCACACACCACCTCCACTGTAGTTTTGCTAATAAGCTGTTTCTAAGGTAGTTAATCCTGTATCTTATAATTGCTTCCTATGTTCTGTGTTTAAACCCTGTAATAATTTTGAATCTCTGTATTTATGAAAAGATACTTTAAGAGAGTGGAGCATGCCTGTGATACCAGCTATACTCCAATGAGGCTGGAAGATCAGTTAAGCTCAGGAGTTTGAAACTAGGTTGGCCACACAAGGAGACCCTGTCTCAAAAACATCAGTAAAACACAAAAATGGATGCTTTGTTGATTTATTTCATTCAACTAATTTTTAATTGCAATTTTCCCAATATTAACGATATCCATTAAGTATATATTTTACCACATACAAATTATTTAACGTACACAATCATTAGATTTTACATCATCAAAAAGTTGAACTACACTCAGCTATCAGCTGATGACTATTCAGCCTTGCTCTTCGACATAATATTAAAATAAATGATGTTCTTTTAAAAATACCTTTGGTTTCTTCTACAGCAAGTTTATCACAAATCTGCTTTTCATAGGTACAAAGATGTTCCAAGGCTTCTCTATAGAGACCTGCTTCCCGAAGAACTTGATTTTGATATAAAAGGAGTTCGCTATATTCATAATCCACTTTATCAGGGGATGTCTGTACATGGACATAAGGAATACTAACAGTAAGAATTTTGTTTTCCTATTAGAAAATAATTTGTATACTCAAAAATATAAAAAGTCAAAGGATAACAGCTATTTGATAAATCATATTTTTAAAAAATTACTCAAAATATCTGTCTATGAAGCAATTAAGTAAACAGAAACAATATTAGTTTATAATAAATTGAATTAAAAGAACAATCTATTAGTTCTTATGTACATTAAGTAAATATGGAAGAGGGGAAAGATCTTAACAAGAAATGCCTAATAATAAATCTAGGTAAGAGAGGTAATAATCATAACCAATAAATGATAAAATTAGTGATGAAAGTTTGATGAGAAAAAGCTATTCAGTTTCAAATTGTTTAATAAATTCAAACAGAGGATAAAACTCAACTTTATAGTTGCAGGTACCACCTTAACATAGAAATCAAATGGAAAAAAGAGCCGTCATGTGTCTCTCAATCTGATCAACAGAGAAGGATTCATTATTATGTCTAAAGTTTCCTACCAAAAATGCATAATTATATCTAATGAGAAAATATTTTTTAAAAACCCCAAAGTAAGGAACATTCTACAAAAGCACTGCCTGTACTCTTCAAAAATATCAATGTCATGAAATACTAAGAACATTTTTAAAACTATTTGAGATTAAAGAGACTGAAGAAAAATGATAACTAGATGCCAGATATGATTCCAAAGTGGGAATGAGGAAAAAACTGGTAGAAAGAATACAAAAAGACAAGCAGTAAATTTTCAATATGGGCTATAACTTAGATAATAACAATTAATGTCCAACCATCTCTGCATAAGTACCTACAGAACTGACAATTACAGAGTTATTCCTGGGAAAGGCACACTGAAGCACTGAGGGATAAAGAGCATGATGTCTGTAATTACTCTCAAATGTTTAAGGAAGAAAATGCAAATAGAGATGCAGGTCAGAGATTTAAAAGTAAATTCATCAAATATTAGCATTAGATAATGTGAATGAACTTCTATATAAAGTTCTTTGAATTATACTTGCAACTTTTCTCTAAGTATAAAACTATTTCAAAATAAAAACAATTCTTTCAGTTATATTTAGAATCAGACTAGTGACTGTTTTCTTGTTATTACCTGTTGGGTTTTCCTAAATTCTTCTAAAATCTTTGCTGCCATTTCATAATCTTCTAATAAATGATAAGCAATAGCATAACCAATCCATGATGCTCTCTGTGCAGGCCGAAGCTGAAGTAACTGATACCGTGTTTCCTTCAAGGGGAAAAAATGTTTTTCTTAGGTTTACAGTTCAGATAGATGCACCTTTAAAAGACCACATGAATTTACCCCACAACACTATGTATTTTGCTACAAAATGCTAGAAATGGTGATAGAAAATAGTTTGAAACATCCATATTGTATAGCTTTGAACTAAGCACTATGAAGCCTCCAGGCTATGACTTTTTTTAAAAAAAGAGCCACACACAGTGGCACACACTTATAATCTCAGCTATTTGGGAGACTGAGGCACAAGAATCACAAATTCAAAGCTAGCCTCAGCAATTTAGTGAGATCCTGTCACAAAATTTTTTAAAAAGGGTTAAGGATGTGGATCAGTAATAAAGTGCCCTTGGGTTCAATCTCCAGTACCAGATTGAAAAAAAAAAAAAAATTAAAGACCAGATATCCTTTTTTATTTCCAAATCTATCCACTTCAAGAACTAAGACAGGATAATAACAATAGTACAAAGGAAAAAAATTATTCAAAAATTCTTCAGAGGGCTGGGGATGTGGCTCAAGCAGTAGCGCACTCGCCTGGCATGCGTGCGGCCTGGGTTCGATCCTCAGCACCACATACAAAGATGCTGTGTCTGCCGAAAACTAAAAAATAAATATTAAAAAATTCTCTCTCTCTCCCTCTCTCTTTAAAAAAAAAAAAAAAAAAAAAAATTCTTCAGAAAATAAAGTTCCCAACTACTAAATGAAGATATATAGAGAGAAAGCTCAGCAGGTACAACAAAAAAAGAAAAGAAAAAAAAAAAAATGAAAGAGTTAGGAACAAACTAAATTCAAGACTAACTTAAGGGCTAAAACTAAAACTAAAGCATGACATGGTGGTGTGTAACTCGGGAGGCTAGACCAAGAGGACTTCCCCACATACAATCCAAGAAAAGTAAATTCAAACTACAAAAAAAGGTTATTCTCAAGGAACGTAAAAAGAGAAGGAAAACAAAGTTCGCCTTCCAGGAAATGTGGAAAGGCAGCTGAGGATGTTGCTTAGCATGCATGAGGCCCTGGATTCAATCCCCAGCACAACAAAAAAGGAAAGGAGTGGGGTGCAAAATAGTAAGTATGAGTTAAGAGTTACAACATGTTAGTACCAGTCAAAGGACTGGACTTATTTTTTTAATGAATTGATTAAATCAGCCTGACAAGAAAATAAAGTCAGATTTTAAGATGTACCTGTTCTAAATTTGGGGGGGGGGGTCGATTTAAATTCTTTTCAAAAATGAAGTCCTTAAAGTTCTAAAGAACAGTATTTTCCTCTTAGAATAAAAAAATTCTGTAGTTTACTTACCCTGTAACCCTCAAGATCTCGCATTTGAATCTGTAGTAAGGAAAGGTCCCTCAAGATTTGAAGATTGTCTTTATCCCATTTTAGTGCATTTCTGTAACACTTAATGGCTTCATCATACTTCTTGTCTGACCTCTGAAGAAGGCCATAAACATGCCAACCTAAAGAACTCAGTTAAGGATACAAACTACAATTCAAGAAACAGTGTTCCAAATGATTCTCGAAGAAACTTGGAAACCTACAACCACTGGTAAAAATTAACTTGAAAAAAGGTGCAGAGAAGAATACAAAGATAAAAGGGAGTTACTACAATGGAAAGGAGCACAGCATTTGGAACCAGAGGAAAGTAGGCCTACCCTGCCTTATTATCACTCACCTTGCACAAGTTAATTTTCTATAAGTTTGCTTATTAAAAAATGTAAATGGATATAATAAGAGTGAAGCATAGTAGTGATGACTAAATGTGATAACTATAAGGGTTCAGTATCTGGTACAAACTCAATGAATACATATAATAAATAAAGGAATTATCTTTATTATTAAAAGGAAAAAGAAGCCAGGCCTCCATGGTATATAATTATACAATATCATGTAGATTTTTCTTTGGCTAACAAATGATATACTTAGCACAGTAAAAAGTTCCTAAAAGTCAACCACATATAATATTAAATCATTCATTCATTTAATAATTATTAAGAAGTCTTAATAATTAGGGTGTAGGTGAACAAAACACTTGAAATTTTGCTAAATATTTTAGCTATTAAAATTGTTAAGCTCACAAAATAGGTACAAAAATATTTGCCAAAGTTTATTTAAAATATAACACACAATTTTTCTCCATCTTCCCTCATCCATTTCTTTTATATATATATATATGTAAATTTTTTTTTAGTTGTATATGGACATAATATCTTTATTTATTTATTTTTATGTGGTGCTGAGGATCGATCCCAGTGCCTCACACATGCCAGGCAAGTGCTCTACCACTGAGCCACAACCCCAGCCACCCTCATCCATTTCTATTTGATCCCAAAGATCACATTTTCCTTAATGAAATAAAATTTGTTTTGCATTTCATCACTGTCTTTATAGCATCACAATGAGGTGGGTGAAATTATCCCCATTTTGCACATGAGGAAACTGAACCCTAATATCACACAGAAAGCAGTTGCATTTCAAATCTACATGAAGTACATTATAGTCCAAGCCTGCATTCCAAAGCCTGGGCTTTGAACTATATGCTACTGTGTCTAATATTACTTATTATACACACACTCTCTCTTTTATTTTTCTCTAAAATTATGATCATGATAAAGCTGCATGGTGCCTTAGTCCAGTCAGACTGCTATAATAATATAGCTAGACACAGTAATCTATAAACAACAAGACACTTATTGTTCATAGTTATGGAGGCCATGAAGTCCGAGATAAAGCAAATTCAGCATTTGGTGAGGCTTGTTCTCACTTCATAAACAGCTCCTTCTAGCTGTGTCATCACATGACCAAAGAGTTTCTGCTGGCCTCTTTTATAAGGGCACTAATCCCATATTTGAAGGCTCCACTCTCTTGACCTTTTCACCTTCCAAACCATTACACTGGTAGTTAGATTTCAATTATGAATCTGGGGAGACACAAACATTCAACAATTTCTCCTCCCCCTTTTTTAAGAGTAGGAAGAGCTTTCACAGACATTTTTAAATGCAAATCCCATTTATATGTGAGACAGATATACTGTTAAAGCATGGTGGGTCCAGATGAACACGTTGGTGCACTCTTGTAATCCAAGCAACTCAAGAGGATGAGGCATGAGGATCTCAAATTCAAAACCAGCCTCAGCAACTTAGCAAGGCCCAGTTTCAAAAACAGAAAATAAAACAAAACTAAAAAAAAGCCAGGCACAAAATGTTGCACACATATAATCCCAGCAGCTCAGGAGGATCACAAGATCAAAGCCAGCATTAGCTACTTAGCAAAGCCCCAACTAACTTAGTGAGACCCTGCTTCACAAATAAAAAAATAAATAAAAGGAGATGGGGGGGGGATGTGGCTCAGTGGTTAAGTGCACCAAATTCAATTCCTGGTACCAAAAAAAAAAAAAAGGGCAAAAAAATCATCACAGGTCTGTTAAAATGTTCCCTGAATGAAGGCAGTTGCTATTAACTCAATTTCAGAGAGAAAAATCTCTTCTGGAATTGCATAGTAAGAAGAAACTAGACCAAACTGCTGCCTTAGCTCAAAACACCCCATTTAGTCCTGAAATATATTTCAAAAAGGATACATACATGACTCTTCAAGTCATTTCTCAGACCTCTGCGAACCAATTCATAAGCTTCTTCCTTTTTTCCCAAGCAGTTCAACGTTAATCCTTTCATAGCCAGGGTTTCTATTTTTAATAACAAAAGGGGGGGGGGAGTAAAAAATGTGAAAGAAATTAAACATTAGAAATACAAATAGTCAGCAATAAAACATAATCATACCCTCAAAAAAAAATGCTATGTTATGCTAACAATTAAAAAATTGAAGGAGATTACTGACACATTTCCAGAATTAAAATTTTAAATCCACAAACCAAATAAGCAAAGACTTCTAAATTAATTCTTGGAGACTCTCCTATAGTTTTCTTTCTTTCTTCTTTTTTTAAGATTAAAAACATACATAATGCATGTACATCTGACCAGAAAGATGACCTAGTAATTTATATACTGACAACATGTAATCACTCTTACTACTATTTGTTCTCAGGGGAATTCCATGGGATGACCTTTAAACTATGAAAAGCTATCTTAAAAATAGACTTTATTTCTATGAACCTAATTATGTAAAGGTTAAATTTACTCTTCGGATTAAAACATAAATACATAAGTTACCTACATTTCTGATTTTCATAAATTTCTTTTAAAACGATTTTTTTTAGGATTACTAAATATATGAGTAAAAGATGTCCAAAACCTGCCATTCGCAGTCAACAGATTCAAAGAGAGAACTGTGGCAAGTATTACGCTTCCAGAATAGATTTCTAATTTTATACTGTATATCCTATGAAGTGTAAAGGTATAAAAAAATGTTAATTGTCGCATGCCTGTAATCCCAGAAGCTCAGGAAGCTGAGGCAGGAGGATCACAAGTTAAAGCCCGCCTCAGCAAAAAGTGAGGAGTTAAGCAAAAACAAAGCACTAAGCAAATCAGTGAGACCCTGTCTCTAAATAAAATATAAAATGGGGCTGGGTATGTGGCTCAGTGGCTGAGTGCCCCTGAGTCTAATCCCCAGTAATCCACCTCCCCCCCTCAAAAAAAAAGTTAATTGTCATTTATTTACCTAATTTTAAGACAAAATTTACAATTTATAGAGAATTTAGTGAGAAATAAAACATAAGGACTAAAGATATAATCAAAAGGAAGATTCAACAAATACAGTTTTAAAATATTTTCACTGAAATTATGACACTTCACATGCACCTGATTTCAAAATATGTTAAAATACACGGAGCTGCAGTTTAAAAATAATCAAACAGTGTGAGGGAAATTGTACTTTTAACAATGAAATATGGTACTTTTCTATAGTATCACTATGTTACTACTAAAATGGCCACATTACCAGTATGCATACTTTAAAAATGAATATAAAACAACCTGATATCCAGCTGACAAGGAAAAGGAGATGCATTTAGATACTTTTATCAGCATTGCTTTCCATCCAAACAACTGCAGTAAAAGTAAACACTGAAATGCAGTGAAGGAGAAAGTACAGTAAATGTAGGCAAGACTAAAGAGAGCTAACAGAGAATTATTATGCCCCTCCCCTCTTCAATACTAGCACACTACCAAATTCATCACTGATGAGCTTTCCAAGGTCTGCACTGGTCACATCTGCAAAAGCTTATTTTTCCTTTGCCTCCTCATAGCCACACACTTCTCCAGTTGCTCTACAAATATCTACTCATCTACTTTCATACTGGGAAACTAGTAAACCACCCCAACTTTATATTAAATGTCTTAAACATGACTCACTTTTGAAAATCTAAGACACAATCTAAATATAAAAAAGATAGTTCATGAGTGAAGACCAAAAAGGTCACTTTCTGAATAAGCTTATTGATAAGGAATAAAATTTAGAACTTCATGAAAGTTCTAAAGTAAAATTTTCTTATAACATAATTTTACGTAAATAAGCAGATTGCCCTTTTGGTCCTTCTATCTTTCCTATATAACTAATATCAAATTAGGAATAAATCAGAATTCAAGTAGAATGTGCTATCCATTAAATTAAAAATTTAGTATTGAATTTTATTTTCTCACAGGAATGAAAAATAGGATTCATTTTCTCTGGAAAATAAAAGCAGCTGAATAAAAGAGCCCAATAAGAAGCTAGAAAGACACGCAGTAAAGACATAGTATTTGCTCTTACCTCCATGCTCTGCAAATTTGGGATTAGAGAGGATTTGTTTACAGAACTTCAATCCATTTCTATACTGTTTATGTTCATAACATCTCTGTCAAAAATAAATAAATAAATAATGTGAGTTTACCAAGAAATGCAAAATGCAAAACCTTTAAATTCAATGTTAAATTTTTAATTGTTAAGTGTATTAAATGTTATTTCCATATTCTTGTAAGTTCCACTAAAATGCCACTAAATATATTAAAACCTCAATATAGAAAGTAAAAGTCGTTGAGACATAAAATAGATTCAAGTATCATAAGCTAACTCCAAAAAAAAAAAAACAAAAAATCTAACAACTGAGTGTCATAGAAAAGTGAAAATAATAAAAGATATAGGTATCATATTTTTAAACATTTTCTTTTTATAAAGAAATGAAGTCTTTTAAGCTTAAAGTGCTAAAGAAGTACATACAAAATATCTAGAATAAAAGACTCAAGCTATGGCATATAACAGTGACATTTCAAAGCCTTGGAATAAAAAGATACTAAAAGCTTTGGCAGGGGTGGGGCAACAAATAAGTCACATAAAAAGGGTATATAATCAGAATGACACTGAACTCTTTATTCCATTGTTGTACTCATTTTGGTGGTGCTAGGGACTGAACCGAGGGACTCAAACATGCAGAGCATGTATGCTGAGCCATACCCCTAGCTCTTTTATTTCACATAAATGAAATATTGTTAACAAGAGAACAAATACACAGCCTTCAAAATCAGAATGAAAATTAAGTCTCAATAATCCCAATCACTCAGGAGGCTAAAGAGAGGAGGATCACAAATTCAAGGTCAAGTCTCAGCAATTTATTGAGGCCCTAAGCAACTTAGCAAGATCCTGCTTCATTTAAAAAAAAAAAAAAGCAAAAAAAAAAATAAATAAAACTGGGCTCAATCCTCAATACCATATGGGGAAAGAAAAAAAAAAAAAAAAACACATCCCATACCCAGCCAAATTACTATTAATTAGATATATAAGTAAAATGACATTTTAAAGTATTTTCAGAAAGCTAAGCTTTCATCCTCATATACTCTTAAGAAGCTTTTTTCTTAAATAATTTTTTAGTTGTTGATGGACTTTTCTTTTTCATTATTTGTATGTGCTGCTGAGAATCGAACCCAGTGCCTCACCCATGCTAAGCAAGCGTTGTACACTGAGCTACAACCCAGCCTGCCTTAAAAAGCTTTTAAAAAGGAATTCAAACAAAATTTAAAAAGACAAGACTAAGTACATAAGGACTCTAATACACAAATAAGAACTATAGCAACTTCAAATTGGATCAAGAAACTAAAAGATTCCCATAGGTTTCTACTAAGAGCAAAAATGCACCTGTTGTGCTTGATAACATGGAAAACTATTTTAAGAACAAGACAAAAACATTCGGGAAAAATGAGCAACAAGTCTATACAAAATCAAGCAACTGACTAAATGGAAAGGTATTGACTCCAAGGAAAACAAACACTGGTATATAAAAGGATATGCAGGGGCAGGGGACGTGGCCTAGCATGTGTGAAGCACTGGGTTCGATTCTCAGCACCACATGTAAATATTAATAAAATAAAGATCCATCAATGTCTAATTTTTTTTTTAAAAAAAGGATATGCAGATTTAGTGAGATGTCTGACCTAACAGTGAACAATATATGCAATGTAAGTATTCAGTACTGGTTTATCGAAACTTTTGATGTAACTATGAAGGAGAAATGAGAAAAAAGAAGTAGACAAATGTGTCAATGATTTTTATTAATCAATAGTAAATAAACATCTTTAGAGCTACATATCAAGAAATAATGATATTGGGCTGGGGCTATAGCTCAGTGGTAAAGAGCCTGCCTTGCGTGTGGTGAGGCACTGGCTTTGATTCTCAGAACCACATAAAAACTACAACTAAATATTAAAAAAAAAAAAAAAAAAAGAAAGAAAGAAAGAAAGATAGAAGATATATATATTACTAAGCAACAAGGGGGAAAAAACAGAAAATAAAAAGCTAAGTTGCTTGATTCTGGACTGGAAATGCAAGGGGGCAGAGGAAAATAAGGGAAATATTTTTCATCATAAACCTTTTACAGTTAATTTACACAGGTATCAAAATATGGTTTCAATGCCAGGCATGGTGGTGCACCCCTGTAATCCCAACTTCTCAGGAAGCTAAACCAAAGGATCGCAAGTTCAAAATAAGCCTCAGCAATTCAGCAATGCTCTAAGGAACTTGGAGAGACACTGCCTCAAAATAAAAAGTAAAAAGGGGTAGTGATGCTCAGTGTTTAAACAACCCTCAGCTAAATCTCTAGTGCCAAAAAAAAAAAAAGTTTTTATAAAAATATTTTAAAGAATTCTATTTTTCAGGGAAAAAATATGTATTTCAAAGATAACTGATGCCAGAATTCACCACTACAAATTTAAACAAATTTACTCATAACTTCTTGAGCAATATACTCAAATCTGGGAGAGATAGTTAATGCAAGTATAAAATAGAAAATATACAGAAACAAAACAGTGAAAATGTGAACTTTTACATTCAGCATGAAGAAATCATTGATTATACTCATGCTACAGCAAACTAGAGTGAGATGTATTCACTATCTCTACTTTGATATTTTGCATCTCAAACCTAATTACAACACATCTAGTTTTCTTCCCTAAAAGGTATTCTTTTTATTAAGTCTTTGCCATCTCAGTAGATGCCTTCACCTCAATTCACTCATCTAGCTCGTTAAGCAAAACTAAATAAATATCTTTGGTATTTCTCCTTCCCTCATATTTCTGTTCTCTAGTAAGAACTGTCATCTCCAGCTTCTGTGCAATAGCTTCCTAACCAGTGTGCATATTTTCTCTGCCCTCCAACATTCTAGGAGATGAGAAGAGGGAACGACAGCAGGAGTAACTTGGGAGATATCACTAATCACAAGTGGTCAAAAAAAAATAAAATAAAATAAAATATAAGACCAATAAACAATATTTAGGATTCCTCTCTATTTAATAGCAGAAAGCCCAAGAACAATTTGCTTTTCTTATAATAATAAAATGCATTGAAAGAAGCTGTGATAAAGACTAAGCTGATTAAAAGGTATTTTTTTTAGTTTTTCCTATTTCTGAAAACTACATATGTACAAAGAGCCTAAGTGTTATTGTGCATAAAACCACCATGAATGTATGAAAAATTATTTCCCTAAAAACATAGAAAGCTTTCTAAGATCTAGAACAAGATAAAATGGCCATTTTCACCACTTCTATTTAACACATACTGGAAGTTCTAGCCAGAGCAAATAGGCAAACAAAATTGGAAAAGAATAAGTCAAATTGTCATGGTTTACAGATAACAAAATCTTACATGAAGAAAACTCCCAAGGGCACCAAATAACTTTTAGAACTAATAAATTCAACAAACTTACAGGATACAAAATCAATGCACAAAAATCAGTACTGCTATATGCCAATAGCCAATGGTCTGAAATAGAAATCAAGCAAATCCACTTATAATAGTTACCAAAAATAATAATACATTTAACCAAAGAAGTGAAAGATCTCTACAATGAAACACTGATGAAAGAAAGTAAAGCAGACACCAAAAAATGGAATACCTAATGTTCATAAATTGGAATAAATAATGTTAAAATGTCCATATTTGGTCTGGGGTTGTGGCTCAGCGGTAGAGCACTCGCCTAGCACATGCGAGACCCTGGGTTCGATCCTCAGCACCACATAAAAATAAATAAGTGAAATAAAGGTATTTTGTGCAACTATAACTAAAAAATAAACATTAAAAAAAAATCCATATTTGAGGCAGGAAGATCGCAAGTTCTCAGCAAAAGCGAGATGCTAAGAAACTCAGTGAGACCCTGTCTTTAAATAAAATACAAAATAGGGCTGGGGATGTGGCTCAGTGGTCAAGTGCCCTTGAGTTCAATATCCAGTACCAAACCAAAAATATATATGTATTATATATATAACAGTCTTCAAAGAACTAGAAAAAAAAAAAAATCCTGAAATTTGTATGGAACCATGAAAAACCCTGAATAGCCAAAGCAATCTGAAGCAAAATTAACACAGGAGGAGGCATTAACATTGCCTGACTTCAAAATATACTACAAAACTAAAATAAAACAATTTGGCATTGGCATATAAACAGACACAGACCAATGAAACAGGATACAGAGCCTAGATATTAACACACATATCTACAAATAATTTTCAACAAAGATACTAAGGATATATAGTGGAGAAAGGATGGTCATCTCCATAAATGGAGCTGGAAAAACAGGATATACACATGCAGAAAAAGTAGACCCATATCTGTCACCAGATTCAAAAAGCAACTCAAAATGGGCTGAAGACTTATGAAGCCTCTAGAAGAAAACAGAAAATGCTTCAAGGCATTTGAATGGGCAAGGATTTTTTGGCAACACCAAAAGCACAGGAAACAAAAACAAAAGTAGATACATGAGGTTGCTTCAAACGAAAAATCTTCTGCACAGTAAAGGAAACAAGAGCATGAAGGACAACCTACAGAATGGGATAAAATATCTGAAAATTATACATCTGACATGAGCTAACATCCGGAATATGTAAGGAACTCCAACAACTCAATAGGAAGAAGAAGAAAAAAAAGAAAAGAAAATTATCTCATTAAAAAACGGTCACCTTGGGCTAGGGTTGTGGCTCAGTGGTAGCGCGCTTGCCTAGGATGTGTGACGCACTGGGTTCAATTTTCAGCACCACATACAAATAAATAAAAGGTCCATCAACTACTAAAAAATACTTAAAAAAAAAAAAAAAGGTCACCAGGGCTGGGGTTGTGGCTCAGTGGTAGAGGGCTAACCTAACATGCATGAGGCACTGCATAAAAATAAAGGTATTGCGTCCACCTAAAACTAAAAACTAAATATTTTTTAAAAAACGGTCATCGGACATTTCTCAAAAGACATTAAAAAAAAAAAAAAAGCCATACAAATGGCCAACAGGTACATGAAAAAATGCTCAACATCACTAATCATCAGGGAAACGCAAATCAAGACCACAATGATATATCACCTCACTCCAGTAAGAATGGTTCTGATCAAATAAAGTAAATATAACAAATGCTGGGAAAGATGTAGAGAAAAGGGAATCCTCACCCACTGCTAATGGAAATGTAAATAAGTATAGCATTATGGAAAATAGTATGAGGTTCCTTAAAATATTAAAAAACAGAACTGCCAAATGACACAGAAATCCACTCCCAACAGAAATGAAAGCAGTGTATAAACAGATACATGCACTCCCAATGTTTAAAGCAGCACTATTCATAATAGCCAAGAAACGGGGGGAAAAAACTATCCATCAATTGATGAAGGTTAAATAAAATGTGGCACATATACACAATGGAACACTATTCAACCACAAAATAGATTAATGTTGGTCCTTTGTGAAAACATGGTTGCAACTGGAGATTACTACATTAAGTGAAATAAACCAGGCAAAGAAAGACAAGTGCTACTTGATCTTACTTGTATGTGGAATATAAAAAAGTTGATCTCATAGAAGGTGAGAGTAAGTAGAATGGTGGCTACCAGAGGCTGGGACAAGCAGAAGTAAAGCAGGGTGGGAAGAGGCTGATCAACTGGAACTAAGTTATATTTTTTTGGAAGGAAGAAAGTTCTGGTATGTTACTGCACAGTAGGTAGACTATAGATAATAATATACTATATATTAGAAAACCTAGAAGGATTTTGAAATGTTCTCAGCAAAAATAATGTCTGAAACAGATCTGCTTAACAGGATTTGAACATTATACAATGTATACATGCATTGAAACATCACACAGTGCCCCATAAATATGGATGATTTTTATGCTTTTATGTGTCAGTTAAAAAACAAATTTACTTTAAATTTTGAAAAATTTTGAAAATTATAAATAGATGACTTCCACATTAGGCATGATGGAGTGAAGGTGAACTTGCCTTTCCAACATAAACAAAACTGGATCAAGGATAAAATAGGCAACACAAGATAGTGAACCAAGAGGGAAAGAAACATGAGCAGCTCTTAAAACACCACTTCTTTACACCTGTAGGCACTTTCCACATTACAGCACAGGAAGAAAGATCCCAACAGAGCATACTAGTCCACAGGGTTAAGAGAAACAGATTAATGTTCAAAATGACAGAGGTATTCTGCAAAGAAGAGTACTGAAAATGATGGATCGATCCAGAAATCTGCACAGGATGTCAGGCATTTTTAGGATAAAACTTCACAAAGCTAAAGAATGACCAGAAAGCAGTCAATGGTGCTGAGAGTTCCAACTAGCCAGAATGGAGTGTCAAAGACTAACTGCAGAATTCAACAAACATTGCAGAAAGGCCACACCTAGGTAGTGAACACAAAATAGCCCTGGAGTAGTTTTCACTTAACATGGACAGTGTGACTTTATTTTTGTAGAGCTGAACTTCAGGATTTCATGGTCTGAATGGAAACCACGTATATTTGTTTACACTACCATATTTTCCAAAGGAATTTCATACTAACGTTATCACATAATCTTCATGATAGGGCTGGGGTTGTAGCTCAGTGGTAGAATGCTTGCCTAGCACGCGTGAGGCACCGAGTTCAATCCTCAGCACCACATAAAATAAATAAATAAATAGATAGATAGATAGATAGATAGATAAATAAATAAACGAAAATAATCTTCATGATAATCCTGCAAATTAAGCACAAAAGGTTCAACCCTTATTGCATGGGAGTAAAATGTGGAAAACAAGCAATTTACCCAAGATTACATACCTAGATAATGGCAAAACTTAAGACTACAATCTAGGTCTTCTGATCCTTGGTGGACAATTCTCTTTACCACATATAGAAACTGTATTAAATGTTATTGGCATAAAAGTTGTTAATGCCAGAATTTCCAGTCTTTTAAGAGATCTTCTCAACAAATTCAATCGTATTACCCTGTTTCTTTCCTTACTCAGTTTTCCATCAAGGGGATATAAAATCACCAAAAATTAACTGAGAAAAATAAACACAAGATTAACCAACTGGAAAACCCTCCCAAATAACTGAGTTTAAAACAAGAAAATTAAGCTGGGTGTGGTGTTGCACACCTGTAAACCCAGCTCAGGAGGCTGAGGCAGGAGGATCACAAGTTAAAAGCCAGCCTCAACCACTTAGTGAGGTCTTAAGCAATTTGGCAAGAACCTGTCTCAAAATTAAAAATAAGACAGACTTCAGAATGTGGCTCAGTGATTAAGCACCCCCCAGGACTGAAGGGTTCAATCCTCGGTTTAAAAAAAGAGGAAAGAAAAGAATCAGCTTGCAGGAAGCCCAGGGTTTGATACCCAGCACAGCAGAGAACAAAAAAATCAGTATTCATTTAAGTAAATAGATCTCAATCTCTTTTTTTTCCCCCCTGAAAGCACTACTTCTATAAGAGTACTTGTTACAAATGATAGCAGTCTTCCCATAAAGGAAAAAGTATCAATATTCAATGCATGGCTAATCCTATATTTCCTGATGACAAAATCCAGCCAAAAAACTAGGGCTAGGGGCTGGGATTGTGGCTCAGCGATAGTGCGCTCGCCTAGCACGGGTGGGACCCAGGTTCCATCCTCAGCACCACATAAAAAAAGAAAGGCATTGTGCTGTGTCCATCTACACCTTAAAAATAAATATATATTAAAAAAAAAAAACAACTAGGGCTAGGGTTGTGGCTCAAGTGGTAGAGCACTCACCTAGTATGCATGAAGCACTAGGTTCAATATTCAGCACCACATAAATAAAATAAAATAAAGGTATTGTGTCCACCTACAACAAAAAGATATATATTTTAAGTTTTTTTTTAGTTTTATATTTTAGTTGTTGATAGACCCTTTATTTTATTCATTTATATGGGGTGCTGAGAATTGAACCCAGTGCCTCACACATCCCATGCAAGTGTGCTACCGCTGAGCCACAGCCCCAGCCCAAGATATATATTTTAAAATTAAATTTAAAAATACAGGAAACTATGCATCATATCTTACTCAACAGTTTCTCTTTCGCCACAAAGGTATATAAACCAGGCATGGTGGCACACACCTGTAATCCCAGTAACACTGGAGGATCACAAGTTTGAGCCCAGCCTGGGCAATTAAGCAAGACCCTATCTCAAAATTTAAAAAATATAAAGGGTCAGGGACATAGCCCAGAGGTATGCCCAAAACAAACAAAAGAACCAGATGTACTCAGCTTTAACAAGTTTTATATAATTAAAATATAATGTATAAAGTCCAGATTATAATAGAAAATAAATGTTGATTTTTAAAAATCCTCAACAAAATGGCAAACCAAATTCAGTAACAAATTAAAAGGATTACACACCATGACCAAGGAGAATCTATTCCTGAAATGCAAGGATTGTTCATCATGTGATAATGGATCAATGTAATCTAATATATTACATTAGTAGAGACAGAAAAAAGTACTTTATCATCTCAATTTGTACACACACAAGTGTGTAACAAAATTCAACAACCTTTCAAGATTAAAAACACTCAACAAACTAGGAATAGAAGGAAGCTACCTCAACATAATAAAAAACATACATATATGAAGAACCCACAGGAAACATCAAAATCCATTTTGAAGAAATGAAAGCTTTTCCTTTAACATCAGGAACAAGAATTCTTACTTTCATCACTTCTGTTCAACATAGTACTAAAACTTCTAGCCAGAGCAATTAAACAAGAAAAGGAAAAGGCATTCAAATTGGAAAGAAATAAAATTTATCTTCAAACGGCAATAATTTTACATCTACAAAATCCTAAAAAACTTCACCAAAAAAAAAATCTGTTGGAACTAATAGAGGAATTCAACAAAGTAGAAAAATATATAAAGATCAACACAGAAGTTTTATTTCTATACACTAACAACAAGCAATCCAAAAAAGGAAATCTAGAAAAGTATTTCATTTACAGTCATATATAAAGGAATAAAACACTGGGAATTAACCAAGGAAGCAAAAGCCTTGTACAAAAAATTACAAAAACATTTCAGGAAGAATTAAAGACATACCAAGTTCATGGATTGAAAGACAATATCAACACTATCCAAAGTAACCTATAAATTTAATGCCCTCCTACTGAAATTCCGATTTTTTTTGGCATACAGAAAACACACACACACACACACACACAGAAATTCACATGGAATATGAGAGGAGCATAATAATTCTCAAGCAGCAAAATAATTCTCGGGGGAGGGGAAAAGTTGAAGGACTCACACTTCCTAATTTCAAAACTTAACCACAAAACTAAAGTAATGAAAACAGATAAACGGAAGACCAATCGAGAAATAAGTTCTCCCACATTTGCTCAAGTGATTTTCAGCAAGGATACCAAAGCCATTCAATGGGGGAAAGGAGAGTGTCAATAAATAGTGCTAAGAATCTAGATATCTGCATGTGAAAGAATGCAGCTGGATTCTTACCTAACATCATATATAAAAACTGATTCAAAATGGATCCATGACCTAAATGTAAGACCTAAAATTATAATACTCATAGGAGAAAACAAAGCAAAAGCTTCACAACATTGGATTTGGCAATTATTTCTTGGATCCAACTCCAACAGCACAATCAATAGATTTTTTTTTTCCTTGTGGTATTGGAGATGGAACCTACAGGCATCCTAACACTGAGCATCATTCCCCCACCCCCTTTTAAATTTTTATTTTGAGACAGAGTCTCAGTAAGTTTTCCAGGCTAGCCTTCAACTTGCAATCATTTCACCTCAGTTTCCCGAATGTCTGGGATTATAGGCGAGCACCACTGTGTTCATCTTAGCAATAGACAAATTTTTGACTTTGCAAAAATTTTTAAACTTTGTACATCAAAAGATAGAATCAACAGTAAAAAGACAATCGAGCAAATGGGAAAAATATATGTAAATCATATATCTAAGAAGGAATTAATATTTAAAATAAAGGATATCTCCAAAAAATACACAAATGACCATCAGCACATGAAAAGATGATCAACATTACCAATCATTAGGGAAATGTGAATTAAAACTCCTTACCAGTTTCTCAAAATATTCAATAAAGAATCTTGTGATTTATAAATTGCATTCTGGGTATAGATTCAACATAATTGAAAGCAGGATCTCAAAGAGGCTTACACACCCATGTTCACAAAAGCATTACTTAGAATCCCTAAAATATGGAAGCAACCCCAAGTTACTAAAGGTTAGAAAGTAAGGAAATTCTTCAATATTCTATGACATGGATGAAACTTGAGGACATTATTCAAAGTGAAATATGCCAGGAACAAAGCAGTCAAACTCAGAGAAAAAAAGTATAATGGTGGTTGCCAGCAGCTGGGGATTGAGGGAATGAAGAGTTACAATTCAATGTGTACAAAGCTTTCATTATGCAAAATGAAAGAGTTCTGGAGATGTATGGTGCTCATGGTTGCACAACAATATGAATATACTTAATATCACTGAAATGTACACTTAAAATGATGAAGACAATGAAAAAAATATATTTATTTGCTTATTTTCTTAAATCCCATTTCATACTACCACTGGAGTTTATTCCACAGAACTATATGGGAAGACAAGTATTACAAGATTCTTAATGCTGTAACCAAACTACTAGGCTTAAACTAAGTTTTCTGAGAACTTACTTTACCTTTTATTCTGGAGAAAGAAAAATAGAAAATACTTCATATTTGAGCAAATCTTTCACATACAATTATTTAACACAGGTATTGTGAAATGACAGTAATCAAACAAATTTAATTCTCTACAATAGAATCACTGCATTAAATAGAAATACAAGTCTATATTTCCTTAATCTGAAGCTCTTTTGTTTGAGGAGTTCTTGAAATTTCAGAACTATGAATAAAGAGTTCCGTTGGTATGGAATGAATGCCACAGTACTCTATTTTTCCTCCTGCCTATAACATGATCATATGTTATCATATGTTATCAAAGTTAAACAATAGTTTTAAAAATACTAGAGCACTACAGGCTGTACTATTTTCACTCTAGTATCTTTGACCAGTAATTAAAAATTATGTTACCACTGTGTTAAGAAACAACGAAGCAAAACAGGATATAATTAAAACAGACTTTTTCTAATAGACAATAACATCCCATGTGCAAAATTCTGAAAGCATACACTTGGAGACTTTTGCTTCCAAATGTATAGGAAAAATTGACACCAAATCAGGTTCTTGCAAAGCATAAAACTGGAAAGTACATATATAAATAACTGTTTTCAGCTGCTGGACAAAAGCCAACACAGGAAAGTGGTCTCAGAAAGGGAAAAAAAAAAAAAATCCCTGATTCTACCTATAGGCATTTTCCAGACTGCAGAATAGAGAGGGAAAACACAAATAGCTCCATCAGTCTCACTAATGTAAAGACATATCACAATGAGAAACTGCTGGAATAGGTAGAATGTATGGAACAGGGTACCAGAAACAACTACACAGAAATGAAGCTTCAGAAATCTGCATAGCAGCTGGGTGTGGTAGTGTACACCTATAATCCCACAAACTCAGGAGGGTTGATGCAGGAAGATAAAAAGTTCAAGGCCAGCCTCAGGAACTTATAGTCAAACCCTGAGCAACTTAGTGAGACCCTGTCTCAAAAAATAAAAAATAAAAAGGGCTGGGAATGTGGCTCAGTGGTCAAGTAAGTCTGAATTCAATTCCTGGGAAAGAAAGGAAGGAATGAAGGAAATAAATGAATAAATCTGCATAGCAATCTTTGTTAAATATTAAGCTGGACAGATACACAGCAAGAGTCCACTGAAGCCAGGCAAAGAACAGTCACCAGTCCCAGGAGTCCAACTATGGTGCTTATACATGAGCAGCAGACATGTGAGTTCCAACAACCAGCTAGGCGACTTCAATGAAACAGTACTGAATTCAGCAAAAACTCAAAGCCCACTCCTTAGAAGTAAAGCTACGCTAGACAAACCTTTATTAAAGCTTAAAAATAAGTCTTGAAAAGAAACAAGCTGATGCACAAATTAACTGCCTGTGGAAACCAAACTATTAAAAAGATAACAGGATCCAAACACTCAATATTCAAGTGTCCATCAGATCCAAAATTATGGGGGTGGGGATTACTAGAAACATGTATAAGCAGGAAATGGTGATCCCTAATATATCCGGTTGCAAAATTAATCAATGGAAACAGACTCAGAAATAACAATGACAGAAGCAACAAAAACTTGAAAACATTTTAGATATGGCATTAAGATTACATGGTGATGAGCTGAGGTTGTGGCTCAGCAGTACAGCCTAGCATGTGTGAGGCCCTAGATTCGATCCTCAGCACTACATATAAATAAAGGTATCGTGTGCAACAACAACTAAGAAAAATAAGTATTTTTTAAAGATTACATGTTGATTTTCTTTAATATTAAATACAGCTTTCCATTATTTTATTTCAGATAATACCAAAAAAAAAAAAGTATTTCCCTGAAACTGTTTAAAAGAAATGCAGTATCAAATCAAGATAAATGATAAAAATTCAGCTTGGTTGAAATGATGCCTGGGATTTCTTCAACATAATCAAGGGAGGTAGGGGTCACAGACAGAAAAGAGAATGAACCAAAAATTGGTAACTGTCAATGTAAGGAGATATGATCATTATATTATTCTCTACTTTTTTTTTGTTTGAAATTGTCCATAAGTAAAAAGTTAGAAAGAAAATTAGTCATAAGGTTGGGGGTGTAGTTCAGCAGTAGAGAGTGTACTTGTTGTGAGAGAGATCCTGGGTTCCATTCCTAGCATGAAAAGAAAACAAAAGGAAAGGAAAGGAAGAGAAAACTAGCCTTGGGTATGACAAAATCAAATTAGATTTATTAACTCTAGAAGCCTGGCTGTCTCTTAGTGTAGGCCCCATAGAGGCAGAAAGATATAAAGACAGCATACACAGCTTAAGAATCTAGAGCTGTAGCTATTTAACATTTAAATAAATTAAATAGCATTTGAAACTCCTCAGTAAAGATCCTCAGTCTACTACCCACATATCAGGTGTTCATATGTGACTAGTAGCAACTGTACTATAAGCCAGATATAGAAATTTCAATCATCACAAAAATTCTAATGGGCAATATTGTCTAGAGTTTAAATCTTAGCAACTATTTCATAAACAGCTTTATAGCACTGGCCTAACATATTAGAATCTCAATTGTGTCTGTAAAATGTGGACATTAACAACCTTGCATGGGTTGGTCAAGATTTAAATGCAAATGTACATAAAAAACCCGAGTAAGCACGCAGTAAAAATATTTAAATAAAGCACTATATTATTAACTAAAGCTTATAACTTTAGACCCAACCAGCTTCAATGATTATAGAGAAATCTGAAGCAGAAACTAAATTAAAACAGAAGAGAACAAGAGCTGATGGTAATGTTCTATATCTCAAAATGAAAGCAGTTGCACAGATGTATGCATTTGTTACAAATGATAGGACATATACCCATGACTTCATGCATTTCACTGTGGATAAATGATACTTCAATTTAAAAAAAAATTTTTTTAAATGTTTTTTGCAAACAGACTAAAAAAAAACACATTGTCTCTCTCCTAAAATTCTTTTAGTTGGAGCTTCTGTTTATAGATAATACTACATTTTTGGTATCTTATGATTTATGGCAAACTACCACAACTATGGGACAAAAATTCTTTATATTGTATTTTAAAATAAGTTTGTTTATTCTAACAGTGTAAAAATGAAATAAAATAAGATCCACCAAGGTAATACTTAACAAATCAAGGCTATTTTATAATATCCCTTAAACTAAAGGAACTTCAAATGTCATCTGGTATAAGTAGTCAAACAGCTCATGTCTGGTGCCAACTGACTATTTTCTTTATTTTTATTTTTATTTTATTTTTAGGTACAGGTGGATACAGATCTTTATTTTATTTGAATGTAATGCTGAGGATCAAACCCAGTGCCTCACACATGCTAGGTGAGCCCTCTACCTCTGAGCCCTCTACCTCTGAGCCACAACCCCAGGCCCCAACTGACTATCTTTTAACTACCAAAATGGTTTTACATAAATGGACCCAAGCTCCACCAACCTTTAAGCTGATAACTTATGGAACTGGAATCAGTTTAGTTTGCAAGCTAAATGCTGGGAGCCATTAGCCAAGTAGGTATGACAATTTCCTTGCCAGCGTACCCCATGTTGCTGACATGTTGCAGTGACATTGAATGTAGGTGACCTTGCTCAAGGACCAAGGCAGATTAGGGTGTTCCCGGTTTTAAGATAATCGTGTTTAGGGCGTTCCCAGTTTAGGTTCCAGGTTTAAGGTTTAAGATTATTCCTGCTGGGAATAGGGCGTATCCTGCTGCCCGAGTTCCCCTTGAGTTCTCACGGGATTCAGACAGTATATTTTGGGAGACAGAAGCCCAGTGGGAGTGGATTTGGGCAGAGAACGTGGATTTCCCCAGAACGTGATTGTAGACGGCTGGTGTGAGTTCGGGAATAAAGAGTTGCTGTTTGAATCTACAAGCTGTGTGGTGGCTCGTGATTGTGTGCCCAGCCAGACTGTGGCAGCTAAACATCTTTTTCCTTTAGTTATTCCTTATATGAAAGTTTTAAGTCCCTCTGACATTCTGATCAGTCTGAGGTTAACATAATATTGTTCTCATATTTCTATATTTTTAAAAAAGTAGTAAAGTTAAAAAAAATTGGATGCATTTTCATCACTGTGACCAAAATACCTGACAAACAACTCGAACAATAAAAAGTTTATTTTGGGCTCACAGTTTCAGAGGTTCTGTCACAGTGGGCCAACTCCACAGGTGAGGCAGAGCTTGATGGTAGAAGTATGTGATAGAGGAGCACTGCTCCAATCCTGGCAGCCAGAAAGCAGAGAAAGGGGAAAGAGGTGCAGGGAAAATGAACCCTTCCAGGGCAGTCCCCAGTGACCCACCTCCTCCAGCCACGCCCCACCTACCCACAGTTTCCACCCAGTTTGTCCATTCAAACTTGGATGGACTGATGAGGTTACAGTTCTCATAATTCATCTCACCTCTGCATATTACTGCATTAACACAGGAGATTTTGGAGACACTTCATATCCAAACCATAGCCCTGGAGGACTGAAATAACTTGTCCTCTTTATTTTTCCAAATACACCTTTTTAAAAAATATATTTATTTTTTAATTGTAGTCGTCAATACTTTATTTTTTTATGTGGTGCTGAGAATTGAACCCAAGGCCTCGCACACGCTAGGCAAGCGCTCTACTGCAGAGTCACAACCCCAGCCCAGATACACCTTTTTTTAAAGACATTTATTTTTTAATTGTAGGTGGACACAATACCTTTATTTTATTTGGTGCTGAGGACGGAATCTAGTGCCTCAGGTGTGCTGGGCAAGCGCTCTTTCCTCTGAGCCACAACCCCAGCCCTCCAAATAAACCTTTTTTTAAAAAAATGTGTCATCAGTATTTCACAAAACAATGGACATCTTAATATTTTAAAAGAAACAAATACAGAGTGTCAGAATAAAATAGACAAAAAAAGGTCTGACAGAATTTGACATCAACACTTCTGTGAAGGATTGGCCATTAGGGAGTCATTCATTGGCATATATTTCTGGATATTTTGGGCCCAGAAGTGAAAATTATATACAGTCTTCCTAGCAGCAGAACTGAAGGTAATAATCACTATCTGCTTTCAGAATACTATACTGTTAATGTATCATAAAATGTGCAGCTTTTATTGGCTCTTTCATTTTTTCAGCATTAAATTATGTCATTTGAAAAACAAAAATTGAAGGGGAATTTAGGATTCCAGCTTATGAGCAGATTTCTGCAAAACTCAAGTATATTCATATGACTCAGTTAGCTATGAAATAGAACTTCATAATTATTTCAATGATAAATTTTCCCAATGGAGACTGGAGAATGATGAAATGGCCATAGGGGCACAGAAACAGAAATATACAGTTATTCAAAAAAAAAAATAAGATTAAAAAAAAAAAAGAATATAGACGGGCTGGGGATATAGCTCAGTTGACAGAGTGCTTGCCTTGCATGCACAAACCCCGGGGTTCAATCCCTAGCACCACATGCACACATACAAAATTGGCAAATCTTACTGTATGTTAACTGTACCTCAATAAAATTGACATAAAAATTGCTGTAAATGAATACACATTTTAAAAAGAATATAGAAAACAGTTTAAATGTGTAAGAATTTAAAAAATATTTCCATTAGCTGGGGTTGTGGCTCAGTGGTAGAGCACTCGCCTAGCACGTGCAAGGCACTGGGTTCAATCCTCAGCACCACATAAAAATAAATAAAACAAAGGTATTGTGTCCAACTACAACTAAAAAAAATTTCCATGAGCATTCTTGAGATAATAAGCCTTCTTCAACAAAGAAACCAATAAGAAAACTTCAACAAAAGGTCTATTGCGGGGGAGGGGGGCTGGGGTTATGGCTCAGTGGTACAGTGCTTGCCTAGCATGTGTGAGGGCCTGTAATCCCAGCTGCTCAAGAGGGTAAGGCAGGAGGATTTTAAGTTCAAGCCAGCCTCAGCAACTTGGCAAGACCCCAATCAACCTAGTGAGACCCTGTCTCTAAATAAAATACAAAAAGGGCTGGGGATGTGGCTCAGTGGTTAAGTGCCCCTGGCTTCAATCCCCAGTATGGGGGGGGGGGGGAGACAGGGCTGGGGTTGTAAGCACTGGGTTCGATCCTCAGCACCACATATAAATAAATAAGTAAATGAAACTCATCAAGTAAAAATAGCTGTAAAGTTATTTTTACATGGAAAAGGGGAAAGTAGAATAAGGTCATTCATTGCCCCACACATAAAAAAATGAGACTCAACAGCTTCAATTAAAGCATACACGGGGCACTGTGGCAAAGGCCTATAATCCAGCAACTCTGGAGGCTGAGAGACGAGGGTCGCCAAGTTTTGAGGCCAGCCTCAGCAACTTAGCAAGACGCTGCCTCAAAATAAAAAGGGCTGGAGATGTAGCTCAGAAGTAAAATACCCCTGGTTTAAATCCCTAGCACTATTAAAAAAAATTTTAAAGAAGAAAAAAAGAAACTGACAAACCAAAAGCAAAAGCCTAAATAAGAAAAAAGAGGGAGGAACACCCCTGGGCTTGTTTTCCAAAGAAAAGTATTTCAAGAAACAAAGCTTAAACCTCCTTCCTTAGGTGTGTTACAAAGCTGTTCAAAAAGTAACTCAGTAAGGCTTGTGAATGGAAATATGTATTGCCCAAGTCAACATTCTGCTTTAAACAATAATAAATGCAGATAAGTTTTTAAAAGAAAGAAAGAAAAAAAGACTTAAGATTGTTAATTTTTAAGGCAAAATTTATAAAGATAACTAAAATGTAGGCTGAGGGTATAGCTCAACAGTAGTGAGTGTGAGGCCCCGAGTTTAATTCCCAGGGGGTGTGGGAAATATATTTTTTCCATATCAAAAAATAACAAAAATAGAGCAAATAGAAATATCAGATAACAAGACGCAACGTTAAGGGCTGGGGTTGTGGCTCAGGAGTAGAACGCTCATCTGCCATGTGAGAGGTCCCGAGTTCAATCCTTAGCACCACATAAAAATAAATAAAATAAAGGCATTGTGTCCAACTACAACTAAAAAATAAATATTTTTCAAAAAGATGCACAGTTAAATATAAGATCAATTCACTGAAAAAGTTGAAGTTCACAATAATATACTAAAAGTACCATTTACCAGGTATTTTCATTACTTTAAAAATGTATTGTTTCTGGGCCAGGATTGTGGCTCAGTGGTAGTGTGTATGCCTAGCATACGTGAGGCACTGGGATCAATCCCCGGCACCACATAAAAATAAACAAATAAAAGTATTTTGTCCATGTATAACTAAAACAAAAAACTTTTTTTAAAAGTATTGTTTCCCTACCCTATCCCCCCATTTAATAACTGGTCTTAAAGAGAATAAATGATAACCAAGAGCAGTGGCACACATCTGTATTCCCAGCAATTCAGGAAACTGAATCAGGAGGGTAGAAAGTTGGAGACAATCCGGGCAACTTAGCAAGACCCTGTCACAAATTTCAAAAAGGGGGGGGGGGGGGCAGGGCTGGTGATATAGTTGAGTGGCAGAGCACCCCTAGGCTCAATCCCTAGATTCATACACCAGGCTTCCTCCATTAAGTATCAAAACTGATTCAAAACACAAATTGGAGAAATGTGCAGTATTTTATTTCCTTGGTTTTTTTTTAATGGTATCTTTTTTTTTTAATTTTTTTTTTAATATTTATTTTTTAGTTTTTGGTGGACACAACATCTTTGTTTGTATGTGGTGCTGAGGATCGAACCCGGGCCGCACGCATGCCAGGCGAGTGTGCTACGGCTTGAGCCACATCCCCAGCCCCTATTTCCTTGGTTTTAAAACATTAATCTCACCACAAAAATATTTAGAGTGAATTAGCTTGTATCAAAAGGTCCTTTAACAAAGGATACATTGGAAGAAGTTTAAGTCACCCTGGATATCCTTCTTCAGTGGCAGTGTAAATAGTATGACCCTTCACAGAAACTATGTACAAAAAGACCAGGGGCTCTAGCTTAGTTACTAACCACACGGGGAGAAGAGCTACCCAAACACAGGCAAGGTGATCTTTATAATACTAAGGTAATGAACAGTAAATTCTGTAGTAATGCTTGTTTTCAAAATACACATTGGGGGCTGGGGATGTGGCTCAAGCGGTAGCAGGCTCGCCTGGCATGCGTGAGGCCTGGGTTCGATCCTCAGCACCACATACAAACAAAGATGCTGCGTCCGCCAAAAAAACTAAAAACATAAATATTAAAACACACTCTCTCTCAAAAAAAAAAAAATATTTAAAAAAAGAATATAAATTCAATAAAGCTGCTTAAAAAAAAAACACATTGGCTCCAACATGGTTTATTAGGGGCCACTCTTTAAATTTCATGCTTGCTTCTATAGAACTTCACATGCCAGAACACTAGGTGAAAACAGAAAAAAGCGCCCAGCTGAAACAAGTCCTGTAAGCAGGCAAAGCACACAGGCACATACATCAAACACCTACCAGCTGCCTCAGTTCACCTTGTGTGTTGGGAGCCACCTTAAGCCACATCCACCCACCTCTGATGTTACCATTGGTCAGATTTCAAATAATCTTCCTTCTACCACTTCTCAACAATTCACAAACTCCAATCCTTCAGACCCCACTTATGCAAGCAAGTTTTTGGTGTTTTGAAGAGAAAGTGCAACATTTACATAGTAGTATTAACACATTTGTTAACCATTAATATGTAAAACTATGCAACCATTTTTATTATGTTCTTATCTTTGCTTTTAACCTCACTAACAATATTTTTGAATATTTTTGAATGCTATGCCCTACTCCATTTCCCCCATTTTATTCATAATTATTAAATATCTTCTTCATGATTTTGCAAAGTACAGAGACTTTTAGAAACTTAAACGCCCCCCCACCCGAAAACAAACAAACAAACAAAAAACAAGGAAGAGGGGAAAAAAAGAACCTATGTCCTGATACAACAGAACTAACTGTATATAAAACAATTAGAAATATCCTTTTAAAAAATGCAGTCCTGGGGCTGGGGTTGTGGCTCAGCGGTAGAGCACTTGCCTAGCATGTGTGAGGCACCAGGTTGGATTCTCAGTACCACACACAAATATATGAATAAAATAAAGGTTCATCAATGTCAAAAAAAAAAAAAGGCAGTCCTAGGCTGGGCTGTGGCTCAGTGGCAGAGCGCTTGCCTCTGCACATGTGAGGCACTGGGTTCGATCCTCAGCACCATATAAAAATAAATAAAATAAAAATATTGTGTTCATGTATAACTTAAACAAACAAAGATAATGAGTACTCTTCCCAGACACAGTGGGTTACGCTTGTAATCCACCAGCTCAGGAGGCTAAGGCAGGAGGATCAGAAGTTCAAATCCAGCCTTAACAAAATAGTGAGGCCATAAGCAACTCAGCAAGGCCTTGTCTCTAAATATAATATAAAAAGAGCTGGGATTGTGGCTCAGTGGTAGAGCACTTGCCCAGCATATGTGAGACATGCAATCCTAAGCACTGGCTATACTTACTATAATTTCCTTAAAAGAATATCACAGATTTATATCAGCTAACATGCAAAGCCTAGCATAAAATGTACCTCAAAATATTCACTAAAATACTAGTTTTTCATTCTTAAAGATTTTGATCAGTCTTCAAGCAGATAATCAAATGTGATCTTGTAATCCCCAATAAGATCTCTCTAAAAAATAAATATTATCATTTTAATTATAAAAAATCATCTTGGAACCTATGTTTCTCAATTTTCAAATCTATTTAGCACCTGAATAAAACTGTCTTTGCTTTTATTTTAATCTTTAAAAAAAAAAAAATCATCCTGGAGGGTCTGGGGATGTGGCTCAGTGGTAGAGCACTTGCCTCACATGCACAAGGCAATGAGTTCAATCCCCAGCATCACCAAAAAAAAAAAAAAAAACCACTGCTTTAACTGGAACAATAATCATGTATGAAAGTAGACAACCAATCCTAAAAGTTAGGCTTTTTTTCTCTTATGTTTATAATTTTTAAAACAAACTCTCATGTCTCCTTTAATGTAATCAGAGAAAAACCTCAATAAGATTAATTTCCCCAGGAGAGCTCTGAGAAATTTCAACTTATCTCAACTAAAGATATGTTCATATACTAGCCAAAGAAAATCTCAGTAGAGTGTTATCAGATAAAAACATTGGCCTTTCCAGCAATTATTTCTACACAGGAATTTTTATGCACTTTATAAACAATTTTTTTTTTCCAGTACTGGAGATTGAACCCTGGGCCTCAAAAAACTAGGCAAGTGCTCTACCACTATGTTACAGCTCCAACCTTTTTGGCTTTTCTGAGACAGAGTTTCACTAAGTTGCCTAGGCTGGCCTTGAACTTGCAATCCTCCTGCCTCAGCCTCCAGGTAGCTGGGATTACAGGTGTGCACCTCGGTGCCCTGCTTATCAAATTAAAAACTTAAGGGAGCAATACAATTTATGTCCTATCTCGAAAGGGGAAAAACACACATGCAACAAGATAGACTAGTATTTTTTAAAGTCACAACTTGAATCTAAGTTTGTAAGCTTGCATCATAAAAGAACTTAAATGTTTTAAGTGTACAGCTGACATTCAAAGGAAATCCCCAAAAGTCAAGAATGTCACCACAGCATCCAATTCCCTCCACACCTCAATATTTATATAAAACTATCTCTTTAAGATTGTTCTTCACTTGCACTTCTCAATATTAGAACTGGCAAACGACATTCTTTCCAGAACCATTTTCACTTAGAATCTAAATTTTTCTCTCTTCAACAGAGATAATGCCCGTAAATAGAAAGCAAAGTTGTATGTACTCATGAATGCTGATGGCTGGCTAACGATCACTGATGAATTAAATTAAGCACCTTGCTTTCTTTCCCACACTGAATTCCCAACATACCTTGCCAAATTCTAAGAATTCAACTGAGAAACACTCATAATGCAACCCTAATCTACAAAAATTTCCCAATATTGTATACCCCCGTTTCATAGTTATCATATACAACCCTAGGGTCCTCAACCCTAACCTTGTAAGAATCAGCTGTAGAGTTTTAGGAGCAAGTGACTGAGCCTTACCAACTGGAGATTCTAAGTCAGCAGGCTCCCTCCTCACACCAAACTCATATAATGTCCTGATACCATTTTTTTCCTCCAATGCTAAAACAACCAAAAAAGAAACAATAAAATTTTCCTCTAGCTTTGCTTTTCTGAGAGAAGGCTGCTTAAACAAACCAGGTACCATTATTCATTCACAAATGAAACCTCCAAGATCTTATCAAGGATAATATAGGTTCTGCCCCATATCCTATAATTACCTCAAATAATAATGTAGTCTACAATGCCAAGGGCCAGCTTAACTCCTTTCTCCAAAAATATTTACCCAAGCACACGTCCTTAACCTTTCTCTTGCCCTGTAATCATTATTTCAACACTCATTTCATGCAACAATATTTATTAACATTTACTATATGTATTAATATTTACTATTAACATTTATTAATATTTGCTACATTTCAATTTACTGTGGATCACTTTAACCACTGTTAAGTACAGTGATTAGTAAAACAAAGTTCCTATCCTCATAAAATCCACTCTTAAATTTTTGTTAAATGGTGATAAATGATATTGGAGAAAAATAAAGCAAAAACAAAAGAAATAAGTAAGAAAGTACTCCTGGTCAACAAAGACCTCTAAATAACACTTGGAGGACACCTGAGCGCAGTCCTAAAAGAAACAGGAGAAATGAGCCATGTAGTTAACTGGGGGAGAAAATTCAAACAAAAGCCCCTTGCACATGATTCTTTATATGACCTGATTTTCTATGTCCAAAAATGCTTTTGTGAACAAAGAAGATATACTTGAATTGATGCTGTCAGACTGCATTGTCAGAGGCAGAAATATTAAAGGAAATGAGAACACACACTAAAGAGAGAGATCCCTCCACTTAAAGCAGGTTGGTCAGCAGCCCTCCAGCATGCCTCTTAGGAAACTGTCCCTTAGCCAGTGCTTCAATGCAATAGTTGGGATGGCCATTCTATTATCATCAAAAAAATAGTTTGTATGAGGCCCAAATGACCCAGAAGGACTATAAGGTTTTGAAATACCTATAGAATGGAACATTAAATTCAGTTCCCTATTAAGTTATCATCCTCTTTCCTAAAAATATAGTGCTACTAAAAACTAAACTGCAGTCACTCTTTATTTCACTAAAACACCCTAACTCCCCCCAAATAATCTGCCAAATAATGTACTTTTAACCTGCTTTAAAAAAAAAAAATAGAGAGGAGAGAGAATTTTAATATTTATTTTTTTTAGTTTTTGGAGGACACAACATCTTTGTTTGTACGTGGTGCTGAGGATCGAACCCGGGCCACATGCATGCGCGCTACCGCTTGAGCCAAATCCCCAGCCCCTTAACCTGCTCTCTTAACCCAAAAGAATCATTTTCTTTAAAAAATTTCAGGTTTCTGGGGCTGGTGCTCAGTGGTAGCGCACTTGCCTGGCACTAGGTTCGATTCTGAGCATCGTGTATAAATAAAGGTCTACCAACAACTAAAAAATATATAAAAAATAAATAAAAATAAATTTTAAAAAATTTCAGGTTTCTAACACCATACACATTTTAAACATAAACTTTGTCAATATAAAACTTTAAAAATGTATTTATTGTTCACTCATACTACACCTCATTCCAGAAAGGATTACAGCAAAAAGTGTCAAAGTAAAGAAACAAACAAAAGAGTAAATTTACCACATCATCAAAAGGTTTTTCCTCTCACTAGATTTTTACAGGCTTCTTAAAAAATTGTGATTATGGGCTGGGGATATGGCTCAAGCGGTAGCGCGCTCGCCTGGCATGCGTGAGTCCCGGGTTCGATCCTCAGCACCACATACAAAGATGTTGTGTCCGCCGATAACTAAAAAAAAATAAATATTAAAATTCATTCTCTCTTAAAAAAAAAAATTGTGATTATAAGAATATACCTATAATCCCAGAGACTCAAGAAGCGGAGGCAAGAGGATCACAAGTTCCAGGTCAGCACCAGAAATTTAGTGAGACCCTGCCTTAAAAAAAAAAAAAAAAAAGAACTGGGGATATAGCTCAGTGATAAAGCACCCCTGGATTCAATCCCCAGTACCACCAAAAGAAAAAAAAAAAAAAGCGATTTTTAAAAAAGTAACAAAATGATTGTTTTAAACAACAAAGTATATTTACATCATAGCAAGATTACATTTAGTTTTCTCATTACTCATTTTATAAATTGTCTTTATTTTTTAATTGACATGATTATAATATTTATGGTAAACAAAGTAATATTCTTCAGATCATGGTAACAGGTATATCCATAAGCTCAAACATTTATCATTTCTTCATGCTGGGAATATTCAAAATCCTCTACTAGCTATTTGGAAACACACGATTAATTGTGCCAATCAAGGTTACCCTACTGTGCTGTAGAACATTACAAGTCATTTCTCCTCTCCAAATGGACCTCTACTATTAACCAACATCTTTCCACCCCTCCTCCCACTCTGGAAAACTTTAAAACACAAATTTATTCTAGTTTCTGGCTGGGTGTGTGACTCAGTGGTAGGGCACTTTGCCTAGCATGCACTAGGCCCTGGGTTCAATCTCCAGCAGGACAGAAAGAAAACAAAACAAAAAGAAATTTATTCTAGTTTAAACTTTTAGTTACTATGTACAGAAGGGAATTTCACAGCAGGTAAAAAATTGTTTCTATTTTTTGTTTTTTCTTTGTCATATTCTAAACACAGGCAATACAAGCAAAACTGTATCAAAACCAATTTCAAAACAACTATCTGGGGCTGGGGATGTGGCTCAAGCGGTAGCGTGCTTGCCCGGCATGCGTGCGGCCCGGGTTCGATCCTCAGCACCACATACAAACAAAGATGTTGTGTCCGCCGAATATTTAAAATAAATAAATAAATATTTAAAAAAAAAAAAACAACTATCTGTATTTGGTTGCAAAACTAAAATTCTATCACAAGGAAATTTAATTTAAATCACCTTGCCGAGTTTGATCTCCAGTATCACACACATGCACAAAGTTAAAAAAATAAATCAGCTGTCCTTTCATGTGCACATGGAAACCTACTTGGTAAGAATTCCTAACGTGAACTTTTTCAGCAACTAAAACTTATCTGCTTTAACTGTAAAAACAACCCTTTTTCCAAAAATCATATGAAATAATTTACCTATAATATGTGCAAACCTAACAATTACAACTCTTTGCCTACAAAAGAACCCTTCCCTCCCCTTATACTGCTACCCAAAATATCCAAACACTAATACAAACATAAAACCCTAATACAAATATACAAACACTGGGGGAAAAAACCCAAAAGTCTGATTCCCGACTCCAAAACTAGCTACTTGCTTAATAAAAATGCCCATTTTAAGAGTATGAAGAATAGCCGGGTGCAGTAGCAGGCATCTATAATCCCTTAAGAATGGGGAAGGTAAGGCAGGAAGATCACAGATACAAGGCCAGCAACACCCTGTCTCAAAAATAAAGAAGAAAACTTCTGGTAAACACAATTCTTTAAACAAAATCTTACACAATATATATATCGTATTAAATTAACAAATTATAGACAAGAAACATTATGCAGAGATTTTTTTGACTAACTTGTATCAATGCTTACTCAGAAGTAGAATAGGGCCAAATGTGCAACAAAATTTAATTTTAGATATCAACTAAGCCAGGCAAATCTACTGCAGAAACTGAAATTTTTGCAAACTGTGTAAACAAGGCTTCCACTGAAAAATTAAGGCCAAAACATTTTCATTATTTTTAAATTGAAGCTTCACATTTTTAGAAAGCATAAGCTAACTTCATTTCCTCCATAAATTTACAAATATAGTACAACAAATTATGTAAAACCTCAAAAACTGAATGGTGCCAGAATGATTTAACAGTTACCAACTTACTAACATTTGACTTAACCATTCAAGTATGTCCACCTTCATCACAGAAGGAAAGGAAAAAAGGCTTAAAATAAAGAGCTAACTTACTATAAAAGTTGAGCAAGCTGAAGTAATTTGGGAAAAATATACTATCCTTTTGTTTAATATTTTCTTCACTGTTAATATAAGAGAAGGATAAGGACATTATTTCTCTTCACTATTTTATTTCGTGATTTTCATATTTCTTTTCCTACACTTTGTCACAATAAATAAATCGTTGAGCACTGTGATTGTAGCAATGAAATTAAAGATTTGTTCCACCATCACTAGAAAACTGTCTAAAATGCTTAATCAAGAATTGCGGGGCTGGGGATGTGGCTCAAGCGGTAGCGCGCTCGCCTGGCATGCGTGCGGCCGGGTTCGATCCTCAGCACCACGTGCAAACAAAGATGTTGTGTCAGCCGAGAACTAAAAAATAAATATTAAAAAAAATTCTCTCTCTCCCCCCCCCCCCCACTCTCTCTTTAAAAAAAAAAAAAGAATTGCTAGACTAGAGCCAGGTGCGATGGCGCACACCTGTAATCCCAAAGACTCAGGAGGCTGAGGCAGGAGGATTGCAAGTTCAAGACCAGCTTCAGCAACCTAGCAAGTTCTTAAGCAGCTTAGTGAGACCCTGTCTCAAAATAAAAAAGGGTTGGGGATATAGTTCAATGGTAAATTACCCATGGGTTAAATCCCCAGTACCAAAAAAAGAAAAAACAAAAAAAGAACTGCAGAACTGGGAACATAGCTCAGTGGTACAGTACTTCCCTGGAATGTATGAAGCCCTGGATTCAATCTGCAGTATTGGGGAGCAGAGGAAGAACTGCTCTTCCACACATAAACAAACTGTGGTAAATCCATATAATGGAATACTACTTAGCAATAAAAAGGGACAGACCACTGATACAAGCAACAACTTATATAAATTATATGAATTAGGGAAAAGTAAAGGGTATTTAAAAAACAAAAATAAAGGAAAGGGGGGATATTAAGATAAATTGCAATAAAACTATGTTTAACCCTACCAACACATCAATCAGCCTTTTAAAAGGTTTTTTAAAAGGTTTAAAAAATAAGGGCTGGGAGTGTAGTTCAGTGGAAGAACACATGCTTAGAAAGCCACAGGCTCTGGGGTTCAATCCCCAGTACCTCAATGTGTGTGTGTATATGTGTGTGTGTGTGCGTGCGTGTATATATGTGTGCGTGTGTGTATGTGTGCGTGTGTGTTATATTCATCCTAAAACTATGCCACTTACACTTGAATCACTTTTGTTGAGGGGTACCATGGAGTGAACCCAGAGGTGCTTAACCAATGAGCCACATCCTCAGCCCTTTTTAGTATTTTATTTAGAGATACAGTCTCACTGAGTTGCTTAGGGCCTTGCTAAATTGCTGAGGCTGGCTTCTTGAGATCCTCCTACCTCAGCCTGACATTACAGAACTGCCCAACCACTCTGGGCTTCCAATTAGTATGTTCCCCCTTTATTAAATACTTGAATTTTTTAGTTGTATTCGAACACAATACCCTTACTTTACTTATTTACTTTTATGTGCGGCTGAGGATCAAACTCAGGGCCTCGCACATGCTAGGCAAATGCTCTACGGCTGAGCCACAATCCCAGCCCCTCCAATTAGTCTTTTTTTTTTTTTTTTTTTTTTTAAAGAGAGAGTGAGAGAGATAGAGGTAGAGAGAGAATTTTAATATTTATTTTTTTTTTTTAGTATTTGGCGGACACAACATCTTTGTTTGTATGTGGTGCTGAGGATCGAACCCGGGCCGCACGCATGCCAGGTGAGCGCGCTACCGCTTGAGCCACATCCCCAGCCCCTCCAATTAGTCTTAAAAACAAAATGCTAATACAGATCTCAGGGTAATTGAAACTTGATGAAACTTTCTAATGTTTTAAACATGAACTGAAATCTGACATATGGATTCTTTTGGAAAAAAATCAGTTTGATTATTTCTAGAAAAACTGGAATTTCACTTTCCAACAAGTGAAATAATTATAATTGCAAAAGGTGAACGCTTTCACACACCCTCCAAATTTTTAAGACTTAAGTTTGGCAAGTACAGTTAATTCTTTCCTAAAGTAATATTTGCACGAAAGGGACAACCCACACACTAAATGCCACCCAAAAAAAAAAAAAAAAAGTGATACAATGTATTAATTACAGCTCCAAGGTTACAGGGCATATTTTACAATGTAAACAGTTACTACAAATATCAACGCATTCAGTTTTTTAAGAGTGCAATCTGCATACATTTGAAACGTAGAGAATGAAGTTGAGCCAGCGTCAACAAGATCCAACTTAAAAGTTCTTGTGTTTCCTTTTCTGTGTTAAGTTTTGGCATCAGTGTTAAGACATTTTAGAGAGTTAAGAAAATCTGTCCAGAACGTCTCAACTAAAGGCTCTCAACTTTTCACTTCCTACCAGACCGCCCCCTCGCCATGGGCCCCACCTCTCGAGGAGGGTGATGGGGTGGGGCTGTTTCCCGCTAGGAAACTAAGAAATAAATGCTCTTCCCTACTCCAGAAAGAAGGGAACCAGGGAGGCCGTAAGGAGCTTCAGACTCAGATATGCAACGAACTTCGAGGAGGTAGCTGCCTGGAAGCTTTCTCCCCTCCACTGACCTCCCTTCTCCCTCCCCTCCTCCTAGGTCGTGCAGTGACCCCGGGCCGGGCGGGGACAGGTGAATCCCAGGAGGGGAGAAAGAGGGAGGGACTGCCGACCGAGAGGGAACCGCGTTCAGGCAATGAATGAGTCGTGCCGCATCCGCACCACCTGTTCTTTCCAAGGGTGCCACTTCGGCCTGCCGGCAGTATTCCTGCACCAACCGGGCCGCTACCGCTGCCCGTTTCCCTGCTAGAGGCCAGGCCTCTCCTCCCTCCGCTCGGGAAGGGTGAAAGCCAACCCTCTAGAAGCCGGGAGGTCGGGGCCTAGTCCGGAACCAGGGCCTCGGAAGCGCGGGGACGGGAGGGGGAAGCCTGTGGTCCCTGGCGCGCGGGCCGAAGTGGGAGCCACAGGGAGGGGACGGAGGAGAGCATTCGGCCTCGCGAGTACTACGAAGGCGGGGTCCCGAGCGGGGGTGGCTGGGCGCCCGCCGGGCCGAAGCTCGGGCTGACAGGCCCGGCTGCCGGCTGAATCCTCCCCCCTGATTGCCGGGAGCCTCACACTTACCAAAATCCGCTTGAAAAGCGCGTTCTCCTTGGGCGGGAGGCTCACGGCCGGCATCGTTCCGGCTCCTCCCGAGGCTCCCGCCACCACCCGGCTCGGTCAGTCTGTTTGTCCGACCGCCTCCGATGCCTAGCCACTTCAGCCCCGAATACCCCGATCCGCCGCCACCACCAGGCCTCGGGTGTTGCCGCGTCGCCCTACCCGGACACCTCCTCCTCCTCGTTGTCTTTTTTCCTTTCTCACTTAACGCTGCCGCCGCCTCCCTCCCCCCACGGGTCTCCGTCGGCGGTTCACGTGGTAACTGAACAGACCGACAGAGGCAGCCAAAATGGCGGACGCGGAGGGCTTTCCCACCCGGGTCACGCCTCCTAGCACGCAGGCGCGGTGACCTTCTGTCCCACCCTCGCTGTCCCGGAGCTTGCCGGGAACCTGGAGGCTGGCCGGCCTGCGGAGGTGGAGGGGTTCTGGGCGGGCCCCCGGCATCCTTCCCGTGGGCAGCTCCTGGGAGGCGCCCTGGGGAGGTCCGAGAGCGCGGCCGGCTACGCTTCCGACCGCCTCCTCATCGAAAATCGCCTTTCTGCTCCTTCTTGCTAGACTGGCCTTCATTCATTGAGTAGCCGCTCCCACACCGTGTGGTCGTGCTTTAAGCCTGCAGGGCTAAGCTGCAGGTGTAGGTGTTCAAGAAGCACTGTGGGTCATGACCGAAGTCATTAAGGAGCAGAGGAGGAGAGGGAATGAATAGCCTTCACCGCGGTGGAGACTAGTGAACACACCTGGAGACGAAGGGGTCTAATCGAGTTTGAAAAGCGTGAAAGAGCCTGACGTATTAAATGGGCCTGGCTGCGGTATCGGTGATTTGGGTTAATATTTCTTAAGATGAGCCTGGAAAGTTCGCTACCCAGATCTGAAGTGACCTATTTGTACTGGTCAAAGGAGCTCTGCAGGCTGAAGCGTATGATTTATCTCATTGTTGAGGCCAAACAAGGCAGGGTTTGAGTCACCTTGTATGAGTCACCTTGGTGTAGTGGAGGGGTTCAGGATCACTGACCCTACTGGAACTGGTTTCGAGCTCCTGTTTAATATTGTGACTATTGACTTGCCCATCATCACAAATCATCAAACTTTAGACATTGAAGACAAGACTTAAGACTAGCAAGACAAGACTAGCAAGACTACTAGAGGCAACTGCTCCAGTAGGCAAGGTCAGTCTAGACTCTAACAAGACCCCTTCCGCATATGAGACATTTCGTTAACAAAAAAATAAAAATAAAAAAAGTGGAGCTTTTTAAAAGCGGCATTCCACTGATGCTCTAAAAATTTTCAAGAGCCATTTTGCCCTTGATTATCTCTCCACATCCTGAATTCGATCTCTAGCGTTCTTTGCATTATGAGTCATTAAACAAGATGTGCAGTGGGTTTACCCTTTTAAATTTGTTTACACAAATACTTAACAGTTTTCAGATTGCTCTTCTTTACCCTTCCCTGGAAAGTGTGAGTTAAGACGTTTCCCAGTGGAAAAATCTTGAGACTAAAATTTAGGTGTTGGTTGCCCACTATGTTGGTTGCTCTCTTTTCACTTGGGTCATAAGTAAGGTTTTAGCAGTTAAATCCTGGAAATTCCTTGAATTCGGTAATCTCTCTTCAAAAGTTTGAGGCAATCATATCTACAGGAATTTGAAAAGTAGCCAGATTTTTAGACTTTTTTGGGGGGAGGGCAGGGTATTAAATATAGCGGCACTTTACAATTACCACTGAGCTTATTTTCATTTTTTATTTTGAGACAGGGTTTCACTAAATTGCCAAATGTGGCCTCCAACTTTCAATCTTCCTGCTTCAGCCTCCCACATCACTGGGATTACAGGTTTACACACCATGCCCTGCTTAACCTTAATCTTTTTTTTTAAATAACATATAAAATTAAGTTTAATTTATAAAAATCAATTGTTATTTAGTAATAATGAAAAGTTCACTCCCTCCAGCGGACTTTCAACAATCTGAACTATTAAAAAATAGAAAAAGCGTCTTTTTTTTGTTTTTCATTTAGTCATTAACTTGAGTTTCCAAATCTCTGGCCTCATTCAAAAATCCCTACAGCAATATTATTTGCTATAGATTTTAAATTTTTTTCTATATATAATATTCTATTTTTCTCCTCAGGGGAAGCGCATTTCTGGTCTTTGAAACACAGTGGTTTCCACCAGAAACTGAATGCCTACTTAAATAAGCCAGCAATAATAGCTTGGCAAATGTTAATTCTTTTTGGCTAGTAACAAATAGTTTTTGTTTTGTTGGTACTGAGAATTGAACCCAGAGACCCTTAACCCCTGAGCCACATCCCCAGCCATATATATATATATATATATATATATATATATATATATATATATATATAATTTTTTTAATGTTTAATTTTTTGTTGTTGGACACAATACCTTTAATTTATATGTGGTGATGAGGATTGAACCCAGGGCCTCGCACTTGCTAGGCGAGCGCTCTATCACTGAGCCATGACCCCAGCCCCTTTTTTTATATTTTTATTTAGAGAGAGAGTCTGGCTAAATTGTTTAGGCCCTTACTACATTGCTGAGGCTGGTTTTGAAAGATCCTCCTGCCTCAGCCCTCCCAGCCACTGGGATAACAGGGATGCGCCACCAAACCCAGTTTAAATAGCTTTCTCTCCTCCTCCAATACTAGGATTCTTGGGATCAGGGGCTTCTGCGTTCTAGGTAAGTGCCCTAACGCTTCTTTCTTCTTTCTTCCCCGCCCCCCCCCCCCCAGACAGTATCTCACTAAGTTACCCAAGCTGGCCTTGAAGTTGCCATTCTTCTGCCTCAGCCTCCCAAGTAGCTGAGATTACAGGCACACACTCCCAGGCCCAATTTAAATAGCAGTTTTTAAGGTTCAGTGGATATTAGTCTGATTTCAAGTTAAAATGCACCTACAGGAGCTGGGGTTGTGGCTCAGTGGTACAGCACTTGCCTAGTATGTGTGAGGCACTGGATTAGATTCTCAACACCGCATATAAATAAATGAATAAAATAAAGATCCATTGACAACTAAAAAAAGAATTTTTTTTTTTTTAATGCACCTACAGGGCTGGGATTGTGGCTCAGCGGTACAGCGCTCGCCTAGCATGAGCAGGACCCGGGTTCGATCCTCAGCACCACATAAAAATAAAGGCATTATGTTGTGTCCATCTAGACATAAAAAATTATATATATATATATATATTGCACCTGCAATTCACAGCCATCTGACCACACAGTGACTTGATAGCCTGAACACAACAATAAAATAATCTACTCTTATCACCACCATTTGACAAATAGAGATTTCATTTGAGTTATGCTGTGAATGATAGCTGTGCTTCCAAGTTTTCATAAACAAGGCTCTGTATGCTGCAGCTGCTGCTATAGCATCTTAACATATATTTCCATTTCACTGTGATCAAAATGTTTCCTCTAGGGTTGAAGATACAGCTCAGTGGTAGAGCTTTTTCCTAGCATTCATAAGGCTATGGGTTCCATCACCAGCAGTACACACACAAGCTTCCCCCAAAAATAACCAAAAATAGATAAAATAATTTGGCTTCCAGACTTTACTTCTACAAAAGGGATATATAGAATAAAAATTCTCCACCTTCATATATGTAAGATGTTCTCTATTGAGACTTTTACATCTAGATAACTAAATATTTATATTTTACAGAAAAATCACACAAAATAGATTTTATGTGTTTAACAAGTGTTAAACAAATTTAACAAATGTTAACATTTTGCTATTGCCTTTGATTTTTTTTTTCTTTAATAGAAATTTATAGATAGAGGGGCTGGGGTTGTGGCTCAGCGGTAGAATGCTCGCCTAGCATGTGTGAGATGCTGGGTTTGATCCTCAGCACCACATAAAAATAAATAAATAAAGGTATTGGGTCCAACTACAACTAAAAAATAAATATTTTTAAAAATAAATTTAAAAAACTTACAGCTAGAAGAGGAAGTCCATCTCTCTCCAGGTCCTAAATTTGATCTATACAATTCTTATGTACCGTAAGTCAGTAAACATGTAGTGGTGTTTTGCATTTTATGTATTTTCAACTCAATCTTCTTTAACCCTCCCTGGGAGATATGAGCTGAGTAATACTTCTCCTAATGGAAAAATATTGGACTAAAATTTTGCCTTTCTAGATGCTAACTCAAATCTCTGTGTTAACCCTAGGTCATGAATAAGATTTTAGCATTCAAATTCAGGAAATGGTTTAAATGAATGTTATGAAACAACTTCTACCAAAATATAATAGCTATTAACTCCTAGCTGGAAATGCTTCATCAAGATTCTTTTCAGATGGAATTTCACCTACAGCTGCCTACTCCAAGTGTAGGGTTCCATCAGCTCTAACATGATGTGAGCAGTGTACTTCTACTTCATCACTTTCCCAAAATACACACTAGTAAAAGGATACAGGGACCAAAGCTCTGAAAAAGAATGGAACAGCCTTTCTTAGAACAGATACTGATATTAGTAATTTGCTCACTGGTTCTAAATACTCAATGTGGCTTTTGTTTCAACTTGTTGGAGACTGACAAAAGCTTCGTCAGGACAAGTTTCTAAGGGGTGGTGTAGAAAGGATATACAACTGACAGGTTGCTGAGTGGACAAGAAGCCAAGAAGCTGAGAGCCAACAACTGACTCAGCACATTAGTTGGGTGGTTTGCTTACTGGAGCATGAGTCCAGGAGGCTCAAACTAGGTTACAAACTCTCTAAAGTGACTCACAATTTAGCAACCTATTCAATCATCATTTACATTTTTAAAATGGGCTAGAAATCGTAACAACTATTTTACTCTTCGGTTAACAGTTTTTTGGTTTTTTTGTTTTTTAAATCTTAAATGATATTGGTAAAAATACATAGAAGGAAAAAATTGCAAACATTTTGCTTTTAAAATGAATCTAAATGGCATTGGGTTTAAAGAAATAGCTTTAAAGGTTAAAATGTATCATCTATTACCTATACATATTTTTACATGGTTTTTAGACATCACATTGAACTCAGAATTGAATACACAAAAGTCCCGCTAGGTTATGCAAGATCAGACCATTGATCAGAAAAATGCCTTTAAACAAAATGTTGTTTCCTATTCACACTTTCTAAGCTTCCCAGCGACCTACAGGCTAGTTTTTATGTTCTAGATGTAAAACTGAAATACAGGGGCTGGCTCAAGAGGTAGCGTGCTCGCCTGGCATGCGTGCGGCTGAAGGAGGGTTCGATCCTCAGCACCACATACAAACAAAACAAAGATGTTGGCCGAAAACTAATCTATCTCTCTCTCTCGCTCTCTCTCTCTCTCTCTCTCTCTCTCTCCCCCCCCCCTCTCAAAAAAAGAAAAAAAAAAAAAAAAGACGGTGGTTTAGTACAGGCCTATTAGGTGGGCTAAGAGGATCACAGAGCTGGAGTCAGAGCACCTGGAACTCAGTCCCACCTCTGCCAGCTGTGTGATCTAGGGTTGGTAAGGGCACTTTCACTTGTACCAGAACTGTCTCCACCTCTCAGTGTTCAGTATGACCTTGAGTGTAAACACATTTAGGAACTGTTGTTTAGGTCTTCGAATGCAAGGTATGAAATATTGCCTTGGATGAGCCCTCTTCTGTGAGCTAATCTGTAAATTGATGATAATCACCGGATCCCGGTGAAGAAGAAAAGACCCAAGGAACGTAGGCCATGCGATGCGTGAATGCACCGGGCTTGAAACACCTCAGCGCGACACTTCGTTTTACTTTCTGGCTCACCTAGGAACAGTTTCGTCAACTTTGGGGTGGGGAGGTGACTAGAAACCCTCCGAAGACCAAAGACGGGGTAAGCTACCTGCCTCCGCCCCTTTAACCATTTTCTTCCTAACCCCACTTTAAAGACAAAAGACGGAGGCCAGAGGCGCCGGGAACCTTAGCCAACTGGGCTCCTTCGCGCCGCACCGAGCTCTAGCGCTCCCGCCGCCAGGGGGCGCTGCGGCCGCACAGGCTCCCCGGGGGCGGGGCGAAGGCGGAGCCTGTCCGTAGACATGGCGCCGTCCGCGCTGCTGCGCCACTTCTCGCGGCTGCTGGCCCCCGCCAGGCTCCCGAGCGGCGGTGAGTGTCCCTTCTCCTGCTGGCCCCCTCGACCCTCAGCCTTCCCCTGCCCAGGGCGGTCCTGACCTCCGCGGGCAGCAGACGGCGGCGACCCGCGCTCGGCCTAGTGACCTTCGCCGGCCACGGTCCGGAACCCACCTGGGTCCTCTCGGTCCTCGTCTCGCACTCTGCAGGCTGGGTCCCGCACACACCAGGAGGGGACCCTCGGGTGCCTCTGCGGCCCTCCGCGGGTCTGAGTCGCCGCCCTTCGGCGAGGCTCGGGGGCGTCCTTCAGGACCCGTTTCCTGGGCCGTTGAATGGGGGGATCGAAGGAAGAATTCACCCGGTTACGCGTAACTGCTAGTTCCTTTGTCGGCCCGCGGTCAGTTAGACGGCCTGTGTTCCCTTTCAGCTAGTGCACGGTCCAAGTTCTACCTGCGGGACCCGCCGAACGACCAGCCGGACTGGCTGAAAGTCGGGCTGACCTTGGGTACCACCGTCTTCCTGTGGTTCTACGTGAGTACTTAGTCCCCAACACGCGTCCCGACCCAGCCGAGGGCAGTGAGACCGAATGTTGAAGACGTAATGTGTGGAGACAGAATTCCCCTACACTATGATATTCGTGTATCCCTAATAACCTATTTCTCCCTAAAGGGAATCCAAAAAAAAAAAAAAAGACTTAAAAGAAATTAAGATTTCAGCAGTATGGAAAAAGTATGATAAGGTTGAAATTTCTGTTATCTATTTTTATGTAGCATAGTCTTGTGAAGAACAGCAGTTATACCAATACATTATTTCTTAATTAGTTTTGAAGCTCGCTAGGGTTTTATGAAGGCACCTCTTTTCAATGACATAGGGACACATAGGCAGTAAACAAGTTTACAAATTAAATTTCATTAAACTTCCAAAACATTAGAGTTTTAAAAAGTGTAGGTCTTATCAGGGACTGTCTGTAATCGCAGCGGCTCAGGAGGCTGAGACAGGAGGATCTGGAGTTCAAATCTAGCCTCAGCAAAAGTGAGGAGCTAAAGTAACTCAATGAGACTCTGTCTCTAAATAAAAAATACAAAATAGGGCTGGGGATGTGGCTCAGTGGTTGAGTGTCCCAGTGCAAAAAAAAAAAAAAAAAAAAGTCTCTCTTTTTTTTTTTTTTTGCCATGCTGGGGATGGAACCCAGGGCCTCTTGTATGCTAGGCAAGCCCTCTACTACTGTGTCCCAAGCCCCAAAACATTAGGAATTAATCAGTGTTTATATAAATATTTTGCTGAAAATTGTACTTAGTGTATAGCAGGGTATTTGATGTTTTCTTTATGCAAAGTGCTTTACTTGTAAACTTTCCTTTAATCATTATTAAGTGATACATATTGTTGACTCTTTTACAGGTGAAGAAATTTAGAAACATTAGTTTGCTGAACCCAGTTTCACCTTACTGCAGAACTTTGCTACACCATTGTAAAACACTGCTTCTCTAGAGATAAAATTATTTTTTTTTAAGTTGACTAAAAAAAAAGGTGTTATGGATATAGCTCAGTTGGTAGAGTGCTTCCCTCCAATGTACAAGGCCCTGGGTTCAATCCCCAGCACCAGGATGGATGAATGGATAGATAGATAGAAAGAATGAATGAATGAATAAAAGTATCTGCTGTATTGGTTTTTGTTTTTAATTTGGTACTTAGGATTGCACCCAGGAGCTTAATCATTAAGCCACACCCCCAGCCCTTTTTATTTTTCTTTGAAGACAAGGTTTTTTTCTTTGAAGACAAGGTTTCACCGAGTTTCTTAAGGCCTGAGAAATGCTGGGATTCTCCTGCCTCAGCCTCCCAGGTCACTGAAATTACAGGCATGTACCACCACACTTAATCTCTTATTTGGGATTTTCTCTTCAAAGTGGTTTAGATCAGCTGGGTGCAGTGGCACATGCTTGTAATCCTAGCTACTCGGGAGGCTGAGGCAGGAGGATCCCAAGTGTAAAAGCCTGTCTTTTAAAAAAAAAAAGGGTGGGGGGCTAGCAATACAGCTCAGTGTTAGAGCAACCCTAGGTTCAATCCCCTGTACCAAAAAAAAAAAGCCAAAATAAATAAAGTGGTTCAGATCTTTGAATAGGAAGGGGTAGGAGATGTTGAAAGTCACAACTTAATGGTAACTACTCTTTTTCAATAATTTTTGTAAGGGAATGTTTTCCCTTTTTTGGTGAGGGGGACAAGGGGCCTTAATTTTAGAGACAAGATCTCCCCTAGTTGTTGAGACTGGCCTCAACTAACTTGGGATCCTGCTGCCTCAGTCTCCCGAGTAGCTGGGATTATGGGTATACACAACCATACCAAATTTATAATGAAAATTTATGTGTTCTTTTTTTTTAAGAGAGAGAGAGAGGAGAGAAAATTTTAGTGTTTATATTTTAGTTTTCGGCGGACACACATCTTTGTATGTGGTGCTGAGGATCGAACCCGGGCCACACGCATGCCAGGCGAGCGCACTACCGCTTGAGCCACATCCCCAGCCCTTTATGCATTCTTTGTTTAACGTGTTTCCTAAAAGAAAGCTTCATTGCTGTTTAGAACACTAATGATCGAAACTGGATCTTTGCTTGTCATAAAGGTCCTGTATCAGATGCATATTCTATCAGTGATTCTAAGAAAGTAACTGTCCTCTGACATCTAATTAATCCACAGATAGTTGAGGGATGAAGTTGGTATGTCATCCCAGTATCAAACCTCTATGGTTAGAAGTGTAACACACACCCACCAGCCTGAATCTGTAATATCCGAGTTCTACTGTGCCCTGTTGATTTTGTCCCTCTGTGGTAAGGCTCTCCATTATATGTATTACCCACCAAGTGAAATTTCACACAAGTTCAATTTTAATGTTTAAGGGTTGTCTTCTTATATTTAGTATGTCAGATTATGGGCAACAAATATATTCCATTCATGGTTTTTGGACTTTTGAATCTCTTTAGTTTTTTTGTTTTTTTTGGGGGGGGGGGCGGGGTGGGGAGGTTACTGGAGATTGAGCTTGGGACCACTTGACCACTGAGCCACCTCCCAAGCCCTATATTGTATTTTATTCAGAGACAGGGTCTCAGTTGCTTAGTTCCTCGCTTTTACTGAGGCTGGCTTTGAACTCCCAATCCTCCTATCTCAGCTTCCCAAGCTTCTGGGATTACATGAGTGGGCCACCATGTTCCACTTCTTAGCTTTTTATTTCTCTCTAGAATAGTAATTAATTACCCTGTTCCTCTTAAAAAAACATAAGCATCTGGGGCTGGGGTTGTGGCTCAGTGGCAGAGTGTTTGCCTCATACCTGTGAGGCACTGAGATCGATCATCAGCACCACATAAAAATAAACAAAATAAAGATATTGTGGTAAGTGTGTGTGTGTGTGTGTGTATATATATATATATAAAATATTTATTTCTTAACTTTAGGTAGACACAATATCTTTATTTTTATGTGGTGCTGAGGATCGAACCCAGCACCTCACGCATGCCAGGCGAGTGCGCTACTACTTGAGCCATATCCCCAGCCCCTAAAAAAATTTTTTTTTTAAAAAGTAAGCATCATTAGTTAATTCCCCTTCTCTTTGCCAGAAAGACTACATTTCTAATTTTAACTGTTAACTTGTAGCTCATCAAACAACATGATGAAGATGTTTTAGAGTATAAAAGAAGAAATTCTTTGGAGTAAATTCTTTTGGAGATACTAATATAGTAAGTATACATTTATATAGTATACATTTATGTATATATATAAGTATACATTTATATACATATAAATACATATATATATATATAAGTATACATTTGTATATATATATAGGTGATGAGAGTATGCAACTTAATTTGACCTCTTTTTAAATACAGTAGTTTTGTTTTGTCTTTTAGGCTTATACTTTGTAGTGCCAGATTTCTGTCTGTGACACATTTATGAATTTTTATATCTTGGCTTCAGCAACTTTTGGCATAATGATTTTTTAAATTGTTTTTAAGATGTTGATGAACCTTTATTTTATTCATTTATTTATATGCAGTGCTGAGAATCTAACCCAGTGCATTCACACATGCTAGGCAAGTGCTCTACCACTGAGCCACAATGCCAGCTTCGAGCATAATCATTTTTTAATCATTAATTTACTGTCTTCAAAGACAGTTATGCTTAAGAATGAAACCAAAATTATATATTTTTTAATCTAATAGTTCTTTACTCTTTGCTTTCAAAGCATTTATGACAAATTATCATAATTTGTTTGTATATTTTTTAATATGTTTGGCATATCCCGCACTAAATTCCATGAAAGCAGGAACACTGTTTTATTAATGGTAATGTACTCTGCAGCTTGCTGAATGCCCATCTAATCTAAAATCTAGAATGGGTGACTCTAGATTTTGGATTTTTTTTTTTTTTTTAATAGTTGTAGATGGACAGCATTCCTTTATTTTATTTTACTTTTTTCATGCAGTGCTAAGTATTGAAATCAGTGCCTCATATGTGCTAGGTAAGTGCTCTACCACTAAGCCAAAGCCCCAGCCCTGGAATTTTTTTCTGCATGACCCTTTCATTATCTCTGTCCAACTAACACCTAGTTGGATAATTTCTGATAAGATCTGGCTATGAACAAGATATACTGTGCATGATTCAAGAGAATTTGATTAAAATAGATAACTTTTATCTGCTGAAAAAAAAATATAGTGATCAAAAAATACAGTTTTCCATATTTAACAACTCAATGTCAGTGCTTTAGGGTTGACTATCCAAATCTTTTGCTTCTTTGTTTTCTATAAATAACACCTTGCCTAGTGGGCTGGGGTTGTCGGCTCATGGTAGAGTGCTTGCCTTGCACGTGAGATACTGGGTTTGATTCTCAGCACCACATAAAAACAAATAAACAAAATAAAGGTATTGTGCCCATCTACAACTTATATACATATGTATATATATAAAATAATACCTTGCCTATTTCACTGTTCCGATCAGCCAATCAAGAGATGAAAATAAGTCATTTAAATTAAAAACAGATGACTTTTGTTATTTCATGGTTCAAACCATATTTTTGTTAAAATTTAAAATAAAGTACTAATATTCTTTGTAGATACGTTTTCTAGACTTTCCCCAGTTCACTAAGATGAATTATTTAGTCTAATTTTAATATTTTTTTCTGGTAAATGCTACAGTTGAATTCTTTTTCCTCTTTGTTGTAGGTATGTTCCATATAATGATTATAGAAGATCTTCTGGATTCACCAATCTATTGAGTTTCAAATGTCAGAGAAAGTTAAATGTGAATATATATGAAGTCAGAATTTGTGTTTTGCTTGATTAAATGAAAATACTTCTATGTTCTGCAAATAATACATATTATGACAACTTGTAAAAAAAAACGTGTAAGGTACATTATTAGAAATTCTTAAATACGGAAGACCATCTTATAACAAGGTCAGTGGTATTTTAAAAAATTCATAAGAGGACTTGTTCTTGGGGCTGGGGTTGTGGCTCAGTGGTAGAGTGCTCACCTAGCATGCATGAGGCGCACTGTGTTCGATCCTCAGAACCACATAAATATAAGATAAAGATATTGTGTCCACCTAAAACTAAAAAATAAATATTAAAAAAAAGACTTGTTCTAGAGATGAATTCAATAATCCCTGCTGATGAATTTACTTCTTATGAACTTTTAATTTCTGATTAAAACACTTATTCTTTAGTATGTCAAGGAGACAGGACTACTTTATTACTCAAAATACAAAAGATCCTAAATGTTTTTTTCTTCTAGAGAAGCCATTTTGGTAAGTCAGAAAGTAAAGATGAATTCTTTTATCAGTAGTTCTTCTAACTTCATTTCCTTGAATTTAAATGATTTTTATTTGGGTGAAATTTGTTGTCTTTTTTTTTTTTTTTTTTTCTTAAATATTTTTTTAGTTGTAGATGGACACAATATCTTTGTTTATTTATTTTTTATGTGGTGTTGGGGATTGAACCCAGGGTCTCATGCATGTGAGGCAACCGTTCTACCACTGAGCTACAACCCCAGCCCCCACTTTTTTTAAATATTTATTTTTTAGTTGTAGTTGGACACAATACCTTTATTTTATTTATTTTTATGTGGTGCTGAGGATCAAACCCAGGGCCTCTTACATGCTAGGCGAGCACTCTACCGCTGAGCCACAACCCTGGCCCCCTGTTGTCCTTTTTTAATAATATGACTTTTATCCAATGATTTAGCAAACTCTAGATTCTTTTTCTTTTTTTTTTTTTTCTTCTTTTAATAGTCTTTAAGTTGTAGGTGAACACAATACCTTTATTTTATTTATCTTTGTGTGGTGCTGAAGATCAAACCCAGGGCCTCACACATGCGAGATGAGTCCTCTACTGCTTAGCCCCAGCCCCAATTCCTAGATTGTCCGTAAAAAGAAGGAAGAGGGTCAGTTGTGGTAGCGCATGCCTGTAATCCCAGTAGCTTGATAGGCTGAAGCAGGAGGATCTGGAGTTCAAAGCCAGCCTCAGCCACTTAGGGAAGCACCAAGCAACTTAGTGAGATCCTGTCTCTAAATAAAATATTAAAAAGGGCTGGGGATGTTGCTCAATGGTTAAGTGCCCCTGAGTTCAATCCCTGGTATTCATTATTTGCATCTTCTTTTTGAAGTTAAGTAGAAAAGTCTATTACTTTTTAACTGGTATTATATGTATTTTGGGCTTTGGCCAACACTCATTCTGGAGGACTCAACCCAGTATCTTTGGAAGTCATTCTGAATTCAAAGTTACTTTATTTCAGAATAATTATTTAATATATATTCGATGAATAGATATTGATAATAGAGACTATTACTTTGTGTCAGTTTGGATTCCTGTTAAAATTGGAGGTGCCTTAGAGATTACATAGACAAATTTCATGCAGCTATAGTAACCAGAGGTGCAAAGTGCACTGTCCAACATCTGTGGTTAGCAGAGTAATGAATCAATCAAGATGTTTATCTCATAGCAAGAACAGGTGTATGTGTCAGATTGTATGGCAAAGGGGAGTTCATTGCAGTGGAATTAAGATTTCTGGGCTGAGGATGTAGCTCAAGTGGTAGCGCGCTCGCCTGGCATGCGTGCGGCCTGGGTTCGATCCTCAACACTACATACAACCAAAGATGTTGTGTCCGCCGAAAACTAAAAAATAAATAAATAAATAAATACATATTTTTAAAAAACGATTTCTAATCAACTAGCCCTAAGATGAGACTACCCTGTATTGTCTAGTTGGGCCCACTAATCACAAGAATTCTTATAAAGGGAATAGGAAGGAAAGCAAGAGAGTATTTCAGAGTGATGCAGTATGAGGATTCAATCTGCCATTGCTGGTTTTGAAGGTGGAAGGAGGCCAAGAGCCAAAGACTACCAAGAAAACAAATTCTCAGGGCTGGGGCTCGGGCTGGGGCTCAGTGGCAGAGTACTTGCCTGTCATGTGTGGGACACTGGGTTTGATGCTCAGCACCACATACAAAAATAAGCAAATAAAATAAAGTCATGCTGTCCATCTGCAACTACCAAAAAAAAATTTTTTTTTTTAAATCTCTCCTACAATTTACAAAAAGGAATGATCCTGTTAACACCAAATTTGTTTCAGCCCAGTGAGACACCTATAAAGCAGCAAGATAATAAATCTTCATTATTTCAGGTCACAGACTTTGTTACAGCAGCAATAGGAAACTGATACTATCACATACAAATTGAGGCTAAGAGGTCAGGTAACAACTCGAAATTAAGAGCATTTTCCACACAGCACTTAGAAATTCATATCTCCAAAGGGATTAAAAATGTTAATGAGACTTGAAATTTTGGAAACTGATGGTTTTATTTGAAAATAAAATATACCTTTAATAAACGGTAGCTTTGGGCTGGGGTTGTGGCTCAGTGGTGAAGTGCTTGCCTAGTTAATTGTTTGAAATTGTTTATAAAAGCTTCTATATGTCAGGTCTGGAGAATGTAGCTACTCTTGGTGGATCTTCCTCTTGGTGGAGCCTCTGTAACTCTAGGGGGAGCCTTTATGAAGACCAGGCTGTCCAAGAGTACAATGGCAGAATGCTCTGTGCTATCTAGTACAGCAGCCACCAGTCCCATGTGGCTGATGAGCATTTGGAATGTTGCGTGTATCTACATTTTTAATTTAAATACAAGTGATGGTACCTACTGTGTTAGACAGCAGTTCCTAGAATCCTTAAACAAATAGTTTAAGAATTTATCATCACTACAAAATGGTGCTGGTTTAAAAAAAAATAAAGTGCTTCCTAAATTAAATAATTGAAGCCTAAGTTGGACTTTAAAAAGCAAAAAATTCTGAAGCTACACATCCCCAAACAGGAATGCACCCAGGACACAAATGTTATCACAACTTAGCCTTAGCTGTGCTAACTGAGCAACTGAGCATCTGCTTATCTCCTTTGCACCAGCCTACCACCCACGTTGTGAAGAGAAGCCCTTGGGAGATAGCTCCTGGGATTGTATCAGGAGAGTTGCTAGGCTGAGCAAGAATCCTTCTGATTCTAAATTCCCAAAAGAATCTACAAATTAACTGTGATCAAAGGATGATTGTTAGTAATAACACAAAAAGAACTAAGGATGCAAACAAAATCATACCAAGTACACTCAAGATTTTTATCAGATTAATATCAAGTTCAGATTCAGCATTTATGAGGTAAATCATTTGAATTTTTTTATTGCTATGGGAAAAAAACAGGCTGTATGAATTAAATTTCTAGTATTTGAAGTTGTTATGGGTTGAACTATATCCCTTAAGTTATGTTGCAGTCCTAATCCTTAGTGCCTCAGGAGAGTGATTTTATTTAGAAATAGGGTTATTGCAGATGTAAGTTCAGTTCAGGGCTGGGTCTGTAGCTCAGTGGTAGAATGCTTGCCTAGCACATGTAAGGCACAGGGTTCAATCAGCACCACATAAAAATAAATAAAAGGGGCTGGGGATGTGGCTCAAGCAGTAGCGTGCTCGCCTGGCATGTGCACGGCCCTGGGTTCGATCCTCAGCACCACGTACAAATAAAGATGTTGTGTCCGCCGAAAATTAAAAAGTAAATAAATAAATTTTAAAAAATAAAAGGTATTTTGTCCATCTACAATTTAAAAAATTTTTAAAAGATGAGTTCATACTGGAGTAGATTGGGCCTTAAATACTAGGAGTATTTAAAAGGAGGGACAATTGATCATAGTGATATACCTGTAGTCCCAGCTGCTAAAGAGGCTGAGGCGGGAAGATCACTTGACCCCACAAGTTTGAGACCAGCGTGGGCAATATAGGGAGACCTGTCTCAAAAAAAGAGTAGAAAGACACACAGAGTCAAGCACAGTGGTACGTGCCTTTAATCTCAGCAACTTCAGTGGCTTAGGCAGGAGTATCACACATTTAGGCCAGCCTTGGGAACTTAAGGAAGACCTAAGCAAATTAGGGAGATCCGTGTCTCAAAAATAAAAGTGATGGGGGATGTGACTCAGTGATAAAGCATTCCTGGGTTCAATCCTCAATAACAACAAAAAAGAAAGCCATGGAGGCAGACCTTGGAGTGATGCATCTACAAGCCAGGGTTCAGGCAAACAGCAAGATCTAGAAGATGCAAGAAAGGATTCCCCCTAGGAGGAGGTTTCAGAGGGGGGCATGCCCTGCCAACACCTTGATTTCAGCTTTCTAGCCTCTAGAGCTGTGAGACTAGATTTCTGGTTTTGTTGTTGTTTTGTTTTTTTAATTTTTTAAAAAAATATTTTTTAGTTGTTGATGGACCTTTATTTTATTCATTTATTGTTATGTGGTGCTGAGAATTGAACCCAGGGCCTCACAGATGCGAGGCAAGCACTCTACCACTGAGCCATGACCCCAGCCCTAGATTTCTGTTTTAAGCCACCTCAGTTTATAGTAATTTGTTTATAATATCCTTAGGAAAGAAAAGACTACAGAAATGTTAGGGGATCTCATGTTTATTTTTCTACCAAAGGGAAAATGAATAGATGAGAGTACTGAGCATCCTCCAAAAATAGTTTAAGAATTTATCATCACAATTTCCTTTTCTCCTTCATTTTATCCAAATGGTTTAGGATAGAGTGCTTATCAGGACTTTCTTAATTGCTTGCCAATTTGTCTTCCTAGCTACTCTTATAAATTATTTCACTTTCTATCAGTATCAATCTGTTAGAAATACAGATTGTGCTAGGTATTTGCTACAATCGCAGCTGTTTGGGTGGCTGAGGCAGGAGGATCACAGGTTCAAGACTAGCCCCAGCAATTTAGCAAGACCCTATCTCAAAATAAAAAATAAAAAGGGTTGGTGATGTAGCTCTGTGGTAGAGTGGCCCTGGGTTCAGTTTCCAACACAAAAAATAATCAAACAGTTTGCAACCTAAGAATTAACTATTAAGGAAAAAGCGGCTTCTAGCTTTCTTTGGAATCTAAGAAATAATTTAGTCTCTCAAAATTGTTTTTTAGTTACATAACACTTAAACCCTGAAGGTATAATTAATATTGTCAGTATAATTAATATTGTCAGGACTTTCACAATAAGTTTTCAAAATTAGTACCATCCTGTCAACAATCCAAGGTTAGATGGAGGTCATATGAAGTAAGCCAAGTTATCTCCAACTGTAGATTTTTGTTTTCCAACCAGGCCAGAAAAATGCCAAGGATGTGCTCAGGGGATGTGAATAATGTGACCCAAGGCTGGGAAACTTGCCTGAGCTTTACATAGCAAAGAACTAAGGTTAAAGTTCTCAGGGGTTAAGGAAAAACAACTGAAAATTAACAGTGAATTTGACAACCAAAGGGCAATGTCCTCTCTGGGGAAATGTTTCATCAAGATATGAAAAGAATTTGCCACCCAAGTAGAAAGCCATATAAGCTATAGGAACAAAAGAGTAAGTAATTCCCTTGAACCTGAGAGGCAGGAGCCTTTATCTAAGAAAAGAATCTAAAGAAATGGCAGTAATTTCATCATAGTTCGTCTCCCAGCTGGATTGCCACATCCAACCTAGAGGGCAAAACTTCCCACTAGACCTCACTACCTGGTAAGTAAAGGTGGAAGACAATGAGTTCCCTCATATGCCACACTGAGAGGCAGAAGATCATAGCAAGGGAGCCTTGGAAACCTGAGCTTTGCTTAGGCTGGAAGTCAGGATCTAGTGTTGCCTCCTCCAACTAGCTAAGCACATTTCATGCCTAACTGCTTTAGAGCACTTACCAACCCTATCAGTAAAGGAATTATCCACATTTTATTCAGATCAGATATTTGATTCCCAAATTTGTGCTCTTGGCCACAGTTTAACAACTACCTCAAAGTTTTCTTTTCATATGTAATGTAAGGATAATCAACATTCCCCCCCACCTATTCCTTAGCATTGGTAAATAGAGTGACAGTACTTTGGGAGAAAAACAATTGGGGAGAGCTGTACTGGGGATTGAACCTATGGGCATTCAACCTCTGAGCTATATCCCTAGCTTTTTTATTTTTTGAGACAGGGTCTTCCTAATTGCTGAGGCTGGCTTTGGACTCGTGATCCTCCTGCCTCAGTTTTCTGAGTTGATGGGATTAGTTGCCCAGTGCATTGTTTAAACCAATTTGACTTTGGCCAAAACTCTTTAAATTATCTTTATTATTGATACCTAGTCAGAGATTTCATTGACCCCATTGATGGTGAGCTTGACAGCAGCTCAAGAGAAAAGACGTTGATACTGTGTCTCTTTAACCTTAAGCCATAGTCTCTGTAAGTAATAACAATTTGTCTTGTTCAGACTGGTCCCACAATGTTGCCCATACTGGCCTTGAACTCACAATCCTCTAGCCTCCTGAGTAGCTGGGATTACAGGTGTGTATCACCACACTCAACAATTTACTATTTAATTCTGAAAGCCTTAGAACTGGAATTGTTTATAAATATTGTTTATAAGTGTTTGCTCAGAAAGAATACCATTTAGGGGAGCTTTAGGATTTAAGGCTTACAATATACAGTATTAAATACAATAAGTGCATCCATTCATTCATTAAAATGCATTTACTAGCTGGCCAGGTAGCACACCTACAATCCCGGCAGCTCCAGAGGCTGAGGCAGGAAGATCAGGAGTTCAAAGCCAACTTCAGCAACAGCGAGCCGCTAAGCAACTCAGTGAAACCCTGTCTCTAACTAAAATAAAAAAAAACATCTGGGGAGTAGCTCAGTGGTTGAGGGCCCCTGAGTTCAATCCCCAGTACCCTAAATAAATAAATAAAAGGATTCTTTTTTTTTTCTGTCTCTGATAACCATCCCATCCCTAAGTACACCAAGGAATGAAGTAGCTGTGGTGGTAAACAAATGCAGTTTGATTTATCAGTCTGTGTTGTTTATTAAACATTCCACACCACCAGCAATGTAGAGAAGCGCTTCTTGGTTTGCTAAAGATTATGCACTTGGTGCTGGTCAAATATAACAAGTATGTTAATCTATGGTTTTCTATTCTCAACTTCTTGGTGTTTTCTATTCTCAACTTCTGGGTATATACCCCTTTTGCTGCTTTTAGCTAAACTTGACCCTTAACTTACTACAGATGACCTAATTGCTCTTGTTAAAGGCTTAATCACTAGGGATAGTTAAGAGCTCTTTTTGTTTTGTTTTGTTTTGTTTCCTTTCTCTCTCTCTCTCTCTCTCTCTCTCTCTCTCCCTCCCTCCCTCCCTCCCTCTCTCTCTCTCTCTCTCCCCCTCCCTCCCTCCCTCTCTCTCTCTCTCTGTCTCTCTCTCTCTCTCTCTCTCTCTCTCTCTCTCTCTCTTTTAATGTAGTGCTGGGGCTAGAACCAGGGCCTTGAGCATTCTAAGCCTGTTTTCTACCATTGATTTACAACCCCAGCCTATAACTATTCCCCCAGCCTATAACTACTCCACGTATTAAATTTTTTTAAAGGGGCGGGACTGGGGTTGTGGTTCAGCGGTAGAGTGCTTGCCTAGCACATACGAGGCCCTGGGTTGGATCTTCAGCACCACATATAAATAAATGAATAACTTTTTTAAAAAATGGTTTGTACTCCTCTTGTGAGGATGTTAATATTATTAGAATGAATGGTTCAGGACTATAACGTCTGAAAAATGTTTATTTACATAGCAAAGGAAGACTATTTTGCCTGTTACATGACTTCCAGAACTTGGAGCTAGAAGTATTAAATTCAGGTCTTTTTTTTTTTTTTTAACTCATGACCATCAGTAAATTCTTGAACCAGCTGATGTTGTCATTTGCTAAAGGAAATAACTGCCACCTCTCTGAGAGTTGGAGTGAGAATTAAAGGAGATATGTGAAAGTGCTTTATAAACTGTCAAATATCAAACACATGAAGGATTGTAAGAGTAAAAAATAGTGCTTTCCAAAGATTAATCATTTTGAAAACGTTATAAACATAAATTATTGGTTTCCATATTCAAACCATAACAAATTCTTGTAGTCACAATGGGGTGAGTAATTAAAATTTGGGGAAAGATAATAATTTAGCATTTTTAATAGATGTGAAAATACTATTTTCACTTCCCACAGAGGAATATACAACATTTTGGGGTTTTCTGTTTTCCACTGGTACTGGGAATGAACTCGGGGGGCACTTCACCACCAAGCTATATCCCCAATCGCGATCCCCGTCCCCGCCCGCCTTTTTTCTTTCTTTCTTTTTTTTCTTTGATAAATCGCCAAGGCTGGCTTCGAAGATATGATCCTCCTCTCTCAGCCTCCTTAGTCGTGGGACTACAGGTCTGCGCCACCGCGCCGCGCTAGTGTTTTTGATGTTTGTATTTAAAGTCGTCTTAACAATGATTTGCCTAGAAATCCAGCCATTGCCTGGGGATTTTCTTAGGATTAATGGAAGTTAGGACTACCCCTCCCCTCACTCTACCTGTAAAAAATTACCGCTGCCTTTTCCTCCGAGTGCGAGAGAAACTGGGTTCAGATTCCATCCAGCATAATAAACCATGTCAGTGTCGAATCCGATGAGATTCTCCAAACATTTCCAGTCCACTCTGCAGGAGTTACATTCAGTGGAACAGAAGGGTCAGGCAGGTGACAACTTCTAGGTTCCCGATTCCTTTTCCGAGATGCAGTCTTCAGCTTCCCCGACACCGGGAAAGCAGTCCAGCTGCAGGCTGGGCGGGGGTGGACTGTGCAGACCCAAGCCCTGGGCGGTGGACCCCGGCCTGCCAGGCGGGGCTGGGCCTGGGTCGGCGCCCCTCCCCGGGGCGGGGCGCTCGAGGCTCACAGCCTCGCGGAGTCTGGGCAGTCTGCGCCAGGCAATCTAGGCTGCAGCGCCGCCAACCCAGGCGAGATGTATCTCCGCAGGGTGGTCTCAAAGACCTTGGCGCTGCCGTTGAGGGCTCCCCCCAACCCGGCGCCGCTCGGGAAGGACGGTGAGTGCGGGAAGCCCCTGGATCCTCCTGCACCCAGTCCGCCAAACTCGTCCCGGAGCAGCAGAAGGCTGGGTTGGGGGTGCAGGGGAATAAGGGAAAGTTTGGAGGGGACGAGGCTCCAAAGTTCTCGGATGCTTGGGCAGTAGGGAACCTTTCAGCGTGGCCTCTGAATCCGGACTAGGATTTCTGGTTCAAATGTGGACCTCGAGAAAGTGATCTAACCTGTTTTCATCATCCGTTCAGTGGAAACAGTGATAATTGTGAGTTTTTAAAAGTGCCGGCGAACATACTCGTAGCTTACTACTTGTATTGTTATAGGGATCGTTTCGCTCCCGATCTCAGGAGGAAGCAGGATTGGGTGGGAAGGTGGACTCCGCCGCGAGCCAGGCGGCGCGCGGGAGCGAGTGCGGAGAAGTAGACGTGCGTAAAAGCTAAGTCACCAAACCTGGCCGGGCTCGAGAGCCTGAACCCCGCGAGCAGCCTGGCCTCAGCGTCCCCCCCCCCCCCAGAGGAAGAGTGCTTCGGTCGCTTTCCTAAACTAGGTTGCAGATAGGCCTGCGGCTATCCAACTGTTTGGCTCTGGGGTTCAGATATTTTTCATCTTTGGCTTTAGGGATGCGTGAGAAAAGCATGCGATTCCAAAGGGGAGGTTGCAAGGTGGAAGTTGATTAAATAATTATTGACATAAACCGGACGTAGCGGCACACGCCCATCATCCCAGAGACGCAGAAAACTGAAGCAGGGGGTGGCAAGTTCACAGCCAGCCTCAGCAATTTAGCGAGGCCCTGAGCAACTTTGGCAGACTCTGCCTCAAAATAGAAATAAAAAGGGCTGGGGATGCAGCTGAGTGGTAAAGTGCCCCTGGGTTTCGTCCCTGGTACCCCACCCCCCTACAGAGCCTGGAACATAGTAGGTGCTTGACTAGTGAGCAAGCAAGAATCTTCTTTTCACCCTGGCTGCCCCGGGCTCTGGGACAAGATTTGCAGTCCGACCCCCGCCGCCCTTTCCTGGTCCTCAGGCACCTTCCCCGTCGCTGATTGAGGGACGGGGGTTAGACAATCTCATGGAAAGGTCTGGATTCTTTCTTCACTTCGACCCTCCTCCCGAAGCTCCCGAGGCGGCTTTAGCCTGGAGTGTGGATTCGAGGCAGAAAGAGTCTGCGGAAAATTCCATGCGGCCGGTTTGTTGTTGTTGTTGTTGTTGTTTTTTGTTTTTGCGTTTTTCTGTTGTCTTGTTTTTGTTTTTCGGCTTAAATTAGGCGTGTGTTGGTGGAGGAGAGAAGGAGGAAGAAGCTCTACCCAACTAGCTTTATTTTTCTTTTAAAATGCAAGTGCGGGGAAGATGCCCCACAAGCTTCGCTGATCATTATACCTACTACGAGCTATTTTCTCCCATTGGTGAAATGGGGCACAATACCCTTATTTTACACTTCTGAAGATAACGGGCTGTTTTGATGGGGAAGTGAGGAGAAAAATGAGCACCGCCCTCCCGACCTTGACCGTGGCCTTTCAGGTTTTCCCAACCAAACCTCACAAATATACACACCGGTTTTTTGGTAGCTGGTAGAATTCAGAGTGACTTTCTTTCCAAAATGGGGCAAAATAGAAGTAATTGAAAATTCCAAATATATAGTTAGCCATATTGGTAGTAAGAGTCTTTATCTCATCTAATTACTATTTTCTAAGTACTGATTTGTGTTTTAAGAACTATCATGGGTGGAAACCTATTTGTCTTCGGTTATGGACATTAATTAGCCTTTTATTGGTACTTTCTACTTTGATTTTTTAAAAATGAAAGAAATTTTAACTGTCTCATTAAATTTTTTCTCTTCTTTTTGCCTTTAAAAATATAACTTCTTCATGAATAAATCATTTAGATTTATAATAGTTCATTGGGGAAAGACCAGAAAGGCAAAATCTAAACTAAGTCATCTATAATCTTACCACTCAGGGAACATTATTATCTATTTTTCATAGAGTTTTCCAGATCTTTTTTCCCCCTGTGTATTTTTCCTGGAAACAAATCTGGGTAGTTTCATACATAGTATTTTGCTATGAATGTTCATTTAATATGTTGTAAACATTTTCTGCTGGAAGTAAATATTCTTCTGCGAAAGTTATAGATTATTTGTTTCACATTTTATGAAGGTACTAAAACTTGTCTGATTAATTCTATTGAATATTTCCCATTTCTTTGCTATTTCAAATAAGTTTTCAAGTATTTGTCTTCTTAAACCCCTGATAATTTTCTTTATGTCTTTCTATTTAAAAAAAAAAATATTTTTAAGCTAGAGATGTAGCTCAGTGGTAGAGCACTTGTTTAGAATTCATGAGGTCCTGGATTCAATCCCCAATACCAAAAATAAAAAAAAAAATTAACACATTATTACAAATAAAGAAATCTTTTTGAGTCCTAGGGGTATAACTCAATGGTAGAGCATTTGCCTAGCATGCACAGAGCCCTGAGTCTGAACAGAGACATATGGGATTCTTTTCATTGTTCAGGCTAGCCCCAAATTCCTAAACTCAAGCAATCCTCCTGCCTCAACCTCCTCAGCGGATGGGACTACAAAACACTTCACTTGCCAGCTCACAGATATATTTTCAAGCCAACAGCAATCTAGCACAAGCCAAAGCCATAATCTTTTTATTAGTCCCTTGGGCACATTTATATGGAATTATATGGAAATGTTTTTCTCCAATATGGTCTTTTTTTTTTTTGATGCTGGGGATTGAACGTAGGGGTGCTTAACCACTGAGCTATATCTCCAGCCCTTTTTATTTTTTTTTATTTTGAGACAGGGTCTCCATAAGTAGCTAAAGTTAGCCTTGAACTTGTGAGTTGCTGGGAATACAGGCCTTTGCCACCACACATGACCCAAGATGGTCATTTAAATCCAAACAAAGAACACAAACAGGAAGTCATTGTGATTTTGCTACTGTGAAGCTTATAACCCGTAGAGATGTCTTAAGGTTTGCCCTGTACAATTTGGTCTCTCTTGGTCCCTGCGCCCGAGCACTCTCCATTAGGCCACCTCAAATTATTTTGCACTTTCCCAGTTGCCCAATCTCTTGCTTTGCTGTGTTGTGCCTCCTGCCTCCCCATGTCTCCTTTTATTTATCAGAGGAAGGCCCACTTCAAAACTCAGGTGGTGTCTCTTCAATTGTAACAGCTACCTTGAGCCCGCTAGCTCAGTTTTCTTAGCATTTTCATCTGCTTAACATCTATAGCAACTTTAGTCCTACTCTATCGCAATTATTTGTCTGCAGTTATTTGTCTGTACAAGTGTCCCCTTCTTCTAGACTCTGAGCTACTCTTGTTCATAGTTGTGTCCTTGATGCTTCTGACAATTCCTAAGAATTCCAAAGTGCTCAAGTGTATTTGTTGAATGAATACAGAAATGTCTCTATCTCTTCACCTTTAAAATAAAGAATTTGAGCTACATGAAGTTTAAGCTCCTTCCAGCTTTAAGTCCACTGAAAAACTTTCAATTCCAGACCATTAGTGCATATACAAATTCTAGCACTAAAAAATAAATATTTTTAAAAAAATTTTTAAATTGTAGATGGACAAAATACCTGCGTTTTATTGATTTATTTGTATATGGTACTGAGTATCAAACCCAGTGCCTCACATGTGCTCCACCACTGACCTACAACTCCAGCCCCAAAATTAAATTTTAAATATAAAAATAGGCCTGGTGCAGTGGCACACGCCTGTAATCCCAGCAGCTGGGGAGGCTGAGACAGGAGGATTGCGAGTTCAAAGCCAGCCTCAGCAACGGGCAAAGTGCTAAGCAACTCAGTAAGACCCTGTCTCTAAATAAAATACAAACTAGGGCTGGGTAAAAGAGAATAAAATCATAGCATTTGCAGGTAAATTAATGGAGTTGGAGAATATCATGCTAAGTGAAGTAAGCCAATCCCCCCAAAACCAAAGGCCAAATGTCTTCTCTAATATGTGGATGCTGATCCATAATAGGGGTGGGGGGAAGCATGGGAGGAATGGAGGAACTTTAGATATGGCAAAGGGGAGGGAGGGGAAGGAAGGGGGAATGAATGGACATCAAAAAAAAAAAAAAAAAAGTAATGGACATCATTACCCTAAGTACATGTATGAAGACATGAATGTTATGACTCTACCTTGTGTACAACAAGAGACATGAAAAATTGTGCCCTGTGTGTATTTTGAATTGAAATGCATTCTGCTGTCATGTATAACAAATTAGAATAAATAAGTAAATTTTAAAAAATAGTACTGGAAAAAAAATAGGACTGGGGATGTGGCTCAGTGGTTGAGTGCCCCTGGGTTCAATCTCCAGTATCCCCCCCCAAAAAAAAATTATTAGTTTTACAGAATTTCACTTCTATTTCAGATATGATCTTATTGCAACATTTGGCTTAAGAAAAGCTTTTATCTGGGTTGGGGATTTAGCTCAGTGGTGGAGAACTTGCCTCGTACCTGTGAAGCACTGGGTTCTATCAATAGCACCACATAAAAATAATACATAAAATAAAGGTATTGTGTCCCTCTACAACTAAAACCAAACAAACAAGCAAAAAGCTTTTTTGTTTTGTTTTGTTTTTTTAACCCATGGATGCTCAACCACTGAGCCACATCCCCAGCCTTTTTATATTTTATTTAGAAAACAGGGTCTCCCTGAGTTGCTTAGGGCCTCACTAAGTCACTAAGCCCAAGCTGCTGGGCTTACAGGTGTGTAGTGTACTACCGCACCCAGCTGGCTCTCTTTGCTTTCTGTGGTATTAGAAAAATCCAGATTTCTTTCTGTATCCACATTTCTATTATACATTTATAAAAAATGTTGGATTTTTACTTATGGGGGGGGCAGTACTGGGATTGAACTCAGGGGCACTTGACCACTGAGCCACATCCCCAGCCTTATTTTGTATTTTATTTATTTAAAGACAGGTTCTCACTGGGTTGCTTAGCACCTCGCTTTTGCCGAGGCTGGCTTTAACTTGTGATCCTCCTGCCTGCCTTAGTCTCCCAAGCCACTGGGATTACCGGTGTGCACCACCGTGCCCAGCTTGGATTTTTAAATTAATGTTTTATTTAATATACATAAATTGAATTGAATTGAATTTTATGAAGTTTTAGGTATGAATACATTTACTTTTTTGAAAAATAATCATTTCCACTCTCTCTTCCTTTCCCCTATAGTTGAATGTGTACAGTAAATGGATTTCTTTGCTAATATGCTTGTCATTTTGCTGTTAAGATTATTTAGTACTCCTGTCACTTCTCCTTACCCACACCTGCATCCCTTCCAAGAAAAGCATGATGCTTAACATCAAGATGACAGGCTTCACAAGTACTTATCAAATTAGATTGGGAAAATGTCAAGTGGAATTATTACCTGCCTTGTGATACCATATTCCCTTAAGCTAAAATCATTTGCTGATAATAGATTCTAGGTTCACTGAGGAGAAACATCTTTAAAAGATGAAATTATTTTACATAGTTGTGCTTAAATGGAGATGCTAACTGTGTTTAAACTTATTTTCCTAGCATCTCTTCGCTGGATGTCATCTAACAAATTCCCTGGAACATCTGGATCCAATATGATTTATTATCTGGTTGTAGGTGTCACAGTCAGTGCTGGTGGCTATTATGTAAGTGTTTAACTGTTGTGTTCAGAAATTCATATATTTTACAACTTGTAAAGCTCAAAGCAATGTTGCAATCAGGACATTCGATATTAAATATACAACAGAGAAATAGGTTTAAATGTCATTAAGCATACACATTTGAAAAATACTCTATAGTCATTATAAATATAAAATTTCCATAAAAATGTATTAACTAAATTATTATCATTTTTTTTATACTACTGGGGGTTGAACCCAGGGGTGCTGTAGAATTGAGCAACATCCCCAGCCCTTTTAATTTTTTTATTTTGGGGCAGGGTCACTAATTTCATCGAGCCTATTGGTACACCTAGGATTAAAAACAGTGTTATTATAAATGCTAATGATAATAGTTGACAATTGAGTATTTATCATTTGCCAAACTCATAAATCCTTTAATAGCTTCAATTATAGATACTAGATACTATTATTAATAATAGATACTATTATTCCTGTTTAACAAGAATTGTTTTGGGCCGGGGCAGTGGCCAACACTTGTAATCCTAGCAACTTGGGAGGCTGAAAACAGGAGGATGGCAAATTCAAGGGCAGCCTCAGCAACTTAGCTAGGCTCTCAACAATTTAGTAAGACCCTGTCTCAAAATAAAAATAAAAAGGGCTAGAGATGTCACTCAGGAGTAAAGTGCCCCTGGGTTAAATCCTTAGTACCAAAAAAAAAAAAATGTTTTGAAGATATACTCATTTTATTTTTTTAATTTAATTTTTACTTATTTTTTAGTAGTGCTGAGGATGGAACCAGGGCCTCGCCATGTTAACTAAAGCTTTCTCCCACTAGTTACTCCTCCAGTCCAACTAACTTTAAAAATAATAGACTTTTATTTATTAGATTTATAGAAAAATGAGCAAGGAGTTGTGGGTATAGCTCAATGACAGAACACTTGCCTAGTATGTATAGAGCCCTGGGTTCCATCCCCAGCACCAAGGAAAAAAAAAAAGCAGAAACTGTTGAAAAATTCCCTAACCTTCTCTTCCTTTCCCCTATTCACATTTTGCTCTGGTGTGGTACATCGGTTACAATTAAGGAGCCAATATTGATACATGATTATTAACTCAAGTCCAGAAATTACATTAGGGTTCACTTTATTTATTGATTTATTTATTGTACCAGGAATTGAACCTAAGCGTGCTTAACCACTGAGCCACATCTCCAGCCCTTTTTATTGTTTATTTATTTATTTATGGTACCAGGGATTAAACTCAGGGTCATTCCACCAGCCTTATTTTGTATTTTATTTAGAGACAGGGTCTCATTGAGTTGCTTAGCATCTCACTTTGGTTGAGGCTGGCTTTGAACTCACGATCCTCCTGCCTCAGCCTCCTGAGCTGCTGGGATTACAAACATGTGCCACCAAGCCCAGCTTATTTTTTTATTCTGAGACAGAGTCTTACTAAGTTGCTTGGAGCCTTGCTAAGTTGATGAGTCTGGCTTTGAACTTGTGATCCTCCTTCCTCAGCCTCCCATACTGCTGGGATTACAGAAGTGTACTGCCGCAACCAGTTTAGGATTCAGTCTTTACATTGTATGTCCTGTGGGTTTTGACAAATATATAATGACTCTACCACCTTTGGCAGTGTCATGCATACTAGTTTCACTTCCTTAAAAATCTTGTATTCCACTTATCCATCCCTTTCTCCTTCCTTCCAAAATTTTTACTGTTTCTATAATTTCTGTTTTCTTTTTACATAGTTTTATTTTAAAAAGTCATATTCACATGCCAGGCACGGTGGCGCATGCCTGTAATCCCAGTACCCCCCCCCCAAAAAAAAAGTCATATTCATAATTTGTTAAAAATTCAGAAGAAGCATATGTAAAATTCTATCTATATTTTCCTCCCCAGTCCTCCATCCACACCTTCCAGGATTCACTGGAAGACAAAAGTCTTGGTTTTTTGTTTGTTTGTTTGTTTTTAGTGCTAGGGCCTGCACATGCTAAGTACATGCTCTTATCACTGAGATACATCTCTGGTCCCAGGATAAAGCTTTTAAGTGTAGTTCTGGAGCTAAAACAACAGAACATTTGAATTAAATAAGGTAAGCCTATTGAATCCTTTCCCATTTTGTCATAAATTTTCTAAATCAAAAATCTAACAAATAGGGGCTGGGATGTGGCTCAAGCGGTAGCGCGCTCGCCTGGCATGCGTGCGGCCCGGGTTCGATCCTCAGCACCACATACAAACAAAGATGTTGTGTCCGCCAAATACTAAAAAATAAATATTAAAAAATTCTCTCTCTCTCTACCTCTATCTCTCTCACTCTCTCTTTAAAAAAAAAAAAAAATCTAACAAATAAAAAAAATCTGATGTTTATTGTGAAGAAAAATAGAATAAGCATAAATTCTTCAGAAATCCTTAAAGTATGCAATCACTATATTTTGGGTTGACCCTACAGAGATTTGCATAAGGGATTTTTAGTCATAGTTAGGAGCCATTTTTATAGGACTATGTAGGATAGCCAAACCAAAATTTTAACCTTCAGATTTTTTTATATTTATTTTTTAGCTGTAGTTGGACACAGTACCTTTGTTTTATTTATTTTTATGTGGTGCTGAGAATTGAACCCAGGACCTCGCATGTGCTAGATGAGCACTCTACCGCTGAGCCACAACCCCAGCCCCCCCCCCCTTTTTTAATACTGTGGGCTGAACTCAGGGATGCTTTACCACTGAGCTATGTTCCCAGTCTTTTTTTTTTTTTTTTTTTTTTGAGACAAGATCTTGCTAAGTTTCTTAGGGCCTCACTAAGTTGCTAAGGCTGACCTCAAACTTGTGATCCTCCTGCCTCAGCCTCCTGAGTAGCTCGGATTACAGGCTTTTGTACCACCATACCAGACTAAACTTCAGAATTGTGACAGCCTCAATTAGTCAGGAAACTTCAAACATGTCATTGGTATCTGCCAGCTTTCACTCAAACCCATATTCCTTTTCTTCTATCATATTTCTGCTGCTTGATGTTGAGTTCATTGCCTAGGCCACTCTAGTTGAATGTAAACCCTGAAAAAACAAATTAGGACTAGGCCATGTGATGGATGACCTGGGAATTTGGAAGACTAAATTTCATCTGGCTATCACAATTCTAATTATATGAATCGGTGCCAGATATGAGCCTCTTTAGTCTGCTAATTCTTTCTTTGCAAAAGGAATCTTAAACTGAGCCGGGTGTGGTAGTACACAACTGTGATCCCAGTGGCTCAGGAGACTAAGGCAGGAGGATTGCAAGTTCAAAGCCAGCCTCAGCAAAAGCGAGGTGCTAAGCAACTCAGTGAGACCCTGTCTCTAAATAAAATACAAAAAAAAAATAGGTCTGAGGCTGGGGCTGGGGCTCAGTAGTAGAGCACTTGCCTAGCATGAGTGAGGCACTGGGTTCGATTCTCAGCACTGCATATAAATAAATGAATAAAATAAAGGTCCATCAACATCTAAAAATTATTTGTAAAAAATAGGGCTGGTGATGTGGCTTAGTGGTCTAGGCCCTTAAATTCAATCTCCAGTACCCCCCCCCACCAAAAAATATGAATCTTAAACTGAAAGGTTATAGGGCTGGGGATGTGTCTCAGTTGGCAAAAAAAAAAAAAAAAAAAAAAACCCTGAAAGGTTATCAACTGAATAGTCCTGAGAGCCCTCTGCAGCCTCATTCTCTCAAAATGGAATGAAAATTGAACAAGATGATGATCTATGTCCCCTTTCGTATCTGAGATTATGTAGGTTTTTTTAGTTGTTAATAGATCTTTATTTTATTCATTTATTGATATGCAGTGCTGAGAATCAAAGCCAGTGCCCTCACTTATGCTAATCAAGCATTCTACCACTGAGCCACAACCCCAGCCCTAGTTTTATTTATTTATTTACTTTAATATTTATTTTTAAATTTTAGGTGGACACAATATCTTTATTTTACATTTATGTGGTGCTGAGGATTGAACCCAGTGCCTCATGCATGCTAGGCAAGCCCTCTACCTCTGAGCCCCAACCCCAACCCCCTATTTATTTTTTAACAGAAAGTCAGAGATACTTTATTTTTACTTCAAAATCCAAAGGCTGAGTATAGCAGAGTTGTAAAAATGGAATCCCACTAAGTCTGATTCACGCAAATACTAATGTTTAATGAGGTTCTTTCATTTGAATATCAAACCTTAAAAGCCTTAATTCCCAAGAATCTTAGGCTACTTTTAGGAATCACAGAATGTGAAGCACTGCAAAATCTGTATTCTAGTCCTCCCTTCTCTTTCACTTTTCCTGCACTAAAATGATTCTGTAGCAGGGTTTTGCAAATTGATCCGTGGATGCTCAGTAGCCAAGAGCACTTTTCCATTTCCAAGGAAAATGTTCTACTGTTAGGGCTCCTTAGATATAAAATAGGCCCAGATCAGTTCAATTTTCTGAGGGTCCAAGGGTATTTCTAACAAGAACACCAGCTGGGCATGATTGTGCACACCTGTAATCCCAGTAACTTTAGAGACTGGGACAGGAAGATCACAAATTCAAGGCCATTAGCAATTTAGCGAGACCCTTAGCAACACAGTAAGACCCTTTCTGAAAGTAAAAAGGATGTGGGTGCAGTGGCATCTGCCTGTGATCCCAGTGGCTCTGGAGGCTGAGGCAGGAGGATCGCAAATTCAAAGCCAGCCTCAGGAGCCTGGAGTTGTAGCTAAGGGGTAGAGCACTTACCTACCACTTGAGGTACTGGGTTCAATTCTTAGCACCACATAAAAATAAATAAATATAAAGGTATTGTGTCCATCTACAATTTAAAACATATTAACACAAAACAAAAAAACAACATCAGCAATTTAGAGAGGCCCTAAGCAACTTACAGAGACCTTGTCTCTAAATAAAATATAAAAAAATGGATGATGTTTGTATTAATTAATAAAAATAAAATGCTAGCTTCCTGATTATTAAAATTTAGAAAATATATATGAATATACAACTTTTAAAAATTCATCATTCTACCACTAAGAGTTAAATCACTACCAAAAAAGCTGAGACAATACAAATAATATTATCTAAATAATAAGATTTTCATTTTTATTTATTAATTTATTGTTGGTGCTGAGGATTAAATCCAGGCCTTAATGTACTAAGTACGTACTCTACCATTCTTGTACCCCAGCACTAATATTCTTTTTTCTTTTTTTGTTTTGTTTTTGTTTTTTGGAGTACCAGGGATTGAACCCAGGGGCCCTTTACCACCGAGCCACATCCCCAGCCCTTTTTATATTTTATTTAGAAACAGGGTTTTCTGAGTTGTCTAGGGCCTGCTACATTGTTGAGGCTGGTTTTGAACTCATGATCCTCCTGTCTCAGCTTCCAAGTTGCTGGGATACAGGCATGCATCAGATTTTCTTCTTTTCTCTGCTTCTTTCTTTTTTTCTTTTTCTTTCTTTCCTTCTTCTTTCTTTCTTTTTTTGTTTTTGTTTTTTGTTTGTTTTGTTTTGTTTTTTGAGAAGGGATCTCACTATGTTCAGGCTAGGCTGGCCTCAAACCCTTGATCCTCCTGACTCAGTCTCCCAAGTAGCTGGGATTACGGGCATGCACCACTATTCCTGGTTAGATTTTTATTTTTAGAATATCATTGCCTAATGTGAAGACAGGCCAAAGAAGACTCGTGAATATGAAATGAAAGAAAGCCTGCACATTTTGTCTATAATTAAGATAATTTTCTGCCCCATATTATTTCTCCACTAACTTACAGTCAGCTAGTGTTGCTGACTCACCTTAGCCTACCTAAGAAATCTTCTTTAGGATGTAGCTGTGTGGTGTGTCATTTGGGAGATTTTTTTTTAAAAAAAATTCATTGTGAGACAAGTAAGATTCACATGCAGTTCTCTCTACCTTTTACCTCATTTTCCCCAATGATAATCTTTTTGCTATAATGCAACATCACCATCAGGAAAGTGACATTTATACCACTCATCCTTCTTAATCCAATTTCACTAGTTTTACATGCACCCATTAAATTCTATGCAGTTTTATCCTGTCTAGATGGATAGATTTGTCACCACTGCCCAGATGCAGGATAGTTCCAATACTATAAGTATCTTTCATGCTACCTTTTTATAATTCTCTCCCTTCTGCCCTCCCTTTCTCCTAACCCCTGGCAACCACTAATCTCTTCTCTATTTCTATATTTTTGTCATTTCAAGAATGCTATCTAAATGGATCCACAGGTATGGAACCTTTTGAGAGTGGCCTTTTTCCCACTCAGTGTAGTTGCCTGGAGATTCATTGGAACTGTCACTTGTACCCACTGTTCATTCCTTTTTGCTGCTGAGTTGTGTTCCTTGTTACAGAAAGACCACAGCTGGTTTAATAGTTCATCCTTTGTAGACCATCTGAGCTGATTCTCGTTATTTGACCATTATAAATGAAACCACCACGAATACTTGTATGTGAGTTTCTGCATGAACCTGGATTTACCTTTGTCCATGATAAGTTCTGGAGGATGTTTGTAAATGTCTGTGAGGATATTTTGGTTCTGTCATAATTTATGTTTTCTTTGTCTTGATCTTCTTGTTTCCTGTGCATGTTTTCAGCTGTCTTTGACTCATGTTAGAGCATGTTCCTTTCCTTTCCTTTTTTAAGCATTCCACTTAATGACAAAAGTGTCCAAAGGAGAAGTAAAAGAGTAAATGGTAAAGTTGGTTTCCCTTCTTGGCTGCACTGGGATTGTAGCTTAAACTTCTTATGGCAACTACATGGAGAACTGTGTGTACCTTTGAACTTGGCAAGAGTTTAAGAAATAAACTAAGGCTGGGCATGGTAGTGCATACCTGTAATCCCAGGAACTCAGGAGGCTGAAAAGGAGGATCGCAAGTTCAAAGCCAGCCTTAGCAATTTGGCAAGGCCCTAAGCAATTTAATGAGATTCTGTCTCAAAATAAAAAGGGCTGGGGCTGGGGTCTGCGGATATAGCTCAGTTGGTAGAGTGCTTCCTAGCATGCACAAGGCCCTGGGTTCAATCCCCAGCATGATTGAAAAAAAAAAAAAAAAGGAGGAGGGTGTTGTGGATGTAGCTCAATGACAGTTCAGTCCCCAGTACCCCCACAAAAAGGAAGTAAAATTAAGGACACATTTTCTTTCAGACTTACAAGACAGTCACGTCAAAGCAAGCCAAACACACAGAACATATAACAAATTTGAATGAAAAAACAAAAGCAGAGTTACATCCACTTCAAGGTAAGGGGACTTTCTTAATTATTTTATTTATTTATTTGTTTGTTTATTTTTGAGACACTGATTCCCATCCTCTTAGTCTAGCAATGAACTAGACTATTTGCCTTTGTCTTCTTGGCTAACTTAATCCAGAATGGCTCTTCGTAGGAATTCATTCAGGAAGGAAAAGCCCAACCAAAATCTAAAGAATATTCTTAGGCGTTTTGGATGAGTGCATTTGATAAATGAACATTTTGCATTTATGCTGCTGACCATGGCTTTGACATCTTTGTGTGGTAATATTATTTCTCTCCTACTCAGACATCCATTCATGCGGGCATAATTTTAGAATCTGTCTCTCTCAGCAGCTTGACCTTTCGTTTCCCTCATTTTTTTTTTTAAATCATAAGGTTAATTTTTATTTCTTTTTTGACTAAGACCTCCTGTGTCTTTGCTTTTGAAAGTATACTGGCCATTAGAGTTGGGTACACTGAGCCCCTCCGTTGATAAAAATGTCAACCCTGGGGACAGAAACTTGACATTTTCACCCTTATGTCTATTTTTTGCCTACAACTACTTACTTTTTTTAAAAAAAAATTTTAGATACAGATGGACATAATACCTTTTCTTAATTAATTTATTTTTATGTGGTACTGAGGACTAAACCCAGTGCTCACATATGGGAGGCAAACACTCTACCACTGAGCCACAATCGCAGCCCCTTCAACTACTTACTTTAAAATAGTTTTTTTCCATCTCAATGTTAATGCCATTATCAATTGCCATGGTCACTATTTAGGGACGGAGATACTGGCTACTCATGAATCAGTTTACCCTTTTCATCATGACAACAATAAGAGACGGAATATCACTGATAAATGTTATTGAATAGAATCATGAGAAGTCTGTTTATAATAATATTATCATTACAAATATTATTATTAATATTATTAATACAGCATCTGTGTAACACTTTATTGGCTTGAAGGCCCATTTTATATAGATTATTTTAGTTAATCTTCACAATAGCCTTGTGAAGTAAATATTATCAGTATTCTTATTTTACAGATGATTAAGCTGAAGTTGAGAGAAGATTAGTGGTTTCCTCAGGGTCGTCAGCTAGCACCTTGGCCACTCTTCCATACCATCTCACAAATGGTGGTTATTTGTTAGTATTAGTGTTTGAATAAGTAATATATGCACATTTTTTAAGTTCAAAAGAGTTTATAAGAAAGCATATCTCTCATCTTCCCTCCCAAAAGGCAACTGATATTATCAGTTTCTTTGAATCCCTGTGACAGTCTTTGCAAATACAGCCCTCTGGCTATATAACACCCCTTTTTGTCCATACTGTATACATTGTTCTTTCCTTGATTTTTCCTTTTAAGTCCACTTGGAAGACCATTAAATATCAGCACATGTAGATTTGACTCAGTTTTTTAAATGATTGCACAGTGTACAATTGCGTCCCATGTTCTTTAAATTAACACTCTGCTTAATGGACTAAATCTTAAAGGTGAAAAAGAGAATGTGGCAGAAGTTGAGAAAGCGAGTTCAGAAGCTCTGGAAGTTTCTGTTGTGCAAGCTGAGGTGGTAGGTGCTGAAGACATTGCAGAGGCTGCAGTTGGGGACGTAGAAGAGTCCACGGGTCCCAGTGGTGTGGAGGCCACTAAGGAGGAGGTGACGGCTGTGGGTGCTGAAACGGAGCCCAAGGTTACAAGTGCGCAGATGGGTGACACCACAGAGGATGGTTCTGAAATGACCCCAGAGGCTACGAATGTAGCAGCAGGTGAAGGCATTTCCACCTGTAACAATCAAGGTATTCCAGAGAATGACTGCTCCCAGGAATGTGCTGAGCCGGAAGGAACTTCTCCAGCTGATTCCCAGTCCTCTGCTGGGCATTTGCAGGAAGAAGCTGACGCTGGTTCCCAGGCTGCCTCAGGCTAATCTCCTGCCAGTAGCCGGTTCTGCAAAAAACAAAAAACGTAATAGTGTGTCTAATAGCTGCCTTTGTATTTTTAGTAATTTTGGTTTTGAAAAGACATCTTCCTAAAACAGTTCGATGATCCCTGAAGATTTTTGGTATCTTCTGGTAGAGTTTTGAGAGATTTCCAATTTTACATTTCTTAATTATTTTCTACTCTCTAAAATTAGATCATGACATTGCAGTAAAGAGTTTATAGTTTTAGCTGGGTACAGTGGCACACGCCTGTGATCCTAGCAGCTTCAGAGGCTGAGGCAAGGAGGCTCACAAGATCCAGGCCAGCATCAGCAACTTAGTGAGATCCTGACTTAAAAGAAAAATTTAAAAGGGCTGGGGATGTGGCTCAGTGGTTGAGCACCCCTGGGTTCTATTCCTGGTACCAAAAAAAAAAAACAAAAACAAAAAAAACAAAAAACAGCTGAAATAGTTTTACCTTGAATTTAAATTTTGCATTATAGAAATTATCTCTATATCTTGTTTTCACTTTAATTTTGCTCTTTTTGCTCTGCTTTTACCTTTATTATGTAGAACTGGATTATCAAGCTCAATTTGAACTCATTTAAATAAAATTAGAAAATCTTTAGTGTTTCTATTTTTATTCACTAATACTTATATAGGTATAAATAATACACTGTATTATATATTAACATATACACATGAAGAAATTAAGCTTTCATAATATGATTGAAGAAGGGACATATTTGTGGAGAATTGTGCCTATGATAATGTATATGCCTTCCCCCCTCTCTATTAATATATAACAGGCTGTGCAGATATTTCCTGGTTCAATTCAAACAATATTTTTTGAGGACTTACACTTTGTGCTGGGAGTCATTCATTCATTCATTCATTCATCTGAGCACCTACAACCAACAGAGGCACTGTTTTAAATCTTCCTCACTATATATTGTAGAGTAGGACTAGATAGTAAACAAGATAAATAAGGAAACTGTAAGAATGTTAGAAACTGGCAAGTGCCTAAGGTAAAAGTAATGAAGAAAAAAAGGATTATAAGTACTGGTTTGGGGTGGAAGTTGTCATTTAAAAAAAAAATTAATTTTTTTAGTTTTTGATGGACACGATACCTTTATTTTATTTATTCATTTATTTTTTATGTGGTGCTGAGGATCCAACCCAGGGCCTCTCACGTGGTAGCCAAGCGCTCTACTGCTGAGCCGTTACCCCAGCCCCAAAGTTGTCATTTAAATAGAGCAGCCAGAGCAAGTCTTACTAGGAAGGTGTGTTTTAAGTAAAGATCAGAAGACTACATCAGGGACCTCATTACCAGGACCTCGGCAGGGAAGATCATTCCACGTGAGGGAATGGACATGTGCAAAGGATCTGCAGCAGGAGCATGCTGAAGAATTTGAGGAATTGCAAAGTGACCCGTGTGGCTGAGGTGGAGTGACAGGGAGAGTAGTTGGAGATGATCTCAGAGGGAAGGAGATGGGGGCCCGGATGAGCTAGGTCATGTGGAGTTATGCAAGATTTTGGATATTGGAAATCAATAAATTGGGAAATCATAGTGGACACTGCCAGTGCTCTGTCTGGATCCCCTTAACTGGGTGCATTTACCCCCAGCTGTTATGTTACTCCCCACCCCTACCCACCCTTCACCCCAGGCAGCTCATCACCAAACACTGACAAGCACTGTGGTACTAAAGGTGGGGCCAACTCTGCAGTACAAACTCAGAGCTCCCCATGGTCAGGTTGAAGCTAGTCTCCAGCTGAGATCACATCCTCCTTGAGCACCACCACCCCCACCCTGTGGCATACATCCTTTCTTCCTATCTGTTCTACTGAGAGCATTCCTACATAAACCACTTGGCCAAGAATCCGTTTCCAGGGAGCTTAGCATAACTGGATATGGTCCTGGGAGGCAGATGTCAGAAAGGCCCCTGGAGTTGTCACTCTCCATCTGGATGCAATGAGGATCCCTCACTGGTGGTCAGTGCAGGATTGCTGGTCCCTGGCAATCTGCAGCAATGTGATTACTAAGCTTTTCAACAATGGTAAACTGAGGCAGGATACAGGTGAAATGTTATTACTGAATAGCCTAACATCCCAGAGAGCTGAGAGGTATAGAAAAACATAACCATAAGCACTTAATCATGTTTTTTTTAAGAGAGAGGTGAGAGAGAGAAAGAGACAGAGAGAATTTTTAATATTTATTTTTTAGTTTTTGGCGGACACAACATCTTTGTATGTGGTGCTGAGGATCGAACCCAGGCCGCACAGATGCCAGGCGAGCGCGTTACCGCTTGAGCCACATCCCCAGCCCCACTTAATCATGTTTTGAGGTATAGGATGGTACCTTGATTTGTCCCAATATCAACTCTGCATTGGATTCCCAAGTTCAAGGCCTATGGCGCAACTGAAGGGATGCTGCTTTACTGGACGCTCTGAAGATGGGGCAGAAGCACTCCCAGCTCTGCCCTCACTGACCTGATGCACACAGCACACACACAGGCATTCTTCCCACTGTTCTGGTTTGGAGAGTTTCTACTGCAAATAACAGAAGCCAGTTCAAAACGGATTAAACAACAGAGAGTTCTTATATAACCAGATATCCAGGGTGGGTTTATTCTTCCGTGACTCAATCAAGAACCAGGTCATGTATAACTAAAAAGAACAACAACAAAAAAAATAAATAAATAAAGGAAAGAAAGAATGGGAAAAAAAAAAAAACAGGTCATCTGTGATCCTTCTCTACAATCAAGAATGTTCAGGCTTTAACCTTGGCCAACTTTCCTCATCATCACAAAATGAATCACCACATTCAAGGTATTTTATTCTGCAAAAAAAGAAGAAGAAGAAGAAGAAGCTTCTTCATCTTAAAAAAAAAAAAAAAAAGCTTAAATACAGTCTTTTTTAGTGGTCAGTGGACCTTTATTTATTTATTTATTTATATGCAGTGCTGAGAATGAAACCAAACCCAGTGCCTACACATGCTAGGCAAGTGCTCTACCTCTGAGCCACAACCCCAGACCCCAGTCTTTTATTTTTTAACATTTTTTAAAAATTCAGTTAGTTAGTTAGTTAGTTAGTTAGTTGTAGATGAGCACAAGACCTTTGCTTTATTTATGCATTTATTTTTTATGTGGTGCTGAGGATTGAACTCAGTGCCTCACGCGTGCCAGACAAGCACGCTATCCCTGAGCCACAACCCCAGCCCTTAACATTTCTGTTGTACAAAATTTCAAACAAAAGTAGAGAGAACAGGATAGTGAGTCTTCATGTGCCCTAAACCATGAAGTCGGAGTAGTGTGTTCAACAGTGAAATGTAGTTAAAAGATCATAAGGCAACAAAACTTGACTTTGACTTGGTTACTCTTTTTTTTTTTTTTTTTAAGCTTTAGCACTATTACTTTTTCACATTTCTCAACAGGGTTGAAGAAAAAAACTAGCTATGCCTAGCAGACCAGAATTTGTCTGGCTTAGCCTCCTGGCCAATCTGAAATTCTTCTCTGAACTGATAAATGCCAAAATGTGACTGCATACAAACAAATTTTTTTTTCTTTTAAAAATTCAGTATTGGGCTGGGTTGTGGCTCAGAGGTAGAGTGCTTGCCTAGCATACCTGAGGCACTGGGTCCGATCCTCAGCACCACATAAAAATAAAATATATTGTGTCCACCTATAACTAAAAAATAAATATTTTTTTAAATTCAATATTTATTTAATAACTTTTTTTTTCTTGGTACAGGAAACTGAACTCAGGGGTGCTTAAGCTCTGAGGCACATCCCCAGTCCTTTTTATTTTTTAGCTAAATTGCTGAGACTGGCTATGACCTTGCAATCCTCTGCTTCAGCTTCTTGAGTCACTGGGATTGTAGGCATGCACCACCATGCCCAGCCTAAAACCATCTTTTGAAGTAGTAGCTATCAAGTCCAAACTCAACTTGTCTAATGAAACTTTTTTAAAATTTAACAACCAAGGTAGGAAAAGTTGAACAACAGCATCCCACAAGCAATATCTTTATCATTAGAATTTTGACTGATTTTAATAACAATACACTGAAAAAGTCGGAGCAGGACAAATAGAGGTCTAGAATGTGAAGCATATTGCAAAAGATAAAAATTGCTAGTGGAGTCAGATAGGCAAGATATTTCTCTTTAATGCAAGCAAGGGATACAAAGGAAGAATAAGTTTGAAAAATGCAACAGCGCTCACCTAGCATGGGCGGGACCCAGGTTTGATCCTCAGCACCACATAAAGATGAGTGCATTGTGTTGTGTCCATCTACACTTATAAAAAATAAATATTAAAAAAATGTTTAAAAAAAAAGAAAATAATACAGTCTTAAGTAATGGGGACAGTCTTGAGTAATGGATCTGAGACAATTATTTTTGTCCATTTTTTTTTTTAAATAAGAAACTTCTATCAGAAAGTACAGTATATTCCACAACCAGCTTTTGAGAATTCAAGCTGAATTCAGGGAAGATTGGATTCTGAATAAGTTAGTTTCTGGAACAACTATTTGTCCTGTCATAACATCCATTGATATACAGCTACCTGTCCATTTTAATAAAGCACACTACATAACGTTTTTCCTCAGTTAAAATAAAGAAATTTCTAGAAAAATATTATTTAACCTTTAGGGTATTTTTGTGAACAAGTTGGAAGAATTTTGAATTTCTCAGATATATTATAATTCCAAATAATCATTGCTCAATTAAAAATCAACCTAATATAAAACTTTTTATTTCTGGAATTTTTTTTCTGTTTTTTTTTTCTTTTATTGGTGCATTATAATTACACATAATAGTGAGATTCATTATGCTGTATTTGTGCACGTACATAACATCACTGGAGCAATCTCATTCCCCAGTTCCTTCCCTCCCTGATCCACTTGCTTTACTTCACTGATTTCCCTTCTATTATTATTATTATTATTATTATTATTATTATTATTATTATTATTTTAATTAGTGCATTATAATTTTACATAAAATCAGGATTCATTGTGGTGTACACATACATGGACACACCATAGTTGGTAGATTTCTCCCCAGTAGTTCCCCAACCCTCCCCTCCTCCTCCCTCTCCATCCCTCTCCTGTACTCTATTGGTTTCCCTTTTATTTTCATGAAATCCCTTTCTTATTTCTGTTTTGAAATAGCTTTTTAGATGTTGATGAATCTTTATTTTATTCATTTATTTATTTGCGGTGCTGAGAATCGAACACAGTACCTCACATATGCTAGGTAAGCATTCTGCCCCTGAGCCACAATCCCAGCCCCCTTTCTTATTTCTCTCTTCCTCTCTCCCTCTCTCTCTCTCTCTCCCTCTCCCTCTCTCCCTCTCTCCCTCTCCATCTATTCCTCTCTCCGCTCCCTCTTCCTGAGTGCATGCTTCCCCTTATGACAGAATACATCTTACCCTAGACATTCCGAGTCTGGATTATTTCACTTAGCATGATGGTCTCCAGATCCATCCATTTACTGACAAATGTCATAATTTCATTCTTCTTTATGGCTGAGTAATATTCCATTGTATACATATACCACATTTTCTTTATCCATTCATCTGTTGACAGGCACCTGGGCTGTTGTGAATTGCACTGCTATAAACGTTGGTGTGCACATATCACTACAATATGGGGATTATTTCTTATGGATGAGGATTTCCAGAGGAAAAGAGGATGAAAAATAAATCAACATTTTCCTTTATCAAACGACATGAACATGAGAAGATTTTAGACACTATTACCACACACCCCCCCTTTAAGAATGAGAGCAACTCTTAGCATATACAAAAGGCTTTCATTCACAACTAGGAAAAGGAATCTTCCATTGGAGTAGAAGGTTCTATGAAGTCCATGGTTACATCCATTATTTCTCATGCAGAAACCAAATAGAACGACCACTGAACCTAACTTTTAAATTCACCTTGAGATGACATTGTAATTAACTAATTTGATTATGCAGTGATTTTTATTCTGTAAGGTGAATAAAATAACAGGTGTTACAAAGCCATATGAGGTTATTGAAGTCACATAAAATTTCAATAAAGAAAATAAATTACAGTTTTCAAAAGAACTCAAGTAGTAGGAAAATGTTCTGGAATTTACCTTCATCACATCTCCCAACCCTCATCTGCATCTCCAGATTTTCATTTCAAACCCTCACACCTGTAGCATCTAAGCGAGTCTCCCCACTATTCAGCCCCCAGAGCTATCTTCTGAAATGCTGAGTTGATCATGTTACCCCCCCCCCCATACACACACACACCCATCACTAGCTTACTGGTTCCTGATTGAGGACATTTAAATTTGTTATAACTTTACAGTCAAAATTCTTATTCCATAGTATGGCATTTAAGGCTCCACAATCATGCTCATTCTGCTCTCTCCAAGCTTATTGTCTGTACTTATTCCAATTTTCCTGTAGCCTCTAGCCACCTTCCTTCCCCATGAGTCAGACATTCTGAAAGACTTAATGGCATTATTTCTTGAACTTGCTTGAACCATTTTATGCCTAAAGATCATATATAGTCCACTCCACCTGCAAAGATACCCCATCCCTCCACCAATTCAACTCCTTTGTGTGTGTATGCTGAAGATTGAACCCAAGGGTGCTTTTCCTCTGAGCCACATCCCCAGATCTTTTATTTCTTATTTTGAGACAGAGTCTCACTAAGTTGCTGATGATGGCTTTGAACTTGCATACCACTGCCCTCCAAATTGCTGGGATGACAGGTGTGCACCACTGCACTTGGCCAACTCAACTTCCTTCTAATTACTCAATTAACCATTAACTGCTTAGCAAATCTTTTCCTCTCGACAGTAAGCAGATCACACCTTCCTTTGTGCCATTCCACACCTGAATCTGCATTTCTCATTCTGTTTTGCAATTACTTGTTTATATTTCAGGATCTCCCACTAGAATGGGAAATTGCCTTACAACAAAGACTGTACTAGGACCCTCAATAAAATGTTTGTTGAATTAATTTATGAGGCTCAGGGGGTTAATTACTTGCTTTATAGAGTTCCAACCATGTGAAATTGCTGGTATTTGATCATCTATTCCTACGAAAACCCAGTAATTTCACAGGATTCAACCAAAATACATTCAGAGAGCTAAAACTTGAGAAAACATCAGATTTGGTTAATGTCATTGAAATAATTATAACTTATAATACAAACACAGAATTTTCTCAGATTATTAGAAACTTAAATTTTCAAATAAAATTTTTTGCATAAAGAAATGAGCCCACATTTTTCCTTTTCAGCGCAAATACCCCTTGTTATTCTAAATGGGATATCCATAACATTTGTACTTTCAAAGGGAACCATAATTATTGATCTAGACTATTGCCCTTCAAATCTTCATCAATAGGTACTGGGGTTGTGGCTCAGGGGAAGAGGGCTTGCTTGCCTAGCATACATGAGGCACTGGGTTCGATCCTTAGCAACACACAGAAATAAAATAAAGATATTGTGTCCACCTAAACTAAAAAATAAATTTAAAAAAATCTTCATCAATAAACTAGACAGGGCAAATGCAGGGTCTGGGCTCAGCAGGGCTCTGCTTTTGTGGTTTAGACCAAGCATCGTCGCGTTAGTCAGTTTACGTGAGAACTGCGGTTGCAGGCAGATTCCAGTGCAATTACATGTGCCCCCTCTCATTATTTTCGCTTCACTGTTCCTGAAGAGACTGTATTGAACCCGACTCTTCGTATCAGAGCGACCAGCTTTCTCCTAGAATCAAAGTCCAACAGAAACACCCCATCTCAAATTATCCCCTAAAACTCATTGGAGAATCAAGTTGGTATAATAAAGTTGATATGAAAACTTATGTAAGTTCTTGGAAAGACACCTCTGGTTCACTTTAGAAGAGTTATTTATGAGAACAACTGGGTTCCTAGTACCATCGTCATTCTTTTTTACCTATTGGCTATTTTGCTTATGGTAATATTTCCTGCTTCTTCCTGAAACTCAATTTCCTGTTTCCTTATAACTCTGTTAATTGGAAGCAGAATTTCTCAAACTCATCTCAGTACTGAAAATTGGCCATCATCTGGATTGTGTGCAATTTCTTTGTGTGGAAGAGTTCTGTCTAATCAAGTCCCCATAGTTTGAAAATCAATATAAATATATAGTTTAAAATATGTGGGGAGGGAGGAGGGGGGAGGGGGAGCCTGGCATGGTGGGACATGCCTATTATCCCAGCTACTTGGGAGGCTGAGGCAGGAGGATTTCAAGTTACTGGCAAGCCTCAGCAAATTAGCGAGGCCCAAAGCAATTTAGCAAGACCCTGTCCCAAAATAAAAAATAAAGGGCTGGGGATGTGTCTCAAGTAGTAGCACGCTCACCTGGCATGCGCGGGGCACTGGGTTCGATCCTCAGCACCACATAAAAGTAAAATAAAGATGTTGTGTCCACCGAAAACTAAAAAAATAAATATTAAAAAATTCTCTCTCAAAAAAAAATAATTAAATAAAATAAAAAATAAAAAAGGGCTAAAGATGTGGCTCAGTGGCAACACACCCCTGGTTCAATGCCTGATATTAAAAAAAAAAAAAAAGTGTGGAAACTCTAGAAAGAAGCCAGGACAGTTCTGCTCCCATGAAGCCAGGGGCTAGGGTCTCAAGGCACCAAGGCCAGAGTGAGGAAGTCTGCACCCTTCTGTGCCCTGGTAGTTGAGGAGGAGTAATCCCTCTGATGCTAAAGATGAAAGGCTGGGGCTGCCCTGCTTCTGGGAGGCCTTGCTGGGAATTACCTGAGCTCAGAGAAGACAGAGTCTACCTTATGGAGCTTCCAGGGCTCTGGTGGATGAAGTAGAGTGGAAAATTGCCCCCCTCACTTCCCAAAAGACTTTCAGATGGGACTTTGCAGATAGATCCAGTTGGCAGCCAGTCAGTTTTGGAGGTGCCTTTGCCTGCTCAGAGGCCCAGCTCACAGAGTGGCTAGAGGAGGTAGGTGACTGGGTGAAGGCTGTGGGGAAAGCCCAGCAAGATGGCACACACCTGTAATCTCAGTTGAGGCAGGAGGATGGCAAGTTCAAGGCCAGCCTCAGCAAATTAGCGAGGCCAGAAGCCACTTAGTGAGATCCTGCCTTAAAATAAAAAAATAAAAAGGGCTGGGGATGTGGCTCAGTGGATAAGCACTCTTGGGTTCAATCCTTGGTACCAAAACAAAATGTGAAGGGAAGCTTCATGTGAAGCTGAAACAGCAGAAGAGAATCTGGGATAGAGTCCAGAACCTTCCCTGGAAGTAGTTATCTGTCCACCCAGAATCCTGAGGTGAGGAAAGTTAGGAGTTCACTGTTGGTGCTCCTCCTTAGGCTCTGTGTACACACTTAATTTCTGCTCAGACATGACTCACCAATACCTGTGGCTTGTCCAGTGGCATTATCATCAAGTTCCATGTCCTCAGAGAATCCCGAGCAGCCTTCAATAGAGTCCCTGTGCCTGTCCATCTTGGAAAAGCAGATCTTGAATTCCCAGGGTGGGCTGATGTAAAAGTAATGTCACACTCACTTTGGGAACTTGTGTCTTTTTCACAGCTGTCATTGGGACAGGAGGTTTCATTCCACTGCTCTGGAAGGGAATGACCGTTAAGAGTTTTGCTATTATTTTTCTCTTCGGTCCTCTGACCTCCTTGCTGGGGTGCAAGTCTGTAATACCCTCCCGAATAAGGCTGAAGGTGGTGACTGAGGTTCCAAAACTTTCCACCAGTTGACTCGGTCTTAACGCCCTTCATTGTTCATCATTTATTTGCTGATTTGATGTGATCTTTACTGTTCAGAGAGTTTGATATCATGCACTGACACATAACTGCCACAGCTGAAGCTGGGAAACATTCATTCTTCTCTATACTTGGCTCCTTTTGATGAATTTCTGTAGATGTGATTGATTGGCAGGTTAGGGCCTTGTGAGAAGGAGTCCAGACTTACAAATTAGAACCCTATTTAATCTAGTTATCTTTCCTCTATTTCAAAAATAAAACCTGCAGTCACAACTATAAGACCTCCACAAATACATGCCATTTGTCAAAGGGCTACTTGGCAGACGTGGTTCTTACAGCACAAACTCATTACTACCACTAGAAAAACATGTCAGAGTTAATACCTGACTTGTGAATAAATAGTTGAAATAGAATACTGCTCCATATCTAAATCTCTGGGTTATGTAAAAACCTAAAATGTGCTGGGTTCGGTGGCCCATGTCTGTAATCCCAGTAGCTCAGGAGGCTGAGACAGGAGAATCACAAGTTCAAAGCCAGCTTCAGCAAAAACAAGGCATTAAGCAACTCAGTGAGACCCTGTTTTTAAATAAAATACAAAATAGGCCTGGGGTTGTGGCTCAAGTCAAATGCCCCTGAGTTCAATTCCTGGTACCCCCCCCCCAAAAAAAAAGAACCCAAAATGTCTTATTAACCTTCCTCAAAAGCATACAGAAAAGGGCCAGGACACAGAAGCACTTAAAATTAGGTAATGATGACTAAAGAAATATAGGTTTATATTTGTTATTTATTCAGAGTTTACCCATATTGCCTTCAAACAGTATTGGCAATAATACAATAAATTGTGCTTACTTCGGCAGCACATATACTAAAATTGGAACGATACAGAGAAATTAGCATGGCCCCTGCACAAGGATGACATGCAAATTCGTGAAGCATTCCATATTTTTAAATTACATATCTTGAAAAAAAATACAATAAATCATATGCTGTATAAAAACAGATAGAGGGAAAGATAAAACTAAGAGGAAAAAGGTAGCAATAATTACAGATGCTTGAGTATTTTTATTAAATATATAATCTTCTAGTACTTTCAACCTTCCACTCAAAACTTAACCACTCACTATGGTGACTTTAGTTGCAATTTTGATTTTAAAAGAATATGAATATTGCCAGGCGTGGTGGTGCACGACTGTAATCTCAGTAGCTCGGGAGGCTGAGGCAGGAGGATGTCAAGTTGCAGACCAGCCTCAGCACTTTCTTGAGGCTCTAAGAAACTTAGTGAGACCTATCTCAAAATACAAAATAAAAAGGGATAGGGATATGGCTCAGTGGTTAAGTGCCCATGGGTTCAATCCCTAGTACTAATTAATGAATTAGTTGATTAATTAGGTTTCTTTAAATGGAAAATAAATACAGTAATGATAATTTGTTCAAGATGAGAATGAGTCCCACATTACTATATTTCAAAATTTTAGGACTTGGTAAAAGTCACACAGAGAATCTTTTCTGTCTCTCCCTGAGTCCCAGAGAAAGAACTTCTGTGGGAGACTCAGAAGATAGAAACAAATGGTGTTTTCAGGAAGCCATTTCTGGTTCCCTGTTGCATCCTTCACATCCAGAGAAGGTCAAGCCAGCTCCGCAGTCCCTGGGGGCAGAGCCTCAGAGACAGCAAAAGCCCTGTTTCCTGCGTGGTCAGAAAACAGACGGAGGAAGCAACTGGTTGTCCCTCCTGTCCTGTGGGCTGCTGGGACACAGAAATTCAGAGAGGCTCCAGGTGTGTTCCCAGGTAGGAGCCACAGAGGTGTCTAGAGAGGATGGTATAGACGCCATATAATAGCTGCTTTTTCTTTTTTGGGTTTTTCAGAATCAGATATTATTTGCTTTTTTCCCCATTGGCAAACTTTAATTAAAAAAAAATTCCATTCCTCCGAACAGTTTGAAAATATTCCATTATCTTCCAGGCATTTTCTCAAAGTAATTTCCTGTTTTACTTTCAGAAATGTAAAATATGGAATGGGGATAAAGAAGGATCTCCCTGACTTTAGGAATAGTAATACCTGCATAAGGCCCTAGCTAAAACATCCCGAGAAAAACATATGCTTGCCCTCTTCATCACTTATTTAAAAAGATCAGGCTACAAAGTAAATAGCTGTTGACTTGCTTGCCATGCAGTTAGGGATGGTAGAGAGTTCCAGCTCCATTTTGAGGTGGCCTGGGTTATAGGACCATGTATTTTCCTTTAATTTCCTTCCAGAATTTGTTTCTGGCTCTGTAATTTGCTCAAAGACTGATAGAGGGGATGGAGGTATAGCTCAGTTACAGAGCATTGGCCTAGCACGTGCAAGGCCCTGGGTTCAATCCCCGGCACCACGCACGGAAGGAAGGAAGGAGAGAAAGCCTGATGGCCATGCTGCCCTGCATGTGTATTTCTCTGTCAAATTTAAGAACAATTTTTTTTTTCCTTAGTCATAGGTGTTGCAGATTGGAGACTAGATTCTCCATTTTCATGGTCAAGAAAGAATTAGGGCTGGGCATGGTGGTGCATGCCTGTAATCCCAGCAACTCGGGAGACTGAGGTAGGAGGATTGTGAGCTCAAAGCCAGCCTCAGCAGTTTAGTGAGGCCCTGAGTGATTCAGTAAAAATAAATAAAATACAAAAAAGGACTGGGGATGTGGCTCAGTGGTTAAGTGTCCCTGAGTTCTATCCCCAGGACAAAAAAAAAAAATTAAGAATGTCCCATCCTGATTCCAGAAGGTATGAGAGCGTCCGGATTCTTTAATACACTCAGCATCTGGTTACAATTTCCTGTTAATCCTATTCCCTGCCACACAACTGAAAATGGAAATAAAGGTGACAATCTTTATTTATTTTTTTTTATAGCATAAAAAGAGGACCCTAGTGAATTTGAAGTGTCTTTCTGGAAAAAAGAAAGAAAGCTGAAGGGTGCCTCTTAGTTTTAGTGACCACTGGCAAATTTTATGGCATCAAGGTTTACAATTAATGGAGTTTTCGAAGCACTTTCTTTTATTTGGTTGAATCAATTCTCTACTTTTCAAGACTCCAAATAATATTTATTTATTTATTTATTTATTTATTTATACTGGGACTTGAGCCCGGGGTGATTTACCACTGAGCCACACATCCCCAATCCTCTTTATTTTTTACTTTGAGACAGATTCTTACTAAGTCACTTGAACTCATGATCCTACTGGCTCAGCCTTCCAAGTTGCTGGCATTACAGATGTGCATCACCATGCCTGGCTCCAAATAATATTTATTTAGTGAACAATTGTTGAACTGTCTATTGTGGTAATTACATGATTAAACTGAGAAGCCTACATTCTAGTTGGAGACAAACCAGGTAATGTATTAATTATGCAGAAATGTGAAAGGTACTATTGGAGTTTGCATGAGTGGGGACATGAACTGTGGTCACAGAGGGCTTCCAGGTGAAGGGAAAGACTCATCTGAGCTTTGATGGCTGAGTACTGTGACCCCAATGAGGAAGTGGGGCTTGCTTAGGTCATCAAATTTCTAGATAAAGGAGGAGTCAAGGTGAGCATTCAGAGTCTAAGGTGTTTGGGGGCTGTGGGGGGGATTCCTGAAACTAATTCCTGAATTAGTCCACTAGTTTAATTAGGGCACATACCACAGGTTACCAGGCAATTCATGTTGATTGAGTGTAGGTGCTGCGCAGAGTTCTAACACCTTGGATACAACCATACTGATCATGGAGGAGGGACCTGTTTGGACAGACCATGCCTTTCTGGTCTTATTACAGTTACTGCTGCCTTCTGATATCTAAATCATTTCCATATTTTCACATGAACTAGATTTTTTTTTAAACATGAAATCATCTTTATTGCTCAGAGTTAATCGGCAGTGTCGGGGAGCAAAAGCCAGCACTACTACCAAAGGCCTGGAAGCTTCCTAACTGGCTTTTCAACAGCACCCACACAGCTCTTCAGGTTTCACTTAGGTCTTAACACAGAGGGGATCCAGCCCTTAACAAACCGGGGAACACAGAGGATGTAATCATTCCAACCAGAACTTCTTTATAGACTTTAAGCCTTTTCCCCCCGCCCTCTGTGGTGCTGGGCATTGAACCCAGGGCCTTGTGCATGTGAAGCAAGCAATCTACCAACTGAGCTATATCCCCAGCCCTTCCAACCAAAACTTCTATGACATGTTGGGCTCATGCAGATAATTTTATGACTGTATTGCATCACCAGAATAACAGGGATAGCAGAGATTTTTGAGCACTGGCCTTCTCCTCCTGCCGAGATTCCATCATAAGTTTTGTTTGCAAGATGGCCATCTGTTTCCTAAATTCACTTTGTTCACCAGCAGGAACTTTTCCATGATTCTCCTCTAGGTCCACAGATCTCCAATAATTGCTCACATAACTTTCTAAAGACTTTCATTTTCTGGTTCTGAACAAGTTGAGATTGTTGGAAAGCCTTTCGTTGTTGTTGAAATACACTAGATAGTTTTCCTCCTGTTCCTTGACTTTCTTCACATCTAGGTTCCACATCTGAATCATAGTCGCAAACTGCTGACATTATTCTTCATAAAGCTCCTCCCTTTGCTCACGCTGGATTTTCAGAACATGCTCAATTTTCTACTGAATGGTTTTGACAGAAGCACTGATACTCATTTCAACATTTTTTCTCTTTGCCTGAAGAAGCTTCTCGATGTCCCCTTGAAATTTTGCCAAGTTCATTCCCCATGTCTTGCTCATGTCGTCCTGTGAAAGAACTGTCCTTCCAACTGTCATCAACTCCTGAACTGCTCAGGACATGTCCTTCACCAGTGCCTTGGCAGTGCTCCCCAAGTCGAGTGCAGTACCCACAGCAGCCCCTCGCTGCACTCGACTCTGGAACCTTGACAGGGCAGGGACACACTCACACCTCTGCCCAGGGGCTCCCTGAGATCCACACTGTCAGGCCACATGCAGTTCTTAACTCCTGAGGACCCCTCACCCAGCCACATGACCTAGGACTAGATTTTTTTTTAAATATGGATATTATATAATCAGAATCAGAACACCAGCACCTGGAACCTACTCTTATGCCATTATTGTTGTTGTTGTTATTATTATTATTAATGAACAGAATGCCTTTATTAATTTTTATGCGATGCTAAGGATCGAACCCAGTGCCTCACATGCTAGGCAAGCGCTCTGCTACTGAGCTACAGCCCTAGTCCCTCTTATGCCATGATTTTTTTGACTAATCTTAGTCTCAACGAACCTATCTGGATTGCACTGTATTCCTTTTCACACACACACACACACACACACACACAAATTCCCTTTTAGGCAATAAAATGATAATTATGACATTATGGGGCATTTGCTTGGTTCAGAGAGAGAGAGGGAGAAAGGCATTTTATTTTACTTTTTAAACTTGAATTTTCATTTTTCAGTAAGGATAATATATCTACAACCTATCAAATTCTAGATATGGCCTATTTAAGTGGTAATTTTTAAAATTATTATTATTATTATTATTATTATTATTATTATTATTATTATTATTATTATTTGGGGGAGTACTGGGGATTGAACTCCGAGGGACTCGACCACTGAGCCACATCTGCAGCCCTATTTTGTATTTTATTTAGAGACAGAGTCTCACTGAGTTGCTTAGTGCCTTGCTGTTGCTGAGGCTGACTTTTTAACTCATGATCCTCCTGCCTCAGTCTCCCAAGCCACTAGGATTACAGGTGTGTGCAAACGTGCCTGGCTTAAATCATTATTTTAAAGAATATTTCCTGACATTCTCCCACATCCAAAAAAACAAGCAGCAAGCAAACAAACCAAAATCCTCCAACTTTAAGCAAGATTACAACTGTATTTTGATACCACATAGAAACTGGGCATGGGCTCTGTCCAGAGCACTCCATCTATTTGCTGAACAGTCACCCTTTGGGACCAGAGTCATGACTCCAGGTGGGCACACCGGGAGCAGGAGAGTCTGTTGGATCACAACTGGTCATGGAATGATAGACATCCTCCCCCTCCCACTCCCACTCCCCCTCTCCCTCCCCCTCACTCTCACCCTCTTGACGTCCAGAACAAGCTAGTGAAAAGTTTTTCCACTTATGGATTAATCACGCTTATCTTGTTGATCACTGCTTAAACTTTGCCTGTCCTTCCCTGTGGCCCCTGGGGAGTTCTGCCTTCTTGCAGGAGAGCTGTGTGGTGCTGAAACCCAGACAGAGACACAGGCCATACATTTATCATTTCTCAAGTATTAACTGAGTGCCTGCCACAGGCCAGGCATGCAGACACCCAACGAGACCAAATTCCTAGTGTTCCAGGGGCTGATATTCTAAGATTGATTTCTGTCAGCCCTGGTGTCCTGCTTTCCGTGTCTGGGGCTACTGATGCAAGACTCTGCGGCTGGGGCTCAGTGTTTCTTCCAGGCACTGTGCTCCAGTGTCACTCTTAGCAGTGGCCCTCCCAGTACAGTTCTTCTCATGTCACGCAGGCGTTTCCTTCAAAGCATCACGTAGTACAGGTGGCCTCTGTATACACGGGTTCCAAGTCTGCAAACTCAAGCTCCTGCGAGAAAATATTGAGGAAAACATTTGTATCAGTACAGAACAGGCACAGACTTCTTTTTCTCGTCATTGTTCCCTAGGCCATACGGTATAACAACTATTTATAAAGCATTTACATTGTATTAGATAGTAGATGTAAGTAGAAGTGATTTAAAGATATAGGAGGAGCCCTGTAGGTTATATGCAAATCCTACACTACATAAGGAACTTGAACATCTGCAGATATTTTTTCAATGGAAAATAAAGAAAGTGACAAAGACAAAAAAATTTATTTTATCTCACAGTACCCACAGGTCATGATGCTTATAGCACCGTTGTATACTTAGAGTTTAGGATACATTTTAGCTTCCTATCTTTAAAAAGTTTTTAATTAGAGGGCTGGAGTTGTGGCTTAGTGGTAGAGTGCTCGCCTAGCATGCATGAGGCACTGGGTTCTGTCCTCAGCACCACATAAAAATAAAATATAGATATTGTATCCACCTAAAACCAATATATATATATATATATGTGTGTGTGTGTGTGTGTGTGTGTATACACATATATATTATATATAAACTTTTTAATTAAATTTAAATTTTTTAAAATTTATTACTAAGAATCATTCAGAAAGACATACAGCATAAAACTGTTCCCAGTTTAGCTGGTTGCTGTGGTGCACGCCTGTGATCCCAGTGACTTGGGAGGCTGAGACAGGAGGATGGCAAGTTCAAGATCAGCCTCAGCAACTTAGCAAGGCCTAAGCAATTTAGTGAGACACTGTTTCAAAATAAAAAAAGGTGCTCAGTGGTTAAGCACCTCTGGATTCAATCCCCAGTATCCCCCAAAAAAGTTCCCAGTTTCCCCTCACGATAGCACTTCTGAGAATTAATCAGTACTAGAAATATTTTTCTAGGTATTTCTATGTATAAATAAACATATTTTCAATCTTTTTGAGGGATGATGTATAGTTCAGTGGTAGGGCTTTTGCCTAGCAGGTGCAAGGCCCTAGGTTGGATGCCCAGAACCACAAAACAAACAAAAAAGTCCAAAAACTATTGTTTTGAATTGATGGGTTTTGTGGGCTTGATTTATTAAATGTTATATTTCTTTTTTAAAATATATTTTTAGTTGTTGACATTTCTTTTTTACAACAGCTTTGTTGATGTTTATTTTGTATACCATATAATTCAATATTTTAAGTCTATAATTCAGTGATCTTTTGTACATTATTTTACTATTTTACATGTGCAACCATCACCATAAATCAGTTCCAGAACATTCCCATCACTCAGTGAGATTCCCTCAAGCACATCAACTCCTAACCTCAGCTCCCTGGAGCCCCGTCCCCGACAACTTCTAATCTGCTTTTAGATGCCTATCTTTATAGCTTTGCCTTTTATGAACACTTCATATAAATGACATGGCACAATATATGATTTTTTGTGCCTACTTTCTTTTCCTCTGCATGATACAGTTATTTTTCAAAAGAAACTGGAGAGAAATGTTTATGGATGGTAAGTGAATTTTATCTGAAAATAATCTTTTGCAAAAAAAAAAAAAAGAACTTTTATATTCTGCTCATGTTAGGGAAGGAAGGAACACTTCTTATCGGCCATTGAGAACTGTGGAAGACAGCTAAGCCTTTTGACATTCTACTCTTCCCCCTAGTGGTCAGGACAAAATTGCTAAAAGAATAGATTTTTAACTTTCTCATCACCATGCCCAATCTGCCTACAGTTAAAAAAAAAAAAATAAGCTGGTAAGGTGACTATGTTAATGACTTTCTACAATGTAAACACAGATCAAAACTGCACTGTACCCCATAAATACACACAATTAATATTCATCAGCTAAACATACATATATTGAATATATTAATTAATTTGTGTATTTATTGTACCAGGGATGGAACACAGGGGCATTTTACCACTGAACTACACCCCAGTATTTTTATCTTTATTTATTTACATTTTTTGAGACCGGGTCTTGCTAAGTTGCCCAGGCTGGTCTTAAACTTGCCTTCCTCCTGCCTCAGTCTCTAGAGTCAGTGGGATTTCAGGCCCTTGCTACTGACCCCTACTAAAAGAATATTAAAAAAAAAAAAAAAAAACACCTATACTGTGTTTGTCAGAATGCATTCCAGATTCTTCAAACACTGCTAAATGAGAAGTATCGTACTTGAGATTATCATGTAAAAGATATTTCCCTTTTTTTAAGAGAGAGACCAGCAGAGAGAGAGAGAGAGATAGTTTTTTAATATTTATTTTTCAGTTTTCGGTGGACACAACATCTCTATTGTATTTGTATGTGGTGCTGAGGATCGAACCCGGGCCGCACGCCCTGTCACTGTGGCCAAAATACCTGACAAGAACTACTTAGAGGAGGCAAAGTTTATTTTGAACTTATGATTTCAGAGGTCTCATCCATGGTCCTCCAACTTCATAGCTTTGGGCCCCAGTTGAGACAGGCCTCCTGCTCATGGCAGAGAAAAAGACAGAGAGGTGCTGGGATAAAATATAAATCTTAGAGGCAGGCACGCCTCAGTGACCGACCCGCTACAGCCGTGCCCAATCTGCCTACAGTAACCACCCAGTCATCAATTCAAATTATTAATCATCAAATGAATCCATTGAGTATTAATCATTTCGCCTCCTGTATTAACACAAGAGCTTTTGGGGGGAACACCTCATATCAAAACCATAACAGAAGCTTTTTATAAAGCAAATTTCTTGGGAGGCATAATTTATTCTCTTCAATTGTCCCACCACCAAATCTGCCTTTCACGTAGAGTCGTTTAATATAGTGATCAGACACTAAAGAATGCTTTCAAATGACCCAAATTTGATTTTTTTTTTTTTTTGGTACCAGACATTGAAACTAGGGATGCTTAATCACTGAGCCACATTCCCCAGTCCTTTTTTATTTTTTATTGTGAAACAAGTTCTCACTAAGTTGCCTAGGACCTTGCTAAATTGCTGAGGCTGGCCTCAAACTTGCCATCCTTCTGCCTCAGCCTTCCAAGTCTCTGGGATCACAGGCGAGGGCCACCATACCCAGCTCAACTTCAAATCTTAACTCTGCTGCTCGCTAGTAATGGGCCCTTGGGCAAGATACCCACACTGTGGGTGAGTTTCTTTTTTTGTGAGATGAGGATGATAATAATACCTGTCTCATGGGATTGTCGTAAAGATTCTTATGCAGTAAATTAACCAGTTCTGGCACAAAGCAGGTGTTGGATGAATTTTACATATCCTCTGTCTCCACCTTTTCTGCCTTTTTTCCTATTTCAACAAAAGCCTGAACCCGCCCTTCCTGGTGCTCTGCCGTTATTCTGTGACCCCCTTCCTAAGGATATTGGTAATTTCTCCACATTTCTCCTTTTTGTATCTTTTTCCTCTTTACTCTTCCAGAATCCCCCAACTGCCTCTCAAGTTCCAGACACCATTGTGCACTGGTCACAATGGAGACTATTCACTGTGGTCTTCTGATGGGTCACCCTGCTTCTACCCCTACAGTGTACTGTCATGCAACAACCTGAGTATTTAAAAAATATTTGTATTTTAAAAACACAAGCCGGAGTTTGTTTCTGCCCAAAACTAATATTTTGTGGGAGTCATTTGAATGCCATATGTGATGGGTACAGGAAAACTTTTCCACTCAACAATTGCTCTCTCCCCTTCAAGGGCATAGGTTGGATAGCCCTCACTTTTCCAGGTGCACCCTCTGACCTCCACCTCCTTAATTTTGGAACCAGTCCTGACCAAGACAGGTAATTCATGAAGAACATGTTTTCACCCACAGGTGGCGCCGGGGCTTAACTCCACTGTTGTTAGTCCTGCTCCAGCTCTTCCCCACTTCCTGGGCAAGCTCTGGAACCCTCGTACCTACCTCCTGAGTGGCATCCTTCTTGGCCACCTGCTTTGCATGCCCACGACATATTTGTCTAGATTTGCCACAGTGTTTCCTTGAGACACAGGATCTTCTACAAGAAATAAAATAAATCTTTCCTGCTGCTAACTCTGGATCCAGATGCTCACAGTATGCTTAAGTTTTACCACTTTCCAAGGAGCTGGACTTGGCCTTCATTCCTCATAGCTGATCTGCAGTCCTATTGGAGGCCAGATGGGCGACCCAACACTGCCACTTACCACTCACCCGACTCTGATTAACCTCTCCCTGTTAGGACTTCTGCTGAATGACCCCCCCTGCCAGATTAGAACTCCTTGGATATTGTGGAAAGTAAGGACACTTTTACTTCCCTGATTTAGACATACAAAAGTGTCGAATTCTCAGGCAGCAGATTTGATTTCTTTTGTCACAATAGCAGAGAACAGGTCTATTCTTGCTTTCATCCCTGTCCTTCCACAAGCATTCATAGGCAGTAAATTAACCAGGATGAGCTCCATCCATCCACCCCTCACCCCAAGAGACTATGAGTTTCCCAGGCTAAGTCAAGTAAGGAGCACAAGAATTTAAATGGAGGCCCACACACCATATGCCTGCATAGGTATAAGTTATGAATCAAGTTGCTTAATAAAGTCTATTCTATCCTCCTGCCTTGAAAAAATATACCTTCAGAACAATATAACTGAAGTATGTACAAAGTCAATGTTTTTCATATGATGAAATATTGTCAAAATATTCAAGAGAAATGATTTTAATTATTATTGCACTTGTCTGTGTGTTCTATTGATGAGTGATATAGTAAAGGCAATCATAATTCATAAATTTCTATTTTTTTTTTTCACTTCAGTAAGTCACAGAAATCTTGTGATCAAGATTTTCACAAACAGTGGGGCTGAGGTTGTGGCTCAGTGGTAGAGCGCTCACCTGGCAAGTGCAAGGCACTGGGTTCGATCCTCACCACCACATAAAAATAAAAACAAATAAAAATAAAGGTATTGTGTCCAACTACAACTAAAAAAAAAAAAAAGATTTTCACAGACAGATATATTCAAATGATAGCCATGATCTAGATTAAAAAGTATAATGCAACTATATTCCAAAAGTATAAAATTTGAGTATATTTTAATAAAAAATATAAATTAAATGTAAAAAATTACTTAGAGTTATTTCCAAAGCAGCTATTTTTCTTGTAAAATACTTAAAATTATTAAAGCTGAAAAAGAAACTACAAATTATAATTAATGAGTTCTATGTTTAGCACTCTTTTTTTTTTTTGGTACCAGGATTTGGTGCTTATTAACCCTTTAGCAACCCAGCCCTTTTTATTTTTTATCTGGAGACAGGGTCTTGCTAAATTCTTAGGGTCTCACTAAGTTGCTGAGGCTGGCTTTGAACTTGTGATCCTCCTGCTTCAGCCTCCTGAGTCACTTACATTTTAAAGCTGAAATTTAGATCTTACTTCTAAAAAACATGTGATTGTCTAATTAAATGTTTCTTTAAAAGTAAATATTCACATTTTAAACATTCAATATTGTGTTAGTGAGCTTACTGTTACTATAACAAATACCTGAGATAGTCAGCTTATAAAGAAAAAAGCTTTATTTTGGTTCCCAGTTTTGGAGGTCTGAATCCATAGTTGAGTAGTCCCATTGCTTTGGGTGAAGCAGCACATCATGGTGGGAGCATATGACAGAAAACAACTGCTTTTATCATATTCAGGAAGGAAAAGAAGAAGAGGAAGGACTAGAGTCCCACTATTCCCTTAAAGGGCATGCCTCCAGCCGCCTACAAACCTCACACTGGGCCTCAATTCTTGAAGACTCCCCATCTTCTAAAGGCCCCAGTCAATACTTGATGACTTGTCCCCATCCCACCCTGGGGACCAATCCTTTAACACATAGGCCTTTGGGGGACATTCAAGGTCCAAATTATAGGGGCTGGGGCTGGGGCTCAGTGGTAGAGCACTAGCCTCAAACGTGTGAGGCACTGGGTTCGATTCTCAGCACCACATATCAATCAATAAATAAAAAGGTCCATCAACAACTAAAGTAAATCAATAGGGCTGGGGATGTGGCTCAAGCGGTAGCGCGCTCGCCTGGCATGCGTGCGGCCCGGGTTCGATCCTCAGCACCACATACAAAGATGTTATGTCCGCCAATAACTAAAAAAAAATAAACATTAAAAATTCTCTCTCTCTCTTTAAAAAAAAATAATAAAATAAAGTAAATCAATAAATTAAAAAAAAATGTTTAAAAATCCAAATGATAGGAAATATCTAATTTTTTTGTCTAAAAAATTGATATCACAGTTACCATATTTTATCTAAAACTAGGCAGGTGTCAATCTCTAAGATGGTCTTGAATTGTCCTTGCCTCCTGGCATTCATACTGGTATGTCAAATCATGGCTGGTCTGTATGACCCATAGAATATGGTGGAAAAGATGCTGCAGGACTTCTATATCTAGGTCATAGGACTCACTGAAACTTCTGCCTTGATCAAGTGTAGCCTGCCCTGGGGGAAGCTGGCAGGCATGGCGTGAGGGCATTCAGCTGCTCAGGAGAGAGTTTAACATAGCAAGGACTATGTTGAGGCCTTCCACCAACAGTCAGCACACTCTTGCCAGACATATGAGTGAGCCATTTTGGAACTGGATTCTCCAGCCCCAGTCAAATCCTTGATGACTATAGATCAAGGTCTATATCTGACAAAAACCTCATAAAATATTGAGAATAAGAACAATTCAGCCAAGCCACTCCTGAATTTGTAATCAACAGAAATGGTGACAGATGATAAATTATTATTGATATTCTAAGATATTAAACGATGAGGCTGGAGTTGTGGCTCAGTTGCTGAGTACTTGCCTAGCATCCTATTTTCACCACATGAAAATAAACAAATAAAATAAAGACATGCTATCCATGTACAACTACAAAAGAAAATTTTAAAAAAGATATTAAACTATGAGATAATTTTACAATAGAGCCTTAGATAATGAGTGCAACACAGCATATACAAATGTAAGAGTAAAATGATTTGGGTTTTATTGCAAAAATGTTCCTCACCTGCCATGTACAACTTTTGAAAATAAAATACCAATTCATATATAATCCCAGAATGACAAATTGGAATGTAAGCAAAGGCAAGAAGAAATACATTTTTGGTCCTATCATGTGTTAGTCAGCTTTTCATTGCTATAATGAAATGCCTGAGACAGGCTAACTTATTTAGCTAACGGTTTTGGAGGCTAAAAGTACAAATGATGTAGTGTAGGCTCTGACAAGCAAGCGCTGTCTCTTGGATATATCACCTCATGGTGAATAACAATGGTAGACATGCACACAGAAGCAGTGGTCATATCTTGAGCCAGGAAGCAGAGAGCACTAGATTGGAGCAGGTTCGTTCTTTTTACAATGATTTTTTTGAGAATTACCTTAATCTCTTTTGAAGGCACACCCCTTAAGGACAGAGGGCTTGGAAGAAGGGCTGAGCAGGTCAGGCCCTTCCTCCTTTCCTTTGAGTGTTGCCTGCCCACAGGCTGCATGAAGTCTGTTCTGCTTTGCCATGTGATTGTGCAGTACTGCCTGCGAAGAGAGGGAAGTTCAAGGCAGGTGCAATATTAGCCCACTCGGCTAACACACTAATCGGCATCCTTTGACTCCTATGGTGGCAGTAAAGCTGAAATTTCTGTTCTTTTCTGCCTTACTCTTTCATCTTTCTCTTAATTGATCTGTGTTTAAACAGAAAACAGGATGTCATTCATCGGGCCCCCCTAAATCCTAGCTCATGATCATACTGTCTGGATGTTGTGTTTCCTTCATAGATTTGCCCATGGTGGGGTGGGGGCATGCCCTTTAGCTAATTGCCCAACACACATGAAGCCATGGTTTCCCTGGGGGCTCAGGGAAAGTGCAAAATGGAAAATAACTTGCGATAATAGCTTCATCACAGGTCTTCTCTGGGGTTCTCTGGACAAGTTAACTTCCTGCCTGGCCCTGGCTCTACTGTGATGAGTCTGGGCACATTCTGTCCCCTGCAAAAACCTGGTCACCACTATAATCTCTAGCAGCCAGTGTCTTAGAACTCAGATCTCACAGAATCCCCAGTCCCTGTTGAGTGCCACACAGGGAAGTGGCCTTGTCTCCTCTGAGCCACAGTTCCCTGTGAACACATAGTTCAGATGTGGTGTCCCCCAAGAGCTCACGTGTGAGAGACAATGCAAGAGGATTGGAGGAGAAATGATTGGGTTATAGCTTTAACCTAATCAATGAAATAATCCCTCATGGGATTAACTGAGTGGTAACTGGAGTCAGGTGGGGGCGTGGCTATGGGCCATATATTTTGCATCCAGCGAGTGGACTCTCTCTCTCTCTCTCTCTCTCCTCTCTCTCTCTCTCTCTCTCTCTCCTCTCTCTGATCACCATGTGAGCTGCATCCCTCTGCCACACTCTTCCACCATGATGCTCAGCCTCACTTTGAGCCCCAAGAAATGAAGCCAGCTGTCTATGGACTAAGACCTCTGAAACTGTGAGCCCTCCAATAAACTTTTCCTCCTTTAAAATTGTTCTGATCAGGTCTTTTAGTCCCAGCAGAGAAAAAGACTAAAACACCCTGTCCAAGTCCTCAGTTCTTATCCTAGAACTCACTACTTCTTTCCAAGTTCAATAACAGTGGGAACATAGTTTTCTTTCAGGAAAAAAAAAAATTCTCTTCTACATATAGGGGGAATTCTGGCCCTACGCGTCCTTTTTTTTTTTTTTTTTTTTTTTTGTGCTAGGGATTGAACCCAGGACCTTACTCATGATGTGAGGCAAGTGCTCTATCAACTGAGCTATATCCCCAGCCCCTCCATAGTTCTTATGATGCAGCACAAAAATACATTTACCTAGATAGGTAGTATTAAATAATATCACAAGGGAGAACCAACTGATGATATATTCCACACACCTAGTCCTGTTCCTTTCTCAACCTTTCCTTCTGCTTAAAGAATCTTGTGTACTCTTCTCTTATTGAACTCTGTCTCTCCTACAAACAGCTATTCCGTAATAACACACAGGACTCTCTGCAGGAGCATGCAACAATCTGATGGCCTAATAGTCTGAGAAAATTTAGCAGATCATTAGTGAATTATATCATAATTAATCACTGTCTCAGTCAGTTTGGATTTTGCTTAGTCCGTTTTCTGTTGCTATAACAAAACATCAGAGACTGGGTAACTTATAAAGAATAGATGTTTATTTGATTCATGGTTTTCTCCTAAAGATCCTAGCTCCAGATACAGTCACCCTAGAGTTAGGGACTTGGCATACAACTTTTGGGAGTCCATAATCCAATCCATAGCAAGGAGCTTTGAAAAAAAAATTACACAATATTCTGTGAAAAAAAATCAGGATATAAATCAATAAAATGGGGTTTTCATTTCTGGCAGTATTGCTAGCTGAATATCCCCCCCCAAACTCATATGATATCTAGAAATTTTATGGAAAATATAATAAATGTTTTTTTAAATGGATAGCTAAACTTTCATAAAAGAAAGATCTCTGAGGGAAAGAATGTTGGATGTTGTGTTTCCTTCATAGATTTATCCAAGGTGGTGTGGGGGCAGAGAAGGAGGTAGAGAAAAAGAGTGAGAATATTAATAATTGATAATTAGTTGAGGTGTATGCAGGTGTTCTTTGAAATATTCTTTCACTTCACTGTGGCTTGAAACATTAAGCCAGGCACAGTGGTACATGCCTATAATACCAGTGACTCAGGAGGCTGAGGTAGGAGGATTGCAAGTTCCAGGTGAACCTTAGTAATTTAGCAAGGACTTAAGCTACTTGGTTAGATCCCATATTAAAATAAAAAGACCTGGAGATATATCTCAGTGATAAAATGCCTCTGGGTTCAATACATATTACCCCCCTCCCCCAAAATAAATTTTCAAGTTGAAAAAATCTAAGTAGCTGGATGCAGTGGCACATGCTTGTAATCCCAATGACTTGGGAGTCTGCAGCAGGAGGATCTCAAGTTAGAGGCCAGCTTCAGCAATTCAGTGAGATGCTCAACAACGTGGGGAGACTCTGTCCAAAATAAAATAAAATATAAATTAATAAAATTGCAGATGTAACTCAGTGGTGAAGCATCCCTGAGTTTAATCCCCAATATGCCCCCCCCCAAATCAAAGTAATGGCTAGATGTGATGGCTCACCTGTCATTCCAGATGCTGGGTAGCCTGAAGCAGGAAGATCACAAGTTCTAGACCAGTCAGGACATCTTACCAAGACCCCATCTCAAATAGAAATAAAGGGTTGGGGGTGTAGCTCAGTGGTAGAGTGCCCCTGGGTTCAACTCCCAGTACCCCCCCCCAAAAAAAATACAATAGCAAGATTCGAAATTCTGAACATGAAATCACGAAAGACCGGAGGAAGGATGAAGGGAATGGACAAAGTTAAAGAGTTTCCAGGCCCTAACATTCTGCAGGAGGCAAGCAATACGCATTTACTTTCTTTCTATTTTTTTATTAATATTTATTTACTTGTAGATGAAAACACAGTATCTTTATTTATTTTTGTGTGGTACTGAGGATCAAACCCAGTGCCTCACACAAGTGAAGCAAGTGCTTTACCACTGAGCTACAGGCCGAGCCCCTCTATTTTTTTTTAAAATAGTTTTTTAGTTATAGGTGGACACAATACCTTTATTTTATTTATTTATATGTGGTGCTGAGGATCGAACCCAGGGCCACACTCTACCGTACTAGGCAAGCGCTCTACCGCTAGCCACAACCCCAGCACCCAATACCCATTTACATTCTACAGATATCAATAGAGAGCTGTATGTATCTTCAATTTCTTTTTATGTGTGACTTCATAATTTTAATGTGTTATTAATCCTAAAGACATTAGACATGCTCATTTAAATATTTCTGAAAGTCTGAGAGATATATGCACAAAAAGGCCAGGTGCAGCGGGGCTGCCTGTAATCCCAGTGGCTCAGGAGGCTGAGGCAGGAGCATCGCGATTTCAAAGCCAGCCTCAGCAAAAGCAAGGTGCTAAGCAACTCAGTGAGACCCTTTCTCTAAATAAAATACAAAATGGGGCTGGAGATGTGGCTCCGGGGTTGAGTGTCTCTGAGTTCAATACCCAGTCTCCCCCAACAACAACAACAACAACAACAAAAAAGATATATGCACAAGAACATTTATCCTGGGCTGGGGCTGTAGCTCAGTGGTAGAGCGTTGGCCTTGCATGAGTGAGGCACTGGGTTTAATCCTCAGCACCACATAAAAATAAATAAAGATACTGTGTCCATCTACAACTAAAAAAAATTAAAAATAAAACATTTATCCCAACATTGCTGTACACAAATGCTCCTTGACTTATGGTGAGGGTCGTATCCTGATAAACTCACTGTGAATTGAAAATATCACAAGTTCCAAAATGCATGTTATACACCTGACCTACCAGACATCCTGGTTCAGCACACTGTAGAGGATTCAGTTGCTTATCTTTTTGAGTTTTTGTTTGGGTTGCTTGTGGTTTGGTACTAGGCATTGAACCCAGGCCTGCTCTACCTCTCAACTACATCCCCAACCCTTTTTACTTTCTTTTCTTTTCTTTCTTTCTTTATTACGGGGAATTGAACCCAGGGGTGCTCTATCACTGAGCCACATCCTCAGCCCTTTTTATTTTGAGACCAAGTTGCTGAGGCTGGCCTCTAACTTGAGATCCTCCTGTCTCAGTCTCTTGCATCTCTGGGATTAAAAAAGTGGCTTATCTTTTTGATCTTGTGACTGACTGGGAGCTGCTAATGGTTGCCACTGCTGGCACAGTGAGCTGGTGGTATTTTACCATATATGGCTCTAGTTTGGATCTGAAAAGTCCTTCAAATGCTCATGTGTTCAAGACTTAGTCCCCAGCAAGGTGCTATTGGGAAGTGGTGGACACTTTAAGAAGTGGAGCCTAGTGAGTGCCTTCCAGTCATTGGGGCTACTGTCCTTGAAGGGGGCAAGGAGACCCCTTTCTTTTCCTCTCTTTCCTTCCCACTGTGAAGTAATGGTCTTGGTCCACCAGGTGCTCCTGCGATGATGTGCTGCATCTTCACAGACCCAAAGCAACAGGTCCCATCCCTCATGTACTGAAACCTCCAAAACTATGACCCCAAATAAAACATTTTTCTCAATAAGTTGATTATATCAGGCAGTATGTTACAGTAATGGAAAGCGAATACATCTGGGAAAATGTAAAAATTCAAAATTTAAAGTATAGTTTCTACTGAATGCATATCACTTTGGTATCATCATAAAGTCAAAAAATTGTAAGTCCAAGTATCATAAGTTGGGGACCATCTGTATTAGTAGCTTCACACTGGAAACAGCATTTTTGAGAACTAAGTATGATTTGTGTATTCAGAGTTACACTATGCAATCAACTATGATGGAGATGTTGCTCCATATTTATTGACTTGGGATGATTTCATGTGTGGTTGAGTCAAGTGGTCCCAGAATATAAATGTGAACTCATTTATATAAAAATAATTTTCATATATCTGTGATTAGGATGATGCCTGTCTCTGGGTGATGACTGTAGATGACTTTTACTTTGTACTTTATGCTCTTCTGTATTTGAATTTGTTAAAACGGGCATGCATTAGTTTCTATAAAGTAAAAACATTAAAGCTGTTCTCTTTCTTTTTTTTTGTACCAGGGACTGAACCTGGAGCACTTAACCACCAAGCCACATCCCCAGCCCTGTTTGTTTTATTTTGAGTAGGACCTCTATAAATTGCTGAGGCTGGCTTTGAACTTGAGATCTTCCTGCCTCAGCCTCCAGGGATTATAGGTGTGCACCACCTCATCTGGCAGAGCTATTCTTCAATATAAATGCTAAAATAAATTTAAAAATTTTTTTTTTTTTGCTGTCTCCATTTCCATGTGGGCTTTTCCATTAGCAAAGAGGTCTATGAAACCATGGTAGTTAGAAGGAAAGGGATGGGAAGCAATGACCAGAGTCCAGCTGCGGAATTTCCTCTTGTAAGCAGTGGAGCTTCTGAGGTCTTTAGTGGGACTTTAGTATATGGGGAGAAGTCTATTGTCTCTACCTTGTCTGGAAGTAAGGACTATATGACCCATTGCTCTCTGTCATGGAGATACTCTGAAAACGGTCATATTTCCCTGTCTATTTGAGTGAAAAAAAAAATGTTCAGCTGCCACTGGGAATTAGCAAAGTAACTGTGACTGAATGAGTACCAGATGCTGCGGAGTCCATATGAAGGAACTCTGAATGCCTGGGATCAAGATGGCTCCCCTTCACGTTTTTCAATATTTAATCCAGTTCATCTGCCAGAGTACTTTGTAGTATCTTCTCAGAAACTCATTTCCAACTTCTTTAAGCCTTTCACTAAGGATCTACTTCCATCAGTGTTTTAGCAAAGTATATAAATTCACATGTCAGCTTCTCCTGAATCATGAGGTATGGGTGCCTCCCAGGCCTGCAGATGCACCAAGGTCTCTGGGGTCATGGAACCCACAGGAAGGGAAATGAATCTGAGAGTCAGTAAAGCACTTAACACTGAAATGTGTATCTAGACCCAAAAGTTGCTTAATCAAACCTCCTACTTATACAGTTATGAACATTTTCCCGACTCTGAAGATTCAATTTCAAAATAATCTAGATTTTTTTAAAGATTAAATTTTTTTTTTTTTTTTTTTGGTACCAGGGATTGAACCCAGGGACACTTAATTACTGACCACATCCCAGTTCTTTTTTGTATTTTATTTAGAGACAGGGTCTCACAGAGTTGCTTAGGGCCTCACTAAATTGCTGAGGTTGGCTTGAACTCATGATCCTCCTGCCTCAGCCTCCCCAGCTGCTGGGATTACAGGCGTGTGTCACTGCATCCTGCAGGTCAAAGTCTTAATGAGGGTGCAAACCTTCTCAAACGCTGCAAGCGCCAGTATAAATTTGCACCATCTTTTTGAAAGGCAAGTGGACGAAAGGTGTTTCTCTGGACTGTATTGTCCCCAACTCATTCCTATATGGAGTCCCTAACTCTCAATGTTAGCCTGGCTCTCCAGCCACCAGCTGTCCAGCCAGCCCACTGGCCCATATCCAGAAGCAGCAGGGGAGTGGCGAAGCAGCAGAATGGCAGCCAGGTGGGTGAAAGCACAGGCAGCTAGCGCTGGCCCATGGCCATGGCAGCAGGCAGCCTCCCGCTGGGGCGTGGCAGGCCTCAGGCATGGCGGCCAGGGCCCAGCCAGGACAAGCTGGTCCATTCTCCCGGGGCAGCGGGGCCTGCACACAGTGTGGATGCCCACTGCAGAAGCGTACCCTGCCCAGCACTGCAGCCACAACTTCACAACCTCCCACTTCCTGATGTGCCTCAAGAAAATGGAACATGAAAATGAAAATTCAGACTCAAGAACTGTCCAAGCTGGCGCCGTGGCCCACACCTGTAATCCCAGCAGCTCAGTAGACTGAGCAGGAGGATCGAGATTTCAAAGCCGGGCTCAGCAACTTAGCAAGACCCTGAGTAACTCAGTGAGACCCTGTCTCTAAATAAAATACTACACAGGGCTGGGGGTGTGGCTCAGTGGTTGAGTGGCCCTGGGTTCAAACTCCCCCCCAAATTGAACAATAGTGTTAGTATGTTTCCAAGTCCTAATTAGCATAAATTTGGACCAATAGCAGTCAACCAAGTGCTATATAAACCCCTGGACTAGCACACCTGGAGGGAGAAACCCTACTATTGGTCCCCTATCACACTGCAAGAGTTCATTCCTGCTCTTCAGTCAATCCTACTGTTACACTCACCCATCCTGGTCTGTGGAGTTCATTCTTAGAATTCACAAGACAAGAACTCAAGAAGAAGACGGTGAGCTGCTGGGGTCTGCTGCAATGCTCGAGGGCATGGCCCACCGTTAAGAGCTGAGACATTTCTGGCTGCAGAGGCCTGCAGCTTGTGCAGACCCAGCTGCCAGCACAAGCAGTGAATTGGGTTTTACCTCAAAACTCTAGTTTCAGGTGACTACATTTGGAGAGAGTTTTTTCCCCCCAGTACTAGGGATTGAACTTAGGGCCTGGTACATGCCAGATAAGTGCTCTGCCACATAGCTGCTTCTCTTTGGGTTTTATTTTGAGACAGAATCTTACTAAGTTGTCCAGCCTTGCCTTGAACTTGTGACCCTTCTGATTAAGACTTTGAGTGACTGGGCAGATACTCCACACTTGGCTGGAGTACTCAACCCCCGCTCCCCATGTCTCTCTCTCTCTCTCTCTCTCTCTCTCCTCCTTCCTCTTTCTCCCCCTGCACCCAGAAGAAAGACCATGTAAGGGCACAAGAAGGCAGATGTCTTCAAGCCTGGAAGGGAGCCCTCGTTAGGAACCAAATTTTAGGTTAAGAGCATGCTGCTGATCCCAGAGAATTGGTTTGTGTTTACAATAATGAACCAGAGTGTTCAAGGATGGTCAGTCAGGCAGCTGAGCCCTGCAGCTTTAGCCTCTCTCCAGCTCCTAAATGTGATACCCATTTCTGAAATATTTATATTTTCCACTCCCAAAATAGAAATATCTTTTAAAAAACGATTTTAAAACCATCTATATCTATATCTATATATGTAATGTTCCCCTGCAAAAAAATTTAAATAATTCAAGAGTATGTGAACTAAAAAGAGACTGGGGTTCCTCTCTACTCTCCATTTTAGTATGCTTACATATTAATGATACATCCTTCCCACAGTGTGGAATAATATGATTCTTCACTAAATAATGTAATTCGATGTCTTCCAATGTTCAAATGTGAATTGGTATCTGAAATGTACATATCATAAAGTCTACCATTTTAGCTTTTTTTAAAGTAGACATTTCACTAAATACATTCATAATGTTCTGCAGCCATCACTAAAATAAATTTATTTTTAAATAGCATATGCTATCTCCTCCTCCTTCTTCTTCTTTCTTTTTTTTTTTTTTTTTTTTTGGTACCAGGGATTAAATTCAGTGGCACTCCACCACTGAGCCACTTCCCCAGCCCTATTTTGTATTTTATTTAGAGATAGGGTCTCACCAAGTTGCTTAGTGCCTTGCTTTTGCTGAGGCTGGCTTTGAACTCAAAATCCTCCTGCCTCAGCCTCCCAAGCCACTGGGATCTTAGGTGTGCACCACTGTGCGTGGCCATATGCTATATTTTCTTTCTTTTTTTAAAATATATTTTCAAATAATAGATTTCTATAATTTTTTTCCATAATTTTCAGTACCTCTACATTTAAAGCAAAAAGTCTAAAAGTCAATCTAAACAAACCAAAACAAACCAACTTATATACTGGTTTGACTTAATGGCTTTTCAGCTTCTTAACAGTGCAAAAGTGATGTGCACTCAGGAGAAAACATACTTCAAATTTTGAATTTAATCTTTTTTTCAGGCTGGTGATATGCAGTACCATACTCTCTCTCTAAGCTGGGCAGAGGCAGCTCCCAGTGATCCGATGGGAAAACAATTAATATTGTACAGGGTACTGCATTGCTAAGCTATGACTTTTGGTAGGTAAGGTGCATGTTTTAGTCAATTTTTTCATCACCGTGACCAAAGACCTGACAAGAAAAAATAGAGGAGGAGAAGTTTATTTTGGCTCACAGTTTCAGAGGTTCAGTCCATGGTCAGCTCTCCACAGCTCTAAGCCCAAGATGAGGCATGGTGGAAGGGCATGGCAGAGGGAAGCAGCTCAGAACACTGTGACCAGGAAGCAGAGAGAGCTGTGCTCACCAGGGACAAAATATAAACTACAAAGACAAGCCCTACTCCTGTCATTAACTTCCGCCAGCAACATCCTACCTACCTGTAGTTAATCCATATCTGTGGATTAATCCACCAATTAGCTTATGCCTCTTGTAATCTAATCATTTCACCCCTGTATATTCCTGCATTGTCTCATACAGACTACTAAACCATAGCAGTGTATTAAATTCATTTTTGGCTTATGATACTTTAGAGCTGTAATGGGTTTATGAGGATGCAACCTCCCTGTAAGTCAAGGAGCATCTGTACAGATAGACTGTTATCCCTGTCTTGCAGACGTTGTGGCCACTCTATGTTGGAAACTGGAGGGAGAGAGATATGAACAGGAGTTCTTTAGTGTTGGCTCAAATATTTATGAATATGTGACCTTAGGCAAGTTATTGAATCTCTTGAATCTTATCAGTTAGCTTCTTTTTCCCTGCATTCTAGCAATTTCTCTACTCTGGCAAGCATAGAACTATATAAGTTGTTTAAAGAAAGACTTGCTAAGCTTGAATAATTTAAGAGATGGCAAGAGAACTGCCTGTCCAAACCATCTTTTCCCTTGACTGGATATATTGCTTCAGATTCTACCTGACAGCCCACTTAGAGAGCCAGCCTCGTGCTGTGTGGTCTGTGCAGTGTCACAAGGTGCCGGGGCTTAGAAGGTCTCTGGGCTTGCTTTAATGCTCTGTTGTTGTTGTCTTGAAATTTGTAATGATTTAAAAATTATTATACAAAAGTTCCTGTTGTATGAGGGATTGAACCCAAGACCTCAAGTATGTTAGGGCAAGCGTTCTACCACTGAGCTACATCCTCAGAACTTTTTATTTGATTTTGAGACAGTGTCTTGCCAAGTTGTCCGGGTTGGCTTTGAACTTGGGATCCTCCTGTTGGGATCACAGGCATGAACCACTGCATCCAGTTCTGCATTTTCATTTTATATGAGGCCCCACAAGTTAGGTAGTCAATCCTTTGGGTGAAAGTATTGTCCTCAGAAGGCCCTTATTTTAGAAGCAAATAATTTACCTAAAAAACATTTATTAATGCCAGTTATCACAGTAGCATTTTGTCACATAAATTAAGGCATTAAATAATTAATTAAGACAGAGTTCTAAAGGATTGAAGCAGAAAATCTCTTTGAGTTTCAGTGTGGTAAATTAGCCTGTATAGGTCCAGAGCATGGAGAGACGTGAAGACAATGGATTCCAGAGGACTTGATATATTTTGTTGCCAGAAAGTAAAAATAAATGGGTGAATAGGTGAAGAGGGCTGGGTGTAACTCAGTGGTAAAATGCTTACCTAGCATACATAAGGCCTGGGTTCCATCCCTAGCACCGAGAAAGAAAAGATAGCTCAATAAATAAATAAATGGAAGGTGCTAAGGGACAAATGGAAGCAATACATAACTCAAATTCGGAGACATAAGGCTTATACACAAGATGTACATTTGCAGCTCCCTCCTCAAGTAGAAACCCCATCCCTGCTTCCTGTCTGAGCTCCGCCAGCTTCTGGCCTGCACTTGAGGTGGAAGCAGGCTACTTCCCGCCTCAAAGCACCCTGAGGCAGGACTGGAGCACTAGCTGCAGCCACAACATAAGGCACTGCTGGGGGCTGCTGGCCTGCAGCACTCTGCCCGAGGGGGATACTGCACAGTAGATTGACAAGTCAGCCACACCCAGCAAAATTTCTCTTTGGATGTACCAAAAAGAAGGTGAGTCATTTTAGCTAAGTCGCAGGCATGAATAAGGTCCCAGTTCCTGTGACAGCTTTTTTTTTTTTTTAAAGAGAGAGAGAATTTTTAATATTTATTTTTTAGTTTTTGGTGGACACAACATCTTTGTTTGTATGTGGTGCTGAGGATCGAACCCGGGCCGCACGCATGCCAGGCGAGCGCGCCACATCCCCAGCCCAATGACAGCTTCTTTAAAACATCATTAAGCAGGATGCAGCTGGAAGAGCCTCTGTCCAGAGCTCCTTGCCTTTCTGCAAACCCCAGTTCCTACATCTCCCTGCATCACACCCCATCACTGGAGGTGATCTGTGTGTGTTCCTATGATCTTAAGTTAATTCAGAATATAATACTGTTATAACAAACAACCCAAAGTGCACTGAGAGGTGAATGAGTAAGCAAAATATGATGTATGCACACAACAGAATATTATTCAGCCTTAAAAAGGAAGGAAATACTCTCACATGTTGCAACATGGATGCATTTTGAGGCCATTATGCTAAGTGAAGCCAGTCATTAGAAGTACTGCATAATTCCACTCATTATGAGCCACTAGAGTAATCAAATTCTTAGAAGCAGAAAATGGAAGGTTGTTGTCATGGGCGAGGGAGGAATAAATAGGGAGTTGTTATTTAATGGGCATGGAACTTTGGTTTTACAAGTTTAAAGTTTTGAAAATTTGTTTCACAACAATGTGAATCTATTTAACACTACTGAAATTATATAATGATTAAAAATTGTTAAGACTGTAAATTTTATATTTGTATAAAAATTTGTCATGATTTAAAAATTTAAAAATTATTTTTTAAAAGCGTACACACCATTCACTCAGGGACAATTTGATTCATTATGCTAAAACTTTTCTCCTTGTACATTTCAATCCTGGTGGCTTCTAAGGTCTCTTAAGCCCTCCAGGATTGTTACATTGGTCACATGGATGCTAAACTTTTATAACAAACAGCCCTTTTAATAGGCAAAACATCTCTTTAGATTCCTAAATGGTTTCATTTGCAAATCAAAAACAGCCTGTTTAATTTTATACTTGGTTAGTTACACCCTTGGTTGGCAAGTTAAAAAGCACATTCTCATGTTTTATCATGTGATCATTACAAAAATCTTGAGGAAGATAGGGCAAGTATTATTCTTTTCATTTCACGGATGTCAAAATTAAGGCTTATAGAATACATGTGACTTGCTACGAGTCACACATCCAGTTAGCAGCAAATCTGATTATTGGAACAGATCTCCTAACTCCCGAGAGTGAACTAAATCACTGTGAAAGTAATGAATTATAGTACGTATTGGTTAACATTCCTTCTAAAAACCTTAGATTTTATATTTTAGTAAAAGTAAAAGTCAGAATTTCATGAGAAAGCAAACTTCAGAGCCAGGCAGGTTCTAATGTGGGAAGTTAGGGGTTGGGTTGGTATGAGGGAGTGGTGAGCCTTTCTCAGAAATGCCCTTGGGCAGGAAAGGGAAATTTTTTCTTCAGATGGTGGCTGTCACTTAAGATGGCCGTCCAGATGCTAAGCAAGGACCTTATAAGCATAAAGTAGAAGAGCCTCTGTCCAGAGCTCCTCGCCTTTCTGCAAACCTGTCACATACATACTCCACTCTATTGAGATCATGACTGGGTAGGAAGGAAGAAAATGACATCTCAGAAGCATCTGGGACAGAGCACTCAAAATGAGAATGGAGGTGCCATCGAGGCCATGCGGTGAATGGCCGCTCCACATGGCCTCTTGCCTTCACTTCTTCCTCCATTACCCAAGCTCAAACGGACCAAACTGAGGCCCAGACTCCCAGAGCTGATGCTCTGCACTGAGATGTGAGGGCCTATTAGCAGTCACTTCACAGACTTGGACATATAAAGGGTCCTTGACTCTGGACCACTATAAAACTATGCCGCCACCAATTGTGAGAAATAGCAAGTTCAGTGGTCCATTTTTAGAATATACTATTTAGCCTTAATTGGAATGTAAGATCCAATTGCAGCCATTTTAATTAAGCCCCTCCCTTTGCTCACCCCAATTTTAAAATTAGCTAAATCCTGTACATTGGTAACCCCCAGATCTTCCAATCAGGGCAAGAGCAAGCTCTGCCCTAGGGATAAAAACACCTGCCTGCCCAGGTGTCCTTGCCGGTCAGGTTTCCCAGCACTTCCTTCTCACAGAAGTAAAGTTTGCCAGCCAGCCCACTTCCCAGCACCTGCTGGATTTCTTACAGCACATGGGTGTTCCTAACACAATGGAACCAGCCTGATGATTTGGTCTCACGATCTAAAAAGCAGTTCCCCATAGATATGATTCTCGTGGATCCTCCCACACTCCCAGGGTTACCATGTGGTCAGGGGCACCCCCAGCCACAGCTTTCACAGCTATGGCTGATCCCTACTGTCCACCAAGTCTATAGGTGGTCTTTTATTAGGGTCCTGGGCTTTGAGAAAAACCACCCAGGGTGATTGGGAGTTGTTCCTGGTGAGACCTCTTGGCCTTGGGTTAATCTTTGAGGCTTCTGTCCCTACTTAGTGATCGATAGTCACTTCCTGGGACCTGTAGGTGGTTTAGGTCGACTGGAGACAGGGGTCTTACCTGGAATGTCTGGTGGTGGGTGCAGAGAGGGCATTTGGCAGAATGGAGGACCACAATGGAATCTAGATTGGGGCCTGGGGACGCTCAGAGACCTTGAAGAGGGAACCCGAAATGTGAAGGGAAAGCGAGGAACAAGAGGCGGTAAGTGACAAATGAAAGAAGGAGACCAGGCAGAGATCCACACGAGAGTTTATTTGTCAGCGCTGATAAACAAAGGCCATGTCTCTATAGGAGAGAGGCTAACTAACAGGCTTGGGTTCTGGGACTTTTATGGGGCAGGCTCAGGTTCAGAGCCGGGAGGGTTCTAACGCCGGTAGTTAGGGGTTGGGTTGGAGTGAGGCAGTGGTGAGCCTTTCTCAGAAATGCCCTCGGGCAGGAAAGGGAAACTTTTTCTTCAGATGGTGGCTGTCACTTAAAATACTAAGCAAGGACCTCACAGGCAGAATCACAGACTTGGGGCAGGAGTTCCTAGTGTTTCTCCTTTGCTAGCAAAGCAAACTTTCTTTTTCCCCCCCTTTTTCTCAAAACAGTGTTCTTGTTATTGGATGGGCATCGGGGACAAGGATAGAGCTTTTGGCAACTTGTAGTGTTCTGTTCCCAGCAGGTAAAAAGAGAAGTCTGTGGGGCTGCCATGAAGGACACGGTACATATTTAAATATGCATTCTCTTTTGTCAGAACAGATTAAAAATTTCAACGTGAGTGTAACAAGATGGATAATATACCTTGCCTAGTGAGAAAGCAAGCAAACTTGTTTTTGTTGACCTCTAAAAGAACATTGATATTCTCTAAATCAGAAATATTGGGAATTTAAAAGGGCAAAGCACTGGAAAAGGAAAATAAGACAAATCTAACATTCAGACACCACCAGAGTAATGAAAAAGGAGTCCTTTGGAATCCTCCTTAGGTTTGCTCCCAGCAGTTTTTCAGGCTGCTTGGGAATGCCCAGCCTGGATGTGCACTTTAAGTTTTGAACAGAAGAGGGCACTAAGTCAGAGAGCTTAGTCCACCTAGTTGACCCGGGAAGGGAGAAGGGGAGGGGGAGGAGGAGATGGACATCTGGGGAGAAGGAGGGAGAAAACTAGTGGGACTGAGGGGCAGATGGATGATTGTCAGGGATTCTTAATCAAACCCATTTTCAATTTGAAAAGGCCAACTTCAAGTCAGGAAGGAAGTGGATATTCATGTGATTTCTCTTGCTCAAAAACAACTGAGATTTAATGTGAAGCATTAGGTTTGAGAATTTGTGAACATTGCTTTGAAGAAGTTGACTTGAAAGGACAGAGTGTAAACCTGAAGGGTAAACAAAGGAAACCAGTAACTGAAAAGGTCTTTCCTGTGTGTTTATTTTCTAAATGAACAGACAAAGGTTTGCGTCTTAGCACTTCTTCCCATTTAGATTTTTTAAAGTATGAAAGTTGGTAAATTTTATTCCAGAAGGAAAAAGGTCATAGTTTACTGGATTTTTCCACATTAGAAAATTACTTTTCAAATATCTATTTCAAATATTTTGGATCAATTATTATAAGTCTGGCTAAATCTATGAAGAAAAACTTCATAAGTTGGCATTGGGACAAATTTTCTCGGGTCTTAGATTTCAAAATAAATATTTCAATATCCCATTGAAAGGATAATGCCTTGAGATTTTCCTCTCAGGGAAGAACTGAGCACATTGTCCCTCACCCCAGGATATCTGGAAAGGGCCAGGCTCCTCCTGCTGCTCCTTCAGAGCAGCACTTTCCACGTGAAATAAAGCAGCAACCACGTGGGCAGTTTTGAGTGAATTAGAAATCACATTTTAAAAAGGAAAAAGGAAAGAGATGAAATTAATTTTATTAAAATATGTATTTTACTCAATTATCTAAAATGTTATTGTCAATGGGTCTTAAAATTAAAAATTATAAATGAGCTATTTTACCTTTTTTTTTTTTGTACCAAATCCTTGAAATCTGGAGTGTTTTATTCTCATAGAACATCTCCATCTGGATAAGCCACGCTGAAGGTGCTCAAAAGCCACATGTGACTCTTGGCTAGTAAAAGACATAAGTCCAGAACTCATTATTTTTTGGTCATGGAAAAATATGTATTCAATCAGTTACACGGCAAATTGAATCTTGTATCTAAAATGCAGGGCTGGGGATGTAGCTTATCGATAGAGTGCTGGCTTAACATGAGAGGCCTGGGTTCAGTCCTCAGTACTGCAAAAAAAACCAAACAAATTCATCAATAAATAACAATAAAAAATAAAATGCACTGTCATTGATAAGTCTAATTTGACCTTAACTTTTTAAATTTTTTAGTTGTAGTTGGACACCGTACTTTTATTTATTTATTTATTTTTAATACCTTTATTTTGTTCATTTATTTTTACGTGGGTGCTGAGGATTGAACTCAGGGCCTTGCCCGTGCTAGGCGAGCACTCTACTGCTAAGCCACAACCCCAGCCCTTGACCTTAACTTTTAAAAATTATTGAAAAGTTACTAAAACCACTGAATATCTTTAATCTCTTCACTCAGAATGTTTACATGTTTCCCCCCTTGGATAGAAGAACAAGAGCTAAATGTTTCTATGTGTAAGTGCGTGTGTGGCAGGGGGTTCTGGGGTATGAACCCAGGGCTTGCGTGTGCTAAACATCTGTTTCTATCACCGTGCTCCACTCTCAGCCCTATTTTTTTCATTGTCAACAAAATTTTCAAACTACTTTTGGGGACTAGGGAAGTCATTGCCCAGTGCCTGTCTTTAAGATTTTTTTTTTCTTTCTTATAGTTGTAGATGGACAGTGTGCCTTATTTTATTTATTTATTATGTGGTGCTAAGGATCAAACCCAGTGCCTCACACATGCTAGGTAAACACTCTGCCACTGAGCTACAGCCCCAGGTCAAGAATTTTTTTTTAATATATTTTTAATTGTTGATAGACCTTTATTTTATTTCTTTATCTGCGGTGCTGAGAATCAAAACCAGTGCCTCAGGCATGCCAGGCAAGTGCTTTACCACTGAGCCCCAGCCCCAACCCTAGCCCCAGCCTCTGTCTTTAAGAATTTTGCAGACACAAAACTCTATATCACTGAGGGTGAAAATCTGAGAGGAGAGAGGCTGGTATCTTAGCAAAAGCAGTTGTTTCCTAATCTAGTAACAAAAGTTAGGGAAAATACAAGAGATTAGCATTAATCTTGTATATTTTAAATTATATTTTAATCATATATATATATTTAATATTTATATTTTTAGTTTTAGGTGGACACAATATTTTTATTTTGTTTTTATGTGGTGCTGAGAATCGAACCCAGTGCCTCATGTGAACGTGCTACCACTTGAGCCACATCCCCAGCCCTATATTTTAATTATATTGACAGTGCTATTATAAAATTTACATTTCTCTATTAATATAATGCTGCAAATTATCTTTTGCTTGTTGTGGTTTTTCTCATTCTTAAGTAAATAAATACAAGTGGAACTAGAATATTTAGAATAAAAAAGTTTAATAATATAATTTTCTTTTTGTAAATTCAATTCCATTTTTCATTTCAACTACAATTTTATATTCAGAATTGAGTGAATTGTATGTGAATGATACAGGATTCACTCTTATTTGAAAAATATATTTTCTGAGTTATATGAATTTAACTTTCCTAGTTTTTCAACTATAAGTTTTGCCATCTCATGTTGCTCCGTACAGATGACTGTTATATGAATCCATTCAACCCAGAGTTCTGAAGTAAAATAAGAAATGGCTCAACATGCTTATTTTCTGAGGATACTTTAATTGTTGCTTCCAATTGCCCTCCATCCTGATTCTTTAGTTTGGACACATTTAAAGGTCAAGATCACATATTTTTCTCACAGCAGGGATATCTGGATTAAGTATGGACTTGCACTCATTAAGAGCACTGCTCTGGCTTGAACTGGACCTCCTGGACTTACATCTAAAAACCAAAAGAGTCAGTCTAGGATCAAATAATTTACTGTGCTCTTCATCTGCCATATTGTAGTATCTCTCATTTCAAAAATACTGGCTATTTCAAGGACTTGCTTTCTTTGTCAATGTTTGTATTTACCAATAATTTTTGGGGGGTGTGGGGGAATATTAAGGATTGAACCCAGGGGCACTTAACCAATGAGCCACATTCCCAGGCCTTTTTTGTATTTTATTTAGAGACTGGGTCTCGATAAGTTGCTGAGGCTGGCTTTGAACTCATGATCCTCCTGCCTCAGCCTCTAGAACAACTGGAATTACAGGTACACATCACCATGCCCAGCTCACCAATAATTTTTTATATTTGTTATTTCAATTAAAAGAAAGAAAGAAAGAAAGAACACTAGCTGAAGATTGTTCTCCATAAGAAGGGTATCCTAGTCTTCCTGCAGAAATTTCTTTGCCCTTTACTCGAATGTGCCTAAAATCTTGCATACAATACAATAATAAAGTGCTCTTTAGGGACTGGGGCTATAGCTCTGTAGCAGAGCACTTGCCTGGCATGTGTGAGGCACTGGGTTCGATCCTTAGCACCACATAAAAATGAAACAGGTAAAATAAAGGCATACTGTCCATCTACAACTACAAAGAAAGAGAAGTGCTCTTTAAAAAGTCAAGCTAAGGGCTAGGGTTGTGCCTCAGTGGTAGAGTGCTCACTTAGCACTCGTGAGGCACTGGGTTGGATCCTTAGCACCACATAAAAATAAATTAAAGATATTGTGTCCACCTACAACTAAAAAAAAAAAAAAAGTCAAGTTATACGCTGCTGTGGTTTGAATGTGCCCCGCAAAGTCCTTGCATTGGAAACTTAATGCTCAGTGCAGCTGTGCTGGAAGGTGGGGACTGATGGGAGATGTTTAGGTCTTGAGGGCTCCACCCTCACCACTAGACTAATGCCATTATAAGAATGTGTCTTTGCCCAGGGGATGCTGTCCCCCATGCCATGACACAGCATTTGGGCAGCTCCTCCAGCTGTGCTTCCCAGTGTTCAGAACTGTGAGCCAAGTAAACTTTTATTGTCTATGATAACCCATTCTGTGGTATTCTTTTTTTTTTAATATTTTTTTTGTAGTTGATAGACCTTTATTTTATTTATTTATACACGGTGCTGAGAATTGAACCCAGTTCCTCACACATGGCTGGCGATGTCTACTGCTAAGCCCCAGCCCCAGGCCCATTTGGTATTCTTGTATAGCAGACACCACCCCTACCCCCCACTCCCACTCCCCCATGTTTGGGGAGAACTGACCCATTCTCACTCTATCCATGAGGTCCATGGCACTGTGAGGTCCTGGGCCTGCAACATCTCCGCTGAAGCAAGTGGAGTTGCAAGAAGAATCCTGAACTACCAGGAGAAGCAGAGAAAAACAGGGGAGGGGGAGCTTCCTGAAGGGAGAGGTTTTTTTATGGTTGTCCTTATCTGTCCAGTGGTTTGGTTTGTTAAAGAAAAATATATTCAATGACACTTGTTGAAATGGCAAGGCAGCTTTTATTTGGGACTGTCATAGTTTGGATCTGGAATGGCCCCTGCAAAGCTCATGTTTGAAAGCATGATCCCTAATGAGTAAGGTGCAGAAGTGGGGTTTTTATGTGATTAGGATGCTGACCTCATCAGTGGATGAATCCATTTGGTGGATTAATACATTGCTAGCTGAATAGACTACTGGGTACTAAGTATAGCAGGTTGGGCCTGGCTGGAGGAAGGAGGTCACTAGGGTTTTGCCCTGGGGGACTCCTTACTTTCTCCTGCTTCCTGGTTGCATGAGCTGAGCTGATTCCTCTTCCACACCCTTACGCCATGATGTTCTGCTTCATTTGGTCCCAGAGCAATGGAATTGGCCATCTATAAACTGAGACCTCTGAAAACATGAACACCAAATAAACTTTTCCTCATCTAAAATTGTTCTTGTTAGGTCTTTTGGTCACAGAGATGAAAAATCTGACTAAAACACCAGGTGTGGTGGTGTACATTTGTAACCCCAGTGACTTGGGAGGCTGAGGCAGGAGAATCACAAGTTTGAGCTAGCCTGGGCAACTTAGTGAGATCTTGTCTAAAAATAAAATAAAAAACAGGGCTGGGGATGTAACTCAGAGGTAAAGCATCCCTGAGGTCCTGAGTTAAATCCCTAGGACTACAAAAAGAAACAAAAAAGAAAGAAAGAATGCTGATAATCCTGATAAACTGGCAAGGGAGATAAGTCAGTGGTAGAGTGTGCTTGCCTAGTGTGTGCAAGGCCTTGGGCTTTATCCCCAGCATAGGGGAAAAAATCCTGATATTTCAATGGGCAAGATATAAAATTATTCCTTGTTTTTCTTTCTTTCTTTCCCTCCCCTAAAGGTACACATCCGGTTTTATGACTGTCACCATTAATTCATTCTCGGCATATGCTATTCACACTGGGAATAGTACTATGAATGATCTCTGCATTTAGAGAGGTTAGAGATCAATTGACTAATATTTTTGGTACTGGGGATTAAACTCAGGGGTGCTTAACCATTGAGCCACATCCCCAGCCCCCCCCCCCCTTTTTTTTTTAAATTTTGAGACAAGTTCTCATGAAATTTATAATAAGAAAAAAAAAGCAATCTTATTTAAAAATAAATCAGCTCTTCAAATAAGAATGGACAAAATTTGTGCTTTGTTCAAGAGTCCTTAATTTCTGGGTAGGCCAAGATTTTAGGTGTTACGATAGAGTAAAACAATCTCTCTGTCTATTGCTGTGCTTGGGATCAAACCCAGGGCCTCGGGAATGCTAGGCAAGCTCTCTACCACTTAGCTACATCCCCAGCCCCATCTCTCTTTTAAGGCACTTTCCCACATTTTGCTCAAAATTATCAACACAGCAAGGAATTTTCCTTCTGGCGTAATAGTGAAAGTGGTCTGGTTGGTTTTGTCAGGCAACATTCTCTAGTTTTACTTAGAACATAAAATCTTGATTTTGGCTTTTCCCCAGGTTGTTTCAATTTTCATAATTTGGAAATAAGCTACTTTTATCCTAGTCCTACTACTAACGTAAACCAGGTGGGCCTGGGGCCTTCCCACCTCTCAGAGACTTAGGTAGATTCACAGTGCCATCACCCATTTCCCACTCAGAGATTTCTTTGAATCCCTCAGGCCTCCTCCCTTGAGTCCCTCAATGCTTCTGCTGAAGGTTAAGATGGTTGTTAGATGCTCTGTTTTCTGTGGTTTCCACTACAGTTCCATGGCCACCAACCACTTTGTGAGATCGGTAACATGGTGGACCTGGAATGTTTGTGGGGTTGCTGGATGGGCTGCGTTCCACAGTGTTCAGCTACCTTTTCACTTCAAGGACTCCACCTGCACCCCTCCCTTCTCTAGCATAATCAACAAGTTGTTCCCTTTGTTTTGTACTGAGTGATTCTTAGAGCTTCAGCTTCCAAGCTGAGGAATTATGAAATTTTTTCAACTAAGGTATGTGTGTCTCAATCCTAAGAGAAATCATCACATCAGTTGCTAGGAAAATAAAAATTTTTGAATTTGTTAAACTAAGAAAGAGGATATTTGATACCTACAGGGGTTAACTGAGCTTTATCTGCCTGTTCCATTGTCCCATTGATTGGAAAGGTTGTTTCAATGGTGGGGCTGCCATGTGGACATTTTGAAAGATGTATGTGTGAAAGAGGAAGCTCTTCCTAAATAGGCACATGACTGGAAAATAAGTCATCCCTAATAATGAAGCTTTTAACTAATAGACCATAGCTATATTAACTTTCTAAGCATGTTAATGATCCATCACTAATTTTTTTATGTCAGTTGGTATCATTTAAAAGGTAAAAGATTGGGCTGTGGGTGTAGGTCAGTGTTAAAGCACTTTGCTTATCATGTGTGAGGCCTTTACCCTGCCCTTTATACCACATAAAGACTTATAAAATAATAGTTATAATAATAATAGTAATAATAATAATAAAAGAAATGTAGTTAAAATTTAGAATTCTATGTTTTGGGGAGCCCTGGCATCATTTCCAAGATTATTTCAAACCATAGATCATTAATTATTCACTTTAAAGATCTTTTTTTTTTTTTTAATAGCAAAGGTGTACCTAGTAAAACTCAGGAAAGCCAAAGTCAACACTTATTCCAAGTAATTTGCAGTTGACTTTGGTATTTGAATAATTCTGTATACAGAAAATTACTCCATGCCACCTGAGGGAGTTTTCACAATGAAGAAATTTATAGAAGACAGAACATCCTAAGGGGGCAGCCAAGTCACTCAGGTATCATGAGAATACATTGCTTTTATTTATTTAATCAATTTATTTATTTGGGTACCAGGGATTGAACTCAGGGGCACTCAACCATTGAGCCACATCCCCAGCCCTATTTTGCATTTTATTTAGAGGCAGGGTCTCACTGAGTTGCTTAGTGCTTTGCTTTTGCTGAGGCTGGCTTTGAATTCTCCATCCTCTTGCCTCAGCCTCCGGAGCCACTGGGATTTCAGGCATGTGCCACCATGCCCACTTTCATTCTTTTGTGAACTTGCAAAATTTAAAATCAACGTAATTCATTATTTTTTGGGACACATATATTGTTTTTTTAAATATTTATTTTTTAGTTTTAGGTGGACACAACATTTTATTTTTTTATTTTTATGTGGTGCTGAGAATAGAACCCAGTGCCTCATGCATGCTAGGCGAGCACACACTACCCCTTGAGCCATATCCCCAGCCCCTGTATATATTGTTACAATAATTCTTTTTTTTTTTAGTAATTTCTATGTACAAGACACTATTTGAGTCACTGCAGGACACAGAGTTGTATAGGATAATATCCCTATCCCCAAGGAACTTACAATAGGGAGGACACAATAGGGGCGACACCTTTACCACCACCATTTATAGAGCATTTGCTCTAATAGGCACTATTCTAAGAATTACTACAAGTATATGAAAGAAGTACTATTGTTAGCTTCATTTTACAAATGAGAAAATGGAAATATAGGTAGAACAAGTAATAATATTAGTTAATATTTATTAAGCACCAATGTATGCACTATTCTAAGTGTTATACATATATGAATATAAACTCATTTAATTTTCATTAAGAAAGTAGTAAAAAAGTAATACTATTTTACAGATTAACTGATGAATCCTTATAATAAACTTATTAATTAGGCCTTATGATTATTTCTTTTTACAAACTAGAGATGATAGAAAAATAGGTATATAAACAGCCAAGTTCATATATCTTGTAAGTGATGGAGCCAAGAACTGAACAACATAGTTCATCGCCACAGTCTGCATCTTAATTGCTCTTAAATCTACTTTATCTATGATAAATTTCATTATACATGCTTTTAGAATATATGAATTCAATTGTATGCACCGAGAGATGGGGAGAAGAGTCTAAATCGATAGGGCATTTCCCTTTTCATTCCAACTCAGTGAGCACTTGCCTTGGAGGGAGGGTGCTATAGGAAATGAGGAAACTATCCTGCTTAGTTCCTGGGACTCCCTGAATACGGATGTTTTGTCAAGCTGGGGGTGATTCAGCTTTAAAGATTTTGTGGTTAATGTAGTAGGGTCCCCCCCATGCAGGCCAAATCTTATCCAACTTTTAACAGTGATGCCTTTCCATGCTGGAGGAGAGTGTGGATGACCCAGGAGGGCAATAAGTTGCTCTCTAAATTAATACCTCCTTAAGATATTTCCAGCAATTGTTTTGATTGTAACTTTTTTTTTGGTCTTGCTGGCTGACTTTGAAGCCTAACCCCTGTGTAATCAGTAAGGCTGCTGTGCGAGATAATTATAAACTAAGGCAAAAATAAAGTGTCGGGCAATGTAAAAGCCAAAAGCTGTGGTGAGTCAAAGGAAGGTAAAAATCACACCTAGGTTGGGGGCTAGGGGGTGTGCTGGGAAATCAGAAAAGAAGCTTCTGGAGATGATATTTCAGATGGGCCCTGAAAGATAGGCAGCTGACAGACAAAGCAAGGGAGGGATTTGAGTAGGAGCAGAGGCACACAGGTAGGGAATTCAGGGTGGGGTCTGAGTAGCCTTGTAGCTGGTGCTAAGACTCCTTTGAGAAAAGTAGTGGGAAGCAAGCCTTGGAGGACACTGAGTGGGTGATTTTACATAGGCCTTCGATGCTAGGGGGAGGACTGCACTCAGGGATTCCGAGTAATGATTTCATCAGACCTGTGCTTCAGGAAGTTTAAACTGGCAGAGATGTATAAACCACGTGGAAGTGAAAACAGTTAGCATTTAGCATACCATTTACAGGTCAAATGTCAAATGCAGTAATTTTTTTTTTTGGTAATCGGAATTAAACCCAGGGGCATTTAACCACCGAGCCACATCCCTAGCCCCTTGGGTCTTGCTGAGTTTCTTAGGGTCTCAGTAAATTGCTGCGGCTCACTTTGAACTTATGATCCTTCTGCCTCAGCCTCCAGAGACACTGAGATTACAGGCACAGCACCCGGCTTCAAATGCAGCAATCTGCAAAAAATATAATAGGTCCTTGCATGAGACGCTCTGGCTTGCAAAATATGTGAATCAACTTGATGTAGTCTAAGCAAAAAAAAAAAAAGCATATTATAATGAAATAGGTGATTCAGAGAGCCCTGGGGACCCTGGGGGCAGGTGAGCAGATGGGCCTTAGATTAATAAACTTCAGGGCCTTTTAGTTAAGCTGACTGTTTTAGGACATCTGGGGTGATCCCTAGCACTATACTCATATGGTCAAGTGTTTCGGTAAAATTTATGAAGACATTTTAACCACAGTTAGTGAAGATCTTTGTCTCTCTACTCATTCTTGGAATCTGTAGCAGCCACTATTAGCAATTTTTCTTTGGTAGGGATTGGGGTGAGGAAATTGCCTCCATAATACCTGAGGTTTCAGACCACCTCAGTCTTTGCAACAGTCACATGTTTTCTTTTAAGGTTCATGATTTAGATGAACCAGTTCTAATTCCTAGATGGAGCATGTAAGCATGCATGCCAACTTGGATTTTTCATTTTAGGATTCACATGCAATGAGATCTGTCCACTGTAAATTGTTCAAACCTTGCATCATATGTATGATGACAATGTGAAGATTCTTAAATATAGATGAGATGCAGAAGAGAAACTCATATACAAAAAAGATGTAAAATATTAAATAATTTTGATAAAACTTAGATTTATGATTTAACTGTAATTTGAAAAGACATTTTGGAATATTTCAAGAAAACAACTAAAGACTTCTTATTTGGATGCATGTGAAGCATTCTTTCCCTTATCATTTAAAAATTATTGTTAAATTCATTTATTGTTTTAAATTTATTTAAAATTTTATTTACATAAAATTAAAGCTCTATGAAACAAAATAAAGATAACGATTATACCAAAAAAAGTGATGTGAGTTCATAATTTCAGATCATACCAAAAGCAATTATTTGAAAGGAAAAGATACATTTTAAAATAAGTAAAGTTCTGGATTATTTCATACTATAATTGACAGAGAGAAGTATATTATAGCTGGGCCCACGCCTGTAATCCCAGCGGTTCAAGAGGCTGACACAAGAGGATCTTGAATTCAAAGTCAGCCTTGGCAAGGTGAGGTGCTAGGCAACTCAGTGAGACCTGTCTCTAAATAAAATACAAGATAGGGCTGGGGATGTGGATCAATAGTTGAGTGCCCCTGAGTTCAATCCCTGGTAGCCCCTCGCTCCCCCCCAAAAAAAGAGAGAGAAGGTATGTTATAATAATATATTGACAAAAGAGACAAAAGATGCAAATGCATTGCTGATTCTATATTAAATACTGATGCCTGAAAAATGACATAAAATTTTATCACTACTCACTGAACATCAAATAGCAAGTTAATGAATGAGGTTTTTTTAATCCAAGGACTGTTTAAGGTTAGTCACTACATTGGGCTGGGGATATAGCTCAGTTGGTAGAGTGTCACCACAAAAAAGGAAAAAAAAAAGGTTAGTCACTGCATAAGAAAACAGGAATGTCCTGACATATTATTTCTATATAAAATAAATGTGGTAGAATTTCACTTAAATTGAAAGCAATCCTAAAATCTATATATGGCATTATTGATGGCAAGTCATGAGGCTGGGATAAACTTTTTTAGATAATTAGCGATAAAAAACAAATTTTACGGACTGGGATGTAGCTCCATGGCAAAGCATCTGCCTCGAATTTGCAAAGGCCTGGGTTTGACCCCCAGTTCCAAAACAAACAAACAAACAAAAATTAATCTTTGCTAGAGAAAAAAAATAATTTCCTTCTATTCTCTCTGTAGGAAATAAACTGCAAAGTCATTATATGGAGAGACAATGAATGGATGAGGAAAATTACTTTAAATATGTTAGGCAGTTAATGAAAGAAATAGTGTATTTTATTTTTCTGGGTTTTGTAAAACTGAAGATACTCATGGGCTTTTAAAAATCTGTCATTTAAAAAACTTCACAACCTAAATAAAGATTCATATTCATACCAAATTTGGTGTCATAATTTTCCTTTTTTTTTTAAAGAGGGACCCTTATACTATATTAAGTTTCAGTCCTCATTTAAGTTGGATTCTGGTCACTGGAATAGAGGGGATCAGGAAGCTTCCAGGAATCCACCCACTTCACTCTGGCTCTCTAACATCTGCTTCTCCTGTGGTAGAGCCATAGCCTAAGACTTTCCCTGCTTCTCAGTGGCAGATCATGGGTTTCCCCAGCCCCCAGCCACATACAGGAGCTCCCAGATGGCCTCTTGGTTTTGTTCTCAAATTCTTGAAAGAACAAATATAAGCCTAGTTTATATTTGACTATAACTAGATGGTTGATTCAACCATCTAGTTATAGTCAAAGACAGCAAAGCCACATGGTCCAAGCATGGCTTCTGCGGGCGGGAGTGGAGGTAAGGGGAGGGTCCTGGGGCCAAACCCAAAAGCATGAAAGTATGTGAGAAGAGAAGTAGAAAATGCACAACCCATGAGATCAGAGGGCAGTGAAGCAAGAGTGTTGGATAGGAGGACCCTACAGCCCAGTGAGAGAGTGGGAGGTTAATCAGAGTTGGGGGTGACTAGCTTGGGGATGCAGCTCAGTACTAGAGTGCTTGACAGCATGCACCAGGCCCTGGGTTCAATCCCTGGTACTGACCCCCCCCCCCTCAAAAAAAGAGTGAGAGTCATTAAAGAAGACTAAATTCTCAGAGTGGTAGTAGGTATATCTGCTGCCCAACTCAACCTTGAAATTTGCTTGCTTGCACTAATCTTTGGAGGCTTTGGAAGATTATATTTAAGTGAGACTATATTCCTTTTTAATATCTCAAAGCTTACTTGTTATCTGCAAGAACGTTGTTGTTACAGTGCTGGGGATGGAAGCCAGGGCCTCCTTCATGCTAGGCAAATGCTCTTCTACTGAGCCTCTGAACCACATCCCTAGCCCATGGTGAGGGTACTTTTTAGAGATATTTTTAATCTCTTTTTAACTTATCAATATTTTTCACGTGCTATCCTCATAATACTACCATTTCAGTCTGCTGTTAAATTTAGAAATTAATACTTTGTTGTTACCTAGCATACAAATGGCCTTAGGCTCTGGTAAATATATTTACTGTAAATGTTTTATTTCGTTTTTCTGATAGATCATTGATTTTTTTTAAAATACAAGAATAGAAAACAGCTAGCATATGTGAAATACACAACTCTTTCTTTCTTACATTTTTATTTCTCTACTCCAGACATACATGTGTCAAGAGGCATTTAGAAGTATGATGTAAGTGTGGATAAACACAGGCTTTGGAGAAGCTTCAATGTCCAATCTGCCTTCTACTGTGTAACTTGGACATGTCTTGAGTCTAGCTTTGTTTCCCTCAAATCACATGTCAGAGGTGTTGTCTGGCATTAGGAGAGCACACTACAGGGAGAGTGGCCTGACCAAGCTTTCACCCCTGGAGATGACAGTGAGGAGGAGTAGGATGAGGCAGACCAGAGTTAAGAGCTTGGAGTCTGGAGCGGCCTGCCTGGGTTCCTTAGCTGGCCCCCTACTCGCTTGCTGGTGGTCTTGGGAAAGTTACTGCCCGAGTGTCTCAGTTTCATAACTGGCCACATGACTACAACCTCGTGATGGGTTGTTGTGAGGATTAAGAGAAAGAATGTCTATTGATGCTAAGTTTCCAAAGTTGGTTTTTAAGGACTTGATCACATATAAGTACAGGTATTATCAAATTACCATTCCTATTCATACTTTTTAAAAAATACATTTTATTATTTTTATGTGGTGCTGAGGATCAGAACCCAATACCTCGAATGCTCTGGGCTAGTTAGTACTCTACCACTGAGCTACAGCTCTAGCCCCTCACGGACTCTTGAGTATCAACTTTAACTGCAGAAGTATTTTCACAATGTGAAAGTTTCCAGTTTTTCACATAGATTCACAGTATTTTACAACTCTTGACTCTTCTTCCCATTTTCTTTCAGGTATTCATGTTTTGATTATGGTCCTCCTTGAGCCCTTTTAACTTCCATGTTGACGGACTTCTTGTCCTGGCCTTCACTTTTGGGAATCTCTTGGCAGCCAGAGTGCAGGGAGTGACTGCAGAGAGTTAGGTGGGAACATGCTAGACGCACTCAGTACTGTGTCAGTACCTGGTGTGTTGTGCAGAACTGGCAGGCCTGGCAGGGGTGAGTCAAACTGCAAGGTGGCAGTGATGCCCTAAGAATTTGGGGGGTGGGACATGTGGTTGGTGTTCATCTGAGCAGAGAGCAATATTTTTCATTCTTAATGTCTGACAAGAACATTTGAAACAAGGCTGCCATACGTGTGTCAGTAAGGGAGTTTAGAAGTATGATATGGAGAAGGCTCAATCGCCATTTGCTACCTGCTGTGTTGTGACTTTGGGCAAATGTCTCAACTTCTATGTTTTGGTGTCAACTGTAAGACAGAGATAATAATGCTGTTCATAAGATTAATCAACACAAAACACCTAGCAGTGTACAGGTACTGAACAATATTACCTATATTACTAAAACAACCCTTCATATTGTAATTAGCACACAAATTAGCTAATAAATTATGAGAAATAACATTTTAAAAAATTTATTTATTTTTGGTTACTGGCAATTGAACCCAGGGATGCTTAACCACTGAACCACATCTCTAGCCCTTTTAATTTTATGTTTTATTTTGAGACAGGGCCTCCCTAAGTCCTTAGAGCCTCACTAAGTTGCTGAGGTTGGTCTTGAACTTGTAATACTCCTGCCTCAGCCTCTGGAGTTGCTTGGATTACAGGCTCATGACACAGTACCCAGCTTGTTCTTCTAATCTTTTAGGGTGATCTGTGGAGTGAATTTTAACTTAGAAGCATGGAAGAAAGAGGGTTCAACACTCTTTAAAAAAACTGCTCAGCTCACAAATAAGAAAATGTATTTCTAGTACTTTCCCCAACTAGTATGGCATTTTCCCAGAATTTATTAAGAAACCAAATTTTATTCAGAAATTTTAAAGATTAACATGATCTGAAATCACTTATAAAATATCTTTATGTCTATTTCATTTGACTTAATTTTATAGGAATGTAAAATCTGCTTACAAAAGTTGGTTTTAGTTGGGCATGCAGCGGCTGGGTAGGCTAAGACAGGAGAATCACAAGTTCAAAGCCAGCCTAGCAACTTAGAGGTCCTAAGTAACTCAGTGAGACCCTGTCTCTAATAAAATACAAAGTAGGGCTGGAGATGTAGCTCAGTGGTTAAGTAGCTCTGAGTTCAATCAAAAAAAAAAAAAAAAAAAAAGCTGGTTTTAACATTGAAATTTAGAAATTCTAAAGAATGAAGTGCAATCCATCTTAAACACTTGAAATATTTTAATAAAGCAATAAAATGTTTTAAAAATAATTATTTGTAGATGGAATAAAAATAAAAATTTTCAACTGAAGCACTATTTTAAAGAGAAAACTTCTTCAAGAATATATTGGAAGGTGGGCTTGGGAGGCTGAGACAGGAGGAGTTCAAAGCCAGCCTCAGCAACAGGGAGGTGCTAAGCAACTCAGTGAGACCTTGTCTATAAGTAAAATACAAAATAGGGCTGGGAATGTGGCTCAGTAGTTGAGTGCTCCTGAGTTCAATCCCAGTAACCCCCACTCTGCAAAATTATCTTTGTTTCTTTCTATCTATCTATCTATCTATAAATAAATAAAAGAGACCAGGGGATGGGAGGAGGGAAAGGGTGGGGAGTGATATTGGTCAAACATCTTGTTATATTGAGTGCATGTATAAATACGTAACACAAATCCCATCATTATGTACAACTATAATGCACCAATAAAAAATGTGGAAAGAGAAAAAGAGATCGAGGACTCAAAGTATAAAATGATGACTTATTTTATTAGAAATCAAAGAACAACTTCATGAAAAATGTTATAGTTTATTTTATCTGATTGCATTTGATGGTACAAATTTCATCCTCAAAATTGCTTCCTTGGATTCTGAAAACATAAGGTGTTCCCCCCAAATTATTTGGTTTTTGTGATTCTGTATGGCAAGTCTCTTATAATTTGCTTAATACAAACTGTTCAAAAAATTCTGATTCATAAAAAGCAAGACAATACCTAAACTGAAAAGTGAATTTGGGGACTAGGTTCCTCTGCAGACATAGCACATAGGAGAATTATGAATAACCTTCTTTGTAGAAGCCCAGGAAGGAGTGGTAGGAGGAATGGATAGACTGGTTCACAAACAAGGTAGGTTAACACCAGAATGCAACTGGAGAGTTGCCCAGAACCACTTGTTCTTTAAGGAGAGGCCAAAGAAGAGATTTTTCTGGCTGTTCTTGTAAAGTCTACATAGTCATTGGCAACTAGGGAATTTGCCAACCTGCAATGATCAGGACTACAAGCTTAAGAATTATTTTGGTCACTCAAAACTCACTACCATGGATGCTCTTGTGGCAGCCAGCTCCCTACACTGCCCTCAACCATCCTTATCTCCTAGTATTAATGAACTTGGGTAGTGTCCTCCCATACTGAATTAGGACTGTGTGACCAACAGAACACAGCAGCAGTGACAATGAGTGAGTCCTAAGGCAAGGTGAGGGCACTCTGTTCTCTTGGACTGCTTACTTAAAATATTATAAAGGAACACCTGGCTTTATTTAATCAAACATAACTCAGTGCCTCCAAGGAGTAGCTCCGAGCCAATTTACAAGTTGGGAGAGGGAACTGATTGACCGCCTACCACATTGAGAACTTAGTTTTCTAACTTAGTTTTCTCTTGTGTTCCTCATTTTTTTTTCTTTCTTTCTTTGTTGTTGTTTTTGGTTTTGGTCACAGGGATTGAACCCAGGGGTGCTTAACCACTGAACCACATCCTCATCTCCTTTTATATTTTATTTTGAGACAGGGTCTCACTAGGTTGCTTACAGCTTCACTAAGTTGTTGAGGCTGGCTTCAAACCTGCAATGGTCCTGCCTCAGCCTCCCGAGCACCTGGGATAACAGGCATGCACCACCGTGCCCAGTTCTCTGTTCCTCATGTTGGTTGCCTCTGCCACAACCGCAAGGTTCTAAAGGGTATTCCTCCCTTTTACTTTTTTCTTTTACTTTTTTTTGGGTACTAGGGATTGAATTCAGGGACACTCAACACTGAGTCACATCCCTAGTCCTATTTTATTTAGAGATAGGATCTTACTGAGTTGCTTAGTGATTTGCTGTTGCTGAGGCTGGCTCTGAACCCATGATCCTCCTGTCTCAGCCTCCCAAGCCGCTGGGACCTTTTAACATTTTGATATAAAAGCAGAAAAACGGGGCTGGGGATGTGGCTCAAGCGGTAGCGCGCTCGCCTGGCGTGCGTGCGGCCCGGGTTCGATCCTCAGCACCACATACAAACAAAGATGTTGTGTCCGCCGAAAACTAATAAATAAGTATTAAAAAATTTAAAAAAAAATAAAATAAAAGCAGAAAAACCTCTTCCTTTGGCTAGGCTGTCACACTGAAGACAGGCCAGATTTTTAAAAAGAATTTCCTATATAATTAGAACAAAGATGAAATGAACATAGAAAAAAGGATAAATAATTCTACCATTTTATTTTATTTTATTTTGTGTTACTTGAACATTGATGAGCTGGGCACCATGGCACATTCCTGTAATCCCAGTGGCTCAGGAAGCTGAAGTAGGAGGATTGTGAATTCAAAGCCAGCCTCAGAAACTTAGTGAGGCCCTAAGGAACTCTGTGAGACCCTGTCTCTAAATAAAATATAAAAAGGGGCTAGGAATTTGGCTCTGTGGTTAATTGCCCCTGAGTTCAATGCCTGGTACAAAAAAAAAATGATGAGAATGTATTAATGAATCACATGCATAATTATGAAATAAATTATGTGATAGAAAATACAAAGATATCTCAAAACTCTAAAAACTCAAAGCAAACCAAACTACCAAATCAAATGAACAAAAACAAAGGCAAAAGAAATCCATTTACCACATGGAGATGTGTTCCATGATCCTTAGCATCCTACTGGACTTCTGGCCACACTGGACCTTTCTTACTTATATAAGATCTTTTGAGGACTACTGCAAATCTCTGGGTTTCTTATTTGGCCTGCTTCCACAGGCATGTGTCTAAGACCCACTCACTACTAAGGAGCTGTGCCAGAGATATCAAGTTTGGCACCATGAAGGCCAATACCCAAGGTCTCATTTAGTAAAAAAGTAGAGTCAATGAAGATAGATTGCTCTGTTATTCTGTCAGCAACTGCAACACTAATCCTGGGAAGAGTACCCCAAAACACAAGGCTTACAAAACATCCTGTATTCTACTGGTTGCTGGCAGCACACTGGGGTGGTTCCAGACCTGTTCCATGTGTCTCATCCTTCTTGGACCAGCAGACTCCCCAGACATGTTCTTCACATTGTGAGAGGCAGGAGTGCCAGTGAGGCAAGCAGAAACCTGCAACACACCCTCAGGCCAGGTCCACAACCATTACACTGTCACTTCTGCCCCTACTCCTTTGGCCCAAGGCAAGTAAAATGATCTAAACCCAACATCAACAGGGTGGAGATTCATTCTATCTCTAATGGAAGGAACTAGAAATCAGGAATTCACAAAACTCTACATTTCAAAGTGCATGAAGGCATGGAGAGTGAGAATTTGGGAACAATAATATCTACCAATGGTATCAGCCTGGGACTTCCCAGGTTACTTCCAATTGGCACTGAGATACATTTCTTTTCAAGGTGGCTAATAGGAAAGATATGACCCAGCAGGTAAGAGCTTCGCTTAACTTCAGGAATCAAGCTCTGTCCTTGCATGCTTCTTAGTGTTATGCAGATGCAGTAGTAATGACTATTACTTGCAAACATCCAAGTGGGCAATGGCTCCCGGAAGTGATAGTCTACTCTGCAAGAAATGGGGGATAAAAATAGTGCCCTTGAAAGAATGCCATTTGCAGCACCTTGTTTACTGTGCCTTAAAGTTTTCAATGTTATCAAAGCTCCATAAATTCTTTGGTTCTAACGGGTGGCAATGGTTGCATGTCTTAGAACTCAGGAATTCACAAAACTCTATTGGAGCTAAGAGGATCTCTGGATAGCTATCATGCTACCCAGGTTTCCCCTGCATTTTAAGAGTAAAAAATCTCCTAAATAAGAACAAGAACCCCCACGGCTACTTAAGAAAGGAAGATTCACCACGATGTAAACAGAAAGGCAATAACAACTTTAAAAAGAGATTATTAAATTCTTGATTCTTCAGGGATTTAAAAAACAGTGGAGCCTCTTGTGGTTCTCTGACCTTTGAGCCTTACTCTAGAGTAATTTCCGTGGTTCCCACGTTCCTTTCAAGTTCAGCTATAACTCATACCGCTCAGGGTTTCTTCTACGTTCAAAATTGACCATGAAACAGTAAAAAGAGAAAGACTGGAGCCCAGAAGCAAACGTGGTGAATGCTGCGCCAAGCGCTGGGTCCCTCGCAGTGAGGCTGCCAGCGCCCGAAAAGGGAGCCGAGTCAGTCCCCGCGCGCACCGGGACAGTCAGTGCTCTTTGTTAAAGAAACAAATACAAGAAAACGCGGCAGCGGGGAATGGTGGTGGTGGAACATATAGTAGGGTTTGTCTGCATAACCATGCCTCAGAAAGGCCATTAATGAGACGCTCGCAACGCAGGACCGGCGAGGGTACCGTGTCATTGGCTTTTGTGCACTTGAAGGCGCGTGAGTGCGCCCTGCGCAGAGGTTCCCCTTTGTGTGAAAGTGTGGAAACCAGAAGCGTGCAGCTTCTGCTGGGTTTTCGTTTTCGAATTCGCAGGCACCTGGGCCAAAAGACTCCTTCGCCAACACACTCCCTCATTCTTGCATCGATACTGGGGCTAGAGTTACTTCTCCGTCGCTGACTGGGAGAGGAGCGACAAAGGCTAGGTGCGGGCGCCGGGCTCCCGGGGCAGCGCGAGGGGCCGCCCGCCGCGCTCCGCAGCTGCGCGCTGGGCCCCGCGGCCCGACCGCCAGCAAACGCGGGCACCAACCGCCGCGCGGCCGGGCCGTTGGGCGGGTGGTAATTTCTGGGAACGGGGCGGGGTCCGCGGGTGTACTAGGCCGGGCGTTTGCGAGCGGGGAGGAGCGGCGGCGCCGAGGGGCGCGAGGCTGCCGGGGCGGTGCGCCACGTGCGTCAGCGGCCGGGGCGGGGCCGGCGTCGCGCTCCTGCCCGCCCGCGCCCCCACCTTTCACTTAGCAGAGGCTGGGAGCGGGGACCCCGAGAACACGGGCTGGAGTTTTTGCAACCCTTGGCCCTCACTGTCAGACTGCCCCAGTGCGGAGTCCCCTGAGGAGAAAGGCGGGAGTCCCGAGTTGGGGATGGGGGTGACAGGCGGGCCCGCGGAGGGCTCCGAGAGTGGCGAGGGAGTGTGCGTGCCGTCCCGGCCGGTTGGGAGAAGCGGGCGGGCGCTGCAGGTGCACGCGCGGCCCCGCCGTCCCCACGCGCCTGCCCCGCGCGGCAGAGCCCCCGCAGCAGTCTGGGGTCGGAGCGGGGAGCCGAGAGCGGTATGGGCAGACCCCCAGGGGCAGGACTAGTGGCGAGCGTCTTTACCTGAGAAGCCGGGTTTGGGAGAAGTTGGGCGACGAGGGGAGGGCGGGATTCGAGAGCGCGAGGGGCAGGCTCGGTTGGCAGGCGGGGGCCGGGAGCCGGGGCGGTGGGGCCCCGCGGGGTATAAATAGCCGGCCCGCGTTTGACAGGCGCTGCGGTGACTGGCGGTGCCGCCCCCCCGCCGCGTGGGGAGGGAGGAGCGCCCGGAGCGGGCGGGTGGGGGAGGCGGACTCGAGTGTCCTGGTGGCGGCGGCAGGAGGCCGAAGGGGAGGAGCCGAGCGGGGGTGGAGGGAGGGGGCCGGGAGCGGGGCGGGGGCCACCAGTGCTCCCCGCGCCGGGCTCTGTGTCGCCGCCGTCGCCGCGGCGGTTGGGGGTCGGTGGGGCGGCGCGGGCGGGGGGCGCTGCGCGGGGCGGCGCGCCTCTGTTTTGTCTCCTCCTCTCCCTGTGGAGCGGCTCGGGCTGCCGGGGAGGCCCCGGCTCCCTCCGGACGCCCGGCCAAAGGCGGCAGCAGCAGCGGCTAGTCCGCGGCCCTGCTGGGAGGGAAAGGGACGCCGCGGTCTTCCCGGCGACGTGGAGAGCAGGTAAGAACGCGGGCCGCTGAGGCTGGTGAGAGGGAGCGCGAAGGGCGCGGCGATAAAGCCTTGCCGTCCTGAGTGCCGCCGCCTCCCTCCGCGCCCCCGCCCCGCGCCTGTGTTGTTTGCTCCCGGCTTTGCGGAGGGGTTTTCCGGAGGCTGTGGGGGTGACACCGGCCGGGGACTGGGGGAAGGGGGCCGAGCGCCCCGGGCAACGGTCGGGAGCGGGACTTGGAGAAAGGCGAAGGCGCGCTGCGCGCCTGCCCGCGGGGAGCGCGGGGCGCGGGGTGGGACGGGGTTACGGACCCCGGTGGGGGGGGATGGGCCCGCGCAGCTGGTCGCGCTGTGTTTACATCTCGGCGCGAGTCACCTCTGCCGAGGAGCGGACTGCACTGACCCGCCTCGGCTCCCGGGGAGGCCAGGGCGGGGGTCCGGCTCCGGAGGAAGCGCGTCCTGGGAGGGTCTGTGTCGGCGGGAGGCTGCGGCCGGCGCCGGGGCTGGGCGGCGAGCTCGGGGCGGGACCTGGAGGCTCCGGCCGCTCGGGGCGGCGGGAGGGCTGGACAGCAGTTTCCTTCCCCGTCGGGCCTTATCGCCGCCCCGTACCTTCCCTCGCCACCGCCGCCGGCTGGCACGACAGGTTGTACTCGACCGTTCTTTTATTCTCGCTCTCCACGCCGGCCCCCTGCTGCCAGCTCCCCCTATTCCCGGGGGTAGGGAGGCTTGCCTGTGCTCGGAATCTGTTTTAAACAAAACAAAAACGGGCTCAGTGACACGCACGTCCAGTGACCGCCTTCTGGGTCCTTTGCTGGCGGAGCTGGCCCTCGGGGACCTCGCTCTGGAGTGTCGTGGGGGCGCCCTAGGGGGACGGCCGGGCTCTGCCGGCTGCGGACCCGCTGGCCCCGCCGCGCTGCGCGCCGGGCAGCCGGCCCCCCTTGCTCCGCTCGGGGTTTTTATCCGTCAGTAAAGGACAGAAAATATTCCATAGCGCCAGGAGGGATCCAGATCGCACAGTTTCTAGTGTTCTTGGTGTGCCAGCGTCCTGGGCTGTCTTTGTAGGAGCCAGATGCCCCGCAGAATAGCCTTTAAGTTCTTAGTACTTCATTAAATGAGTACTAAGATGGGGACACCTCATTGTAAAACTGAACCCCCTCTTTCTTGTGTTTTGAACATTTACTTGACCTGTGTGGTTTAAATTTTAATCCGGTGATGAGAGAACCGTATCTGCGTTTGGTATCAGATTTGCTTTGCTTTTTATCCGAGTCTCTGTCGAGAGGCGAATTATATACTTTACTTAGTGCCAGGATCACAGAAGGTCTGGTTTACTGAGGTAGCTATGGATAGCTGTGTTTTACAGTTTCTTCAAAAGGTAGAATTTCTAACTTTAATGAGTGGAAAATAATTATATTAAGGGAATTTAAGAATAATTAAAGTTTACATAAGACAATACAGTTTACAGAGTGCATTCATATGAATATAATTGAGACATGTAGTAGTTAAACACATGAAGTAAAAATTGAAATACCTTGGGCATGTGAAATTCGAATATTTAATATTATCCTGTTTTTAAACTTAGCTGAACACTTGGATTAATCATTGTACCTCATTTAGGGTATAAACACTCACTTAGAAAATAATTAGCTTGAGTGTAGTTGGAAAGAGTTTCAAACTGGGATTTTTCTGTCCTAAGTATCCTCAGTTGTGGTAGGGTGTGGTAGGCCCTGCCAGTGTTGATGTTTTTACCTGCTCACAGTTCAATACCTTTTTTGGGGGAAGAGGTAACAGCTTTGTTGAGATATAATTCACATACCATTCAGTTTGATTTAAAGTATACAGTTAAGTGGTTTTTAGTATATTCACAGAGTTGTGCAACCATTAACTTCAACAGTTTTAGAACATGTTTATCACTCTCAGAAAGAATGCTATTTTCATTAGCAGTCACCATTTCTCCCCAACACTCACAGTCTTAGGGAACCACTCATCTACTTTCTATCTATAGATTTGCCTGTACTGGAAATTTCATAAAAATGAAACTGTACAATATGTTGTCTTTTGTGACTGGCTTCTTTCATAGTGTTTTCAAAATTTATGCATATTGTAGCATGTGTCAGTGCTTTTTATTGCTGAATAATGTTCATTGTATAAATGTACTTTATTGTGTTTACCCATTCTTCATTTGATTAACATTTGAGTTGTTTTTTTTTTTTTTTTTTTTTTACTTTTTCATTATGAATAATACTGTGGATGTTTGTGTACAGTTTGTTTTTTTTCTGGTGAACATGTTTTCATTTCTCTTGGGAGTGTACACTTTAAAGAAATTAGGTTTTCAACTTAATTAAAAGCAAAAATTCATTCATTTTGAGAGTATGATTAAATATTTTTAGTAAATACATAGAATTCAGAAACTATCACAAGTCTGTTTTAGAACATTTTACTTCTAAAAGTTCTCTCTGGCCTGTTGCAGTTATTTCTCATTCCCCTCATCCTTCATCCCTAGGCAAGCACCAATTGTTCTGTCTCCATAGATTTATTTGCTTTTTCTGGGTATTTCATATGATGGAATTATGCAGTATATAGTCTTTTACATCATTTTTTTTCGCTTTGCATGTTTTTCGATTCATCTATATTGTAGCATGTATTAATATTAGGGTTTTATTCCTTTTTATTGCCAAGTAGTAAATTTTTTTTTGTATGGATATACCTCTTTTTGGTATTTGTTAAATCAGTTGATAGATATTTGGATTGTTTTCAGTTTTTGAACATTTTAAATAATGCTTCCTGAACATTTAAGTCTTAATGTGGATATAGGCTTTTGTTTTTCTTGGGTATATACCTGGGAGTAGAACTACTTTGAAATGTTTAACTTTTTTTTTTTTTTTTGGTACCAGGGATTGAACCCAGAGGTGCTTAACCACTTAACTACATCCCCAGCCCTTTTTATTTTTCTATTGTTTTGGTGGTGCTGGGGATTGAACCCAGGGCTTGTACATGCTAGGTAAGCACTCTACCAACTGAGCTAGATCCCCAGTCTCTTTATTTTTCTATTTTGAGACAGGGTCTTGCTGCTTAGGCCCTTGCTATATTGCTGAGGCTGGCTTTGAACTTGGAATTCTCCTGCCTCAGCCTCAGCCTTCCCAGCCACTGGGATTACAGGCAAATGCACCTGCCAGGCATGTGTTTAACTTTTTTTTTTTTTTTTTTTTTTTTGTGGTGCTGGGAATCCAACCCACGGCCTTGTGCATGCAAGGCAAGCACTCTACCAACTGAGCTATATCCCCAGCCCTATATTTAACTTTAGAAGAAATTGCCATACTGTGTCTCAAAGTGACTGTACCACTTTACATTTTTAACAGTAATATATGAGAATTCCAGTTTTCTTCATATCCTTGACAACACTTATTAATAGCTATCTGAGTGGATATGAAGTGGTTAACTCATTGTTTTAATTTCAAACTTCCTTATAACTCACAGTGTTGAGCACCTTTTTATATGATTATTACCCATTCATATATCTTTTGGTGACATAGCTGTTCAAATCTTTTGTCCATTTTTAAGTTGGGTTGAATGACTTCTTACTGACTTGTAAGAGTTTATAGTATATTCTGGATATAAGTCCTTTACTAGATATATTGTTTGCAAATATTTCTTCCTAGTCTGTGACTGGTCTTCTCCCCCCGCCTTTTTTTTTAATGTTTATTTTTTAGGTGTAGATGGACACAACACAATACCTTTATTTTTATGTGGTGCTGAGGATCTAACCCGGGTCCAGCCCATGTTAGGCCAGCGCTCTACCGACGAGCCACAGTCCTAGCCCCTCCCCCTGTCCTCTTTTTAAAAAATATTTTTAGTTGTAGATGGACACAATAACTTTCTTTCTTTCTTTAAATAATTAATTTTTATGTGGTGTTGAGGATTGAACCCAGGGCCTCACACATGCTAGGCAAGCTCTCTACCGCTGAGCTACAACCCCAGCCCCTCTCTTTTCTTCTTAAATTGAATATTAGGGACTTTTGAAGCACACAAGTTTTAATTTGGATGAAATCTGGTTTTTTAATTTTTTTCTTTTATGATATGATTTTGTTGTTTTGTGTAAGAGCTTTGCCTAATCCATGTCTTGAGGATTTTCTCCATTGTTTCTTTCATAAGTTTTATAGTTTTAGCTCTTACATTTTAATTTTATAACCTATTTTTTAAAAAATACTGTTTAGTTGTCAATGGATCTTTATTTATTTAGATGTGGTGCAGAGAATCGAACCCAGTGCCTTACACATGCTAGGCAAGCACTGTGCCACTGAGCCACAATCACAGCCAATTTTATGATCTATTTTGAACTAATTTTTGTGTATGATGTGAAACAAGGGTCTAAATTCTTCTTTATTCTATGGATTATTCTAGTACTATTTATTGAAAAAGTGATCAGTTTCCCATTGATTTTAAATGTATAAATTTATTCGTATGCCCTTACTTCTGTTCCATTATATATATGTCTGTCCTTATATCTTTATCCACCTGTTTTAATTCATTGTGCTTTCTGGTAAGTTATGAAACCAGGTAGTATAAGCCTTCCAATTTTGTTTTTAAAAAATGTTTTAACTGTTCTGGGTCCTGTGTAAAGTTTTTAGGATCAGCCTGTTAATTACTGTAAAAAAAGTCTGCTGGAATTTTTATTAGAGGTTTACATTGAATCTATAAATGAATTTGGGGAGAGTTATTGTCTTATCATATTGAGTCTTCTAATATATGAACATGAAATTTTTTTACCATTTATTGATCATCTTCAACATTCATCTATAATAATGATGTTTGCATTTTTCAGTGAACAAATCGAATGTTCCATTTTTTTTTTTTTTTTGGTGGTGCTGGGGATTGAACCCAGGGCTCTGGGCATGTGAGGCAAGCACTACCAACTGAGATATATCCCCAGTCCTCCCATTTCTTTTGTAAAAAAAAAAAAAATATAGTAAAAACACTAAATGTCAGATCTACCCCCACCCTTACCTTTTTTTTTGGATACCAGAGATTGAACTCAGAGGTGTTTAATCACTGAGCCACATCCCTATCTCTTTTTTTTTTTTTTTAAAATATTTATTTATTTTTAGTTTTCGGTGGACACAACATCTTTGTATGTGGTGCTGAGGATTGAACCCTGGCCGCACGCATGCCAGGCGAGCGCGCTACTGCTTGAGCCACATCCCCAGCCCCCTATCTCTTTTTATTTTTTATTTTTAGGCAGGGTCTGGCTTAGTTGCTGAGGCTGGCCTTGAACTTGTTATCCTCCTCCCTCAGCCTCTGAGCCATTGGGATTACAGGTATGTGCTACCATTGCTGGCTACCCTTAACTTAAAAAAAAAAAATAACATTTTTTAGTTGTAGATGGACACAGTACCTTTATTTTATTTATTTTATATGGTGCTGAGAATCGAACCCAGTGCCTCATGTATGCTAGGCAAGCGCTCCACCACTGAGCCACGACCTCAGCCCCTACCCTTAACTTTTTAAGTATAGAATACAGTACTATTCGTTATAGGCAAAATATTGTTTTGCAGATCAGTAGAACTTATTCATCTTGCATAACTGAAACTTTATGGCTATTGCTCCTTACTCCTTCCTACCCCAGCTCCTGGCTTCTTTGAGTTTAACTATTTTATTTCATTATTTTTTTTTTTAGTTGTAGACGGACATAATTCCTTCCTTCCTTCCTTCCTCCCTCCCTTCCTTCCTTCCTTCTTTCCTTACTTCCATCAATGGGGGTGCTGAAGATTGAACCCAGGGCCTCACACCTACGAGGCAAGTGCTTTACCACTGAGCTACAGCCCCAGCCGGAGTTTAACTATTTTAGATACCTCATAAGTGGATGTATTGTCCTGTGTTTGGTTCATTTCCCTTAGTCAAATGTTCTCGAAGTTTGTCCATGTTGCATATTGCACAATTTCCTTCCTTTTAAAGGCTCAGTAATATTTCATTGTAGTATATACCATATTAATGCTACTTCTGATCAGTTCATGCCTGTTTTATTCTTTTTGATGCTATTGTTAATGGCATTATCTTTTTAAAAATTTGTGTCAGATTTTTGTTGGTAGTATAATAGAAACAGTTGATTTTTGCAGATGGATCTTGTATCCTTAAATGTCACTGAAATAATTTATTAGTTTTTTTTTTTTTTTGTGTGTGTGTGTTTGTGAATTCCTTAGTATTTTCTGCATACAGTTTCATGTCATCCCTGCATTCTTTTTCCCTTCTTTTTCTCCCTCCCTCAGCCATTTCCTTTCCTTTCTCCCTTCTTTCCTTTCATGACTAAAGCCACCAATACAAGGTTGATTAAAAGTGGGGAGAGTAGGCATCTGTATACTTTTATGAGGAAAGAATTAAGTCTTTTATTATTAAGATTATAATGCTGCCATCATAATTGGTAGAGGAAGTTTCTTTTTATTTTTAATTTTTTCATTGTGTTTGTCATGAAATAGGTATTGAATTTTGTCAATGCTTTTTATATTATCATTACCAGCTGTAAATTTTCCCAGGACTTTCCTGAATTTAGCTCTGAAAGTCTTGAATCTTGGAAAACCCCTCAGTCCTAGACAAACCAGTAAGGTTGGTCACCCTAGTTTTTAAAATGATCATTGGTTTTGTCCTTTATTCCATTAATATTGTATTATGTTATTTGATTTTCAGGTATAAATTAGCCTTATATTCCTCAGACAAATGGAACTTGGTCATTGTATATAATTATACTTTGCTGAAATTGATTTGTTGATTTTAGTTGGACATTATTGCATCTGTATTTGTAAGGAATATTGGTTGGTATATTTCTTTTAAAAAGAGAAAAGATTATTTTTTGTAGTGCTGGAATGGAACCCAGGGCTCAGTGCCCAGTGCATGCTGAGCAAACCTCTGCCGCTGAGTTACCAGCCTTGTGTATTTCTTTTCTTGTGAAAATCTTTGGATTTGGCATTAGAGCAATACTGGTTCGTGGAATGAATTGAGCATTCCTGCTTCTTATTTTCTGTAAGAGTTTGTGAAGTATTGGTGTTACTACCTTGTTGAATATATTTGATAGAACTTAACAGCTTACCAGTGAAAGCATCTGTGCCTGGGTTTTTCTAGTTAGGAAATTAAAAATTGCTGATTGAATTTCTTTAGTTGTAGATCTATTCAGATTCTGTGCTAATTTTTGAGTTAGTTTTACTAATTGTCTTTCTAAGGATTTGTCCATTCATGTAAGCTATTTAATTTTTTGACATATAGTTCATGATATTCCTGTATGTTTTTAAATTTCTTGTAGATATTGATGGATCTTTATTTTATTCATTTATTGATATGCAGTGCTGAGAATCGAATGCAGTGCTGAGAATCGAATCCAGTGCCTCACACATGCTAGGCAAGTGCTCTACCACTGAGCCCCAGCCCCAGCCTCCTGTATGTACTTGTAGTGATGTCTCTTTTTGACTCCTTACGTTCTAGCATGTATCCTTTTTCACTTGATCTTTCTAGCTTTGTCAATTTTATTGCTCTTCTTAAAGAAACAAGTTTAGTTAAAGTCTTGTTTTTTTTTAAATATGGTTTTTCTGTTTTCAGTTTCATCAATTTCCATTTTAGTCTTTCTTCCTTCGGCTTACTTTGCATTTACTTTGCCTTTCTTTTTTTAGTTTCTTAAAATAGAAGTTTAGTTATTGATTTGAGATCTTTCATCCTTCCAATTTAGGAATTTAAAGCTATAAATTTTCCTCCAGACACTGGGTTGGTTTTATAACAAATTCTGATATGCTTTTTAACAGTTTCTTCCAGTTCAAAATACTTTCTAGTTCCTTTGTGATTTCATCTTTGACTGTGAATTATTTAAAAATGTGAGTTATTTAAAAATTTCCAAACATTTGGGGATTCCCCATATTTTATTCTGTTGTTGATTTCTAGCTTAATTTTCTTATTTTATAGCAAACTATGGAACCAGCATAGGTGTCCATCAACAGATGAATGAATAAAGAAAAATGTATATATATACACAATGGAGTTTTACTCAGCCATAAAGAAAAATGAAATTATGGCATTTGCAGGACCATTATGATAAGCAAAATAAGTCAAACTCAGAAGGCCAAGGATCCTGTATTTTCTCTCATGTGTAGAAGCTAGAGAGGAAAAAGGAAAAAAGTGAGGGCAGATCTCAAGGTAATCAAAAGGAGATCTGTAGAGCAATAGGAGGTGGGGAGGGAGGTGTGAAGTGCTGGCCAAATCAAATTGTTATGTCGTGTCCGTCTATGAATATGAAATAACAAATCCCATCATTATATACAACAATAATGCACCAATAAAAATTTTAAGCTGAGTGTGGTGGCACATGCCTGTGATCACAGCTTGGGAATGAGGATGAGAGTTCAAAGCCAGCCTCAGCAGAAGTGAAGCACTAAGCAACTCAGTGAGACCCTGTCTCTAAATAAAATACAAAATAGGGCTGGGGATGTGGCACAGTGGTTGAGTACCCCTGAGTTCAATCCCTGGCACCCCTTTCCCCCCAAAAATCAGGGAAAACCACTTTCTTCTTTGAAATTTAACTCTCTAAAAATAAAATGTCAATATCTATGGAACTTTAAATTTGTAATACACTTGTAGCAATGTCAAGGATTCTTATAACAACTTTAACTAAAACAGATTCTTCTAAAATCAAGGGTAGCTTCCTCATACTGAGAATTAAAACTCCAAATTGTTTTAACTTCTAAACTTCCTGATAACTTCTTTTTCTGCACTCCTCATACTGATTGTAAAGGCTGCCTATGGACACATTCCTGATTAACAGAGCCTAGCTAAAATCTACATATGTATATTTCCTGCCTTTTGTCCCATTTGGCCTCCTCCTGTAAAACCTTTCCTGGCCCTTCAGTTTTTCTGAAGATGGAAATTTGAAACAAAAATTTCTTCTCTCTTCCTTCAAAGCTACCTTTGAGTAAAACCTATTTTGCTGCCAGTTTGACTCTGAATCTTTGTGGAAGCAGGATGGGTGGTAGAACATAGTCTATTCCCCACTTGATGTAGTAGTTTCACATAGTAACATAACCAGTTTATGTGAGTATTATAAAATTATATTTCCATCTGTTTATGATTATGGGTCAAAATGAACAGATAATATCATGTGGTTGTATGATGACTGATTTTCCAAATATGTTGGTAATAAATACTGTTTTCCTTTTACACTATTAAAAACAGTGACATCACCAGTCGTGGTGGTACACACCTGTAATCCCAGTAACTAGAGACTAAGGCAGGAGGATCACAGTTGGAGGCCAGCCTCAGTTTAGCAAGATCTTGTTTCAAAATGAAAAAGGGCTGAGGATGTAGAGTGCTTGTGTTTCAAAATGAAAAAGGGTTTGGGGATGTAGAGTGCTTGTCTGTTATGTGTGGGACCCTGGGTTAGATCCCCAGCACTGCAGACAAACAAATAACAACAACAATAAAAAATCCCAAACACCCCCAAACAAAAAATCCAGTGAAGTTATTTTTTGTGTGATATAACTAATAGTAATATAAAATACCTTCACATTTGACTGTGGAATACAGTCTTTCAGAGCTTTATGTGAGGATTAGGATGTAGCTTATCGATAAAATGCTTGCCTTATGGGCTCAGAGCCCTGGGTTTGAGCCCCAACAGCAAAAAAGAAAAGTAAAAAACAAAGTACAAAAAAGCTTTAATGTAAATGAATTTTTTGAAGACAAATACAAATTACGTTTCCAGAGTATCACTATTGGTTATTTTTAAAAATATATTTTTTAGTTGTAGTTGGACATAATATCTTTATTTTATTTATTTATATTTATATGGTACTGAGTATTGAACCCAGTACCTTGCATGCGCCAGGCATGTACTCCACTGCCGAGCCCCAGCCCCAGCCCCACTATTGGTTATTTTTAAAAACGTTTTTTTAAAGAATTTTCAATGTATCTTTATCTAATTATTTTTATATGGTGCTGAAAATCAAGCCCAGTACCTCACCCATGTTAGGGAAGTACTCTATTACTGAGCCACTACCCCAGCCTCCAATTTTTTATTGATGAACAGTAACCTCCAGTGTTTCTCATTATGTCATATATTATGTATCATGTTCAGTTTGCCCTAGTATGTAGAAGCCAGATATTTTTGAAATAAGCTATATATGTCAAATCAACCGAGATATACCATAATTTGAAGGCCATTTAAAAATTACTCCAATTCTGTGTTAATATCTTACCATGGCTGTAACTTTCTTCAGTCTTCCTTATCACTGTCATCAACTAATCTTTAGGTCTTGAAGTCTTTATCATCCTGAATAGTAATACTGTGGGGACTCTATACTATAATAGTTATGGTAGCTATGAAGTGGTTTCTATTATTTTCCTCTTTCTTCAAGTGAGTCTGACATCTAGAGAAGTTTAATAACTTGCTGTTCCGAGGAGTTAACATCGTAGGCTGAGGTGGCCATCCTTAGAAAAACGTTGGCTCTTGGCCGGCCTATGGGAACTTGCTCTCACAGTGCTCCCCAAGCCTGTATAAACAATATGTTATGATGGACACCAGCTTTCCTTCTGGGGGTCTGGAATTTTGGTATGTGCTAGGCAGAGGGTACCTGTGTGACCAGTCCACCACAAAACCTTAGATGCTGAGTCCCCAGTGGATTTCCCTGGACATAAACATGGCAAACATGTTGCTGCATTTTTGTTGCTAAGGGAGTAAGCTCTGTGTGACCTCTTATGGTAAGGAGAGATTCCTCCAGATTTCACTTGTTCTTTTCTGCTTATGACCTGCTAATTATTTTCCTTATAGCTGTCAGTACAACTATATGCTGAATTCTTTTAGTTCTAGAAAATCTCCACATATAGAGGAGACCCTGACATACCTAGATGAAGGGAGATTCTGCCCTACTGAAGCTGAAGATTGGAGTGTCAGCATCTGTGGAAGAAGAGTCCCAGGTGCATTTCTTCACTCATTCATTCACTCATACATTTTACATACATCATCCATTCTATATATGTAAGTGGCTGTGTTCTGGGCTGTTTGGAGGAAGCCTGAGCCTCAGCTTAATTAGGTAAAGGGAGATACTGGTGTAAGTAGTTGAGGCTTCAAACTGGGAAACTATGTGCAGGTTTCCCCCTAGTTTCTACTGCTGGTATCCTTTTTACTTAGCATTACATTGGTTTGGTTTCTGGTAGTTCTTTTATTTGAAAGGTGGATGAATTTGAATTAGGATACCAGGCTTGTTTGAGAATCTTTGTTTCTTGTTAGTAGAGGATTTCAGGCCAACATTCTTTCTAAAAACCATACAAACTCTTTAAGAGGACAACAAGAAAGACAATTGCTAATGATACTAATCCCCCCACCCCAGGCCTATACAATTTGTGGAACAGAATTTGTGAGCTAGGTAATTCACTAATAAGCAGGATACCGTTTTATTTTTTGGACAGGGAAGAAGAATTCATATACCTACATAGATAAGATATATATAAATTTCCACTTAACATATCTCAAGACTTCCAATCTGTTTCTGTTATAAGTTAGGAGAGATCTCCCAGGGTGGGCGGGAAGAAGTTTGGTATGATTCTTTTACAGTTATAATCAAAAACCAAAACAACCCCTCCCTCACAGTTGTTAGCACTCACCTAACATTCATGAGGCCTAGTGTTCAAGCCTAAGTACTGGAAAAGGAAAAAAACACCAAAACCAAAAAAAAAGCAACATCTTGCATAATCATGAGGCAGAAAAAGCAGTGTGGGTTGGAATTTTCTCACTTGCCTGCTGGTTGACCTTGAGCAAGTTACTTAAACCTCCTGTGTCTCAGTTTCTCTACATGTAAATAGGAATATCCTTTTTTTGTAGGATTATGTAGATTAAATGGAGTATTACATATGAGTTTAGAATAATGCTTAGCACAGAGTAGGTGCTCTGTGAATTTTAGCTATACATTGTTTGGATGAAGAAATAACACTTTTTTTAAAAAATATTTTTTAATATTTAGTTTTCAGTTTTTGGTGGACACAACATCTTTATTTTATTTTATGTGGTGCTGAGGATGGAACCCAGCACCCCACGCATGCCAGGCAAGCGCGTTACCGCTTGAGCCACATCTCCAGCCCAGAAATAACACTCTTACTTAAACTATTTATTCACTTTCCTCTAGGATCAATTCACCCTAATGGATTCATATCCTGTCAAACCAGAATATTAACAGGATTTGTATAAAGGACAGTTCTTTGTACTGCTTTTTAAAATCATCAAAGTGAAGAAGTTGGCAAATGTTAAAATTGCCTGCACTGGGGGTTTCAGAATGATGGTTGCTGAACTTCAGTTTATCCCTCTGTAAAAAAGAAAGTTTCTCTAAGTTTGCTTTGTTAGACAAAACCTAACTAGATTTAGATTTTCTTTCTTTATTTTTGGATACCAGGGATTGAACCCAAGGGCACTTAACCACTGAGCTACATCACCAGCACTTTTTATTTATTTTATTATTTTTTAAAATTTTGAAACAGCCTTGCTAAACTGCTGAAGTTGGCCTTGAACTTGTGATCCTCCTGCCTCAGCTTCCCAATCTGCCTAAATCATAGTATCCACCACCATGCTCTGCTAGGTCTTCTTATGACTGGGAATCTGCCATACTTCTGATCACTTCTAGTTCCACCCTTGGGTAGAGGAATTGCTTGACTACCTCAAGCTAGTTGAACTAGTTGAAAGCAAGTCTTCATAAAGTCTTGTGTGTCTTTTTTTTTTTGGATGAACAAGAGGCTATCGGTACCTGGCTTGAGACTTTTCAAACATATGAGCAATGTTCAGGGCATAAATTTTGACTCTGATTGTTACTTTTCCCCAAACCTAAACTTCTGCATCTGTGTCCTTATGTCTAGTTCTCACTTGATTTGAAAATTTGCTTATTCAGATAATTTAAATAGCTAAATACATCTGTTTCCACAACTTAATATTTCTTACAAAGAGTTCATAGAGTAAGATATTCATAAATTGAGGGCAATGAATTGGTATTAAGAACTGTGTGGCTTACCTTACCCCTCAAGATAGGTTGGATGTTAAGATGTGCTTAATGGGGTCCATTTGTCTATGTACTTGTTCTGACCCTTAGTGTTGCTGCCTTAGAATCTGAGCATATGTGAAATGGCAACAGAGCAATTAAGAGGATGAAAATATTCATTCAAAGGGTATAGCTAAGCAGCAATATCACTTTTAGCTCCCTGGTGACTGTGGGTAGCCAGGTCAGGTCGATTGGGTTTTCTTATCTCTGTGCTCATCAAGTCTTTAAATAGCTGACATCTGATTATTTGAAAAATGTTTACTCGTATATTTTTTGTGATACTGGGGGTGAAACCCAGGGGTGTTCTACCACTATGTCCTCAGGATACCCCCCTCCCCCCCCTTTTAAAATTTTGAGACAGGGTTGCTGAGACTGGCCTTGAACTTGTGATTTCTGCCTCAGCCTCCTGAATAACTAGGGATTTCAAATGTGTACCACTGCACATGGTTTAGAGTATTTTTAGGTGATACTTCCCTGTTAGAGTTTCATCATCGTAAAACAGGTTGAACAAGTCAGTATAGATTAGGTTGTATCTGGGAATGTGGCAAGTCAAGTTCTTAGGTTGAAGATTTCTAGAAAAGCCAAAACATGCCTGGTAAGGAAAACATCAAGATATCGTAAACAGAATTTAGATCACAAATGAGTATAACTTATCTTTCGTTGGTTGTACATGAAGTAAAGTTACACAAGTTATGTAATCATATATGCACGTAGGGTAATAATGTCCTACTCTTTCTATCATTCCTACCCCTATGCCCTTTCCTTCCCTTCACTCCCCTTTTCTAGTCCAAAATACCTCTATTCTCCCTGCCCCCTTATTGTGAGTTAGCCTCTGCCTATCAGAGAAAACATTTGGCCTTTGGTTCTTTGGGATTAGTTTATTTACTTAGCATAATATTCTCCAGTTCCATCCACTTACCGGCAAATGCCACAATTTCATGCTTCTTTAAGGCTAAGTAATATTCCATTGTGTGAATATGCCACAGTTTCTGTATCCACTCATCTGTTGAAGGGTATCTAGGTTGGTTCCATAATTTGGCTGTTGTGAATTGGGCTGCTGTAAACATTGATGTGGCTCCATCACTGTGGTATGCTGTCTTTAAGTCCTTTGGGTATAAATCGAAGAGTGATAGACTGGGTCAAGTGGTGATTCCATTCCAAGTTTTCTTAGGAATCTCCATACTGCTTTCTAATAGTGGTTGCACCAATTTGCAGTCCTACCAGCAATGTATAAGTAAGTATACCTTTTGCCTTGCATCCTCGCCAACATTTATTATTGTTTGTATTCTTGATGATTACATCAGAAATTATTTATATTTACTTCCTGGCTGTGGTGTGTGTGTGTTTGCTTGCATGTGTGTATGCCATGTACACATGGGTGTGTATACTATATTCATGAAAATTATGATTAAGAATACTTATCTTAATTGTATGGCCTAGTGTCAGGGCCACGAGTAAATGAAGATTTTAGGATATTGTTGGCCATGATATGGGACTCTCAAAATTTGTAAAAATGTTTATGATTGGCAGTTATATATATATCACTTAGTTTTCCACTTAGCCTCTCTAGTCTGTTTTTTTTTTCCTGCAAAATTAGCTCTAAGGTGTCTTCCAGATTAAAAGAGCTTTCCTGCAATTTTCCTTATCCTGTCCATGTATAGCATCCAATTTTAAATGTCTTAATTAATCACTAATCTCTGAAATATGTCCCAGGAGATGATATCTTACTGGCAAAATTGTTTATCTCAATTCTGAAGTATGGGCCCCAACTTTTCTAAACTATGTAGTCCTTCAACTTTTCTCAAAATGATCACATTGACATTTGTGAAAGGAAATTCTTTTTCTTTAAAAGATTCATTAATACTTTCTGGCCTTTTCAAATGTGCTAATTTTCTCTTAAAATTGTTAGAATAAACATTTCAGTTTCACATGAGGAGCAATTAAGTTACATTGATATATCTGTATATCTATATTTATATATGTATGTATGTAAATATATTTGTGTGTTTGGCGGGGGGTTACTGGGAATTAATCCAGGGCTTCCTGTGTGCTAGGCAAATGTTCTCCCACTAGTCACATACCTAGCCCTATGTCACTGTGTGTGTGTGTGTGTGTGTGTGTGTATTAAAAAAATGTATACACACATATACTCTTTACTGCTGAGCTATATCCCCAGCACCACCCCCCCTTTAAAAAAAAAATTGAGACAGTGTCTTACTAAGTTGCCCAGGCTGGCCTTGCTTAGCTTCCCGAGTAGCTAGGATTATAGGCTGTATCCCAGCTATATTGTTATATGCTTATCTGAAGCTTTATCATTATCATATATCTCTATGTTGTCCCTATGCCAGTGTCTTATTCTGTATTATGAAAAAATTAATAAATTTCATTCATTCATGCTCATAATGTCATACCTGGCACTTTAAAGAATGAAAAGAGCTAAATACATCTACTTCTTAAAGAGTTATTTTATAGTCTTATAATGGATAAGGAAATTGAAGTTTAAAGAGTTTTAAGTTTTTGTCCAAGATCACACAGAGGTAAAGCTCAAATATTTATTGAACTCCTGTTGTGTTCTGGGAATACAGTGGCCAACAGATTTTTAACTCTTATATTATACTAGCTCTTTATAAGTACAGTAAAAATAGTCTATGTAATAAGGAGATAATTATATCAATTTAAAAGGGCCATTGTAAGGATGGAATGATAATGTATAAAAATGCTTGAGTGATCTGGGTGCGGTGGTGCACATCTGTAATCCCAGCAACTTGAGTGGCTGAGACAGGAGGATCCCAAGTTGAAGGCCTGACTTAACAATTGAAACCCTAAGTAGTTTAGCTATTTCAGAAACACAAAAAGAGTTGGGAATGTGGCTCAGTGGTGGGGTTCAATCTCCAGTACTCAAAAAAAAAAAAAAAAAAGTTTATTGAAGTTTAATTCAGATGTAGTAAAATTCACCTTTACATTTCTGAGTTTGACAAATTTCTATCATTGTGCATAACTGCCACCATCAACATAAGAACATTTCCTTTATTCCAGAAAGTTTGCTTATGTCCTTTTGAGATTAGAGTCTTCCCACTGATCTTGTTTTCATAGTTTTAGCTTTTCTTGAATGTCATATAAATGGAGTTAGACTACTTTCTGATCTATTAGGTTGTGAAAATATATTTGCTGCCCAGGTAAGAGAACTTACTCACTTGCTGATACAGCTTTCTCACAAATTAGGAATTGTATTAAGAAGTAATTAAAAAAATATTATCACAACTTGTTGGAAAATTGTAAAAAAAGAGTTTGTCAAATGATTAGTAAAGAGTACTCAACTTTCACAGTTAAAAAGAACCAATTCAAGTAAGCATCTTTCACACTTTGGATTGGAAATTAATAAATCAATACAGATTTTTAACCTTTTGGACCCCAGAAGTACAAAATTGGATGAATCATAATCCTTGACTATGATACACTTGAAAAATTAGTCTTTTTTTGATGATATAATTTACCATGAAAAATGGAACCTTGACAAAAACTCACATGTTTACTCATATGAGTCTTAATAGAATTTATTTAAAAATCCTTAATAGAATTTTAGTTATGTATATTTATTTTAGGAGTTCCTTTGCCTTCCTCTGTTATTTTTTTGGAAGAGGCATACAGATAACTTCCCCCATTCTCTTTCAGTTTGTTTTGATTTCTGTTACTGTAAATTAAAAAAACAAGTTGGTGCAGTCAGACTCATTAATCTTTTTTTTGGTGTGTGTTTTTAATATTTGTTTTAGTTGTTGATGGACCTTTATTTTATTAATTTTTATATGGTGCTGAGGATCAAACCCAGTGCCTCACACATGCTCCGCAAGTGCTCTACCACTGAGCTACAGCCCCAGGCCAGACTTAGTAATCTTTTGCTTTTTGCTTTCCCTAGCTGTGAGTTCATTTTTTCTATCCATTCATCTATTGAAGGGCACCTAGGTTGGTTCCACAATTTAGCTATTGTGAATTGTGCTGCTATAAACATTGATGTGGCTGTGTCCCTGTAGTATGCTGTTTTTAAGTCCTTTGGGGATAGACCAAGGAGAGGGTTAGCTGGGTCAAATGGTGGTTCCATTCCCAATTTTCCAAGAAATCTCCATACTGCTTTCCATATTGGCTGCATCAATTTGCAGTCCCACCAGTAGTGTATGAGTGTACCTTTTCCCCCACATCCTCGCCAACACTTACTGTTGTTTGTATGCATAATAGCTGCCATTCTGACTAAAGCGAGATGAAATCTTCGAGTGATTTTGATTTGCATTTCTCTAATTGCTGGTGATGCCGAACATTTTTTCATGTACTTGTTGATTGATTGTGCATCATCTTTTGAGAAGTGTTTCTTCAGGTCCTTGGCCCATTTATTGATTGAGTTATTTGTTTTTTATTATTTGTATTCTTGATTACTGCCATTCTCAGTGGTGTGAGATGAAATCTGTGTAGTTTTGATTTGCATTTCCTTTATTGCTAATGATGTGAATATTTTTTCATGTATTTATTGGCCATTTGTATTTCTTCTTTTGAGAAGCATCTGTTTAATTCATTTGCCCACTTGTTAATTTATTTTATTTTTTTTATTTGTTTTTTTGGTGTAATTTTTTTTAGTTCTTTATATATTCTAGCTATTAATCCTCTGTCAGAAGAGTAACTAGCAAAAATTTTCTTCCTTCTGTGGGCTCTCTCTTCATATTCCTAATTATTTCCTTCCTTGAATATACTTTATTTATTGAAGGGTATGATAGTTCATTTATTTATTTATTTAAATCTTCTTAGTTGAGGATGGACACAATACCTTTAATTAGTTTATTTTTTTATGTGGTGCTGAGGCTCAAACCTAATGCCTCATGCATGCCAGGCAAGTGCTCTACTACTGAGCCACAACCCTAGCCCCAGTTTATTTGTAAAAACTGTACCACACTGATCATGATGACCATCATACACGTGATAAATGCTTTTATTTATTAACATTGCTGTATTTTTGTATACTGAAATGTTTTAATAGGACCAAGAATGTTAAGAAAATAAAGATCTTAGATGAAAATGGACAGTAATGATTCTGGTGTTCTAAGCCACAGAATTAACTTAAACCTCCTATGAATCAGAGGCATTATGTTATTTAGTTATGAAGAACAAAAGTTCTCTTAGAAGTAGGAAGCATGAGCTGGAGTTGTAGTTCAATGGTAGAACACTACCACGTATGAGACACTGAATTAGATCCTCAGCATCAAATAAAAACATTTATTTTTATCTACAACTAAAAAAAATTAAAAGAAGTAGGCAGTATGGATTTATACTTTTATACTTTAAGCTTTATTTTTTTGTTTTAATAATTTAAGCTATGTCCTTGGCTAAGCATAATCATACAAAGATACCCTAGAAAATTTCCATACTACCATTGTACAAGTTTAGTTGCATAAACTGTAATTCATGTCTAGATTACTTATAAAACGTAATATCATGTACATGCTGTGTAAATAGTTGTAATACTATATTGTTTAGAGATTTTCAATCTGGAGTTGAATCCAAGTAGGTGGAACTTGTGGATATGGAGGGCTGACTGTGATTCTGTTTATAGGAAATGGCCAGAACAGGCAAATATCTAGAAATTGAAAGTAGACATAGTCAGGAACTCAGGGTTGGGCCAGGATAGGGAGTAACTGTTAATGGACATGGGATAATTTAGGGGTGGGGGAGTGCTGAAAATGTTCTAAAATTATTATGTGGTAATGATAGTACAACTTTGTGAATAAACTAAAAACCACTGAATTTTACACTCTCCATGGGTGAACTTTGTGGTATTTGAATTATATATCAATAAAACTGTTAAGAGGAAAAAATGCATATATAGTGGTGTTTGATATTGCCAAATTCTCATCTAGGAATGTTACATTAATTTTCATTCCCACCAGCAATGTACAAGTGTGTCTTATTTCCCACAGTTTTGCGATAGAATGTTATTTTAATTTTCACATTCTTATTTTAATTTTCATTTCAGTGTGAATTTGAACATCTTTTTGTATTTTTTTGGGGGGCGGTGTCCACAGGGGATGGAACCCAAGGCCTCACATATGCAAGACAAGTACTTTATATTGAGATATCCTGGACCTTTAATTTTTTAAAAAAAATTAATTTGAAGACAGGGTCTCACTGCAACCAGGCTGGTTTTCAAAATCCTTCTCTGCCTGAGCCTCTGCCCATTAAACAACAGCTTCTCATTCCTTCCTCCCCTGAGCTTTGGCAACCACCATTATACATGGGTGTGTCTGATTTTTACTACTCCAAGTACCTCATATAAGTGGAACCATAAAGCATTTGTCCTTTTGGCAACTGGCTTATTTCATTTAACATAAATGTCCTCAAGTTTTAAGCCTGTTGTAGGATATTGCAGGATTTCCTTTCTTTTCAAGGCTGAATCATATGCCCATGTATGGATATATACTATACCATGTGCTGCTTATCCATTCACCTGTTGATGGACATTTGAGTTGTTTCAGGTTTTAGATACTATGAATAATGTTGCTGTGAACATGGATGTATAGGTATCTCTTTGAGACCCTGCTTTCTGTTCTTTTGGTTGTACATTCAGCAGTGGAATTGATGGATCATATGACAATTCTGTTTTAAAAATTTTTTTTTTGTAGTTGTAGATGGATGCCTTTATTTTATTTTTATGTGGTGCTAAGTATCGAACCCAGTGCCTCACACATGCTAGGCAAGTCCTCTAATACTGAGCCCCAGCCCCAGCCCGACAATTCTATTTTTAACTTTTTGAAGAACCACCATACTGTTTTCCTCCACAGATATACCATTTTATATTACTACTGATAGTACCTAAGGTATCCAGTTTCTCCACATCCTTTCCAACCTGTGTTATTTTCTGTATTTTTGATGCTGTGTGGATGGTATCTCATTGTAGTTTGACTCCCATTTTCCTAAAGATTAGTGATGCTTGTAGGCTGTTTGGTTATCTTCTTTGGAAAGATGTGTTCAAGTTATTTGATCTTTTTTTTTGGTACCAGGAATTGAGGGACACTCAACCACTGAGCCACATCCCCAGGACCTTTTTATACTTTTTTTAGAGACAAGAGTTTCCCCAAGTTGCTTAGGGCCTAAGTTGCTGAGGCTGGCTTTGAACTTGGGATCCTCCTGCCTCATCCTCCCAGGATGCTGCGATTACAGGCATGCAGCCACCACACCTGGCTTCTTTGTCTGTTTTTGAATTGGGTTTTGTTGTTGGTGGTTGTTGAGTTTTAGTTCTCTATTTTGGATATAAATTGCTTATCAGATATATGATTTGCAAACATTTCTCCCATTGTGTGTGTTTCCTTTTTAATCTGTGGATAGTGTTTCCCCTCTCTCTCTCTCTTTTTTTTTGATACTGGGGATTGACCCCAGCCGTATTTTACCACTGAGCCTCATCCTCAGCCCTTTTTATTTTTATTATTTATTTATTTGTGGTGCGGAGGTTTGAAACCAGGGCATTAAGCATGCAAGGCAAGCACTTTACCAACTTAGTTTTATGTCCAGTCCCTTTATATTTTTTTGAGACAGGATCTTACTAAGGTGCCTAGAGCCTCACTGAATTGCTGAGGATGTTCTCAACTTGGGATACTCTGGTCTCAGCCTCCTGAGTTGCTGGGATTACAGGCATGTGCCACAGTGCCTGGCTGACTGTGGATAGTGTCTATTGATATTCAAAATTTAAAATTTTTATGAAATTTAATTTTTTAAAAAAGTGTTAATTGTAGATGGACACAATATACCTTTATTTTATTTATTTTTATATGATGCTGAGGATCAAACCCAGTGCCTCACACATGCTAGGCAAGCGTTCTGCTACTGAGCTACAGCCCCAAAATTTAATTTGTCTATTTTTTCTTTTGTTGCCTGTGCTTTTAGGGTCATATCTAAGAAATTATTTTCAAATTCAGAATTGTGAAGTTTTGCCCTTTAAATGTTTTACTGTTTTAAATTTTACACTTAGATCCTTGATATATTTTTGCTTTAGTTTTTGCATATGCTATTAGGGAAGGATCCGTCTTTGGTTTTTTGCACATGGATGTCTAGTTTTCTGAGTACCATTGTTAAAAAAGAAAAGATGGTACTTTTCTTATTGGGTGGTCTTGGCATACTTGTCAGCCATTTTTTAACTTTTTGAGGCATTATCTCTGGGCACTGTGATCTTTGTCATTGGTCTATATGTCTGTCCTTATGTCCAAACCATTCTATTTTGATGACTACAGCTGTGTAGTAAGGAAGTGTGAACCCTTTGGCTTTGTTCTTTTTCAAGATTGTTTTGGCTCTGTGGTGTTTCTTGAGATTTCCTTTGAATGGTAGGATGGGTTTTACGTTTCTTTTTTCATTTTTAATAATGCATTATAATTATACATATAGTGGGATTCATCATGTCATAGTCATATATACACTTAACATAAATGATCAGTCACATTCCTCTTTACTTTCCCTTTCCTTTTCTTCCCTCCCCCAGTCTGCTTGCTGTACCCTATTGATCCCCCTTCTATTTCTGCAAAAAAGATTACTGTAATTTTGATAGGGATTGTATTGAATTCATGGATCACTTTGTGTAATATTGATATCTTTGCAATATTTTCTTTTAGTCCATAAAAGACTAAATTTTATGGATTGTATTTCTATTTATTTATGTCTTTAATTTCTTTCAGCAATGTTTACTGTTTGCATCGCATAAATATTTCACTTCTTTACCTCATAGTATATTCTTTTTTGTTCGTCTTATAAATAGATGTTTCTTGTAATTTTCTTTCAGATTCTTTGTTGTTATTATATAGAAATACAATTGATAACGTTTTAAAAAAAATTCTGCTTGTTTTATTTTACTTCTTTTTTTTTTTTTTTCTTGGTACAAGGATTGAACCCAGGGGCACTGAGCCACTGATCCACATTCCCAGCCTTTAAAAAAAAAAAAATATACATATACATATATATATATATATATATATATATATATATATATATATATATATTTGTATTTTGAGACAGGGTATCTCTAAGTTACTTAGAGCCTTGCTAAGCTGCTAAGGCTGGGTTTGAATTTGTAGCCCTCCGGCCTCAGCTTCCTGAGCTGATGGGATTACAGGTGTACATATGATGCCGGGTAATCCTGCTACTTTACTGAATTAATTTCTTAGTTCTAATATTTTTTTATTACTTGTTCTAGTTGTTTTGCATAATCTTTATGCTTTTGTATCTATGAAATCATATTTTCAAACGGATAATTTTACTTTCTCCTTTCCAATTTAGATGCCTTTCATTCTTTTTCTTGCTTAATTGCTTTGACAAATACATCTAGTACTTTGTTGACCACAGGTGGCAAAAGTGGGTATCCTTGCTTGTTCCTGATCTTAGAGCAAAAGCTTTCTGTCTTTTAAGACTAAGAATGATGTTCTTAGAGCAAAAGCTTTCTGTCTTTTAAGACTAAGAATGATGTTCACTATGGATTTTTCATGTGTAGATTTTATTATGTTTAGGTAAACTATTCTTAGTTTGTTGAGTATTTTTATCTTGAGAAAATATTGAGTTTGTCATCTGCTTCCTCTTTGTTCTGTTAATGTGGTGAATCACATTAATTGATGAAAAAAATTTATTTTAGTTGTAGATGGACCTGTATTTTTTATTTGTTTATTTTTATGTGGTGCCAGGGATTGAACCCAGTGCCTCACACATGCTAGGTAAGTGCTTTACCACTGAACCACAACCCTGGCCCCACATTAATTGATTTTTGTGTGTTGAATAATCCTTGCCTTCTAGGAATAAATCTCACTTGGTTATGGTGTATAAACCTTTGGTTGTTTAAGGGTGTGTTGTTTAATTTCCACAGTTTACTGAATTTTCCACTTTCACTTCTGTCAGATTCATTTCTAATTTCATCCTGTTGTTATCAGAGAAACTTCATATGGTACCTGTTCTTTTAAAAATATGTTGAGACTTAATATGTGGTCTAACATGTGGCCTGTACTTAAGAATTTCCCATGTGCACTTGAGAACAATGTGTATTCTGTTATTGGAAGGAGTGTTTTATATGTGATTTTCAAGTCTTGTTGTTTTAATGTATTATTTAGGTCATTTCTTATTTTGTCTTATTGTTTTATCCATTTGAGAGGGGGCTATTTGAAATTTCCAACTATTATTGTAGAATTCTCTGTATCTCCCCTTCAGTTCTGTGTTTTGTTTTGTTTTGTTTTTTTGTACTAGGAATTTAATCCAGGAAATTTTTTGTACTAGGAATTTAATCTTCACCACTGAGCCACTCCCCAGACCTTTTTAATATTTTGAGACAGGATCTTACTAAGTTGCTTAGGGCCTTGGTAGGTTGCTGAGGCTATTCTCTTGCTGAGATTACAGGCATGTGACACCTTACCTGGCCACTTCTATTTTTGTTTCATATATTTTTGGTGGTCTGTCATCCTGTCTAAATATTTATAATTGTTATGTTTTCTTGTAATATAGAACCTTTAATTAATGTTTAATGTCCTTTTCTTCTTTTTTTGAGGGGAGGGGATGACCAGGAATTGAACTCGGGCACTTCCCTAGAGACAGGGTCTCACTGAGTTGCTTAGGGCCTCACCCTTTCTGAAGCTAGCTTTTTTTTTTTTTTTTTTAATTTTTATTGTTGGTTGTTCAAAACATTACAAATTTCTTGATATATCATATTTCACCCTTTGATTCAAGTGGGTTATGAACTCCCATTTTTACTCCATATACAGATTGCAGAATTACATCAGTTACACATCCATTGATTTACATATTGCCATACTAGTGTCTGTTGTGTTCTGCTGCCTTTCCTATCCTCTACTATCCCCCCTCCCCTCCCCTCCCCTCTTCTCTCTCTACCCCCTCTACTGTCATTCATTTCTCCCCCTTGTATTATTTTTCCCTTTCCCCTCACTTCCTCTTGTATGTACTTTTGTATAACCCTGAGGGTCTCTGAAGCTAGCTTTGAACTTGCATTCCTCCTGTCTCAGCCTCCTGAGCCGCTGGGATTACAGGTGTGCACCACTGCTCCTGACTCTTGTTACATGTATTCTATAATGATTTTCTTTGAAGTTGCTATGGGAATTACATTGAGCACTAAATGCACTTGATTTGAATTTGTACACATTAAGTTCAATAACATAAAAATGATATACAGTTCTCGCCTCAGTTGTTAGTGTCACATGATTTCATCTTCATACATTGTGTGTCCAACATAAGCTAATAATTTATGTAGAAAATAGCCAGGTGTGTTGTGTATGCCTGTAATCCCAGCAACTTGGGAGGCTGAGGCAGGAGGATTACAAGTTCAAAGTTAGCCTCAGCAATTTAACCAGGATGTAACTTAACAAGACCCTGTCTCAAAATAAAAAGGGCTGGGTATGTGGATCAGTCATAAAGTACCCCTGGGTTTAATCCCTAGTACATTAAAAAAAAAAGGTGGAAAATAAAGTGTGTAGTTTAAACCAAAGTTATAATAATGTTGGCTTTTAGACTAAATTTTTTTAAAGGTGTTAATATTTTAAATTATATAGGAAACAAAAAAGTAAATGCAAACCATCTTTACAGTAATACTTTTTATAATTGCCCATATATCTTTTTATTGAGATCCTTATTTCTTTTTGTAGTTCTGAGTTACTGTCTAGTGTCATCTCATTTCACCTTGTTGGACGTCGTTAGCATTTTCATGCAGTATAGGTCTGCTGGTAATTGACCCTTTGTTTCCCTGAGAATGTCTTAATTTCTTGTTCAGTGTGTGTGTGTGTGTGTGTGTGTGTGTGTGAGTGAGTGAGTGACACACGCAGATGGAAACCAGAGCCTTCTGCATGCTGGCAAGTCGTCCAGTAGGCTATGTCCCTGGCCCTTTTCATTTTTTTGAGACAGGGTTTCACTCAGTTGCCCAGGCTAGCCTAGAACTTGTGATCCTCTTGCCTTAGCCTCCCAAGTAGTTGAGTTTACAAGTGTGAGCCACCATGCCTAGCTCTTCCCCACTGTTGATGGCTTGTTTTGCTAAATATAGGATTTGTTGTTGGCTGTCCCCTACAACCTCCCCGCCACGTCCCCTCCTTTTAGCTCTTTGAATATATTGGCCCATGTCTCCTGACCTCCAGCGTTTCTGATGAGATGTTCTGCAGAGTATCCCCTGTATCTGACCAGTTGTTTCTCTCTTGCTGCCTTCAAAATTCTTTGGTTTCACTTACATCTTGATGTGGGTCTTCAGTTTGTTTTACTTGGAGTTTATAAGTTTCTTTATTTAAAATTTATTTTTATGTTGATGGACCTTTATTTTATTCATTTACTTATATGCAGTGCTGAGAATTGAACCCAGTGCCTCACACATGCTAGGCAAGTGCTGTACCACTAAGCCACAACCCCAGCCTAGAGTTCATGTTTCTTGTATGTTTGTCTTTCATCACATTTGGGAAACTAAGTTTTGGTTTTTTTTTTTTTGGGGGGGGGTACAGGGGATTAAGCTCAGGGACACTTGACTGCTGAACCACATCCCCAGCGTAATTTATATTTTATTTAGAGACAGTCTCACTGAGTTGCTTAGCATCTTGTTTTGTTTTTTTAACTATATCTTTATGTGGTGCTGAAGATTGAACCCAGTACCTCACATGTGCAAGGTAGGTGCTCTACCACTGAGCCCCAGCCATAGCACCTTGCTTTTGCTGAGGCTGGCTTTGAACTTGTGATCCTCCTGCCTCTGCCTCTTGAACCGCTGGGATAACAGGCATGTGCCTCCATGCCTGGTACATTTGGGACGTTTTCAGCATTATTTCATCAAATATTCTCTCTGACTCTTTCCCATTTCTCCTGCTGGGACTCACAGGACATATATATGTTGATCCACTTGATGGTATTCTGCAGGTCCCCTAAACTCTGGTCACTTTTCTTCTTCTTTGTTTCTATTCTTCAGACTCAATAACACCCAGTTTCTTGTCTTCAAATTCTGTGACTCTTCTGCCTGCTCAAATCTTTCTTTGGATTGCTCTAGTGAATTTCTCATTTCGGTTATGCATTTTAGCTCCAGAATTTACATTTGATTTCTGTTTAGTTTTGTTTTTCTCTACTCATATTTACCCCCTTTCATATATAATTTTCTTGACTTTCTCCACATCTTCTTTTTCAATTTAATTTAATTTTTTTTTTATATTGGGGATTTAACCCAAGGGTGCTTATCCAATGAACCACACCCCCAGCCCTTTTTCTTATTTATTTATTTATGGTACTAGAGATTGAACTTAGGGGTGCTTAATCATTGAGCTACATTCCCAGTCCTTTCTTATATTTTATTGGAGACAGGGTCTGGCTGAGTTCCTTAGAGCCTCACTAAATTGATGAGACTGGCTTTAAACTTGGGATACTCCTGCCTCAGCTTCTGAGCCACTGGGATTATAGGCTCCACATCCTCTTTTAGTTCTTTGAGAATTTTAAAGACAGTTGCTTTAAAGTCTTTGTCTAGTTGATCATTCATCAGGTGTTTTTTTCAGGGACAGTTTCTGCTGATTTTATGTTTGTCTCTTTGAATGGGCCAAGTTTTCCTGTTTCTTTTTGTGCCTTTTGAAAAACGGATAGTTGAATCTACTAATGTGATAACTCTGAACTCAGGTTTTACTTATGTGTTACATTTTTAGGAAGTCTTTCTCTGGCCACTGAATTTGAAATGGCAGACTTTCTCCCTGTTGAATGTTTCCTGTCCTTGTGGTTCATTTAGTTCCTTAACTTTTATCACCATCTATGAACTGTACATATTTTGCTTATTTTCTCTCCTCTAACTGAAATGTAAGATCCATAAGGAGAGGGTTTTTTTTCCTTTATTTGTTGCTGTACCCCTGGCAACTAAAATTGTCCTAGCTTCTGATATTGCTTAGTTATTATTTGTTAAAAAACTGAATTAATGAGTAGAGTGTTTGATTATCCTGGAATAGATGCTTAATATTTATTTATACTCAGTCTAATTTCACAAAGTAATAGAGATGAGAAATTTCCTAGTGGACAAATTAGAGCCCATGGGAATGGTTTAGACTGGAAGAGAGATTTGAGTGAAGTCATAGAAATATATGTTATATCTTAGGAGTGTAAGGAGTCACAGTCATAAAGAATGCCGTTATGGCATTTGCAAGTGAATGTATGGAACTGGAGGCTATCATGCCAAGTGAAATAAGGCAATCCCCAAAAGTCAAAGGTCCAATGTTTTCTCTGATATGCAGAAACTAATCCAAGATAAGGGGTGGGGTAGGAGAATTTAAAAAAAGAGAGAGGAAATAAAAAAGAGGGGAGAGGGAATTTCATTAAAATAGAGGAATGATCAGTAGAGTAGACAATGGAGATTGAGGAAGAAGAAGGGAAAGGAACGGAGAAGAACAGAGCTTTTTGTATGTGCATGCATGGTTGTGGCATAGTGGATCCTTGCATCAGGTATATCCATAGGACACTAATTAAAAATAAACTGTAAGTGGTTGAAGAGGGATCAGTGAAGTAGAAGGAGGGGAGCTGAGGTGGGGAAGTGTGGAACAGCACATTAAGTTCCAGGCTATCGTAATTATGTCAAGGTGTATCTGGTGTTGTGTCATAACTAAAAAGAATTAAAAAAAAAAAAGAAAAGAGCCAGGTGTGGTGGTGCAAGTCTTTACCTAGTAGCTCAGTATGCTGAGGCAGGAGGATTACAGGTTCAAAGCCAGCTTCAGCAACTTTATGAGGCCCTTAGCAACTTAGTTGTCTCAAAAAGAGGTGAGGTATGGCTGTTTTTAGCCCAAGGTAAAACATCCCTGGGTTCCTATCCCTGGTTACACCCACCCCTCCAAAAAGAAGGGGGGAAAAAAGGGTATAAGGAATCAGAAGATAAAAGAACAAGGGATGGGATTCTGGAAACACCTACATGTAACGGTTGACCAGGGAGCAGCACTGTCCTTAGACTTAGCATGTGGGAACTCTGTTGTTTAGAGATCCTTAGCAGGTCTTCCTCCAGTTACGTACCTCACCATAGTCTTAAGATGTTGAGGAGTCAAGGGACTAGTCTTATCTGGTCTCTTTCTTGGTCAAATTTTTAATTATTTGGATTCCAGAATTCTCTTCTTAGTATTCCTTCATAGGTACCTTCCCTAATTCTCTCCTCTGTCAACTGAACCACACAGTGTGTATGGTCTTCTCTAGGTCTAAGGGATGGCTAAGGAGCAGCTGTTTGCAGGCCTGTGACCGAAACCTTGGACATGTGGGGCTGGGATAACCACATGCTTGCATCTAAGGCCCCGGTATGGAGTAGAACTGAAGGTGGAAGTGAAAAGGGACAGGGAAGGCTGCAGGCCAGGGGAGTCATTATGACTTCCCAGGCCCCTACAGAACTTGAGGGAGTCTGAGAATTCAAAATCAGAACTTGGTCATTCACGTTGTTATAGAATATGTTTGTCAAGATAGAAGGAAAGAATAATAATTTAGTAGCTTTTTAACTTGACCTATAACTTTAAAATATTTAGACATGGAATATAGGATTCCATTTATACTTTTGCCCCAAGCCCTTAAAAAGCAGGATTGGGCCTACAAAAGAAAATGAAAAGGAGCAGAAAGGAAAAAGTAAGTTCAAGATAAAAGTTTTAAGGAGGGAAAGATAAACAGTGTCAAATGCTTCATAGGCATCAAGTCTTATGAAAAAATGTTTCCATTGGACTAGAAAAGCAGAATTGAGTAAAAAGTTCAGTTGACTGGGGTTAGAATGCAAAAAGCTGATTTCTTTCTAGGACTTTATCTGAGGATGGAAGAAACTAGAGCAGTAGTTGGAGCGGTAGGCAGGATATTCAAAGAGGACTTTTCTATTTTAAAAATGAGGGGGTCTTTTAAAATAAACATGTTGAACAAAAGGAGGCAGTGTTAAGTTAGAGGCTAAGGGAAAAGGGAATAATTGATGGGGCAAGGCTCAAGATTCACTGCATAGATTAATGGAAAGGAGGGGGTGTTTGAGGAGGTAGGTGTTTAGATGGTTATTGTTGCTAAGTCTGGGGAGTTAGGTTGCAGGAAGATGACTTAAGTGATGGTGGTATATCATTCATATTGGGTTTAGGAGCTTGTTTTCTTTATTTAAAGTTGGATTTCATGTTCCTAAGCAGCAGGAGTTATGCTTACAGCCATTATTGAAATCCTGCTGTTGATTGAAATGTAGCTCATAATATGGGGTGTGGGCTACATGTATGTTGGGTGTGTCCTTAATCACTTGCTACTTAGTGGTGACTTAAAATTTTAAATTTGATAAAAAATTTTGATTCTACTTAACCTAGAAATAATTTTTTTATCATGTTCAAATAAATGTCTGTCACCAAACTTTGGATATGATTTGTTTTAATAAATTTTTACTATCTAAATCATACTTATTTGGGCAAAATATTTTTTGGTAGGATTATATTAATACTCTCTTTTTTCCCCCTCCCACTAGTAGTTCAAAGAACTGCTGGTTCAGGTTTTAGCTCTTGCCAAGTTGTGAAAATAGTGAAGGATGCTTAGACTACTTAATATTCGAATTGTAAGTAATTTTATTTTTACTATTACTATGTATATATTTAAGAAAACAGATTTTGAAATAGTCATTACCTTATATAACAACAATAAATGTCAGTATGATGGGACTGGAATTTATTTAGATTTTCTTAAGATATAAGAAAACTTCCTGTTTCATTTTGTTTGTGAGATTAAAAAAGAAGTCTGATGGTATTGAATCATTCTGAGGTAGTGAGATGAAATTTCTTCTTTTTTTTCAGATATTTAATTTTATTGTAAAAGTTTATGGAAATTCTTTATCAGTTTATTTACATATATATGATGCAGTAGTCAAGTTTCATGTAAAGGCATAATATTTATTAGGAATATATATTCTTTTCCATCTTAATATGCTTGTTTTTTTCTACATTCTTTAATTTTGACATATTCTGTTTGGACTGTTTTTGCTGTATGAAAAGCTTAATATATACAAAATCAAATAAGAGTAACTTAGGAATAGTTTGTTGAATAATTGCAGATGATACACACGAACATTTATTTCTGCAAGAGGAAAAAAGCTTAAGAGGTTTGATAAAAGGTTGCTTGAAACAATTTGTTATGTTTTACTTTTAATGTTTAGCAAAACATTACCCCCCCAAAAAATAATAAAATAATAACAAAGGCATTCCAAATGTTTTCCCTTTTTTGGCGGGGGGTACCAGAGATTGAACCTGGAGGACTCCGACCACTGAGCCACATACCCAGCCCTATTTTTTATTTTATTTAAAGACAGGATCTCACTGAGTTGCTTAGCACCTCACTTTTGGTGAGGCTGGCTTTGAATTCTTGATCTCCTGCCTCAGCCTCTCAAGCCTCTGTGATTACTCTCGATCCTCCTGCCTCAGCCTCCCAAGCCTCTGTGATTACAGGCGTGTGCCACCATGCCCAGCTTGGTTTCACTATTTTATTTTTAAATTACTTTATTTGAAAGTATAAGAAACTCAAATTACTCTTAGAATTCTGTAGTGTATGCAGTGTGAATACTAAATGAGAGTGCTGCTATAAGCAAAAAACAGTTCTAATTATGTTATTCAAACAAACAAACCAAGTGAGCCAAAGGACAGAATGCATATTTTAAAACTAACATTTTAATTTGTTAAATAGGTAAAAAGTTTTAGAAATAGTCTCAGTCCAGCACATTTTATATATTCAATGCATAAAATATTTTTAAAAATTTAATTAAGATGTAATAAAATTACATCTTGTAAAGGGAGAAAGATGTAACATTTTATCTCCTGAAGTGTATAACCATATCATCTGTATACAATAGCTTCGTAAAAATTTATTCAGCGAGTTCATGAACTTGAATTTAAACTCTTAAGATGTAGAATGCTCATTAGTGCCCTCTATTGACAGAGATGTAGAAGCCTGTCCTCTTTTTCTTAGTTAAACCAGTGTTAGAAATTGAATTGCAAACTAAATTATACTTTATATCTTTCCTGTGTATTTTTTATAACTTTCAAATTCTTCCTTTTTTTAGGCTCTCTGGTTAATCATCTTTAGAAGACTGGATTTCTGGATAACTACTCTACTCCATCTCTATTGACTTTTAAAATATGATAATGCAAACTTGTAACATTGGCAATCATCTGTGAACCTATAATTGCATTGATTCATAGAAGTTGAAGCTTCCTCAGGGAGTAAACAATGACATCAGCAGTGGTTGACAATGGAGGTTCTGTTTTGGAGCTTTCCAGCAATGGAGTAGAGAATCAAGAGGTTAGGCATCGATGTTTTACATTTCTATTTTGTTCATAGAAATTATTGTATGAACTAATTTTGAAATTAATTGAAAACAGGTATTTGAGGGTAGTAATGTACAATGCATGAAATTGTATATGTGCATGTCATGTATCCTCATATAATTTAAGTAATAGAAGTTGAAGAAGGTGCTGCAAGGCTGACTTGAATATTTGGAACATGCATATGTTAAAATGAGCTTGAAGGAAGAAAAAAATAGAACATTATAGTATTCATTGAGAGATAAATTTAAATTCTAAATAAAATTGATTATTTTGGATTATAGAGCATATAGAAATATACTGTACCTAAATACCTAAATTAGGTTCATCTTTTTTTAAAATATTATTTTTAGTTGTTGATAGACCTTTATTTTTATTATTTATTTATATGTGGTGCTGAGAATTGAACCTAGTGCCTTACACATACCAGGCAAGCACTCTACCACTGAGTCACAGCCCCAATTAGATTCTTCTTAAGTTAGAATTTTATACCTGTTTTAAAAATTTACCATCTTTGTTTCTTGATTATTCTAAATCAATGTGGCGATCAATCATAGTTTAATCTAATATATGCATTTATGAATTTAGATAATTAAATCAAAAAATAAATTCAGGTTTTGAATCATTAGCACATTTGGTCATTTTCTTGTCATTGAGAATATTGAAGAATAAAAAGATATGAGTTATGGTCTGGGCATGTAGCTCAGTTGGTAGAGTGCTTGCCTATAGCATGCATGAGGCCTTGGGTTCAATCCCCAGCACCACCAAAAAAAAAAAAAAAAAAGATGTGAGTTAAAAATATAGACTTTTAGGTCTTGGCTTCTATTCTCACTGTTCGGTGAAAACTGAATATTGGAAGAGCACTAAGTCATAATAAAATAGCACTGTCATAATAATGGATCCGTATTTGGTTAGAGAGGAGGTAAGAAAATGAATAGTTTTCCTAAAAGTTTCTTTTCTCTATTTTTTGTGAAAGATGCTATTGTTAGTGTTTGGTACCAACTTAATGGTATAATGGCATGCTTGAGAAACAAGTTAGGATATTGGAGGTGTATATTTTGGACTCTGGATTCTTTTAGTTGCTTGCTTTGTGTTTGTTGGGTCTTCCAAGTTCCAGATCTGTGATGGACACATTCAGTGGGAAGGGGATAAAATGTTAGTGGACTTGCTGACTCCTAAATGTTCCCTTTGTTGTATTTGAATCTAAAACTGGTTCAAAGCCTATTAAGAGAAGCCACAGCTGTAGAACATACTTTATTCCCACAATGAATTTGTTTTTTCCTATCTATGTGCATATGTCCATAGATAGTATGTACACATAGACTATCTATGTGCATGCTTAATTCATTCATTTGTTCTTTGACAAGTATTAATTGATCATTTACTGTACATCAGAGAAACATATTAGGAGTTTTTACACTTTAGATTATGATGGAATAACGGAGGCCAACATAAACAACTAGCAGAATAGCATATGAAAGCATATGAAACCATAGTTTGGAAACAGCTGGCAGTATTGAACTGTGCTTCCTGAGAGAAGGGCGTCTCTGTGATTAAACTGGCTTACTGCCACTTTCCGGGCTACTGTGTCGGGAAAAGGGACCAAAGCAGATTGTAACTGTCTCACTCAAATAAGGAAACAAAAATGAAAATTTGGAGAGGCTAAAGTGACTCATTAGAGGAGTAGCGTATCCAAAAGGAAAAAAGTCCTCCCAGAGAAGCAACAGAACACTGCCTTGGGCTCCACTCATCCTTTGGCTTATTGCTCATTTGTTGAGATATAGGAAACACCATGAGGCCAGGTAAAGAATGACCAAAAAGGCATAATTCCAGTAATTTACTAAAAAATTTGAAATTCCTCAGGCCTGGGAGTCCTTGTTGAATGCCCCAGGGCATTTGTTAGAGATTCCAGAAGGGCTCTGTCGGACTAACCTAGCTCTAGAATTAAGGATAGTCCAAACTTGCCTTAAAGGTTTAAAAATAGGCCTCAAAAGTTGATGTAGGGGTTGGGGATGTAAATCAGTGGTAGAGCACTTGTCTAGTATGCATGAGGACTTGGATTTGATGCCCAGCTCCTCCTTCCCCTCAAAAAGTTGATCCATAAATATTTGTCATGACACTTAGCAGACACCAAAATGCATCACTTAACAATGTAAAGTTTTCGTGAAAGAACCAAATAAAACTTCTAGAGATGAAATACATACTGTCTGAAAAAAAATTTATTAGATAGGATTAAAAATAGCTTAGGTACCATAAAAGAAAGAAGAGATCAGTAAATTTGAAGATAGCCATGGAAACTACATTAACAAATCAAAGAGAAAAGAAGAGGAAAATATCAAATAAAGGAACAGTAGCTAGCAGTGGTGTTGCACGTCTGTAAGCCCAGCAGCTCAGGAGGCTGAGGCAGGAGGATCGAAAATTTAAAGCCAACCTAAGCAATTTAGCAAGACCCTGTCTCTAAATAAAATATTTAAAAAGGCTAGAGGTGTGACTCAGTGGTTAAGTAACCCTAGGTTCAATCCCCAGTAGCCCCCTGAAAGAAGGAATAGAGACTCTATGTTCATAATCTGGGACATCAGGCTGTCTTAAGATGCATGTAATCTGAATCCCAAAGTGAGAGAAGAGGGGAACCAAAGAAAATACATGAAGAAATAATGATCATACATTTCCCCAACTTGATTAAAAGAATAGACCTATTGGACTGGGGTTGTGGCGCAGTGGCAGAGTGCTTGCGTAGCATGTGTAAGGCACTGGGTTTGATTCTCAGCTCTGCATGAAAAAACAAATAAAATAAACTTATAGGAAAAAGAAGAAGAACTAAGGTAATCACTACAGATATCTTTGCTGAAACTGTGCAAGTCAGAGGATAATGATACCTTTAAAATGCTGTAGAAATAAAACTGTCAACCTACAATTATGTATCCAGAAGAAAACTCTTTTCAAGGATTTTTTTCCCAAAACAAAATCTGAGAGAATTTATTGCCAACATATTTATCCTACAAGAAATGTTTAAAATAAGTTCTTTAGGCAGAAGGTAAATGATACCATCTGGAAACTTGAATCTACACAAAGGAATGAAAAGCACTGGAGAAATGGTTTATGTGTGGGCAAATTTAAAATTCTTTGGAAAATCAATTAGAAATGTTTATTGTAGGGTCTGGGGTTGTGGCTCAGCAGTATAGCACTTGCCTAGCACGTGTGAGGTGCTGGGTTCAATCCTTAGTACAACATAAAAATAAATAAATAAAATAAAGGTATTGTGTCCAACCAGAACTTTAATAAATAAATAAATAATAAAAATATTTAAAAAAATGTTTATTGTAGTAAAAACACTCAATATGGTATTGACCCTAACATTTTTTAGTGTATAAAATGATTTTTACTTTTTTGAAAAAGTTAATTATTCAAGGCAAAAATAAAAACAATGGAGTTTATAATGTGAAGAAGTAAATATATTACAGTAGACTGAAAGATTGAGAGGAGAGAATTGGATACTATTATAATTTTTATTAAACATAAAGTAGCATGTTATTTGTAGGTCAACTGATAAGTTGGGAAGCATAATGTAAAATCTAAAGCAACCACTAAGAAATAAAGCAAAGAAACAAGGTTTGAAATGAAATTGGTACCAAAAAACACTCAGTTCAGTGAACAAAGAACAAGGTGGTAGATTTAAACCCAGTTTTATTGATACTAAATGTAAATATTCTAAATATTCCAGTCAAAAGGTAAATATCAGATTGGGTTTTATAAAAAAGCCACATCTATTTATGATTCATATAAGAAATTCATTTTAAGAATAACAACTGTTTAAAAGTAAAAGAATAAAGCAGTATGCAGTGGCACACGCCTGTAATCCCAGCAACTCAGGAGGCTGAGGCAAGGAGAATTATAAGTTCTAAGCCAACCTCAGCAACTTAGCCAGACTCTGTCTCCAAAGTAAAATTTCAAAAGGGGCTGGAGATGCAGCTCAGTGGTAGAACACCCTTGGGTTCAACCCTCAGTACCACCAAAAATGTAAAAGTATAGAAATAGATACATATTATATAAATATTAATCATTAAAAAAGATGGATTTCACTACCAGGGATAATGAATTTATCATAAATAATAAAAGAATCTTTAAGCATGAACTGACCAAACAGAAATAAAAAATAGATAAATCCACATATTAGTTGATTATATTGCAGCATACCTTTCTCTGTAATTGATAGAATAAATATACACAAAGTCAATAAGGCTTTAGAAGATTTGAATGACATTATCATCTTACTTCATCTATTCGATATTTGTGGACTCTGCCCAACTGTAGCAGGAATACACATTTATTTCAAGCTTACATGGTCAATTAACCAATATACGTTGGCTATAAAACAAATCTCAGTGATTGAAATGATATGGAGAAAATTATCTGACCCAAAGGGAATTTAAGTAGAAATTAGCAACAGAAAAATATTTGCAAAAATCTTTGACTATTTGGATATTAAGTAGTTAACTTTATGTATCTCATGAGTTAAAGTATAAATCATGGGCCAGGCGTGGTAGTGCATGCCTGTAATTCTAACAACTTGGAGGCTGAGGCAGGAGGATCATGAGTTCAAAGCCAGTTTCAGCAATTTAGTAAGGCCTTAAGCAACTTGGCAAGACCCTGTCTCAAAACGAAACAAAAAGGGCTAGGGATGTGGATCAGTGGTTAAGTGCCCCTGGATTCAATCCCTAGTACCAAAAAAAAAAAAAAAAAAAAAAAAAGAATAAACCACAAGAAAGAAGATTAGAAAATGAGAACTATCCAGATTTGAGGGATGAATTAAAAAATTTGAGGGATTTTACTAAAGCAGTACTTAGCTACCGTGCTTAAGGACAAAGTTGAAAGGCTTATATATCTGACTTGAAGACTTACTAAAAGCACCACTGATTGAGATGGTATGGTACAGGGGTACCAAAAGATGTGGATCAGTGGAGCATAATATAGGCCTACACATACAAGCTGCTTGATATTCAGTAATGGAACTAAGTGGAATAATATAATTAAATGGAGAAAAGATAGGCTTTTTAACAAACGATGGTGCAACAATTAATTATCCATATGCAAATAAATCACAATCCTTTCTCAACATTGTACACGACGAATAACTCAAAATTGATTATGGATTTATAAAAGCTGAACTATAAAAACTTCTGGAAGAAAATACAGGAGAAAATTTTTTCAGTCTTGAAATAGGCAATAATTTCTTAAACACAAAAACATGAAGGGGAATGAATGATAAATTGAACTTTATTAAAATAAAAAATTTCTGCTCTTTAAAACATTTCTGTTGTGGGCTGGGGATGTATCTCTCTTGGGTAGAGTGCTTGCCTTGCATGCACAAAGCCCTGGGTTCAATCCCCAGCACCACCAAAAAAAAATTTTTATTGTGAAAATGAAAAGGAAAACCAATAATTGGAAGAAAATATTGAATACATATACTGAAAACAGACTTTGTATGAGTTCATTTTATGTTACTATAATAAATTTCTAGTCTAAGTACTTCATAAAGAAAGGAAGTTTATTTAGCTCACAGTTCTGGAGGTTGCCAATTTCTGTTCAACTTTGGTGGAGGTCTTATAGTAGATGGCGTCATACTGATGGGAGTGCATGCAGGAGAGAGACATCACCTAGTGAGACAGGAACCCATTGTGGCCAAGAAGGGCAAGGCTCAATTTTATAACTCCCTCAGGGTTCCATAAAAACTACCGTAAGTCCTGACAAGAATAATAACTACAGGGCCTAAAAAACATCCCAGTTTAACACTGCCACCCTGATAACCAAGCATCCATTACATCTTTGAGGGACAAACTTAAAATGTTTAAACTAAACAATATATTCAGAAAATAAAAAATAATAAGACAACCCATTAAAGTAGACCAAAGAGTTGAATAGATAATTAAACAAATGACCAGTAAGCACTTATTAAAATGCCCGGTATTATTAGCCGTCAAAAAAAGGCAAATTAAAATTACAAAGAGATCCTACTACAAACTTACACAAAATTAAGATAATTACAGAGTAAAACCATATGTTGGGAAGGATATAGAGCAGCTAGAACTCTCATACGTTGTTAATGGGATTGTATAATGTAACCACTTGGAAAATAATTTCAGAGTCCTTTTAAAATTAACTGTACAAGTCAGGCATGGAGGCACACGCTTATAATCCTGTGACTTGGGAGGCTAAGGCTAGAGGATCACAACTTCAAGACCAGCCTCAGCAACTTAGTGAGGCGCTTAGCAACTCAGTGAGACCCTGTTTCAAATTAAAAAAATGAAAAGGGGCTGGGGATGTGGCTCAGTGGATAAGCACTCCTGGGTTCAATCCCTGTACCAAAATAAGTAGATAAATAAAATTAACTGTATAATTAACATGATCTCATAATTAGACACCTAGGTAAATATCAAATGGGAGGGAAGGGAAGACCACGAAAGTTTATAGCCATTGTAACCATAGGAAGATAGGTAAATGGATAAAAAATTGGTTTAGCTACAGTGGAATTTTCAGAAATAAAAAGAAATCATCTATGGACACAGACAAAAACATATAAATATAATTTTTTGAGGAATTGGACCAAGCTGCTTGGGAGGCCAAGGCAGGAGTATCACAAATTTGAAGCCACCCTGAGCAACTTAGACTCTGTCTAAAAATGTAAAAAGGGCTGGGGATAGGGGTCAGTGGCAGAGTGGCCACAGGTTCAGTCACTAGTACTAGGAAAAAAAAAAATCAGACATAAAAGAGGACAAATTGTTGATTCCAATATGAAATTTTAGAGAAAGCAGAACTGTAAGGATAGAAATCTACAGATGTAGACTAGACTGATGGTTGCCTAACCTGTGTGTTTGGGCGTGCTGCCTGATTTAGGGGTACAAAGGAACTTTCTGGCATGCTGTTATTTCTTAATTGTAACAGTAGTTACAAGGATATCTGCATTTGTGAAAATTCGTAGGACTGTACACTTAAGATGGGTGAATTTTATTTACATAAATATGGCTGGATAAAGTTGATTAAAAATAAGATTTAAATTTAAAAAAAGACTCTTATCTGTTGAGTGAATTCAGTTTTGTGTTATACAGATGGTATTTCTTAGAATTTTCAAGTTATTTCTTATTGGTTTAAAGTTTTTATTACTGTTCTAATTGTTACTTTTAAATGAAAAAGTATAAGTATTTTGATTTTTCTTCTTAGTTTCTCATTGAAAAAAATAGTAAACTTCTGGGGCTGGGGTTGTGGCTCAGAGGAAGAGCGCTCACCTAACGTGCATGAGGCACTGGGTTCGATCCTCAGTACCACGTAAAAATAAAATAAAGATATCGTGTTCACCTATAACTAAAAATAAATATTAAAAAAAATAGTAGGGCTGCGGTTATGGCTTAGCGGTAGAGCGCTTGCCTGGCATACCTGAGGCATACTGCCTCAGCACCACATATAAATAAATAAATAAAGGTCAATCAACAAATATGTTAAAAAAATAGTAAACACAGATATACTAAGAAAATGAAATACCATCTTTTGTCTGCTCACCTCTTTCCCACAAGATTTAGCTTGAGGTATATTATTCTAAACTTTGTAATGTATATATAAACCACTTCTATAGAAGTGCAATTATACAGTAGTACTATCCAGCAGCCCATCCCCCTCCCTGAGTTCTTTACATCATGCATAGTTTTCCATGCCAATATATGGATATCTGCCTTAACTTATTTCCTATGTATCTCTCATTGTATAGATATGTCTATTTATTCAGTCTCTCTCTCTCTCTCTCTTTTTTTTTTTTTTTTTTTTTTTGTGGTGCTTGGGATTGAACCCAGGGTCTTGTGCATGTGAGGCAAGCACACTACCAACTGAGCTATATCCCCAGCCCTATTCAGTCTCTTTCTGATGAATTTTTTTGTCATTGTTTATTGTTTAGACTCTTTTTTAGCATTGTGAATACCTAGGGTGAGGGGTCTTAAAACTGGGTTTGCATAGCAAGTTAGTGATGTATTTATTTGAAATGACTTCTAGGGGTCAACAGTGGGAGGTAGGGGGATTAGTTTCCCTCAAATCTGCCATGCTTTGTGTTTAAATTTTGATAAGGCTTTTGAAGGTGGCTTTACTTTACCACAAAAGAAAAAATGTGAAACAAATTTATGTATTCTTTACATACTCTGTAATTTCATGTCTGCTTATTAATACAGTGATGAAAAGATTATTTGCAATTACCACTGTTTTCAGCCATTTTATTATATTTGTTTTTGTAAACTTTTTAATACCTAGGAACAATGACTAAGTGCATATAAAAGCACTTTTTAGGTAAATATGTCAGTTTGGTGCTTATCTTGCCCTTTTATGAGTGTGTGTATGTGTGTGTGTGTGAGAGAGAGACCAATGATTGAACCCAGGGGTACTCTACCACTGAGCATCATGCCTAGCCTTCTTTTTATTTTTGTATTTTGAGATAGAATTTTGCTATGTTGCCAAGGGTGGCCTCCAGGCTGGCTTTGAATGGGTGATCCTCCTGCCTCAGCTTTCCTAAATGCTGGGGTTTCAGGCATGTGTCAGTACACATACACCTTTATCCTTCCTCTTTAAACTAAGAATCTCCTTGAATGGAAGTTTTCAAGTCGCTGTTAGAACTTATCGTAAGGTTGCCAGACAAAATGCGGGACATCCAGTTAAATTTGAATTTCAGATAAATAACAGGTAACATTTTACTTTACTTGCCCAAAGTATTACATGGTGCATTGTTCATCTGGAATTTAGACTAATTGGGTAGCCTGTATTTTCTTTGCTGATTTTGTAAATCATAGCTTCTAGAGAATTAGTTTGTGTCAAGACCAACTGAATCTGGATTTCATGCATTTCAATTATTTCATATTTTGATGACTTAAGCAAAGTAATCCCGGGTAGAATAGCAACTGGATGTGTTACTTTTTATTGTTTTATTTTAAAGCAAGAATTCTTGATTCCTTCCTCTTCTTCCCACATTTTCCAATAAAAATAGCTCCTGTATACAATATAAGGCATTGATTATCTGCAAATCTGCATGTAGTGGGCCTCTCTTATCATTTGGCGGAGAAAAAGCTCATGAAGTTACTTCTTGTTATTAAATAGCAAATGTTGACTTTGTGAATACCTGTTAAGGTTAAAAATTGTTGAGTTTTATGGTTCTGTGAACCAAGCTAGAAATACTTAAGTGCTACTTTATGTGAAGTGCATACTGTTGAGGAGGATGTAAACATTGGCTAAGATAAGACTTTTGCTCTCAGATATCCTGCTATTTAGTCAAGGAGTTGGATATGTAAATAATTATAATATAGTACAATGAACAATGATGATATTAGGTAAACAACTTGTTCTAAAAGTATTTGGATGAAAAATTGATTCAGAGTGGGGATTACGGCAACTCCCTGGAATAGATGAAAAGTTTCAGTAGCTGAAAAAGATCTGGATAGATGCAGAGACTACAAAATGACTTGAGCAGAAGTCATGGAAGGGTTCATGTTTAAAAATTAGAGGCGGGCTGGGGATGTGGCTTAAGCAGTAGCGCGCTCGCCTGGCATGTGTGCGGCCCGGGTTCGATCCTCAGCACCACATACAAAACAAAGATGTTGTGTCCGCCGATAACTAAAAAATAAATATTAAACTTCTCTCTCTCTCTCTCCCCCCCCCTCACTCTCTCGCTCTCTCTTAAAAAAAAAAATTAGAGGCAATGCTTATAATCAAACAGCTTCTTTAATGTAGGAAGTAAGATTGTAAAGGCAGTGAATCTTCTGAGGCTGCTGTAATGAAGTACTATAAGATGTATGGGTTAAATAATAGACATTTATCACCTTAACAGTTCTGGAGGCTAGAATTTTGAAATCAGTGTGTTGGCTAATTTGATTCCTTCTAAGGGGTGCAAGTGCAGATTTCTTTGCCTCTCCCCTAGTTTCTAGCTTAATCATCCGTTGGCCTGTAGGTGGTGTTCTCTCTGTACCTCTACATCATTTTCCCTTCACTTTTGTTTGCCACTGTCCAAATTTCCCTTCTTATAAGGAAAGGTATAGTCAGGTTGGATTAGGGCTTATCCTGTGTCATCATAACTTGATCATCTGCAAAGACCCTGTTTCCAAAAAGGACATATTTGTAGCTATTAGGGGTTGGGACTCTTTTTAGGGAGACACAACTCAACCCACAATAGGTGGGGTGAGGGTTATATTCCAGAGAGTTAAAGCCATTGATTAGTACATTAACCTTGCCTTTTAGACAAATGGGGGGGGGTCATCAAAGCTTTTTCTTTGTGCAGAGAAGTAACAGGAGCAAACAGATTTGAAGACTATTGTTACAGTATAATAACAGTCAACACTATATACTTTGTGGTAGATGCTGTGCTAAGTATTTTGTACATATTTTATTTTAGACTCTGTGAAATATGAATATTATAATTTCCTTTTTAAATATGAAAAAACTGAGGTTTAGAGATGAACAGAGTGGGTGAAAGGAAGATGGAGAGATGCTAATCATTTGTTCCATTTAGACATGTTAAGCTTGAAGCGTTGGCTAAATATTCCTGTAGTGATAGTAAGTTGGTAGTTTGGAATTTGGTGGTTCTGAGCCAGGCATGATGGTACATTGCTTGTGTACTTAGATATTTGGGAGTCTGAGGCTGGAGGATAATGAGTTCAAGCCCAGCCTGAGCACAACATAGCCCTGTCTAAAAAAAAAGATTCTGAGTTTGGGTGATGGGTTAAAATGGAGGATAAATTCTCAGTAGTAGTCAGCATAGAGATGCTGTTTGAAATCATAAGAATGGGGCTCTCCTGAGGAGGTAGGCTACAGTAGAATAGAATGGAGTATATAAGATAAATATGTACATTTTAAGAATAATTTTAGAAGAAGCCCACTATATAAATAAATAAATAAATAAATAAATGAAAAAAAAAGGAAAAAGCCACTATCTATTATTCAAGTTAATAGAAATTACCAGCACTTTAGAATAACTGAGTGTTCCCCTCTCTTATATCCCATCTTTGCCCCCAGAGGTGCCATTATCCTGACTTATGTATTATTGTTTTAGTTTTATTTATAGTTATCATACATGAAGATATTCCTAAACAATACTTATTTTGGGGGAAAAAAAAGATGCACCCAGCTGACTTAGGAAAGGGCAGTATTATTTTAAGCTTTCTAGGAGGGGACAGGTGGAATAGTCCAGTAGCAAATTCCCTGAGTTTCATGAGCTCCTCAGATAATCAGTGGCATTATCATGAGTTAGTTCTTGGGGGGCCTAAGGCACATCCTGGTCTGGTGTCCAGCAGTGCTAGAGTATGAACTGGTAGAGCAAAGAGAATGTGGTTCTCAGGCTGGGGATGTATCTCAATTGGTAGAGTGCTTGTCTCCCATGCACAAGGCCCTGGGCTCAATCCCCAGCACCACCAAAAAAAAAAAAAAAAAAAAAAAGAAAGAAAAGAATATGGTTCTCTATTTTTTTTCTCTAAGCTGGGTGGTCTTCTTTCAACACTTTGGAGAAGATCAAAGCAGGCTACATTTTGGGAGTGAAATGAGTATTCTCATCTGATTGAGATAGGAGTCAAGGTGGAGTGAGTAGTACATCGGAATAAGCCAGGTATGGATAAAACGCTGGGATAGGCTTACTTGGGCATTCTGGACTTAGGAATGTCCATGGTTACTTTGACAATGACAACTCATCATGCTGTCTCAGGAGTCACATTACTACCAGATGGACTGGTTGCGTAGCGGACATCCTGGGATCTCTCTTTATAATCTTCCTGAAGATTCCTGCTGTCTTATGTTGGATCTCCTGTATCCTGTACCCAAAATTATCTTCCTTAAAAAAAGTTTATTCTCTCTTTTAATGGGATGTAGTCATCAGTTGCATCTTGAGAAAGGATGGAAGGAAGGTAGATATTTTGAGGTCTGTCGTGTCTAAGAAAATATTTTTGTCTTTCATAAGACAGTTTGGGTGAAGAATTCTAGATTGGAAGTAATTTGCCTTCATAATTTTTAAGAAATCACTTCATTATCATCTTCCTTCTGATATGACTATTGAGAAGTCTGTGTTCTGCTTCTTTGTATGTAACCTGTATTTTTTTTCTAGAATTCTATAGAAACTTCTTTTTGTCCTCAATATTATGATATGTCACAGTAATATGCCTCAGTGTACCTACTTCTCTTAATTTTTTTCTCCTAGATTGTTGGTGAGTTCTATCAAATGGGCAGCTCATATTCTTTATCTCTAGAATTTTTTCTTGATTTATTTCTTAGATTTCTTAAACCTTTTTTTTTGTTCATCTATCTGTCCTTCCTTCCTCCCTACCATTCATCCATTTCCTTTATCTGTAATACTAGTTACTCAGATTTTGGACCTCCTTGGATCCTCTAATAATTGCTGTCTTGTCTTTACTTTATCTTTTTATCAATTGCTCCTGGAGAGTGCTTCAATTTTATCTTCCCATCCTCTATCTTTTCCCTCTCCCTAGAGGCTTTCCTTGAATGTCTAGTAAAGTTTGTCTGCTCATGATTAAAAACAGGAGAGTAAAAAGAGGATTGGAAACTGGTTTAGGTGTGGTCTGATACCTGCAAATGTGCCTCTTGTATCTCAAAGATTCTCGTTGTTTTTCCCTGTCCACAAAGTCAGTCTTTGACTCACTGAGATGAAGGAGAGCTGGTCACCTAGCAGTCATGACGGAAGAGGGCTGGGTCTAGGGACCAAAGTGCTTTCCCATCAACTTCTGTGGAATCTTCCTTATTTTATCCCCTACTGTTTCCCTATAACCTTCTGCCTCTCCATTTCCAGGAGCAGTTGGTGTCCTAGTTTATTTTGTTACCAGCCTGTGATTCGGCTTTCCTGGGTTGGCTAAACCTTCTTGTGCTCATCCATGTGCTTTTAGTCCTGTAAGATTTTGTTGCTCTTATCTCTTCTTTTTGTGAGTTTAGGCGAAAAATAAAAAGTCTTATACTGCAGTTTTAGTGGGCTTTCATGAGAAAGTGAAATTATATGCACATTTTTAATATATCATCTTAATCCTTAAGCTCGGGTTATTTAAAATGTTTGTCTCTTGAGATTTGAAAAGATTAAAGTTAGCCTTTCCATCTCTTTTTTTTTTTTCATTCATATTTATAATACACAAACTCATTGTGTGGGACTGTATGAACTCAAGGATTTGTAAGTGAATCCAGAAATTATGAATAAAAAAGTTGATTGTTTTTTAAATTTGCTCTTGTAGGAAAGTGAAAAGGTTTCTGAATACCCAGCAGTGATTGTGGAGCCAGTGCCAAGTGCCAGATTAGAGCAGGGCTATGCAGCCCAGGTTCTGGTTTATGATGATGAGACTTATATGATGCAAGATGTGGCAGAAGAACAAGAAGTTGAGACCGAGAATGTGGAAACAGGTAGACATCTCACAAAATGTTCATTATTTATACTTTTCTTATTTTGTAAGCTTCAAGATTACTTTTGATTGCCAAATGAATCTTATTGAAGAACCTCTTTTAATACTACTTAGTATAGCTTAGAAACCAGTGAAACATCTCTGTTTAGGGGAATTTATGTAGAAATAATAGAGTTCTACATTGTGATTCTTTGAGATAAAATAGTCTCATTGTAGAGTTTGCAGACAAAATTACAGCTCCATAAGCAAAATTGTTTTATTATTTTTTCTGGGAATGAAAATACTGAACTAGTTGTTATTTACTTATAGAAGTCAATAGACTAGTGTATGAGAGTAACTTTTTTAATTAAAAAAATAAATACGATAGTCTCATTCTATAACTGATTAAGAGTCTTTGACTCAATGCTGATGGAGCAGTGTGAATTTTTTTCCTGTTAGGTCAAAAGTATCTTTGTAATGGTCTGTCAGGTTCCTCTTTTTGTCTTCTTACAAATCTTGGTATCCATCTGTGTGGTAAAATAACTATATATATAACTTGAGATTAATGCGTATTATGATTAAAAGTATTTGATGTTTTTCTGCTCTGTGAGGCCCAATAGCAATCCCTAGGACTGCTAATTTTTCCTGCTTAAAAGTTATTCTCCCTCTTGTTTTATTTTTTTATGAGCTGACAGTTTGAGGTAAAATGGTCTCTACGTTACCTTGCTCTTAAATTACCTTGCTCTTCAGAGCACTGATTATGACTGTTGCTAGCTTGCTGCCGGTGACGTGCTAATCAGATCATTTTATCAAAACAAGGAGCCACACTCTGCATACAACCTTCATGACTATACCTGAGTGGGACCCGATTTACAGAAAAAAAAAGATAGGTAGTACAGCTAAAAGAGTATTATATAAAATGATATTTTGGAGTATATATTAAAAAAAATAAAGACTGATTTTGTTAACAAATTGGAAACTTAGAGAGAGAGAGAGAGAGAACTACTGTGCCAAATTGGCATAAGTAGATAAATGTTTATATTAAAATCCCAGAGCATAGCTGGGAATGGTGGCGCATGCCTGTAATCCCCGTGGCTTGGGAGGCTGAGGCAGGAGAATCTCAAACCCAGCCTCAGTTCAAAGCCAGCCTTAGCAAAAGCAAAGTGCTGAGCAACTCAGTGAGACCCTACCTTTAAATAAAATACAAAATAGGGCTGTGGATGTGGCTCAGTGGTTGAGTGCCCCTGAGTTCAAACTCCAGTACCCCATTTACACATTAAAAAAAAAATCTCCGAGCGTTTCAGACAAATGTTTAGTCGCCCCCCCTCCTCAAAAAAGAGTGGAGTCTGTGCTGTCCAAGCTAGCTTTGAACTCCTGGGCTCAAGTGATCCTCCTGCCTCAGCCTCCCAAGTAACTATAGATATAAACATTATTCCAGCCACTGGAGAGGCACAAGTACTTTCCACTGTATTTGACTCCAGATGTTATTAACTGTAAGCTGACTGTAAATGTTTAATTGACTTACATTAATTCAGGTTAAAAACGCTTTTTAATAGAAAGTGAATGTAAACCACTTAAGGGATTTAATTTTGTTAGTCTTCTTGAAATGTGGGTGATGATGTCATTTATAGGGTAGAGGGAGTGATTATGATATTTAAAAGGAAGATATGGGAAATCTGGGTCAGAGAACAGTTGTGATTTTTTTAAGAAGTAGTTGTTTAATAATACTTCATAATTTTTTTTAGATTTATTTTTCTTTTATGCTAGAAAGGATGAAAGTACTTCAGAAGTTCATCTTATACATTTAATTCCATTCTGGCTCATGAATTTTAATGTAACTTTGTGAAGATTATTAATAGTCATAGATTGGTTTTTAAATCAGCAAATCTGGGCTTAATTTTGTTTCTATTAAAGAGTCACATTTTTAAATGAATTAAAATCTGAATAAATTTTCATTCTTCTGATATCCAGATCATACATGGATGGGTAAATGTTGTTATGACTTACTCTAATGTATGTTGGCCATTTATACTTTTTTAGTTGTTTTTTACAGGGCTGAGTATGTTGGCCATTTAGATAATGAATTGGGATCAAGTTAATTTCTCATGACAATAAAAGTTTTATAACTTAAATTCCAAATATGTGTAAGTTTTAGAGAAGAAACTGGGAAGAAAAGGAAAGGAATTATTTATAAGATGGCAGTTCTTATTTGATGAATTGGGGTAATTGAGATCTGACCTCTAAGAAACACTTCCTGAAATCCTTCTACTATAATTTAGGTTATACAAAGTGTTCACAGTTATATTTATAAACCCGATGTTACAGTTCACTACATGTTCACATTGAAGTTTTTCTTTTATTCCTGTATACACATACATGTATGTTCATACCATAAACAGTGTTCTCATTGTTATTCAGGTAGGGGTACTAAAATTATATAATGACTGGCATCTAACCATCTTCATTATTTTGTGTATAAAAGTGTTTCACATTTTGTTAATGGTAATTATGGGCTTTTTTGCTGCTGCCACCCCTGACCCCCACCTTATTATTATTATTTTTTTGGTTGGTGGGGGCAGAGCTGAGGATTGACCCAGGGCCTTGTGCATGCTGGGCAAAATTTCACCACTGAGCTATATCACCATTTTTTTTTCTTCTCATAGATTAAAAGTTTATTTTTTCCCTCAAATCACTTATGTGTAATACTGATGATCTCTTAAACTTTATAGGAAAAAACAAATAATTTGAAATTTAAAAAATAGGTATATTCATCTAAACCTTTAAGAAATTATTTGTCATGACAGATTTAGATTAGTAATCATCAGAGCCTTTGAGGAATGATTGTGAAATATGAAGGGGGATCTTGACTCTGACAGCCCTGAAATAACTTCGCCAGAGACTGTAGACTCTACTGGTTCAGGGCCTGTTTGTAGATGAATGTGATGAGTGTTGGGAGGAGAGGAGTTTCTTGGATTCTCTACAGAGAGTTGAAAATGCAGGTTTTCATGTTCACATTATTAAAAATTACATAAATATAGATATAAGTTTAATTGAATCTCAAGAGTTAGTAATTAAGCATATAAGGAAGTAGAAAGACTTGCAAGGTTTGGAGTAGAAAGTACTATGGAATTAGTGTCTGAGTGGCTATAGGCTGAATGGTAGGGGAAACTATGAGGTAGGAAAAGTAGCTATTGTCAGATGAGTTGAGAAATAGTAAAACAAGGTAGTAGTAATAGAAACAGGAGAGGCTTATATAAACAGTATGACTGTGAAGATTTAACAGTACTTGACATAACAGGTAAAGGAGGAGCCATAGTCAGCAACAGTATTTCTCTATTCTTTGACCAGAAGTGATAGCAATGTTATGTAGGGATTTGAGGAGTACAAAACTGTTTGGGAAGCAAGTAAGTTTGGTAATAGTCATTTTGATTGTGAGTTGAAACAGAACATATAAGAAGGAATATTTAGATAATTAAAGATATATAAAGTGTGTAGTCAGGGTCCCATGACAAAAGAGTTGCCATGTTCAAGTTAATATAATTTATGGACTATTTTAATAAAGGACTAGTTAAGAACATATGGGTAAGCTTAGGGTGATCAGAAGAGAGACAGCATTCCTCCATAGCTAGAAGGAGCAGCTGTTTCTGTCCTTTGGCTCAAGGGTTCAGGGGATGGAGGAACTGACTACTAGAATCAGAAGTAGCAGCTCTGGAGAAAACTCAACTTGGGAGATTCTGAAACCTTCATCAAAGGACACAGCTAGTTGGAGGGCAGTACCACACAAAGGGAACCTGGGATTAAGTGCCCTGATTTTCATTCTCCTCCTTATCTGTAACCCCTGGCCAGAGCACTCCATTAACCAAAGCATTTCTGAAGCCACATGAGCCTTGTACATGAAGTCAATCTCCTGGGATAGAGAAATGTGGATAGTAGACCAGGAGGGACAAATGGAAGCTGACTAATACAACTGAAACTTAGCAAAGTAAGGTCCAGGAGAGACTGATTTGGGCTTATCATTTGAAGCTGTGGGAAATAAATGAGATCTCCAAGAGAAGAGGTACTGAAGAGAGTTACCTATGGGAAGATACTTAGATTCTGTATTTGTCTCTGTGCTAGAGAACAAGAGGACAGAGAATTAATTAATAATCTTAGGGATGCTTCCCCCCACCTTAGGTACCAGGGATGGAACCCAGGGCCTCATACATGCTGGGTAAGCACTCTACCACTGAGCCACATCCCCAGCCCACGGGAATGCTTATATTTTGGAGAACAGGAAGAAGAGTCAAAGAGTAATCAAATATAGAAAATCTTGGGTAACTCTTTCTGAGTTTGGTTCCCCCCCAACCCATCCTCCCACCTTTTAAGTAACTTTCTTCAGTAGGAAAGGGAAGAATATTATTGATTCTGGTTAGTTAGTTCCAGGTTTAGATTTCTGCTTTGTCACTTAATTGGCAGCTTTTAAACTTTTCAGTGTTTCTCTGTCATAAAATATAGGAATTCGAGGTTGTGAGGATTCCATAAAATAAATACTTGAAACACAATGCTTGTGAGTAAAAGTTCCCTTGCCTTGATTCCTGCCTTTCTGTGTGCCTTAAACACAGAACATTGTTTAACTTTGTTTACATCTCTGTAGTCTTTCCCCCTTTCCTCTTAACTTCCACGTTTTAAAAAGACAAACACTTTATGCCTTTCCTCTATACTTTTTCCTTATCATTCATCCCTTAAGTTATTGTGCTCTGGCATCTACACTTATTTTCCTTAAGCGCTTTGTTTACCAATTTTCAAAGGCCACTCCTTTGCCAAATTCAGTGGTTTAAGGAAACATCCAGAAGTAGATGCTTCATCATAATCTGGCCTTCTTATCTGTAGAAACACTGTAGCCTCCTGGCTCTTTTCCTTACTGCCTCTGGCATGGACTGTGCTATTTATTTATGCTTTAGTTTCCTTTATTCATAACATGCTCTGGTATCATCTTGATCTGCTCAGCTGTGTGAAACTTTCCACAACTATTGAGGCCTACATTAAACATTCTCTTTTCTGATTGTTATCCATCTGGATTTAGGTACTTATATTTTTCTTGCATATACTCTTTTGTTTTCCCTGTGAGTGTATAAGCACCATGAAAATGAAGGTCATATTTTTTTTCTATTTGAATATAGTGTTGAACATTGAACATATAATAGCTAGTTAGGCAATACTGAAAAATTGAATCCCTCCCAAATTTGATACTAGGGATTAAACCCAGGGATGCTCAACCACTGAGCCACATCTCCAGCCCTTTTTAATTTTTATTTTGAGACAGTGTCTCTCTAAATTGCAGAGCTTGCAATCCTCCTTCCTCAGCCTGAGCTACTGGGATTACAGGCGTGTGCCACCATGCCTGACCTGTAAAATCTTAAACATATTTTCTTTTTGTAAATATGCTAAATATCGAGTGCCCTAAGTTATTTAAAATGTTAAAGGGTAGTCTTAACAAAAGTCTTAACAAAAGATGGCTATACCAATATAGCCATCTAATGTATTATGTCAAAGCCATAATGTTGCTTTTGTCTCATAATGTTGTATTTAGATGAGCTCTTGTCTCATAATCGTAGTTGGTTTTAATCATTCTTGGTTATACTAAGTTTGATTTTTCTTCTTATCATAAAAGCAATATATGCTCAGTGGAAAAACTGGAGAGTATTACAAACTGAAAATCATCGCCCATGATCTTACCAATAAGGAGATGATGACTTTTTTGTTTCCAAATGACTTTAATCTGGTACGGTCGTGTTTGAGGTTTTTTTTTTTTTTTTGTGTGTGTGTGTGTGTGTGGTTGGTTGTTGATATAAGGTCTTGCTGTTTGCCCAGACTGACCCTAATTCTGGCCTCAAGTGATCCTCCTGTCCTCAGCTTCCTGAGTAGTAGAGATTATAGAGCAGACCATAGATCACCATGCCCAGCTGATCACTGCATATTTTTAATATTTTTAACATTTCTTTCTATTCTTCTTGTAAACGTATATTTTGAACATAATTACTCTGTATTATATAATACAAGTAGACTTACTCTCTTTACTAATAAACCTTGGCAGCAAAGTAGTTCTTAACTTCTTGCTTCTCTCTTCTGATCTATAGAGATAGGACTTTGCTTTTTTTCCTCCCGTTTTTTATTAGTGCATTATAATTATACATAATAATTATATTAATTATTACATGTTTGTGCATGCACACAGTAAAACAATATGATGTGGTCTGTATTATGGCCCTTTCCCCTCTTCCTCCCCTCTTTTCTCTCCATGGTTCCCTTCTTCCACTCTATTATCTCCTAGGACTTTTTTTTTGCACAGCTGGAGTTTGAACCCAGGGTCTCACACATGCTAAGCAAGTGCTCCTAAGTTGTTCTTATAGTTAATGATCAAGAAAGCTTAAAAACAAAAAATAAAACAAAACAATAACAAAAAACTTCTTTTAATAACAAGGAAAAATTGTATTTAAAGATTAGTTGAAAAGACAGATGAATAAGAATTTTAACATAATTCAATAAAAAAATCAATGCTTATTTTTTTTAACAAATGAAAGTTTTGGTTTTTAAAATGTGGTTTTAAAAAATAAAAAAATTTATCAATTGAATATTAAGAAGCCCAATTTCTTTCTTAAAGAATCTCAGGAATCCTAGTTTGACTTAATGATAAGCTGTGAGTGATAACATTTATATTTGTTATACCATCAGAAATCCTCCCTGTGGCACAAAAGGACGCTTTTAATTAGAAAATATTGTTGCCACAGGGAGGTAGAAGATCGACATGAAAAACTGGGGATCTGAAAAGGAGCCCCTACCCTAGGATTACCTGAAGGTGAAACAGATTGAGCCAGAAGGAAGACAATGCTGGTAGGTTGGTTTTAATTTTTTCAGAATGTTTACAGTTTAACATTTAATTAAAATTTCTTCATCTACCTATAGTACTTTTTTGTTTAAAGGGCAACAATAATACCTCCTTAAGGAGGGAAATATAATAAAATAGTGTTTTCCTTCATGAACGGTTTGCTATTTGAGTCACCCCTCACCTTGCTCCTAATAATTGCTTCTTTTCTAGATAAAGGTGTAGGGCAACTTCATACATCTCTTTCTTTGGAAGCTGCTATTGACTAAACATCTTCAAGTCTTTCTTTTTTCCTTTTTGCTTTTGTTATTTTCTCTTCTCATCTAGATAGTTTCTAAATTTTTTAAAATGTTTTCTTCCAGTTATCTATTTTCTTTTTTTTAACTTTTTTTTTTTTTTTTTGGTTGATGAACCTTTATTTTATTTATTTATGTGCGGTGCTGAGAATTTAACCCAGTGCCTCACACATACTAGGCAAGTGAAATACTGCTGAGCCCCAGGTCCAGCCCTAGGTACCTATTTTCTTGATTTAGCCACAGATTTTCTTTTATTTTAAAATTTTATCTATCTATCTATTTATTTATTTATTAAAGTGGTGCAGAGGATTGAACCCAGTGCCTCACATATGCCAGGGCAAGTGCTCTACCACTGAGCTACAATGTACCCCAAGCCTAGCCATAGATGAAATGGCAAAATGTGAACCGTAAGTGTATTGAGTTTTCATTCTAGAATTGTTTGAATTATACTTGTACTGTGATTTCAGTTAGAAAGCAATATTGGAAAAAGTTTTTTAATATTTTAATAACCGAATTTCATTTAGTCTAAGATGCCAACAATGGTAAGAAACGTTATTTTTGTATCACTAAAAGAGAAAGAAACTGCCAATTATACATTCTAAGAGACCATCAATTATAAGATACATCCTGGTTTCAGACATGGTAAAATTTTAAAAAAATGTGCATCTTAGAATTAATGAAATAGGATATCATGGAATTATGAGTTTTCTCCCAAACTCTCATTTACTTGGAATTAGACATCAAAACATCTGGCTTCTGAAAATGGGTATGAGTTGCTGTATGGAAATCCTAATGTGTGCTGAGAAAGCTCTCTGAATTCTTTATTGTCTTTTTAAAAAATATTTTTTAGATGTTGATGTATTTATTATATTAATTTATTTATATGTGGTGCTTAGAATTAAACCCAGTGTCTTACACATGAGGCAAGCACTCTACCACTGAACCACAACTCCAGCCCCTATTGTCTTTTTTTTTTTAATATATTTTTTTTAGTTGTCGAGGGACTTTGATTTTTTTTTTTTTTATTTATCTATATGAGATACTGAGAATTGAACCCAGTGCCTCATGCATGCTAGGCAAGTGCTCTTCCACTAAGCTACAACTCCAGTTCCCCTTTATTGTCTTCTAAGAGAGAATATTTAAAATAAATAATTTAACTACATTGTTTAAAAGCATACAAACTAACAATAAGGTATTAGATTATGGAGAGAGAGATTTTTTTTTTTTTTCCCTCTACTGGGGATTGAACCCAGTGGTATTCTACCACTGAGCTTACACATCCCTAGGTTTCCCTTCCCTTTTAATTTTGAGACAGTCTTGCTAAATTGCCCAGGCTGGACTCATACTTGTGATCTTCTGCCTTAGCCTCCTGACTCACTGGGATTACAGATGTGTGCCACTACTACCAGCTGAGATAGAAGAGTAAAAAGAACTTCAATATGACATATTTACTTCAATAAATAGAGTTTCATTCAGGTTGAGTGTCACTTTTCAATGGGATTCTGTGGTCTAAAAAGAAAATTAAATAAAGAGTCATAGTAGGTACCATGAGCAAAATTACATATGAAAGAGCTGTGCTTTGAGCCTGTACAATTAAATGTAAATAAAAATGCTTTATAAGCCAGGTACGATGGTACACTTGTAATCCCAGCGGCTCGGGAGGCTGAGGTAGAAGAATCTTGAGTTCAAAGCCAGCCTCAGCAAAAGCAAGATGCTGAGTAATTCAGTGAGACCCTGTCTCTAAATAAAATACAAAATAGGGCTGGAGATGTGGCTCAGTTGTCAAGTGCCCCTGAGTACCTGGGTACCCTCCCCCCTAAAAAAAGACAACAAGGGCTTTATGATGGAATCTTTTTTTAAAAAAAGTAATATACAATATACAATATTTAAAACAGGAAAAGAGCTGTGAAAGACTCAATGCCCATGTACCTACTCCCAAAATTAATTAAACATTGGAGGAGTATTAGTTTGAATTCCTTTTGTGTAACCTGATCTAATATATTCCTCTTTACTTTTTCCTTAAGATACCTACTATCCTGTTTTGATATTAATAGAATTATGAAAATCCCAGATAAGTGAGCTTTAACATTGCTAAAAAAGAAGTTACCTTTCAGTTCAACAAGTTTTGGAAGGGGGTAGCATATTAGGTACCAGTTTATACTTTTATAAGGATTTAGATAGGTAGTGATTTACATCCAAATCTCTGAAGCAAGGCAGTTGTTCCAAGATAGAGAGGGAGTTGATTTAAAGCATGAACTAGACTGCCACTCAGTAGGGATATGAGAAAGAATTCAGGTGTAAGTTACATATATAAACCATATTTCTTTTTATGACCTGTGTCAATTTTGAGATCCTATTTATAAATAACGTCATACTATGGCAGCATGAATTAGCTTATGACATGGGTATCAGGTCACTTTCTTAATTAGAAGGATGTTTCATGAAATTGAAGATCTGGCTTTTTTGGTACCCAGATTTAATCTTAAGTTAGCTGTATTTCATGGTATATACAAACATTTCATCTTTGGATAGCTTTCTCTGGTTACAACACGAATCAGGCAAGAACATATGGCACAACTATTGTGTTGTTTTGGGGAAGGATTGGGACCTCAAAACGTGCTCTACTGATGGTCAGTGGCTTCATCCTATTTTGATACCTGAAGAGTCTTAGTTTTAGTATTGAGATTGGGTAGCTTTTTCTTCTGTTATGCTAGTGGCACAGGCATTACTTAGCTTTGACTATAAATTCTTCAAACTTTAAATATTTTCTTTGAGTTGATATAGCTAGTACATGCTCATATCAAAGATAGCAATGTTTTCCAAGATGATTTACATATCTCATTAACTGTTAGACAAAAATGGAATCTTTGGGCTAAGCATGGTGGCACATGCCTGTACTCCCAACTACTAGGAAGGCAAAGGTACAAGGATCGCAATTTAGCAAGGCTCTAGGCAACTTAGCGACATCCTGTCTCAAAATAGAAAGGAGTGGGGATGTAGCTTAGTAGTTAAGCACTCCTGTATTCAATTTCCAGTACCAAAAAAAAGGGGGGCGGTGGGGGGGATGTAGCTCAGTGGTAGAGAACTTGCCTAGCAAGCAAGAGGCCCTGGTTTTAATCTTCAGCACCACAAAAAACAAACAAACAAACAACTAGAATTATTGATTCAATAAATTAGAAAATTTGGGGTGAATTAAATAGATTTATTTACAGCAAGACTTTTTAGAGGTTTTCATATGCAAATGTGAATTGTGATTTTTAAAGAAAAGGTATGTCTTTTTTAGAGAACATTACATCTCTTAAGACTAAGTCTTACAGATTAGTTTTCTGTCCTTAGAGTAATACTACTTAGTGCCAGTGTACTGCAGGCATAAGTAGACAATAGGGCTGATGATTCTCCTTTATAATAAACTGCACATATTTAGCTGTTTAACTTCTTTTTTAAGTTTGTCACTTCTTAATGCTGCTTTTCTCATTGCCTAGTAGTGTATCCCCCACTGCCTGCCCAGATTTAGATTTTATAAGTTTGTATATGAGAGAGAGTTAAATACTATGTGTTAGGATTATTGGCCAGACCCTAAATGATCTTTTTTTTTTTTTTTTAAAGAGAGAGAGAGAGAACTTTTCAACATTTATTTTTTAGTTTTCGGTGGACAGAACATCTTTTATTTTTATGTGGTGCTGAGGATCGGACCCAGTGCCCCGTGCATGCCAGGCGAGTGCGTTACCACTTGAGCCACATCCCCAGCCCCCTAAATGATCTTACATTAGTGATCAGAATTAAGTTTTGGACCAAGAAACTACTGCCATTAGCTTCCCTTTATTTATTTACTTATTTACGCAGTGCTGGAGAGCAAACCCTCATGTGTGCCTCATGCGTGCTAGGTGAGCATTCTACCACGGAGCCGAGCCCCCTGCTTTCCTTTTCGAAGTTGCTGAAACATCTTGAAAAAAGTAAAGTTGGTTGGTTATCTGTGGGGATGATGCTTCTTTATGATCCTCTCCTTAAGGTCTATGTGGGCTTTTTCAGAGAGAGAACACGATACCTGTGACAGAAGGTTTTTTCCATTAAGTAAAGAAGAGGTGCTATGGTGCTTTTTCCCACCACTGCCATCAGCACTACTGTAACAGTTCCTGGAAAGTGGGCAGGAAGCATGCTTATCCTACTATGGTTGTTAAAGCTTAAGTTTCAGTATGAACGTTTCCATCCCACTCATTTGTGTCTTCTGGCATCTTCCTTAAGCAGCCAGTTTCTCAGTTCTTTGATCTTATTTTCTACCGGCAGACGTTTACCTGTTTGATAAAGCTTAGCCTGTTCTCAGAGCTGGGTGGTTTGTTGCCTTCTGTCTGCCATTCTCAACTTGTCTTGCTATTTTGGGAATCCTTTTTTAGTCAATTTATGTCATTTTTACAAAGATTTTAAAAATATAGAAACAGGAGCGAATTTCAGGGGTAATCTAGTCCAGTTCTTAAAAGGTGCCAGAGCTAGTTAGCAGTGGAACTAGTCCAGAAACCCTGGTCTTCTGATTCCCAGGACAGGTTCTTTCTGTTCTAAAGTACTGCTGAAAGATTCTTTATTCTTTACTTTTCAGTAGGCCTCCATAAAACAAGTATTAATAGTGTTATGAATTTGTTTTCCTACCAGATACTAAAACAGAATCATGTCCCCTTTCTACTTTTTTTTTAATATTTATTTTTTAGGTGTAGATGGACATAACACAGTGCCTTTATTTTTATGTGGTGCTGAGGATCGAACCTGGGTCCCACCCGTGCTAGGTGAGCACTCTACTGCTGAGCCACAATCCCAGCCCCACTTTCTACTTTTAATATTTATGTCACCTTGAGGAAATCACTTAGTTTTTCTTAGTATGAATTTTTTTATCTCCAAAATGGGAAGTATCATTATCTTTCACTGTTGTGAAAATTAATAAAAAATATGTTTAGCATGGTGTTGACATTAGAAAAACTTCATCCATTCTTCATGCTGCTGCTAGCATAAGCTTTTGAAAACAATTATCATTTTCCTTCATAAAGCCCTTTTATTAATTATTAAGACATAACTGGAAAAAATGAAATGCCTTAGAAAGGTATGCTGTTGCTGGGCATGTAGAATGTGTGCTTAGCATGTGTGAGACCCTCAGTTTAATTTCCAGTGTGTGTGTGCGTGTGTGCACACATGTGCTGTGCGCACGCACACACACACACACATATACACACTCAGATCAGAGAAAGACATAAGACTTTGATACACTACCATATTATATTCACCTTTCCTTTTTCAGCTCTTATCACTTCTTTGTGTGTGATTCACTAACTTCCAAAACTTTCTAAGACTTAGTTTCAAGTAGGATGACTATATTTACTAAAAATATAGCCCCTCCCACTTTTATCTGGTTAGTTTTTCAAAATCTGTGGTCAGATATCTCTAGGAAGAGTTTCTTGATCCTTTCATGATTGATCAGTTTAATTATGGGAGTCTTATGTCTGCCTGTAGTGTTATATTTGGTAGGTGTGTCATATTACCTTTCTAAAATTCAAATTTGAATTTAGATTACCTAAATGTTTCTGATGAGATTAAGGAACTTAGGAGAATTCTGTTTATCTGCTGAGAGATGCTTTTATTTAATTCCTCTATAATGTGAAAAATTCCCAATTGAATGGTAAGATGTCTCTGTCACTTTTAATTATGATTTTCAACTATTGATTATTATTACTTTTAATGCTGTTTTTTGATTTTTAAAAAAACATTTTTTTAAGTTGTCGATGGACACAATACCTTTATTTTATGTGTTTGTTTGTATATGGTGCTGGGGATTGAGCCCAGTGCCTCATGCATGCCAGGTAAGCGCTCTGCCACTGAGCTACAACCCTGGCCCCTTGTTTTTTGATTTTAATGGAACTTTTTAAACCCAAATGGGTTCAGAGGGGACAGCAGGAGGTGGGGTGAGTATGAACATCTTTCTGCCAAAAGGCTTCTTCAGATTCTTAATCTTTTACCTGTTAATATTTGAGGTTTTTTTCAGTCTTTTTGTATCATGAGCCTCTTTGGCCATAGGGCAAAGCCTATGAACCTTCTTTCAGAATAACATTTTAAAATATAAAGTAAAAGTACCTAGCAGTATAAGGGAGTCAAATAATGGACAATTATCAAACTATTTTAAATTGTGATATCAGTGAATGTGCTGCTTATTCCCTTAAGTACAGCGGCCCAATGGCAGATCTTATATGCTGCTGTAGTTTCAGGTAGGATGACCATAACTATTTTGAGATATCTCTAACAAATGTAATATAGTGTGAAAATATCTGTGGTTTTTATTGATCATAAGGTTGTAGGTATGTTCAAACTACTGTGGTTTGTACTTTTATTTAAAATTTAAGTACTAGCTGAATATAATGGTGTCTGCCTGTCATCCTAGCAACTTGGGAAGGCAGCAGCAGGAGTATTGCAAGTTTGAGGCCAGCCTCAGCAACTTAATGAGGCCCTAAGCAACTTAGTGAGACCTTGTCTCAAAATTAAAAAAGGGCTGGGGTTGTGGTTCAATACTTGGTACAGAGGGGACAAAAAAAAAAAAAAAACAAAGAAAGAAACTGTTGAAATTAAAGTGCTAAATTTCATTAGAAGCTGAAAGCTTGTTTTCTGATCTCATCCATTTGTTATTTTAATTGTCATCTACTTTTTCATCATTCTTTCTTGCTGTGTTCTGCCCTGCTTCTGTTCTCCTTTTTCTAATAATCCATAGTAGGGATCTGACATCTATATTAAATGTATCACATACTAAGTACAGTTTTATGATACCTGCTGGTTTTTAAGGGGGTAAAAAAGCTTTTTATATGTAATGGTAGTTTTCTATGTCTTTTAATTGATAGACTTCATATAATTTCTTTGACCATTTGAATATTTAGTATTTCTTTAAAGGTCCATTCAATATTTTGTGACTTCTTTGTTGGTTTGAAATTTCATTTATCTTCATAGCATAAATTTCTGTGGCCAGTGGTTTTCTAACTTGAGCTCACATTAGACTTATTTGAAGGACTTGTGTAAAGATTGCTGGTCCATAATAGCTGTTATTCATTCATTCTTTCATTTGTTCATTCATTCATTCATTTATTTATTTTGAGATGAGGTCTGAGTGTGTTGCCCAGGCTGGTCTTGAACTTTGGGTTCAAGCCATTTCATCAGCCTTCCTAGTAGCTGGGACTATAAGTTCATGGCACTGTCCCCCGGCTTGACCAGGATTTCCGATTCAGAGGGTCTGTAGTGGGACTTGAAAATCTGCATTTCTAACAAGTCCCCAGATGATACTTGATGCTATTGGCTTAAGGAACTGTCTTTGGAAATTATTACCCTAGGCTATTGGGAATGGCATCACCAAAAGAGCTTCTGACACTGTGAAAACCCAGTTACCGCTGCAGGTACTTGCTGTATTCTGATAGCCACTAAAGCTTTTTTTTTTTTTTAAATACTTTTTTTTAGTTGTTGATGGACTTTGTTTTATTCATTTATTTATATGCGGTTCTGAGAATTGAACCCAGTGCCTCACACATGTGAAGTAAGTGCTCAACCACTGAGCCACAACCCCAGCCCTAAAGCTTATTATTGAGGGGTAAAAAGACAGTAAAGTTCTTTCAGGTATATGAGAGGATAAAATACATTACTACTTTCAATTAATTCATTGATAAATGTTCATTGAATACCTACTGTGTGTCAGGTACTATTTTAGGCATGAGGCTATAGTGGTAGACAAGAAAGAGTCTCTGTATTTATACTTAGAATCTAGTGAAGAAAAAATTTGTAAGTTCATCATACTATTTAAAATTGCTTTTTCATAAATCAGATTACATAACTCCTGAAAATTTTCTTTGGAGTTAATATTTGGAATTAAGCAATATGGTTAAACTCATGCGTCCACTGCTAGAATAACTTCTCCACTGTCCCTTTCCATATAATATCTATTAGGTAAAGTTGAGATATTTACAGACTTAACATTATTGCTTCTCTGGTAGTCACATTTAAATTTTATCAGGAGGACATAGCTGACAGCCTTTGAGTTTAGGGGCGGAGGAGCAAGTCAAATGGAATTTAAGCATTCCTAAATCTTACAATTTTTCTCCACAATTTTCTATTGGTGTATTATAGTTGAACATAATGGTGGGATTTGTTGTCACATATTTCTACATGCACACACTATAACAATAGAAATTAGCCAGTATCACTCCCCAGCTTTCCCCCCCTGTTTTCCCATTTCTCACCCCTTGGTCCCTTTCCACTACTGATCTCCCTTTGATTTTTAAGAGATCCATTTCCACCTTTCTTTTTCTTCTCTAACTTCTACATAAGAGAGAAAATAGGATCCTTGACCTTCTGAGTTTACTTATTTTGCTTAACATAATGGTTTCTAGTTCCATCAATTTTCCTGCAAGTGCCATAATTTCATTTTACTTTATAGATAAGTAAAACTCTGTTGTGTATATATACCACATTTTCTTTATCCATATATCCACTGATGGACACCTAGGCTGGTTCCATAGTTGTAGATTGTAAATTGTGCTGCTAGGTATGCATGTCTCACTGTGGTAGGATGACTTTAATTTTTCAGAATAAATACCAAGGAATGGCATAGGTGGGTTATATGGTGGTTCCATGTATATCTTTAGAGGGGCCTCCATACTGATTTTCATAGTGGTTATACTAATTTACAGTCCCACTATAGTGTTAAACTGTTCCTTTTTCTCTATATTCCCTCCAGCATTTATTATTTGCATTTTTGATGACTACCATTCTAACTGGTGTGAGATGAAATCTCAGTATAGTTTTGATTTGCATTTCCCTAATTGCTAACATTGTTGAACTTTTTTAAATGTATTTGTTGGCCATTTGTATTTCTTCTTCTGATAAGCATCTGTGTAATTCATTTGCCCATTTGTTAATTGAGTTATTTGATTTTTTGATGTAAATTTTTAAGTTCTTTATAGATATTGGATATTAATTCTCTTTCAGAAGAGTAGCTAGCAGAGATTTTCTCCCATCTGTGGGCTCTCTCTTCACATTCCTAATTGTTTGCTGTGCTGGGCAGAAGCTTTATTAATTTGATACTGTCCCATTTATTAACTCTTGGCACTATCCAGAACGTTAGGACTTCTATTGAGAAAGTCATTGCCTGTGCTAAAAGCTGGAGTGTTGATCTTAATTTCTTTTAGTAATTGCATAGTTTCTTATCTAATTCTGAGGTCTTTGATCCATTTTGAGTTGACTTTTGTGCAGGGTGAGAGATAACAACCTGCATGTGGATAACCAGTTGTCCCAACACCATTTGTCTAAAAGGCTGTCTTTCCCCCAGTGTATGTTTTGTCATCTTTGTCAAGGATACCAAGACGATTGTAGATGTGTGTGTGAATTTTTATCTGTGTCTTTTATTCTGTGCTATTGGTTTATAAGTTTGTTTTTATGCCAAACTATGCATTTTTTTGTCACTATAGCTCTGTAGTGCAATTTGAAGTCAGGTGTGATGCCTCCAGCATCGCTTCTTTTGGCTTAAAATTGCTTTGGCTATTCTGGACCTTTTATTCTTTCAAATGAAATTTAGGACTTCTTTTTCAAATCTTATAATTTTATAATTTTTTTGGGGGGTGGGTACTGGGGATTGAAGTCAGGGGCACTTGACCACTGAGCCCTGTTTTGTATTTTATTTAGAGATAGGGTCTCACTGAGTTGCTTAGAGCCTTGCTTTTGCTGAGTCTGGCTTTGAACTCACAATCCTCCTGTCTCAGCCTCCCAATCCGCTGGAATTACAGGCGTATGCTACCTTGCCCAGCTCAAATTTTTTAACACAAGGAAATAATACCATCAAAAATTGGAGTGGGCTGGATGTGGTGGTGCACAACTGTAATTCCATTGACTTGGGAGGCTGAGGCAGGAGGATTGCAAGTTCAAGGCCAGTCTCAGCAATTTAAGGAGACCTTGTCTCAAAGTAAATATAAAAGGGACTGAGGATATACTCAGTGGTAAAGTGCCCCTGGGTTTAATTCCCTGTACTAAAACACATACACACACAAAAACAAACAAACACAAAAAGACCCCCACCAACTTAGAGTGATCCTCCCACCCCATTCATGGAAAAACCAGGGTACAGCACTAAGAACTTAACCTGTTTGCAATGATACTTATGAAGTGGAAGTGGGATTAGGAGGTGAAGTAGGACTAACTTTGACTTTTTTATAATTTACATGTCTAATCCCTGTCCCCCTTACTCATTGAGTGTAGTAAGAGAAGACAGTATATAGTCAGGGCTGGGAATGTAGCCTAGTAGAAGTACACTTGCCTAGCACACATGAGATCTTGGGTTCAACCCCTATCACTGACCCACCACTCATATATATATCTCCTTTTCCTTCCATTATATACTATTAAGATAGAATATCCTTTTCCTTCCATTATATACTATTAAGATAGACTATCAAATATTATGTTCTATGTAAAATAGAACTTTTTAAAAAATTATAAAAGAACTTCTGTATTCTCCAGGTTTTAGGTTGTGTTTGGTTGTAATGGAATTTTTTGCTTCTTTTTACTTTGTAAATCAGCTAAAATACATAGACTACTTAAGACGAAAAAGTAATTAATTAAAAAAAATTTTAACTAAAATTCTTTTCATATGTTTTATTTTAGACTGGGTGGTGATAATATGTAGTTATTTTTCAGGACTTATTTAAGAATAGATTCAAATAAAAATAAGAATATATTCAAACAGCCTGAAATCCCAGTGCTCAGGAGGCTGAGGCAGGAGGATCACGAGTTCAAAGCCAGCCACAAGGAGGCACTAAGCAGCTCAGTGAGATCTTGTCTCTAAAAAAAAATAGGGCTCGGGATGTGGCTCAGTGGTCCAGTGCCTTCATTCCTCAGTTACCCCCTTCTCCCCAAAAAAGGAATATATTTAAACAAAATAGGATTATTTGTTAGCATTTTAGAGAGATTTTCTTGTTACTAGATGAGTTTGCAAGAGATCACTCTAGAATGTTTTACATCAAAAAGAAAAGATTTAATTCTTTAGATAGCAAAAAGATACTGTGCATTATGTTTGAGAAAACTTTTAGGAAGATCTGAATTCTTATTTTCTTTCTATATTACATTTTTTTTTTTTTAGAATTTTAATATTTATTTTTTTTAGTTTTCTGCAGATACAACATCTTTGTTTGTATGTGGTGCTGAGGATCGAACCCGGGCCGCACGCATGCCAGGCGAGCGCGCTACCGCTTGAGCCACATCCCCAGCCCTCCATATTACATTTTTAAAATGCAAATTGTCTGGGCTGGAGATGTGGCTCAAGCGATAGCGCGCTCGCCTGGCATGCGTGTGGCCCGGGTTCGATCCTCAGCACCACATACAAACAAAGATGTTGTGTCCGCCGAGAACTAAAAAATAAATATTAAAAATTCTCTCTCTCTCTCCTTAAAAAAAAAAAAAGAACATTTCATTGGGTTTAAAAAAAATAAATAAATAAAATAAAATGCAAATTGTCAGAAAATAAAGTCAAGATTTACAATAATTACTTGGAATTAAAAAAAATCTTTTGAAGAAGAAACCAAGGATCTAGTTTGAGATGAAAAATTAAAAGGTAGTAATTTCTTTTTGAGACATTTGCTTTCTTGAATAAACTATGCTTTTTCTTTTTATCTTTATAGACTTTGGTCTACAGTTAGTATCTATTTAGATTTACAACACTAAGTGTCAGCCATCTGGTTTGGAAAACAAGGTTGGCAGCGTCACATTTGCTTTTGATTCATTGCTAACATTATGTGACACTCTTAAGAGTGCTAGTCATCTACAGAGGCAAGAAACACAAATGATTTTGCCTAGGCTTTATCTGCAGGCCTGAGTGTTCTGGGAAGAGAGGCCTCCATGAAAAAAGGCAGAATTTTTGGTGAGCTATCTTCTTGGAAATAAAAGCAAAGGCAGGAGCCAGTGCGTTCAGCTTTCTGTCTCACAAAGGGAGATGCCATTGTAATATCATATAACCCTATGTTCAATTTTGTTGTCTTCTGTTTCTCTAGTAATTAGTAGCAGGTGCTTTAACAAAAAGAATTCCTATATACTTGTTTTTGGAGATCATAAGAAATGGGGAGGCTAATGAGAGACTCTAGTTAGTTCTGCAGCTAGTCTGCGGGAAAACAATTCCAAAACACAGAATAGCTGGAAGGAAAAGAAAGGCTGAATTCTTGTGTTTGTCGAAGGAAGGAAAAGACTCTGAGTAGCTGCCCTGGATCTATTAGTGGGGCTACTTGAGGCTGCTTATGATGTGCATAGCACTGTGTTTTGTGTGGACTAGAAAAGAAATTAGATAGGGCCCCTGCTGTAAAGGAGCTTGCTCTCTTGTGCGGAAAATATCTAAGGAAACAATTCTACATAATGTTTAATAAAATCAGTGTTGTAAGAGTGAGAAAGGAGAGAGCTGTTAGTTGTTCTAATGGAAATTTCATATTTGAGCTAAGCTTGGGAGGTTGATAAAATGCATTTGGGAAGCAAAGACTTTTCTGGTTTTATTTTCCCCTCCCTCTCTTAGGCCATTACCAAATCATGCCAGTTTATTTGTAAGTGGAATAATGATTCTTTAGCCTGTTCTTATTGCACAAATTCAGGAGTTTTTAACACAGTCATCAAGAACCTGAAAAATTTGGCCTCTCTCATTTAACTAGAAACAGCAATAGAAAACAGAAACAAAAGCAAAAACAAAAAAACAAAACAAACAAACAAAAAAAACCCCACCAATATCCTAACATGTAAGGTTTTTTTTTTTTTTTTTTTTGTATTGCCAGGAATAGTCCTGAAGGCTGTACATATTAACACATTTCACACTCTCTACAACTTAAGGCCAGATAATGTTTCCAAGGCTAAACAGCTATTTCAGGTGTAGAAGCAGGGGTTTAAACTCAGGCGCCTAGTAGGACTTCAGAGCCCAGGCCCAAGCATTGTACACTAATGAATTATATCCTGTCCCTCCCTCCCTCTACTGCTGTCTCTACCCATGAATCCAGACTTTTAACTTCCATTGGACTTTCCCGTATACCATTTTCATTCCAGAAAAAATTTCATTTTTTAGTTTCTAACTCCTGGTTATCCTTAGTTTGAATGTCAGCTTCTGAATGGGGTTGGGGGCAGGCCTTAACTGATAACTATCACTTTTATCATAGCCCCATTTTTTTGTTTTTTTGGTTAGCACCTGCCACAACTTGTAATATATTAGATACCCACATATAGTAGTAAATACACTTCAAAAAGTTCAGTTCTTATAAAAACTGGCATTATTGTGAATTTAATGAAATGACCTGAGTCATTCTGCGCAGAGAAGGAGGTCTCCTCTGTGTATTGGGGGTGGAATGGGGGTAGTAGGTTTCAGGATTCAGACTAAGTTCTCTCAGGTCTGTCCAAGTCTGACTGTGGTTTGGTGCCACCTGGTGGTAGTTATGTCCTTATGTGACTGCTGTTTGAAGATGGTGTAGAAAATGGGAGCCAATTACAGTTGTCCCTTATTATCTGTAGTGGTTTGGTTTTAGTAGCTACCCTCCACCCCCCCATACCAGTTCTTAGATCCTGAAGCCCCTTATATAAAATGACATAATATTTACATATAATCTATGCACATCCTACTGTGTACTTTAAATTATCTCTGGATTACTTATAATACCTAATACAACGTAAGTGCTCTATAAATAGGTTATCTTTTTTTAATGTTTATTTTAGTTATAGGTGAACATAATAAACTTTATTTTATTTTTATGTGGTGCTAAGGGTCAAACTCAGTGCCTCATGCGTGCTAGACAAATGCTCTATTGCTGAGCCACAACCCCAGCCCCAGGTTATCTGTTGCTTAGGGAATAATAAGGAAGCAAAAAGTTTGTCTCTGTTCAGTACAAGTGCTCCTCCTCAATATTTTCAATTGGTGGTTGGTTGAACTGAGGATGTAGAACCCACTGATAAAGAAGGGCAACTATACCAGTTGCCTTATCTGAATTCATTAATTCATGAAGTTTTACCATGATATTTATATTTGTATTTATGTGCTTGATATTTACACACTGTGGTCCATAAAGTTAGAGACCATATCTGCTTTGTTGACTGGAATTCTCAGTCAGGAACCCAGTAGGTTTTCATTAAAGTATTTATTTGTTGAGTGAATGAGAAAAGCATCATGGACCAGAACAGAATGCCAGGAGTTTTGTATTTAGAGACTGATGAGCAGTGCAATTTAACCAGCAGTCCTTTGTAGGAGAGGCAGGGTTGAGAGGTGAGCTGGACAGGTACAGTGGAACCAGATTGTGATGGCCCTTAAGGTAATGTGAATAGCAAAGGAGCTGTGTGAAACAACATCTGGAGGTGACACGTGAAAAGAGAAAGATGTATTTTAAACACTCAGACTGTAGCAAGGGGCATACCTTCAAAATACCAGGTTGAGAGGTTAGGGAACTACTAGGTTAGGGAATTAAACTTGACCCAACTTCACAAGGCAACAAAGGAGAGGAAAAAAATGATGGAAATAGAATTTATAAATCGAGATAGTTGAAATAAGTCCAAAGCATGCCAGAAATTGTATTAAAACCTTCAAGGATTTCTTAGAATGAATCTGTGATATTTATAACAGAGCCATAAAAGTAAATCAAATAAGTAGAAATAGATAACACATAACAGATAAAACTAAATTTAAAAAATGGAAAAACATTTAGAAAAATTCTAATCAAAGGAGCTAGAGAAATAAGATAGAATTTAGGGTGGATATCTTTAATCAGGTCAAAGAGTGTTTTCAAACTGGGAAAAAAGAATAGTCAGAAAGCATAATTATCATAAACATACATGTATTTAACAGCATGACTTTACAACACCATTTCAGAATTGCCAGGAGAAGCAGACATAATTACAAAATAGTAGGACTTGAACACATTTCAAAATTGAAAAGTCAATTAGACACAGAATTTAAAATGGCATCAAAGAATTGAGCCACAGGACTGGCAAACTTCATAAATTGAAGTAACATAGAATATTGTACCTAAACTATAGAAGTAAGACCTCAGATATTTTAAAATTTATCCAAAGGCCAGTTTTTAACCATATGCTATGCTACAGGGAAATTTCAACAATGTTCAGAATATATTGTCTTGATGGTACAATAAAATTAGAAAACAATGAAAAGACAATCATAATACTTTATGATTTTGGGAACTAAAGCTCAGTTAATAGGTCAAAGAGGAAATGAAAATTATAAAATACTTAATAGCTACATAACAATGAAAGCATTGCATATTAAAACCTGGGCTTGGCATGGTGGTATGCTTCTGTAATTCCAGCCACTCTGGAGGCTGAGGCAGGAGAATACAAGTTCAAAGCTAGCTTTAACAACTTAGCCAGGCCCCAAGCAAATCAGTGAGACCTGTCTCTAAATTTAAAAAGGGGCTGAGGGGGTGGGGGGAAGGGGGTCTGAGTGGTTAGGGTTTTGTCTCAGTGATAGAACGCTTGCCTATCATGTGTGAGGCACTGGGTTTGATCCTCAGCACCACATAAAAATAAATAAATAAAATAAAGATATTTAAAAATGTGCCAAGGCTGGGGATGTGGCTCAAGCGGTAGTGCACTCACCTGGCATGTGTGTGGCCCGGGTTCGATCCTCAGCACCACATACAAAGATGTTGTGTTCGCCGAAAACTAAAAAATAAATATTAAAAAAAAAATTCTCTTTAAAAAAAATAAAATAAAAAGGTGCTGAGGATGTTGCTCAGTGGCTCATATACTATAATTGGAACAATACAGAGAAGATAAGCATGGCCCTTGTATATAAGGATGATCCATAAATTTATGAAGTTGTCCATCTTAAAAAAAAATTGGAATGTGACTTAAGCAGAATTCACTGGGTAATAGAGTAGCTCTAAATGTATTTCTTAGAAAATAAGATTGATATAATGAGCATATATTCAAATCTTGATGTTAATAAATTAATAAAGGACCAATATAACAAAGCCAAATAAAGTAGAAGAAAGATAAAAATAAACATCAAAATTAATGAAATAGAAAGTAAAAATACAATAGATTTTGTTTTTACAGTACTGGGGATTGAACCCCCAGGGATGCTCTACCACTGGACTATATCTTCAGTCCACCCCTCCTCCCCACACCCCTCCACTCTCATTTGATACTGAGGATTGAACCCAGGGACCACTAAGCTACATCCTATCCTTTATTTATTTATTTATTTATTTATTTTGAGATAGAGTTTTGCTAAGTTGCTGAGGATCTAAGTCCTGCCTCAGACTCGAGAGTTTCTGGGATTACAGGCATGAATCACCACGTACAACTCCCCAGCCTTCTAAAAAATTGAGACAAGGGCCTGCTATGTTGTCAGGCTGGCCTTGAACTTGTGGTCCTTCATTTCAACCTCCTGAGTAGCTAGATTATAGGTGTGTACAACTGTGTTGGGCAAAATAATAGATTATTAATAAAACCAGAACATTAATAAAATGGACAGTCCTCTGTAAAGAGAGAGAAAGGATAAATAAGCACTGAGAACAAAAAATATGAACAACAGAATAGAGTTTAAAAACTATAAAAGAATGCTGAACAAACTACTGCCAAGGAATTTGAAAACCCATGAAACGGATAATCTTTTTTTTTTTTTTTAATATTTTTTAGTTAAAGGTGGACACACAGTATCTTTATTTTTATGTGGTCTGAGGATGGAACCCAGTGTCTCACGCATACTAGGCGAGCAATCTACCTCTGGGCCACAACCCCAGCCCTGAAATAGATAATCTTAATATGTAAATTATAGCAGACTCAAGAAGAAATAGAAAACCTGAACAAATCAATAATGATTCATTTAAAAAAAATCTTACATATCTATGCTGCTCGTTTTAAAAAATCTTACATATGCATGCTGCTCATATATATATTTAAATAAAATCCATCAGACCCAGTTCTAGTACTTTATATTTTAAGGGGTATACATAATTCCTGTTATATCCAAATTATCATAGAAAAGTAGTAAAAAGACGGAAAGCTTCCAAACTGATTTTGTGAAGCGGGACTAACCTAAGCTTAAAATTTCCAGTACACAAAAGTTTCTGGTTAAACTCATGTATTATCTCAGCTATAAATATTCAAAATAAAGAATAGCAAATGAAATCCAGCATTGATTTAAAAACATAATGACTAGATGTATTAGTAGGGAGGCAAGGATGGCCAGATACTAGGAAGTCTATTAATGTAATCATGTAACTAGAGTAAAGGAGAAAACCCATGTAACAATGTCAATAGATCCAAAAAGCATTTGTTAAATTTCAGTGCTAAACTGCTGAGACTGGCTTTGAATTTGAGATCCTCCTGCCTCAGCCTGTGGGATTACAGGCATGTGCCACCATACCTAGCTGCCGTACTTTTTCTCCATGAAGTATGATATTTGCTGTAGATTTTTAGTATATACCCCTTATTATGTTCCAATCCACATTAAGAGTATTTATCCTCAGCAACTTAGGGTTGTCTCAAAATAAAATTTAAAAAATAAAAAGGAGGACTAGGGCTGTAGCTCAGTGATGGAGCACTTGCATTGCATGCATGAAGCACTGGGTTCGATCTTCAGCACAACATAAAAATAAATAAATAAAAATAAAGGTATTTTGTCCATCTACAGCTAAAATAAATAAATAAATAAATAAAAAGGAGTGGGATATAGATATTGGTAAAGTGCCCTATGTTCATTCAATCCCTAGTACTCCCTCCCCCCCCCACCCCGAAAAAACAAAAACATCAAAATCAAAATTTGAAAGAAGAACCAGTTATTATTTCTCGTAGACCTCTGTGGTCATGTGGTTCTGCTGATATGAAATGGTTCCTCTTAAATGTGTTGATCTGTCCATCAGCTGGAAGCTGGCTTGTCTAGTGGGGGCCTCAGCTGGGTCAACTCAGCCCTCCTTCTTTCTAGTCATCGTATTTCTTTTTCATTTCTTATGCTATGGTCAAGGACCTGGTGTTATGTTGAGGAATGGTGATCCTCCTGTGCATCCCTGTTTCCTTCCTAATCTCTGAAGGAGGTGTGTCTGAAGTTGCCACTTAAAATTTAATGTTTGTTGTGAGCTTTTTAGTATGTATATTAAATTAAGGAGTCTTTTTCTGTTTCTTTGGTTTTGTCCTTTAAGCATTCTTTGACATCTTGTTTTTTCTCCTCTAACCTGTTCACATAGCTGTAAAGTGATGGATTCTCAGGTGTTGATCTCTTCTTGCATTCTCAGATGGTCACCTCTCCACATTTCTCATCATTTTGCTTTGTTTTGCCTTCAGTTAAAGATCTTTGCTTTGTATATTTATAAGTGAAATGTAACTGTAATTGTATTTTCTTGTTCTTATCTAATTTTAGAGTCAAGATTACACTGGGCTCATCAAATAATCTAGGTGTGGCTTTCTCTTCTCTTTCTTTTTCTTTTCTTTTCTTTTTTTTTTTTTTTTTGGTACTGGGGATTGATCTCATGGGTACTTGACCATTGAGCCACATCCCCAGCCCTATTTTATATTTTATTTAGAGACAGGGTCTCAATGAGTTGCTTAGTGCCTCACTTTTGCTGAGGCTGGCTTTGAACTTGTGATTCTCCTGTCTCAGTCTCCTGAGGCACTGGGATTTCAGGCGTGCACAGCTCTCTTCTGTTTTCGGTAACAATTTGCATAAGAACTACTTTTAAAATTTGCTAGGCTGGGCATGGTGATAGATACCTATAAGTCCAGCTATTTGGGAAGCTTCGAGGCAGGAGAATGAAAAGTTTGAGACCTTCCCATCCATGTATGATATATCAAAGTGCATAAATGCATTCTACTGTCATGTATAACTAATTAAAACAAATAAAAAATTAATAAAAAATGTTTGAGACCAGTCTCAGCAACTTAATGAGATCGTGTTTCAAAATTAAGAGGGCTGGGGCTGTAGCTCAGTGGTGAATGCTCACCTAGTATGTGTGAGACCCTGAGTTTGATCTTGATCTACAAGTGGAATTGAAAAAGAAAAAAAAAACAAACTAAACAAAAAATGCCCAAAACAAAACTCAAATCCTTGAAATCAATTGTCACAGTATTATTTCAAATAGAGACCATTAACTGTTTTAATTCACTTTGCAGAGTGCCATGCATATTTGGGTGCTTAATAAGTGTTACTTGTTTGTCTAATATTCATTAGAAAAGACTAGTTGGAATAATTAATTTGCAGTCTCCTATGAGTAATTGCTAAGTTTGAAGGAGTGTTTTGCCTAGTATAAATCATAAAGCATATAATCAACAAACTTCCTGTAATGCCAGCTACTTGGGAGGCTAAGGCAAGAGGATTGAGAGTTTGAGGTCAGCCTAGACAATTTAGCCAGACCCTGTCTCAAGTAGAGAAAAACAATCAAACTTAGGAGAGTTTGGCCCAGGGAAAACTTAAGTCAAATGTAAACAACATGAATAAAAAGTCAAATTATAACTAAGCCATGTAGTTATCAACAATGGTACATACTGGCTACTCACTCATTATAGGATTTGCATGGTTTATACCTTACAATGAATGCTCTTATTGTAGATGATTTATGATAAAATATTTTAGAAGTCATGAAAATCTAAAAAGAGCCATGTTCTTTTCTTAAGAAAATTTTGTCATTGTGAACCTCTATTAAACACTCATGACGCTGGTCGTGGTGGTGCATGCCTGTAATCCCAGTGGCTCATTAGGCTGAGACAGGAGGATCTCGAGTTCAACTAGCCTCAGTAATTTATCCAGGCCCTAAGCAACTCAGTGAGAAACACTGTCTATAAATAAATTACAAAAAGGGCTGGGGATGTGGCTCAATGGTTTAGGCATTCCTGGGTTCAATCCCCAGTACCAAAAAACAAAAACAAAAAACTCTCATTACTTTTGAGGCTTTTGTTTTGTTTTTTGGTACTGGGGATTTAACTCAGGGGCAATTTACCACTGAGAGTCATCTCCAACCCTTTTTATTTTTTTATTTTGAGACAAGGTCTCAGTTGCTTAGGGCCTTGTTAAATTGCTGAGGCTAGCCTTGAATTTGGGCTCCTACTATGTCAGCCCCCAAAGCCACAGGGATTACAGGTGTACACCACTGTGCCTGGCTTGTGCAGGCTTGTACGCATATAAATATTTGAACTTTCTTAGGTGGGGTTTAAAGATGTAGCATATACCCATTATTGTTTAACTTTATGTATATTCAGTTTTGTATATCATATTGTCTTTAGGACTTTCACTCTTAAGGCGGGGACTCAGTGAATTGAAAAGTCAGACTACTTTTTTTCTTTTGTTAATAATTTAGGGCTTCCAGTTTGTAGGCATATAAGCTTAATTATTTGTTGAATACATGAATGTATATGTGACTGTGGGTTCAAGCATCTTTATTTTACTTATATAATGTAAAATATGATATTAAAATAAGCCAGTAGACCAGAAAAACTGCAAATAGACAAACCGTAGGATAAAACATGAACTAACTCATCTTTTCTCTTTGTAAATCTGTAGACTGTACTCCTGTTTTCTCATGTAGGCGAACCAAGTTTTTTACCTAGTGGTCCTAAATCACCTGATTCTAGCTTATTGTCTTTTTTCTTATAGATTAGTTTTCTTGACTTCCCTTTTCTCCTAAACATGTGCAACACAAACTTTGAATTTCATTATTTGTTAGTATGATTGTATGAGAAAAGCGTAGACCCACCTCCTCTTGTTTGTTCTCCTACTCACTGCTCAAAATATTTCTTTTTCTTAACTTCTCAGAAAGATACTTCCCATTGCTTTAGCTTTTGACATTAAAAAGCAAAACAGCAACCATTTTGCAGTTGGCGATATATAAAGTAATAGTAAAATGGATTTCACTTCATCTATTTTATAACCTATAAATGTCATAGAAGATTTTTCTGGAATTTCTGACTTTGAAATCATAAGATACTTTATGATCTTTGTCAAAGTATTTAACTTCTTGGGGCCTCAAGTTTATTGGTATATATAGAATAAGGGAAAACTTAATTCTCATGTAATTCTCCTTTTGGTGGTTGGAGAGCTTGCTAATTAAAATAGGAGCCAGTGTAGTGACACATACCTGTAATTTCACTTGGAGGCTGAGGCAGGAGGATTGTGAATTTTAGGCCAGCCTTGACACTTTTAGTGAAACTGTATCTCAAAAATAAAAAGGGCTGAAGATACAAGTTCAGAGGTGGAATGATCCCGGATTTTATTCTCAGTTACACTTCCCAAACCCTTTGTGTTATTATTCTCAGTTACACTTCCCACACCCTTTGTGTTAGAATCTAGCTGGAGACTATCTGAAAGAGCACACATTATAGGTTTGGGTGTTCCTGTGTCATATGCCTAATCCATGATAGTCAAAGAAAAAAGGTCATGATCAGGTTCTTTATGTTTTGAAAACCTGTGGGTGATAGGATCACTTGACTCTTTTCCAACCATAACATTGTATCATTCTTTGTACTAGATATCAAAAGGATACAAATGAAATCATTAGTGTAATCTAAAAATAAAAACACTTAAAACCTATATGGTATTGGGAACAATTATATATCTCAAGCATTTTTTTCTTCTTGTTACTACAGGACTATAAAATCACCCAAATATCACAAGTGAACATTTTGTGGCCATTAGCATTCAAATTCTGTAAAAAGGCCAAGGGTTTTTATTTTTGGTTATAGTGTACTTTAATTGTAATGATTATATATTCAGACATTTTCAAAACACAAGAGATTAGTGATTGAAAGAGTTTGCCCAACTAAAGCAAATTAACAAATGAAATGAATTTAAGATTCTGTCCTTGAAAATTAGAGACCATTAACAAGCTTTATAACCTTTCTTAAAATTGTGAGTTGTGACCAGTTGGGATTTTAAACTTCCCCTTCTTTCCATGTCAGTTACATATTTGCTGATTAACAAGCCACCCCATTACAACACCAAACATTTACCGTCTCACACAATTTTTGAGGTTGAGAATTGAGGAATGGCTTTGCTGTGTGGCCCTGGCTCTGGTCATCGAGGGCTTCACTCATCTGAAGACTTGGAGGGTCTGTCTGTCAGACATGGCTCTTGGCAGGACATTCTTGCCTTATGTTTCAGCTCCGCAGAGCTGCTTGGGGGGGGGGGGTACTCATGACTTGAGTGGCATTTGGTTTTCATCTTCAGCTTTATTCTTTTTGTTAGAAGAGGAACTAAGTACTGTCCACACTAAAAAGGAGAGGGGGAATTAATTAATTCCCATGAAGGGGGAAATGTGAAAAAAAGTGTGTGGATGAGAAAATCTGTAGGCACTAAATTTATCATCTCAGGTAAACAGGCTGTTAGTTTGGTTCCTGGGGAGTGTTGAGAGCGAGGGCTGTGGTGTCAGGGTGCTTGTTTGCATGCTGACCCTGCCCTTTTCTAACCTCAGTTCACTCATCTATATAATGAGCATAATAGTAGTATGTATTTCATAGGCAGGTGGAGAGGAGTGAGTAAAATAGGAAGGTAAAGTATTTAGCATAAAGACTTTTATTGGATGAGCATTCAATAAGCTGTTACTTTCCTTTTTTCCCTCTTCAAGGACATATTAGTTACTTTGTTATAGAGGATGTCTTTCTAAGTGTAATGTCATTAGCAGAATATGAATTTAAAGTGTCTATGGTAATAGCCTGCACATTCAGACTCAAAAGTTTAAGAAAATTCTGCTCATAGCTAGGCATGGTGGCTCATGCCTGTAATCCCGGCAGCTTGGGAGGCTGAGGCAGGAGTATTGCAAGTTTGAGGCCAGTCTCAGCAATTTAGCAAGGTCCTAAGCAATTTAGTGAAACCCTGTCCCATAATAAAAATAAAAAGAGCTGTGGATATGACTCAATAGAAGAGCAACCCTGGGTTAAATTGCCAGCACCAAAAACAAATAAATAAATAGGGCTGGGGATATACTTAGTGGTAAAAAGTGCCCTTGGGTTAAATTCACAGCTTAAAAAAGAAAAAAAATTCTACTTTACCTACTCATGATGAAAACTTGAAAAGTGCAGATGTGTATGTGCATATATACACAGAGATATACTTAAATGTATGTATATGTATCACATACTGTGATATATATAAACATGCATACTTATATATAAATATGTACAATCATGTGTGCCCCATGGTTTGAGTTATAACTATAGAAAAATGTATAAATCTTGCCACATCTATATTTCTAATATTTTCTCATGTTAAAAATTTGGGGAATAAGAGGAACTGAGTATGGCGGTACACACCTGTAATCCCAACTACTTGGGAGGCTGAAGCAGGAGGGTCACAAGGTGGAAGCCAGCCTTAGCAACTTTAATGAGAGTGTCTCAAAATAAAATAAAAAAGATTTGGGATATAGCTCAGTGGTAGAGCACTTGTCTAGCATGCAGAAGGCCGCGGATTCAACCACCACTACCGACAAAAAACTAAACATCAAAAAGTCCCATTCTGTGAATCCCTACCTTTGGTCTTAAGCACCCTCCTCCCCCAAAAATTCAAATTTGAAGTTATCATTATTCATTAAAGAGATGTGTCTCACTATATTGCCCAGCCTCCCCCAAACTCTGAGGCTCATGTGATCCTCCTTCCTCAGACTGACTAGTAACTGGAACTACAGATCTGTGCTACTGTGCCTTTTTTTGTTTTTGTTTTTAAATAGAGCAATCCATTGAATATCTTCCCTGTTTCTTCAGGATAAGCCTAGAAATGAAATTCCTACATCAGAAACATGAGCTTCTTTTAGACTTTTGATAAATGGTACATTGCTGTCCTGGATGTTTGTTCTAGCTTATATGAGCAATGGCTTATCCTTTCTTGTTATTCCCAGTTAGTGTTTATTGGTCTCTAAAAAGCATTAGTAGCTTTTGAAAGCCTAGTTACAGTAGTAAGGTAGAATGGTATTAATGCCCAGAGAATTTTGTTTTTACAAGAGCTTTAGAATATAGTAATATTTTCCAGTCTTTTTGAATTCATTTGTGTTGTGTATATAAGTAAAATAAATATTATGCAAGAATACACACAGCTATTCTCCTGGAGATAAAAATATAAGGTGGTCACAGACACATGTAATTAGGATGTACAGAAAATTAAAAACACACACGTACATACATACATGCACATACACTTCTTAAGATACATTTTAAAAGCAGATAGTAAAGTAAAAGTTGCCTATCAGGCTACAGACTTGAGTCTTTCCTACATTGAGAAGACTATTCTTGAGCCATGTTGTCTTGTCACCTCCACAAAAAATATACTTGGGCTTATGGTACTGTTTTCTTTTCTAAACATAATGCATGAAAAAATACTGATAAAGGTAAAAATTGAGATTTGTTATCAATTTTGGTGGTCTGACTAAAGGTTCCGTCTTGGTATTCCTTATCCCTCACATGGAGACTGTTAAAGATACTGTCAGTGGATGATCTTTATTTCATATTGATTACCAATAAGTGAAAGTAACCAGTCATTTAGTTTCTTTTGCCTCAGTCTTAGCAGGTTTACTTACTCCAAGAAAGAGATCTTTATTTGGACTAAAGGGAACTGTTTTTGGAAACAGCACGTGGGTTCTTTTTCGTAATAAGGCAGAGGTAGGGGAAGGTCCTAGAGAATAAATAGTGACAGAAGAAATTTGAAAAAAAAAAAAAGAATCATGGGCTTTTTGCAAATCCATTCTGACGCTGCACTGTTGGGTAAACTTTTATAAAAATCATTTTATTCATTTTTATAAATATTGCTGTTAAATATTTTTTCTCTAAATAATCAATTCAAATCATAAAACGTATGCCACCTTGTTATTTTCAATTTGTATCTGGCAAAACTTTTTTGAGTTTATTCGGCAAACACCGAACACTTAATCTGTAGAAGGCAATGTGTTATGAAAATTTTGTGACAAACAACTTCAGGGTAACATTTTGTTTCAAATGATTTTTAGCTTAAATTTAGGGAGACTTTTTCTTGTTATAATGAGGTCTCCAGTCATCATTTTCATTGGCTTGACTTTTTGTGTTTTCAATTAACTTCATAGTCACAAAGTTGGTAATTTATCTCCTTTTACTGTATTTTAATATGTACTTTTTTTGTAAGAAGGTTAGTTTCTCGCAAAAAGATTGTTGAAGTAGATGACGGTGTAAATGAACACCTTCGTTTCCAAACGAACAAACAGAAATGTAAGGGCACCTGGGTTTCAGACTGCCCTTAGGGGAGCCAGCGCCCGGGGCTGCTGCGTTCTGTTTGCTGCGTGCCTGTGTAGCCTGCCCTATGACTTCTGAAAGGGAGAGGGACCAAGTCGGGCTCGGAAAGTAGTGGAAGCTTCTTACTTTCCAAGTCCATGCTTTTGGAATATTTTCTAGATGTGACGTTTTTCGTTGGCGTTCCTGTTTTAAAGTGTGGTTCTTTGAAGGGAACTGATCGTGTTGCATAAGCTACAAAAAGGCCCAGACAAGTTTAAGAGCCACCGCTGCTCCCAGCTGCGGGACAGTGCTCGGTCGCTTCCAGGAGGACCACCTGATTAATGGCTCTTTTGCAGGGGGCACGACTGCAGACTCGGCTTCCGCAGGGCGTGAAACGCGCCCCGTGCGGCCGAGGGCCGGGTCCCGGCCCGGCTGCCGGGCGCCGCAGCCTCAGGTGTCGCCGCGGCCGCTCGGGCGGGCGGGCGTCGGGACTTCCTGTCTGGGCGCGGGGCGGAAGGATCGCGTTGCCAGCCGGGCCGCCGCCGCCCTGCCGTTAGGTGGTGGGGTTTCTCAGCCCGGCGGCGGGAGGCGGGCCGGCCGCGGCTTCCTGTCGGAGGACGCGCAAGGATCCGGGCGTCGGAGTGTGTGCGAGTGCGTGAGTGTGTGTCGGTCGCACGGCGTGTGTCTCCGGCCGCGGGTTCCGCCTCCTCCCCTGCCGCCGCTGCTCACGGTGGAAGTCAATGTGAAGCAGCAGCTCCAGCCCCGGGATAAACATGGCGACGTCTCTGCATGAGGGACCCACGAACCAGCTGGATCTGCTCATCCGGGCCGGTAAGGACAGGGGAACTTTTCTCCTGTGCATCGGTGCAGCGGCAGAGGGGGTGCACAGAAGGCGGGGTGCCTCCCCGGTAGCGGTCAGTGCAGGGGGAACAGTGTCCACCTCAGTCACTGGGGCGGCCGGGGAGAGGGGGGAGTGAATGAAGTAATGGAGGCGACGAATCAGGAAGTGATCACCTTGGAGAGTAACCTGCCTCGAATCCGGCGTTGTCGCTTTAGGGTGGGTTCGGCGAGCGGCGACGGCAGCTGCCGGGAGGAGCGCTGCCAGCGGGTGCTGGGGAACCGAGCCGCGGTTAAGTTGGGGACTCGGGGGCGGACGAGTTGCGCGCTTCACCCCAGTTGCCGAGGAACCAGGAAGTGAGTGAAGCTGTTGTCTCTCCGCTGCGCCTGCCACGCTGTCTGGCTGGAGAGGCCGCTACTGCCGGCGGTCGGGGGCGGCGGGCTTCCCGGGGGACTCTCGCCGCCCCCCTTCAGACTTCGCCTACGCATCCGTGACTTCCGCATGGACCGGGCAGCCCCGGGCGATGTCCGGTGGACCGGTACCCACCAAAAAATGCCCGGACCCTCCCTCTTCCCCACATCCCCGCATTATGCAGCTCAGGAGTAACGGTCCTGGAAAGGGTCACTTAATAACGTTGAGGAACCGGGGTGCTACGGCTCCCAGGGGCTCGCCTCTCCTCGTTTAGTGGGTGGCTGTGAAGAAACTAGGTTTATGCCCCTTCCCTCGTGGGGTGTATTTTTGGGGGAGAGAATGGGAAGGACACGGAGTATATTTCGTCCCCCTGACCTGGTGCGTCGGGGCGAGAGGGAAGAGCGTTTATTTTTGTAAACAGTGGGTGAATGTGAAGGAGCGGGGCGGGCGGGAGGGAGTCTTGGGCCCAGGGAAGTCTCCGCACGGAATTGCCCCCTTTCCCCTCCCCCCCAAACCTCCCACCATAGCGGAAGCGCCTAGGAGAGGACAGAACCCGCGGGATTGACAGGTCTCCCGTTCCAATCTGCTCTCTGAGACGTTCCAAATAAGAACGTTGATTTCTGGGGGCGGGACTACGGGCCCTCGCTGGGCCAATGAAGATTGGGCGGGAGTGAAGCTGACAATGTACGCATGGAATTGGAGGGAAGAGGAGTGTAAACACGGAAGTGGCTGAGGGGTGGGGGATGTGCAGCGCCACTGCTGCAGCGGAAGGGCATGGACTTAAGTTACATAGAAAAAGCAGCTTTGCTTAATAGCAGACGGCACAGTGAGGGCCCTAGGTCGTTGTAGCATGGCTTGAATAGTATTTGCTTAATGTAATAATAAATATACATGTTCCTTTCTCCGGGTTCTGTGTCATATCACTGTCGATGGGAATTGGAAAATGAGAAATGTCCAAGGAATAGTAATGCTAAGAAAGGTCTTGGACTTTTTCTATCCATTGTTTTTAGGTAGGGAGTCTTGAAATTAGTTGTTTGGCTGCAAAACTATGTAATGCAATTCGATTGAGGATAAAACATGAACACGTGTATCTTTAAATTTAACGGAACTGGAATCATGTAACCATATGTATTGTATAACACATGGTGAATAGCCTTTTATTCTATGAATTGTAGTATTATACTTTTCATAAGTTCCAAAGACAAATCACAGTATTCTGAGTAGTAATTGAAATGAAGACTTTTAAGTTTTTGGACTGGAGACATAGCTCAGTTTGTAAAGTGCTTGCCTCGAATGCACAAGGCCCTGGGTTCAATCCCCAGCATCTCTCTCTCTCTCTCTCTCTCACACACACACACACACACACACACAGAATTTAATGAATGCAAGAAAGCACAATGAAAACTTCCTTTTTATGTTTTCGGTCCGTTAATAATACAATATGAATTAATATAAATTTTTGACTTTATATTACAGTCAATAATTACAATTGGTTGGGTCAGTGATAATGGTGACTGCTGAATGAGAGAGGTTGTTTCCACTGATTGAATACTCCACAGAGAACCTTGAAATAGCTTCTGCAGTTAGATCTTTTGAAAAGTACAATAAAGGTGAGAGGGCTTAACTTCATCAGTAGGAGGCATTTTTTTCATTAGTCCTTGGGAATGATCAGCAAAATGAAGTGACTTGTAGATATAAACTGTGTTTGGTTTGAATATACAGAGTTTTGGTTTTTTTGATAATGGTGTACTTCCCACCCCTCCCCCTTGGTGCTAGGGATCTGAGCCTGGGGCCACAGCATGCTACACAAGTGCTCTACCAGTGAGTTACACCCACAGCCATGATAAAGGTTTTTAAAGAAATTAAATATCCTTTTCCAGCTTTACTGAATTTCTTTAGTACTGCAGATCTTAGTTATGTCTTTTACTTTTCATGTTCTGGCAAGCTGTGTACCTTGTTTTCATAGCTCCAGAGTGCGCAAATAAGAAAGATTATGTGTTATACAATACCATTTTCGATCATGATGTTCTACAAAGAATATGTTTGGGGACAAGGGTTGTACTTCAGTGGTAGAGCACTTGCCTTGCACTGCGTTTGATAAGTTAGAAGAGATATCCCAGAAATTAAGATACATGGTTCTAAATTTTTATTGCTGCCAGTTTCTGTCATGTTAGCAAATTTTGTATTTGTAAAATGGTCAGGACACACTTTTTATCTCTGAGGGAGGTCATCAAGAGTGAGAGAAAATTCTTCCTCACAGAGATTTTATGATCTAGTTGAGAAGATACATGAAAATCTCTATGATGTATAAATGTAAGAATAGCTGTGGTGATTATAATAATAGATTGATGATTAGTGTGGAGTGGTAACTACTGTCACATATTAAAGTACAAGAGAATAGACTTGCTAATGTTTTCTTCCTTTAGAACTTAATTATCATGTATATGTACTCCTTCAGCCGTCAGTATTTATGCTGTCAGTGGGATGAAATAAATGAGCTTATAATATATCACTATCATTTATATACACAAAATATCTTTTTGTGGTCAAGACTTAACACACTTTATAAAACTTTCACTGACAACAGGATTTGTAAAAGTGAGTCTTGACCCTGAAGCAAGGAGTTGAGGACCTTTATCTAGTTATCACTAACACTAGGTTTTCCTGGTGACTTATGGCTTCATTTTCTCTGACAGGGTTAAGTAAATGACCTCTAAGATTTTTTTAAGCTCTAAAGTTATAATTGGCTCAACTATTTAATGGAAAGTTAAAGCTCTTCTTCTTCTTTTTTTTTAATTATACTACGAGTTTGTGGTATTACATATTTAAGAGGTTAGTTTATTTATAAATGGGTGACAAATTGGAATTTGAGGCTATGTACATACATTAAGTCTATTTATATAGTTTAATAATTAAGGCTTGGTTTTAGTATAGTTAGCTTAATACAGGAAAACAAATGTCTGGCATTAATGCTTAGAATTTATGTGAAAGTATTGTGTGTCTATGGTCTGGATTTCCTCAAAGATTTTGGTTTAAAATATGCTACCTTTGGGGCTGGGATTGTAGTTCAATGGTAGAACTCTTTCCTAGCATGTGAGAGGCACTGGGTTTGATTCTCAACACCATATAAAGGTTCATCAACAACTTTAAAAAAAATGCCACCTTTGTATCACCACATATGCATTCCTTGACTTCTTTTTCTTTCTTTTTTTTACATTTGAGAAGTAAAGGCATCAGAAGTTCTGTTTTATAATAGTTACTAAATGAAGGGGAAATTTTTCTCTGGAAGGTTTGCCTAAATATTTTCACTTGACAAAAGAAAAAGTTGTATTTTGTCAGCATTTGTCATGAAATTTGAAATTGTAAATTTTATTTCTGATTTACTATGAATTGGAATATCTAGTGAAGGTTGAGTATCCTTTATCTTGAAGTGCTTGGGACCAGAAGGGTTTCAGATTTCAGAGTTCTTAGGATTTTGGAATATTTGCATAAATGCCAGAGCATTTCAGATTTGGAGTGCTCAACATGTATCAATAGGAAAAAAAAAAATAGCAGTATGTGAAAAAAGACAGGAAGCATGTGTTGAAATAAAAATTAAAATGCTATTAATTTTCTTTAAAAAAATTTTCCTTTGGGGGCTGGTGGTATAGCTCAGTGGTAGAATTCTGTCAAACCTTCATGAGGCCCTGGGTTCAGTCCCTTGTATTATTAAGGGGTGGGGGTGCGGAAGGGGTGCTGGTTGGGAATTGTATTGAAATTGACCTTCAGAATTCATTGCAGCATTAATACTAAAATTTATATAAAAATGAGTTACAGAGTAACATTGTTGTGTAAAAAGTCAACCAGGATAATTCAACATAAAGCAATTTAATTTTGAAACCAATTTTATGGGCAGAGAAGGATGTCTTGACATTTAAAATAACTGTTTGTGTACTCTGTAGTTTAAATGTTCAAAAAATTGCAGCTTTTAAAAAATCCTTAATATGTAAGTGGACAAATAATGTTTTACTTATAGAAATGGAATAGTAATTTTTCATTTACATATTGATATTTATATTTAGAAGCTAAAACTCATAGAAATGAGTATAGAATGTAGTTATTATTGATTACATTTGATGATAAATAAACAATTGTGTACCTTAAAACCCATATTCTCTGATCTGGGGATTCTGAGAGTCCCAAGAGTCTTATCTGGGAAGTTAAAACTGTTTTCTTGATGATACTAAAAGATCATTTGTTTTTTCACTTTCACAAGTGTGCGAGGAGTTTGCTAAAGGCTGTGACACAGTATTCCAACATATTGAATGAAGGAGGTAAATCTGTCTGCCTTCAAATAAATTAAGTATTAAAAAGATGTTCAGGGATGGGAATGTAGCTCTGTGGTGTAGTTCCTGCTTAGCATGTGGGAGGCCCTGGGTTCAGTCCCCAGTGGTGTAGGTGTATGCATGCACAACAAAAAAGATTTGCAAAAATGTAAAAAACAAAGCTACTCTGAATTTTTTGTTTTAAAAAAAGTTTTTCATTCATTGTACTGTAATGTGTAACTAATTAAAATAAATTTTTTAAAAAAGTTTTTCATAAAAGCATTTGTTTACAGGGCTGGGGATGTGGCTCAGTGGTAGAGCACTTGCCTAGCATGCATGAGGCACTGGGTTCTATCCTCAGCACCACATGAAAAAAAATAAATAAATAAAGGTGTTGTGTCATCCTACAACTTAAAAATAAATGTTTAAAAAAGAAATTTGTTTACAAGTAATCTGTTTATAAAAGTTTACAACATTTGTTTAGAAGTTTTCACAAAGGCGTTTGTTTACAAGTAATTATTTTAAAATTAATTAGTATTTTAAAATTTCTTTTGTTTTAATTTCAAATATGATACATATCTATAGACAAGACCTTATATTATCAAACTCTGGGGTCCTCTGAATAGAAACAGTTTGAGAAGAGCTGAATTACAGTATTCCTGTTCAGTCCCTGTTCAGTATGGTAGCCAGTAGCCTACTGAGTACTTGAAATGTGACTGAGAGTTTTAAATTTCTTTATATTGCTTACATGTTGAAATGGCAATGTTTGGGATGTATTGGGTTAAACAAAGGTGTTAATTTTGCTTTTTGAAACGTGGCTACAGGAAAAGTTTATATGTGTTGCTGTTATTATTAGACAGCTTTGGTTTGGAAAATAGTATTTAGTTATTTTTCTTGGAAAATAGTATTTAGTTATTTTCTCTTTTATAGTTTATAACACAGATACATTAATTAGGTCAAGGGCAAAAAAAAAAGGTAGAGTACCCAAACTTTTACTTTCCCCTCTTTTCATTGCCTTCATTTGTATTCTTCATTACTATTGTTGTTACAGCCTGTGCATGACATAAGTTAAGTGTGTGGTGGTTGAACAGTGATGATCTTGTGATACTGGTTTGTGGTGCTGTTTGTAGGAGAGTACTCTGTCACTTAATGGAACATCTTAACATTTCCCTCCATTGCTCTCAAATGAAATTGCTACTAAATTTTGTTTTTGACTTGAGAACATTGTTATGAACTAGATCCATTGCCAGCATTCTCTTATGCAAAGCTGAGAGGTATGCCTCTTGTCAGACTTAATTACCAAGTTTGGTATTTTGTAACAGCTGTTGAGTGAGTCTGGAATAGTCTACCATACAAACACCAGTTGATTAGAAACATAGAAATGGAACAAGAATATTCCTACCAGTAGTAAATGAAGACTTGGGCAATTTTTAGTTTTGGCACTGTGTTTAAAATGAAAATAGTTTTTGAAATGTATTTGATGCATTTATTTCTTCAAGGAGGATTGACTAGTAATATGAACTACTAGAAAATGATACCTTTCTGGTTACTTTCAGCTTCATTTGTTTCTATTTAAAAGGAGTTGCTTGTTTTTCCTCTGTAAATTTCATTCACAGGTTTAAAAAGGATACTAGTCTCTCAGATTTTAAATAAGAGGTAAGGAGTGTTATTTTTCAGCTATTGCTTTTAGTTTACTTACTTTGATTGCACAACACTGTTAAATTTATGCTTGTGCTTTAGAATTGTGTGTAGTTTGAGTTTAAATTTTAATTACTGATCTGAACAAAATAGTATTGAAAAAAATTGTTTTAATTATAGAAACTTGTATAAAAGAGGTGGCTCTTAAAATTTCTGTTATCAAAAACTACTTGTTGCTGGGCTGGTGGCACACAATGAGGATGAGGCAGGGGATTCAAAGTTCAAGGCCTGTCTGGGCAACTTGGTGAGACTCTCCTTCAAAAAAATAAATAAATAAAAAGGACTGGGGATGTTCAGCTTGGTAGTAGCATACTCCTGGGTTCAGTTCCCAGTAGTGCAAGGGAAAAAAAATTACTTCTGTTAACAAAAGTATAGACATAGTGCCTGTTTTTACAAAATAGGTATTCTTGGAACTGTCAGTGGTACATTATTGTAAATTGAGAGTGAGCTCTTGGAATTTTGTGTTTAGCATTATTTGAGTTGGTAGATGAAAGTGAAAGAAGTAAGCATCGAAAAAGAAGTGAAATCAGTGGTCTCCTTGAGCTGTTGTCTTACAGAGTAACTTTTAAAATTATATTTTATTATACTTAAGTTTTTGACATCCTCTGAACTATTAGCTTCATGAAGCTAGACAACCTATTCACACTGTATCCCAGATTTGTAGCATAGGGCAGACACTGGTGAAATACTCAGCAACCACTTGTTGATTATCCTTAAACTGTTAGTTCTCTGGTCGATAATTCTTAGATGTCATATACATATTTTATATTCTCATCCTAAATTGAAGATATAAATTTTCTTATAATATGTATTTATCTTACCAAATAAATTTTTTAAAAAGGCATTTCTAGGATATAATATGTTGCACATTGGGGAGAAGGGAAAGGTCAGAAATATAAGAAAATAACACTTTAAAATTTTTTCTATAACAACAAGAAATTAAGGTTTTGAAAATATGCCTCAAACTACATAAGAATTTCAGGCACATAGTATGTGTTAGGCAAATTTCATTTTGTTCATAAATTAATTACTTAAAAATCTGGTAAATTACTAATACTGAATACTTCAAGTCTGATTTTAATATGGTAGAGTTTTAGGGTGTGTCTTAACACAATTACATAAGGCATTAGTTTACACAGGATAGTTTATTAATAGCACCTAAGACAACAGCTAAATTGCAGCACCAAGCAGACTTTTAAAGAGAATGCTCCTAGATTAAATTTTTAAAACCTGTGTGCGCTTTCCAGGTTCAGTAGTATATGTGAGTATTGTAGGGAGGCACTTTGAAAAAATTCCTGAGAATAGTAATATATTTTATACTTACTACTAAGTTTCTTAAAAATTTGAGCTAGAAGGACTGATTGAATCCTTTGCTTTAGTGAAGCTGCAGATAAGAGTAAGCAGGGTCACCTAAAGATAGATTTACTTAGAGGTTTGGCTGCCTCTCTGGAACCATTTAGCTTTGAGCAGATTTCCATAAATGGAAAGAGCAACTGGAGAGACCTAGTACCTTGGTTGAGAGTGTGGATGATGTGCAACAGGTGGTGGAACCGTCTCTGGATTTTTAAAATAAATGCTCCCCAAATGACTGGTGCTTAAAGCTGAAGCTTTAGCATTGGTGAATTCTGAAACCAAGTGGATTTTTCTCCCCAGTTATAAGTTTCCTGAAAATAAAGATTCATGTCATTAGTGAGTAGAGCTTGTGAATTTGAATATGATTTTATGAAACTTGTATAAACATTTACTTTCAGTTTCTTGAGAGGACATCTTGAGAAAAATCTATCAAATTAAAAACTGCTACACATATATGTTTTAGAGCCTTTTACCAAGGAAAGTATTCAGTATTTGAATATATAATGCAAAATTAATAAAACATTAAGAAGTTTGTCCCCCACTTCCCTTGGAAGGTCAGTGGGTTGTTCGACATTCAATACATAAAAGAACATTGAGAATTATAGCAGCTATAAAGTTGAGTTAAGATAGCTCCCTTGACCTCAAGGAGTCTATTAGTATCTTGTGGGAGTGTTAAGTTGTCACTGTTTATCAAGTTATTTATATGCCAGGCACTGTGCTAAGTTTTTTTTTTTTAAATGGAAATCACATCATTTAATTCCCAAAACTATTTGAGGTTGGGGCTGGGGTTGTGGCCCAGTGGTAGTGCTTGCCTCACATGTGTGAGGCACTGGGTTTGATCCTCAGCACCGCATAAGAAAAAAATAACAAACAAAATAAAGGTATTAAAAACTATTTGAGGTAAGTAATATTCCTGTTTTTTGAAGAACATTGAGGCCTAAAGAGATTGTGGCAGAGACTAGACAATTTCACAAGTAACTTAATATCAAAGCATGAAAAGAAGTGGTAGAAGAGACACCCAAAAGGTGATGGAATTAGAAAAGGCTTTGTGGTGGGGGGATAACTGTTAAAGAAACTTAAACATCTCTTAAGAGAGCCAGGTGTGGTGGTGGGCCTCTGTAGTCCCAGCTACTTGAGGATGAAGCAGGAGGATCACTTGAGTCCACAAGTTTGAGACCAGCCGGGGCCAATCTCAAAATAATGAAACAAAAACAGAAAAAATCCCCAAGGTAAAACCTAGCAAAGTCAAGTGAAGTTCCGAGGAAAAGAACAAGGTTATTGTGAAGAAAGTTCCCAATTGTCCTATAGCTAAAGTTAATGGGTGGTGTTATACATCTCAGGCAGCCCTGCTCATTCAAGAGAGTCTCTGTAAATTAAACTAATTTATTAAAATCACTTAGAAATAAAAAATGTTTCTGACCGATTCTGTTAAGTATTTTCTTACTTGTAGTTTTTAGTGGCAATATATCAAAATATATAATTGACCTTGTAGGATTGTTAATCTACACTATCCTCTCCCTGCTTCCCACCCCCAAGTTAATTTTGGCCTAAAATTGATACAGACTTCAAATTTCAAGGGAGGGTCTTTTTTTGTTTTCCTTTGGATAAGATCCAGAAACTTCTCATTAATTTTTCATCAGCCTCATTGGTTGCTTTTTAAATGCACATTCATTAAGTGTAAATACTACCTTATTTTGGTTTTAAGTTATTTCTGTAAGTATTATCAATAGAGGTGTTCACATAGAAGATAATTTATAGTTATGTCTTAAACAGTAATGTATGTAGTTCATTTTTAATTCAGTAAAACTTACTTTTCCCCCAGTGGAAGCCTCAGTTCATAGCAGTAATGCACACTGTACAGATAAGACGATTGAAGCTGCTGAAGCCTTGCTTCATATGGAATCTCCTACCTGCTTGAGGGATGCAAGAAGTCCTGGTATGTGAACTGTTCATCTTACTGTCATATTACTTCATATTAGAATGAAGACTTTTTAATGCCAGAGTATTATTGTTGGACTTCTCAAAGGTCTATTATACATAAAAACCTGAGAGAATGATTGATCTTTATTAAGGTTCCCAAATCCTACTTTGAATACTTAATCTCATAATAAATGATGCAGAAAATGATACTGTAGGTATATAGATTTTTATGAAATAGCCTTTTATGTTATGTATGTATCCATAATTCTGGGTAAATTTAGGCCTTTTAGAGTCCTTAAGAGTGGCACATTGGGCCATTGCCTTCTGTGACCACTATCAGTCCTTTGTTCAATTATAAACAGGCAATAATTCTAGGGAACCCTTGATGGTGGAGTAGGGAGCTTATGCCATTTCCTTCATGCCCCTTCAGCCTCTGAGTTAACTTTTTAAATCTCCTTTTCCTTTTTAGACTGTAGTGCTAATTTTAATAAAATGTTCAAATATTACTTTGATAGAGATAGATACTTAATACCAATTTATGATAAATGCTAAGAGCAGCTATACTTTTTAATTCAAATAGGGATCCCTGTGTTTTATTCAGGGATAGGAGAAGTAAATTATGGCTTATTGGTCAATATATTAATCCATGATAGTATATCTTTAAATTTGAAATAGAAATGTCAAATACAGATTAATCACGCATATTCAAAGGAAGCCAGAGCAACATTAGTGTGTAATACCATACAAGATAGCAATTTGTATGTACTGTTTTTATTGACCTAAAAACCAGGACTATTTCATTAAATATGAATTTGAAACATGTAATCTTCATTGAAATGTAATCTTCATTGATCTGTAATGAACAGTCTTCTTTTTTATATTCTAAAATGAACTATAAGTGCATACTTTTTACTGAATACATATTTATAAATCTGATAAATTTGCATATATTACCTAAAAAATAATTATGGATATATGGAAGGAAAGTAATTACTAAAGAACTGTTAGACCATAATTTTAAAATGTTTTCCCAGCTGTCAAAATTAATCAAAAGTTTACAGAGAGCTTAAAAGTGTGAAGAAGCCTGGTGTGGTGGTGCATGCCTTAATCTGAGCTACTTGAGAAGCAGAGGCAAGAGGTATTGAAAATCTGAGGCCAGCCTCTGCAATTTATTGAGACCCTGTTTGAAATAAGAAAGGGCTGGGGATGTAGCTCAGTGATAGAACACTCCTGGATGGTTCAATCCCCAGTAACACCAAAAAAAAAAAAAAAGTGATTGTTCACCACCTTTAAAATAATTTCTTTCACTTTTATTTTCTTGCATACTTTGGATCATATTGAATATTCAACAAATTAATTTCTTTAGTATTTAGTTTTTATCCTGCTTTGATTCATGGTAAACCTTACTTCTAAATATTGAACTATCCCTATAAGAAATATTAATAGGGGTGGGAAATTTTAATTTTTCAACTTTTTTTTATAGTGGAAGTGTTTGTTCCTCCTTGTGTATCAACTCCAGAATTTATCCATGCTGCTATGAGGCCAGATGTCATTACAGAAACTGTAGTGGAGGTGTCGACTGAAGAATCTGAACCAATGGATACCTCTCCTATTCCTACGTCACCAGAGAGCCATGAACCAATGAAAAAGAAAAAAGGTAGAGAATATTTATTAATTTCTGAGAAAACAGATGACTTTTTTTTTTTTTGCTGGCACTTTTTCCCCCCCTTTAAGGGACACACACAAAAAAATAATATATGCTATCTAGTCTTAAAGACAAATTGGGGATGGGGTTGTGGCTCAGCGGCAGCGTGCTCGCCTAGCACGTTCGAGGCCCTGGGTTTGATCCTCAGCACCACATAAAAGTAAGTAAATAAAATAAAGATATTGTGTCCAACTAAAAAAAAAAATATTAAAAGACAGATTGAGTTTTTTGTTTTTATTATTTTTAAAAAATTTGAATGGCTTTACTTTGGTGCCATGAGTTTCTGGACTTGAGCCTCACTGATGACAAACTGAGATTTTAATTTTGTGTTTTAACATTTATACTGTTTAAACAAGTTTGTATTTAGGCTCTAATGGTACTTATCTAAAAAGGAGCTTTTAAGCCTGGCATGGTGGTATAGTCATATAATCCCAGCTACTCAGGAGGCTGAGGCAGGAGGATTGCAAGTTTGAGGCCAGACTGGGCAACTTAGTTTGAGGCCAGTTTTGGCAACTTAGTGAGAACCTGTTTCAAAATAAAAATTTTTAAAAAGGGCATCTCCAATCTCACATGGAAACAGAGTATACCAGTATTCTTTCCTATTGAAACTAAAGGAGCCAAAATTTGAAAGGAGTAAAATCCTAAGTTAGGTACTCATCTAATTTTAGTTTCTTCCCTATGTCTTTGCATTTAAATAGAGGGGGAAAAGAAAGCAAAAATAAGGTAAAGGTATGTTAGAAATAATGGTATTTTCTTTTATTCATTAAACCCAGTTTAATGAATAAAATTCATAAATTGTTGCCGTGTACTCACTGCTGTAAGGAAGAAATGGACAGAGCACCAAGCTGGGAGGTGGTGTGCCTCAGGGATAGGGCACTGGCCTGGAATGTGCAAGGCCCTGGGGTCCACCCCTCCCCCATAGTATACCTGGAGGTAGCTGGGTCTTGAGAAAGATAGGAAAGAGAATTTAGAAGCAAGAATTATTTCCTACTATAAATGTTTAAAACCAAATAACATACATATAAGCAGCTTTATTAACTCACTACCCACTAAAAGCCTTTGGCTGGTTGCATGTAACAAAAACAGAACAAAAAAAGATGGGAAAAAACATGAACAGCGGGGGTCATATAGAGAACCAGGATGTGTATGATATAAATCAGGAAATAATTTGCCAATTTACTACTATATCTTTGAAAGCTCTTCTTGAATGACCATCTAAAAATTACATATAACTATTCTATACTCATTGCCATTAGGATGTCAGTGAATCATCAGAGTGCCATTACTTTTGTTTTTTCAAAAGCAGAGCTTTTTTATTTTCAGTGCCTTTAATTACTAATGTATGTAGTATATTTCCAAGAAAGGATAGGCTTCAGTGTCGGTGTTTTAAAAGTTAATTTGATACAGCCCTATTTCCTACTGAGGAGTACTCTGTTAATTTCTTAAGGAACCTGATTTGGAAATGCTACCTTCTAAGAAAAGAAATTAAGCCAACTGTTTTATTAGACAGGATTTCATTATGTGGCCCAGGATGGTCTTGAACTTGTGTGGTTAGCTGGTCCTCCCACTTTAGCATCCTGAGTAGCTGAAACTGCAGGTGCATGGCACCACACCTGATTTAGCCTCTTTTTCACCTTGGGCTTTCATGCTTGAATTGAGGAGATGGTGAAGATATTAGATTTATTACTGACAGAATAAGTATTATTTGAGAAATTAAGCTTCATTCTAATAAGGACACCAGAGAACTTGCATTCTGGTTTTTGTAAATGCAGAGTTTCATTTATTAGTTACCAAAATGAAGTCCTAGAAAATATCTATGTTATAATATGTATTAAGACAATTTAGGTCTTTATGTGGTTAATCTAAATAAGCCTTGCTAATGGAGAAGAGAGAATGACATCAGAAATCCTAACTGTATGACAGTCACCAAATCAGTAATTTTTTTAATCTGAAAACATGATAGACTTGTTTCCTTCAGACTTCCTCTCTGCCAAGTAGTCATTCATCTGTGCTGAGGATCTAATGTAACTCATTTTAGACTTATGCCTTCTTTAGTGTAGATTTAGCCCTTGCTTTTCTCTTCATTGTAGATGCTAGTCTGTCTGAGAGCCTAATGACAGAAATGAGGAGAAACAAAAGAGAAAGGCACAGACATTTATTAGACATATAAAACAATCACCTGGAATTTTTTTTTTAACTCTTAAAATATATGTGCATGTTGAGGAAGGGGAATTTAAACGCTTTTGCTTAAATTCTGGTGAATCATCTGTTTCAGAGCAATAGAGAGTGTTTTAATATTTTTTATTTTTCCTCATTTGAGCTCAGAGGACTTTATAGATCATCATATCCTCTGCAATAAGTAGAGCTGTTTCTAACAATCCCATAGAAGAGAATACAAAAGCCGGACATGGTGGTGCAGGCCTGTAATCCTAGTGGCTGGGGAGACTGAGGCAGGAGGATTGTGAGTTCAGAGCTGGCTTCAGCAACTTAGTGAGGCCTTGCCTCTAAATAAAATATTTTAAAAAAGGGTTGGGGATGTTGCTCAGTGCTTAAGCGCCCTGGGTTCAATCCCAGGCACCACAAAAAACATTATACTAGGACTTGTTGGTATTGCTACATTAATGTAAAAAGGTTAGCAGATTGAGGCTCTGACCATAAAAATAGATTGGTAGTATCTTATTTGCTGCATACCTTGAAGAGGAGCTAGCTGCTTCATTTAAAATTGCAGAAGTATTTTAAATGTTGCTTTTAGAAGCAACTATTTACATACATATACTGAGTATTTTAGGCCATATGTTAATGTGTAGTTAAATTAATAATATGTTATCAGAGGGTCAGCTAATCATACTTCTGTTATTTTTCCTGTTTTCGATATCTTATTTTTTTCAGTTGGCCGTAAACCAAAAACCCAGCAATCACCAATTTCCAATGGGTCTCCTGAGTTAGGTATCAAGAAGAAACCCAGAGAAGGAAAAGGTAATTTGGGGAGGATTATTTTGGAGATGAGCATTTTCTTTCTCCCCCAGTTAGGTAACATGTTTACATTAGTGGTTTAAAAAAAAAAATCATTTCTACTACATGTGTATATGGGACTACAGTTGCTAGTAGTGTTTCTAAATTAGGGATGGATCAGCATTACCTGGGGAGCCTTATCAGAATATCTAGACCTGGTCCTCCCTGTCATCCCCAACCTCCACTGAGATTCTATAGCCATAGCAACACTGGGGGGGAGTATCAAGAGGTCCTGACATCCTTAGGACAACTTGATGCACATCCTTCTTAGGGGCGCTGGTTTTGGGGCGCGTGTGTATATACTAGCACTCATCCCCACACAGAGCCACTTGAATTGAAAGAGGTTACAACTAAGACTTGTTTCTGAAACATACTTTTTTAACTTGTTTAAAGCAGTACAAGAATTTAGGGCAGGCTGAATTTAATTTTCTCATCAGCAAATTTCAGTCATGAGACAAAACTTAAGATTTGAAAAACTTTTTGCTTGAAAATATGTGTATCCTCACTAAAAATAAAAAACTGCAATAAGCTTCCCCCACTCTGTTTTCTTAATTCATTGAGTAAAATGACTTCAAGTAACATTTCAGTAGTGGTTTTAGATATATTTTGTCTCATAATCTGATAGCCCCAAATTAATCACTTTAATGAATAAATGTTTTCAGACTAAGATTTGATAGATAAATTATAATTCTTATCAGTGTCAGTGGTATCCTTACACCCAAAGATCTTATGCTTACCCAGGCATGGTGGTACAAGGCAGTAATCTTAGTAATTTAGTGAGGCCTTCAGTAATTTAATAAGATCCTGTCTCAACACTTAAAAAAAAAAAAGACTGGGTATGTAGTTCAGTGGTAAAGCCCCCATGAGTTCAATCCCCGGGATCCCACTCCCTTCACCTCTAAAAAAGACCTTATGCTTAACTCTGGAGAAAAATTTTGTGATGACCTATTTTTACCAGTCAAATCCTCCTCCCGCACCCCTTGTTTTTTCGGTGTTGGGGAATGAACCCAGGGCCTCTCATATTCTAATAAGCGTGCATTCTACCATACAGTTACACCCCCAGCCTAAAAATTGCTTTTCATTAAAATTTCAGTCTTAAACTTGAGGCAGATGTTACAATGTGGACACTTGTTTTAGGCAAACCTGGATTCAAAATCTAGCAGTGTCTCCTCCTTTACAAAATGACATAGGCTTTACCTGACAAAGAAGGCTTCCCTTTCTGAATCTTGTTTTCCTTAAAACCAGAACTTGGATTGTTAATTAACTTGGATGGAAACTTGAGTGGAGTTTTTAAAGATAACCAAGCAATGTTGATGAATTTAATTAATTCAACAAGCATTGAAGCAAACTCCTGCTATGTATTAGGCATTGTCTCTGCTGTATAAAAATTTCTTCCAGCATAAAGCCTCTGCTCACTTTTACTATGTCTGCTTTAAGGACCTGATAATCCCCTGGCTGTGAATAAAATAAAAATGCCCCCAGCAACAAATTTTAATGTAGTTGATACATGGTTCATCGGTTTCTAGGTTAATGATGCTGATGTAATAGAGCTTCAGAGATAGTTAATGTAATATTGTGAAAATTGAGGGTCAGTCTTTTTAGGTTGAGAGATGCATACTTGGTTCCACTCTGGAACCATGAATTTGTTTAATTGTGAGGGAAATCCAGATTAAAAATTAAATACCAGAGGAAGAGTGTCAGTGTGTCGATTAAAGGAGAATTGGGTTGGCAGCTTGGTTTGGAAGCTTCTCAGGTAGCCTGTAGCTTGGGTCTGGGTTTAAGGTTATGGAGACTGCTTGGTGGCCCAGTGGTGGTGTCTTCTCCTTAGGACGCTTCTGTTCTTTCATCAATTTCAGAACCTCTGCTTCTGAAGGCTCCACAGGGAATAAAAGAAACCTGAAAAGCCTGCTTTTCTCATGACCCCTGCCCACTTCTCTTCCCTTTTCCAATGGGTGGGCGGGGTTTCTTTCTTCTTTTGGGGATTAAGTTCCTTATTTTATTTGCCCAGATTCCTTCCTTTTATGCAAACTTCAGCCAATTTCTAAGTCTTTGTGATGTTTTGCCAGCCTGCTTTATTCCCATTCCTGAGGCCCCATTGTTTTTTGTGATTCATTTGGAATGTAATTATGCATTGCCTTCTGATATACTGTTCCTGTAGTGTTGTTTAACTTATCTACTTTTTGTTTCTTGTCTATTAAATTGTAAATACCTTGAGGTAGAAACCAGGTTTTAAATTTTATTCTGTATCCTCCACTGCACTTAAGCACTATATGTGATGAATAATGTATTTCCTCAGTTTCAGATTTTAATATTAGTTGTGCGATCCAGAGCTAATGATGTAGCTGACATTTGATAAATACTAATTTTAGGGATCACCCTATTTCTTTCTAGTAGTCCATTTAAGAGGCTCATGTTTAAGACTGAAGCACAAATGTCTTATACAATGAAATTATTTAAATATATTACTTATTTTTGTTATACCGGTATAACCAGCAGAAAGAGATGAGAGGAGTTTTTTAAAAATCTGGTTTCAAAGGCAATAATTTGTTGCTGGGTTCAGCGACACACACCTGAAATCCTAGCTACTCAGGAGGGTGGAACAGGACGATTTCAAGTTTGAGACCAGCCTTAGCAACTTAGTGAAACCCTGTGTCAAAATAAAAAAAGGACTGGGGATGTAGGATCTTAGGATCGAAAAGATCCTAAGACTGATGCCAAAAAGTTTCTCACATTTTATTATATATTGCTGGCCTATTTAATAAAACTAATAGTGCCTTTTGATTAGTTTTGATATGGAATTTAGGCTTGTATAATACAATAAACACAGGTATATGTTAACTTATTCAGATTTCAGACCTTTGCAAATTAATAAATTTGATTGTTTAATTCAGGTTAACTTTTGTGCTAAGAATTGTGTCTTTCTCTTCACTAAACTCAAACTCTAGAATTCAGTGATACATGATAGTACAAAACCCAGGACATTTATTTTATTAGTATCATAATTGGAAATGTGCAGTTTTTAAGATCAGCAAGCAAGTATATTTAGGATTCTATTTTATATTTATTTTGGAAGGGGTGGGTATTGGGGATTAAACCCAGGGACATTCTACCACTGAGCTACATTCCCAGCCCTTTTTATTTTTTTCATTTTAAGACAGGGTCTCACCAAGTTGCTGAGGCTGGCTTTAAATTTGCATTCCTCCTGCTTCAGCCTCCCACATTGCTGTGTGCCACAGAGTTCCGGTAGGCATTCTATATTATAAAAAACGATACTTTATTTGCCTTTAATTGTGTTAATGAATTGTTTTTGCTTTGTTTTTAAAGGAAACACAACCTATTTGTGGGAGTTTCTTTTAGATCTACTTCAAGATAAAAATACGTGTCCTCGATATATTAAGTGGACTCAGAGAGAAAAGGGTATATTCAAGCTTGTGGATTCAAAGGCTGTCTCTAAGCTTTGGGGAAAGCATAAGAACAAACCGGACATGAATTATGAAACTATGGGACGAGCTTTAAGGTAAGAACACAAATGAGCCAGTTTTCAAACTCAACTTGTATATATCTCTATATTGTCTGTTAGCTGTTTAAGAGCTCAAAAATCCCTTAATATAACTTTAGAGGGTATTTTAGAGGAGCTTCTTAGATTGGGAAATAGGTAAAGAGTGAGGAGTTTGATCCACATGCCTATAATTTCAGCATCATTGAAAAATACAGAAAAAAAAATCCTTTTTACAAGCTGTAGGCCTTTAAAAAAATTACCCCCCCTCAAAAAGTTTCGAAAGTTACTTAGCTTTTTAATTTCTTGCAATTTTGTTACAAATGGATTTCTCTTGACATGAAAAATTTTCTAAGTTTTGTCTGTTTGAGAAATCCACAAAATTTTCAATGTGGTGGGCATACTAAGGGTATTATAAACAAACACATTGGGTTTTATGTGATAGTAGTCACAAATCCCATAGATTCATCTCACTTAGTAAGTGTGACTCAAGTAATTTGTTCATATAATGTCACACTGTTTTCATAACCTTTGTAAATCCTAATAGAATTTCTTCCAGTAATTATTTCATTTAAGAAAGAGTTGTGGCTGAGCATGGTGGCTTATGCCTGTAATCTTATCAGCTCTGGAGGCCGGAGGCCTGAGGCAGGAGGATTGTAAGTTTGAGGCTAGCCTCAGGAACTTAGCAAGACCCTGCCTCAAAATAAAAATGGGAATATAGCTCAGTGGCAGAGTGCCCTTGTATTCAGTCTCCATTATTGCCCCCCTCCTACATCAAATTAGCCACCTGTTTAACAGATCTCACCATTATAGGGCCTATGGTATCACGTTCTACTTCATTTCTGCTGCATATCTGAAACCTTTTGAGCAGTCCACGCCGTAAGCTCTTCCTTCTCTTACAGGGATAGGAGAATGTATGCTGGTGTTTGCTGTGCGTGTTTTTGCATTTTTGGACAGGGGGCTGATAATACACTTGATTTATTTAGTAATCTTTCCCCTTTTCAGATACTACTACCAGCGGGGAATTCTTGCAAAGGTTGAAGGTCAGAGGCTTGTGTATCAGTTCAAGGATATGCCCAAAAACATAGTGGTCATAGATGATGACAAAAGTGAAACCTGCAATGAAGATTTAGCAGCAGCTGCTGATGAGAAATCATTAGAACGAGTGTCTCTGTCTGCAGAAAGTCTCCTGAAAGCAGCAACTTCTGTTCGTGGTGGAAAAAACTCTTCTCCTATAAACTGCTCCAGAACAGAAAAGGGTGTATCTAGAGTGGTGAATATCACTTCCCCTGCTCATGATGCCTCCTCCAGGTCTCCGACCACTACGGCTTCTGTGTCAGCAGCAACAGCTCCAAGGTGAGGGGCATATAGTTATTTGTAACGTGTACTGTTTTTGGAAAAGGCTCCTCGGGAAATGCCCCTTTTGTTTAGTACGTATTATAACATTCTACAAACCCACTGTTGTCAGGACTTTAAAAAGTGCTTGATATTTTAAATACTCTTGTTGTTAAAGTAGATGCCTCAAGTAACTTGAATTGGTTTTTCTGGTTGCATAGATTTTTTTCCTTTTCCACAATGGTGGGGTTGAACCCAGGGCCTTGTACATACTAGACAAGAGCAACACTGGATGGACCTATAATGTGGGTTTTAATTTTTTCTTAAATTTGTTTTGTTGTATTTCATATTTTAAGCTTGGATTGCCAGTTTATCTGTAAAATTTTACACATTTTGGAGTTTTATTCATCTTTTTGCACAGACTCATTTCCTAATTAAGCATCGATTATAACCAACTTTTTTCTTAATTTACTAGGACAGTTCGTGTGGCAATGCAAGTACCTGTTGTAATGACATCATTGGGTCAGAAGATTTCAACTGTGGCAGTTCAGTCAGTGAATGCAGGTGCACCATTAATAACCAGCACTAGTCCAACAACAGCGACTTCTCCAAAGGTAGTCATTCAGACAATCCCTACTGTGATGCCAGCCTCTGCTGAAAACGGAGACAAAATCACCATGCAGCCTGCCAAAATCATTACCATCCCAGCTACACAACTTGCACAGTGTCAACTGCAGACAAAGTCCAATTTGACTGGATCAGGAAGCATTAACATTGTTGGAACCCCATTGGCCGTGAGAGCACTTACCCCTGTTTCAATAGCCCATGGCACACCTGTAATGAGACTATCAGTGCCCACTCAACAGGCATCTGGCCAGACTCCTCCTCGAGTTATCAGTGCGGTGATAAAAGGGCCAGAGGTTAAATCAGAAGCAGTAGTAAAAAAGCAGGAACATGATGTGAAAACTTTGCAGCTGGTAGAAGAAAAACCGGCAGATGGAAATAAGACAGTGACCCACGTGGTGGTTGTCAGCGCCCCTTCAGCTCTCGCCCTTCCAGTAACTATGAAGACCGAAGGACTAGTGACATGTGAGAAATAAAGAGCAGCTCCACTGTGGACTTTTAGACTGTTAGTGGTAGTACTGACATAAACGTTTGCAAGGGAAGTCATCAAGAAAAGTCAAAGGAAGACTTTAAAACATTTTTAATGCATATAAGAAAACAATCAAACTTACTGGAAATAAATTACCTATCCCATGTTTCAGTGGGAAATGAACTACACATTGAGATGCTGACAGAAAACTGCCTCTTACAGTAGGAAACAACTGAACCCGTCAATAAGGAAAAGGATTGAAAGGGACCAAGCAGCTCACTACAATATCAAGTTACACTAAGACTTGGAACACTAACATCTGTAAGAGGCTATATAGTTTTCAGTGGGGAGGGGTTGGGATGGGTGATCTCATTGTTACATAGAGCAATTTTTGATGCATTTTATATGCATACCAGCAATTATTACTGTGTTCGCACAGTACTCACTTAACTGGTGCTATGTGAAGACTCTGCTAATATAGGTATTATAGAATGTGAATTGAAGAATGGATCCAAAAGCTTCAGAAAGAGGATAGCAAAAAAGATCTAGTGCGACTTTTTTTTTTTTTTTTAATATCATATAGCTTAAGCTGATTTAAAACAAAGGCCTTAGACTAATTTTCGGTTTTCTTTCTTGAAATAAGCTAATGGCTTGTTTGTGTAAAGCTTTTTTATTAAAAGAAAAATTTTAAAAATCTTGTACCTAGCACAGTATTGTTATAGAATTTACATGTAACATTTTATATGGTAGTTTTAAGTCTGTCAGTTTCTTAATTGTGGACAAATTAACAGTTGGCTCTGGCCTTTTGCTGTAACATGCCTGTGTCATTCACTCCGCCCTGGTATCTGTGCAGACACGTCAGTTTCAGTTCTACTGTCACTTGGAAGTTCAGGCGCAGCATGAATTTTTGTCAGGTAGCTCTAGTACCTGGCATTTGTTTTCTTTCTTTTTCTTTTTTTTTTTTCTTTATTTCTTTTACTTTTTCTTTCTTTTTTAGTTAAAAGTTTAAGAGGGAAAGTACCAGTGTTCAGATTTGAACTATAATAGTTTGTATATTCAACATTTGAAGTATATTCTATTTTGTTGTACTCTTGTTTCAAAGTGTATTCAAGTAGGTTTTCTGAAATATAGAAATGAAATTTATCTTGTCTCTGGTGATATTTTTAACAATATTTACAAGTGTGAAGAAATGCCACTTCTGTTGCTTCCTAGTATAAGAATATTCGGCAAACATCTGCATGCTGCCAAGTCCTTCCTAATTTTTATCATGAACTATAATGATCTACTTTATGTAATTTAGTATTTTAGTTAGCCACACTTAAAGAATTTATATATGTGACCCACTTCAGAGTCAAGCCATCTGGTTCTCATTCGGAGGGTAAGAAGTACAAGTAATTCTAGCCCTTTTACAGGTTAAGAAATTGGTACCAAAAAGATCACTTGAATTGCCTAATTTCACACAAAACTAGGTCCTGTGACTCTGCATCTTAATGCTCTACTACAAAGAAAATTTGTTTATTAGATGAATGGATTCTTAATATTTTTGACCTTTATGCATTTGATGATACTACTTAGATTGACAAAAGATTTTTTCTTTGGTTCAGGGATTGAACTCAGGGGCACTTGACCACTGAACCACATCCCCAGCACTGTTTTGTATTTTATTTAGAGACAGGTCTCACTGAGTTGCTTAGTGCCTTGCTACTGCTGAGGCTGGCTTTGAACTCATGATCCTCCTGCCTCAACTTCCCAAGCCGCTGAGATTGCAGCCGTGCGCTACTGTGCCTGGCTCCAAAAGACGTTTTTAAATGCTCCTGTTTTAATCATTTATCTTTTCCATACACACCTGATAGTACTTCTGTGGGGTTGGGTATTAGGGACTTAACCCATGGGCAATTTACCATGGAACAAATCTCTAGTCCTTTTTATTATTTTGAGACAGGGTCTCTCTCTAAGTTACTTAGGGCCTCACTAAATTACAAAAGCTGGCCTTTAACTTTGATCCTCCTGTCTCAGCCTCCTGAGCCGCTGGGATTAAAAGGTGTACTGCACCCGGACCTGATGGTACTTTTTAATAAAAGCATGAGTCTCACTCATCCTATTTGGAAGTTAATCTCAAAGTCCACCTCCCTTTAGAACATTTCCTAAATGTTTCAAGTTGTGAAAATTGTTATTGTATGTTTTGGTACCTTCTGTATTATGTTCTTTTTTTTCCATAATACTCCTTTTGGTCAAAGATTATATTTTATTCCATCCCTGGCCCCCTCCCCAGGAAATGATCATATTAGAGACACTCAGAATAGACACTTTGGGATTTTGCTAACATTTACTAAAAATCAGTCACATACTATGGAAGATATCTAAAGACACTTGAATTTCAAGTGAATGCCTTCTTCCTATGCTGTATCCATTACCTCCACCACTCTGCCTGAAAATCTTATAGTGTCTGTCTTAAAATAAATTCATCCAAAGCCTGGATTTGGGAACATATAGGTTGACAATAGCTATTGAGTATCAAACAATCAGTTGCATCCTCTTCACATCTTAAAGTATGGCTTTTAATCTCAGCCCTTCCAAACTATCAATCAGTGTAACTTTTATTTGCTTTTTTTTTTTTTTTGTCTAGCATATTGGGGGAAAGCCATGTGGCCATGCCTCGACACTCTTGTACTCTGTGCCTCCCCAGCTTCAGCCGTCTGTCCTTAGGTGGCAAAGATGGAGCTTGCACTGCTTTCAGCAGTATGTCCAGCACACCTCTTTACAGAGAACATGGTCACTCACTAACGCACCTTCACCACATTTCTGGAACCCTTGCTACAGGGAATCAGCCACAGCTGTCATCCTTTCCATGTCTCAGGAAGCAGCCACCTGCCTTCTATTCTCACCATCTTTCCCTTTGCTCTGCCTTGGTCCCCTGGTTCCAACAGTCAGTAGCCTATCATTCTGTCTTTTTAAATTGAATTCTGGCTTAGACTCAGTTTTCATTGAGATCTCCAATAATCCAATTTCCAAATCAAGTCAATACTTCAGTATTTCATGGGATCTCATATCTTTGGTCTGTGCCTCAAAAGTCCTTTAGTTTTCTATGGTAATCTCTCTGGTTTCCTTCCTTCCTTAAACACCACCTTACCATCCATCCTTTGGGTTTCCAGAAAGGTTCTATGACTCCTTTCCTCAGAATTGTGAGAATTAACAAAGTTTATCCATTCATTAAATTCTATTGTGCCTTTTAAATATCTTCCATTCCTATCCTCCCTGTCCTGGTTGCTTGGTCCCAAACCTCCCAGTAATAACACGGTGAGATACCTGCTGGTGAGATACCTGCGGAAAGGTTCTAAAATGCAAATTTCTTCACTTGCACCACTGGGATTGCTTTAAATTGATTGGCTGTACAGCTGCCAAACATTTAAAGTCCTTTGATTAGGTCTCTGCCTGTCTTCCCAAGACTGTTTCCTTTTTTTAAAATATATTTTTTAGTTGTAGATGGACCCAATACTATCATTTGTTTATTTTTATGTGGTATTAAGGATCAAACCCAGTGCCTCACACATGCTAGGTAAGCACTCTACCACTGAGCCACAACCCCAGCCCAAGCCTGTTTCCCTTTCAGACATCACTGGGCTGGCCATTCTGAAATACTTCATTTCCCCAACCAACACAGGCACCTGTTCTTCACTGAGCCTCCCAGTAATGGCCTCTCCCTGGATAGCACTTTTCTCCACTTTGATTTGAGTTGTTTCATTTGCTGAGTTGGCAGTGACTGACATATAAGCAGAAATTTCTGAAATGGGCTTGGAAACCATCCAGGGTGCTATTCAGTGAGCTCTGACTTTTGAGACTGGGGTGAGCCAAGTGTACAAACACAGGAGAAGATGAAAACGAATCAGCAGTAGAAGTTGAGGACTGGAGAATAAAAGGACAGATGAAGTATGTCCTAAGATGTGACAGGCAACAAACAGCAGCAAGTGCTGTAGGAGGGGGAAATCGAACTGGTCAAAGAAAAAGTGACAATGAGGTGAAGCCAAAATGTCATAAGGATGGCACTGGAACATTACTAGTGGCCACACCTGACATTGTACACTTAGGAAGCATATGTTTCTGATCACTTTGTGTAAGCAAGCTATGTTAATTATTAATAACCAGATAAACTTCTTCCCAAAGACAAAACTTTGGCCTTGAGGTTTCCTATGATCCTTTCACTGTAAGTCTCCCAGGAGGTGAGAATAACCAACCTTACTTTAGTTTCAACCTTACTTTTAGTTTTGCCACTGTTCTGGGGCTGGGGTTGTAGCTCAGTGGGGGAGTGCTTGCCTAACGTGTATGAAAAACTGATTCGATCCTCAGCACTAGATAAAAATAAAGGTATTGTATCCATCTACAACTGAGAAAAATATTTGTTAAAAAATCCACCAAAACTGTTCCCTCTACAGATTTTGACTGTTCACAATACTGAGACCTCTGTGATTGTGACTTGTTTTCTTCAGTCCCATTGTTATAATAATTACTGCCTCTCATGATGAAAACTGTAGGAACTTGGTACACAGTGAAGCCAGCCCTAAGTAGAGTAAGATACTGTTGGCAAATATCAGTGGATTCAATTTACCTCCTCTGCATCAGTTACAGCAAAGACTATTTTGAGCATCCAGCACTCTTTGAATACCTCAACTAAGCAGTAATGCTGGAGTTCAGAACTAAACAATATTGCAGTTTCCAAAGTGAGGACATAATCCAAGTGAACCAACTGTTGAATGCAAAATACCACCAAAAACAACAAAAACTGATGAGTAGGTTGCAATCTAAAAGAAAGTTGTCCTCTCCCACGATACTGTTTCTTCCATCCCACTTTAGTATGTTTAACTTTGAGAAAATCCTTTCTATGGTAGATTTCATTTAATGAAACAAATCCAATTGCTGTTCAAAAAGGTAAAATAATGAAATGAAATCATCATCCAAAACAGTAAAATAAGTAACATGCAAGTTGAGGTTTTAGGCCATTACCACGACCAAACAGTGCTAACTGCTGTACATTCCAATTACTTGGGACAATGCTGCTGCTCAGGGCACATTCAATACCAGATACGAAATGACAGTGTTTGGGGTGGCAGCCAGGTATTGATTGGTATTTTAAAAGTATCTCTAGGCAATTGCATTGTGCAGCCAGGTGAGAACCTTGCCAGGCAGCTACAGCAAGCAGAGTCTAAGGATTAGGGGCTAACCTGAGAGTTCTTAAAGCATGCACTGGGAAAAGATAGTTTGAAATATATTAAGCATAAAAAATGGATCTTTAAAAAAAAAAAAAGCTTCATGTTTTACTATATGTCCTATTGATTTAAAAGCCTTTTTCTCACACTTTAGATATGTATATCTAAATATATACATTTTAGTAGATGCACACAATACCTTTATTTTATATATTTATGTGGTGCTCAAGATCGAACCCAATGCTCACATGTGCTAGTCAAGTGCTCTGCCACTGAGCCTCAGCCCAAGTCCTCAAAATGTATTTTAAGAGGCAAATGCCCTGTCAAGGTCACACTAGTTTTTAATTTCATGAAGTGTGGAAGCAGTTCCCCAGATTATCATAACTATTTGGGCAGTGGCAGCAGTAACTCGGTTTTTAATTTTAATAATTTTTTAGCAACCTTGGAGAAAAGCTGGGTGTGGCATGGCAGGGAGATGGTAAGTTCAAAGCTGGCCTGGGCTACTTGGTGAGATCCTGTCTCAAAGTAAGAAGGCCTGGGGATGTAGCTCAGTGGTGGAGCAACCTGGGTCCAATTCCCAGTACACCCTTCTTCCCCCAACACAATTTCAGTGAAGAACCTAAAGTTCAGAAAAACTTTTGAGTAAGCTCAGCTGGTCAGTGGCTGACCTCCTGGGGTTCCCAGTTTATTTTTAGGCTCAACCCCATCCTGTCCATCCAAAACAAAGGGGGTCAGGGAAGAAAACAAGGTTAGTAAATGTCCTTGATTTCTCACAAATTGATTCACTTCCCTTCTCTCTATCACTGAGCTATGCCCAACCACAGCTCTTATTTTTTGACAGGGTCTTGCTAAATTGCCCACATTGGCCTTGAACTTGCAAGCCTCTTGCCTGGGTCTCCTGAGTAGCTGGGATTACAGGCATTTGCCACCGCACCCATCTCACAAATGGAATTTTAAAATGTTGCAGAATTTGCTGGGTGATTTCTTCAGGTACACCAAAGATTTGTTTCTCATAATATATAATACGCCAGGTGAGGTCAGATTGGGGGTCACATGTGAGTATCAGGAGGCTGGGAAGACTTGAATTTTGAATGATAGAAGATTTAAAACAGCTATGTGGCAAATGACTAAAAAAAAGTGCTTGTCTTATTCTTTAAAATATAGGTAAGAAGCTGGGCAGGGTGGTGCATGCCTGTAATTCCATTTGCTGGGATGATAGAGGCAGGAGGATCACAAATTTGAGATCAGCCTTAGCAATTTAGTGAGACCCTAAAAATAGAGCATGAAAAATAAAAACCAAGGTTCAGGGGGTGGCCAGGGAAAAGCTGCTATTCTGAAGGCCCAAGTGGCTACAAGAGGAAGAGGACATGGAACGGGACATGGAAACATCTTCCAAAAACGAAGATGATTTTCTCTGTTGAACAGAACTTTTGCCCTTCTTTTTTCTTTTAGATTATCTGAATTCATCAGGGTAGGTGGCTGTATGTATGTCCTAGGTTTTGTTTTGTTTTTTTGGTTTTGTTTTGTTTATTGACATCTTTCTCTTTAGATCAGAGGAAATGTCAAACTAAATTTGGTTATTTTGTTTTTTGAGAAAAAAAAAATTAAAGGGGTTGAGGGTACGGTTCAGTGCCCTGGGTTCAATCCCCAGTACTGAAAAAAAAATTTTTTTAAATGCTGTGAATAAATAATAAAAGTTAATAAAAATAGAAGAAACTAGGCAAGAAAAAGGGTGGTAAAGAAAATTAATATGCAGAATGCATGCGGACAAATGTTATACAATGTTTAAAATTCAGCTATTAACTTTGGTTTCAGAGTACATCTTCCTTGCCAAAGCAAAAACAATCAGTCGAGATCCACCTAGTCCAAGTTCACCAGATGCTTAGAGGCAGCCAGGCTCTGTCAGGACTGTCAGGAGGCAGGGCTTCCACTGCACTCTCCTTTTAACGTGAATGTTTTCTCGGAAATGAGGTTTCCAAAGAAGTCTGGGACCTGCAGCTGTGGGTATTCATTCAAAGCAGGTATTTCTACATTACAAACCAAAGCAGGATTGACAGAGTCTCTCAAGACTTAAGAACTAACTCAAAATTGCAAATTTCTTGCCATTCTATCAGCCCCTCACCTATTTTGGGCTTAAATTTCTACAACACTATTGATCCTGACCTTTCAAAATGGTTATTCTCTTTGGCCAAAAACAGGTGTGGTTAGGACACAAAGCACAGGGTCATTCTTTCCCTCTCACTTTGAACCTTAAGTATTATTATCCAATGGCTTACATATGAATGTATTAACTTCTCTTTTTTTTGTGGTACTGGTGATTAAACTCAGCAGCACTTTACCACTGAGCTACATCCCGAGCTCTTTCTATGGTATTGCTGACGCTGGCCTCAAATTTGTGATCCTTTTGCCTCAGCCTCCCAAGTCACTGGGATTACAGGTGTACACCACAATGCACATAATTCATAATCCTTTGTGGATATCTCACAGGAAGGTAGATTCAATGAGAAAGCCAAGGCCTTACAGATGGGGTTGTTTAGGGTCACAATGCTGCCTTTAAAGGATAGCCTGTGTACCCCTTGACATGACTTTTCTCCTCTTATTTCAAAAGCTCAACACCCAGGCCTCCACCATTCGGCTGGTGACTGTTTTGCAGTTAACAAACTCCTTGCTCCCTATAATACCACTCTGCCCTCCACTTGTACTCACTGAGGCTAAGGGAACATGGTGAAGGGGGACAAAGCAAGCACTTTGGAGTCAAGATGGACATGGGTTTGAATCCTCAGCTACTTTTTTTTTTAATACCACTGAGTTACATCCCCAGCCTTTTTATATTTTATTTGGAAACAGAGTCTCACTAAGTTGCTTGGGGCCTTGACAAGTTACTGAAGCTGGCTTTGAACTCGTGATCTTCCTGCCTCAGCCTCCAGAGCTACAGGGATTACACTGCACCAAGCCCTCAACTCTTACTGCCACATTGCTCAAATTATTTGGCCTTTTGTTTTAATCATATGCAAAGAACTAAATGTAAGGAACTCAACTTCTAAGACTTATTTTAATAGTAATCAAATTGTATGAAATAAAAAAGGAAAAGCAGAGTCTGGGGATGTGGCTCATGGTCAAGTGCCTCTGGGTTCGATCCCTGGTACCAAAAAAAGCAAAAGGGCTAGGGATATATAGCTTGCCTTGCAGGCACAAGGCCCTGGGTTCAATCCCCAACACCACATACACACACACACTGGAAAACCAGGACCAAAAAGTACCTAGGAATGGAATGGGAGGAATCTATGCATAGAACCTACTTAAAATTTTAGAATCTATATTTAGTGCTGTGCAACAATTTGTTAACTTACCATTATACCTTCAGGTTACTCTGATAGTCCACAGAGCAAAGCTGTCACAAAAACAGACTTACAAGACACACTCAAAACATGAAATGCAACACAAGATTGATATATTCTTCCAAAATTCTCAGACCAGAATGCTCACTTAATTATACTTCAAATGAAGACAAGAAAATGCAAACAACAGAAGCATTTCATTAAACATTCAGCCTCCTGCCACAAGTTGCACAGTGGGTTTATCTCAATCTCCTTACCTTATTTGGTTCACTTACTGATATTTCCAGAAACCTTTTTGCCCAGTGGTCTTCCTACCCACCCAACATTCCCCCCAGCCCTTGCTGTTGGTGATACTTGAAGTTCTAAGTAATTCTGGCTTTCATCCTCACCTGGATTTGCCTGCTTAAGGCTCTCGTAATTTCTCTTCAGGTTGGTCTGCTTTAGGGCAGGTAAACTGCGGAGTAAAGCACTCTGACCCTACTGTTTCTCAACAACACATGACACGAGACATCTAAGACTCTCCAGTGCCCTGGTGCAGTGGTTCTCCCTGCTTGCTCTTCTTCCCAGGTAGTCCCAGCTCTTCTATGTACAAAACCACTGAAAACCTCACTTGTTCTGAGAGTGATTCCAACTTGGAATGTTTGGATGAGCCATGCTGGGGACCTGCAGCCTGGGCACTGAGGGACCACATAAGCAAATCCTGGGTGCTACTGAGCCACAACCACAGAAACCAGGGCGTGCCCACTGTGATGTGAGGTTCCACGTAGCAGTGGCTAGAGCGGATCACCACGTGACCACATCAAGAATCAATCTGCTCCCAGATTCTTTTTGAACTAAAAAGACAAGACATCAACAGCACAAGCTTTAAAAGGCCATTTATTAATCTTAAATATTTACAACTCATACAATAAAATATGTACCAGTTTACTCCTGATGGGATATGTTGTTTGGAAGAGGCTTTACCTGTTATCTTTATCACTTTTATTTCTGATGGTTAAGAATTGTGGGTTATCTTTTTAACTTCTTACATTCTTCTTCGTAGATGTTTTAAACCACAGTCATCTGGCTTTCCTAGGAAATTTCTATGACAGCCCAATTAGAAGCTTTCTATAAAGTTTCCCATCTCTGTAATCTTAGCAGCTCAGGAGGCTGAGGCAAGAGGACCACAAATTTTGAGGCCAGCCTGGGCAACTCAGAAAGACTCTGTCTCAAAACAAAAAAGAAAAAGGGCTGGGGATGTAGCTCAGTGGTAAAGCACATTTGCGCTCAATCGCCAGTACCAAAAACAAAACAAAGAACCCAAAACAAATACAAAACAAAATAGCCTTCACATCTGTGAAAAGAAGGTCCCCCTGGCTTTCTTAGCCAGGGCCACATAACAGCTCCTAAATAATCATGGTTAAAGCACATTCCAACACAAAATGATGATACTGACTAACTTTCAAATGTATATGACTATTATCCCAATGGAAAAAGGACAATACCCAGCAGTGATTAAATAATGGAAAACTAACTGGAATTTCTTCAAGAAACACAATGGGAAACATAGAGGCAGAGAGAGCAGTATTGGTCAAGAGCGCATCAGTCCCCATATTCAGACTTAGATAACACCCTCCCCACCCTCCAGGCTGAACAGCTGCTCTGTACACGTTGTTAGGCCAGAGGGGAACATTTTAAAGCTTGAAGAAAATCACTATAAGTTACTTATAACTTGTGTCTTGCACGGTTCTAAAACGTTTATGATGCTATAATTTAGTTTTACATGAAGATATAAAAATAATAAATATTGCCATGCATATCTTGATGACATTTGAAAAACTCACAAATAAATAACTTGAAACGCGCTCTAGCGAGATTTTCCTACATACTGAGTGTTCGCTATGGAGGAGGCGAGCAAGCCCGCAAGTTTCTAAGCATTTGCAAACTGAGAAGCTTCAAGCGAGCCCAGCTGAATGCCCTTAAATGACAGATCCAAAGGGAATGCTCAGGAGGGAGGACAGAGAAGCCGAAACTGGAGTGCAAACAGCTTTTTTGCTACAGGTTTTCATTGAAAAGTTTCGTGAACTAACGGGATCTTCCCAAGGGCATGCTGGAAAGGCAGGAAGGGAGCAGAGCCTGGGGACCCTCCTCAGGCAACTTCCTCTCCTATTCAGTTTCCGGAACATCCCTGGTTAAGACTCCTGTGATTAAAGGCCAGATGAGCTTTCATAGAAGTGCGTCGGGTTCCTCGTTAAAGCTGAAGTCACACACCAGAGAGAGGTGGTCGGAGGGGTAGTTGAAGGAGGGGAGCCGGTTGGGCCCGATCTGCTCCTCGGTGAGCAGGTCCAGCGCCGAGCGCACGCTCAGCGCGTGCCTCGAGTACCAGATGTAATCCAGGGTGTGCCTGCACTCGCCCGAGGTCCGGATCTTCCAGGTGGTGTACGGGGGCTCCGACTGCCCGTCGGCGCTCAGCAGCTTGTAGGCGCTGTTCAGGTTGAGGCTGGAGGACGCGAAGTGCTTGTAGACCTCTTCGGTGGGCTCCGCGTTGAAGTCCCCGCAGACGATCAGGGGAATCTTGGCCCCTTGGGTGATGTTCTGCAGGTTCTGGAGAAGGTCACAGCCCTGGGCCGACCGAAACCGCTCCCAGCCAGTGCGAGCTTTCAAGTGGGTGACGGCGATGCAGAACTGTCGTCCTGATTCTTTGCACTCCAGGGTCTGAGCAATGGCCACCTGGTTGGTTTTCAGCGTCATGGCCGTCAGCCTGATATTGGCACTGTTGACCAGCTTGAATCGGTTCTGGAGAAAAAATAAGGCACAGCCATCTGGTCCATTGTTGTGTTCAACGTCCAGACAAGGTGACCAGGGCTTTGGGAAGAAGGTGCCTTGATAGCCCAGTCGACTGAGGAGCGGATGGAAGGTGTCAAAATAGTGGTCCACCTCTTGCAGGCATAGTATGTCTGGCTGGTAGGCGAGGATTTCCTCCAGGATGAGACACTTCCTCTCTTCCCACTTGAGAGCTTCAACAGGGCATTGTACAAAGTTGTCCTTGCCCTCTCCAAGTGCTGTAAAGAAAGAGGCGGTCAGTTGACAGCTACTACAGAACCATGACTTCAAGGTAGCCGGAGGCTCCTGAGGTCAGGTCCACTCCAGGCTTCTGCTTTAGATGCCCTGGGTGGTTCTTCTCAGTCTACACTCCACTAATCCCCCCAAATTAAATAACCTCTTAGCATCTAGATGAAGCAAGCAACTGACTTCTTTTGTATCAAACTATTTTTTTTTTAAACTATATTCCAAACTAAAAGATCTTTGGTTTCAGCTTTAGTTAGAGAACTGTTCTTTGCCATCCAAGGAACTAAAATTTGTCAAATGAAATAAATATATCTTACTCTATACATTAGTTTTAACACTGACTATAATAAAGCCATGTGAACTGATTTAGACGCTACTCAGAATGAACTTTAAATGGGTACTTTTCCTACTTATGAAGGAATACTTGGAAAAAAAGATTGGTAAAGTCAGCATATTTCCTTCTTTTCCAGAAGCTAAAGACATACATGCATCCATAAATAAATGGGGCCTTGTTTCTTTTCCTTAAAATGTCTACTGCTACATAAAAGGCAGTGTACAGAAGGTTGATTGACACATCTGTTTTTTAATTCAGCAGAATCAGGAAAGGAGACCTTTCTACAGTAACAAAATATTTCAATGAACAGAGAGCTGAAGCTACATCTTTTTGGTCTCCAGTTATACAGCTGAGAACGAATTGGAAACGAGTCACAAAAACACCTAGGCTCCTCCACCCCGGTTCTGTCTCCTGCACAAAATTCTCCATATTACCTCGCCAATGCCACCTAACAGCGATGGACTGGAAACTGGAGGCAACAGGCTTAAGGATCTTCTATTGAGTTGCCTGATAAAAGACAGTCACCCCTTCCTTCCACACATCTCCCCTGCACACAGACACCAGAGCACTGAGCATGTGCAGAAGCAGAAAGGAAGTCACAGCACAGAAGCATCAGGCATACCTTGGGCGAGGATGTTCCATTGCATGACCCTAATGGGTGGGTGGCTACTGGGGCAATCTGTCCTCAGATCCACAAAGTCCCTCTGGAACCGGGGAGGTCGAGTATGCAGGACAGCCCTGCACTCCTCGAGAAGCTCTTTAGGATCAATGGGCTCCAGATGTTCTGGGTCAGGTGACACCAAGTACTCTGGGTGCTGAGAGGCAGCGCTGCTGTTCAGTGTCTTGGCGAGAGCACTATAAAGTCTGCTCGTGCCGTTTCCCATGGAACACGCTACGGGAGAGGAAAGCACAGTTACATCAGCTCCTGACCCTGCTTTCTCCTGCCTCAGCTGAAAGGCAAGCAGTTATGTCTGGACCAACTGGGAGCTCAGTGGGCAATGGTGCCACATTCAGGTGCAAAGCCAGTTCTACAGGTCAACTGAAGGAGCTTCCAGGTTCCCGCTTTCCACCTGGACAGGTAATTCAAATACTGTAGTTACCACCAGTCTCTGACTAATATACAATTATTTTAAGGGAAGACTACCTTGACCTTGATGGTCTCTTCTATCCTAGGATTTGTCTTTATGATTTATAACTCTGGTCACACCAAAGTACAGCCTAACAAAACCCACATTCCTTTTTCTATAGATCATAAGAAGCCCCTGAAGACTCGTTTGTAAAGAGTGACATGTTGGGAAGCTCATGTTGACCCTGGGGAGGTGCTGGGGTATGGCAGGTTGCTGCCCTGCTCATGCCGTAAAGCAAGGGCTGAATTTACTCCACAGCCATTTCTCTTAGGTGTCAAGTGCACCATCAGGGCTTGGGCTCTCCCTAGGATTCCTATCACACTGGGCAGCATGCTCTGCAGTATCAACTGCTGGGTTTTCAAAATTCCAGAAAAGGAGCCAGCAGGTTTCCATCCAGGATGCACCTTTTCCTGACTTGCCCGCATTTCCTGAGACCTTAGAACGAGAAAGGGCGAGGAGAGGTCCAGAAAGTGCCAGCGCCTTCACACGTCTTCACACGCACTTTCTAGTGCTTTGCTTCTCAATAGATCACACTTCATTAAGGACAGAGCTCAGTCTTCAACGGGGGAGCACACGGGAAGTGACAGCCATCAGCTCGCCCTAACCATTCAATGACCCTTCTAGAAGTCGACTGTTTTCTCTTCATTTTAGTATAAACTCTCTTGAAAGACAAGTCTTTGGCAGGCTGATTGACAACCTCTCAAACCAGCAGTCAATCAAACTCACTGAGGCAGGTCACAAAGCAAATCTGAATAGTCAAATATTCTTGACCATCAAGGTCAATAAGCCTACCATTAAGAATGTGCTCTTATCCCCCTCCTCAAAACTAAGAAACGGTACACGGGTCTTCCCAACATACATTCAGCTGTCTGGGCATCTCCAAGAAAACGCACCTACGGAACACGCGTGCACAGCTGCTTCCAGACGGTTTGATTTCAGCATTTTAAATCCATTTTAACTGACTTGCCTGCTTACCTAGTGTATGAGACCAAAGGAAGAAATTTTCTACTTGGCTGGAAATGTCACTAGAAGTTTGTCCAAGGAGGCCCCAAAAAGGGGGACCTCAACTCAAGATGACAGGGCCCTGGACATATGTAACAGGTAGGTGTGGTGGCGCGCACCTGTAATCCCAGTGACTCAAGAGGCCATGTAAACAGCAGAATCTCAAATTGAAGGCCAGCCTGGGCAACTTAGCAAGAGCCTGTCTCAACATAAAAAGTAAAAATAAAAAGGGCCTTGGAATGTAGCTCGGTGGTAAGGAAACCCTGGGTTCGATCCCTAGTACTGCAAAAAAGGAAAAAATAATTTCAACATGAGTCATATTAAGGCACAAGAGATTTATTGAAAATGCAAGTGTTGGTAGTCAGTGGGACAGCAGCTGGCCTGGACAGGAGGTGGAGCCAGGGCAGGGTCAGGCCACTTGGCACCATTTTGCCCTGTGCTTGGGCGCTGCCCTGCCTCTTGCTCCTCTGCAGGCTAGGATATGGCCACAAGGACACAGCAGGGATGCCTGAGTTGCTGCTTTAGCATTCAAAGGCTTCATGGGTGATTACTGCAGGCCAATGGTTCATGGGCACCTATTTTGTGAGATGTGGTATTTTTCTCTGAACCCCCAAATACCTATCTCATCCATACCACTTTCAAACTCTTCTTGGTGACTGGGGTGTAGCTCCACGGGAGAGTACTTTTCTAGCCTGTGTGAGCCCATGGGTTCAATCCCCAGCAAAAAAAAAAAAAAAAAAACACAGAGCTGACACCTTTGTGGCTCCTGAGAGTGGTCTTCAGATCTGCAGCAGCAGCAGGAGCACTGAGATCGTGGTCCCCAAACTGTGTGCCAAGGAGCGCCAGGGCCCCAGTGCAAACTCAAAAGGGCACCGTGGTATGTTTTCAAGATGAGACAAATAGTAATGCCGGACATCTGTCAAGCTGCGGGCATGCTACCAACGTGAAGCAGACGGGTTTCAACAGCATGGCTCTACATTCCTCTGGATGACATTATGTCTTTGCCAAGCTGTGCTTTGGGGCTGTTATGACATAGAGGGAGGACAATGAAATACAACTTTAATCTAAAAAAATCCCTCCCTAGGCCAGCTCTCTCTCTCAAGCCTGTCACTCCCCAAGTAGTTTTTCTTCCAGGCCCATCACTCCCCAATTTCTGGAAAATGTGTAAATTTAAAGCTATCATAAATTCATTGACTTATAAAAATTACCTTCTGGGACTGGGGCTGTGGTGCAGTGGTAGAGCACTTGCTTGACATGTGTAAGACACTGGGTTTGATTCTCAGCACCACATATATAAATAAAGGTTCATTGACAACTAAATATATTTCAAAAATTGCCTTGTGCATTGTTTATTAACATACATAATGAATAGATTAAACAAGAGAGATGATATTTTAAGAAACCTGTAATTAAGGGTACTTTCCAATGTTATCTACTGATCAAATAATAGAGACCATGTCAGCCTAGGGATTCAGAGAATGACCAGACCACCATAAACCTGCTTATAATCAGATTGATGTCATCTCCACACACCTTCCCATGCCCCCCCAAGTTAATTTTAAAAGAGGAGCTGGGAACCCCAAATCCATCTCTTACTTTCTAGATGGCCCACATTTGCCCTTGAATGTCTCTATATTCCTAAATTATATGTCTGTGTCTCTAGTTGATATACCCTTAAGATCATTTCTGCATGTTCTGTCAAGAGCCCCAAGAACTATACTTGTCTTAAGTTGAAGTCTCCTTCTCTGGGAACTCCTCAATCTCTCCAGTGGCAGTTATTGTGATAAAAAGTATCATGCAAAAATGAATGTGAAAAGGGGTGATGCTGTCCAACAGGAGTCCAGTATTTGAGGGTTGGAGAGGGATGTAGCTCAGTGGTAGAGCCATGGCCTACTGTGAGACCCTGGGCTTGATCCCCAGCACAGGGAAGAAAAGAGCAAGCCTGAAGGAATTAGGGAAAGTCAGAAAAACTATCCTGAACCACATCTCCTTCTATCAATCTGAACAAGTTAGAAAAATCAATTCCAGATTAAAAGAAAAAAAGATAACAGAACATCATTCAGAAGATGCCCAGAGGCAAATCAAACTGTGCCCTAGTTCAAAGTGAACTAAAGGTCATTTAAGAAAATGATACAAAGTATGAAAAAGTATTCCAAATCAGAATTAGAAACCCAGAAATGAAACCCAGCAGACATACAGCCCACAAATTCATCTTTACCAGCTGTGGCTTAGGTAATTTTTCCTTATAATGTCAAACTGATTTTATAACCTTTGTAAATCAGAATAGAATTCCTATGGTGTCAGTAAAGTATTCTGTATTTAGATTAAATTATTTCCTTTAAGAAAGAGAAAGGATTGAATATGGTGGTGCATGAATATAATCCCAGTTACTGAGGAGGCTGAGGAAGGACGATCACAAGTCCCCAGACTTAGCAACTTAGAGACCCTGTCTAAAAGTTAAAAAATAAAAAGGCTCAGATATGATGGTATACGCCTGTAATCTCAGCAACTCGGGAGGCTGAGGCAGGAGGCCCTAAACAACCTAGCAAGGCCCTGTCTTTAAAAAAAAGTGTGTGTGTGTGTGTGTGTGTGTGTAGCTCAGTATTTAAGTACCCCTGGGTTCAATCCTCAGGCCCCTCCCAAAATAAAAAGGGCTGGGCATGTGGCTTAATCGTAGAGCACCTCTGGGTTCAATCCTTAGTACTAAAAATAAATAAAGTTAAAAAATAAAAATGAGAAAAAGAATGTGAGAGAAACTGACAAATACTGAAAATAAGCAAAATTGATCCCTTGAAGATGAAAACTAATGACTATTTCAAAGTAGTTAAAAACTAGATATATTGGAAACAAGAACACATGCCTGAGAATATCAACCTAGAGTGACCAACAAGTGGATTGCAAAGAATATGAAAAACATTCTTAGGCATCGAGGTAACAAGAGCAAGCAACTTAATAAGGACAATTTGTGTATCATCACACTTCAATTGTACAGTTTTATGCTTGAAGAACATGAAATAACATGTTTAATACCCATAAAGAAAGAAAACGTGAGCCAAGGATTTTATATCCAGCAAAATTGGCACCCTGTCTCCAGGAGCTGTAATCAGAAACTTGCTAAAGTGGTGGTGGGCAAATTGCAGCCAGGTCTTTTTGCACAAGTTTTTAAGCTGAAAACAGTTCTCACCCCCCACCCCCAGTACTGGTGGTTGAATGGAGGGCCTCATACATGCCAGGCAAGCGCCTACCATTGAGCCTCACTGCAGTCCTTTTTTATTTTTTTTTTTTGAGACAAGGTTTTGCTCAGTTGGCCAGGCTGGCCTTGAACTTCCAATCCTCCTGCCTCAGACTCCCCAGTTGCTGGAATCACAGGCATATGACATTATCCCCTGAAGTTTTTACATTTTTAAAGAGTCGTTAAATATACACAGAAATGTGTGACAGGATCATTTTTGGTTTACAATGCCTAACTATTTATCATCTAGCCCTTTTCAGAAAAATTTTGCCATCCCTAGAATTAGAGAACAAATCTGAGGGCTGGGGATGTGGCTTAAGCGGTAGTGCGCTGGCCTGGCATGCGTGCGGCCCGGGTTCGATCCTCAGCACCACGTACAAACAAAGATGCTGTGTCCGCCGAAAACTAAAAAATAAATATTAAAAACTCTCTCTCTCTCTCTCTAAAAAGAAAAAGAAAAAAAGAGAACAAATCTGAGATCAAAATGACCTGAGATGATGATGGTATATAACATGCAGCTTCTCAGAAAAAAAATCAAGTCTAAACCAGGCTCAAAGGAAGAGTATAATATGGGAAGGTTACAAGACACAACAAGGGACGTGTAAAGATTTAGACACCAAATGGGGGGGTGCAGAATGAGGAACACACATCCAACTAAAAAGTCCTAAAATTGCTTTTAGCGGCCACGAGCAGTGGTAGTGGTATTGCTATTCTGAGACTGTCGTGTATACATGAGAGGAGGCAAAGGTGATGTGCTGGTGTCCTCACTGCTGGCTTGTTGTGGGGCTGGGGTGGGTATGCACTGAATAGGCTATAGCTATAACACTCAAAGGAAAACATCCAGCCAGCTCACCTTACACTCACAGCAGATTATTAACTCTGATCAACCAACCTATTTGTGATGCGGCCTCTGGAAGACCTAGTGGTTTTCAAAAATTAAATCTACCTTAAAGACAAAGTTTGAGATGAATCAAAACATGAAGAACACACAGCAGCCTGACCAAGTATTAAGGCCTCTATGGGATAGACAAAAATGGAGTCCAGTCCCAGGAAGATCGAATGAGAAATGCATCTAGAACAGATGGAAACATTTCAAATCTGTTTGTGGGCTCTTCATATACCATCTTCATTACAGGCATCAGAGACATCTTTCTATGAACAAACTTGGATGTTTCATCCAGAGTGACTACTGTTCCCATCATATTGTGACCCAGAATGGACAATTTCTGTTGGGTGTGATTCTACCACTCAGGTATGAAATAATGCCCTGGAGTTTGTCTTCAGAAAGTTTTGCTGCATGGGTGCGGTGGCACACTCCTGCAATCCCAGCAACTAGGAAGGCTGAGGCAGGAGGACTGCAAGTTCAAAGCCAGCCTCAGCAGCAAAGGCAGATCCTGTCTCAAAATTAAAAAATAAGGGCTGGGGATGTGGCTCAGTAGTTAAGTGCCCCCTGAGTCCAACCCCAGTATCCTCTTACCAAAAAAAAAAAAAGTTTCACGGGCCTCACTGTATGATGCACACCTGAGATCCCAGCCACTCAGAGGCTGAGGGAAGCCGATTACTGAACTGACCTGTTGCATGATGAGCATGTTATGAAGACGGAGACACAGACGGTCCTCATGCAGCCTCCTGGAAGGTCTGCTCAGGGCCAGGCTGTGCTCCCTGCACTTCAGCCACTGTCCAATCTTAATCTAATCTAATGCCACAGTCCTTGAGGACCATCTCCAGGCAGCATGTGGGGTAATTTTACGTTCTTACTCCCTGAGTTCTGGGAAGGGCACGCCATGCCAATAAAACTCGTGCTAATCTTTCCCCCACGAAGTTAATAAGTGGTGAATGGGCATCACCTCTGATCTAATTTAAGAAGAAAAATGCAACTCTTCAGATGGCCAGAACACGATAAGGCTAAAGCAATTAGGATGATGAAGAGTAACCAGAACAAGACTTCAAATAAGCAGATGAAGACAGGGGACCTGCGCAGGCCCATGCACGTCAGTGCTGTGCCGGTCACCTGCAGCCACCCCCATCCGTGCCTTACTAATTGCACTCATTTTTTCCAAATATTTCAGTGACCACTGTGTGACACACTACTCCAGCCTCCTGGAGACACATTAGTGAACAAAACAGACCGAACTCTGTCCTCACTGAGCTGTGTCCTAGTGGGGAGAGACAATACCATATTAAGAGATGAAAAGCTAACAATAACCCTGCATGATTTTTTCAAAAGATCAAATAAAATCTCTCCCCTCTCGTCTCCCCTCTGACCATATGTAATTTGTCATATGGAGAAAAAGAAGGAGAAAGGATAGGGAACCCTAGTGGGCAGAGCAGTGCCATTTTACATGCTATGCCCTTAGTGGCCTCAACAAAAGCTGGCATTTGAGCAGAGAACAGAGACTATAAGGAAGTGGCCTCCTGGTGCAAGAGCCCTGGCAGAGGAAGAGCAGGCGGGAGCTCAGAAGGGGCACCTGGGCAATCTGAGGAGGAGGGTTAGCACAGCCAATCAGGAGGGGAGGTCAGCCAGGCAGCATGGCCGAGGGCTGCAGGCCACTGGGGCCCTAAGGCCTACCAGCTCCAGAGGTCAGCCAGTGGCACAGGCGGCCACCCTGCCAAGCACAAGACAAAGTAACCAGAGTGCCACCAGGACTGGTCAACCGAGGCGCAGATGGGGAGGGCCTCGTGAAGGGGCATCACCTAAACCAAGAGGGTGGCAGCGCAGCACCATGGTGGAGCATGAACCATGAGCCACCGACACATGTTCTGGCTGACACTCACTGGCTGATGGATTTAAAAACACCCTGCATTGTAGGGAGATGAGGAGAATCCACTAGGGGACACTCACAGCAGTCAAGGCGCAGGGATTCGGTGGTGGCAGTGAAAGTGGTCGATTTCTGCACAAGGCTTGAGGAGTCGGCAAGTTTTGTGGGTGACTTGGACATAGTTCGTGATAGGAAAAGCAGTCAAAAGGCTGGCCAAGGCCTCTGGCCGAGCACAGGACAAGGACGTTGCCATGACAGTGACAGGAAGACCTGGTCTGCAGAAGGGTCTGCAGAAGACAGGGTTCAGCAGCTAGTGACTGGCATTCCCAGGGGAGGTGCAAACAGACAATACACAATTGGGAGATGTTAGTGCACAGAAAAGACCCAAGTGGATCATTTTACTTATTTTTGTTTGTGGGTTTTGTTTGTTTTGTGGTCCTGGGATGGAACCCAGGGCCTCATGAATCCTAGGCAAGTGCTCTACCACTGGGCCAGTCCTAAAGTGAGTTTAAGAGAAAGGAGGCCAGCTGGGTGTGGTGGCACACGCCTATAATCCCAGCAGCTTGGGAGGCTGAGACAGGAGGATCGCAAGTTCAAAGCCAGCCTCAGCAATTTAGCAAGGCCCTAAGTAACTCAGTGAGACCCTGTCTCTAATAAAATACAAAATAGGGCTGGGGATATGGCTCAGTGGTCGAGTGCCCCTGAGTTCAGCCCCTAGTACCAGAGAGAGAGAGAGAGAGAGAGAGAGAGATAAGGAGGGAGGGAGGGGGAAGGAAGCCAAAGGACTGAGTTCTAGAACAGAGGGTTAGTGTAAAAATCTGCAAAGGCAATGATGACATGGCTAGAGAAGGAGAAAAAATTAGAAGCATGATTTTCTTGGAACCAAATAAAGACAGTTCATCCAAGAGAAAGTTACCACCTGCATCAAATGCTACTGACAGTTCAAGGAAAACGATGATGGAGAACCAGAAACACTGGAAAAACTCCAGAAACACTGGGGACTCTGGTGACATTAACAATAGAGTTTTTTACTTTGGTGGAGTTGTGGGGAGAAGAGTATATAAGACAGAGCAGAGAAGTTATTTTGAAGAAATTATACCTAAAAAGGAGAGAAATGGAGTAGTGGCAAGGTTATTTTTTAGAATTGGCAGCTATTATACCACGTCTGCTTGCTACTGTGCACTAGAAGGAAGAGCCAGGGTCAGGGGGCTTGACTCCTATGATGGAGTGAGGGAGACGACAAATTCCCTCCCCCAAAGCAACTACAAAAACTTGGACAAAATATCAAAACGAGTTACTTCAATTCTAGAAATGGCAGCTCTGCTGGGGCCTGGACAGCCACCAGGGCCTGGTGCTGAGAGAAGTTTCAACAGAACGCTGGTGCGTCAGGATGGCAATGGTGCTGAACAGAGAGACTCAAACTGCTGCTCCTCCATGTGTCCAATCTGCGGGGTACAGGTGGGGACTGCTGGGACCTGAACCCCTGACCTTGCGGATGCTAGGCAAGTGTTATCACTGAGCTACATTCCCAACACCAATCAGTGTATCCAGAAGTTTCTGGATGTTGCCAAGACAGGCAGAATATTTTTTCTATACAAAAAAGATTGCAGTTATCTGTGTAGAAACCAGAGCACGTGAGAAAGCCAGGGCACTTGAAGCAGGGACTGGGAAGTCATCAACGAGTCACAGCACAAAAAGCAGCTGAAATTCCTAGGGCGCCTCAGCCTACCTGGGAGCAGGCATCTGCCCTTACCCCTGTCAGCGGAAGCAGGCCCCAGCAGTCTGGTCTGCATGGTATCCCCTGCCAAGTTCTGCCACACTGACTTAGCAGGCATGGCATTTTGGAAGAACTCTTTGCTACAGAATAACCAGTTTCTGTGAGTTTAATGTTCTTACCTAAAATTTTTACTTTTTATTTTTGAGCTGGTAATTTCTTTTCCTTTTTTTTTTTTTAAGAGAGAGAGAGAGAGAATTTTAATATTTATTTTTTAGTTTTTGGCGGACGCAACATCTTTGTATGTGGTGCTGAGGATCGAACCCAGGCCGCACGCATGCCAGGCCACATCCCCAGCCCCAAGCTGGCAATTTCTTAAAGTTTATAAAATGCCTCTATATTTGGTAAACCGAGATTTTTTTTTTCTTTAGCCAAGATTAAACTCTTAGTGTGATGACAGATTTTACTATTTTTGCCTTGTTTTAAAAATTGTAATTTTTGTACAGCTCCCTCCTTTTTATGCTTCCAGTTGTAGAATTTATGATCTGAGGGGCAAAATTACAATCATCTGAGAATCAGGGGATAGGAATTTGTTTATAGGCCTTTTATGACAACTGCCCATCCATGGTAATGCAGAAAAATTTGTAAATTTGCTGCTTCCTTTGAATTGTGGGCACATGGTGCACGCCTGTGATCCCAGCAGCTAGGGAGGCGAGAGCATCACAAGTTCAAGTCCAGTCTCAGCAACTTAGGGAGGTCCTAAGCAACTTTGCACGACTCTATCTCAAAAAACAAAAACAAAGATACTCCCCCACTGAACTACTTCAAGAAGAGGAGTCTCTGGGGGATGTCTGTAGTGTGGATATTTTGTAAAGCCCCCATAAAAGGGTCAAAATATGCTGGGGTAGTGTAGCGATATTATAGTTGGTCCTTGAGGTGGTACTGGCTTAATTTGGGTAAGTTTACATTGGGGAGCTGCATTAGGAGCATGAGATGCTAAATGTTGTAATACTCTGCAGTAATCAGGGTAAGTAATGGCAGAGCCTGTCTCCCTCTGTGTCGGCTGGGACAGTGTGAGGGGTCAAGCTTACACCAATGTCTTTTTTATTTCTGAGTTTGGTTTGCTTGTGTTGGTTGTTTTGCTTTTTGGAGCAGACAGTTTCCATAAGGAAGATTCTTGCTCGTGGGCTTGATTCCCAGGGACCAGGGCGTGCTGCAGAGCTCAGCCCCAGAGCGCACACGGAGTCCCCGAGTCCCCGCCGTGCGCTGGGGAAGATGCTCTGTCCTCTTGGAGGAGTTATCCTGTTTTGCGGTTTCTTACTGGATTACACCCTTTGCAAAATACAAACACTCCACTGTGCCCTGAACAGTCGCGGTCTGGTGGCTCCTTTGTTCCCTCTCCCGAGGCTCTACTTTCCGCTCAGATCCTGTTCTGGCCTTGGTGCCACCCGGTCCACGAGGCTCCGATGCCCTTCCCACTCATGCGCAGGGATCTGGACTTCAAAATCTCTTCCCAGTCTTGTCTGTTTCTATTTGGGGCTTAGTGACCTGCACCTGCTCCGGGCCCCTCCTGCCCTGTCGGCCCATGGGCATTGGGCATCGTCCCCTTGACCATGGGACCACACATTTCTCACGGCACTCGTGTTCATCATACATGATACCTACACTGCTCCCTTTGTCCTCGTGCTCTGTGGGTGGTATCTGGCACATGGACCTGTTATTACCAGCCTGAAGCAGATGAACCCCCTCGGAATGCACAGGTCAAAGGGACCTTTAGGAAGCAGCTCTTGGTCACAGGGGTTTAGCCTGGTCATTTCATGTGAATTAGCATCTCTGATTGGTAATTTTAGATTTCTTGATTAAAAACACAAATAAATTGGTTAGTTTGGGGTCATCTTTCAATAATATAGGTGTTTGAATGGAAGGATTGGAATCTGTTCTATTTGGTGCTTACTGAAAATATTTTGAATTAGTATGTACAAATTATTGAAATTTCTTTATTGAATTCAAAAGTTTTATCAAATAACAATTTTTCAGTCTTGGGAGAAAAAAGTTATTTCAGGGCTCTGGCCATTGACCAAAAGACAAGTAAAAACTCATGAAGGTTATTGAAGAGGTAAGAACAGAGATAGTCGACAGCTGTGCCCAGGGCCTCTCCCATTTCCTCCACCCCAGTTCTACGGGAGTAGTTTAAGTAGGGCAGGGAAGGTGTTGCATCAGTAAGTTAAAAAAATCTTTCCACACAGAAAAGCCCAAATGCTGATGGCTTCACTGTGTGAATTTGATAAAAGAGTTAAAAAATAAAAACCAGCTTAGGTGTTAGTCAAAAGATGAATAGAGGGGCTGGGGTTGTGGGTCAGTGGTAGAGCACTTGCCTTGCATGCGTGGGACACTGGGTTCGATCCTTAGCACCACATAAATAAATAAAGATATTGTGTCCATCTACAATTAAAAAATTAAAAAAAAAAGATGACTAGATAAAGAAAGTATGGTATATGTACACAATGGAGTTTTACTCAGACATAAAGAAGAATAAAATTATGTCATTGCAGGAAAACAGATGGAACTTGAGAGTATTATGCTAAACAAAATAAGCCACTCAGAAAGTCAAGGGTTGTGTTTCCTCTTGCATGCGGAAGTTAGAGAAAAAGGAAAAAATAGTGGGAGTGGGGTTGGGTGAAAATAGAAGGGAGACTGCCAGGTTTGGTGGTGCATACCTGTAATCCCAGCAACTCAGGAGGCTGAGGCAGGAGGACTGTAAATTTTTTTTTTTTTAGAGAGAATTTTAACATTTATTTTTTAGTTTTCGGCGGACACAACATCTTTGTTTGCATGTGGTGCTGAGGATCGAACCCGGGCCGCACGCATGCCAGGAGAGCGCGCTACCGCTTGAGCCACATCCCCAGCCCAGAGGACTGTAAATTCAAAGCCAGCCTCAGCAACTTAGTGAGACCCTAAGGACTTAAAAAGGACTGGGGATGTGGCTCAGTGGCTAAGCACCCCTGGATTCCATCCCCAGTACAAAAAAAAAAAAAGGGTGGGGGGAGAACATTAGAAGAGAGGAAGGGAACTGGGGGAGGGAGGTAGGAAAGGAAAGGTGAGGTCCTGGGGCCTGAATATGTAACAACAAATCCCACCTTTTATATATCATAATGTGCCAATAAAAATAACAACAAAATAATAAATATGACCAATCCTACACAAATTCCTATTTATGACTTCCCATGTACAGTCACTAAGGTAGAGTTTGGCAGGTTTTTTTTTTTGATAAATTAAAAAGATTTTCCATATAGTCCCAAACTCACACCCCTGTGTATTTACCAAAATTAAGTGAAAACGAACATTCACATATAAATCCATATGCAAATGTTCACAGCCTTTATTCACAACTGCCCCCAACTGGAAACAACCAAGATGCCCTTGAGCATGTGAACAGATAAACTACAGGAGATCCATAAAATAAAACTTCACAGAGACACAAGGGAACAGCTGTCGACTCAAGAACATGGTGAATCTGTAAGTGAAAAAACCTTGATCCAAAAAGCCACATGTTGTGTGATTCATTCATGGTGTTCTGGAAAAGTCCAAGGGAAGGAAGGCAGATGGGTGGTGGCAGGGGCTGAGGAGGGAGGAGTGGCTGGCTTCAAAGGTGATGCGCAGGGGAATGTTTAGGTGAGAGAACTGCTCTGAGTAGGAACAGCATGGTGGATGTTGACTCGGTGCAAGTCCAAGCCCACAGAAGAAGCCACTGCAAAGAATAAACTCTAATGGATGCAAAATATAAACCAGGCAGTCCAAGGACCTTGAGAGGAAATGGAGACCCCGATGAAGGAATCTAATGATATTGCAGATACATGGACACCTTGCCAAAGTAGTTCAGGGAAAGAGGAGTTGTGAGCTCAGAAACTTTGGAAACAGTGTTTGAATGGGAAACTATATGGCTAAAGACAGAGCACGGCACACGAGCACAGTACTCTAGTGGTAAAGCTGTTTCTGGTGGGGGAGGGAGGTAGTGATAACTCTGGAACTGCTTTACACCTACTCTGGGGATGGTGAACAAACAGGTAAATGGATAACTGTTTGGGTTGTCAGAAGTCTGTCTGCCACAGAGAGGAGTTCTAGGCAATGGAGGGAAGGCTAGAATGAACCACTTGGTACTGCGCTAAAGTAAGAGACATCAGTAGGAAGTCATGTTTACCTTACTATATAGTAGGATGTACACATAGAAATAATTATGGTGTGCATGTGTGGCTTTGTGTGTACACGTGCATTTCCTAGTTCCATTTCTTGAGAGTGAGCACCCAGTGGCAGCAAGCACACCCTGTGCCCAGATCTTGGTTTCTAATACCATTCTCAAAGACAGACAAACAGAATCTGGCTCCTTGGAGAAATGACTAGGGCAGCCGGATACAGTGGCACCTGCCTGTTATCCCAGCAACTTGGGAGGCTGAGGCAGGAGGATCATAAGTTCAAGGCCAGGCCCTAGCTACTTAGTGAGATCCTGTCTCAAAATAAAAAATGAAAAGGGCTGGGGATGTGGCTCAGTCCAAAAAAAAAAAAAAAGAGTAGGACAGGAAAAATAAAGATGAACCAGACAAGGATGCAGCCTGAGAGTTCTCAGTGGTCAAAGCAGGAACAGTCGGAGCAGAACAATGCAGGGTTAGATTATAACCCCAAGGGTGACGTGTGGATGAGCCCAGAATAAAGACGATTGAGGAAGTGGGGGTGGGAGCAGTGGGGGCGACACCCTCTCACAGGGAGGGGCAGAAGGAGAGATCTGGCACACTTTATGTTGACCAGATGATCAGTGTCAATATCATGAGTGGCTGAATCATGTTAGCAGAACCTGATGTGATGTGACTGTCACTTTACCTCTGTGGACTGTCCCTGCCGAACCCGTAACCCCAGACTCACCATGAGAAAATCATCAGAAAACTCTGGCTGAAGACACTTCAAAATACCGACCAGTGTTCTTTAAACTGTCAAGGTTTTGAAAAACAAGGAAAGACTGAGACCGTCACAGAGCAGGAGTCCAACAGACCCCACGTCTAAACGCACGCAGTGTGGTCTCAGTGAGGTACCAGGCGGGCTTCTCAGTCTGACAAATGCACTTCGTCGTGTCAGATGTCAACCTTCCGGGAAAGTGAGCAAGGGACACGAGGACTCTCCACAGCACCTTCACAACTTTTCTAAAATAATTTCAATATGAAAAATTTGTCTGGAGAACGGACCAGTCTCAAATGTAAAAGCTCAAATTGTACTTCAAGAAAAAGCACAGAGAAAATCTTTGTGAATGTGTTAGGCAAAGAGTTCTTCAACAGAGTCCCAAGAGTATAACCGTAAAAGAAAAAAAAAATGGATACATTGGATTCCATTAAAATTAAAATACATTAGCCAGGTACAGAGACTCAGGAAGCTAAGACAGAAAGATTGCAAATTCAAGGCCAGCCTGAGCAATTCAGCAAAAGTCTCCAAATAAAAAGGGATGAGAATTATACCTCAGTAGTATAGCACCACTGAGTTAAAGCCACAGTTCCATAAATAAATAAGTCAATTAAAAGATAAAATGTTTTGCTTTAAACCATTAAGAAAGTGAAAAGGTATGGTAGTGCATAAAACTCAGGAGGCTGAGGCAGGAGGATAACAATTTTAAGGTCAAGCAACCTGGAGAGACCTATCTCAAAATAAAAAAATTAAATAGGCTGGGGATGTAGCTCAGTGGTAAAGCTCTTGCCTAACATGTATGTAACACTGGGTTCCATCCCCAGCACCAAAAAAATAAATAAATAAATAAATAAAAATAAAAAATGTGACAAGACACAGAACGAGAGAACATATTTGCAAATCATAATCTTAATGCACTTGCAAATCAGGACTATTCGGAGACACCATCACATACCTGCTGAAATGGCCATAGTCAAAAGGACCAAAGAGTGTGGAGGATACAGTCTCCTCCTGCTGCAGGCAGGTGGTTTTCAAATGCCTCAGCCATTTTGGAAACAGTTTTGCATTATTTTAAAAAGTTACACATCGGTTTAGCACATGACCAGATAATTTCACTTCCAGGAATCTATTCCAGACAAATGAGAACATATGTGCCCACCAAGAATGGCTCACGAATGTCGCAGCAGCGGGAATCTTCATGATGCTCTGAATGGAAACAACTCAATGAGCATCCTGGGCGCCAGTAAAATGCAGCAGGTCCACACAGCAATGGAGGAACTCCTGGGACAGGAGCTCACACCAAGAAAGGCGTGTCAGAGGCCTGACTCTGGGGGAGAAAGCAGACCCCTGGATGCGTGGCCTGGGCGGCCTTGAGGGATCTGGGGGACAGAAATGTTCCCAGCCTGGACCATAGTGGTGGCTGCATGGCTATATAAATTCATTACAAATTACTGAACTATCACATTGTTATTGTATGGTCAGTACATAGTCTTCAGTAAAGCTGGGGGAAACGGATGGATGGATTAATGCAGATATTGCCCAGAGTGGACTAACTGTGAAGGGAATGAGTCCAGGCCCGCCTTCTGCTCACTCTCCGGCCCCATCCTCCGGCCCCTTACTCTTGCCCTTCCACCTTCCACCATGGGCTGATGCAGCAAGATGCTGGTCCCTCAATCATGGACTTCCCATTTCATGGAGGAAATGGAAGAAATAAGTAGATAAGAAATAAATCTGTTGCTTGTTTGTTTTTGTTTTTGAGGAATGGGAATTGAACTTAGGGACAATTTGCCTTTGAGCCACATCTCCAGCCCTTTTTAGTTTTGGATACAAGTTCTCACTAAGTTGCTTAGAGCCTTACTACGTTGCTGAGGCTGGCCTTGAACTTGTAATCCTCCTGCCTCAGCCTCCCAAGTCATTGGAATTATAGGCTAAATTTGTCCTTTATAAATGACCCAGTCTCAAGTGTTCTGTTAGAGCAGCACAATGAACTATAAAACACCTTAAGACCACAGAATGCTGGATATGCGCCAAGCTCACTGCTTGCTTTGACTGCATTTCAATCCTCTTCCCAATCCCAGGAAGCAGCTACTCTAACAATGTCCACTCTACAACCAGTGAGGAAAAACTCTACAACCATCCTCACTGCTTATCACCTAGGAGGGGGCTGGGGTACAGCTTGGGGTAGAGCACTTGCCTAGCGCGTGCCCTGGGGTTCCATCTCCAAACACACAAAAGGTCCCATTCATTTTTGTAAGTATCAAGCATTTAAAAAATTTCCTTTCACACACAAATACATGTCTATTTCCAAGATTTCTTGCCATTTTACAGAAACCGTATGACTTAATAAGAGATCCCTGTCTGAACTTTAATAAAAAGATCTTCAAGCCAGGTATGGTGGCTCACACCTGTAATCCCAGCAGCTTGGGAGGCTGAGACAGGAGGATGGCAAATTCAGAGCCAGCCTCAGCAAAGGTAAGGCACTAAGCAACTCAGTGAGACCCTGTCTCTAAATAAAATACAAAATAGGGCTGGGGATGTGGCTCAGTGGTTGAGTGCCTCTGAGCTCAATCCCTGGTACCAAAAAATAAATAAATAAATATCTTCATGCATTAAGAAAAGTTCAATGTTCAAAGCTTATTTCCTGAGGCCAAATAAATTCATCCAAATGGAAATTAAGGTATCGAAAAACACCAAATTGTGGCCAAAACCTTTGCTGAACTTCGTCTGGTACTCAGACTGGCTTCTAGGTCTAATTTCATGTTTGGAAATAAGCATTTTGAATTTGACCTCATATGTATTGAGTTTCTGCCACTTTGCTAGAAAAAGTATCAGCCATCATTCTCAGTGCATACCCAAGTTATACGATTTACATAGGATTTACATAGGCAATAGACTCGTCAAAACAGCTGTATCTCAGGTCTTGGGAGTGGAGCCTGTGGCAGAGCACTTGCCTGGTCTGTGTAAGCACCATCATCACAACAGAAAACCTATTTCTTAGTGGCAAGCAGCCCACCCCTTGCCACTAATTCTATAAGCATATTTTCATATATGGCTAGAACTAGATGCTTTCATCCCTTCTGCTATTAACTATTACCAATACCTCACTTCTACTTTATTTCATTAGAATAAATATCTTTTCTTACTCTTTTAATAGCCATTAAAGAATTGTTGGATATTTAAGATATTTTAGATTTCTTAAATACTGTAGTACAGATTGAATATATCTTTATCTGAAAGGCTTGGGACCAGAATGTTTTGAATTTCAGATTTTTAAAATTTTGGAATATTTGCAGATACATAATGAAATATTTTGTGGATAGAACCAAGTCAAACATAAGACTCATTTGTTTCATATACACTGTATGTACCTAGCCTGAAGGTAATTTCAGGCTATTTCCAGCGTGCCGTTGTTTTGACTGCAACTCATCTCAGGAGGCCAGGTATGGACTTTTCCTTTGGGGAATCATACCTATGGTCCCAAGCCTTTCAGATAAAGATATATTCAATCTGTACTACTGTAGTTAAGAAATCTAAAAAATCTTAAATATCCAACAATTCTTTAATGGCTATTATAAGAGTAAGATATTTATTCTAATGAAATAAAGTAGAAGTGAGGTATTGGTAATAGTTAATAGTACCTGCAAAGTTTCAGATTTTAGAGCATTTTTGGATTTTGGATATTCAGATTAACAACATCAATCTACAGTAAATAAACTTCTCACATTTAGTCATCTGCTTACTTTCCTAAAAAATGGGCAAATCATTAAAATATTTATATATATATATATATGCATCCTTAATGATACCATTTACCACACACTTCTAAAGCAATCTAGGCAGACGGCAAGATCCTAGAGTAGTAAGCACAAGGAAATCGTCCAAGATTTAATAAAACACATTCCCATCGATAATTACAATGCTGGATGATAAAGGTCCAAGCCCAAACTGATCGGGGCTCACCACCCATCTGAAGCAGTCCTGACACCATGCAGGAATCAGACACCTCTCCAGATTTGTCCCTCTAGATACAAGGAACTGTGTGTTCCAGGCTGTGTTCAAACCGTTTAGTTGGTGAATAATTTTTCTCAGTTTGAGCTTACTATCTTGAAAGGGTAACTCAGCAAAAACAATGATTAAAAGTCAAAGAATAAGCAAAAGGCAGAATTATCTTGGGTACACACCTGGGAAGCTGCCGAAGCTGATCAACCTTGGGCCCAAGAAAACCTTCAAGAATAAAGTACACAATACACCAAAACTGCGACCAACCAACGTCACAGGAAGGCATCATTGAAGCAGCAATCCAATGGTGCCATCTGCTGGCCAATTGTGGAACCGCCTCAGAAACTTCAGAACTAATAAAATAGCTGGTTTTCATTACGCTTATCAGACCTGGTTCCTGAATAAATTTGGTCACCTTCAAGACAAGCCAGCAAAAATGAAGACAATATTCAGCAACATAAAACAGCTTGGATGTTGACTACATGGTATATTTATTCCTTTCAAATTCTGAGACAGAGTCTTGCTAAGTTCCCAAGGCTGGCCTTGAATTTGTGATCCTCCTGCCTCAGTCTCCTCAGGTGCTGAGCTTGACTACAGGTGTACACCAGCATACCTGGCACAATATATTTAAATAGAACTAATATAGATACAAGCTCAGTTGTTCAAATTAATGGAGCACAATTTGGTGGCTCTCATTTTCTTACACCTGGCCCGCACCCTTGGTGACTTGATCTCCAATCCTTATCCAGCACCTAGAAGACTCTAAGCTTCCATTGTTTGGTTACTGTGAAGATTGAGTTGAGCAAGATGGACCGGCTAGGTGACAGCTACACCTCTTCTGCTTAGTGATGCTTGTCTTCTGGACTTAAGAGCAAGCTACTGGCATTTGAGAGAATGTGCCACAGCCACTTCCACATTCTTTTCACTGCTTTTTCTAACAACCCTGAGAACCAGGTGTCCCACTGGGCATTTTACAGACAGTGGAGAGTACCTGCACCGCGGATGGCTGCCTGTCATCATCTCCAACCGTGTGGCGCCTGCCTGTGAGGGAGCAGCCGGGCACACACAGCCGCCTATCCTACGTGCCAGGAATAGACAGAGGTCAAGTTCCACCTCCTCCACCCGTCAGACGTCATTGTCATTACAGCACACAGCTGGTACAGCACAAAGTGTACAACGCAGTGTCACGACCCGCCTGGCATTACCGGAGATATCAAATGAAGGTCATGACTCTACCCAGAGTGTCTAAAAATACACGGCCCAACAAGGCAAGAGACCTTTCTTACCAGGCGTCAGTCACAGACTAGACAAGGACGCCTCAGTGTTTTCCAGAAAAGGCTGAACTTTTACCTTCAGTCGCGACAGCCTCACCTAAAGGACATCTCTGAGGAAAAGGAAATCCCTCCCCAAGAAAAGCTGGTCTGACAGCAGCCAACCGCTGCATCAAGCTGGGCTTTTCCAGAATAATCCTCTGAACAGTCAGGCCAGAAAACACAGACCAACACCAGTGACCTTCATCACTAGCATTAGTCAGTATCTGGGATACCAAGAAAACGGTCATTTTTAGTTAAGAAAGCCAGAAGCAGTATTCTGCTGACAGCATAGTTCTCTCCAGGTCAGGGGTCCACCAAACCCAGTCCAGGAGCTGCTGCACATGGCCACACCTGTTTTTTGCTGCCAGTAACCGAAGACATTCTTCTTTTACATTTCTGCTTAGAAAGTTTTTGTGTGTGGACTTGGTTTTCGTGTTTGTTTCTGTAGTACTAGGGGTGAACCCAGGGGTGTTTTACCATTCAGATATATTCCTAGCCATTTTTATTTTTTTTAATTTTGAGACCAGGTCTCACTAAGTCACCTAGGCTGGCCTTGAACTTGTGATCCTCCTGCCTCAGCTTCCTGAGTGGCTGAGACTGCAGGCGTGTGCCACCCAAAGTGTGCCAGCCCAAAGTATTAGTATTAGTATGGGAACTAACAGCTCACACACAATCAATACGTCCTTGGGTCTGTTGATCTAATGACAGTGAAATGAAACATACGTCTTTCTCCTTCCCAAGACTTTTCAGTAATGAAGTTCCTATGGCCAAATATGTTTAAAGAACAAAGCCACAGCCAGGATTGGGGGCGTACACCTGTTGTCCCAGTCACCTGGGAGGCTGAGGCAGGAGGATGGCAAGTTCAAGACCAGCCTGGGAGCTTCATGAGATCCTGTCTGAAAATAAGATTAAAGACAAACAAGGGCTGGGGATGTAACTCAGAGGTGGAATGCCCCTGGGTTCAACCTCAGTACCGTGAAAAAAAAAGGACAAAAGGCGAATATCCTGTGCTAAGAATCACAGCTAAAGTGTTTCTGTCCTGCCCAGAACAGATGAAATCAGGGCAAATGTACTAATTTGAAAAGAAAATGCCTAGTGGTGGACACATACATCTTACAGGTGTTTGCCGAGTCTTCATAGAGAGTACCCTCTGAAGAAGACATAGCTGAGTCCCGCACAGTGGTGCATGCCTGTTATGGGAGTGACCTGGGAGGCTGAGGCAGGATTAAGTTCAAGGCCAGTCTCAGCAACTTAGTGAGGCCCTGAGCCACCTAGTGCCACCCTGTTTCAAAATACAAAAAAAAAAAAATAAAAGGGCTAGGAATGGGCTGGGATTGTGGCTTAGTGGTAGACACAGGTTAGATCCTCAGCACCACATAAAAATAAAGGCATTGTGTTGTCCATCTACACCAAAAAATAAATATTAAAAAAATAATAATAATAAAAGGGCTAGGGATGAGGCTCAGCAGGAGGGTGCTTGAGTGCCAGCCCAGCATGCACGGGGCCCTGGGTTGAACGCCCAGCACCACCCCCACACAGAGAAAGATCAGTGATATTGGAAAATAAGAAGGATGCTGTCAAGAAGCCACACACTTGGAGGAGTCCCAGGAAGACAGGGACAGGTCTGAGTTCAGAGGAACCACAGTGGAGGGAACTGCAGGAGCTAACAAAGGCAAAGGTGGCCCTTCCAAGGGTGCCCTGGAGAGGCTTCAAGGTAAATCTGCCCACAGGGGGGCAGGAGAGGCCGAGGGCCAGCTGTAAGGCAGTCCATTCAAGAATGAAATCCGAAGCAGCCACTGGCCACAGCTTTCCCTCTCACAGGAAGAGCCTGGGAAAGATGGCTTTGGCTGCTGGGTAGAAACAGAAGGCGCCAGAGAAAGTGGGCGGTGTGCCACAGAAAGGCTTCCAAGGCTGAAGCAACCTGCAAGAGCAGACCATATCAAGATCTTGCTGTGGACCTGAGGGTACCTACCTACCAACCACCTGGGGACTGACCCAGGGACGCTCCAACACTGAGCCACACCCCCAGCCCTTTCTATACACATATTTATTTATTAATTTTTATTTATTTGGTACTAAGGATTGAACCCAGAGGCACTTAACCCCTGAGCCACATCCCCAACCCTTTTATTTATTTATTTTTTAAATTTTGAGACAGGGTCTGGCTAAGTTGCTTAAGGCCTCACTAAGTTGCTGAGGCTGGCTTTGAACTTGAGATCCTCCTGGCTCAGCCTCTGAGTAGCTGGGATACAAGCAAGAGCCATGGCACCGAGCTCCGTTTTTCAAAAGGCAAGAGGTTAGACCGTGGGACACAGAATGAAGTCCTCCTTGCTTTAGGGAAGGTAGAGGTCAGGTCCTCAGGAGGCTGCCTCATACATTCTCCAGGGAAGGCCAGATGCCAACTCACCAGACCCTCTTCCCACTCAGCTGACAAACTGCTCTTCGGAGAGGTGGAAGGAGAAAAAAAGCAAACATATCTACTTGCATTTAAAGCTCCTATTATAGACACAAAACAGATTTCCATGAAAGGGGGGCTACTGGAGAACTAGAAAATCTCTAGAAATGTAAAATGACTGCAAAACAGGAAATTTCAGAAAATGTCATGAAATAAAGATAAAGGCATTAAAAACATGAAGAGACTTGGGGGAGAGCTCCATAAGGCCAACAGTCTAACAGGGGATCAAGAACAAGAGGCAATATAGTGGTTAAGAACAGTCCAAGAAACAATGGAATGTTCCCTGTGCTAAAGACTGCACCTGCTCAACAGGTGAAACTTTAGAATACCAAGGATAAGAAAACTTGTAAATTTCTATAGACAGACAGTTCTCACAGTGATATTTACACTTTGGAGGCAAAAGATTTTCATTATTGGCTTGGGTTAATTTTCTGTAAGTTTTGGAAAAAAATAAAAAACATCAAGTCATGAAATTATTTCCAAATAAAATGCAGCAGACTCTCGTTGATAGTTCACATCCATAAAAACAAAGCATAAAAAGGAAACAGAAAAACATTATATCCAAGGAATTATTAGAATTGTCAAATAACTCACATTGTAGCCTGTGCTGGACCAGGTACTGACAGTCCCGGTGCGTTTGCAGACCTCAGACACAGATGGGCAGCAGAAGCTCGCCCAATCCCACTTCCTTCTTCTCTTTCCCCAACCAAATATTGATTACTAATCTAAAGAGCACCTCCATGGAAGGTATGATGGCGCACACCTGTAATCCCAGTGGCTCGGGAAGCTGAGGCAGGAGGTTCATGAGTTCAAAGCCAGCCTCAGCAACGGTGAGACACTAAGCAACTCAGTGAGACCCTGTCTCTTAAGAAAATACAAAATAGGGTTGGGAATGTGGTTCAGTGGTTGAGTGCCCCTGAGTTCAATTCCTAGTACTAAATTAAAAAAAAAAAAAAGAAAGAAAGAAACTTATGGCGGGAGTCTAAACACTTAGCAAAATGAGTCCTCACTGGTGCACCTGTGCTGCCTACCTGGGCTGTATGTCAGAATGAGATGTTCGGGTTCTACTTGCAGGTATTAAAATTCAGAAGATCTGGGCCTTACATTTGTTTGATAGCAGAAGGAAAAAAAAAATCATTCTTTCCCTAGGCCCTCCTGCCCATGTCCCCAGCATTCTGAATCCAACTAGGTTTCAGGTGTTACTCTGACACTAGGCAGAGACAAGGGTTCGCAGAACAAATCCAAAATATCTTAATTCCTCTTTTCACAATAGTCCTAGTTCGCTTACCAATATCAATGCACAATGCCCTCCAAAGTTCTGTTTATTAAAGTATGATAATAACTATTAAAATAACTATCAAGGCCCTTTTATAAGGTCTGATTACTCATTGGACTCCTAACAACAAATATTGAGGCTGTGAGTCTCCTTTCTTCTCCATACCCCTCCTTCCAAGAAACCAGAAGATAATCGCCTCACTCTTTAGTGAACAGAACAGACAAACCTTGCTCATATTTATCCAAGGATCTACCTCGATGACAATGTCAGCCTCAAGTTCTTCTCACCAAACTGCATGAATTTGCCAACTCCTTCCTTTCTGTCTTGGGGGTAAATGCTCTTGCTTAGGGGTCTGCTGAACTGCCTCGGGCCCCAAACTCACCATCTTAGCACTCTTCCAGAATCCTCTTCATGGCTTCTCAAACTTGTCAGAAACACCTGGGACACTTGTGAAATATACCAATTTGCCAGTTTTCTCAGGAAATTGATCCAAGCAGATAGGTGCAGAAGCAGAAATCCGTATTTTAACAAGTGTCCCAGATGATTCTGGAAGTACCTCTTTTCCAAAGAGGTTTCCCACTGCCCCCTCATCTACCACTTTCTTTCAGGTACTCCCTTCCAAAGTACCCTGCCTTCCTCCAAAAGTAAAGATTTCCCTACTGATTTGTCTTCTCAATTCCTGTTGCAATCAGCCATGTGGTACAAAGTAACAGTTGGCCTTTTAAGTGTACTGGTGTTCAACGCAGAATGTGGATATACTCTTTCATCTCATTTGCCTTTTCAGGTGACGTCTACCATTAGGAGTCAGCAAACAAAGTTCAATAATGTGCAAATGTTTGTATGTAAGTGGGCTGAAGATGGTTCTAGAGCCACGGTTATTAACTCAAGAGCCCCCCACAGTTCACTGTATTGAAACTGTTACCACCAAGTGCAACAGGAAAATGATACCTTAGTTCTCCCACAAGGAAAGCCATTTAGTCTGTAGAAGCTTGATAATTACAAGCTTTCCCATTTCTTCTCTCTCATAAGCAGCTTACTCACAGTCAAGGGACCTCCTAAATAAAGCCACCTCCTCAACAGAGTTGGTATTTGCTTTTAAAATTGTACCAAGAAAAAAGCATTGTGTTCCAGCGGTGAGCGGTAATCCAGCCAACTCTTCATTATCTGAGGAGGGATCTGGGGGCCAGCACTGACATCCCACACAGCGCCCACTGCAACTCAGCTGGTGCAGTAACTGTGGCAGCAGCTGCCTCCTTATGGGGGCTGCTGTCTTGGCTTGAGGAAAAACGTTGAGATCATCTCCCAGTTCCCCTTTAAATCCGAAAAACCTAGCACTTGAAACTTAAAAGGGACTGATCTCATTTTCCCAGTAACTTTTTTGAGGTAGCGTCCAGGGTGCTCTACCACTGAACAACATCACTCCCACATTTTTCCCCCCATAACAAGGAGTCACTAAAGTTGCTGACAGTGGTCTTGAACTGTTTTTTTGTGGTGCTGGGGATTGAACCCAGGACCTTGTGCATGAGAGGCAAGCACTCTACCAACTGAGCTATGTCCCCAGCCTCACGGGTCTTGAACTTGAGATTCCCCCCTGCCTCAGCCCCCAAGTAGCTGGGATTACAGGCCCACATCATGCCACACCCAGTTCATTTCCCCAGTAACTGATAATTGCCAAGAGGCATAATTAGGAAAGGAACTCATTATCAAATGGGTCCAACTGTTGGGACTCATTACCACGCCCCACAAAAGACTGGAGGGCAGAACAGCTTTTAGCTCCTCCAGAGCCTGTCTTACCTGTGGGTATAAATTTTCCAACTTTGGAGCATGTAACAGTCATCTGTTTAGCATGCCTGAGGCCCTGGGTTCAATTCCCAGAACCCAATAAAACAAAACACTTCACTCCCCCAGAATCCCCACAAAACTGGAGTTTTATTATTATCTGGCTCAGTAATATGGAAACCCAGGGGCCCCCTATTAAGAATTCTGATTTAGTAGCTCCATCATCCTCATTTCTAAAAGCACCTGCAGGCAGGTTCTGGGCACTGTCTACTTTACAAAGGGCCTCTTTGCTCAGGCCTCTCCCCTCTGGCTCCTGCTTTTCCCCAACAAAATGCTTTACATTAATCTCTTCCAATTCTAACCAGGCTTCAAGGCCTGGTTCAAGGACCAACCACTTGTACAAGCCTAAAAGGATCACCCCTACTGAAAGGGACTTTCCTCTCCTTGCACCCTGGTGCCATTTGCAAATCTTTAACCATAAGAAAAAAAGGGGTTTCATCTCACTGAACAGCTCTTTCTTCCCCAAGGCTCAGCTCAACAGTGGTTTAATTTCTTTTCTTTTGGTGCTAGGGATGGAAGGCAGGGCCTGTGCATAGGGAGCTCTACCATGAAGCAACCTGGATGGGCTGGGAGGTGGGTGTTGCTCCGTGGAGGAAAGCTTGCCTGGCATCTGTGAGACCACATTCCATCCCCAGCACCGCACACATGCTGTGCACCACACACGCAAAAGGAGCCCTGCCAAATCCTTGGATTTATCTTTACCTATAAAGTCAAGAGGATTTATTTATCTTTTAAGAACTTCATTAAGTACACCTATATCAGAAGCCTAATATTTCACCCAGGTACAATGGCAGATGGAGGTAATCCCAGCTACTCAGGAAGCTGAGGCAGGAGAATTTCAAGCTGCAGGACTGCCTGGGCAATTTGGGGGGACCCTGTCTCAAAATTAAAAAGGCCTGGGGTTGTAGCTCAGTAGTACAGCATCCCTAGGATCAATGCCCAGTAGTGGGGGTGAGGGTGGAATTGACTCTAATTAACAGGACACAGAATGACAGAAGTATTAAAAGTGGGAGGCCGAAGATGGGTGTGGTGGCAAACGCCTGTAATCTCAGTGACTCCGGGAGGCTGAGGCAGGAGGATCGGCAAGTTCCAGGAAAACCTGAGCAATTTGGTGAGATCCTGTTTCCATTAAAACAAATGGCAACAACAGAAACAAACAAACAAAAAAAGACAAACGATAGAAAACTAGGGATGTAGTTCAATGCTAAAGTGCCCCTGGGTTAAACCTCCAGTACAAAACAAAGAGTGGAAGGCTTAAAAAAAAAAAAAAAATCCAATAAATGTAACACCAGTCAACGGTACTGTCATCAACACGACTTTAAGGAAATTCAGAACATCTAGGCCATGCCAGCCACAAGATCAAGTTAAGTGTCGTCCAGTTTTTTTTTTTAAATATAAAAATATTCCTAGGTAGTGCAATAAGAAGTGTGACCAACAGAAATAAATTGTAGCCTTGGAAAGGACTGACTTAAGGTAGGTCAAAAGCGATAAACACGAAAGCCCAACACGCAGGGTCCAGCGGAACCCGAGCAGCGTTCCAGTTCTCCCCAGATGCGAGCCCCAGGGAAGCCGGGGTAAGGGAGCAGAGGCCAGGGGGCCGGACACTGCGGGAGAGGGCGGCTCGCGGGCCAGACCCGCGCGCGGCAGCCCAGCTTCCCATTCATTCGGGCTCCAGGCAGCCGCCGCGCTGGGACGGCGACCACTCACTCACCTGTCCGGGAACACGACCTCGCGGCGCCCGAGGCCGCCGAGACCGCCGCCAGGAGCCGGGAGGACGCGGGCCGGGGGACGATCGCGGGCGGGGGCGAGTGGCGGCGCAGCCCGGGCGCGGGCAGGCGGCGCAGGCCGGGGGCGTCCCTCTGCAGCAGGGCGGAGCAGAGCCGCCGCGGGCTCTGATACATGCCGGGCGCCGCCGCCGCCACCACCGCCGCCGCGGCCGCTCCGCGCGCCCGAGGACCGACCTGGATGGAGGGGCCGAGGCCGGGGAGTCGGTCAGGCGCCGGGCCGCTGCGGGCGGACGCTCCCGAGCCGCTTCTCACTTCGCCGGGGCCCGGGAAAGTCCCGGGCAGCCGAGGCCGAGAGGGGCGAGAAGATGCGACAGCGGCGGCGGCGGCGGCTCCGTCTGCCGCGGGCTGGCGAGGGCTGGAGTGCCACCGGCGAGCGCGGCGCGCTGACAAAGCGGGCGCCACCACGCGGGAGCCGGAGGGGGGGCTCGGGGCCGAGCGCGGCGCGGCCGGGCTGCAGCCACCTGGCCCGGGGCAGTCCTGTTTGCAGAGGAAGGGGGACTTCAGCAGCGACACAGGGCGGAGGCTGCAGGAGGGCCAAAGTGAAGAGCCTCCGCTGCAGCGATTTTAAACAAACCAGCGACCCCTCCCTCCGGCCGGAATGGAAGCACCCATAGGCTGGGAATCCCGAGACAGTTCCAGGGCTGTGGCCCAAGGGACACGTGTGTGCGCGCGCGTGCTCGGGCACACCCCTTGGGCAGGCTGCGTTGAGTTAGACGAAATAAAGCACGATAAAGCACTGACTGTGTGCGAGGGCGAAGCTGACTGCAACCTCGACCCCTTTCCGCGAGGATGCTCTCTATCCTCAGGCAATGGAGGCTGGAGGCGCCCAGAGAAATTAAACCAAATGATCTGTGCCACAGATGGGTGCTAGAGGCCCGCGATTTGTGCAGGGTTCATAGAGGAGTTGGCGTTTGCGCGGGCCACGTCGTGGAGGTGGAGAATTCACACCTGTATTGGGGGAGGGGGAGCATGGTGATTCATACACGAGGAAAGCAAAAAAGGCTGGAGCGTAATTGGGGAAGGCACTCCTCAGTTATGTAAGATAGAAGCTGAGGCGTGAGAAGACAGAAACTTGAATTTGTGGTATTGTGGAGGGCAGAGGATTCTAGACGGACTTCAGGTGAGCCATCGTTTTGCGAGCAGCGCCAAGGATGTGGTCAGTGTTGTGTCTCTCTCTGGTCCATAAAAAGGCAGGAGAAAGGAGACCAGTGAGATAAGGGATATCCTAAACCTGCACCAGGTGGATGGGACTGGAAAGAAAGTGGGTGAGAGAAATATCTCAGGTAGAGTGGGCGGCTGACGATGACTAGCCAGGAATGGAAGTGGAATGAGGAGGAGGGGAAAATGCAAGGCTGTATTCATTTCTGAATGACTTACGATTTAGAAATGTATTTTGTTGGTTTTCCCACGATTGTGCTGATTCCCCTGCCTTATGGACTTGGCAGCTTTGGCTCACCAAGGATATTCAAACTATTTTCCAGACCTGCGTTGAATACCTAGGACACCCAGAGGGTGTGGATGAATCAGCTGGCATAAATTGACAACTCCCGGATACGAGCTCCTAGGCACGTCTGAAACACTCCTAGTCTCAGTTTCCTTATCTATAAAACAATCATACCTTAGTCATTAGGTGAAATAAAAGTGATAATAAAATTGACCCATAAAAAGTGTTTTGCAAATATAACAAAACGTTGATTTAAAATCTAGATGACAGGTATATGAATGTTCACTTTCAATTCTTTTTTTCTTTCCTATATGTTTGGAGATAGTCATAAGAAAATGCTGGAGGAAAGTGTTTCGAAAATTAAAGAGTACTGTTCAAATAGCAACTGTGAAACTGGGTGTGGTGGTGCATGCTAGTAATTCCAGCAACTGGGAAGCTGAGGCTGAAGGAGCACAAGTTCAAGGCCAATCTGGGCAATTAACCAGTTCCTGTCTCAAAATGAAAATGAAAATGGAAAAAAAAAAATAAAAACATGAAAAGGTTGGGTGTGGTGGGGATATGGGAGTGTAGGTTAGTGGTGGATGGCTTCCCTGAGGCCCTGACTTTAATCCCCAAATATGAATAACTCCAATCTCAGCATAAGCGAGGCCCTAAGCAACTCAGTGAGACCCTCTCTCTAAATAAGAATCAAAATAGGGGTGGGGATGTGGCTCAGGGGTTGAGTGCCCCTGAGTTCAATCCCCAGTAAACTTCACCCCCCACCCAAAAAAAAAAAATGTCAGTGTAAGGCCCTGGGTTTGATCCCCAGCACCAGCACCCACCACTACAACAAAAACAAATATACACTGTCATTGTTAAAAAAAAGATTCGAGTGCTGGGGGTAGATCAATGGTAGAGCATGTGAAAAAACAGCCTCTATCTCAGAGCAAAGCCTGTTCAAGGAAGGGACGTGATCTTTGTCCTTGGAAAAACCCACAGAGCGCTCCTAGGCACATTCCCACCTTGCTAAGTTGTTTATCTACAAATAACAGGAGAGATCTGCTGCGCCAGGTGTCCCAGACTCAGGCTAGGTGGGGATCCATACCAACCCCCTAGCAGCCACCAATCAGCATGAGACAGGGAAATACCTGGGATGCCAGATGACCCTCCCAGTAGTTTATGGTGGTTGATAACATGTTGGGAAACCATGTAGTTCAGCACATATACCCCTCTTGGCTTAAACCAATCAGTTCAAATGAATACCCCTTTTGTAGTAACCAATCATCCCTACCCAACTTGTTCCGGCCAGTGAATGTGCTAATCATGTTTTAGAGTTGTTATTTGATTTTCCTGCGGTGTGTGATGTTTGCTAAGAGATGCTATGATGTATGTGAAGTCCCTGCCTTCTCCAAAGAATGTGTAAAACTGCTGCAAACCCTGGGCTCGGGGCCTCTCAGCTTCACTAGTTGCTGTGTGCGTGCAGAGGACAGAGCTAGCTCGCAATAAACACCTCTTTGCTGTTTACATCGATCTTGGTCTCTGGTGGTCTTTTGGGGGTCCCGAATTCGAGCATAACACATGTATTTAGCACGCACCAGCTACTGGGTTCAAACCCCAGGGCTGCACACGTATTGCGCGCGCGCACACACACACACACACACACAAAATCAAAGAACATGTGAAAGTGGATGTTAATTTGTAATGTTAGGGGGTGTTAGTTTCATGATGTATTAAAGAGTAAATATTTCAAGCCATTAGAAAAATAGAAATTAGGGGCTGGAGTGTGGCTCAGTGGTAGAGCGCTCGCCTAGGATGTGCGAGGCGTGGGTTCGATCCTCAGTACCACATAAAAATAAAGAAAACAAAGGTATCATGTCCAACTACAACTAAATATTCATATATATATATATATATATATATATATATATATATATATATATATATATATATATAAATTAAAACATTCACTTTGAAAATTCCTTCATGGGCTGGGGGTGTAGCTCACTGGTAGAGTGCTTGCCTGGCAGGTACGAGGCCCTGGCTTCAGTCAGCAGCAGCACGCATATACACACACAGAAAAGGCCTTGATAACTTTTCCAGATAATTTCCTGGAATGTATAATAAAGGTATTCAACTGGGCAAGCATCTCCTGGAGTATTAAAGTTCTGCTAATGAAGACCATAGACTCATAGGTCATGTCAAGGTAGACCTCAAGCTGTGTGGGGGCAGGAGGTTTCAGTGCTTACAGCTAATTACTTCTTGGCACCCACTTGGGATGACACAGAATTACACAGTAATTCTTTCTTTGACAGTAATGAACACTCAAACTCTTGCAGTAGTCCAAGACCAGGATAAATGAAATTTTAATCTTGTATTTAGACTAGTCCCACATGGACTCAAAAGAACCATCACACTTCCTCTAATTCCTCAGTCATAATGTGGCCAAAAGCTCAGTCCTTGTCCCTGAGGCCAATCCAATAATGAGGACATGGTTTTGAGAAAAAGGAAAAAGAAGGTTTATTGCTTTGCTAGCAAAGGAGAAACCCAGGGACTCCTGTCCCAGAGGCTGTGATTCTGTCCATCAATAGGAACAGGGGGCTTTGAAAGAGGTGACTCAGGGGCTGGGGTTGTGGCTTAGTGGTAGAGTGCTTTTCTAGCATGCTTGAGGCACTGGGTTCAATCCCCAGCACCACATAAGGATGAACAAATAAAATAGAGGTATTGTGTCCACCTACGACTAAAAAAAAATTCATAAGAGAGCATACATTCAAAAAGGTGAGTCAAAGGCTACATTCTGCGTGTTTTCAGTCTGGAGTTGTAATTCACATTGTTAATGTGGGAGGCAGTCGTTACTGAGATCTTCTGGTGCCATCCCCAAAGTCTGGCTTATTTCATTCCTATGGTGGGTGTGAACTCAAGGACAGATAAATCTGCCTTGGAAGGGGAAGAAAGGTAATCCTGTTTCCGGAGAGATTTGGGAGGAGCAGGGAGAGAGGAAGAGAAAGAAACAAGACCATTTAAAAAATAAGTTGCTGTGGCAGAGCAGCAAGGGCTACTTTCCAAGCATAAAGTAGAGCACTGGCACAATAATATTCTTTTTTTTTTTTGTTTTGTTTTAAAGAGAGAGTGAGAGAGATAGAGGTAGAGAGAGAGAGAATTTTTTAATATTTATTTTTTAGTATTTGGCGGACACAACATCTTTGTATGTGGTGCTGAGGATCGAACCTGGGCCGCACGCATGCCAGGCGATCTCGCTACCGCTTGAGCCACATCCCCAGCCCACAATAATATTCTTTTGACCCATAAATAGGAAATTAAACAATGTCCATTATCTCTAAAATGAAAGAGAGAAAGAAAAAGTGTGTGGGGTGGGTAGGGAGCCAGTCATGTGGCTTATGCCTGTAATCCCAGCCACTCAGAAGGCTGAGGCAGGAGGACCATAAGGTGAGGCCAGCCTGGGCACTTTAGTGAGACCTGTCTCAAAATCAAAAGGACTGGGGATGTAGCTCAGAGGTAAGGTGCCCCTGGTTTCAGTACCCAGTGAGAGAGAGAGCGAGAGAGGGGAAAGAACAGATGTGTAGTTAAGAGAAGGTTTAAAAATGGAGAAAATATGTGTTGACAGTTTAGCATCAGGTGGTCTTATTCTCAGGAGTCGGAGTAGGGGTCGCATGTGAGTACCAGGAGGCTGGGAAGAATTGGATTTTGAATGACAAAAGATTTAAAATAGCTGAAGGTGGCAACTGACTCAGAATAAAAAGTGCTCATATTATTTTTAAAGGATAAATGCAGGCAAGCTGGCTGTGGTGGTGTACACCTGTAATATCAGCAACTCTGGAAGCTGAGGCAGGAAGACTGAAAGTTTGAGGCCAGCCTGGGCAATTTAACAAACTATGTCTCAAAATTAGAATATATATATTCTGGAGAATGTAGCTCAGTGATAGAGCACCCCAGGTTCAATCCCTAATACCACAAAAAAAAAAAAAAAGTGGCGCACACCTGTAATTTCAGCAACTCTGGAGGCTAAGGCAGGAGGATTGTAAGATCCAGGCCAGCCTCAGCAATTTAAGGAGGCTCTAAGCAATGTAGCACAACCCTGTTGTCAAAAATAGAAAGGGCTGAGGATATAGCTCAGTGGTAAGGCTCCCTAGGTTCAATCCCCAGTACCAATCAAACAAAACCCCCCAAATATAAACGCAGACAGCAGAAGATTTCTCATTATTTTTTGCAGAGCATTTTTGATGTTATTGAAAACTTCTGAGCTTTAAGGAAAATGACTATTGGACAGGGTGGCCCAAACGCAAGCCTATAGTTTCAGGAAGAGGCAGGAGGATGGCGAGTTTCAGGCCAATGTGTTTAAAATGCATTCTACTGTCGTATATAATTAATTAGAACAACAACAACAAAAAGTTTCAGGCTATTCTCAGCAACTTAGCAAGACCCTGCCTCAAAAATTTAAAAAAATTCAAAGGACTGGGTGTGTAGTTTAATGGTAAAGCACGGCTGGGTTAAATCCATAGTATACACACACACACACACACACCAAATAATAACAACAACAACAAAATTAGGAAAGATGATAATTAGTATGGTTTGTTAGTAGAAATTGTACAAAGTAAGTTACATTTATTTGGGGCTAATTAAGATTGCAGTCCTGGAAAACACAGATTCAAATAATCTTGAGGACGTGGTCTTACAAAATGGCAACTGTATCTGTAGCTTTAAACTGCAAGGGGGTTGGAAATTACACCACTTTTTAAGAATCATGATTCGTGCTGGCAGGAGCTCTTTGGGATTGGGATTGGGTGCCATCTCGTGCTTTGTACAGAAGGTCACCCCGGGTAACAAGATTTCAAAAGGTCAACTTGGATCCAGACTGGGCAGGTCTGCAGCCCTGTTCAGCAGTTCAGCTGAGGACGTGTCTAAGAGCTGATTGATAATAGCCTCCCGACTGCATTTGAAGTGCCCTAGCCCATACTACTCCATTTTTTTTTTTCCCTTGACAACAAAATGGCTGTTGGAAACTTGTCAGAGTTCTAGGCAGGAAGCAAAAGAAAGGAAAACATTTTAAAAATGACTGCACCAGCAATTTGTTCCCATTTCAAAGGGTTTTCTAGAAGGACTTCCAATAATTTCCACACATATCTCATTAGTCATCTGTCTATGCCTGCCTGAAAGGGCGATTGGAAATGTGGTTTTCTAGTTACACACCCTGTCTTCAAGAAAGGGCGAGATTAGATGACCAGCAGTCATCCAACACCAGCTATTCTAATGGCAACTAAGCAAGGGATTAGATTAAAGGGGCAACTAGCAGTTTCTGCTACTAAGAAATACAACTTTTAGAGGGGCATGGTGGCACATGCCTGTAATACCCGTGGCTTGGGAGGCTGAGGCAGGACGATCACAAGTTCTTGCAAGTTCAAAGCCAGCCTCAGCAACCTAGTGAGGCCCTAAGCAATTTAGTGAAGCCCTGTCTCAAAATAAAAAAGGGCTGGGGATGTGGCTCAGTGGTTAAGTGCCCCTGGGTTCAATCCTTGGCACCAAAAAAAAAAAGGAATGCAGCTTTTCTATCTGCAGTGAGCATACAGTAAATGATTCAAACATCAGGCTGGGGGTGTAGCTCAGTGGTAGAGTGGAGTGCTTGCCACGTACTCAAGGCCCTGGGCGTGATCCCCAGCACCACAAAATTTGCAACAAAAATTGTGGCATTATTATGATATCAAGAAATGAGATGGATACATTTACTTGCCAGTGCAATAGAAGCTTTGCCATTTCTATGTTAAGACAATAATAATGATTAAAAAACAGGCTGGGTGCAGAGGTGCATGCCTGTAATCCCAGTGACTTGGGAGGCTGAGGCAGGAGGATTGCAAATTCAAGTCTAGCCTCAGCAACTTAGTGAGGCTCTAAACAACTTACTCAGTAATGTTACCGCTGTTGACCGGTGAGGAGTCCTTGCTTCCCCAATGTTGAAGAATAACACCAGAGAAGCACGCCGAGGCAAGGTCAGAGTAGAAATTAGAAGTTTATTAAAGGACAGCAGAAAAGACTTCTCCCGGAGGAAGAAGGGGACCCAAGAGGTGGAATCCGTGGAAGTGCGGTTGTTTCCCCTTTTTATAGTTCTTTCAGTGATGGAATGTAGGTGGGAAGGCCCGAAGGGTTGGGACACAGGTGGGCCAAAGAAGTAATCTGGGCAGGAAGGACTTCATTAACACTTCTTTGAGATGGGCTATCTCCAAATCTGTTGGGGGCTGTTTCCTGGGCTTCATTAACATTCCTTTGGGATGGACTTTGGGCCTAGGGCTTTTTCGGGACTTCATTAACATTCCATGAGTTGTCCTGCGTTTCCGGAATTCATTTTCAGCATGGCCTCCATTTTAGATTTCACTCGATATTAGACCCGATTTACCTAACTACACTGACTACCTAATTTTAAATCTGGCTTCAGTAAGACCCTGTCTCAAAATTGAAAATAAGGGGCTGTAGGCAGAGGGCTTGCCTAGCATGTGTGAGGCACTGGGTTCGATCCTTAGCACTGCATAAAATAAATAAGGACTGGGGATTTAGCTCAGTTGGTAGAGTGCTTGTCTCACATGCACAAGGCCCTGGGTTCATTCCCCAGGACCACAAAAATAAATAAACAAACAAATAAATAATTAATTTTTAAAAAGGCATTCTGTGAAAAAAAAAAGAAAATAAAATGAACTGGGGATGCAGCTCAGTAGTTAAGCCCCGCTGGGTTCAATTCCTGGTACCAAAATAATGATGATGATGATGATGATGATGATTAAAAAACAAACTTTTCTCTGTTGTATTTGTGCTTTTTTTTTTTTGCTTTGTGCTACTAAGGGTCACACCCTACTAGCTCTACCACTGAGCTACACGATTAGCCCTCGTAATAGTGTTTTGAGACAGAGTTCTCTAAATTGCCCGGCTGTCCTTGAATTTGTAATTGCCCCACCTCAGCCTGCGGAGTAGCCAACTCAACTACCGTTGAGTAGGTAACTCAACGGGCGTGAAGAAACATGAGGGATCTGGGACAAAGTCTGTTGGGTCTGAAGAAGAAGGTCTGTCTGGTGTGCGGAGAGACTTTCCTCCTTCTTCCTGTAATATGAGTTCCTAAATGCTCAGAGCAGGACCAGAGGTATGGGTTTCTTCTTGGGTAGGTCTAGACAGATAAGGGAACTTTGCAGAAAGTCGTTCCCTGCCATCATCTGGGAAGCAAGGCAGGTTAGAAGGACCTTGATTCTGAGCTTGCTTTTAAAGCCTTTAGATCACATTGCTCAGCATGTGATCTAAAAATGCCACCTTTCTGAGGATCCTTTTCTGAGCCACAAGACATGACTTATAATTTTCAGGATTTAAATAATACTTTGTGGGGCAGAGGGTGTAGCTCAGTGGTAGAGCATGTGCGGAGCATGCCTGAGGCCCTGGGTTCAATCCCCAGCAGACCCCCACCAAAAATGAGTAAATAAATCAATATCAATAATATGTATATATAAGCACACACACAGACATATCTGCTGTAGCATACTAAACCTGTCTTTACTCTTTTTTTAAATAAAGGCCTCACACATGCGAGGCAAGCTCTACCACTGAGCTAACCCCAGCCCCTGTATTTACTCTTTTTTTTTTTAATTTTTTTTAAAGAGAGAGAGAGAATTTTTTTAATATTTATTTTTTAGTTTTTGGCGGACACAACATCTTTTTTTGTATGTGGTGCTGAGGATCGAACCTGGGCCACACGCATGCCAGGTGAGCGCGCTACCACTTGAGCCACATCCCCAGCCCTGTATTTACTCTTTATAAGTATAAATGATGAGCTGGGTGCAGTGGCTTGGGAGGCTGAGGCAGGAGGATCAAGAGTTCACAGCCAGCCTCAGCAACTTAGTGAAGTGCTAAGCAACTCAGTGAGACTCTGTCTCTCTATAAAATACAAAATAGGACTGGGGATGTGGCTCAGTGGCAGAGTGCCCCTGAGTTCAGTCCCCAGTCCCTCCTCAATACATATATTTATAAATGATGTACTCTTTAGAAAAATGCTTTGAAGCAGTTATAGTCTTTGATTCATCAATTCAACTTCTTAGGAACCAGAGTCTATTCTAGGAAATAATAGTAAATACCAGAAAACTCTCTGTGTAAAGGTATTAATTTTTGCGTGGTGGGTGAAACAGATCTATAAACCCAGCTATTTGAAAGGTTGAAGTAGGAGAATTATAAGTTCAAGGGCAGCGTCAGCAATTTAGTCCCAAAATAACAAGTAAACAGGGCTGAGGATATATCTCAGTGGTAGTGTCCCTGAGTTTGACCCCAGTACTGAAAAAAATTTTTTGTTTTAAATCTTTTTTTTTTTTTCACTTTTATCTAAGCTAGAGGATGTCCGGTGTCTCTATGTTCAGTGGTAGAGTAATGGAAAATAAACCCTGATATCTCTACTGGCATTAAATTACATTTATAAAGACTATGTAGATCTGGGTACTGTGGCTCAGAACCCAGCTATCAGGAGCTGAGGCAGGAGGAATGCAAGTTTGTGGCCAGGCTGGGCAACTTAGTGAGTCCCTGTCCCAAAAATAAACAAAGAACTGGGGGTGTAGGTCAGTGGTAGAGCACTTGCCATCATGCATGAGGGCCTGGGTTCAATTCCTGATTCTAAAAGAAAAAAGATGTGTGGGAAGGCAGGCATGGTGATGCACACCTGCAGGTCCAACTACCGGGGAGGCCAAGGTGGGAGAATTGCTTGAGTCCTGGAGTCAAGACTCACCTGGGCAATGAATGTATCAAGACTCTGCCTGAGAAGAAAATAACTATGTAACCTAGGGGTGCAGCTGGGTGGTATTCTGGAATCCATTCCCAGGACCATAAAAACCAAAACCAATAATATGAGGAAGTACTTATAGCGTTAAGAAAGAAAAAGCAGCCAGGCATGGTGGTGCACGCTCAGGAGTCTGAGGCAGAAGGATCGAGAGTTCAAAGCCAGCCTCAGCAAAATTAAGGCACTAAGCAACTCAGTGAGAACCTGTCTCTAAATAAAATGCAAAATAGGGCTGGGGATGTGGCTCAGTGGTCAAGTGGCCCTGAGTTGAATCCTGGACACATCCCCCTCACCACTCCAGCTAAAAAAAGAAAAAAGCATGCAAAATTATTGGAACAAAATATTAATAATGATTATCTTAGAAGGTTGGGCTTTTGTTTTTTAGTGGATAGATTTTTTTTTTCCCTTTTTCTTTTCTTTCTCTTTGGTACCAGATATTTAACCCAGGGGTGCTTAACCACTGAGCCACATCCCCAGCCCTTTTTTGTATTTTATTTAGAGACAGGGTCTCAGTGAGTTGCTTAGGGCCTTGCTAAGTTGCTGAGGTTGGCTTTGAACTGATGATCTTCCTGCCTCAGTCTCTTGAGCCGCTGGGATTACCAGTGTGTGCCACCACACCAGGCTGATATATTTTTCTTTTTTACATTATTGGCTCTCTTTAAACAAGTTGAAAATAAATTAGCCGAGCTGGGCACGGTGGTAAACGCCTATAATCCCAGCAGCTTGGGAGGCTGAGGCAGGATCAAGAGTTCAAAGCCAGCCTCAGCAAAAGGGCAACTCAGTGAGACCCTGCCTCTAAATAAAATAAAAAAAGGACTAGGGATGTGGCTCAGTGGTTAAGTGCCCCTAAATTCAATCCCTGGTTCCAAAGACAAAAAAGATATCCCATGTTCATGGATCATGTAAAGGCAAAGGAAACACTTCTCCTTTGTCCTCTGAAGGTTAACTGACATAAACTGACAACAGACAAACTAGTAGAAGAATAAAGTATACAAATTGATTAATTTGCATGGGACAGTCCCAGGAATGTGATTACCCACCTACCCATGTGGGTTGTATATTTATAAACCTTTTTTCACAGGGTGGAAGGAGGAGGAATAGGGTAAAGGAAGGTGAGGGCTGGAGTCTCAGTGCAAAAAAAGGATATCTATTGTGTTGCCAAAGTCCCCCACGTTATGTCTCCAAGCTGTCCTCAGAAGAATAGATGAAAAGTCTGTCCGGGTGTGGTAGTGACTGTCTTTCTTGGTGGTTAACATTTCCTGGTTATTATGAAATTCCTATGGAGGAAGTTTAAGACAACTGCATTTCTTTGGGAAATTTTCTCAGTTAGGTAAGGAAATGGGAGAGAGCACCTTTTTGTATTGAGGGAGTGTGGGGAGACCTTGTTCCTGGACAAGAGAAAACCATTTCCAGAGAGTCCCTGATTCTCAGGCTGTTTCTTTTCTTTTCTCCTTTTTTTTTTTGTGGGGGGGGTACATCTTCTCAGTTCTTTTTCTTTTCTTTTTTTTAAAATTTATTTATTTTTTATTCCAATTTGTTATATATGAAAGTAGAATGCATCACAATGCATATTACACATTTGGAGCACAATTTTTCATATCTCTGGTTGTATACAAAGTATATTCACACAATTCGTGTCTTCATACATGTACTTAGGGTAATGATGTCCATCTCATTCCACCATCTTTTCTACCCCCATCTCCCTCCCTTCCTCTTCCACTCCTTTCCCTTATCTAGAGTTCTCCTCCTCCTTACACCAATATGAATCAGCCTCCTTATATCATTTGGTTTTTGGGGATTGGCTAACTTTACTTAGCATTATATTCTCCAACTCCATCCATTTACCTGCAAGTGCCATGATTTTTTTCTCTTTTTTTGCTGAATAATATTCCATTGTCTGTATGTACCACAGATTTTTTTATGCATTCATCCACTGAAGGGCATCTAGGTTGGTTCCACAGTTTAGCTATTGTGCTGCTATAAACAGTGATGTGTCCCTGTAGTATGCTGTTTTTAAGTCCTTTGGGTATAGATCTGAGGAGTGGGATAACTGGGTCAAATGGTGGTTCTATTCCCAGTTTTCCAAGGAATCTCCATATTGCTTTCCAGATTGGCTACACTAACTTGCAGTCCCACCAGCAATGTATGAGTGTGTCTCAGGCTGTTTCTTATGACAGCATGCCAAAGCATTGCACTTTGGGGCATTATTTTCTGAATCCCAATAATCAGAAGCCATACTTTTATTTATTTGTTTGTTTGTTTGTTTAGTGGTGCTAGGGACCACAAAAGTCAGGCAAGTGCTGTACCACTGAGCCACACCCCATCCCCCAAGGTCTTAATTTTAATTTTTTTTTTTTTTGGAGTGGGGGTGGTTATTGCTTTTTTGTTGTTGTTTTGGGATTTTTTTTTTTTTTTGTACTAGAGATTAAACCCAGGGTTGTTTTACTGCTGAGCTACATCCGCAGCCTTTTAATTTTTTATTTTAAGACAGGGTCTCACTAAGTTGCTGAGGTTGACCTTGAACCTGCAATCCTCCTGCCTAAGCCTCTAGAGTTGTTGGGATTACAGGCATGGGCCACTGTACCAGGGGCAACATCTTGAGGTTATAACACGGGTTCACTTCATGCTTTGACTCTATCCCTGTGTGGCTTTGGAACTTACATGTTTTTTTTTTTTCTTTTTCCCAACCTTGTTCTCCTTGATCTTCTCCTCCCTGATCTTCTTTTCCCTAAACTTCTCCTCCCTGATGTTCTTTTCCCTGATCTTCTCCTTCCGGATCTCTCCTCCCTAACCTTATTTTCTCTGAATCACCTCTATAAAAGCCCCCTGCTGATGGGCAGAATCACAGCCTTTCAGACAGGAGTGCCCTGGGTTTCTCCTTTGCTAACAAAACAATAAACCATCCTTTTCCTTTTTTTCAATACTGTGTCCTCCTTATTGGATTGGCACCAAGGACAAGGACCAAGCTTTTGGCAACAAGATGACAATGCTATCCAAATTTATCTATAAATTCAACAAAGCTAGCCAAAATCTCATCTGTATTTTTGTGGAAATTGACAAGGTGACCCCAAAACATAGAAGTGCAAGGGACCTAGCTGACATGACCAAAACAACCTTGAAAAAGAATAAAGTTAAAGAACTCTTTCAAATTCCAAAACTTATCACAAAGCATACTAATCAAGAGAATGTGACCAGACACAGTAGCACATGCTTATAATCCCAACTACTTGGGAGGCTGAGACAGGAAGATCACAAGTTCGAGGCCAGCCTGGGCAACTCAGCATCATCCAGTCTCAAAATAAAATAAAAAAGGGGCTGAGGATGTAGCTCAATGTTAAGACTTCAACCCCCATTACCAAAAAAAAAAAAAAAAAAAAAAAAAGTGTGATACTGACAAAAGGATAGACTTTAAAAATCAATGGAATTAGCTGGGCAGGAGGCTCATGCCTCTTATCCCAGTGACTCAGGAGACTGGGGCAAGAGGATTGCAAGTTCAAAGCCAGTCTCAGCAACTTAGTGAGGCCCTAAGCAACCAAGAGACACCCTGGCTCAAAATTTAAAAAATAAAAAAAGAGCTGGGGATGTGACTCCGTGCTTAAGCACCCCTAGGTTCAATCCCTGGTACCAAAAAAAAAAAAAAAAAAAAATAGACCAATGGAATCAAATGGACAGTCCAGAAATAAACCCAATCAAAGGACAAAATTACAATTTAGCTTAAAGATCTTAATTGATATGGGGGGTGGGCAAAAGCCAAGGATAGAATCCAGAGCTTCATGCATGCTAAGCATGCACTTTACCACTGAGCTATGCCCTAGCCCTATATTTCAAATCCTAGAATTGGGAAACATTTCATTCCATAAAATAGAATACATGGTGTAATGGTCTGAGCAGACAAGATTGGTTTTATAGACAGGGAAAGACCGAAGAAAACAGGAACAAAAAACAAAAAGAAGATTGGTCATTTCAAATTTGCTTTCTTTGTAAGATGGGAACATGGAAATAGAATAATATGAAAGTAAACAATTAATTGACATCAAATAATTTCAGGGTTCCTTCATTTGTGTAAGGATTAAAGCAAAGGGTACTTCATTATCATGCCAGTTAAAATTGACCTGTTTGAGAAATTTGGCTTACTTTCTAGTCCTGATTAGAGAAGGTCAAGATAAAAGAACTCTTACAACTCTATAATTTAAAAAAAAATTATCCAAGTTTTTTTAATGGGCAAAAAATCTGAATAGACATTTCTCCCAAGACAAACAAATAGCCAATAAGCTCATGAAAAGATGGCATCATTAGTCATTAAGGAAATGCAAATCAAGAGCCCAGGGAGATGCCACTTCACACCCACTAGCTAAGATGATGATGAAGAGATACACATAATAAGTTGGCCGGACTGGAGAAGTGGGAGCACTCCACACTGCTGGTGGGGGTGTATGGTGGGGCTGTTTTGGAAAACAGTCTTTCAAAAGGACTACACCAAAGTTACCGAATGACCCAGAAATTCCATTCCTCAGTAAATACCAAGTGAAAACATGTTTACTCAAAAACATGGATACAATGTTCACAGCAGTATTATTTCTGATTGCTAAAAAGTAGACACAATTCATTTACCCATCTACTGCTTCACGGATCAACAACATGTCTATGTCCACACAAGAATATTATTTGACCAAAAAAGAAATGAAGTACTGATTCAAGTTATAGCGTAGATGCACCTTGAAAACATTATGCTGAGTGAAAGAAGCTAGTCAACAAAAACCATCTATTGGATGACTGTATTTACATGAAATATCTATAATAGGTACATCTACAGTGGCTGAAAGTCGATTCATGGTTGCCCCAGTATAGGGGAGCTTTCCATTTATTCAAGTATTAAAGTATTTAAATATTCCTTAATTTTTTCTTTCTTTCTTTTGCCTTCCTTTCTTCCTTTCTTTTTTTTTCTCTTTCTCCCTCCTTCCGCCCCTCCCTCTCCTTTTTCTTTCTTTCGATCAAACCATGGGCCTTGTGCATGCTGGGTAAGTACTCTACCACTAAGCTATACCCACAGCCAATATTCTTTAGTTTCTTTCAACAATATTTGGTGTTGGCAGCAGGTCCACCCTGGCCCCTGGAGCCCTACCTCCACTAGTTTGTTCTGCATGCCAGTGTGGCCAGCTCACAAGGCCATGGCGAACTTGCGGTTTTTCTGTTCCTGCTTGTCCGTCTGAGACATATGTATCCCACGGGAATGCCTTGACCTTTTCTGGTCTGATGGACTTATTGTTAAGGGGGGTTTCGGTACCTGACAATAATAGATGTTGAAACTAAATTTCTCCCCCCTCCCTCCTGCTTTTGGGTAGTTTTCCACTTCTGCTGCTTGGGGTATAAAAAAGGTGTGTTAGCAATAAAGGGTATTGACTCCTGGATGAAGAACCTTGGTGTCCTGTGTGTCTTTTAACCTCGCCGTCCCTCGCCGGACTCCCTTGGCCAGACGCGGCAATTGGAGGTTCCCACCGAGATCAGGAAAGCAGGGGTAAGCGGACGGGGCTCACCTTCTAAGAAAGAAGGGGGAGGATTGGTTTAAAGATAATTTAAAGAGACAGGGTACGTACCATGGGTAACTCAACAGCGAAGGTTCGTCTGGCCAACGAACTAAAAGAGCTGTTAAATACACAAGGAACAGGAATAAAAACTAAGACTGCAACCGAATTCGTTGAAATTATTGCCCAGGCTTGTCCTTGGTTTCTGACAGGAGGATTTCTTAATAATAGTGACTGGGACCTGGTGAGACATGACCTTCAGAAATTATTGAGGGACCGGGGCTCGGACAGTGTCCCAGTTGCCACCTTTTCCTTATGGAGGTTGGTAAAGGATGCTTTATTAACAGATAAAGTAAAGATCAAGGATCAGCTTGCTGAATATGAACAGGCCCTTAATCAGGTGCAGGAAGAGCAAATGGCAGAATCCTTAAAGGATGAGGGTCCTCTTGAGGACTCGGGCTCAGGGGGTAGGAAACGCCTCCAGATTTCTAAGCCCAAAAAGGATCCTGAGGACCTCAGTTCTCTCTCTGAGGAAGAGGAGGGATTAGAAAGGGAGATAGAGGAACTAGAACATCGCCTTAAAAGGGCAAATGTGAGGGTGCCTAGAGCCCCCTCAATTGCCCAACCTCCTCCCTATAATCCTGATTGGAATGAGGACGCCCCTACTAGACGGGCGGGGGTCCACTGGGGTTCTAGAGAGGCTCAGGTTTTTCCAATGATTGAAAACGCCGATGCTGATGGACAGCTGGCCAGAGCCCATGTCCCCCTAGCCTTCAAGGACATAAAACAGCTTAAGGAGGCGGTCATTAATTATGGACCTCATGCCCCTTTCACATTGACCCTCTTCGAGTCTTTCTCAGCCAGTCAACTGATACCTAATGATTGGCAGCAACTTTGCAGGGCTGTGTTATCTGGAGGGGATTTCTTATTGTGGAAAAGTGAATATCATGAAAGGTGCTGCGAGCTGGCTCAGATTAACCTGAATGCGGGCCATCAATGGCGAAATGCTGAAATGTTGACGGGAACTGGGCAGTATGCCACTATAGGCCAACAAATTAATTACGACCCAGGTGTTTATGCTTAAATAGCCTCAGCTGCAGTCCATGCCTGGAAAGCCCTGCCCGTTTCTAAGACTGAAGCAAAAATTTCCAAGATCTCTCAAGGGCCCTCTGAACCTTATTCGGACTTTATAGCCCGCCTAATGCAGGCTGCTGGAAAAATATTCCCTAATCTGGAACAGGCTATGCCACTTATTAGACAACTGGCATATGAAAACGCTAACACTTACTGCCAAAATGCTATTAAGTCCTCCCGGGCCAAAAGTATAGATGACATGATTCGAGCATGCAAAGATATAGATGGGCCTCATATTACTGGTCAGGTTTTGGCTGCTGCCCTTAAGACTGGAATGCAAAAATCTGATAACAGGGGAACCCGCTCTAAGGGGTGTTTTAAGTGTGGGAAAGAGGGACATATAAGGAGAAACTGCCCGGAAAGGAGCGAGGGTGCTGGCAGAGGGATGCCTGGACTTTGTCCTCGATGTCATAAAGGAAATCATTGGAGCAGTGAGTGCAGGTCAAAATTTGACATCCAGGGTAACCTAATACCGTCGGGAAACGGGAGCAGGGGCCCGCCCCAGGCCCCGGAAGCCAAAGTGTATGGGGCAGTGCAGGGACAGAACAGTGCCCCAGGGAGTGGGCGTCTCCGCCGCCTCCCCCCCCCCACCAACCCCTTTCTATCTGGGAACTCCCCAGGGGAACACCAGGAAGCGCAGGACTGGACCTCAGTTCCACCTCCCGAGCGGTATTAACTCCCCAAATGGGACCTCAGACACTGCCTACTGGGGTTTTTGGACCCCTGCCAGAGGGGACGGTGGGACTAGTGTTGGGACGAGGTAGCGCAACTCAGTGGGGCTTGAAGATTCTTACGGGGGTTGTTGATGCTGATTATCAGGGAGAAATAAAGATAGTAGTAGAAGCTACCCAAGGAATTGTTATTCTTCCCCCCGGGGAGCGTATAGCTCAATTGCTGCTGCTACCTTTAGCTTCCATTCCTGGGCACACCCTCCGTGGGTCCCAGGGCGATGGCAGCTTTGGCTCCACTGGAACTCCCCAGGCCTTTTGGGTAGCTCATTTGGATTCGCGTCCCAACCTGACCATTGAGATACAGGACAAGGCTTTCAAGGGAATACTAGATACGGGGGCGGATGTCTCTGTCATTTCTGAAAAACAATGGCCACCTGCCTGGCCCCTCCAGAGTCCCTTGGCCATATTACAGGGGATAGGACAAACCCGACCAAAAAGAAGTGCCTCCTTTTTAAAATGGAGAGATGGCGAAGGACATAGTGGCCATTTCCAGCCTTATGTGGTGACTGGACTCCCCACGAACCTTTGGGGGAGGGACTTGCTTCATTAAATGGGGGCTATTCTCACTATCCAGACTTTGAAAGGAAATAATGACTTTGTTAATGATGCAATGCTAGACATGGGATGGATCCCTGGAAGGGGACTAGGAAAGAGACATGAGGGCAGAATATCACCCGTGGATCCAGCAGAACAGGTTACCCGGCGGAGAAGAGACCGGAGAGGACTGGGAAATTTATCCTAGGGGCCACTGAAGTGCGGCCACCTCCACTGTCCATTACTTGGTTATCAGATGACCCTGTGTGGGTAGAACAGTGGCCCCTAACTAAGGACAAATTACAGGCCGCTTCCCTATTAGTTCAAGACCAGCTTGAGTTAGGACACGTGGTGCCCTCTACCTCCCCTTGGAATACCCCTATTTTTGTTATACAAAAGGGGTCTGGGAAGTGGAGACTTCTTCAGGACCTATGGGCTATCAATAAAACTATGCAACCCATGGGACCCTTACAACCAGGGCTACCCTTTCCTACTGCGATCCCAAAGGATTGGCATCTTATTGTCATAGATTTAAAAGATTGTTTCTTCTCTATCCCCTTAGACCCACGAGACCGAAAGCGTTTCGCTTTTTCCTTGCCTTCCACAAACTTTAGGGAACCTTACCAACGGTATGAATGGACCGTCCTACCTCAAGGGATGACTAATAGTCCTACAATGTGCCAATATTTTGTAGCTGAGGTTTTACGACCCTTTCGACAGCAGTTCCCACAGCTCTACCTCATTCATTATATGGATGACATCTTACTGGCAGGGCCCAAGAAAGAAAGGCTTCTTCAATCTTATGAAGTCCTCCAATCCCTTCTAAAAGGGGCAGGGCTGGTCATAGCACCCGAAAAGGTGCAGTTTCAACACCCTTACAATTACTTGGGATACATCATTAATAACATAGGAATCTTTCCCCAGAGACCCCAGTTCCAGATAAATCAGCTCAAAACTTTACATCAGTGGCAGACATTCCTCGGAGAAATACAGTGGCTGCGCCCATCCTTTCATATTCCAACTGGAGAGCTCAAACCCCTGTATGACCTCTTGCGAGGAGATCCTTCTCCTACGTCGTGTAGAGTACCTACACCAGAAGCCTTATGAGCACTGAGGCTAATAGAAGAGGCTCTGCAGGACATGCAGATTACGCAGATAGATTATTCTCTGCCCTTGTCATTTATAGTTCTACCTTCTAAAATTACTCCCACAGGAGTGTTCTGGCAAACGGGTCCCATTTATTGGGTCCACTTGCCGGCTTCTAACCCCCAGGTATTGACTCCCTTTTATGAGCTAGTTATTAACTTAATTTGGAAGGCTAAATATTTGGGTGATGCATTGTTTGGAAAAACCTTTGACATACTTATTCAACCTTACACTCAAGATATGATACACAAGTTACAACAAGAACATGACCTTTGGTGTCTTTTCCTGTGCAGCTTCAAGGGTCAGATTGATAATCACTTCCCTAAACATAGACTTTTGGAGGGCTTTAAAAAGTGTCCCATTATCTTCCCAAAGATTATGAAAAGGGAACCTATTCCAAAGGCCCAAACTGTATATACAGATGGGGCCAAAAATGGATTTGCCATCGTTTTTGATGGATCTCAAATTCTCCGACAACCTGTGTCAGGTCAGTCGGCCCAAAAGGCGAAAGTTGAAGCTTTAATCATAGCTCTCAAAGTCTATAGTTCTATTCCTCTTAATGTATATACTGACAGCTTGTATGTAGCCAATCTGGCTCTAGTCATAGAAACAGCATCATATATTGGAAAGCAATCCACCATCACAGAACAACTACAGGTAGTTCAGCTTCTCATTTGGGCTAGACGAGATCCTCTATACATTGGCCACATCCGAAGCCATTCAGGGCTCCCTGGACCTTTGTCAGAGGGCAACGCAAAAGCAGACGCTGCTACTCATGCTGTCGGCCTTTCCTGTGTGACGACCAAATATGATAAGGCCTTACAATTCCATAACAAATTTCATTTAAATACACAGTCTTTACGCTTCCACACAGGATGTTCACGAGACCAAGCTTTACAGATTGTCTCATTATGTCCAACCTGTGCACCATTTATTCATTCTCCTTCCCTTGGGGTTAATCCAAGAGGATTACAACCTAATGATGTCTGGCAAACTGATGTTACACACTTCCCTAGCTTTGGTAAGCTCTCCTTTATACATGTTTCCACTGACACATATTCTGCCACCTCATTTTTGCCACCTTACATACTGGAGAGAAGGCTAAGGACGTAATCAGTCATCTTCTAAAAGCCTTTTCCTCCATGGGCACCCCACGATGCCTCAAAACCGATAATGGTCCCGCATATGTAAGCCAGGCGGTTCAACGGTTTTGCACCCAATGGAAAATTAATCATAAGACTGGAATCCCTTATAATCCACAGGGACAAGCTATCGTGGAACGAGCCCATCAACATTTAAAAACTTATTTACAAAAAACAAAAGAGGGGGAGATATACCGGAATTGTCAGGGACCACAAGCACTTCTAAGCATAACCTTATTTACTTTAAATTTTTTACTCACTGACACTGGAGGGCACACGGCTGCACAACGCCACTTTTCCCCTCCCACTGTACAAGATGCTCAAATAAGGTGGAAAGATTTATCCACTGGAAAGTGGCAACCCCAGGCTCCACTCTTAGCTAGAGTGAGGGGAGCTGTATGTGTTTTTCCCCCAGGAACTGAGAAGCCCATTTGGATCCCGGAGCGCTGCACCAGACTGGTGAATGAAAATTCAAGACAAAATGAAGTTCCCAAGATGGCTGATCCTGCCGCTGTTGTTCTCACCCCTTCAAGTGAGTGCCGAGACACACCTCATGAGCTGGACCCCGCTTGTGGCATTCCTTCTGGACAAGTTTGCTGAAGGAGGGCTTGACCCCCCACCTGGGAATATTCATGAATATCTTTTTGGAGCCCCTTGTGAGTGTAAGGGAGGGCCCCGGCACTCGGCCCCCTCTGGTTATATCCAGAGCATTGATTGTGGGACTAAAGTAGCCTATATGGCGGCTAAACTCAATGAAAACATCGGAGGATTTAAGCAACCAAAATGGGTATGTGTTAATAAGCCCGGACTTGTTGTCCCTAATCCGACCGAGACTCTTGGAAGCTGTCCCGCCACTTGTCGTTACACCCCGGCAATGCACATCTCTTGTTATACATCGGCCTCAATTTGTGTTAATAATCAAGGAAAACAGTATTTTGAGGCCATCCTAACTAACACCCGTGGAGAATGGGGGACCACTTATAATTATATTCCTTTTCTTGGTGACCGGGGAGGGGAAGGCATCACGACTCGGTTAACGGAGGCGGGATGTGAGGGCGTCGTGGGTAAACCTTCCTGCTGGCCCATGCAGGCCCCCATCGGAGTCTCTGATGGAGGGGGACCCACTGATGCTATCAAACACCTTCAGGTGATTAAGCTTTTAAAGCCGGAGATCCCTAAGCCTACATACCACCCCTTGATATTGCCCAAATCCCAGCTTCCTGATTTAGATGCCAATACATTAGATATCCTAGAAACTACCTTTTCTTTACTTAACAGTTCCAATCCTACCCTTGCTGGTGATTGCTGGCTCTGCATGACGGCAGGTGCAGTCATGCCATTGGCGGTTCCTATCAATTATACCATTGATGATGACAACACATGTCAATCTGGGCTACCCTTTAAGGTGCAGCCTCTAGGTGGTTTTATGTCATGCCTTCTGGGCATGATGCAAAATAATACCTATGATGTTGATGTTGGAGTCTCTTCCTTTGGAAACTGCTCATTAGTAAAGAATTACTCCTCACCTACTCCGCCCATTTGTCCCCCTAATGGTACAGTCTTTATGTGTGGTGGAAATTTAGCTTTTCCCAGGCTCCCAGCAAATTGGACTGGCGGTTGCGTTCTGGCATTACTGCTTCCTGATATCACAATTATCTCAGGAGATGAACCCCTACCCATTCCTAGCCTAGACATCTTAGAAGACACAAGAGAGCTGTTCAGGCCTTACCACTCCTTGTTGGCCTTGGAATAACTGCTGCTGTGGGTACAGGCACGGCGGGATTGGGTACGGTTATACATTCTTACCGCCGCCTATCTCAACAGCTTATAGATGATGTGCAAACCCTGTCGGGAACCATTAAAGACCTACAAGACCAGATAGACTCCCTAGCAGAAGTAGTTCTTCAGAACAGGCGGGGTTTAGACTTGCTTACTGCCAATCAAGGGGGAATTTGTTTAGCCCTTGGGGAGAGGTGCTGTTTTTATGCTAACAAGTCTGGCATAGTTCGCACAAAAATTAAACAATTCCAAGAAGACCTAGAAAAAAGGAGGAGGGAATTATTTGAGAACCCTCTCTGGACTGGACTTAATGGATTTTTGCCTTATCTTCTTCCCTTATTGGGACCATTGTTAGGCCTCCTTCTAGTAGTGGCAATAAGACCCTGCATTGTAAATAAGATAGTACAATTCATTAAGGATCAAATTCATATCTTAGCCTCTAAGCCGATACAGGTTCACTATCAACGCTTGAAGATGGATGATCGCCCCTCTGAGATATACTTCAGACCTATCCGAAGATGAGTGTCCTCCTTAAAAGAAGAACTCCTGCCATATCTTTTCTCTATGCATACCTCTCCCTCTTGCCTTCCTGTACTAGGATCTTTGCTGTCTAATCTCTCGGTCCAATCACATCTGCCATTCGGCGGTGACGGTCGTGGGTCCCGTAGGTGGAGACGGTTAAGCGTTCACCGCAATAATGTCTTGATAGGTCATAACACCTTGAGCTGATCTTGTAGTACCCAGTGACGGGCAACTTTCACGCTTGCTGTGCGACCTAAGCCAGGGAATCCGGGCCTTCCCAGAGACGGGTAAGCATCGCAAGGGCTGTGAACGACCTAAGACAGGGGCTACTTGATTCCCACTGGCATGCAAAAAACAAAAGAGGGGGACTTGTTGGCAGCAGGTCCACCCTGGCCCCTGGAGCCCTACCTCCACTAGTTTGTTCTGCATGCCAGTGAGGCCAGCTCACAAGGCCATGGCGAACTTGCGGTTTTTCTGTTCCTGCTTATCCGTCTGAGACATATGTATCCCACGGGAATGCCTTGACCTTTTCTGGTCTGATGGACTTATTGTTAAGGGGGGTTTCGGTACCTGACAATAATAGATGTTGAAACTAAATTTCTCCCCCCTCCCTCCTGCTTTTGGGTAGTTTTCCACTTCTGCTGCTTGGGGTATAAAAAAGGTGTGTTAGCAATAAAGATTATTATTGACTCCTGGATGAAGAACCTTGGTGTCCTGTGTGTCTTTTAACCTCGCCGTCCCTCGCCGGACTCGGCTCCCTTGGCCGGATGCGGCAATTTGGTTTTGTGGAAAGAATAATGACTTTGGAATCAGTCGTGTCTGGATTTGAATCCCAATTTCACCGCACCGAAACTAAGTGATATTGGGAAACTTACGCAGATTTTACCAAAATGCACTTTCTTCATCTGATCAATGGAAGTCACTTTACCTATTTTACAACTTTCTTTTTTAACACTTGTTTAGGATTTTTAGGGTTCATGAAGTAATAAGCATAGCTCCAGCAATAAAGTAGAATGCATCGTCGTAGGTGTTCAATAGCTATTAACCCTTTTGAAAGATTCCTTGGTGCTATATGATCTTGTCACTGGAGTCCTAGGACACCTGCCTCTGAGGATCTAACAGGTCAGCTCTGACCACTTGCCTACAAAACCAAACAGGAATGGTAATGGGGGGGGAGCACGAAAGGAGCTTTCATCAGTGTAGCTGCACTGGGAAGGTAAGGGACCCATGTCCTTAGGGTCGTCTTCCAGAGGCTGCCAATGACTTCGAGGTTTTGTAGAAATGGCAAGGAGGGCAAAGGCCAGGAGTCTGCACAGCTGGAGGATTTCCACAGCTGCCAGAGCAGGTGATCTTTTTTTTTTTTTTTTTTTTAGAGAGAGAGTGAGATAGAGAGAGAATTTTTTTTTTTTAATATTTATTTTTTTTAGTTCTCAGCAGACACAACATCTTTGTTTGTATGTGGTGCTGAGGATCGAACCTGGGCCGCACGCATGCTAGGCGAGCGCGCTATGCTTGAGCCACATCCCCAGCCCCAGAGCAGGTGATCTTGATCAGGCATGATCTGATCTCTCCGGATCTCAGGATGGGTTGAGTGGGAACTTTTCAGCAATAAGAAAGTCGCTGTTGCCATCGGGGTAGCTTCCACTTGTCACAAAATGTTCATCTGTCAGACCCGGTTTTCTTGGAATCCAAAATGACTCAGAGCAAAAGAGATGGATACAAAATGAAGACAGAGATGGCATGTCCCCCACCCTCACCACCACCCGGTACTGGGGACTGAACACTGAGCTCCATTCCCATCCATTTTTGTGGGGGAAGATTACCAGGGATTGAAATCAGGGGTACTCAGCCACTTAGCCACATCCTCAGCCCTATTTTGTATTTTATTTGGGGACAGGGTCTCACTGAGTTGCTAAATGCATCACTAAATTGTTGAGGCTGGCTTTGAACTCTTGATCCTCTTGTCTCAGCCTCCTGAGCCACTGGGATTACAGGCCACCATGCTTGGCTCCCATCCATTTTTATTTTTTGAGACAGGATTTCACTGGGTTGCTTAGGGCCTCACTAATTTGCTGAGGCTGGACTGGAATTTGCAATCCTCCTGCTTCAGCCTCCCAAGTCACTGGGATTATAGGTGCGGGCCACTGTGCCAGGTTCCATGCCAAGTCTTTAATCCTGGTGTAGGTCACCCATCAGACATTTGCAGGCAAAAGAGTCTAACTCTTTGTTAAATCTTATGGCTAACTCCATTTGGTGGTGCATGGCTGTAATCCCAGGGATTTGGGAGGCTGAGACAGGAGAATTGCAAGCCTCTCAATTTAGTAAGGCCCTGTTGCAAAATAAAATAAAAGGGCTGGGCATGTAGCTCAGTGGTGGAACATGCCTGTGTTCAACCCCTAGTACCAAGAAAAAGAAATCTCATGGTAAAAAAAACTTAAAAAAAAATTTTTTTTGGGGGGGTACGAAAGAGGACTGAACTCAGGAGCACTCCACCACTGAGCCACATCCCCAGCCGTATTTTGTATTTTATTTAGAGACAGGGTCTCACGGAGTTGTTTAGTGCCTTGCTGAGGCTGGCCTTGAACTCTTTTTTTTTTTTTTAAAGAGAGAGGAGAGGGAGAGAGAGAGAGAGAGAATTTATTTATTTTATTTTTAGTTTTTCGGCGGACACAACATCTTTGTTTGTACGTGGTGCTGAGGATGGAACCCGGGCCGCACACATGCCAGGCGAGCGCGATACCGCTTGAGCCACATCCCAGCCCCTGGCCTTGAACTCTTGATTCTCCTGTCTGTCTCCTGGCCTCTGGGTAAACCTTTGGATGGATGTCATCATTTTCATTTTCATATGGATCTCTCTCTCTTTTCTTTTAAATTTATTTTTTAGTTGTAGATGGACACAATATCTTTATTTATTTATTTTTAATGTGGTACTGAGGATGGAACCCAGTGCCTCTCATGTGTGAGGCAAGCCCTCTACTGCTGAGCTATTACCCCACCCTCTCACATGGATCTGTTTTTAAACAGCAAATTCCTTACCTGCTGGGTTTGGTGGTGCCTCAGCAATTTAGTGAGGCCCTAAGCAACTTGGCGAGACCTGTCTCAAAATAAAAAATAAAAAGGCTGGGGATATGCCTCGGTGGTTAAGCACCCTGAGTTCAATCCTTGATCTGTAAATAAATAAATAAATAAACAAATAAACAAATAAAATGTAGGTACAGAAGCTGTTCAAGGTGATGCTCACCTGTGATCCCATCTGCTTGGATAACCAAGACAGGAGGATAGCAAGTTTGAGGCTGGCCTGGGCAATTAAAGAAAGAAAGCGAGCACTGGGGATATAGCAAGATGCCTTGGGTTCAATCTCCAGTATCAAAAATAAATAAATAGCAATTAAATGGTTTTTAAACATTGGACACTAAGAATTGGCATATGAATTTGGGAAGGTTATTTAAATGGTAGGAGCTCAAGTTGGTTTTAGCAAGCCTTAGTGAAGCATTTCTCTCTTCTTGTAGGCCTCTTGCCTCAGGCTTTTGAAGTGTGTGGTGCTGGGGATGGAACCCAGGGCCTCCGACTTGCTAAGCAAACACACTACCCCTGAGCCACATTCTCAGTCCTACTTTTGTCCTCTTGGGTAACAGCACCCTGACTGTCCACAGTATCACCAGTTAAGATGGGACAGTTTTGGACTTTGCTGGAAGGAGGGGCCATATGACTAAATTCTGGTTAAGAAGGCATACAGGAAGTGTTCTATGGTAGTTCTGAGACTTCCCCTTAAAAGAGAGAAGTGTACCATTCTTTCTAATTCTCCAGAATCTTTCCTGGAATGTGGGCAAGCACACTGGAACTCTGGGAGCCATTCTGAACTCTGAGAATGAAGATTACACTTCAAGATGATAGAGAACTCACTGGACACGTCTGTGATCCCAGCAACTCCGAAGGCTAAGGCGGGAGGATCCTGAGTCCAAAGCCAGCCTCATAACGTGGTGAGGCCCTAGGCAATTCAGCAAGACCCTGGGTCTGATCCTTGAATACTTCACAGGGTTGGTAAGCCACCCCAGAGCTGCCTAACTCTGGTCAGCTTCAATATTTGAGAAAAGAAGATTCTATTCTTAAAAAAACCACAGTGGAGGGCTGGGGATGTGGCTCAAGCGGTAGCACGCTTGCCTGGCATGTGCGGGGCGCTGGGTTGGATCCTCAGCACCACATAAAAGTAAAATAAAGATGTTATGTCCGCCTAAAATGAAAAAATAAATATTAAAAAAAAAACCACAGTGGAAGGGAGAAGTTCTTTATATCCAGATGAATATAATCCTAATATATATATATATATATATATATATATATATCTGTATACACATACATGAAACATGTTATATAACATATATGTTACACACATTATATAATATATAGATTAGAGCAGATTGTATATAGTATATAGATTATATATTGTATATAGGTTATGTATTTATTATAATATTAATATATCACATATGATATTTATTAAAGGAGATAGAGTGTATAATCTCAGGCAGGGTCTGGAACTCAATAGTTTCTGCATGGTAACACCAAGTAAAAGATGTAATGTAAAACATTTTTGGTACTAAAGATTGAATCCAGGGATGTTTAACCACTAAGCCAGCTTTATTTGAGCCTTGCTAAATTGCTGAGGCTGGCTTTGAACTTGCAATCCTCCTGCCTCAACCTCCTGAGGTGCTGAGATTATAGGTGTCCACCACCACACCTGGAAGATTAATGTGATTTTGATCCTAAGAATATCTGAATATTTCCAGAGGGCATCATCTGTCTAGATCAAAATCAAAGAAAGTTGCAATGCAATTGATTACATTATGACTATTATGATGTGAAGATGGGGTGATTAGTTAACTGAAGGAAAATCCATAATGGGTGGTGCCAAACATAAAGATTGCTGTATGTTGTAGTTGCATTTCATTATCTTCTTAGAAATTGACTCTTAGAAATTCATCTAGAGTAGAAAGAGGCATTCTAGCCACCATATCCTCAGGGAAGAATTATCACGACTGCATTATTCCTTTTTGTTGTGAAGCTTTATTTTTATACACTTGCAAACTTAAAATCACTGGGGCAAAGGAAAAGGGTCCTGAGTACAGAGCTGCAATATAGGAAGCTCCTTCATTCCTGATCATTTCCAGTTGCTGAATGAATAGCCCTTTCTACCAACGTGCCTCACAATCCAGTGGCCTATAAAATTGCCTCCATTTGTAAGTGCCCAGTTCTGAGGGTTTGTGTGCATGTGTGAGTGTGTGGTGGGTACTGAGGATTAAACCCAGGGGCACTAACCACTCGGCTACACCCCAAGCCCCTTTTAAATTTTGAGACAGGACCTGGTAAATTGCCACTGGCCTCAAACTTTCAATCCTCCTATGTCAGCCTCCTGAATTACTGGGGTTACACTTGTGCATCTCCATTCCCAGTTTGCACAGTTCTCATTTTTGATAAATATATATACTCATGAAAAATATACATATTCATGGAATATGCGTATACTCATATGTATGCTCATGTAAATATATGTATGCATATGTATGTACACACACATATATACACATACACTTGTGTAATTGCAATACAGAAAGGAGCATTCCTATCACCCTGAAAAGTTCCCTGGTGCTCCCAAGAAGTTTCTGACCCCAACCCTGGCCCTTGGCAACCATAGAATTCCTTTATCTCACTATGGGTTAGAGTTTATGTAAATAGACTTTAGAATACAAACTCTTCAACATGATGCTTTCAAGATTCATCCTTGATCTTAGGTACCCCGTCAGTTCCCTCCATGCTATTACTGGGCCATATTCCATGTATCCTAGATTTTATTAGTTTATCTATTGGACATTTGGATTTTTTATTTTTTATTTTTGGTGGTGTTGGGGAATTGAACCTAGGGCCTTGAGCATGCGGGGGTGGGGGGTGTGTTCAGCCACTGAGCTACACCCCAGCCGCTGGATATTTGGATTTGGTTCAGTTTTTGACTTTTTCATAGTGCTGTGAACCGCTGCCAGGCACAGGGCTCAAGTCTGTAATTCCAGAAACTTGGGCGGCTGAAGCAGGAGGATGGCAAGTTCGAGGCCAGCCTGGGCCACTTAGTGAGACCCTGTCTCAAACTAAAGAATAAAAGAAGTGTTGGAGGTGTAGCCCAGTGATAGCACCCCTGGTTTGTTTGTTTGTGTTTTTAAACATAGTGTGTTTGATAAACACAGGCAGCTTCTTGCTTCTGGGACTCAATTTTCTGGACTCTCTTCAAACCACAGCCCTCTGTATACAAAGAAGCTGTGTTTCTCTACATCTCTACGTTCCGGTTACGTTTTCCTAAGGGTGTACTCTACATGGAGATTCAGCAAACCCCTGGTCTTTCCCAGAACACCTCTAAGATCTATGTATCAGCTCTTATGTGTTTTCCTTTGAAAATTATATATTTGCCCTGATTTCATCAGCTCTGGGGCAGGACAGACAGAAACACTTTAACTATAATTCTTAGCACGGTTACTATTTCTTCCCCTCTCCCTATTTTGTGCACTACCCCAGGAGCATTCTACCTCTGAGTTACATCCCCATCCCATGAAATTACCCAGGTGACTGTCCTTGAACTTGAGATCCTCCTGCCTCAGCTGCTGGGATTACAGGCATGTGCTCCCATGACGGGCTTATTTGCCTTTTTGTTTAAGAATGATCCTTAGAGAATAAATTCTTGGATTGCAGGACACTTATTTTCCCACAAGATGAGGAGCTCAGTTTCATGCACTAACTCTGATTTCACGTAGAAAGAATTGGGATTTTTTTTGGGGGGGGGTGGTATGTGGGATTCAACCCAGGGGTGCTTAACCACTAAGCTACATCCCCAGCCCTTTTTAAAAAATATGTTATTTAGAGACAGGGTCTCATTGAGTTGCTTAGGGCCTTACTAAGTTGCTGAGGCTGAGTCTGAACTCACAACCCTCCTCCCTGAGCCTCCTGAGTGTCTGGGTTTACAGGCACGTACCATTGCACCCAGCAGTGTTGGGACCTGTAAGTGTGCATCTGTACAAACATTCATTTCAAGCACCCACCATATTCCAGGCACAGTGCTAGGTGCTGGGGAAACAACCATGCTCAAGACAGGCAAGGGTGCCTCGTGGAACTTGCCTTCTAGTTGAGGAGGAGAGACAGATGATAGAGCAAACAGGGGGACTGAACAGTTGTGGCTGGTGAGATGAAGGAAATAAGTAGGGTGACACGGTGGTGAGTGGCATTTGAACTGAGACTCAAGGGTCAATGAGCTCTGCTTGATGAAGAGGCAGGTCAGGGAAGTACCAGGTCGATGACCTTGATGAGGGAAAGCATGTGTTGACGTTGAAGGACTGAAGTAGACCATATGACAGAAGCCAGATCCCAGTTGTCATTAAGGAGTCTGAATTTTTCTCTAAGCGATGAGAAGCCATTGGAGGGTGAGCAGCAAAGGAATGGCAATGTCTGATTTATGTCCTTAAATATAAAACGTATTTAAAAACACAAAATATAAAATAGGACATTTGGCTTCTGGGTGGAGAGAGGCTGTAAGGGGGTGTGGTGGGAATGGAATTGGACTCTGCTGCCTCCCCATGTCACCTTTGCTGAAGATGGCGGGCCAGGCAATCAGCAGAAGCAGGAGACCTGCCTTCGACCTCCCTCTCCATAACCCCAGGAATCATTCCTTCCTGGATCCTGGAGGAAAACGGTGTGTGTGTGTGTGTGTAAAGATGGCCCGGGGGCCACAGGAAATCTTGGGCCTCTGGGCCCCAAAGGTAGAGCAAGGTCTTTTCTAAGCTCCTTTTGCAGACTCTGACTGTGGTTCCTAGGTTATTAGAAGGTCCCAGTTTCGTGGGTGATAATTCAGTGATGCAGTGGCAGGACCTGAGCCACCAAGCTACATGGTATCTAACAGGAACTGAGAAAATATGAGCAGAGTTCATGAAAATAACACCGAATAATAAAATGTGAGCAAAATACCGGATGAAATTACAAAAACAAACAAACAAAGCAAAAAATACAGCAAGCAGCAAGAAGAGGACCTCTAAGCTTTTTAAACTAGAAAAGATGTCTCATGGGAACTTGAAAAGCCCAGGTGTCTCAGAAGATTTGATAGATTATTCTCTTGTTTCAAACACAGTTTGATGTATAAATGGACTTAAATATAAACAAATTTTCTTTTCTGCAGTGAACCTGTGGCAGGATGAACGAAGTGTTCAGGTTGAGGGTATCATTTATTCTTGTTTCTCTAATGTATACCTGACTTTTTATCTAACTTGTGACATGATATACTATTTCATACATCTCAAAATAAATAAGGATAGATGTAATATTATAAGAAACCCATGTTTCTTAGAGTATTGAACATCAAAGTGGAATATTAGCCATGTTATCTTTACTCTATTTTTTAATTTAAGAAGAGTAGATGGTGAGTTGATTTGTTCATCATAAGCTAAAGAAGGAATCTTGTATATGGTGTGTAGAACTACCTATCTGTATATATCTATGCCTACATCTCTATCTATGTATATATTTGTCTTTCTTGATATGAGGTTTTTAAAAATTATGGTAAAATAAACATAATATAAAATGAGCGTGGTGGCGCACGCTTGTAATCTCAGTGGCTCGAGAGGCTGAGGCAGGAGGATCACAAGTTCAAACCCAGCCTCAGCAAAAGCAAGGCACTAAGCAACTCAGTGAGACCCTGTCTCTAAATAAAATACAAAATAGGGCTGGGGATGTGGCTCAGTGGTTGAGTGCCCCTGAGTTCAATCCCTGGTACCCCGCCACCCACATAAATAAACATAATATAAAATTTATCTTTTGAGCTGAGTGTAGTGGTGCACACCTATAATCCCAGACAGGTGGAGAATCACAACTTTCTAAGCCAGCTTGGACAACTTAGTGAGACCCTGTTCCAAAATCAAAAGTGCTAGAAAAGATAGCTCACTGGGAAAAAGACCCTGGGTTCAATCTCTAGTACAAATGAGAGAGGGTAGGGGAGAGAGAAAGAGAGAATGAGAGGAAATCATGGAGAAAATATTTGAAAATCTATATCCTACAAAGGACTAGCATGTAGACTATAAAAGAACTCTTTAAACTCAATAATAAAAAAGCAAACAATTAATTAGAACATGAGAAAAAGACATGAAGGGACATTTTACCAAAGAAGATATAGAGGTGTCAAATTGTCAAATAAGCACATGAAAACATGCTCCGCAGCATTAGCTACTAGGAAAATGCAAATTAGAGTCACAATGAGCTTTCTCTATATTTCTATCAGAATGGCTAACATTAAAAATCTACCCACTATGGAAAATTGTGCTTCTGGGGATTGAACCTTGGGCCACTCTACTACCAAACTGCATCCCGGGCCCTGTTTTCATTCTTACTATTTGGAGACAGGATCTCATTAAGTTGCCCAAGTTGGCCTTGAACTTGCCATCTTCCTTCTTCAGTGTCCTGAGTTGCTGGGATCACAGCCATGTGCCACTGTGTGTGGCTTGTTTCTTCAAAAACTAAACATGCAACTACTGCACCACTCAGTAATTGTACCCCTGGGCTTTGACCCTGAGGAAATGAAGTCTTGGGTACAAAAACCTGTACATTAATGTTAATAGCTACTTTATTAGTACTAGTTCAGTTTCACCCAGATGTTCTCCAACAGGTAAATAGTTCAGCAAGAGTTGCTAGATGCATTCTATGGAATGCTACTTGGCAATAAAAAGAGATTCTTATGCCTGTAACTGGATTCATGTCCAGAAAGTTAAGCTCTAAGAACCAACATACTGTATGATTGTACTTTGTGTAACATTCTGTGCTGAAAAAAAAAAATAAAACTTTAAAAATGGAGAACAGATTAGTGGTTGCCAAGGGTTCAGGAGGGGGTGAAGGTGGGAGGGAAGTAGATGTGGCTATAAATGACTCTATTAGGGATTCTTGTAGTGACAAAGCTCTTCTTCTTTTTTTTGTACTGGGGATTGAACCCAGGGCTGTTCTATTACAGAGTTACACTCCCAGACTTTTTTTATTTTTTATTTTGAGACAGAGTCTTCCCAAATGACTCAAACTGGCCTCAAACTTACGATCCTCCTGCCTGGGGCTCCCAAGGCGCGATTCCAGGTGGGCATGTCCATGCCCAGAGTGACAAAGCTGTTCTGTATCCTGACCATAGCATTGTCAACACCCTGGTCATGCTATTGTGATATAGTTTTGCAAGAAATTACCACGGGGGAAGACTGGGTAAAAGGTACACAGGAGTTTTTTTTTTTTTTTTTTATAAACCCACAATTATCTCAAAATAAAAACTTCAATTAAAAAAAAAAAAAGACCAAATCTGCTTGATTTGTTCTCTGGCTCCCTTTCTTGGCATTTGCTTTCAACTGTTAGGGAGACTTTGTACTTGTTCCCTCAGCCCCAGGAAGGGTGTCATTTCACCAGAAAGTGCTTCTGATGACGCTTCTAAGTGTGTCAAAGGGCTGCTCTTTGGCCGCCTGCAAGGGAAGCTGTGCTCACATTTCCTTAGCAGATTTCCGTGAGTCTCAGGGGTTGAAGTTAGTAACAGGGCCATGGGTGGATTACACATGAACTCCCACGGGAGAACCCAGGAGGAGAGAAATTCAGAGTTCTCTGTTATGTCCCCAGAGCTTAGGAGGTAGCACACAGAGCTTGGTGCTCAGACCCTCAGCTGGAGCCAGTAAAGGGTTGGAGAGGGGGGTGGTGAAGAAAGGCTAAACATTCCTGAATTTGGAGACTGTTTGGAGACATCAGGGCAGGGCAGATCTGTGTGGCTGGGCTGCCTCTGCCACCCTCTGGCTGTCTGACCTTTGCAGGACTCACTTTACCTGTTGGATCCTCAACTGGGGGCTGGGAATGTAGCTCAGTTGGTAGAGTGCTGGCCCCACGTGCCCAGGCCCTGGGTTCAATCCCCAGCACCACAAAAAAGAGACTGATCCTTAACTTCCTCATCTGAAAAGTGGGGCAAACAGTACCCTGTTGCCGAGAGAATGAGATCACAAGTGAAAAGTGCTTCCACAAAATAAAATAATGGCCCTCAGTGAACACGAATCCCTTTCCTCTTTTGCTCACTGATGCCGTGATGCTGCTTCTAGTTTGAGAGGCTGTCTCTCGGCCGCCCTGTTCAGTCCCCATGAATTTGGCCATAATTTATTCTGGAACCAAAAAAGTAGCTCTAGAACTCATTTGAATAACTTGGAGTTTAGAGAAACGTGGGTTTAAGTGGACCGTGCCTTAGAACACAGCTGATAACCATCTCACGATTCATGTTTATTATTTTCATAGTTTGGGAGAACCTGTTCCAGCCTCTCAGAACATGTGCGGCTATGGAGGAAAGTTCAGGGCTTAAGGCTGAAAAGACCCAGGGTGGGATAGAGGCTGCTGGGTGCCAGCCCTGGCTTAGGGGGCAGGACTGCCGACCTCAGGTTTCCCATTAGGGGACCTTAGAGGGAAAAATAGAAGGGTTGCCGTTGAGGATTAAGGGAGATCTAACTTGGGAGGTGATAAACACTAACATTTATTGAGCATTTATTATGCACCAAGCACTATTCTGATTCACTCAATTGCATATCCAGAGTCCTATAAGATAGGCACAATCACCGTCATTTTGTGGATTCAAATCTCAACGCCAAGAGTTTGTTATGTGCTCTAGCTATACAGCTAAACCTGGCCTGGTGGTGACATGCACCTGTAATCCCAGCTACTAAGGAGGCTGAAGCAGGAAAATCACCAGATGGAAGCCAGTCTGGGCAATTAGCAAAAGCTTGTCTCAAAAAAAAAAAAAAAAAAAAGGGCTGAGCTCAGTGGAAGAGTACTCTTGAGTCAAATCCAGTACAACTAAGAAGAAAAGAAAAGATTACAGTTAGTTAAGTGGAAGAGTTTGGATTTAAATGTAAAATAGCCATGCCATTAGCCACCAAATTCTGTGGTCTCCTGGGTACCTAGCAGGCAATAAATAAATATCAGCTTCCTATCCTTTTTAGGTAGGAGAGGCTTGTTGAACTGGAAGACATTCTCTTTTTTTAATATTTACTTTTTAGAAGTAGTTGGACATAATACCTTTATTTATTTATTTATTTATTTATTTATTTTTATGTGGTGCTGAGGATAGAACCCAGGGCCTCGCCCGTGCTAGACGAGTGCTCTACCGCTGAGCCACAATCCCAGCCCCTGGAAGACATTTTCAGGTGAGGGAAAGTAGTGTCTCTCCACATCAGAAGAAATGAATCCATAAAACAGCTAATTAATGAGCGGAATTTCTTTTGAATTTAACAATGCGATAAAAATCCCAGGAACATGGTAGAACTTTCTAGCTAGAACATAATGAAACACGTACCATTTTTTTTTGGACAAGGCAAACAAGCATAGCAAGATTTATTTATCTAAGAAAGTGATTGAGGACAGGCCCCTCCAGAGAGGAGGGTTCTTTTGGAGCCAAAAACCTAGGGAAGTAGTACAAAGTGCCTTTTTTTTCCTTTATTTTTTTTTTCTGGGTATCAGGAATTGAACTCAGGGGTACTTGAACACGGATCCACACCCCCAGCCCTTTTTTGTATTTCTTTTTAGAAACAGGGTCTCACTGAGTTGCTTGGTGTCTCACCCTTGCTGAGGCTGGCTTTGAACTCACGATCCTCCTGCCTCAGCCTCCTGGCATTACAGGCAAGGGCCACCATGCCCAGCTGCAACTTGCCTTTTTCACAGGCCTCAGAACTTCTCTTTTATTAATCCTTGTCTTTCCTTTCTTTCCTGTACATATGCACTTGGACTGATTAACATCAATAAGGGAACCAATTTTTTGACGTTGTGAAAGAAATGTGTTCATCTCCAATGATGATTTCAAGCTCCTGCCGCCAACCAATCAGGAGGAGGCCTCCAAGCATCATCCCTTTTGCTAATTTCACTGTCATCAATTATTTTCTTCAATGCCTCCATCACACTTTAGGTACATAGGCCTCTTTTCTGATCATGACACCATTTTTGTAATTGCTATTTTTGGCATACCTTGATTTACCGTAGGGTCAGACCTCAAACTCCAAGAGCTTGTGGCCGAACTTGCCTTTGTTGTGATTTATTTATTTATTTATTTTGGTAGTGCTGGGGACCAAACCCAGGGCGTTGTGCACGCGAGGCAAGCCCTACCAACTGAGCTATATCCCCAGCTCATCGAACTAGCCTTTGTGACCTACATAGTAACGTAGATAAAAGTCACTCTCCATGCCTCGCAATACTGAACTCACATAGCTTAATTTTATGGAAAACCTTTGAACATAAGGAGTGGAGAAGGAACAGTCATAAAAAACAGAAAAGGCAAACCATCACAGGATGGGGAATTCACATTTATTGAGTTGGTATTATGATCCATGCTGGATCATATACCAATCTGTTGTTTTGAAATTTTCATAACATTCCTGAGAGTTAGAGATGATACAGGTCTATGGTCTCTTCCCCCCACTCTCCTATTGGGCTACAAGTTTTGTTCCCCTTTAATGTGCACAAACTGGGGTCTCAAGGAGACCTCACTGGGGAGTCATACAAGGGGCTGTTGATTTATTTTTACATTTTTTTCCTGTGCTGGGGTTGGAACCCAGGACCTCAGGCATGCTAGGCAAGGTGCTTTGCCACTGAGCTACACAGCCCAGCATCAGAGGTTTATTTAGATGAGCAATTGTATTCATCAGACTTCTGTAACTGTGACAAAAATTGCCTGAGACCATCAACTTAAAAGGAGGCAGCAAGGTTTATTTTGGTTCACAGTTTTAGAGATTTCAGTCGGTGGCCACTCGGCCCTGTGGCTCTGGTCTGTGGTGGCACAGTACATCATGTTGTTGAGGATGCCTGTTTGCCTCATGGCTGCCAGGAAACAGAGATAAGAAGGGGCCAGGGTCCCAGTATTCCTCCCACCAGGCCCCACTTCCTATAGGTTCCATGTCCTCTCAATAGCACCATGAGCTGGGACTAAGTCTTCAACACACGAAGGGAATGTTCAAGATCCAAATTCTAACCGACACCAAGGAGGCTTCTGGCAAAGAGTTCTTCTCAAGGTTAAAAAGAGTTCAGGCACCCAGGGTTGATCTAGGCCTTTGCTTGAAGATCAAATGAGAGAGATATTTGCCTTTTATTATTATTTCAACTCCAAAGATTCCATCTTGAGCTCCAGAGAACAAAGACTAGAAGAACTGAAGTCTGTGATTGGAACTGTCCCATCATGTGGGATTAGACAGGTGGGATTCAGGGATTCAGGCCCGCCCCAGGGGGGCCCTGGCTGCTCACTGCAGCAGGAGCCAGCACTGAATGGGGAGGAAATGTGGGGTGCGAGGAGTCCTGGTGCTCAGGGAAGACTACAGTAGGCCTCCCAGAACCTGCAGGGCGAGAGTGTCTTCAAATAGAGTTTGAAGGACCCACAGCAGCAGGTGGGGTAGAGTCAAATGAATATATGCATATGTGTGTATATATATAGATAGATATATCTATCTATCTATATATATATTTTTTTGTACTGGGGATTGAATTCAGGGGCGCTTGACCACTAAGGCACATCCCCAGCCCTTTTTTTTTTGTATTTTATTTAGAGACAGGATCTCACTGAGTTCCTTAGCGCCTCACTTTTGCTGAGGCTGGCTTTGAACTTTTGATCCTCCTGCCTCAGCCTCCTGAGCTGCTGGGATAATAGGTGTGAGCCACTGTGCCCGGAGAAACGAATACATGGTTCCCATTTCTATTCCTGGGTTGGTGTGATACACTTTCAGAATAGCTCTTATATCTAGAAATGTGATGTGTGGCCTCTTAATCTAATGGAAGAGACATCAAAATGATGTTAATTAAACAGTCACAAAAATAATGTAACTTCAAGGTGTGAGAAGGAAGGAGAAGTACTAGGTATCCTGCTGGTATAGAAAGCTGGATCTGTTCTGGCTCAGGAGTGAGAGAATAATAAGGAAAGGTTTTCCCGGGAAAGTAATGTTTACTTTGTTGGTGGGGATTGCAGAAAGCCTGAAGCAGATTCCCCCCCCCCCCACCCCCCCCGTTTCTTTTCTTTTTCTTTTGGTACCAGAGATTGAACCCAGGGGTGTTTAACAACTTAGCTATATCCCCAGCCCTTTTTATTTTTTTAATTTCCAGACAGGGTCTCTCGAAGTTGTGTAGGGCCTCTCTTAGTTGTGCAGCCTGACCTTGAATTTTTGGTCCTCCTGCCTCAACCTCCCAAATCATTGGGTTTACAGGTGTGTGCCACTATGCCCAACCTGAAGCACATTTAATCAGGCCAAATAAATGACAAACTGGAGGAGGGGGAGTAGAACAAGACTCATGGAGGCTGCTTCTCTGAGAGCGGAAGTGAGTGCCTGCAGGTCCCTCCTGCATAGTTGGTGAGCTGTTTTTCAAGGCATGTGGGCAGGGGATGTCCACATGTGGGCTCTAATTATGTCTCAGACTCCAAGGTTGTATGATTTTAAGCAGATTTCATGTGCTTCCATTTTCTACCTCTCCTGGAGGACAGAGGGTGGAGGGGAGCCTGCCAGTTGATCTCCACAATGCAGATCTAAGAGCAGATTTTAAGAACAAATTTCGTCTTTTAACTTCTTAACTCCTGACAAGTGCTCACTCTTTCCTGTTGACGCTCCGGGTGGACCTCAGGAGAAGAGAGTTTATTTTGCTGTGGTGCGAGGTCTCATTGTTTTATTGAACACATTCTTTCATTTATTTACTCAACAGCTAGGGCAGGGGCTGAGCATTCAAAGGAGAATAAGATCCGTCACTGCTCCCTGTTCCCTTAGTCCACTGCCCATTTAGAACACGAAAAATGTAACTGAGTAATTTCAGTACAGTGACAGAGCATTGCTAGAGAGATTTAGAAGGTGTTAAGAGAAAAAGCAAGGTCATCTGACATATATATATATATATATATATATATATATATATATATATATATATATATATATATGAAGCAGAGTGGGTTATATATGGAGATAGATATGTAAATGGGTGGGTAGACCACTGTGGCTGTTTAATACATGGATGTGGCTGAATGTTTCTTTTTTAGGCAGGGGAGGGGGTTACTCAACCACTGAGCCACATCCCCAGCCCTATTTTTGTATTTTATTTAGGGTCTCACAGAGTTGCTTAGCACCATGCTTTTGCTGAGGCTGACTTTGCAATCCTCCTGCCGCAGCCTCCCAAGCCACTTAGATGCCTGTGCTATTGTGCCTGGCTAGATTTGGCTGAATGGATGAAGGGTGTTGCTTTTATTCTAAATTCATATAGCTAGATGGCTGATTCCATGATGTCTATTTTGTTCTTTTATGTCATAAAAGTAGAAATTACTAAAGACTGTAATTGTTATGACTCTAAGTACAGGTAATGTACTCATTCTAAGTACAGGGACGTAGTCCAGGTAAACATGACCTGAGTGTGTACAGGGAGTGTGTCCAATGTGTGTACAGTACACACTCACTCAGGTCATGTTTACCTGTACTACCTCCCCACTAATTTTTCATCAGGTGATTTTTTTTTCTACCATTAATCTTTCCTCCTGGAGACTAGAAAGACTGCTCTTGGCCCATTTTCATCTTCTTGTATTAAATCTTCGAAAGGAATGAGTTCAATTTATATAACACAAGAGACAGATAGAAGACTGATCCTGGGGTAGAGAAATTCAATAAGAGTTTGTTCCCCGACGATGGGAGTGCTCAAGGGGTGTGCTGTGAATTCAAGAAGTGATGCAGTCATTACTGAGCTGTGGAGATAGTAAGGGCCAGGGCTGGGAGTCTCTCTCTCTCTCTCTCTCTCTCTCTCTCTCTCTCTCTCTCTCTCTCTTAAATTTGCACTGAACACTTGCTATAGTAAAAAAAAATAAAATGGGATTGGAAGCCCTAAGTGCAAATCATCCACTGCAGAAGAAAAATGCTACTTTTAGGCTGCCCATTAAAACATTTGCCCGCTCCATATGCTCCTGCTCTTAGCAGGGAAAGAGGATTTGCCCAATGAAAACCGAGAGCACATTTCTGAAAAATTGTTTTCCATAAATCTTGCAAATTACTCTGCTCAAATATTCTAGGTTGGAGCCAGACCGACCTCTGGGGAGCGATCATCAGGGAAATAACCATGAACGGCAATCAGACCTTGCGCTCAGCTGACTGGCAACCCCAGCCCGTGACCTTTCTTCGAGGGAGGCATTCCTGTGGCCGCCTGAGTTGCCAGGAGCGCTGTAATTAATGGGGCACCCGAGAAGGGCTCTCTGTGAGCTGCTAACTGCTCCTCCTGGAGACACAGATTCCAACCACGGCCACCACCGTGTCAAGTTGCCACCACGGCTTGCTGACTGACACCCCAGGAGTGCTCTGCACTGTTCTTTATTTCCTCCATAGTGGCCCCGCTGGAGGGAGAGAGTCAGGTGACTGGGTCATACCTGCTGTTGAACTGTGGGCTGGGAGCCTACCCCTCCAAGTGGCGCAGGTGAGCCCTGCTCAAAGAGGCCAGCTGGGGAGGCAGGAGGAACCTGCAATCCAGCCCCTGCCACTTAACAGGAGTGTTTCTTTGCACACATCAGAAACCAACCAATATGACTCGGGAATTCTTTTTTCTTTTTCTTGGTTTCATACAGGGGATTGAATCCGGGGATGCTCTACCCCCGAGCTATATCCCCAGCCCTTTTATTTTGGACACAGGATTCTCCTGAATTGCTGAAGCTGGCCTTAAACTTGCCATCTTTCTGTCTCAGGCTCCAGAGTTGCTGGGATTACAGACATGTGCCACTGTGCCTGGCTCCAGATTTTTTTTTTTAAATATTTTTTAGTTGTTGATGAACCTTTATTTATTCATATGTGGTGCCGAGAATCAAACCCAGTGCCTCACACAGGTTAGGCAAGTGCTCTTCCACTGAGCTACAACCCTAGTCCCAGAAATTTTAACCACATACCATCTTGACTTTCTAAACTAACAGTTTACTGGGTTTTCAAATCCTGGAAACTGGCTAGATCATATACTAGCTAGTAGTCATTGAAGTCTTAGGACAATATTAAAGTTAGAACAAATCTTTTAAAACCCCACCTGAAATGTCATGTTAGGATATTGTCTGAGCTTGGTGTTTGCTGGAGAGAAATCATTCACTTCAGGACACCTTCAGTATAAGGGCCTGTCAGTAATAGATGCAATGGTTTATTTAAAGTGTCGGCGTTGATGTTAATTTTGGGTTCACCCACAGGGCCTGACGGTTAACAGGTGAATTATGAGGATTCAGTGCTATAAGCAACATCACCTGGTGGTCTGGAGATGCTAATGTCTCTTCAGGGAAACCATGGAGGTCTAGTTCACCTGCTTAAAGGTTGCCAGGTAACTGTTGTTTAATGTCAGCTCACACGATTCTGCAGAACCTGTCTTCTCCCACAGATGCTGTGTCCTTGGAAACGTGGGTTTTAGGAGCAGAGCTGTGGCCTCAGCCCTTTGCAGCCAAGGGGACTTTAGCATATCAGCTTCTGAGCTTCCACTGCTCATCTGTGCAGTGTTTCTTCCCGTGGTTGGCAGAATTTAATAGAACAGGTAAAGTGTCTAACAAGGAGCCTGAACATCAGAGTTTCTCTCTCTCTCTCTCTTTTTCTTTTTTTCTGTCATGGTACTGGGAATTGAACCCAGGGATACTCTACCACTGAGCCATATCCCCAACCCTTTTTATTTTTTATTTTGAGATGGGATCTTGCTGAGTTGCTGAGGCTGGACTTGAACTTGCGATCCTCCTGCCTCAGGCTCCTGAGCAGCTAGGATTACAGGTGTGTGTCACTGCACCTGGCTCATCATAGGTTCTCCATAAATACTAGTCCCTCAATCCCAATCTTGATGTCGTAATGATTTCCATATTTGTTTTCTGGGCTGCCGTAACAAAGGACCACAAACCAGGTGGCTTACAACAACAGAGATGTCCTCTCTCACTGCGCTGGAGGCTATAGTCCAAGAAGTCCTGCTTCCACGGAAGTGTGTGTGTGTGTATGGGGGAGGAGCCGCCCTGGCCTCTCTGCCTCTCCAGCCTCAGCTGGTCTTTGGCTGTCTTCCTTCTGTGCATTCACATGATGTTCCCTTACTTTTCTAAAGTTGACTTTAGTTTTAAAAATTCTGGGATGTATTTGGTAAAAATTTCAAAATGATTGCAAGTCTCCAGAATAAAAATAATAACGATTCCTCAATTTTTTTTTCTATATAATTTTGTTTTGAGCATATTTCAAAATCTCAAAAAGTAGTAGAACACACAGCTTGGCATCGTGTACCATGTGCCAGCTTTAAGAGCTGCTTCTGGGGCTGGGACGTAGCTCAGTTGGTAGAGTGCTTGCCTTACATGCAAGAGGCCCTGGGTTCAATCCCCAGCAGCAAAAAAAAAAAAGGCCAGGGGAGGGGACTGCTTCTGAAAAAGCAGTGACACTGGATGTGAGGGTGATTGATCTGGCTGTGACATCTGTCACCCTATTGATATCCAGGCTTGGAAAAGCAGCAACACCAGTTTAAAATAGATTCCTAGTGGCACATGTCTATAATTCTAGCAACTCAGGAGGGTGAGGCAGGAGGATCACAAGTCTCAGGCCAGCCTCAGCAACATAGTGAGACCCTTTCTCAAAAATGAAAAGGGGGGCTGGGGATGTGGCTCAGTGGTTAAGTGCCTCTGGGTTTGACACTCAGTACAAAAAAAAAAAAAGGATTCCTCAACTATGCTCTTGTCACCATTTTAGCAAATTATTTAAAAACTTTTAAAATTTACTGTTTTACAGAATATACGTTCCTTTTCAATGCCTTTTTTTTGGTACTGGGGATTGAACTCAGGGGCACTCAACCACTGAGCCACACTCCCAGCCCTATTTTCTTTTCTTTTTTTAATTCTGCTATCTTTCCTATCCTCTACTATCCCCCCTCCCCCCAGCCCTATTTTGTATTTTATTTAGAGACAGGGTCTCACTGAGTTGTTTAGTGCCTCGCTAAATTGCTGAGGCTGGCTCTGAACTCAAGATCCTCCTGTCTCAGCCTCCCTAGCTGCTGGGATTACAGGCATGCACCATGTTGCTGGGCTGTTCAATGCCATTTTAAAGTTATTGTTCATTTAATATCCAACTGACTTGAGAAAAGGACTTTATGAGAGTCCTTTCTGTTTTGATTTCTACTATTTGAAAGATTACTAAAAGTTTTACAAACAATGGGGCATGAAAAATTAACACGTAATTCATAAATTATGTATTAATACAAATTATTAGGTTATGTTTTCAGTAAATAGAGGAAGTTTTGAGATGAGGTAAAATGTATCCATTCATGTAGTTTGAATACTTCACTGGGAGGAAAAAAAAAAAAAACAAAAACCTGATGAGATTCTGATGAAAAAAGAAAAGGAACTAAGTACAGTTTGAAAGGTCATTGAGAGTATTTCGAAACAATTCACACGTCACTAATCGGAATACCAAGATGGTTTAAACGATCTTATGGACAGCTCTGTAACACATTGATTTAGGGGCCAGCCGTTCTCCGTCTTTAACACTATCTTCACCATTAGCTTTATTTAAATACAATCGATTATGCAATATACACAGTACTATTCATGGAAGATAGAGACCTTTGTATTTATAAACTAAATCTTCTGCTCTTAAAACATTAGACATTGTGCCTTTTGTGTTAGGTGGCCGAAACATGGCTTCTCTGCTTACAGGTAAGAAGATGAGAGCCTGGTCATTCACTTACAGATAGGAGAACACAAAAAATATACTTTCATATTCAATTGATGGAAGTATTATTCATAGTTAACTCATCCTGGCCCCCCCCCGTCTTTTTTTGGTACTGAGGATAGAACCCAGGGCCTTACACATTCTAGGTAAGTGCTCTACCAGTGAACTACATCTCCAGCCCTGGTTGGTTGCTATCTTAGGGAAAGCAATTTGGCAATATCTATCAAAAACTGTCATGCAGCCTGCCAGTGGTGCACACCTGCCCCAGTGGATCCGGAGGCTGAGGCGGGAGGATCTCTAGTTCAAAGCCAGCCTTAGCAACTGTGAGGCACTAAGCAACTCATTGAGACCCTGTTTCTAAATAAAATATGAAATAAGCTAGGAATATGGCTCAGTGGTCGAGTGCATCTGAGTTTAATCCCTGATACCCCCCTCCGCAAATAAAAAACAAAAAAACCTGTCATGTAACCCGGGTATAGTGGTTCATACCTGTAATCCCAGGGACTCAGGGCCAGCCTTGGCAACATAGTGAGACCCCGTCTGAAGATAAAATGGAAAGCACTGGGGATGTTGCTCAGTGGTGAAGAATCCCAGGGTTTTACCCCCAGTACCAAAAGCAAACAGACAAAATCCAAAAAACTGTCACGTACATATACACCAAATCAGCAACCAGTATGTGTAATGTCAGGGATATCTGTTGCATTGTTTGCATTAATGAAAACTTGGAAACTGCCAAATTGGGAAAGAGTTGCACTTTATCACACAGTGATAATCCTACATCAGCTAGGGTCACTGAGGTAACACTAGATGATACGGATTGGGGGGTGTTTCTGATTTAAGGTTGAGCAAGTTTCAGAACAATGTTTAATATAAGCTAATACATGAAATAAAATGTAAAAATAACACTCACAACACCTCTACATATACAAATGCATGCCTCACACAATGCAAGGCAAACCTCTACCGCGGAGCTATATACCCTAGCCCTGTTTTATCTTTTCATTTTTAGAAAGGACCTCACTAAATTGCCCAGGCTGGCCTTGAACTTGCAATCCTCCTGCCTCAGCCTCCTGAGTAACTGGTATTACGGGAGCCCAGCACAAATACATTATCTGTAGCATAAATCATTAATTATAAAAGGAGAAATGTAATTCATATAATATAGAGATGCTTATTATTTTTCATAAACAGACATTAAGGTGCAGCCAAAGTATATAAAATTATTTAGGATCTTTATCTATCAGGCTGAAAAAAAAAGATTTTATTACAAGTAGGCGAATTGCTTTCTCATTGATGAAATGTTTATTTTCATTAAATGTCCAAGTAGCATAATTTACTACTTCTCACCCTGAAGCTGAGGTCCTGCTGGGCCTTCAACCTTGGCTGCTGAAAGGAATTTGAGTGTAAGTAGAACTCAAGTAAATGCAAGGCTCTCTTATTGGAAATTTGTTATTAAAAGGGAAACTTTTGCAGGGCATGGTGGTGTGTGCCTGTAATCCCAACACCTCTGGAGGCTGAGGCAGGAGGATCACAAGTTCATAGGCAGCCTCAGTAACTCAGCGAGGCCCTAAGCAACTTAGTAAGACCCTGTCTCAAAAAAAAAAAAAAAAAAAAAAAAAGGCTGGGGATGTGGCTAAGCAGTTCTAGGCTCAATCCCCAGTAACAAGAAAAAAAGGAGGCCTCTTTAAGGCTTTTCTAGTTTGATTGATTGAAGTCTGTTGGTGAGTACGATGGGTTATCATGGAATTTCAAACATCCGAGGTCCCTCTTTCCCTCCCTTCATGCCTCCTTTTATTTGTCAACTTGACTTGGCTAAGGAATGGTCAGACAGCTGTTAGCAGAATATTTCTGGGTATTTCTGTGATGGTGTTTCCAAAAGAGACTAGAATTTGAGGTTGGCCCTTACCAATGCGTCCAGTCTCTGGAGGGCGAAGGTGGAGGAAGGGCAGAGCTGAGGTCGGCCTGGGCTGGCACACCGTCTCCTCCGGCCCTCATACGCGATGCTCTGGGTTCTTAGGACTTTGGGTTTGGATTGAAACCATGCCTTTGGCTTTCATGGACCAGACTGTGGGACTTCCCTCTATAACCTTGTGAGCCAAGTCTCTGAGTCTCTGGATATCCCTGTGTGCACTTTATTGGTCTGTTTGGATAACACGTCTCTTTTCTCTCTTTTGTCTCTCTTCAATGCTCTTGGTCTTGTGCTGGCCAGGAAGGAAGGGGGCAGGGCAGTCCAGGTGAAGCACCTTGAGGTCCAGGTACAAGGTCAGAGGCGGCCTCGCAGTGTACTTGGTATTCCCGAATACCTAGTACCCAGGTGCACCCTGGTGACCTGATCAATCTCTGCTTGGCCAGCCAGGAGGGCGGGGGAGGGAGCTGGGACCATGGGCAGGGACAGTGCCTGGCTGAAGGAAGAGACCATGGGTGGGCGTGTCCAGGTGGTCAGATTTTGAGACTCAGTGGGAGGAGGTGAATTGGAGCTGGCCAGGGCATTGGGAGACCGAGCAAAATGACACGCGGTGTGGGGGACTGCAGAGCCGCGATTCAGGCTGCCCGGGGCTTTGACAAAGGCTTAGGGACCACGGAAGGGAGGCCACCTGAGGCTGGACCAAGGTATCAGGACCTCAGCTGAACAGACTGGGTTTGGGAGGGAGGAGCTGGAGTATGTCTGGGTAAATGGAGGGAGGGCCCATCTAGGTGTCTGCTCTTCTGAGCACAGAAGGCAGAAGGCACTGGGCCACTGAGACAGAGGCGTGGATGTCCGAGAGTGTGGGGAGCATGCCAGACGTCGGGCAGCGGAAAGGAATGCCTCTGGTCTGGAGTGCAGCCCAGTGGTAGGGCACATGGTTAGCGTGAAGCTGAGAGATATATAATATAATATAAGCTTAATATATAAATATAAAATATATGTATACATTTTAAAAAATACAAGAATGACACAGTTGCTCTTAGCAGGGACGAGGGTCATGGTTGAGAAAGGCTGGGAGAGTGGGAGAGGCAGGGGCACAGCGGTGCACACCTGTAATCCTAGCGGCTTGGGAGGCTGAGGCAGGAGGATCTCGCGTTCACAGCTAGCCTCAGCAACTTAGCGAGACCCTAAGCAACTTGGTGAGACCCTGTCTCTAAATTTAAAAAAAAAAAGGGCTGGGGCTGTGAGCGCCCTGGGGTTCAATCTCTGGTACCGGAACCAAACCAAACCAAACCAACCAACAAACAAAAAAAACTTATAAGAAATGTTGGGAGAGACATGCTTCTTGCCGGGGGTCTTCTCCAAGGCAGAGACCAAACACATTTTTCTGCCAGAAACCCCATGCCTATGTCCATTTCCTACAAAGATCGCTTTTTTGAGAAAAATTTAAAATAGCCATTTCCAATGGCTTCTCTAAAAGATGCCCTGGTTCCTCAGAAACGAGAGGTCTCTGTCTCTTTGGAGTGTCACAGAACTCCTTCCTGATGAATAGTCAGGCAGTTTGAATGATCCTTTTGTACCAAAGAGTTAAATCCTCACTTTCTTAGGGCAGGTGGCTCGCAGCTTGTAACGTCAAGTTACCTCTTATGTTTCTTGGTAGGTTACAAGCTCCCAGTAACAGGGAGACAGCCCATCCTGCACTCTGCGGAGTGTGTTGCTCTCTAACACGGTGACATCAATCTCTTTCCTGGCTCAGGCTTTATAACACCCCGATCTCAGTATATCTGCTCCCCTAGCCTGCTATTTCCCATACATGTAGGATTCTGGGAGTCAGGTTATTACTCTTAGCAGAATCTATCCGTAATCTCACAGGGCTGGCAGGGAGGTTGAAATATTGTTAGAACAATATTGAGGTATAAATCTTCCTCCCTCCGTTGTCGAGTCCTTGGCGCGGGTCAATCATTTGCTATTGCTTAACTGCACGCTGATGGCTGTTGGTATTGATCACAGGTCAATTAGCTGGCTCTGGGCAACCCACATTTTTTAGTGCTGTTCATTACCTTGTCTTCGCATTGGCTCCCGGGGATGAGGTGTCCTAGGATCTGAAGATACGAGGTGCAAGTGACTCCGACCTCTCTCTTACCTCAGCAGTGGCTGTATTTAAACAATTTGTTTGTTTTTCTCCAAACCACATCGCTGTGACCGAGGGTTGCAAGGGTTTGCTTTTTTTCCTCTCCTGTTGATTCTACCTGCTCCCCCAATACTGGGGACTGAACCCAGGGGTGCTCTGCCACTGAGTAGTTGCATCCCAGTCTGCTTTATTTTGAGATAGGGTTTGATTGTTTCCTGTTCTAAGATTCTGAGATCCCTCCTTCAGGAAAACGTGTCTCCATCAGCAGCAGGAGAGAGTTCTAGCAGAGGACCTGGGATGGAGCTGAAGTCCGCTGTGCTGGAGACAGACTCGGGGGGGAGGTTGACAGACATTTGGTTTCCTTTAACAAGTAAGTGTAGGAGGCACAGGGTAGCCTGAGCGTGGGCTGCTGTGACTCTCCCTGTGACCAAATCTGCTTTCCTGGGCAGAGCAGATGGCTCTGGCCCACCACCTCCTTCCTTCTTGGCTTTGAAACTCACAAGAGAAGCTGACTTAAGTTATGGTGGAGACTCTGCTGGCTGGATGAAATTCAGAGTTATAATGGGCTGAGAAATATAAGCCTGGTTAAAAAATGAATGAACAAATAGTAAGATTCATCAGAGAGTGTGCAAAGACATAGGTCAGAAATACGGAGTATAATATGGATAGCAAGTGCAATCCAGCACCTCCACTTCAAGGTAGAGACCCATGGGAAATGAAAATCTATACTCACACAAAAACTTGTACAGCATTATTTGTGATAGTGCAAAAGTAGGAAAAAAAACCCTTGTCCACCAACTAATGAATGTATAAGCAAAATGTGGTATGTCTGAACCATGGAATATTATTAAGCCATAAAAAGGATGAAGTTCCTATGCATGATATTAAATAGATAAGCCTTGGAAATATTATGCTAAGTGGAGGAAATCAGACACAAAAGATCACATATTGAATGATTTATTTATAAGAAATGTTCAGAATAGGAAAATCTATAGAGACAGAAAGTAGATTAGTGGTTTCTTAGGATTAAATTTTGGTGATGTTTATAACAACCATGAAAATATCCTAAAAACAATGAATTCTACACTCTGAGTAAATTGTGTGATATATAAATTAAATCTCAATAAAGGTGTTTTATTTTTATTTCTAATGTTTTTGGTGATGTTGGGGATAGAGTTGGGGATTCACACATGCTTGGCAAGCACTGTACCACTGAGCTACACTCCCAGCCTCTAGTTTATTTTATTTTTAAATGATGGAAGAGCAAGTTTAGAAGGAACCAGAGAAAACCCAGCGCTGGCAACAGACGCTGAGCCAGATCTTGTGTGGCAATCAGGAAGCGGCTCCCCAGCCCCATCTCCTGCCTGGCATGTCCCCTGCCCACTCTCAAACGGATCTTGGGGAGTCTGTGTTTCTTGCCTCAGAACTATTACAACCATCCAGCCTCCCCTAAAGCCCTCGGGTTCTCACCGCCGTGTTTTCAGCCTGGTTTCCCACAGGAATTCTTGGTTCCAAGTCTCCAGGTCTCCTCACCCTTGGCCACATGTGCCAGTGCTATCCAGTTGGGTCATACTGTTCTCACAGCTTGGAATATCTTCACTTTTTCTACCCTTCAAAGATAGACCTCTTCAGATCCCACCATTTCTCTGAGCAACCAAATCACCAAGCTGTTCCTTCTCTCTGATCCCCATCTATGCATTGTTGAGCTCCCTGACTTTTGACTATACACACACACACACACACAGACTCTCTGAGTTATACATTTTTTTTGTCTATGTATTCTTTCCCCTTCCATTTCTCACATGAATTTATTTGTAGAAAATGAATAGAAGCAAAGGACCTAAGGGAAAATATGTCAAAAGGAGAGAATGAGGGCTGGGGTTGTGGCTCAGGCAGAGAAAGCGCGCCTAGCCCCTGTGAGGCACTGGGTTCCATCCTCGGCGCCCCATAAAAGTAAACAAATAAAATAAAGGCATGCTGTCCATCTACAACTACAAAAAATTAAAAAAAAAAGGTGGGGTGGATGGGACTGACTCTTGACAGGGTCCATTGAGGTTGGTATGACACTAGGAGTGATAGCTATTGGTGTCTCCGTCTGTCTGGAAGGAAGAGTCCTTTAGCAGCAGGTGCACTAAGGTAACTTCTGACCAGCTACTGACCCCAGGGCCCACCTGGACATGGGTCGACTTGCAGATGAAGCCCCCCTCTAAATCGGATGGCCACCATGACAGTTCTGAAGAGGACCAACTAAGGTCATAAACGCCACCGCCTGACGTGAAGGAGGAGTTGAACACCTGATTGCAAAGAGTTCAGAAGGTGGTCCCCAGCTGTCCTGGTACACAGGGAGCAGTCATGAATTCCAAGAAGGCCACGGTCCTCTCTGTCGTTCTCTGCCTGGAGACCACCTGCTCTCTCTCTTGAGAGTTCCCTGCTCAGGCCTCACTTTGCTCTTATTTTACGTTGACTTATAATAAAGTTCTCTTGTGTGGGTTTTTGAGTCTGCACCGAGGTTTGGCATTTCAGCTCCGGCTTTCCTGTACCACCTCCTTCCTTCCAAGTGCTGGGGATGGAACCCCGGGTTCCACTGGTGCTGATCCAGTGCTCTGCCGCTGAACTGCACCCCCAGTCAGGGACCTGGCTTTTGAAGTGTGGTCAGGAGGAAGAGATAAGCCCAGGCAGATAGGGAAACAGGCCCCAGGCGAACTTCCTGAGCGCAGAGCACAGCAAACAGCAGCTGCAGGTTTTTGCTGAGAAACGTGCAAAAAGGTTATTTTCAAATCAGGACATATGTGATGTGGAGTCCATGGAAAATCAGGACGTGGGTGACCTGGGATCCACGGCCTCTCCAAAGAGGGAAAAATACCTGATGATTATTTTTATTGGACTGAAGGCCGCATGAATGGATGTGGAGTGTCTTACCCAGGGTTGGGCTGTGGGCTGACTTCCTGAGACCTGCAGATCCATACAAACCCCTAGACAATGGCCTCTTGGCCCCCTCCCATCCACGGGAGCTTTGCTTCTCTTTGCTTTAATTAATTCCCATACTTTGCTTTCAGCCTCTTCTGTGTGTGAATCCCATTCTTTGAATTCATGAGGCAAAGAACCCACCGACTCCATGCTCCATGTCACTGAAGGAAACTTTACATTTTGTTCCTCTTTCCAGCTACCACACAGTCAGATGATGCAATCTGACACATCCAAGAGCCAGGCATGAGATGGACACTTGTGTTTTCCTTTTAAAATATTGTTTTCCTATTAATAAAAAGAAATGCATCAGAGTACAGAACGATTGGAAAATAGAGGACATAGAGAAGATTAATCTCTATCTTAATCTCCTTGCTAACATTACCATTTTCTTGTAAAACATCGCATTCATACATGTACGCGAGAGTAACTGTTTTAAAATGCAGAAGCACAGAAGTGTAATTTTTTTCTCATAATTAAATCTGCTCCAATTGTAAATTCTCATCTTTACCAACAGAGGAAAACATTGTCTTTTGGTCAAATTCTCCCCTTTTCTCCTGCCCTGGTTCTTCCTTCCAGTTTCTCCTTGGGCTAATTACCCCTTGTTGACAGGATTGGATAAAGGAGGGTCTTTACCAAACACAGACTTTGTCATAATGCCTCCCACCACAACAGTTTAGAGATTTTTGGGGCTTCTCCAGTGGCCCCTGGAAAATGTCCGAATTCTTTTTTTTTTCCCCCTGAAAGTGGGTTCCTGGGATTGAACTCACAGGCACTTGACCACTGAGCCACGTCCCAGCCCTATGTTGTATTTTACTTAGAGACAGGGTCTCACTGTGTTGCTTAGAGTCTTGCTTTGCTGAGGCTGGCTTTGAACTTGCAATCCTCCTGGCTCAGCCTCCCGAGCCACGGGGATTATAGGCATGGGCCACTGTGCCCAGCAAATGTCCTAATTCTTTAGTAAACTTCATTCACAGGCTGGCCCCTATCCCTTGCCACTCTGGCCACCAGAGAACCTGCTTTCTCCTGAGTGGAACCCCCTTGACTTCTTTCACCCAGCAAATGTCTTTTTAAATGCCCAAGTTAAATGCTACTTTCGGGTAGTCTTCCTTGCCTCATTTATACCCAAAGAATCCTTCCCTTAACTGAATTCCATCAGCAGCGCCTTCTTTACCTCATCAAGGAACGGATTCCGCCCTATTAGAATTGGTGGGTCTGGAACTCGAAGTTATCTAAGCTCGCTCATCCGTTATTTTCCTCCAGTTAGAATATTACACCCAGGACACTGAAGGTGCTAAAAAATAGTAAAAGTGAAAGGGAATAATGTCTTTCAATACATACATGTTGTGTGATTGGAGATTATCAGCATAGGTCAAAGACAAAGGAAGAGGGCTGGGGCTGGGGCCAGCCTGGCATGTTGAGGCACCGGGTTTGATTCTCAGCACCGCGTATAAATAAATAAAATAAAGGTCCATCAACAACATATATATATATATACACACACACACACACACACACGGACAAAGGAAGAAGTGGGATGCCCACGGGAGGAAATGCAGAATGAATTAATTGTTAGGGGAAATGATTCCCAGGCTGGCGGTGAAATGATAATGCTCCTCACTGAGCTCAGGCCTCACGAGGATGTGACTGAGGAGGGACCATGGGCACCTCCTGCAGGACATGGCCTTTCACATGGCTGCATGCATTTATCTTAAAAAAAGTTGTACGAACCAAATGGATGGATGGATGGATAAACAAGATGTGGCATGTACATACCAACGAATACCGTTCAGCCTTAAAAAGGAAGGAAATGTGGACATGTGTACACTGTGGGTGACCTTGAGAGCTAACCAGCTGTAAAAGGACAGAGATTGTACAGTGCCACTCCCAGGAGGGATCTAGAGAGGTCAAATTCATAGCCACAGAAAGGAGACTAAAACGGCAGTTTCCAGGGGCTGGGAGAATGGAGAACGGAGAGTTACTATGTAACAGGTTTCAGTTTTGCCAGGTGACAGTGTTGCAGATGTGGGTGTTGAAGATGTTTGTAGGACAATGTGAATATCTTTAATGTCACCGAACTAGTGAATTTTTTGTTATGCGTTTTAAGCCACAATTTAACAGAAAAAAGAAAAAGGAGATGTAAGCATGTATGAGTCCTCGTTTTACTTGGGGAAAATCCAGGATTTGTGGAGCTTGGAGCTTATGGAATCTGAAGCTCTCTTTATTGAAAAAAAAAATTACAAACAGAAAATAAGATAAGAAAGCACACGTTATTTAGAGTGAGAACAAGAAGGGAGGAATAGGTGGGGCCCTGAGTGACCTTTCCTTGTCTTTGAACAGGAGCTGCTTTTGCTGATCATGAAAGTTCTGCTTTCCTCCTGAGGCATGTGTGTCTACACTGGGGAAGGGTATTACTGAGTGGGTTGTGGGATTTGCCATCTTTCTTGGGTCATCTGTGGCAGCTCTGGATTAGATTCTACCTGTGCCATTGGGATAGGTGACTGAGCCCTCATTGGGATAGTGACTGAGCCCTCAGTCCAGTCTACACTCATTTTATCTGCCCCCCCCCACCCTTTAGTAGACATAGTGGGGCTTCGTTTTGTGTAGGGAGTTAGTGCTTTTATCTCAGGGACCTTTGGGTGTTCCTCTAGCAGGGTTGGTGTGTTTAAATTGGTTGTCAGTCTTTTGGCTCTAGGGTAGCAACAACAAGTGCGAGAGGAAAAATCAAGAGTAATTGTCTTTCGGTAATTGTCTTTTCTGGAGAAAAAGCAGCTCAGGGTGGTGGGGGTAATTAGCAAGCTGCCTCCAGAAGCCAGGTCCTCATGCCTTTGAGGGCTGCAGCAGATTGGACCAGTGCTGGCCACTGCCCCTTCTGGAGCCCCTGCCTGGCCAGTGGAGGGTTGGATGGTGATGGGGATTGTAGAGGATCAACACCTTGAGACTCAGCTCTTTCCAAAGCTGTTGGCTTCACTTTCTTTTCTTTATCTTTTTATTTTATTTTTTTGTTATAAGGATTAAACCCAGGGGAGCTACTACCAAGCCACACAGGGTCTTGCTAAGTTGCTTAAGACCTCACTAAATGGCTGAGGCTGTCCTGGAACTTTTGATCCTCCTGCCTTAGACTCCCAAGTTGCTGGGATTACAGGTGTGCATCACCATGCCCAGCTTGGGTTTACTTTCGGCTGTAAAGAATTCACTGGAAGATATAAAGTAAAAAATGCAGGGGCCAGGGATAGAGTAGTGGTAGAGTGGGAGAGTAACATGCATGTGGCCCTAGGTTCCACCCAGCACTGCAAAATAAAAATAATCAGCATAACGTTTCTGGGTGCGGTGGTACATGTCTGTAATCCCAGTAACTCAGGAGACTGAGGCAGGAGAATTGCTTGTTTGAGGCTAGCCTCAGTTACTTAGTGAGACTCAGTTTCAAATAAAAAATAAAAGGGCTGGGGATGTAACTCAGTGGCAGGATACTCCTTGGTTTAATTCCCAGTACAAAAAAGAAGAAGAAGAAGAAGAAGAAGAAGGAGGAGGAGGAGGAGGAGGAGGAGGAGGAGGAGGAGGAGGAGGAGGAGGAGGAGAAGAAGAAGAAGGGGAATACCTCCCAGGCAATTTCTGGGAAGAAGAACATTCCTTTTTCCTTACAAAGTCTGAGTTGTAAAACTTTCTCCTTCCTCTGATTTACATATAATTGCAACAGTAGGTCAGAACTTGATGGCTGATCTTCAGAAATGTAGTTTGTGGGTTACATGTATTTTCAGGTTCTGTTTAAACCACAAGGCAGAGTTTGGAAATATTAAGAAAGGTCATGATTTAATTATTGCACTGTATTTAACTGAAGAAATGTGGTTTGAAAGGAAATAGAGCAGGGGTAAAGAAGTATTTCAAGAATCATATTTCAGGGCTGGAAGCGTTCACTCTTGTAAGGAAATCATTGTGTTACCTAAGTGTAGAACCCATGTGTATACATTGAAGGAATATTATTTCTAGAAAAGAAAAAACAAACAAAAAAACTAAATAAAAGAAAAATGTTCTGTGATTCTACTACCCAGAAATAATCTCTCTAAACTTTCAGATTAATATTTAAGTGTATTTACCTTCAGTGTTTGACACAGATTAATTTTTATATGAAATGTATAATTTGAAAACAGACAAAATGCTCAGCAGATTCTTTGCATGTGCAGATTGACTAATCAGAGTGGTGAGTATTTTTAGTGATCGGCAAAGTCTACGACATGTAGAAACACAATTTTGCTGACAGGCTGGTGGGCAGGAATGAGTCACCTGCCTGGTGAGTCACTTGGTAGCTGTGAAGTGTTCATGTCTCAGTTTGGTTTTGCTGTTCTGTTCTGGGGGACAGCACTTGACTGATGATCTGTAGACAAGAGGGCTTAGCATCTCCCACCATTCGTTATCTCCTTCTTAGACATATTGTCACCCAACGAAAATAATATATTCCTATTTTCCTTGAGATGAGTATATGATGTCATTTGGACCAATGGCATGTAAATAGAAGGATGAGAAGCTCCTGGGAAGTATTCTTTTTCCATTGCTCCTGAGAGAAACATATTTGCAATGACTGAAGCTGAGCACCCACCTTGGACCTTGAGGATGATTATCACAACCTAGGAAAAGCCAACTATGAAGGGAAAGGGAAAGATTGTCCCTGACACTCTTGTAGAAACACTGTATCAGTCTTGGGATGCTTATCTCTCCATTTCCTTTATGTGCTAGAGAGTTATATTTTGTTCAAACCACCATCAATTTGTTTTTGGTCCTTATATTCAATTAGATTGAATTCTAATATTCACTGTTATCGTTTACCTAATATGGGTAGTTGTTGGCTCACCTGTGGGAAAACGAAGGTGAAGTGATCTCACTGTGGAAGGTAGGGCCAGGGGGCATCTGGCTTTGAACTAACCACTGTTCATGTCTATTCTTGCCCTTTGCTGTCTCCTGGGTCCCCTATTTTGTAGGTCTGCCTGTGAGTACAGCTCTCAAGAGCTGGGGGCCTTCCTCTGTGTCTCTGGGGTTGGGTTGGGAGCCCCTCCAGCCACATGGGGAGGCCAGTATTGGCCAGGGAGGGGCATCAGGGAAGAGCAACTGCAGGGTGAGGCTTGCAGTACAGGATTTCCTCTCGGGAGCTTCTTCTTACTGAATGCACCGGGTTTAAGATCCTTCCCCAAGTTCACCAAGTTAAAATTGTTCTCCTAAGACCAGGCACAGTGGCGCACGACTGTAATCCCTGTGACTTGGGAGTCTGAGGCAGGAGGAATGCAAGTTCAAAGCTAGCCTCAGCAATTTAGCGAGGCCCTAAGCAACTTAAGAAGACCCTGTCTCTAAATAAAATATAAAAAAAGAGCTGGGCATGTGACTCAGTGGTTAACCACCCCTGGGTTCAATCCCTGGAACCAAAAAAAAAAAAAAATTCTCATAATAATACTGACTAATCTTTCCGCTAAAGTTTCAGTGCTGCTGTTTTGTGACCTTGAGAAGTTGTCCCCAATACACAGGAGTCCACCCACAGCTAAGAGCAGCAGGTGGAGACAGCCATCAGTGGGCCCTGAAATGTCACTTAAGGTGAGATCAGTCGAGTGGGCCCTATCCCGTATGATGGGTGAGCTCCAAGGAGAGGGGGTTAGGTCTTTGTGTACAGAGGAAGGACCACGTGAAGACTCAGGAAGAAGATGCTCATCTGCAAAGCAAGGAGAGAGGCCTCAGGAAAGCAACTCTGTGGACAGCTTGATCCTGGCCTTCCAGCCCTGTGCTGCTCTGCTTTGGCAGTTGTAGTGAATTCAGTGGCTTTTCTTACACCCAGCAGAGAGTCCCAGGAATGTGGTGAAGCTGCGCATCACGGAATCACTTTCCTCCTGCTCTGGCTTGTATACTTAAACCAGCCCGATGTCTGGGGCCCATCTGAAATATTTAAGTTGTTAGTCCCCTAGAGTTTGCAAAAATTCCAAAAAAATGAAATGAAGTTTATTTTCCATTGTTTATGTATGTATCTTTGGAACTGGAGATTGAACCCAGGTGCCCTTTACTATTAAGCTACACCCCTAGCCCTTTTTATTTTTATTTTGAGACAGGGTCATGCTAAATTGCTGAGGCTGACCTTGAACTTGTGATCCTCCTGCTTAGCCTCCTGAGTCACTAGGATTCCTCCTGGTGACTGATACTGGGTGTGGCCGCTGGCTGGGCCCATGGTAGCTGGCTCAGCACTGCTTTCTCATGAAGAAGCTGAGCAAAAGGTGCTCCCCACAGATGCCTCCCATACATCTAGAGGTTTCTAAGGCCCCATAGACCCTGAGGAGGAGGCTGGCGCGTCTGGGGATAGGACAGAAAACAACGCCCTCATGAACTCCTCTTGGCCCCTTTTCTCCCCAGAAGCCTCCATCTTGGAGGAAGCAGCTTTTCTTTTCTGCCTCACCCTCTGCCACAGGCATGAGCCACCTGGCTGAGCCGGGGTGACCAACTCTTCCAGTTTGTCTGGGTCTGGGGTTCAGAGCTAAGACTGGAACAGTGCTGGGCAGACTGGGACAAGCTACGCTGGTCACCCCAGGCTTAGCTCTGCTCAGACCAAGGGACTTCCTTCTCCATAAGTTGATAGGGACCCTGGGGTTGTTCTCTGGTAGCTTCTGTGCTGCTAATTTAGGAAGGTTTCTCTTCAGCTCAGGACTTCTCAGCCAGGGAACTGGTTTCTCTAAGGGGCATTTGGGAAAGCTGGCACCATGCTGCAGTGGAGCTAGTGACACCACTCAGGTGGGGCAGCCCCCGTGATGGCTCTCAAGAGGACAACTCTTCCTCTAAGAGCCCCAATGGTGATACATGGAGGCTCTGGGCAGAGCTGCCTGCCCCGGTGTTTCTGGCTTTGAGTCTTGCTGAAGAGGGCAAATCCCATTCCCTTGCTTGGAACGCCAATCTCAGGAACATCTCCTGGGAAGCTTCTGGGGAGTATAATCTAAAGGAGAAGCAGGCGGGGTTGCGCACATCTATAATCCCAGAGGCTCGGGAGTCTGAGGCAGGAGGATTGTGAGTACAAAGCCAGCCTCAGCAATTTAGCAAGACCCTAAGCAACTCACTGAGGTCCTGTCTCTAACTAAAGTATAAAAAAGAGATGGGGTTGTGGTTCAGTGGTTAAATGCTTCTGGGGTCAATCCCCAGTACGAGAGAGAGAGAGAGAGAGAGAGAGAGAGAGAGAGAGAGAGAGAGATATTCATGTAGAAGTACATTATTCCTAAAATAATATCTCCTTCCAAAGCACAGACCTCGGACTCTCTGCACTGTGCGAAAGTCCTGTGGAACAAGAGCTGGACTTGAGAAGCCAGAGTGCGGGACAAGAACAATGTGGAAACTAAAAGGTAAGACAGAGGATGAAGCAGGATGAGTCTCTTAGCCATGGGGTCAAGGGTCACAGCCAACTCCTCCACAGGAGGACACTGGAGGCTGAGTCCAGAGGCTTCTGCGTGACCTTCACACGCGGTTGTATAACTGTGTATACAGTTCTGATTATAAAGGTCAGTGTCATAGAATTCTAAAGAAAATGCACGGGCATGTGATAGAAACTTGCCTCCAATAGGGCAAATTTAGCATGAAGAGTCCAAGGGGTGGGGGGCTGTGTCCACAAGGCTTCTCCCCTGCAGGGGGGTTACAGGGTGTAGAAACAGGAGAGCCTTTGTGTCAAAGCCAGCTCAAACCATTTCCAGTTTCCCAGGGGCCTTTTCTTTGCTGTAACAAAATTATTATAATATGTATTTGATGATCTTTTTGGAAAATATTTTTTGGCTCTTTTATCCGTGAGTTCTTTAATTTTTTTTTGTGGGGGGGGTACTGCAGATTGAACTCAGGGCACTTGATCACTGAGCCACATCCCAGCCCATACACACACACACACACACACACACACACACATACATATATAAACTTTTAGTTGTAGTTGGACACAATACCTTTATTTTATTTTTATGGGGTGCTGAGCATGGAACCCAGCGCCTCACATGTGCTAGGCGAGCACTCTACTGCTAAGCTAGAACCCCAGCCCCGCTATTTTGTATTTTATTTAGAGACAGCGTCTCACTGAGTCGCTTAGTGCCTTGCTGTTGCTGAGTCTGGCTTTGAACTCGTGATCCTCCTGCCTCAGCCTCCTGAGCCTCTGGGATTACAGGTGCGCCACCACACCCAGCCAATTTTTAAAATTTGAAGACAGAGCCTTGCTAAGTTGCTGAGCCTGGCCTGGAACTTGGGATCCTCTTGCCTCAGCCTTGTGAGTTGCTGGGATACAGGTTCTCCAGGGACATGGCCTCTCAGAGAGTGTAGAGAATGCTGAGTGAGCTCTCTGGTCTCTTACAAGGATGCTGAGCTATAGGGTCAACCCTGATGATCTAATTTAACCTTATTACTTCCTTAGAGGTTCCATTTCCAAATGTAGGGCTTCAGCAAAGGAGTTTTGTGGATCACAAGCTTTCAGCCTATACATCAGGTAACCAGGAAGATCATACTGTTTGAGGCTGAGTACCCCAAAGCACAGAGAGCAAACAAACAAACAAACAAACAGAACATAAGCTGGGTGCAGTGGCACACTTTAATTCCAGCAGCTGGGACAGGAGGACCCCAAGTCTGAGGCCAGCCTCAGCAACTTACTGAGGCCCCAAGCCACTCAGTAAGACCCTATCTCAAAATAAAAAAAATAAAAAGGGCTGGGGATGTGGCTCAGTGTTAAGCACCCTGGGTTCCATCCCCAATAACAAACAAACTGAAAAAGAACTTAAAATGAAGGGAGATTGAGCATGTTATGTTATGTACACGTGTGAATATGGCATAATGAATCCCACTATGTGTAATTATAATGCACCAATAAAAAATAAATATTAAAAAAGGAGAAAAAAGATAAGATGGCTAGATTTAAAATAACTATGTCCTGGGTGGCTTTCATCCTTTTAAAAATTCTATCTGCTTTTCAAAGAGATATTGTCTAAATCAGGGCTTTCTTGCACAGAATATGAGCTATTTTACACTGCCTGTCAGTCTCATCAAAACCTGGATTACTTGCTCACTTCTGGAGTGGCCTTAGTTTTTCTGTCACTCACCTTTCACTCTCTTGCTCTATTTAAATTTCTCCCTCATTCCCCTTTGTAAATCAAGAAAGAAACCTTTATAACATATATTTGTTATGCAGGGTTGTGTTGCGTTTTTAAGAACCCTTTTATCAGAGTATGGTCCAGGACCAAGCAAATTTATGTAAATCCAGTCATTCTTCTACAATACTAACATCATCATAACCATTATCCCTATCCACATGGTCATTAAAGTCACTTCAGTGAGTACGTGATTACTGTGATAAATGTTTGACATCAAGACTGAAAGCTCTACCTGGCTAATGTATGAACTTGGGGGAAAGAGCTGAGGGTCTAAGCCAGGGTAACATGAGGCCTTTGCAATAAGAGATTCACAATATTTAAGTGGCTTATAGAAAATAGAAATTTCTTCTCTAGGCACAGTCCCAGGTGAGTTCTGCTCTGTGAAGTCATTCCTGTGCTAGGGGCCTAGTTTTCTCCATCATCTCCTAAATGCTGGGATCGAATGGCATGTTTGCCACTGAGTCACAACCAGATGGTACCTTAGGTGGAGGGAAGATGGATGTGCACAGAGGCCTACTTGTGCAGTTTGCCAAGGTCCAGGTCTGGCGGTGGCATATATCACTCGTACTCAGTTCTGTTGGTGAGAACAGTGTGGCCTCATGTCTCTGCAGATAGGGTGGGAAACTTAGTCCTAGCGAGGTGACTTCATGCCTGGCTCTAACACTATTACTACGGCAGATAGAGAGGATGGGTTTTGAGGGAGAGCCAGTCCTCTCTGATTTGTTGAGAATATGTGAATACATTAGATTATAATGCTTTGGGACTCAGATGATTTTGACATGGGACAATCTTGCCTTGAGCTTTCTCTCTCTCCAGTGAGGACCTCTGGTCCCAGCACAGAGGACTGAGGTGTTAGACCTCTCTTTACAGTGGTGGAGTCTTGCTTTGATGGCTGCTGGGCATGGATTCCGCACTCCCCATGAGAGGGCACACCCTGGGAATTCCTGTAATACAGTCTTGCCCTCCCTATCTGCAGCTCCTACGCCAGCGGATTCAACAAAATGGGGAGGAAAATATCAGAAAATAAAAAGTCTGTATTAAACATGGGCAGACCTTTTTCTTGTCATTTTCTCCAAAACAATAGATGGTAGCAACTATTTACAGAGCACTTACATTGTATTAAGGATGGTAAACAATCTGGGGATGACTTGGATGGGAGATGTAGTTAGGTTGTGCAGATACCATGTATTTTACCCAGGTGACTTGAGCATCCGAGGAGCCCCTGGAACAATCCCCCGGGGGATACCGAGGGATGTGAACAGGAAGAGGAACCTGGGAAAAGCCCAGACTGCCTGTTACTCAAGCTGTGAATGTGCAGGGCATTAATAATTGGGATAATTATTCAAATGTGGCTTCATCTATTCACACAAGCCATTGCAGCCTGAGCATTCTGGGTATTTGTTGATTTGAATATTATTTTCTTATCTAAGAAAAGCCCGCTGTTGCTTCTTGCTGTCAGGATACAGTGCACAGCATTTCCATAGCATTCACAGCCTCTTGCAGACCCACCAGAGTCAGCCGCTCAGATCTGATCTTCCTGGCCACCCCACATGCTCTGGCCACACAGCGCTGACCACTCCTCTCTGGGCACGACAGGTGTTTGCATGCCTGTGTCTTTGCTCCTGCAGTTTCTGTGCTTCTTATCCTGGATTAGTCTTGCTCATCCTTCAAGGTTCCTATCAATAATAACAATGCTGACAGTGGATATTTACCTGCTGTATACCTGGCACTATTCCAAGCACTTTACCTAGTTCATCTTACTCGATTTTCCCAGCAGTTGTGATTTGGATATGAATATTGTCCTCATTTTACTCCTAAAGAAGTAAGGACATAAGGAAGTCACTTAGGGGACAGTGTTCAAGCCAGAGTCGAACCTTTTGTGTGTGTGTGTGTGTGTGTGTGTGTGTATTGGGGGGACTGGGTATTGAATCCAGGGCACTCAACCAATGAGCTACACCCCTAACTTTTTTTATTGTTCTAATTAGTTATACATGACAGTAGAACACATTTTGACACATTGTACAGAAATGGAGCACAACTTCTCCTTCCTCTGGCTGTATGTGGTGCATAGTCACATCAGTAGTGTAACCATACATATATATAGGGTCCCATCCTGTTTTTATTTTTATTTTTGGAAAAGGTCTTGCTAAGACCTTGCTGAGGCTAGCCTTGAACTTGTAATCCTCCTGCCTCAGCCTCCCGAGTTGCTGAGATTACAGGTGCGCACTACTCCACTGTGCCTGCCAAAATTGAACTCTTGACCACTGTCTTTCGCGAAGCTTCCCCAACCCTGACCTCATCCCTGCAGCAGAATTAATCTCCTTTCCTGTGTTCTACTAACCCAAACTGGGTTAGAGATTTTTTTCTGTCTTAGTGGTCAGCTTGTTGTACACCCTCTGACACGTAGGAGATGTTAATAAATATTCAATGACTAGTTTTACGTGTCAAACTGGCTAGCTAGACAGCCCTCAGTTCAATGGGCACTCAGGTAGGTGTTGCTCTGAAGACTTTTCCTAGAGATGTGGTTAACGACTATAATCAATGGGTTAAGTACAGGAGAATGGCCTGGATCATCTGATGGACCTGATCTAATCTGCCCTAGAGACAAACCTGAAGTTTCTCTGAGCTCTGCAGTTTCCAGCTCCTGTCTGCCCTGTGGATTTTGGACTTGCTTAGCTGGTCCACACAGTTACGTCAGCTAAGTCCTTGTAATAAATCTTTCTTTACTGGTTCCGTTTGCCTGGTAGAACCCTGATGCAATTTGTTGCACTTACTGACCTTGGCTGGCTTTCAGGTGTCAATGTCCTCCTTGTTCCGTGAGTACTAAGTCCACTCTAACTGCTGTCAGGAGACAGTTAAGGACTTTTCAGATTCCTGAAGTTTTGGATGTGACTATGTTTGGGCAAGCTCCAGGTTACCTTCTGGATCACGTATCCTACAAGAATCAAAGGGTTCTCTTGCATTATCCTCAAACCCCGAACTAACTGCCATGCCAACAAAAATGGATTTATATGAAATTAAAAACCCTTATGCTTCAGGGGCCTTTTGCTTGTGTGTCTACCCGTGAGTTCATACCATGCTATTTATTTCCTTAAAGTTTGTAATAGTAAGACAGTGTCAGAAGTGAATTTGGAAAGGAATTTTGGGACATTTTAATGCTTTTGAGAAATTATGGACTTGATTTGAATGTACAGGAAGGGTGTCTTCTTTTGTCCTCTTGAAGACTTATTAAAGAAAGAAGAAATTTATGAGAAAAATAGATGGGTGTGACCCAAAAGAGATTTAAGAGGAGAGACAAAAATCAGCAGGCATTTTTCTGAAACTGAGAAGTGAATTATAATGAAATTTTCAGATCATGCCTCAAGTGGTAGTCCATGGAGAGGAAGAACTAAATCTTGAATAGAAATACTGATTAAATCGTTTAGATTGTCTGATAACCCGACTAATGGAGAACAGCACATCACCTCAACACATTAGGGAAAGGTTTATGTTTCTAGCTTATCTTTAAATTTTTTTTTTTTTTAGTTGTAGGTGGACATAACTTTATTTATTTATTTTTATGTGGTGCTGGAGATCGAACCCAGTGTCTCACACATGCTAGGCAAGCAAGCACTCTACCACTGAGCCACGACCCCAGCAGTTTCCTGCTTATTTGATAAAACACTGATTGTTGCAGATGTTGTAAAATTCCTAATATGTCAATACTGTGAAGACATCAATAACAAACCATTTAATGAATTGTCAGTTAGTTATACTTAAGGTTAGCTATTGCCCAAGAACATTTGAAATGCCCTGAACTTTTGTATCTCTTTCATAGGATAAATTTATTAGAGATATTTGAAAATTTGACAATAATTTCCTAAACATTTTACATGGTGCCAGTAATAAGATATGAAAAAAAAAAAAAGAAACCTTTCTAAGCTATCTATGAAAACACACTTTGATGAGTCATCATGGGGGGAGGGCTGTATTGTCTTTCTATAAACAGGGATTTTATAAGATCTTACCATAGGAAGAGGCGAAAGGATATGGAGGCCAAAAATATAGCAAAAAACATAGCCTCAAAGTGTCTTAGGCAGATGATTAGTAAAATACTAAGTTGTTTTTCTATTTTTGTGAGGAGCCCTCAACCCCATACTGGGGATAAAACCCAGGGGGGCTTTACCACTGAGCTACATCCTCTTACCTTATTGTTTTGAGACAGGGTCTCACTTAATTTCTCAGGCTGGCTTTGAACTTGGGATCCTCCTGCCTCAGCCTCCCTAGTAGCTGGGATTGTGGGCCTATGCCACTCTGCCCTGCCTGAGGTTTTCCTTTTTTTGTTTCCAAATAGATTTTTTCTTATTTAAAAAATTCTTTTTTTTTTTTTAAATAGAAATCGCCATATTGTGGGTGTACCAGACTCCTCCAAACCTAGGTTTCTACTTTTGTTAATAATTTTTCTCTTAAACCGGGCGTCCTGGTGCATGCCTGTGAATGTGGCTATTTGGGAGGCTGAGGCAGGATTCAAGGCCAACCTGAGTGATATGCTGAGACACTGCCTAAGACAAAACAAAACAAAAACACCCAAGGAATAACAATAAGATTATTTCCTCCTCTTATTTGTTGCCCTTTTCCCTCCAAATACCAGAGATTTGGGGACTTCAGAGGTCATAACAATATGTAGTGAGCTACAATATCGAAAGTCCCATCGGGCTTAATTCACATTTGTCTTGATACACTGAAAATTATTACTTATCCTGAATCTTTGGAGCTGAGTGTAACTGATATCTCAAACTTTGAATTTTCAAATTGGGAGAAGTTAGCATAAGATTTTACCCTGAGGGAGAGCCACCCAGTCTGCTTTGAAAAGGTAGTGGAGTCCCGACTGTAGACTTCAGAATCTTCCAAGTGTGTCCTAGTCCACTGCCTAAGAGACGAAAGGGCTTTTTTTGGAATTGGGAAATACAGGTCAAAATAAATTTGACAGGGCCCATCATTTTTCAAAGAGTCAGTAATCCTTGGCTTCCATTTTATACCCAGACATTACTTATTGAAAACAGGGAACTGTTTCCCATGATGAATCTCGACTTCAGCAAGCAGATGTGGCCTCGCTACTGATGTGTATCTACTTAGAAAGATTGTGGCCTCACAGGCAGAATAATCCGGTAAAGGATGCTAACTCACCCTCTGGACAGAGGCTTCACTTTCTCCTGTAGTGGAATCCTTGGTCTTAATGTCTGCAGGTGGGGGAGGGGGAGGAACTCCCTGCGTGTTTCTCACTCAGGGGTGGGTGCAGAGGGGATACCTGGGCTACCGTGACCTTCACGGCAGCAAGGTCAGCTCAGGAACACGACAGGGATATGGCTGGCCTTACCTCTTTCCATTGCCAGGGTTGATTCTTGTTTCTTTTTGGTTTCGTGCTCCCTTTGGCTCTGTGTGTCCGAGAATGCAGGCCTGCCTCCCTGACAAAGGGTACTAGGGACCCTGTGGAGGCTCCTCTATTGGCCTTTGAGGGCCTGAGCAAGAGCACACTGGTTCTCCCCCTGTTCACCTAGCATTTGAGACAGTCAAAGCCGAGCAGCACTCAGATGGTCTCAGGGGCTGCGACTGTACTCCTGGTTTCCAGCTCTGGAATTCCCTGACCTCCTATTAGCACGTGCCAAAAATTTTACCCATATTTGATCCATATCAACCAAATAGCTCCTGGTCCTTCTATAGCCTGGCTCCTCTTTGGATTTCCCATTGAGCACTTGGTTTTGTTTTCGAGGAAGGTCCCTGGTCACCACTGCCGTGTGTTGTTTTCGATGTCATCTGTGCATGCCAAATTGGCAGTGACAATTTCCTCCTGCTTTAGGTTTTACCTGCCTACCTGCAAAGCCTGGGACAAGTCTCAAAATGACAAGATATGAGAGGTGAGAGGCAGCCTTTCATCACTGGTCCCTTTTACTTTAAAATGAGTTCCTTTTCTGACCTCAGGTGTCCCTGATCCTACCTTGTCTCCACACAAATTGCTTTAGGGGAACTTATGCTTCTTTATACAAAATATGCCTTAAAATATCCAGAATTTCCTAAGTATCTAAAGAGAAAACAACATTTTCCCCCTAGTTTTAAGTGCTCGTGAAGCACCCATGTGCCAACCTTGCATTTCCACCGTTACCATGTTGGATGGAGGCCTTTAGGGGTCTTGGTTATAAACCCGCATCTTGGTCCTGTGTGTTTCCCATTCTGTTTTTACACAGTAGATGTCGCTCTCTACCCAGTGAATCGCCAAGCTCAGCAATGCACTGAGTTAATTAGAAAAGAAAGCTATTTAGAAAAGGATTCTTAAGTGACTGCAAAACATATTTTCAATTACTTTCAAATAGGACATTTTCCCCCACAGTTTGCGAGAGGCATTCATTATTTCTTCGGTAAAAGGAAACCCTTCAAAACTCATTACAGGAAAGATCAGTAAAGCGGGTGGCAGTCTTCCCCTCTCAGCCCTGTGGCCGGGGAGTGGGGGCAGGTGTAAACTCTGCTGAAATGCGCTTGCCTCTAGGATGACCCCCTCAAAGGCATTTTGAACCTGTTTCTAGAGAAGGGGGGATTCCCACACCCACCCCTCTCCTCAGAGCCTCAGAAAAGACCCCTTGAGTGTTTAATGGCTAAAGGAAGCATTTTCTTCTCTCTCTTCTTCCCTCCCTCCCTCCCTCCCTTTCTTTTTGGTACCAGGGATTGAACTCAGAGCACTTACCATTGAGCCACATCCCCAACCCTTCTTATTTATTTTTTTTTTATTTAGAGACAGGGTCTCACTAAGTTCCTAGGACCTGGCTCAATTGCTGAGGCTGGCTTTGAACTTGCAATCCTCATGCCTCAGCCTCCCGAGCTGCTGGAATTACAGGTGTGCACCACAGAGCCCACCTGGCATGAATGAATCTTCTAATTGGATGGCTGAGTCGAGAGAAGCCTGAAGAATTAACTCTGCAGAAAGAAAGCTCTTTATTTTCAGGTTGTTTAAGATGAAACAATAAGCAGAGTTTCATAGGTGGTTGCCATGTTTCCCCGTTGCATTCCGGAAGGCAGATTGAAGGACCAGAACTGGAGGACCAGGCAAGTTAATGTGGTGAATTTTATTTAAATTTTGTTAGAATTCCATCATGATTTTGACACCAGAGAGGCCCTAAATTACAAGACTTCTTAACCATTTCAAAACTTCAAAGGGAACTAGGGGGCATGTTGGTGGATCACTGTGATATTGCTCTGTGTGATTTAAAGAAAATAATTAAAATCAATTTTGAGTTTATTTTTTAATGGTACATTATAATTATGCATAATAGTGGGATTCATTAGACCATATTTCTATTCTATATGGCTTTTTGTCAAACCTTGGGGCATGCAAAGTGGTTAGGAATTCCAGAACTGTTTTTGCTTTTTGAGTAATTTAAACATTTTTGATGCTAATTTATAGTAAATCTTGTTCCTAACATTATCAAAATAACAGTATCTTCGAAAGTGATAAACTCTGGGCCCAAAATTTCAGGTATGAGATCTGTGGGTCAACTATGCTTACTATAGGGATTGATCTAGCAAAGGCGGGCTCAGATAACCTTGAGGTCTATTCTGTGCTTACATGCATGCGCCCACACAAAAATTGTGAGGGTTTTCCAGAAATCAAGCTTATGAAATTTTACATCATTAGATGCTTTGCATTTAAGAGAACAGTCAGATCTATCTCAGGCTTTCAATGAAGCTGTCCCTAAACCACTGTTCCTAAATCATCCTCATTTGGCTGATATCAGAAAGCGATATGCCCAGTTTTTGTGAGTGCAATGACATTTGCAGACAATTCTCAACCTACCTGCTCTGGTTTCCGTGAGATGGGGTTTAAATTACACCTAAAGCTTTTCCTTTGCATATATGGAGAGTCCCCAAAGCAGAAGGAATATAAAAGAGTAGAAATTAGAATTCATTCATTCAACATGTATCTAGAGAGCAGTTTCTATCCTCAATAAAGAACTTTTTCTCCTTATAAAAGTAGCACAAGTACATTGCAGGAATTTGGAAAATACAGATAGGCATATAGTAGAGTCTTATATACCTCACCAGTGATTCTACCATCCAGAGATTTCAACATTCATGTTTGGATGATTTATTAATATTTGATTGTACTTACAGTTTTAGCTTTTATTGATGTAAGTATGTATCTAATCTATAAATTCCAATTATCTTGTGCTCTACAACACTTTTTTTTTTTTTTTCCTCCTGGGGAGGAATCTGTTGCCCAGGCTGTCCTTGAACTCTGGGCTCAAGCAAACCTCCTGCCTCAGTCTCTTCAGTAGCTGGGACCACAGGCATGTGTCACTACATCCGATAATACAACTAGTGTTTAATGGCTAAAAAAAGGTTTGGTTATTTGGACAAAATTTGCAAAACCAGTCCCTGTGGCTGGACCATCTCGTAGCCATCACTTTATATTCATGATTAGTTCTTTAGGAGAAAGACTGTAAGTTGAATTTTTAGGTTCAATAGTGTGACTATTTTAAGGTCCCTCCATGTGGGAAATCACCTTTTCAAAGTCAATTTACATTCATTTCTACCAACAGTACATAAACATTCTGGAGCCTTTGCACCATTGTCTTAGAAATCCTTTTGTAGTGACTTCTGGTGCTGCCCTGAGTCTTTATAAGGCACAAACATTTGTTTAGTATTAGTCTTAAGATTAAATGCCATGAGCACATTAGTAAAGGAGTTCTTATATTACATTAAAGGAAGGGCAAATAAACAATAAAAAGTAATAGTATTGTCTCTCTGACTTTGCATTTATTACAATGGGAACAGCTTAGTTTTAATTACTGGTTATAAATACTTCATAGTCTTCTAATAAACGTCCTGCAGTATATTCAGAGAATTGCAATAAACTCTTGGTCAGATGAGAATTCACTATAGTTCTTGGTCTCTAAATCTCTGTTGAAAAGAAGGATAAAACTGCCATATTTGCTGGTGGGAGTTATTTGAAAGACTGATAAGGGAGTGAGCCCAAGCTAGGTTTTGAAATAATTACTGCCATCAGGACAGAATTGGGAAGATGAAGCCTGCATATTAATGTAGCAGGGATTGAACTCAGGGGTTCTCGGCTACTGAGCCCCATCCCCTGCCCTATTTTGTGTTTTATTTAGAGACAGGGTCTCACTGAGTTGCTTTGTGCTGAGGCTGGTCTCAAACATGCGATCCTCCTATTTCAGCCTCCCGAGTGGCTGGGATTACAGGCCTGCACTACTGCACCTGGCCCCAGCTCAGTGTTTGAAATTGTATTGCTGAATACACGGATGAGGGACAGTGGGGGTGGTGGTTTGCATACCTTCTTAGTTTCGATAGCAAAATGGGAAGAAAATATTCAAATCAGAAAACATGCTGGTTCCAGGTTATAATCCTTATTCATGCTGACTTTAGATATGCCACGAATCAGGGAGGAATTTCTTTTTACTCATTTTTGTGAAATTTTCCCAGTCTTCCTTTTTTTCTGAGTGCATATTAAAACGTTCAAAATGAAAATAGATTTATTTGTACTATTTTCTGATTTACAAAAAGGATAGATACTCCTAAACATTATATAAAATAGAAAACAATGAAGAAGAAAGCAAAAACCACAAAAGTACCACACTCAGAGATAAGTGCTATTGATATTTGATGAGTGTCTTTCCATACAGTTGACTTCTTCTTTCAATAGATATAAAATGTGCAAATGTGATTACGGACCAACAATAAACATTGTTGTTTCTTCATGTTTTGTTCAATAACTTGCTTTTTTGGCAGGGTTTGGTGGTGATTGCCTGTGATCTCAGCTGTCTAGGAGGCTGATGCAGGAGGATTGCAAGTTCAAGACCAGTCTCAGCAATTTAGCAAGACCCTGTCTCAAAATAAAAAATAAATAGGGAGACAGGAGCAGTGACGTACAGCAGTAATCCCAGTGACTCGAGAGGCTGAGGCAGGAGGATGGAGAGTTCAAAGCCAGCCTCAGCAACTTAGTGAGGCTCTAAGCAACTTAATGAGACCATGTCTTTAAATAAAATATATAAAAAAAAGGGGTTGGGCATGTGGTTCAGTGGTTGAGTGTCCCTGGGTTTAATCCCTGGTAAAAACAAACAAACAAAACCGCCCCCCCAAACCAAAAGAGGGACTGGGGATATAGCTCAGTGGTAGAGTGACCCTGGGCTCAATTCCCAGCACCCCCCCCCCCACCAATAACCTGCTTTACTTTTTGTAGATATGTATGTTGTGACTGTGTTTTGTGGGAATGTATGTAGAATCTATAGCATTTTTTTTTTTTTGGTACCAGGGATTGAACCCAGAGGTGCTTAACCACTGAGGTACATCCCCAGCCCTTTTGTGTATTTTATTTAGAATTGGGGTCTTGCTAAGTTGCTTAGGGTCTCACTAAGTTGCTGAGGCTGGTTTTGAATTCATGATCTTTCTGCCTCAGCCTCCAGAGCTGCTGAGATCACAGGTGTGCACCATCATGCCTGGCCTCTAAAAACGGTTTTTGCAGTATTTATTGTTGGTCACCTGAAGATCTTTCATATAATTAATTAATTAAATGGTTGGTATTGAGGATTGAACAGAGGGGTGCTTTACCACTGAGCTATATTCCCAGTCCTTTTTATTTTTTCTTCTGAGTCTGGCTAAATCGCTGAGGCTACTCTCAAACATGCCATCCTGTTGCCCCAGCCTCTTTAGTTGCTGTGTGCCCTCACAGCCACCCTGACTTTCTTTTAAAATATGCCATTTTTGGTTATTGGGATGTTTATCTTTTTCGTATGGTTTTGTAGGAATCTTTCTTCTTGGTGCTGGGGATTGAATCCAGGCCTGTGCACATGCTAGTCCAACCAGTGCACCCAGAGCTACACCCCCAGGCTTTTCAAAAATTTTATTTGGAGACAAGTTCCTGCAAAGTTGTCCAGGCTGGCCTTGAACTTGCCATCCCCCTGCCTCCTACTCCCAAGTAGCCAGGATTACACACCCCCATGTCCAGTGGTTAAGAGTTTATAAAATGACCAAGCAGGAGTTGGGGGTGCAGCTCAGTGGTAGCGTGTGTGCTTAGCATGTGGGAGACCCTGGGCTTAGTCTTCAGCACCCAAACAGTAAACATTGTTGTTTCTTCCTGTCCATGTAAAAATCTGGATAGGTAGCTACCCTCTGTCAGTACTCTCTACCTTCTGCTCACTCATGAGAAAGGAAAAAATCAAAACAAAACAAACAAACCCTCCACCAAACAAAAACCCAACCCAAACCAAAACACAGTCTAGGGGGCTGGCCCGTCCCTCCCTGTCCTCTCCTGCTCTCACGGTGAGTGTGGCTGGCCATGCGGGGATGAAACGCAGGTAAGAGAGGACACGGGCTTCCTTGAGGGCTCTGGCTGCTTATTTAGGGACTTCTTTCAACAGACTTCCCAGGGGGAGTGTGGCCTCTGGGAAGGTCGTGGGGATGTAGGGACCAGAACCCTGAGCATGGGGTGTGGCCAATGTAGGTGTGCCCGGAGACAAGGGATGGCCTAACTGTGTGAGTGTGTCGTATCTTCTCTGCTCGCACTGGTTCTCCATTGTCCTGTGGGGCTTCACCTCCAAAACACAAGTTCCAGGATAATTCTAAGACAGCAGTAATGGAGCACGAAACCAAGTGCAAGCCCTTCTCCAGGGGTTATGAGTAGCTGCCTCGGTTCTAGACCATGCAACTGGTCCCATGCAGTCCCCACAGTAATTCCTGCTGGTGCCAAGGACTAGGGCCCTGAACAGAAAGAAAAGAACTCTGATTCTGTGAATGGTATTTAAAAAGGCCTGAATCCAGGTGTGGTGGTGAACGCCAATAATCCTGGTGGTTTGGGAGGCTGAGGCAGGAGGATTGCAAATTGGAGTTCAGCCTCAGCACTTTAGTGAGACTGTATCTCAAATTAAAGATTAAACAACAACAACAACAACAAACACTGGTAATGTAGCTCAGTGGTAGAGTGCCTCTTGGGTCAGTCCCCAGAACACCCTGCAAAGCAAAGCAAAACGAAACAACAACAACAAAGGGCCTGAGACCTTTGCAGTTAACACATGACACAGTATCACATCTAAAAACACTGCCCCCTAGCTGCTGGGACATTTCATGTGACCTATTTCTGCTCTCTGCTGTCAGTCTGAGAGTGAAGGGTCATGGTCAGCATGTTAAATGCCCAGTTTGCTCCCCCTTAGGATAAATTTGAGCTTGGTCCCCAGTAGCCCATTTCCACCCTCCCACAGAAATGCTCCGAAAAGGAAAAATCAGAGCGTTTTGTAAATATACTTACCAAATAATCTTTCCTCCTGAAAGCATATTCACGTTCTGGCAGAGAGGCTGCCTTTATTCTACCCTAGATGCAAATGCATCCCAAGTACTGGTGAGGGACCCTTTATCCAAGTTTGTAAAATGCTTGAAGAAGTTTCTAGAAAAAAAAATAGACACCATGCGAGCAGAAGGCACTATTATCACTTGTTTGGAAGTCTGTGTTTTGTTAACAAACGTGCCCCTGGTGACGCGTGGATCAGCGTGGTTTATTACAAGCAAGCCTGCGTGGGGCTCCTCACATTCCCGTTACTGGCCTGGGGAGGGTCCGAGTCTCAGCGACTTTCCAAACCAGAGCAAAACCACCCATAAAAAGTGTGATGAAACAAACACTGGGGCAGGGGGATTTGGTGTTCTTTCTTCTCCCCTTGCCAGCAAGTGAAGAATTTAACACCGCCATCCGTCAGAGCTTGCAGGCAAAAGCCACAAATCTCTGTGGTTCTGTTTGACATATTGGCACCGTGCCAAGTTCACAGGACGCTCTGTCTAGAATCCTGGGACCTCACCGAGTCTCAGCAAGTTCACGCAAAGGGCCGAGTCAGTAACCTGGATGCAAGTGGCTGTTCATGCATTTAGCTTGTTCCTTGCCCACCTGCACCCAAGGCCCTTCCAGAAGAGCCTCATAAAGTGATGCTCCCTGACATTCAGCACACACCGACTTCTCTTCCCGTTTCCTGGTTCTTTAGTAGATCCCCCCAGAGGGCAGGGATACTGTCGGACAATCGCATGACTTCACTGCCCTCTCTCCAGCTCATCAGAAATCCTTTGGCTGTTATATGAGTGAAACGTGCTTTTGAAAGGGTGACATGGGTGTCGTCTGTAGGTGTCTCTACCAACAGTTGACCACCCATTTCCTTGACCTCACACCATTCTAATCTACTCCCAGTGTTCATGATCCTCCCCAGACGGCCTTAAGGACCAGAGGAAGGAGGTGGAGGATGTAGCAGAAACTTCCTGCACTGAGCAGCATTGCTCATGGAATTTCAAAGCACTTGTCAGTGTAAGAGGCCTCCATTTCTCTGATAAAAATAATGAAAAGTGCTTGGGTTTATGAGATGGGCTCTCTGTAAATTCTCATCAAGGAGGACAGATATATTATGGGAAGAGAGAGTTTTTCTGTATAAAGTGTTGCTAGGATCCTTCCTGCTGGGAGACTGGTTCTGTCTCCTCCCCCACCCTCCTTCCCCTTCTCCTCATTCCTCCTCCTCCTCCTCCTCCTCTTCTCTTCTCTCTTTTCCTCTTCTAATTTTTCTTGCTTTGCTTTGAGGAAATCAAGATCTTCTGAAAGTTGATGATTTTGGTCACTCAGTTTGCTTCCATGTGACCTCTGATCATAGAGAGCGGACTTGAAGTGCTGGGGGAGGGGGTCCCAATTGCAACCCTCCCCCTGCTTGGGTTTGGACATGTTCAGTGTCCAGACTCATTCGCTCATTTCAGGATGGTGGGACATCTTTGTATCCAGGCACAAAAGGAAAGGAGGGCTGAGCAGGAGTAGGGGGAGGAGAGGCTGTAAGGCTCCACCCAGGCCTCCAGGAGGCCTGCCCCTCTTCCCTTCTCCCCTTCCCACGCCCCTAGCTGGGTCTCAGCCCGGTGCAGTGGCTGTAGTCCCAATTGGTAAGCTGAGACTGGAGGAGTTTGTCATCAGCCTGGGCAACATAGCAAAGCAGACAAACAAAAACAACACAACACAACACAACTGCGGTTAGGGGACTTCCCATTGTACTCCCATAATTCCCTGCAAATGTGTCAACCGTTGTATTCACCATTGTTTTTGGTAACTGGCTGTATTACTTGGAGTTACCAGAGTGATTACTGATCCTCGTTAAACGAAGCACAGTGAAAAGACTGAAAGTAAATATTTCAATTGTAACAGTTTTTTAAAGATTATAATAATGCACTCAGAATTATAATAATTTCTAACAGTAATAAAGCTTCTTTATGTACTCCATTTCTCATTCTATTAACTGGAACATATGGAAATCAATATTGGTGAGAGGTCCCTCTGTGGGAAGCAGTTTGATAAAAAATCTGAACAGAGCTAGGGGTGTGGCTCAGTGGTAGAGCACTTGCCTAGCACGTGTGAGGCGCTGGGTTTGATCCTCAGTACCACACAAAAGTAAATAAATAAGAAAAAGTTTTTAAAAAAACAAATCAGTGTCTACCAGGCTGGGCTGGGCCTTATTTGTTGAGCAGGAAGCAAAGAAAGAGGAGTAGTTAGAGTGCTAAAGCCCCTTTAAGGGAGTACCTCCCATGGCCTAACTTCCTCTCTCTAGGTCCCACCTCTTAAAGGTTCCACCATTTCTTAATAATGCCGTAGGCTGGGGATAAGCCAGCTAGGCCTATGGGGGACATTTATCCAAACTTAGTGTGTGTGTGTGTGTGTGTGTGTGTATATATATATATCTCACATGCCTTTTTTTCTGGAGGGTGAGAACTCTGTTTTTCAGATTTGAGTAGCTGAAGATTAGCATAGGACCTGGAATATAGCAAGGATTCAACAACTGTTTACTGAATAAAGAAATGAAGGCAGGCAGGATTTAGGAAGTGGGACTACCCTGAAGAAGAAAGGAGTGAAAAGAGAACGCAAAGCCACGAACTCAAATTTAATTTTATGAAGGAAGAACTATCAGTTAAATTAATTTATTATTATTATTATTATTATTATTATTATTATTATTTTTGTGATACTGGGGATTGAATTCAGGGACTCCTTACTACTGAGCTGCATCTCCAGCCCCTTCTAATTTTTATTTTGAGACAGGGTTTTGCTAAGTTGTCCAGGCTGGCCTCTAATTTGTGATCCTCCTGCCTCAGGCTCCTGAGTAGTGTGACTTGCAGACATGCATCACAATGCCCAGTTCAGTCTGATTTTATGAACAAGGAAACTGAAGCTTGGTGAGTGTGTGACATGTTCAAATGACACAGCTGGGAAAGCCACATCAGGAACCCATGTCAGAAAGCCAGATTGACTTTGAATTTAGTGTTCTTGACCATTTAACTGTCTCTTACAGGCAAGCTTGGCAAATGCGTTGGTTTATGCACACCTGTTGATGAAGTCCTTCCCTGAATCTGACCCTGACCCGAACCCCATCTTCTCTGACCTTCTGGATGTGCAAAGCCTGCAAATATCATCATTGCGAGAAAAAATTAAATTTTTTAATATTCCAAATTTTGGGTTTTAGAACCACATTTTCTCCTCCTCTTTCTCTTTTTGAAATTTCTTTGCCTCCAGGCTTATTTATTTATTCCTGGGCTACCACATATATTCCTGAGATCCTGGATGGTGGAAAGTTGTCCTTTAAAAGCAGAGGGCACTGTGGGTACAGATGGATGCTTCCATTCAAATCTGCAGCCAGGACATTTTCTTCTTGGGAAAAGCCACTCCCTCTGCCCTCCCTGCTTCTGACCTTGAACGGTCTCAAGGTGGTGATCATTAACATAAATGCCCAAAGCAGATCTTGCTTGCTCCCTTCTGAATGGAGCGGGGACTTCTCTGGTTGCTGTTCTGGTTTGGAAGGACAGTCTAGGGTGGATGTCAGCTGCTCCTGGACGTGAGGAAGAGAGACTAATAAAAGGCATTAAAAACATCTTTCTCCTTATTTCACTTGACGCCCTGCGTCTGTCACAGACCCTGCCCGACTGACAGGACGTTACACAAATAACCCCTTCTTAAGGAGCCGAGAGGCGGCAGCGGGCATTTTTTCATTTGGAGTCTATCAACTGAGAATTGATAAAGTCATCACGGAACAACTGTAGTTTGACCCTGACCTGCCAAAGGAGATCGAAAACGTCTGGAGTGGAGGGAGGCGAGGGGGCCGGCGACGTGGCCGCCTCGGGAAGGCGCAGAGTCGGCCCGGGGCTGACCGGGCGCTCCGCGAGCGTGTTTAATAACTGCAAAGTAAATAATGAAAGGGCAGTCAATAAACAATTGTGGTTTAATAAATTATTCATTTTAACAATACTTGCAGTGTTTGCCCAGGGATGGAGCCGGCTGGAGGCTTCTTCCCTGCGCGCCGCGGCTCGGAACCCTCCTGTTGTTCACCGTTCTGGACAGCAGAGGGCACTCGCGTCACGCCCGAAAAAGGCAGAGGCCCACCCCTCCCGGTGCCCCTCCTGGTTCATGGAAAGAGAGGCGACAGGGAAACGTCGAGAAGAGGTGGAGAGGAAGATAGAAAATGAGTGGATAGGGACGGAAATGAAAAAAATACATTTTCCACAGGCTGATCAAATTCAACCTTGCACCGCAGCTAGGCATCTGCAAACAAATCGAAAACAGTCACTCTGTATTTCCTTGGTTAAAATAACTTATTTATTTGAAAGCCATAGGATGACAGATTGGGAACAGTCAGGGCAAGGGCAAGGAGATATCCGAGACATTTAACAGATTTATTTCCATCTTGAAAATGGAACTCTGATTTTTTTGTTTTGTTTTGTTTTGTTTGTTTTTGTTTTTCAGGAAACACTCTCAGGATCAGGTGGTTTTCCTGAGCTTCACCGCCAAAGAGACAGCAAGAATGCCAACCAGCTGCTGAGGGGCCCGAGGCTGCCTTTTAATTTAGGAGACAGGGTCTCACTAAGTTGCCGAGGCTGGCCTTGAACTTACAATCCTGCTGCCACAGCTTCCCAGGTTGCTGGGATCACAGGTGCACACTACCCTGGCTGGCTCCCTAGGCTGCACGGAACAAAGCCCCAGCACAATTTAGAGCTTACCCTTCATGGAAATGAGTTCCTAATATCAGCCCAATTCTGCGTTCATTTTCTGTTCTCATGGCCCTGTGCCAGGGCTTTATTTTATTTATGAAATTGTGTCATATGAGGCAAAACTCCTATTGTAGGTTGAGAAGGGCCATTGTCATCCTGGGATATTTACTGTACGCCTAGGTGCTGAGGTGTAATCTGTCCTCTGCAGTAATGCAGATACGAAAGCCAGTGGTATTTATTTATAATAACGCGGGAGGCAGCCTGCAGGGAAGTGTCATCTTGTTTGTAATCAATCCCAGTGTGAGGCTGTTGTTGCCGCACAATCAGGTTTTGCATTAAGTGACAAATTGGCTTCGTCTTCTTATTCTGACTGTCATTTTTCTTCAGTGGGGATATATCATCTCTGTTACAAGGCCTTGGAGCTTACACACACACACACACAAATGCATGCCTTGTGAATGAGCTCAGGAAAAAAGCCACCATCTCCCATGGGCTTACAAACAAACCCTAATTCCTGCCACTCCTGGGAATGAGCACGAATGTGTTGAAGAAAGCTGGCAAAGTAGAAGAGCGTGCTGTGCGTGTGGTGAGGTAAACATGGCTGTATCTGGTGAAGGCGTGTCATTGCTACGGATTGAATTGATTCGACAAATCCATACACTGAATCCCTACTACCAACGTGAGTGTGTTTAAAGACAGGGTTGGAGCTGGGGGTGTAGCTCATTGGCATAGTGCTTGTCTAGCCCACATGAGGCCTAGGTTCAACCCCAGTACAAACACAAAAAATGGGTCTTTGAGAGGTAATTAAGGTTAAATGAGGTCATAGGGGTGGCACCCTAATCCAATATGGCTGGCACTTCTGAGATGAGGAAGAGGCACTAGGGATATGGGTACAGAGTTTTCTCTCTGAAGACACAGCAATGTGGTAGTCATCTGCAAGCCAGGGAGAGAGTCCTCAGGAGAAACCAAATCTGCCGATAACTTGATCTTCAACTACCAGCTTCCAGAACTGTGAGAAAGTGGATTTCTGTTGTTTTAACTGCCCTGTCTGTGTCATTGTGTTATAGAAGTCTCAGCAGACTCACACGGTCATTAATAAACTGACACTGGTGCTGTGTTCTGGATGTCTGTCTGTGTTGCAGCCCTAAAGCCCAAGGTGATGGTATTTGGAGGTAGGGCCTTTGGGCAGCTTTTGGTCACTACAACAAAGCACCTGACACAGGCTACTTAGAAAAGAAAGGTTTATTTAGCTCACAGTTTTGGAGGCTGAAAGTCCCAAATGTCACAGTGCAGGCTTTCTTGGTGCTCCTTGGCTGCACCACCTCATGGAGCAGATAACAATGGCAGAGCAGGTACAGAATTGCGTACATGGTCACATCTCAAACCAGGAGCAGAGAGAGCTGGGTGGGACTGGGCTTATTTCTTCCACATCCACCCTCTAGTGAGAACTCAAGGGTCTCACAGGACTGCCTTCTGAGAGCACACCCTTGTGACCTAAGGACCTCCGAGTAGCCCCACTATGACGTTTCTACCACCTCCAAGGACACCCCTCTGCGGACCAAGCTTTCAATCACATGAACCTCAAATAGGACACACTTAACTAATATCCAAACCATAGTGGGAGGTAATTAGATTTAAATGAGATGAGGAGGGCAGTGACCCCAGGATGGGTATAAATGTCCTTATAAAAAGAGGAAGGAGACCCCACCTTGCTCTTTCTTAGTCACGTGAGGACTCAGCAAGAAGACGGCTCTCTTCAAGAAAGGAAGAGAGTGCCCATCACAACCTAGCCCTGCTGGCCCCCCAGGATGTGGGCTTCTGGCCTCCAGAGCTAGAAAATAAATAAATGTTCAGACATTCAGTCTACGGCGCTCCGTTATGACAACTGGAGCAGACTGATACGGAGAGTGGTAAGAGAAGTGGTGCCTGCTGTAATGTGACAAGTCCCCAAGACTGTGGAGGTGGTTTTGGAACTAGGGAAAGAATAGAGGCTGGAGAATTTTGAGGTGTTTGCTGAAAAAGGCTGAGATTCTGGTGAGAGAAGGGAGCTGTGGGGAAAGGTTCCATTTTCTTAGAGAATACGTAAATAATCATGAGCAGAACGTTGGTAGGAATATGAATGGGAACAACCCTTCTGGTGAGGTCTCAGGTGGACTGGAGGAGCATTTTCTTGGAAACTGGAGAAAAGGCAATCCTCACATAGTAATTATGTATCATATAGAATTACATATGTAATGTGCCGTTAAAGGCAAGCAACTTGGCTGGATTGTGTTTGTGTTACAGTGTTTTGTAGAAAGTAGAACTTGTAAGCAGTGGAATTAGGTATTTCGTTGAGACTTCTAAGCAAAGCATTGAAGGAGTGACTTGGTTCTTCGTACCTGCTTGTAATAAAATCTAAGAAGAAAGAAATGAAAAAAAGGATCATTAAATAGAAAGAAGCAGAATTTAAAATTCTGGGAACTTCTCAGTCTTTGCCCATTACAAAAAAAAAAAAAGAGAGAGAGAGATACCCTGACAGAAGAGACCACTAAGAGTATGGCCAAATAGCCATTTGATAAGGAAATCTCCATATCAGATCTTCATATCTAGTGTGAAACATGCCCCCAATTATCCTCCCACCCCAGCAGGAACAGTGCCAGTTTGAACTAAGGGGTAGAGACAGGAGGAAGAGAAGGAAGGCCATTGGACTTCTAAAATTCTATAGGATTGGACCACGGATCAATTCAGCTGTGAATGTGTGCTGGTCTTCAAGATGAGGGAATAAGGACCCTGTAGGTCATCACAGTTGCCTCTTTGGTTTCAGTGTGTGTGTGTGGGGGGGACGTCCATCACTTGGTTTCAACAGTCCAGACAGCAGTGCCCTGGGTCCCACAGGGGTGGGGCTGCCTGAAGCTCCCACCTTGCGGAGTCTGTCCCTTGCTGGCTTTGAAGATGTGAGAAGCCACGCTGAGGAGCCCCATGTGGCAGGATCTGCAGGTGGCCTGTAGAAGCTGAGGGCCACCTCTGGCTAATAGCCACCAAAAAACTAAAGGCTGAGACAGGAAGACCTCAAGTTTCAGGCCAACCTGGGCAACTTAGTAAAACCCTGTCTCAAAACAAAAATAAAAAGGAAAAGGGTTGGGGATATAGCTCAGCGGTAGAGCACCCCAGAGACTTACGGCCTGACTGCATTCTGCCAATAATCTGTGTGAGACTGAAAGTAGATCCTTCCCTGGCTGAGTCTAAGATGAGCTTGGAGGCCCGGCCAACACCATTTTGGTGGCTTGGGAAACCCTTAGCAGAAGGTCGGCTAGGCCATGCCAGGTTCCTGACCACAGAAACCATGAGGTAGTAGGCGAATGTTTTTTCAATTACCAAGGTTGTAGTGATGTTGTTAGACAGCAGTAGGTGACACCGGAAACCTTATCATCTTCTTAAAAAATGTAACCAAATGGTTGAAGGAATCTTCCTTAACAGTATTAGCTAAGTTTTTTTTTTTTCATATTTTTTAGTTGTCAATGAACCTGTATTTTATTTATTTATACGTGGTGCTGAGAATCAAACCCAGTGCCCCGCACATGCCAGGCAAGAGCTCCACCACTGAGCCACCGCCCCAGCCCTCAGCTAAAGTCTTAAAGGCCAATTTACCTGAACACCTGGAACAAGACTTACTTCCTATTTAGACTAAAGTCAGGAGTTAGGTGAAAAGCGAAAATAAATTGCAAGGAATGGAGCTTATACAGTTAATTGTAACATGCTTATTACCGGGCATGGTTATAAACAGTCTGTGATTATTGGTTGTATAAAGGAAGAGGCTCCCCAGGGGTTTCCTCCCGTGCTGAGATCCCCTCTTTCCTAGGGCGTCTCGCTATCTTACCATAGCATCCAGACACCCCATTCCTACATGTTCTCTAGGTCCAACTCAAACACTGTCGGTACCAGGGAATCATCCATATAATTTTATTTTATTTTTTCTGTTCTGAGGATTGAACCTACGTGTGCTCTACCCCTGAGCTGTATCCCAGCCCTTTTCCTTTTTTATTTTTGTTTTGAGGCAGGGTCTTGCTCAGTTACCTAGATTGGCCTGAAACTTGGGATCTTCCCGCCTCAGCCTCCCAAGTCTCTGGGATTAAGGACATGTACCAACAAGCTCAGCCCATATCAGTTCTTCATTTTAAGTCACAAAAAAGTCCTCAAGTTCTCTTGAGAAGTAGAGGAATGTTATAGGCTCATGTCATTGAAGTGTCTATAGGTAAACTGGGCTTTGTGTGAGGTTGATAAGGTGTACAGAATCATTAGGATTCTAAGTTTTCCTTTAATTTAAGCAGTTTTATTCCCTCTGAATTTCCTTACAGTAACAAAAAGGACTTTATTTCACTCTTTCCAGAAGAAGAGAAAATACTTTGACCCTGCAGTTGCATGCAAAGCCCTGAGAATCAGGCTGACGGGCCTCCTTAGCCCAGATGCTTTCCTCTGAGCTTATTGTTGGACTAGAGGGTGGGAAGTGCTGATTGACATGGAAAACCTCGGGTGTTCCCCTGATAGAATCAGCTCCCCTGGAACTGAAGAATTGCCAAACAGAAATCAAAGTGCACCCAACCTTTTAAAACTGTGTTTTTCTACCTCTAAATAAAAAATGTAGTAAGAATGTAGAAATAATGAACACATAATGAATAAATGGTTTGGCAAGTTATATTGTTCCAATCTTTAGCCAAGTTAAGATGTTTGTTTCCGATTTTGATCCTTCTACATTTGTGTGCAGATGGCAGGCTCTTCGTAATTATAGTACACGACTTCTTCAAGCAAGTTCTACACGTGACCCTTGAATACGTCCCTGAAACCCCCAAACTGGTGGGTGTAGGTGAACTAGGCCTTGCCCATGGGCCTTACACATTTCCACCTGGTTTTTCTACCATTACTTTAGAATTTTTGTTATGAACACGAGTCTGCTGGAACTCAAAGATCATCTGGGGTCTTTGTGATGGTTAATTTTAGGTGTCAACTTGTCTGGGTGGAGGGACGATGCCTGGGTGGCGGGTGAGGCATTGGTTTTGGGTGTGTCTGGGAAGCTGTGTAGAGCCCCGGGTTTGTCAATCAATACCCCACCCCACTGCTAAGACGGTAGCTCAGAGGAGAGCACCGTAGGCCAGGCAGGCCATCAGGACGATTCTCAGCCTTTGTGTTTCTCTTCCTCCGGAAGAGGCTTGTAAGTTGGTGGACTGAGTGGGGAAGATGTGCCTTCAGTGTGGGTGGACACCATCCAATTGACTGGAGGCCCAGTGGAGAAGGGTGAACTCCATGTGCCCACCCCTCCTGTGTTAGAGTCTGTAAACAAGTCTGGATGGCGCCTGACAAAATGCCAGAGGGAGTGGTTTGTGAAGTAACGCCAGTGAGCCATTAAGTGTGGAGATTCCTTATTGGTTGACTGATGTATCTAGTTTATGCTAATTAAGATAAGCTGTGTGGAATGTATATATACCCCTCCTTTCCTACAATAAACGGCTCCCACTCCTGCTGTATCAATCTACACAAGTTGTTCGTCACCCCCCCCGGTTATTTTGCTGCAGCCGGACTGCGGCACTCCTGGAGTGGGAAGCCCTTCTCCTCTTGCTCACGTTCACCTGGACTTCTGACCCTTCAGCCTTTGGACTCTGAGACTTATGTCAGTGGCTTTGGGCCCTTGGGCCTGCAACCTTGCACTGAGTGACGGTGTTTCTGGTTCTCCAGCTTGCAGACGCCTAGAGTGGGACTTCCCGGCTCTAGTTCCCCCAGTGAATCCTGTCTCATATATCTCTATCTCTATCTGGATCTCTCTCTTGGATTGGTTCTATCTCTCTGGAGAATTTTAGTACAATCTTTTATGTAAACTTATTAAAACATGTTAAGAGACAACTGAAATCTCATTTTGCACCCTTTCTGAACAAATAATTCCACTAATAGTTTCTTTTTAAATATAATAAGGGACTGTATGTGTTGGTGGTTAAATTCAGGGTCTGGCTTTTGATTCTGGCCCCACCACTTCAGGACCTTGTGTCTCCCAGCAGGATTTTCTGCCTTCCAAACCTCAGTGTTCTTATTTGTAAATGGGGAAAACAATAGCAATAGGACAGAATGGTCCATGCATATGAAAATAAAGTTCCCCCAAAGGAAACATGGGGGTCCTTTAAACACACAGAAAGATCCATGCACTATTCATAATAATGAGAGAGGAAAATAAAAACTACATAGAGATAGCATTTTTTTTTTTTTTTTGGTATTAGGAATTGAATCCAGGGCACTTAATCATTGAGCCACGTCCCCACATCTCCATCCCTTCTTATATTTTATTTCGAGACAGGGTCTTGCTAAATTGCTTAGGGCCTTGCTAAATTGCTGAGGCTGGCCTTGCACTTACAATCCTCCTGCCTCAGCCTCCTGAGTTTCTGGGATTGCAGGCATGCACCACCATGCCTGATCACAGGGGCAGCATTTTGATCAGCTTTTAGATGGAATGAGCTCAGAGCTTTGACAGTACCCTCCACTGTTGAGGCCACATACTGCTAGTGAAATGCTCATTGGTACCTCTCCTCCTGGGGGTGAGCTGCTGCTATCTACCAACACCGCAAATACATATATTTTTGGATCAAGTCATCCCCTTACGGTAACTGATACACTGGCATGAATGTGAAATGGTACATGTTCAAAGCTATTCACTGTGGTATCATCTTTGGTGGTAAAGGATCACAAACAACCCAAGCATCCATCGACAGGGAACTGGTAAAGCAGAGATGGTCCCCATGGATTGTCTTGGAAAGATGACGAGTCTTTGATGAAATGAAACGGCAAGTGGAGAACCCTGCCTCCTAACCCAAAGTGCAGACAGCATGTAGAATGCTTTGCCTTCTCCGGCAAACAAGAAGGAAAATCCACACCCACGGGGGCCTTATCTGCATGACGGAACACCAAAGGATCATTTAAACACCCAATAACACGGTGACCGTTTTAGAGAGCTGACTGGGGCAGGGTGGGAATAAAATATTTTACTCTGAACCTCTGTAGATTGTTTGATTTTTGAAACCTGTAAATGTTTTGTCTATTTCCAAAATACTGAAGGAAACTCAGAGCATTTCAAATGCATTTTTCCCCTCCTGCCTGTCGGAAGTGGCGGTTGAGACTCTTCTGTAGACTCATTTATCATTTATACAGTGTGTCCTGTCTCTTGCCTTAGGCTGGAGGGGACAGCTTAATGGAACGGCAAGGAGCATGCCTGGAATTGGGAGTCAGTCAGATCCCCATTCTGGTTTGGGTCCCACCACTTGCAGGCTGTGTGATTCAAGGCAAGCTACTCAGCTCTCTGAGCTCTGTCCCTTAATAAGAATAAATTCTTATAAATGAGAATAAATTCAGTGTCTGTAACATGTTAGCACAGTGTGTGGCGGTTATTGAGTGATGGCTGATATTTAACCATACGCTCCTAAGGTCAGGGGCTTTTGGTTATGTTTTGATCTGATCCCACCCGGTTGGTCTTGAGAGTGCTTTGTGCAAACTCAGAGGGTCGTACATGAACATGAAGCAGTGTCCATAGTGACATCCTTGTTTCCCGAGGGATTATTCTCCTTTTTAATTCATAATTGGGAAGAATAAATCCTCACCTTGGAACTCAGGGCAGAAATTGCTGCCTCTACCCTCCCTCCCCAAGGCATGGCTTACCTTGGTTTTCAGCATCAGTGGGAGGGAAACAGGACAGTGACCCATGAAATCAGGGGCTCTCAGAGGCTGGGCTCCCCACCAGGTCTCAGGGGGAGGGAGTCCAAGGTTGAGCAGTGGGAGCCTCAGGTGCTTTAACTACATTCCAGATTCTTCTTTTCATTCTGACGCCAGAGCCCAGGGAATATCATGAATTTCAACACATAGCTCTGAGTACCTACAATGTGCCTGGCAACTGGTCATGATTTTGGAGAAACAAAGACTAATGAAATCTGGCTTTCAATCAAAGCTAAGGCCAATTGTTAGCACATCTGTCCTTTGTTGACGGGGCAGGTTTTGGTACGTGGATTTGCCCCAGTTTCTTCCATCTCAGCTCTATCCTCTGATCCTTTTTAATTTTGACATTTAGATCTAGCTGAGACCATAACATATTCTGGCTCACCTAAATGAAAAACATTCGAGGCCATTAGCCCAAAAGTACAGATGCACACTATGCAGTCAGGGAAGGACTTTAGGTTATGCACGATGCGTTTGGCTTGATCCATACAGAGGAGAATGACATTAGAGCAGCTGCGTTCTGCGATGGGGAGGAGGGGGGCAGCCAAGGTTTTTGCATTAAATCCTGGGAGTCTGCTCAGGGCAGAGACAAAGGGACATCACCTAGACCTGAGGTTTGAGTTTGTGGCTAGGATCCAGAGGAAGCTCATGACCTCTCACCACTAATCTGACATTTATGACGTTTTGCAAACAGAAAACTTATGGCTCTCCTCATTTTTCCCATTTGTCAGCTCGAATTGATGATGAAGAGAGAACGGCATAAACATTCGGAAGAATCTTTAAATGAGAGGAATTTAAAAATACTGCTGAGGTGTTCAGTGTTGTAATATCCAGAGATTGCTGGACGCCCTTAGTGTGGGAGAGGATCCTGCTTCCTCTTCAGACATGACTGGTTCAATTTTTATCATGTACATGATAGTACATGACCTATCATGTCCTAGGTCATTAACACCTACGGCTGGGACTGGGGCTTCTTTCCTCTGACTTAGTGGCAAATGACACTTGTGTGTAATGGAGCGTTCGATCACCTCCGTCTCCTCCCGGGTCTCTAGTGCAAGGGGTGGAGGTTGGGCTTCTCTGCAGTCCCTCCCACAAGGCATGGAGCATGACGCTCTGCCTCAGTGACCAGGACCTCTGAGGCCCTTCCCTGGCCATGTGGCACTAAGGAGGGAGAGGAGCAAGGCTACAGAGAATTGCAGGCAGAGGAGGCCTATGTGGGGGCTCCCACAGCATTTGAACGGCATTCTGAGTGCACCATATGCTTTTCCAGTTCTCTGGGAAATGAGGCCCAGAGCTCTGGCCTCAGATGGATGGCCATGCCCATCCAGGCCCCCCGCCTGAGGAAGCATCTCTTGAAAAGCATCCTTCCTCCCATCCGTCCCTGACTTGCAAAGGGCCAAGCCTGCCACGAGATCCCGGCTCAGGACTCGGGTTGTTCCTGTCATTTCCTGCAATGTTGATCCTGTCCTCTCCGTGTACTTTGCCAGCTAGAACAAAACAGCGCTGCTATGGAAACTGCAAACACCAGGCGATCCTGGCCCCTGCACTTGGCAGCCCAGCCCGGAGAGAGATAATGGCTTTTGTTGTTATCTATTGGATGCTGATGCTCAGTCGGTTGTACCCTCAGGCCCTAACTAGGGACACGCTGACACTGCATCATAAGCGCTCTCTTGTAAACTCCCTGGGCCTCGTGATGCAGGCCTCAGATAACCAACCAGTGCAGCCAGGGTGCCAGCTCATTATCCTGATGACAACCCGAGGCTTTTGACTTCCCTGACAACTTCTGTGGTCCCTTCACTCTCAGGTGACTCAGGATGCTCAAAATAGTCTGCTGAATGCTGTAACTTGCAGACCCAACTGATTGGAAATTTGACATCCTGTGAGTCTTTCCCCTTGCCCCCCCCCCCCAGTACTAATAAATACATTCTCCTGGAGTTGCTTGTGGCTCTTACATGTTACACTGCGGCTGGGGCGGGGCAGTGACCTCCCCAGGAGGATCAGCCTGCCATGCTCAGAGCCGGTGGCTGGGCATGTTCTTCCTTGGAATGAATATAAATCAGAGCTCTCTAAAAACACATTGAGTACAAAACTCCAAAAGATGATTAAAACCCCTCCGTGGGCTGCAATTTTTAATAAGAGGTCAGTTTACTGTATCCAACATTAACAATGATAACACCAGCAGTAGAGAAGGCACAGAGATTGAATAATTGAACGCGGATGCCTTTCACCCCTGAGATGCCAGGTTAAATCCAACAGCCTGGCTGGAGGTAGGGGTGGGCAAACACAGCTGTGTTAGCATGCTCTGATGTTTTGGTCTATTTTTCCAATATTTGTGCTTTGAAAAGAGCTTTCTGCTCAAAATGTTTGGAACCCACATGTGCCGCCGAAGAAAGTTATTCTACGTCGATTTTTCTGATATCTCAGGGTCTTGTTAGAGCAGTTTTTTTTTCCCTTGGCAACACCCATTTTCTCTGGTTTCAAACTGCTCTTTTCTGGAAGAGATAATCGTGGGAAAATCTTCTGACCCATTTGCTTGCAAATGGTAAGAAATATTTGATATTCTTAAAGCTCTTGCCACATAAAGCAGGGTGATTTTCAAATTCTATTTGATCCTTCTAAAAGCTAGCTAGGCTTGTTCTCAGAAAAATGGTATTACGGGCACAGAAATGTAGTTCTAATTTCTGGCCATTATTTCACACTTGCAGGAATATCTGAATGAGGGAGAGGGGAGTCAGTGTGGGCCATCATGACTAATGTCCTTCTCTCTTGCCCCCAAGAGAGGGCAGCCAGGGCAGGGCCAGGCTAAAAATTTAATGGGGTTCCTGCATAAGGTAATTTGAAAGCTTGAGGCTGGCCCTGGTGTAACTAAAGGAGCCACCGTCAAGATAAAGAAGACTATCCATGGGTTGGCTTCTTATTTCTGGCCGAAGGGGCCCAATTTGAATTTGGGGATGGGGAGAATTGATGATGAAGGGAAGGCATCCCTCGGCAGAATTATGTAGAGTTTCATGGCAGAGAGGAGGCCTTGCGCTCTGCCGAACAAGAGTGAAGTCAGCCCCACAGGGTTGGAAGAGAGGAGGTAAATTGGTAGCCCGATAGGACACAGGCAGGTTTTCTGGGCAGTTCAGCTGGTCAGGCAAAGGGTTGGTTTTTAATTCGAGGTAGTTGCCAAGTTTTGAAGTTCTAGAGCATTTATACAGAAACCTGGATTTTGATCTTCTCTTAAGCAATTGACCTGCAGCCTGCACGGTAACTGCTGGGAGACTGGCCGGAAGCTGCTTCTGGCAGACAAGAGTGCTCGCCCACTTTGCTCGCCCACTGTGGCCTTGGGCACAACCTTGTGGGTGTGACTTGTGTGACCCATTCCATATTTGAGTTCGTGACTCCTGGTCTGACTGCATTAGCCCTTTGGGGGTTGTGTATTTGTGGGTGTGTGTGTGTATTTGTGATTTACTTGTTGCAATGTTGGGAGAATAAATTGTGAGCCCACTCTTCACCGGGGAAGGAAAATTGGGCGTTTGGATTTAGGGTGCCAATGTTTCTGTCTCTCTTGCTGGACTGTTGCTATTCTGCTGAAGTTCACTTCTACCTTTGGGGCATGATTTGAGATGAATAATTCAAAGTTTATAAAATACATGGTTAAGAGGAAGGAGGTGGATTTTGGAGGAAGCCTAACACCTGAGGGTAGGGTTTCTGGAAAGATGGGAGCAATGTTTCTCTCAGTCTGAGCTAATGTTTGGGTGATCAGAGCTCCGCTGCAGTGACCTGTGGCCCTGGGATCGCTGTGGGTCAGAACAGCAGGGGTTTACTCCCTGCCCACAACACCAGCTCTCTGCCAAAGGGTGCACAGCCTTTCTTCATCTTGTAGTGGTGCCATCCGAGTTCTGTGGTCTGCAAGGATGTGCCGCTGTAGAAGAGCGAGGTGGACACTCTCCTGCAGGGACTTCATGACCAGGCTGGTGGTCCTTCTCGCTTCCATCAGATCTCATTGTCCAGGACCCCACCACATGGCCCCAGGTTACCTAGACTGAGAGTGGAGTCCTCCCATGTGCTCAGGAAGAGGAAAATGAACCAGGATTTGGTGCACACGAGCATGGTCTCTGCTGCGGAGGTAAAGGAGAGGTGTGTCCCTGACAGCAGAGCAGAGCAGGCCGAGGACAGGAGGCAGAGGTGGGCAGTCTTCATGGAGGAGCTGCCTATCTGGGTCTGGCACCCCCAGACTATGGCAAGCATCAGGGCTTGAGTCTGTTCCAGTGCTGTAATTCTCTTTAATTACTCACCTTGTAGGGCAATCTGACACACATCTCTCTAGCCTGACGTTGAGCGAGGCAGCACAAAGAGAGATGAGAAGAGAAGTGTTCCCTGCCCATCCCTCTGGCTGGCTCCCCTGGGAAGCAGGGGCATCCTCTTTGAGTCTGTGTCCAGGAGTTCCAGGCAGTGACCAGCCACAACTTAGGTGGTGACCTGGCCCAGAGCAGGGAAGACTTTCCAGAGGAGGACTCAGGAACAGGGTCAGGGAAGCCCCTGGTCGACCTCTACTAAAGAAAGCTAATTACTAATTGCTCGGGTTGCTCCTTACCATTAAAAAGAGCTCAAAGCCATGTCTTAATCAGTAGCCTTTCTGTTGATTAATACTATTGACTGAGCGGCTGCACACCTCATCTCATTAACCTTCATGACAACTTGATGCAATAGACGTTATGCTCCCCATTTTACAGAAGGGGAAGTAGAGGTTTGGGAGAGGTTATTTTGCCTAAGGCCACTTGGCTGGTGAGAGGCGGAGTCAGGGGTTCATCTAAGTCTGGTTGATTCTAAAGCCAGAGACGACTCTATTATATCCACTTATGAAGGACACCAGTTTTCTTGAGCAGTGAACACCCCTCAATCAATGAGCCTCTGATCTGGATCTGCAGACTACACTGGAGAATTTGAGGCAGGTTTGGGGTTATTCTTGAGACTGCAGTTGGAATCAAAAGACCTTCTTTATGAGGGGTTTTAGAGCTTGAGTGTCCTAGAGTTCGAGGGACCCTAGACAGGCGAGATCCCCTGCCTGTTCAGGAGCTAGTACAGTGGTAACCTGGGAATTACACCTGAAATAGACTCTGAAAGAGAGAAAGAAAGAAAACACGCACACAAATAAACACATATACAATAAAAAAAAAAGTGACATTCAATTCTAATGCTATTTTGCTCCAGACTCTCAGGTGCTGTTCCTTGACTATATCAGTGCTGGGGGGACACATTGTTATGGCGAGATTGCAATAAATCACCCAGTCAATCTTAAAGCAGGAGACGGAGACATCTTTATTTACCAGCCGAGGTACAGATCCACCAGCTGGCAGACCGAGGGGCAGGCTGCAAGTCTCCACCCTTCGACCGGCTCCAGGGGTTGAGTCCACCTTTTATACCACAAGTAAAGCGTGTCAGTACATTAATCATAAGTGGCTGTTGCTATGATTCAAGACCACAAACAAACATGGTGAGATCTAAATGGGGAGTGGGTCAAAACGTACAAGTTGAAGAATGGTTGCTAATGTCTAGACAGCCATTCTCTGACAGGGTGCATTGTCCAGGAAAAATGGGAAACAAAAAAAGAACTACTGTGCGTTGTATAAGAATTGCCATTTTGTGTCGCCAAACATGCTGTGCTAAGCAACTGTCAATGGGCACAGAGGTGGGGTGTTCCCATGGGGAAGCACTTCTTACATGACACAGAATCTCAGGGTAAAATGGAGTCTGTTGGGTCATTGCCCACATAGCCTGGCCCATAATAGCATCAGGACGCAGGTATGAGCTGGGAGCAAGGGTGACAGTCCAGGAAGGCTGACATGGGTTGAGGAGCACAGTCAGAGGACCTAGCTGAGGTGGAGGAGCACCTGGGGAATGGACTGTTCACCTGAGGCGTGGCCATGGGCTGGACCCTGGAACTCACCAGGCTGAGCAGGGGAGTACAACAGGGGATCTCTGTCTAGGTCCGTGTGTTAACTAGTCCAGTGTGGGGAGGCCTTGCACTCACCTTGGGTAATTTGGTCGTTTTTTTCCCCGTGTGAGAGGTGTTCTATCAGAATCTGCCTCATAGGAACAAACAAACAAACAACAACAACAACAACAAAATCCAAACAAACTTTGCCTGGTGGGAGACCCCAGCTGGGCTCAGAGCTGGCTGTATCCTTGCCCGTTCCCCTCCCGCCTCTTCCTTTGTTCTTTCTTTTCTTTCTAGATCTTGTGTCATTTCAGCTACCAAGTTTCTAAATTCAGCAACTTGGTAGTGAAATTTGGCTTCTTTGGTCTTATATCAGACCCAGGGCAGATTGGGGTAGCAGATTGGTTTTCATAGTTTCCTCCCAGCACAACGTCGTTGAGATGGCTGCGGCTCAGAAGGGCTGCTTTTTTTTTTTTAATATTTATTTTTTAGTATTTGGCGGACACAACATCTTTCTTTGTATGTGGTGCTGAGGATCGAACCCGGGCCGCACGCATGCCAGGCGAGCGCGCTACCACTTGAGCCACATCCCCAGCCCAAGGGCTGCTTCTTCACAAGTCTTCTATGAGGTGAGTCAGGCGGCTCTGCGGGCAGAAGGGAGCCGAGGGCGAGTCGAAGTCGGAGAACATCCCTGACAGTTCAGCTGGAATCGATACTCATTTCTTCTCCGGGCCCAAGTGTATGATTTAATTTCTAGGCGTGGGGAGTTCCTAGACATTCCAATTAACAACTTGTTATTTTCCCCACACCGAGTGCAAGGAATGAAACTCTCCAACTTGAAAGAGGAGAAACCATGAAAGAAATGTCAGAAGGCAGAAATCCTGTTGCCCTCGGGCTATTAGGTTCTTTATCCAGCACAAGTGGAGAAGGTGATCTTGCTATCCTAAGACTTTTAGGAAAAAAAAGTGACAGGAGCTGGGTCCTGGAGCCAACTACGTCCCCCGAGTGGAACAGAAGCTTGCACTGAGGAAGCAGAGGGAGGGACTCATTGCTTCACTGGGGCTTACTTGAAGGTCGACGATTCTAATTTATGGACACCCACTAAGTCCCATGGACTTTACCTCCGATCCCACATTTCTGTAAGGTGGACATCATTTCCCTCGTATTGTAAAGTTGGAAATGGAGGCCCAGAGAGCTTATGGGAGGTAACTTGTCGGCTTAATTGTTAATATTAATTAAGCACTTACTAGGCACCGGGCCATATTCCAACCTCTTTATGTGCATTGATTTATTTAATTCTCACGATATCCCTGTGATGTAGGATGCTCAACTTGTCCCCATTTAAAAAAAACATTAATTTTTTAGTTGTGGGTTGACCCAGTATCTTATTTATTTATTTTTTATGTGGTGCTGAGGATCGAGCCCAGTGCCTCAACACGTGAGGCAAGCGCGCCACCCCTGAGCCCCAGCTCTACTTGTTCCATTTTATAGATGAGAAGCAGATGCACCCAGAGGTAAAGGGGCTTTTGCAAAGTCGTGTGATTAGTAAACGGGCAGGTGAGGAAGAGTTTGCCCGACTCCCTAATGTCTTTGTTTTTCCTCTCTCACCAAGTAGCAGCTCAAAAAGCTGAAAAAGTCTCAGACCGTACCAAATCCAGAAAGCAACATGATATTTTTATGCCTTTATAGTTTTTTTTTTAGCACATGCTTTGATGAACTCCTTATGTGACAATGAGTTTGTAATATTAATTTCTATAGTGAGGACAGAAAGATAATTTAGTCTCCCTCTAACGTGATTGATCTTTTTTTAAAAAAAATTAGAGTTGAGAGTACATAAATGATGTGATGTCACACAATCTAGTTTAATACACGTATAGAACTCTGGCCTATAATGAAGGAGTCACAATAAATTCTATTTTGTATAATTCTTATCAAAGAATAAAAAAGCCTAGTGCATTTGTGATTGTATATCATGCATTATTGAATATATTCCTACCCAAACTCAAAACCCATACCAAAACTTCGTGTTTACTGAGCTTCATGGAGGATCCTCCAATTACAATTCTATGTGTCTGAAGATTAAAGTTAGTTTGCACAGACAAGCTGTATTTCCTGTATTTCAAACCTGTTTCTCTTCTGCCACCCACAAACTTCCAGTGGTTCGTGCTATGGTCGGGTGACAACCATCATCTGAATGTTTGAGAGTCCTTAAGTTTTTTATGTTGAAACCTACTGCCAAATATGACGGGGTTAGGAATTGGCTCCTTTGGGAGGTGATCAGATCTCGAGGGTGGAGGCCTTATAAGTGGGATTAGCACCCTTATTAAGAGCCTGCCTGAGCCCTTCTACCATGTGAGGACACAGACCGAAGGTGCTGGCCTATGAACCAGGAGCAGACACCACATCTCCTAGCACCTTGATCTTGGACTCCCAGCCTCCAGAACTGTGAATAACAAATTCATGTTGTTTGTAAGCCCTCAGTCTGTGCTTCCTGTAGTAGCAGCCTCCTGGACTAGGTTAATGGCAATATGTTCTGGTTCATCCAGGTCAAGCCCAGTTTACCCCTGTTGTCTTGGCGTAATTATAGATAACATTGTTCCTTCCTTCTCTAGAGTGATTTTCTATGGAGGAAAGGGTTAAAGTATCTCTTCTGTGACCCATTTCTCTCCTTATTCCTGGGGGGATGCTTCTGGAAAGGAAAGCCAGTGAGCTGGTTTAATCTCTTTGTAAACATGCTGATAACCGGATGTCCTGGTGGACTGATGCTATCTGATTAGAGAGTCTTTACATGTGGAGTTTTCTTAATTGGAAATCCCTGGTTTAGGATTACTTAGGGTCAACAAACCCGGACTCTTTTGATTGTGATGCATGATCCCTAAAGAGGATCATGTTAACCACACAACTATCTGGGTATAAAACTGGAAGTCCCATAAGGTAAACCCTCCCCTCTGTGTGTGAGGTGATACTAACCCTCATCTAAACCACGTATGTCATTACTCTGGGCAGAGAACACCAGTCTGACCTGGGAAGAAAGGACCTGCGGAGTCATAGGGGCCATCCCAGAGGTTACCTGGCTTTGTCTGTGCCTCCTGCTCATGTCTATCCTTAAATTACTGGAAAGCTTACTTTGGGTAAGGTCTCTGATTTGTGTGAGTCTGATTTGACACCTGACTTTTCAGGTTAGCTTACCTGGTTGAACTACAGATGAGAGCATCCAAGCCTAGGACACATTCACCTTTCATGTGACCTCTCTCCCTGCTGCCCCTGTGTCATGATGCTGGGTGAGTTGGCACAGAAGTAGTTTCTCTAGATCCTATCAGTGACTTGACTACACACAGAAATGACTGACTTCTACCTACAGTGCTGATGTTGCTGGCTGGGGCTTCCTGTTTTGAGAATCATTATTTAGCACCATTGATTGGACTCTCTGGGTCCCAATCACTTTCTTGGATCTTGCTCTGTCAATGGGAGTTAGGGGGTTTTTGAGGAAATCAAATGCTTCTTCTGATTGCTTTGGGGCTATATCTTTTAGGACCCAGGTGAAAGTATTTGATTTCACAAAACCTCTACGATAACAACATTTCTAGTGCCAGACCCTTTCAATGCCTTGTACCATTTAGACTAGAGATAGTGAACTTCCTTGGGTCCCAGTCGAACAAGCACTTGGTGGACCCACCACAAGTATCTGTTGTTTATTTTTATTTTTTATTTGGTCTCAGGGATTGAGTCCAGGGGTGCTTAAGTGTTGAACCCTATCCTGGGCCTTCCTATTTTTAAATTTTGAGACAGGGTCTTGCTAAGTTGCTTAGGGCCTTGTAAGTTGCTGAGGCTGGCCTTGAGTTTACGATCCTTTTGCCTCAGCCTCCTGAGCTGCTGGACTTACATTTATGCACCACCGTGCCCAGCACTGTTATTTAAAGACACTGACCATATTAAAAGGCTGTTGAGGACACAGAGGACCCAAGAAATAGCTCCCCTTCCCCCTTTAGCCCTGTTGTTTAGCATAGCATATTGGAGAATCTTTAAGGAGACAAATTATACCAGATTTAATGCCAACATAGAGATTTCCCAAAGTTGAATATAAAATCTCTCCTAAAATCAGATTCTCAGGGAGAAATTGTAATTTGGCAATTAAATTTCCTTGAAATTTCAAGGCTAGATATTAAGGTCCAAAAGATCTAAAGTTGGGAAATAAGGAGGTTTGCCTTTGAGTTGACAATTCTAAGCCCCCAAATCATTGCCTGCACTTTCTTATTTTGCAGAGGCCCTGAGACTTTCACCCAGCCTTAGAATGCACATGCTTTAGTAGAATCAAGTTCAAGTGGTGGCTGCTGGTGTCACTTCGTGGAGACATCCAGAATGGTTCAAGAACTTTGGCTGAAGGCCAAGTGGTTTGAACCTTTCCTTCATGGTTCATTTGTTTTGGCAGAAAGCTAGGTGTCTTTGTGTAACCAGAGTGGATGGAGCTTTCTCCTGAAACCACCATTCATGTGACTTCCCTCCTGGAAGTAGTCATTTGGATCAGGACAAAGATGCAGTGATCTTCATGGGTGGGGGTATGCTTCTCCATCACCCAGGCCAGTGGGCTTCAGTACTCACTGTGGTCGTGAGGTCCACAGATTCTAAGGTGCCATCCATGGGGATTCAGATTCAGATTAGGGTGGGATTCCAATGAAAGTTTGCTTTACTGCGCCTGATTGTAAACTCCTTGAATTATTCCAAGTTTACTGCAGCATCTGGCACTTATTAGGGGCTCAATGAATATTTGTGTACTGAATAAATCACTTTGAAAGGAGAGAAGGGGTGGTGGAGAATCGGAGGAAGGATTTAATTTTGTTCTTAACTCTACCGAAAGCTCTTCTGTAGCTTTGTCAAGGGTACGAGAAACTTCCCCTTGTGAAAATGTGTTTGCAAGTTCTTGGGTTTTAGATTCAGATTGGGGTGAGACTGGAAAGGAAAAGAAGGGACATTGCAAAGTCAAATCCTCCTAAGGTTATTGAAATCCTAGGACCCAAGGTGTGTCAAACTGTCAATGAAGGTCACTCTCTACAGTGACCGGTGCCATCAAATGAGTAGAAGCTACACTGGATGTAGAATGTAATTTATTTTATCATTTTTTGATATTCATAAGGTTTTCTCTACAGTGCTTTCTAATTCATAATTTTGTTCAGCTACATAGGATTTTAGCTCCATGTTGACATCCAAGTATACTCTATTAGCCCTGACTGTGCTCAATTATACCATGGTTTGTTTTGTATTTATTTTTATTTTTTATGGGTACATTTATAATCATACATAATAGAGGGATTCATTGGGCCACTTACATGCACAGAATATGATTTGATCAGTCTCATTCCCTGCTACCTACCCTTTCCAACCTTGCTTTACTCCATTGATCTCCCTTCTGTTATTATTCTTCTAATTAGTGTATTATAATCATATATATTTGTGGCATATTCATATGGACATTGCATAATTGGGCATCTTTCCTTTCCTAGCACTTCCCCCGTGTCCTCCCCCCCACCTCCCATTCCCTTCCTCTGCTCAGTGGTCTTCCTTCTGTTTTAGTGAGATACATTTTTATTCCTTTGTTTCCTCTCCTTTCTAGCTTTGGCATATGAACATTCAACCCTTGGCTTTCTGAGTCAGGCTTATTTCATTTAGCATGATGCTCTCTAGTTATACCCTGCATTTTAAAATCTTAGGTACTAGCGTGCAAAATTCTTAACTTCACGAAAGTTCTTCTTATGCTTCCTCTTTTTCTAAACCTCTCCTGCACGTCTCTAAAATCGTTAAATCTCTGCAGCCAATTTAATTCCTTGAGAAATCACTGAAAATTCTTCAATTTAAGGATCTTAGCCAACAGCAATCTATATAGAATGAATTTTAAAACTTTACCTGTCTGTACTATATATTTTTTCAGAAAGCCACAAATTTCACTGAATGTGGTGTAGCAGTGAATTGTCAAGTGTAGTCTGAAGCATGTTTTCTTATTGGTAGGAAAGCTGTCCCTAGACTTAATGAAGAAAGGAAGTTGTTATGTGTCCAAAAAAAAAAAAATGATCTGGGTGCGGGGCCCTTGGGTGTCGAAGAGGTCAATGAGGTCATCCGTCTGCAGGTGGAGAGTGAGTGTGAGCTGCCAGCAGCTACCTGAGGGAGATCAGGTGAGGCTCCTGAGCCACCCAGCCACATGCTTGAATACCTGCAGGTGAGGTTGGCTGGCGCTCCTGTGACGTGAGCTGTGATACAATCAATCACTCTGTGAGGGGAAACTGAAATTCAAAGACATTTGTAGACCGCAATCTCCTGAGTATATTCCAACTCATTTGGACTTTTCTTCTTTCACTTGTGAAGCCAAAGCCCAGCTCTAAAAATAACTGGGTGCTATCGGTGTCACATTATGACACATTCTCCACCGCCTTAGTTTCGGAGTAAACAGATGCATATCTTGTACCTTGGCCAATCGTAGAAATTGGGTCTCAGCCACTGTACTCATCTGCTATCTCGGCTGGTCTCCTGCAAATCTACGTAAACCCTAACCTGGGAATAGTTCATTTTCATCAGGAAATTTCCTATCTTCCATCTGTGTGACTGGTTTGTTTGTCCAGAAACAATCCCTTTCACCAGTGGTTCTTTAACATCAGCATGTGTCAGAGTCACCCCGAGGGCTGGTGAAGCCATAGCTGGCTGGCCCCGCCCCCTTCATTTCCTACTCAGTGGTTCTGGGAGTTTGCCTTGCTCCCAAGAACCCAAGGGATCCTGATGCTGTTGCTGGCCCAGGGACAACACTTTGAGAAACACTCTCCTAAACCAATGCTATTGATTCTGATTGACTTCTGGACTGTGACGAATTTAAGATACCACTAGGTGAAGTTAAATAACATCAGGTGGAGATGATGTCTAATTAAATTAGATTAAGTAAATTAAATAAATTAGATCAATTTAAAATGCTATCAGGTAAATTTAAATACCATTGGGTAAATTTAAAATACCATCAGTTAGAGATAACTGCACTTATAGGTCCTTAGAAAAGAGGAGGAAACTCAAGATCGAGTATTGTGAGAATCTCTTGCTCCTTCTAATTTTTCAAAAGCACATAGGAAGAAATCGAGGTAGTAAATTGTACATTTGTGTATTGATACAAGTAGAACAGAACATGGTAATGTTATGGACCCTTTGTATACCGGGTCAAATTGTGGGTCAAAACATAACCCTTGAAGCTGGGCGCGGTGGCACACGCCTGTAATCCCAGTGGCTGGAAGGCTGAAGCTGGAGGATCGTGAGTTCAAAGCCAGCCTCAGCAAGGGGAGGCATTAAGAAACTCAGTGAGGTCCTGTCTCTAAATAAAATATAAAGTAGGGCTGAGGATGTGGCTCAGTGGTCAGATGCCCCTGAGTTCAATCCCTAGTAACACATACACACACAAATGTAACCCTTGATATATGGTGTTTCTATGTGCTGAAACTCAGGGTTTAATCTTATCTCTTTATTCTGAAAATGCTTTATGAGGGTATATTATATGCATGGCACTGGGCTAAACAAAGCTGGGGAAGTTGGATGACAAGATACAGTTCTAAGTCTTGCAATGCAGAGTGTGAGATTAGTTAGAATTACAACAGGGCATAGCACAAGTGCCATGAGGAAGAACAGATATATTGTTTTGGATATTCAAAAGAAAGGATCCCTTGAAGCTGGGGTTGTAGAATGGAGAGTGAGAAAATGTTCAATAGAAGCAGTGTCTTTTGAGGCCATAGAACTCTTTAGCATAGGCCCCATCAGCTGTTCATGCACTTGAGAGCACTGGTTGCCATATTTGTGGTTGGAAACTACCAATGTGGCACCACTGGGAGGCAGGGCCTAATGGGAGGTGTTTAGGTCACGAGGCTCTGCCCTCATGAACAGATTAATGACATTAAAAAATCATGAATGGGTTTTCCTCTTCTGGTTTTCTACTGTGTGAGGACAGCCTTCTTCCCCATGGGGTCGGGGAATGCAGTGTTCAAGGTGCCATCTTAGAAGTGGGGACCAAGCACTGACTAGACACCAAACATGGTGGTGCTTTGATCATGGACTTCCCAGACTCTAGAGCTGTGAGAAATAAATTTCTGTTTGCTATGAATTTCCCAACTTTGATTCTGTTTCAGCAGCACAAAATGAACTCAGACACTAATATAGTGTCTAGATGGGCGGCCATTGAGTGTTTGTGGGTGCATGTAACCTAATCAGCACATCCTGGATCAATGGACTGACTGGGTGTAACTTGAAGGACAGGTATGATTTAGTGGTAAAGGGTGTAGCTCTTCAAAAAGAACAGGTGTAAAAAACAAACAAACAAACAAACAAAAAGAACAGGCGTATCAAAAGAGTGGCGAATTTTAAAGAAAGAGTGAGAAAGGATGGAAAGGTACGTTGGGTCAGATGTGAAAGGTCGTAAATGCCAGCTTGAGGAACTTATTTTCAATGGTGCTGGAGGACTCATTTATATCTTTTGAACTAGATAAATATTCAGGGAAATAAGAAGGAGGGCATATTATGTAAGGAAGCTCATGCTAGACTTTGGAAGGAGATGCTGCGAGGGCAGAGATAAGCCAGTTTCAACTGAATCTTTGGACATGTGAGTGAAGCCACCCGGATATCTCACCCCACCCAAACCAGGTCCAAGTCCAAAACCACTCAGCAGCCTTTGAAATCACGAGCAAATTAATGGTTGATATTTCAAGATACTTCATGTTGGAGTGATTTGTCACGTAGCAAAAGCTAACTACCCACTATGTCACTTGATCGACTCCTGGTCCATTTGATCAATTGTGGCTTTCCCAGCCTTTTACCAGATTCAGAGGAATTAAACAGTCCACTGCAAACATTGGATTTGCCATTCCTGGAAGGCTTAAGTTAATTTCTTCTTAATTTTACAACAGAACAAAGTACTTCGTTGGTCGACTCGGTAGTAATTGATCTGAGAAAAATTTTTCTTCTGAATCCAATCTCTAAACAACTAGACCACTTTGACATATCTTGATATAAAAATTTCCCACGGGTGGTAATTATTGTTGCCTACCTTAGCAGTTTCCAATGTTAATGAGCATAAGTATGATCTGAGTAGCTTTGAAGATACCTGTTTTTAGGCCCCATTCTTAGCAACTTGATTCGGTGAGTCTGGGGTAGAGCTTAGGAATCACCTTGATAATAGGCACTCAGGATGCCCATGATGAAGGTACTTCACTGACCATGCTTTGGAAACATTGAAGTTTTTCTCCCCCCCGAAAATAGTGTATTCATGCATTACAGTTTGGATATGGTGTCTCCCAAAGCCTCCTGTGTTAATGCAGAAATATTCAGAGGCAAATGATTATAGATTCTGAGAGCTGTAACCTAATCAGCACATCCTGGATCAATGGACTGACTGGGGTGTAACTGTAGGCAGCTGGGGCTTGGCTGGAGGGAGTGAGTCACTGAGGGCCTTCCTGTGGCCCTCCTCTTCCTCTCTCTCTCTGCTTCCTGGCCTCCATGAATGGGGTAGCGTTCCTCCATGCCCTTCTGTCATGATGTCCAGCCTCACTCTGGGCCCAATGCAGTGGAGTCTGCCCACTATGGACTGAATGTGAATCTATGATCGAAATAAACTTCTCTTCCTCCAAGTTGTTCTTGTGGGGTATTTTGGTCATTGTGACACAAAGCTGACTAACACATCATGTCTCTTCTCTGACCTTGCTCTATGATTTTCCCTTAAGAACAGGTAATGGGTAAATATTTCCTGCAACCTGTGAACAAATATCAGCACATTAGTGCCAATCTCCCGTACTTATGCCACGCAGATGCCAGATTCACTCAGGTAGTTCCCTCTGTCCTCCATGACGTTTTTCTCTAAATGAGATATATTGAGGAAATTAATATAATTAGCATCTGGACCCTGTTCTGCAGTTGTCTTCTTTAGCTTTTATCACTCACTGACATTCTTATTCCCATTTGCCAAGGAGGCTTTGAAAAGTTACATAGCAAGCAGGGGGCAAAATTAGTTTGTGTCTAGATTTCCTTTACAGTTCTGCTTCTCTTTTCCTCTGTGTCTTTCCTGTAAAGTGTGGTTTGGATAAGAAGGCTTCCAAATATGTATAGAACACACACACACACACACACATACAGAAGGAGGGAGAGGGAGAAGGGGGAGGTAAGGAAGAGATAAGGCAGGGTTTGTAAGGTTACTAAAGGGTAATGTCTATGACTATTTTATTTCCTTTCCTGTTTCAGCAAACCTCACGCATGGCTATTTCAGTCTAGTTTACTACCTCTGGGTTCCTCATGACTTTGATAGTGAACCAGAACTTCAGGAAATGACCTGCCCCCTGTGTGGGTCCTGTCAGTTTCCTATTTATTTCTGATGAGTTTCATCTTGGGCAACTCAGTAGTCCTTGAAAGAAATATAGTTGAAGTGAGTAAAAAGAGAGTGGGGGATCTTTCGAGAGTGGCTGCTTTTCCCCACGTCCCCACCAGGTTCTTTTAAAATTCACTTGTTTTGCTCATTTCCCGACCCAGCTAGAATGCAGAACTTTGATTCCATCCATTGATGATTTTTTTAAGGTTGCCATGGTCTCTCTTGGCATCATTAGTGAAAGTTTGAATGAAATAAACAAACAATAATTTTAAAAAAACCCTCAAAAAACAAAAGTGAGGGATACACTGTATGGAGGAGATGCCCAGAGTTTTCTCTGATTCTGGTGGAGGGTTCAAGATGTGTGGGCGGGAACAAGAGACTCACTTAGCCATGTGAGGCCCGGGTCCTCCTCCCAGGTCAAATCACATCCAGATCTTTCCAGATGATTTTAAAAATAACTGGTGAACATAATTAATCCAGTCTATCCCATTTCACCAAACAAAAATCATCTGTCTGATGGTTGGATTTGATTTTTTTTTGGTACCAGGGATTGAACCCAGGGGTGCTTAACCACTAAGCCACATCCCCAGCCTTTTTTATATTTTATTTACAGACAGGATCTCACTAACACTAGGGCTTAGGGCCTTGCTAAGTTACCGAGGCTGGCTTTGAACTCACGATCCTCCTGCCTCAGCCTCAGAGCTGCTGGGATGATAGGTATGTGCCACCGCACCTGGCTGATGGTTGAATTTGAGTGGCGCCTTCAGTGTGACTAATGTCACGTTTTTTTTCCTACCTCAGGTAGTGGGTTTGGTGCATGCTCATTCTCCAAATGAGGATCTATCTACCAGGGCGATATCTTCTTTTCTTCAAATGCACATGCTTGGGTCCTTTCCTCAGTTTTGGGTATACCCTTGGGGTTCTGAAAACCACCTAGGTCATTCTGACAGGTCTCCCTCTTCCCCCAGCTGGGAACCTTCAGTTAAATAGCTACATTTAGGCAATTTGAAAAGGCGCAAGATATCAGCAGTGGTCTCAGCAGTTTTAATAAAAAGGGAGTGAACCCATGATTGATTTTCTCGGAGAGAAAGTAAGAACAAGCCTTTGTTTGTCCTCAGTGATTAGAAGAACGAGTTCTTTTGGAGGGTTCTGGGGGCTGGTGCTTCTCTTCATATTCTGGGGGCACATTGAAGCTGACACCACCCATGTGATCCTCGGGGCTCACTGGAGTCGTTTCCACTGAACTTGACTGGGAGTCGGCTGGCAGGCTGGGCTGACGGTGGGGGCTTTCTCTTCCAATGTTTGTTTTATGATCTAAAAACCCAGCTTCACCCACAGAATGGCCAAGTGCCCTGCATGACCAGGCTGTGTGCCATCCGGGGATTTACTAATGGCTAAGTCGCATTATGAACGGAAATTTATGATCACCTTCCCAGTCAATTAAAATTCCAGATCTTACTAGGGCAGAATTCAATTAAGGTTAATTTGGGCTTCCGAAAACTGCTTTTCCAAAGGGAAGCCATGATGGAATTGTGACTCCTCGAGGGTTTTGATCAGTTTTAAATAACTTTCCGTGCCTTTCTGTTCTTGGCAAGAGACACATCCTCTCCCTGCTGCCGGCTCCTGCTATTATCCTTCGATTCAGATGCTGATTTTCCTGTCATAAGTTATCATTGTGACTTATTTGGTCTTTGCTTTGTCTTCTTCTTTAAAAAAAAATCCCCAACAACAACAGCAACAAGAAAAAAAAAACACAAAAAAAATAACAAAATAAAACTGCTAAGGTTCTCAGCAGATCAGAACCCTAACAAAAGACCGCAACTTGTGCTGCGTAGCAATCACAGTGGTCTGACATGAAAGAAATATAGTCATTTGGAAGATTGTGACAACATTTCAGAAGCAATTATCCAAACTGGAAAAATAACCCATTCCTTTTCCTTTGTCATTAAGGCGGATGAAAAGGTTTGCCAACATCCTCGACGAGGGGGAAACGGGTCGGGCGGGGGAACAGGTGCAAACGAGAATTACAATGCAACTCAGGCTTTCCGTTCTATCCTAAATTTTATTTTCTTGTCGTCAAGGGCTATTGTGACAGTTCTTAGCACAGTTGATTGAACTGAGAAAACACATGGGACCGGGCCTTAGTCACCGAATTCAGAACATGCAGCCCGTAGCTCACAGAGCAATCGGGAGCAGGGAGTGAATAATAATTTCAGCACTTTATTTTCTCAGAATTTCCAACCTATTGTTCATCACTGGAGACTAATAGCAGAAAGCAAAGGAGAAATTTTCTTTCTCTTTTTCAGTACCCGGGATTAAACCCCAGGGGTGAGGGTGGGGGTGCTTAATCACTTGAGCCACATCCCCAGCCCTTTTTAATATTTTATTTATTTTGAGCCAGGGTCTGGCTGAGTTGCTTAGGGCCTTGCTAAATTGCTGAGGCTGGCTTTGAGCTTGTGATCCTCCTGCCTCAGCCTCCCGAACCGCTGGGATTATAGGTGTGCACCATCGCGCCTGGCTGGAAATCTTGTTTTTGAAAAGAAGAGATGACTAGTGTCTGAGCTGGAGAGAGGCGTTGCGCTCCCCCCATGTTCTGCTGCTCTTCCGGGAGCAGAGCTGTGCATTTGCCGTGGGCAGACAGGAGTGCCCATTGGATGCCACCTCCTTGCAGTTCTTCCTGGGTCTCACCCTCTGGGCTTCTCCCCGACAGATGTTGACCGGAGCGCACAGACCAGGTGCACTTTCATACAGAGAGTGACTTTGGCGATGGCCTCACTTCCATGAGAGTAGGTGAAGGATGTCCACGAGGCCAACAGTAGTAGTAGCTGCTGAATTGTGTCCTTTTTCTTTTTTATGCATTCCAGCGGCTGGTAAAACAATGCGGCTGTGACCTGTGAAGTTACTCCATGGCTGGTGCACGTGGCCATGAACAGGTCTATTAGTATCACTATTTTAGATGAACTTCCTTTCAATGCCTCTTCTTTGTATGAGAGTGGCTTTTGGGTGGCTTCTGCCCCAGGGCAAAAGGACTCACCATAGAATTGTTTCCTAGGGTGGCTGATGGTCTCTTCAGCACCGGTCTCTCACCTGTAGCTTCTATCTAGGGTGGGAAAAAGTCACTCTAGGGACGAAGCCTTGACCACCCTGGTACCTGGCTAGGACTACTTGTGCCCTTATCTTTGCCAAATTTCCCGTTTCTTCTGAGAAAGGCCAACTAGGACAGGAAAGAGGCCAGAAATGAGAGGTTCTAAAACCGGATGGCAGTTAAGGGGGAAAGTCTCTGTAATCAGGAATCTGGGGTGTAATTATATGGTAGCCAGAAGAGAGGAACTGAGGTGGAGTGGGTCTCCCGAGAACAGTTACTAATGAATTCTCTCTGTTCCTTACAGGAACGGCCCCATCTGTAAAATTAAAAGTCAACGCCTCTTTGATGAGAGGATTTGCAGACGCCGCTGTCCTTTTTTCAAATATCTTGTGCTTGGAAAGAGAAGCCAGGGAGCTAAGCCCCTGGTCGAGGAGCCTGGAGCGGGGCGAGAAGCCTGCTTTTTCCCCTCCTCAGTTTCAAGGCCGGGTGAACCTTTTTCTGAAAGAACTTGATAGGTGGCCCACGCGTGGCTGCTTTGAGGAATGTGGCCTTGTCCATACCACATCAAAGTGCCCAGTTGATTAAGAGGAGAGAAGCCTTTAGTTCCCCCAGTCATTTAGCATGTGCAGGCCAAACACAGGGTCGATGGATTTTTCACTTTCACCCTGATGTTCGGGAGTCAGGTGGACTTTGTGGGTGTGTGCTTTAGCACACGTAGAGTGCAGGGGCAGCAGTCACCAACTGGCCCCTGGCGTGTGGCCATATCCAGCTGTTGGTAGTCTTTTCTGAAAAACATCTATAATTTGAAATGTACCAGGAAGAATCCACTTCATAGAGCTGTGAAGTTGCCTGAAATTCAACTGTTGCAATTTGGGTGATGTAGAAAAATGTCAAGAAGCACCCACATTAGCAAACGAGGGAGGGGCAGTTGTTTGCTGGAGTCAGCCCCTGCAGGCTGGGGGGAGCCCCTGGTTAAGCTTGAAGGAAATTTGGGAGCTGGTTGTTAAGCACAACTGTTGTTATTAAGAATTAAATAATATGACAACTGGGGAGGCAGAGGCAGGAGGATTACAAGTTTGAGGCCAGCCTCAGCAACTTAGCAAGGAGGCACTAAGCAATTTAGTGAGACCCTGTCTCAAAATAGAACATAAAAAGGGCTGAGATATGGCTCAGTGGTAAAGCACCTCCAGTTCAATCCCCAGTATACCCTTCCCCCTGCAAAAAAGAATTAAATAATATAAATTTATAATGAATAAACTCTTTTAGAAGCAAAATTAGTGCTTTTTGTTTTAATCTGAAACATTCCCAAAGGCCCTTGTGTTAACGGTGGGTCCCCAGCTTGGCACTGCTGGGAGGTGATGGGACATGTAAGAGGCAGGGTCAACTGGGAGGAATGCCAGTCACTGGGGACGTGCCTTTGAGGGGGATGGTGGGACCCTATCCTTCCTCTCTTTCTTTGCATGTTGGCCACCATGAGGGCAGAAGTTTGCACAACCACGCACTTTACGTCATGATGTGCTGCCTCCCCGCAAAGCAGCAGAGCCAAGTGCCCATGGACTGAAACCTCTGAGATTATGGGCCCAAACAAACCTTTTCTCTTTATCAACTGATTGTCTCTGGTGTTTCTTACAGTGACAGAAAGCTAACACAGAGAGAAAATACCGAAAACTCCATTTCCTGCTGACTTTATGACCTCTGCACTGAGCTGCGCCTTGAGGTCACTTCTATCGTAACTGTCTCATGGAAATACTAGTGTGCACTCAGTGATTCACATTGATGGCTTGAAATTAGCCACAGAGAGCGTTAACACTGATGAGTCGGGGAGATCTTATGAACCAGGGCTTTTTATTTTGTTGTTGTTCTTTCAGAGAATAGACTGTTGGACATTTGCCAGGACAGCACTGGGTACCTGGGTTGTTACGGAGGTGGGCTCCATGTAACAGATGAGCAAAGATGTTTGTTAGTTGAGAGAGTGTCTTAGTCATTATGTTGCTTTGACAAAATACCAAAGACTAGGTGACAGACAACAGACACTTCTTTGTGTTTGTGTGTGTAGTTTTAAAATTTTTAAAAATTTATTAATTTATTTTACAGTAGAATGTATTTTGACATATTGTACATTCTCTTTTGGTTTTTTACCATTGACTTATTTCACTTAGCATGATATTCTTTTGTTTCATCCATTTTCCTGCAAATGCCATTTCATTCTTCTTTAAGGTCGAATAATATTCCATTGTGTATATGTACCACATTTTCTTTACCCATTCCTCTGTTGAAGGGCATCTAGGTTGGTTCCTTTGCTACTGTGACTTGTGCAGCTATAAACGTTGATGTGCTGCATCATTGTAGTATGCTGATTTTAAGTCCGTTGGATATAAACCGAGGAGTGGGATAGCTATATCAAATGGTGGATCCTTCCAAGTTTTCTGAGGTATCTCCATACTGCTTTCCATAGTGGTTGCACCAATTTGTGATGTATGAGTGTAACTTTCCCCCACATTCTTGCCAACACTTATTATTGCTTGTATTCTTGATAATTGTCATTCTGACTGGAGTGAGATGAAATCTTAGAGTAGTTTTGATTTGCATCTCTCTAATTGCTAGAGATGATGAACATTTTTTTCATGCGTTTGTTGATTGATTGTATTTCTTCTTCTGTGAAGAAGACATTTATTTCTTGCAGTCTGGGGGCTGGACTCTGAGATCAGGGAGGCGGCTTGATAGGTTCTGGTTAAGGCCCCTTTTCTGGGGCCCTCCCTCTGACCTCTTCTTTTTTTTTAATATTTATTTTTTAGTTGTAGTTGGACACAATACTTTTTATTTTATTCATTTATTTTTATGTGATGCTGAGGATCGAACCCAGGGTCTTGCACATGGGTGGCGAGCGCTCTACCGCTGAGCCACAACCCCAGCTCTCTGACCTCTTCTTTAAGGGCACTACTCCCATTCTCAAGGGCTCGTGATCTGGCCACCTCCTGCAGGTGCCACTGGACGCCAGTCTGCTGCCATCTTGATCTTGGACTTCCAGCCTTTAGAACTGTGAGCAGTAAGTGCCTATGTCTCAGTCACCTGATTTAGGGTGCTTTGTTATAGCATCTCTAGCTGACTCAGACAGGATAAGCCTAATATCGTATGAATGGATTGGGGGCCATCTTCAGCTATTTGTGAGAACACAGTCAAAGAAGCATGTGAGGATTCCAGGGTGCCTGGTGCCCCCACGTGTGGTTCAGGAGGCTGCTGGGAAAGACACTGTGCTGGAAACCATAGGGCCTGGCCCTAACTTCAGGTTCTGCACTTGCAGCTGTGGGATCCCGGGCTGGGAGCAAGCCAATCCTCTGTTTCCTCGTGTGCAAAATGGCCCGCCTGTCCTACGTTGAGGGGGGTCAGCAGAGACCTTTTTGAAAATTATCAAACACTACGCAAATGTAAGGTGTGGGCAGTCCAGGGTTACTTTTAAATGTAGAGGGTCCAGGGACAGAGAGCATTTTCTGAATTTTTGGAAGTCCTTCTGTGTTTTTATCCTCATAGCTTTTGTTTCTAGTGATTAAATTTTTAAAGATATTTTTGATTCTGGGGATAGAACCCGGGGCTTTGTGCATGCTAAGAAGGTGCTCTGCCTCTGAGCTACACTCCACACTCTCTCTGCTAGCATTGACGTTTCTTCCTCTAACTTTCTAATTTCCTTGGCTTTAATTTTAATTTTAATTTTCCTTGGTCTTCTTCCCTCCCTTTATCCTCTCTCCCTATTTTTCTCTCTGGGGCCTGTTTCTTTCTTTTTTTTTTTATTTCCCTAACTTGTCACCTTACAGCTTTAGAGTGTTCTGCACGGTTCCCTTGTATCACGATCACCTTTTGTTTATTACTTGCTCACTAAAAGCTTCCCTCCTCCCCAAATTAGGTGCCTTCTCCATGGTGGGGATCTTGATGGTTTCTGGCTCAGCGGTCTGACCCTCCCTTGCCCTGTGTATGAGATGTGGGAATTACTGCAGGAACTCTCCTAGGGCCGGGCAAGTTGATGCTTGCACAGGTGGCACCAGGAGGCTTAGACTCCTAGCTTTCCTTGAGAGAAGGACAGCAATTAACCTTGGCAGCGGAGCAGAACTCACTTGAATTTGTACCTGAGAATCGGCCCCTCTCCTTAAGCAAATAGGATGGGAAGCATCCAGATTGCCATCAAAAATAAATTAAAAACGGAGTCCTGGCATTATGACAGAATTCACAGGGAGGTGCTCTGGTGAGGAGTGCTCTCTCGGTGTATTTCCACCAGGTTTTGATTCATTACCAACAGGGCTTTATCTAGCCGCATGCTGAGAACGTGAGGAACGGTGGGGACAAGCCACAGGGGCAGGCTCACATTTCCAGCAAGTTTATTTGCCAGCATTAATCCCTATTTCTCATGGCATTTTACTGAATTTTAAGATTCTTTTCGGGGGCCGTGGAGGCCAGGCGAGCCTGTTGCTTTGCTCCTGCCCACCTGGATTTAAGAGACAACCTATTTATTTGGGCCCTCAGCTTTCTTCTCTTTTCCCTTCGAGCAGAGATTTTGGTTTCTGTGATGTGTGGAGTGAGAAAGTAGGTCACTAATGAAATGCTTCATGCAGTGGATAAATGATCTGCCAGCCCAAGAGGACACGGAGCATGTTTACCAAAGGGACAGCCTAGACCCAGAGGACAGACCAGAGCCGGCTGCGGGGGGCTCTCCAGGAACTGTCTGGGATGTCCAGGGCGAAGACCTGACCTGGGCTGCACCTCTGAACCGCAGGGACGCTGGTCACACGCACACTTCGCGTCCTAGATGCTAGTTGTGGCAGGGGATGGCACCACGCTCTTTGGGGCAGATTTGTCAGAGATGGGTTCACACGACTTCATCAGGAGTACCGCCTGCTCCCCTCTGGAATTCTGGAATCTCTGCCTCTAGGGAGAAGATGCAGGTTGGAGTGAGCGGGATGGACAGGAGCCCCTTTCTACAGAGACTGCGATGCCCTGTGGAGACCTTGCCCTTCACTGCCGTTGTCTCCCCATCTGTATTTTTTTTTCTCCGTATTTTTATTGATGCATCACGATGATCCATAGTAATACGAGTCATTGTGCACATTCACACACACATAGGCCGTGAAGGTATAAACTGGCCCAAAATATCTGTTTTAGTCCTCCATTACTGCGGTAGCAGCAAATGACCACACCTTGCAGAAATTTATTCTCTTTTATAGTTCTGGAAGCCAGAAGGGTCCCTGGGCCGAATCAAGGTGTGGGCAGGGCCACCTGCCCTCTAGAGGCTGCAGGGAAGATTCTGTCCCTACTTTTTTCTAGCTACTGGTGGCAGCCCAAAGCAGCTACACCCCTTCCATTCTGTCCACCCCCACCCCCTGCCTTTGCCTCTCTAAGGATACTTGTGATTGCATTTAGGGGCAACACGGATAATCCAGGATGATCTCCCCATCTCAAGATCCTTAACTTAATCACATCTGTAAAGTTGTTGCCAAATAAGGCAACATTCCCAGGGTCAGGAATCAGGAGCTGTGTCTTTGAGGCGATTCTTCAGTCTCTACACTCTCAACGTTTCAGCGATGCTGTGTTTCGATGTTAATGTGTCTCTCGTCCTTTGTAATTATCGAGTGGCACTGGAAAGCTCTTCTGTGGACTGCCTGCCAGTTTAGCGCTCTCTGGCCCTGAAGCGTACCAAGTGATGGGGAGCAAAATACTCCCTGGGCGGGGAGGAGCGTTTCAGCACAGGCCTTGCTTCCCGCTGCCCGGCACGGTGGTAGAAAGCAGAGTGGCTGCCTGTTTTGTTATTTTAAAATTCACCCAAGACAATGGACCCCTTGGTACGTCACTGCTCAGTCAATTCTCAGTCAAGAAGTCAAATCCTACTTTATGATCACAATAGGCCTAGAGATGTGGAAGGACCAGCCCTTGGTCACAGGGTAGGTAGAGAGGTAAGACCAGCGCTCGCGGCTTCTCACAGCCAGCGCCGAGTCCTTCCATGACTGGCTCACCACTGACTGGGATATCAAGGCTCCGGAGGTTCAGTCTGACCCTCACGCTCCTCTTCTGAGCTGATTTCTTGAGCTTTTCCTTGGGAGCATTTTCTCCTTCCCCATCTAAGTCTGGTGTGGGGCGGGAGGTTCTTCCTCCAGCTTGCCAGTTTCTTGCAGTGGAAGGAAGATCTAGTTCAAGGCTCGCTGCTCACCATGGGGAAGTGGAACAGGGACAAGAAATAGCCCCAGGGATGTAGCCATGATCCTAAGCATCTCAACGACATTTTTACGGCATTGACCCGTGGTCCACGGTTCTGTCTGCCTCTCTTAAATTGTGTGGGGGTCCCTCTGGGGCATTTCTGGCTTCCTTCTTGCTTTATCTGGCTGGTTTTGGCCACTCGGGTCTGAGGGGGCTGGAGGCTGGCCGGAACAGCCGGACTGATGGGCTTGTCCACCCTCCATCCCTCCTTGCTCCTCTTTCCCGTGCTAGTCCTGAGGTTCCCTAAGACTCCTCTGGGGAGTTGCTTTGCACATTGCTGTGGGTGGGTCTCACTGCATCTGCTCCCATGTGAGACCCCTGGAAGCGCATGCACGGAGCCCAGCGGCCACTCTTCACCCCCACACCCCACTGTAGTCACCGGCAAGCTCTAGTAGGATCCTTCATGACTCACTTTTCCTGGAACTTCAACACTGAGGGAAGCCCAGGTGAGACTCCTGACCTTCCTAGCTCTTCCAGACCATTCTTAGGGTAGGGGCACCTCTCAGGAGACCCCTGAGCCCCTACTCAGCTGTCTGACTTCTAAGATGGGAGTGTGAATCCAAGCAGAAATTAGCCACATCCATGACCTGACTGAAAGGGCCAAGCGGAAGCTCTCAAGGTCCAGTGCTCATTTTAAACTTGGAGCCGTCTTTGGCTCCGTGAGGACAGGAGCCCCAACTGCTCTTGCAGATCATCCGCGTTAGTCAGCTTTCTGTTATTGTAACAAATACCAGCAACAATCGGTTTATAAAGAAGAAAGGTTTATTTGGCTCACAGAGTCCATGGTTGGTTGGCCCTGCTCCTTTTGGGACTGGTAATCGCGGCTACACGTCAGGCAGCAGCCTATGGCAAAACTTCTCACCTCAAGGCCGGAACAGTAAGAGAGGAGGAGGAAGGGGTGGGCCCCAGAGTCTCCTTCACTAGAAGAGCCCCAGTGACCCCAAGACCTTACACCTCTTAATAGTTCCCACCATCTCCCAAGAGCCCCGGGACCAAGCCTCTAGCTCAGGGCCTTGGGGGGAATTTCAGATCCAAGTCATAGCACCATCTTTCTCTACCATTTCTCTAGAACCCTCCTCCCTCCTGTGGGGACCTTGCAGCTCAGATAATTGTTGTTTTCCTTTCTTCTCTGGCCCCTAAAACTCCTTTATGTTTTCCTCTTACTTTTCTGAGAAGGCTGTAACTCTTGGGAATCCTGTTCCCTTCTAGAACCTGGATGCCCTGCCTTCTCTGTCTCTCATCTATGTATGGATATATAGAATCTCATATGTACACATATAAAATATATGTGAATTCTTCAAGGCTGTTCCACACTGGCCAGGGCTATGGTTGATTCTAGTTAGTTAAGTGTCCGTGTCTCTTCCTTCCACATCATGCCATTGGGCCTACCCTCTTAGACAGCCTGGCTGCCTGGGAGAGGCCATCTTTCTTACAGGAGGCTTGTCCTTTGTCTTCTCTCTCTCACCCCAAGTTCCCGTTCTCTCCAGAGGTGGCTCCTTGTGGAGCAGCAGTGGAATGGTCCAGCTCCTGCACCCCAGGTTCTGTGAGTGGGCTCCCTTCCTGTGTTGTTTCCTCTCTGTTTTCTCCCCCCCCCCATCTCCCCGCCCCATGCCTCCACAGAGGAGTCTTTTAAAATCACATCTTTAAAAAAGAAAATACTTCAAGATACAGAGCCGATAAAAGACAGAATACCCACCCAGGGAGCAGGAGGATAATTTCCTCACATGCATTTTCTGACAATTTTGGCAAAGCTGCTTCCCAAACATCTGCATTAAATATTCCCCACCACAGGTGTGTGCTTAATGTGGTTGTCAAGTAAATAACACTCAGAATGGTAATTGCTAGGCGGCCGGGGACCAGCCAGGCCATCTACCCGGACCAACTTCTTGGGGACCCAGGGTGCAGGAGGCCTGGGTCTGGACCGCATTGGGTAGATTGCTTCTGCTCAGTGGGAGGAGAAGGCAGCCGTGGCTCAAGGCCTTGGGAGAGGCCACGCACTTGCTCTTTAATAGCACAGACCCTGATGCCAACTGGTGTTAATGCATTCGCTGTGCTATTCTTCTGCTTCGCAGATGAGAAAAACGGGGCACCGAGTAGTCAAAGATCAGATCTTAAGCATCCCAGTCCCTGTCTTGGAGATGGAGAGGATGGACTAACATTTCTTCTCGTTCTAAAATGGGCTGATTCTAGAAAATCGCTTCTTCCAAATTTGTACACTCTTGCTGATGAGTGCGGCTGCCTCTCTAATTTCCGTGGGATGTGAAGGGTTTTTCTAGCAATCTGCAGGCTGAGCTGAATGCCTCTTTGTGCTTTCCATTGCGGTCTAAAATAAAATCTTTGGAATCGTAGGAGGAGGAAAAAAAAAAAAACCCTTCTGAAAAAAGTCTCGGTGAAAGAAAAGTGCCTCTGCTGTAGGCTCTGTTCCACAGAAGGAAAAAAGATCTCGACATTTCCCCAGGAGTGAATGAGCAGGTGCTGCGATTTAAGAGTTAATGGCGAGGTTTCCCAAGAGCTCTGGGATAAGGACAGGATCATGACCGGGCTTCTCAATGAGCTTTTTAGGGGATGATGTACAGGCTGGAATCTAGGATGCCACGGTGGTTTTCAGTGAGGGACAGAGAGGCTGAGTTAGCATGGGTCTTGCTTTGTTTCTCCTCGGTGGCCTGCAGACCTTGCTGTGTCTGTGTGCAGCCGGGTATGTATCCTGCCTGCTATCTACGGGTATCTACCATCTCTCCATATCATCCATCAATCACCAACACGTCGATCACTATTCCTATCTCTATTATCTACCTCTCTATCCATCGATCTGCCTACCATATTGATCACCTATCAATCAATGGATGCCTGCATCCATCCATCACCTGCGGCTGTGTCTCTTCATCTCGCCTGCTCTCTCTGCCTTGTCTCAGGGTCTCGAAAGGCTAAAATTACTTATCTTTCTAGTAAGGATGAATAATGAAGCAGTTCTCCCCCACCCGTGGCATGTCAATCTTCCTCCTGAGTGGACTGTTCAGATAGTTTCATGGAATTAAAATTCCGGGTCTGCCCTGAAAGTTGAAGCATACATCCATAATGCTTCCTGAGGGTTTTTAGCAATTCTGAGACAGGTGATCACTGCTGCCGACGGTGAGGGCCTCCTCTCTGGGGGTTTCCCAAGGCCTGTTAGCGTGATCATCCAGGGGACATCCCCAGGCGCCTGTTGCATTCAAGTCCTCTTTGTCTCCTGAGTTGTGGATGGAATTTGGTGGCTGTGGAGTACCCAAAGGATCGCTTAATGCCACCCCTTGTTGAGGTCTCAGAAAGAGGATATGCATTTCCTGAAAACAAATATTCACATAACCCCCCAAAAGAATTTTTGAGTAGCGAATAATCTATTATAGCTCCCTGGCCCAGCTCATTTGACTTGCTGGAATCGTTTCCGTATCCACAGCTGACATTTATTAAGTGACAGCTTAGGCACCGTCATGAGCATTTTACATGTATTAATGCACTTAATTCCCACAATAACCCAATGGGGTACTCTTAATAGCCCTACTTTTAGGAAGGGGGTTAATGAGGAAGCTGATATCTTTTTGATGGTAAGGCATACATTTTGCTTAGGGAATAAATAGACAAGGGAATCCAAAAAGTGAATTTCTGTCCTACCCACGTTTTACTTTTAAATTCCCTACTGATCTGCGAAAATAATTTTAAAATAATTTTAAAAATAGGGCAATAAGAATAAATAGGGCAGGAGAAAAAATAGAGCATTGCCCCTTAGATTCCTGATCCTTGGGGCTGAAGTGAGTAAGGAGGTGTTTGCTGCTGACGTGGAATCAGCCTCTGCCCCTGGTCTGCTCTTAAGAGCATCTCTGAGACAGATGGTGGCTTGGATTTTTTGTCACAGCCATTCCGAGCCCTATACTCCTGGTGATGCCTTTTCTTCCTCCCCAGCACTCTCCCCCTATAATACAAGAGTGTTGGGAACACGCACACCGGGTGTCCATCTCTGCCTGGCTTCTGAAGTTTACTGGCTGATGTGCTAGTCAGCGCCCTGACACTGTTACGAAGCACCCGTGATAACTTAAAAGAAGAAAGGTTTATTTTGGCTCATGAACACGGAGGTTGCATCCATGGTTGCTTGACTTTGTTGCCTTGGGCTTGTGGGTTGCCACATGGCCCATCACGGAAGGGGCACACGGCAGAGGAGGCTGCTTACCTCATGGCAGCCAGGAAACAGAGACAGGCAGGGACCAGGGTGCCCATATCCCTTTCAAGGCCATGCTCCCAATGCTCTGGCTCCCTCCCACCAGGCCCCACCCCTTCAAGGTTCTGCCGCCTCCCACTGGGCTCCAGAGGGGAGCACCAGCTTTCATCACCTGGGCCTTTGGAGGACATTCGAGATGCAAACTCTAGCAGCCCCAGAGTGGCTCTGGGAGGGAGAAAGGGAAGGCCGCTCTAAGGACCAGTCCCCCAGGCCTCTGGCCATTTTGCTGTGTGTTGGCAGGTGCAGGGCTGAAGAGAGGGACGGATGGAACCAAGCTGGTGTGTCTGTGGGGCTGGTGGGATCTCAGTCACATCCATTCAGTGGGGTAGCTGCTGTCCGCTGTCCTCCTGGACAGGGCCATTAGCTGCCCACGCTTTCATAAGGCTAAACTTGGCTTCTAATTTTAAGCCTTTAAACCAGAGCCTGGAGAAAGACGGCCCCTCTAGTGCAGGATATTGACAGATTATCTAAATTTAGGGGCCATGTGGAGTGTGAGTTTGCATATGTCTCTGCTGATGCCAGTTGGCACTGCAGAGCTGAGCACAACCCCTGAGCATCCTCATGCGCTCTCTCTCTCTCTCTCTCTCTCACACACACACACACACACACATCCCTCCCCTGTGCATTCCAGACAGTGTGCTTCAAGCAGATGACCGGGCAGAGACAGCTGAGTGCTCCCCAGATCTGTTTGAGAAGGGCCACTTTCAGAATGCCATGAGATCTGGTGGCTGCTCTGTCCCCAGGAATCTACGAGGAAATGTCATGTACGCAGCACAGTGTTATGAGGCACAGTGGTTCCTGCGAGGGCCAACTCCGTCTTCTGCCAGGCCTGTTTAGAGTGTGAGCTCTAAACAGTCCACTTCCAGAGCCTTGCATTCTCTTTGAATTCCAAGAGGAAAACGTTGCGAGACTTGACAGGATATGGCCACTAGATGGCGCAAAAGGTCCGTGAAACATTTGGGTGGGCAGCTCAATCTGTAATTCTGCCCTCAGCTGAAGAATCCTTGTAGAAGAGAAGAGACCTTGATCATAAATCCCACACGCAATAGCAGGTTCATAATGCATCCTAGTGACTACACGTTGTATTTTTCTCCTTCCTGAGAAATAAAATTTCTCTTTCAATGGAGAAGGATGTTCTTTTACATCTAACGTGTGCTAATGTTAAATCTCTTTCCTAAGAAGCCTGCAAACTAAGCCTTTAATGTGCGCTGACCAAGACATCTGGGCCATGTCGGTAGTGAAATGCGGATTGATAGCTTGAGGGACTGAGAACACATAAGCCACAATTTCGGCAGCCTGGATGGAGCGGGTTATTTTTCCCCTAAAAAATGAAACTTTGACTTGTCAAAACCGTTTTCTCATTGATCCACTGAGACAGAATCTGCAGGTTAGAGAGACAAGTTTACAGAAAATCTCTTTCATTTTGGAAGAGATGTTAAGGAGAAAACTGTGAATAATATCTTTCATTTAAAATGTACTTACCTATTGGAGAGTGAGCCTAAGAATAAGATGTTGGTTGGACAGAAATACATTTGTTGGTTGCCCCTGCCCTTCCCACAGCCTCTGTGTTACCTGGGTGATAGAAATCACAGAGTGTTGAAAAATATTGCCAAATGAGAAATTACCAGCAGAATCTACATGTGAAAACATACAGCACCATGCTTGCACCTCCATCCCAATTAATTCTTGATTATATCAATTCCTATTTAAGTAGGGATATGCAACAGAGAGGGTGAGACTTCCTGGTTATGATGCCCCTTTGGCACCTTGTCGGTGAACTCTTTACATATTGCATGTTTATCACTGGCAAAATGTGAGGTTGGAAAAAAGCCACAGCATAGCAAAGCCAAAACACTGGAACCTTTATTCGACTGTGTGTTTGAAATCTCCGCAGTCAGACCCACAGCCAACTCTCCAAACTGCTTTCTTGCAACTGCAGTCAAAGGGCAGGTATCATGTGTCCTTCTCACTCCTGGATGCCCAGTGGCTGGCATCCCGCCTAGCACACAGTGGGTTCTTACCCTGCTTGCTTGGTGAGAGCGTGACCTGCACTCTGGCTGCAGGCCTGGCATGGTGGGAACGGGCTAATTTCCATATTTTGTAGGTGTCACATTCTGAAATCTGCTTGTTTCAGATTGACACTTTCAGAGGCAGAGATTTATCTAGAGTCCTTGAAGAAACAGGACAAAACCCATCACACCCCCATGCCAAGAGTGGGGACAAAACCTGCAGCGTTTCAGGGAATCACACGGAGATTCTCCAAGTGGAATGTGGCCAGTCATTTTGATCAGACACCCCCTCCCCGCCCCCGCCTGGCTTTTATTACGGTGTTTAAGTAGGAGGCACTTCCGCTGTCAGTGTTTTTCCTTCCCAGAGTCTGGTGGAGTCTTCGTCTGCTCAGGAGGCTCAGTAGTCCTCCCATACTTAGTGCCGGCCTGTGTGGCCATTTTCAAAGGCCTGCCGGTGCATAATGAGCCTCATGTTCATATCGAGGCTCCAAGATAAACCAAGCAGGGACTCACTGAGGTGAGAGAAGGGTTTCTTCTTCATTTCCAGAGATAGAACGATGCAGGAGGCAGATGATGCGTCCTGGGCTGTGTGCTTCTCTCCCATGTTGCAGAGACCTCTTGCCTTTGAGGCCTCCCTGCTCCTGTCCCTCCTTCAGGCCAGGAGACGGACCTCCTTCTTCTCCTCCAACAAGAGCTAAATCATGGCCTCTGGTCTTCAAATGGCTGATGGTTCTGCCTCCTCGGGCGGCTTCCCATTCAGTGATGTGAAAACTGCAGGTCAAGGCTGAGGAGTGTAGAAACAGGGAGTGACCCCGGCAGGACTCCTGCTCCCCAGCGGCTGAGCCTCTGACCCGGCAGGGAATGATCCAGAACCGGCCTGTAGCTCCTTTCCCAGCCAGTAGGGATATGGCTGCGGGGACCTCTGTCAACTCACAGGTCAGTCGCAGTCCCCGCCTCCCTGTTCCCCACTCACTCGCAGCAAGCGCAGCTTTCTCCTTGCAGGTTTTCTAACCAGATCCGCTCACTAAAATTCCCTCCTCACCGCCCCCCTTTCCTGTCCACATCAGATCACAAGGAGCACGAGTGGCAGATGGGTTCTGGGACTGTCCCTTTGTTCCTCTGCATGAGGGAGAGCTGCTCTGGCTGTTCGCAGGTTATAGGGCGACTCATTTTGGCTTCTCAGTCACAATGGAGGTAGAAATGGAGGCTTTACTGCCCGCTCTCTGAGGATCACAGGGGCTGCCTCCATGTGACCACCAAATGCACAGACATCTCCGTCAGCCACTGTGTCGGTCAGCTCTTCAGACAAGAACAGCTTAGAGGAGATGCGGCCTGGGCTCGTGGTTTCAGAGGTTCAGTCCCTGGTTGGCCAGCTCCATTGCTCTGGACTTGAGAAGAGGCCCAGCATCATGGCGGAAGGACACGGTGGGGGAAGCTGCTCAGCTCATGGCAGCCAGGAAGTGGGGGGTGGGGGCACATAAGGCACCAGGGACAGAATATGGTCCCCAAGCCATGCCCCAGTGACCTACTTCCTCCAGCCACGCCAGGTCTTACAGGCACCACCCAGCACAGCAGTCCTTTCAAATCATTAGTCCTCCAAGTGGATGGATCCTCTGATAAGGTCACAGCTCTCACGATCTAATCATCTCACCTCCGAACCTTCCTGCATTAACCTGGGGCTTTTGCAGGGACACCTTGTATCCAAACCATCACAGCTTCTGCATTCTGTGCAAATGTCCCTCATTGCAAATGCCATTCTTGCTAATCTGATAATGGAGCCTTATTACAACCGTTACCAAGCAATAGGTAGAGACCCCTGCCCCCCTCCCCCCCTCCCCCCCTCCCAGTTGCAATGTACTTTCTGGAAACAGTGCCATAGATTCTGGGATTATTAGCGCGTGAGCACCTTCAGCGGGCAGCAGTTCATTCCCAGCCCTGTTTCAGGTCCAGTGGCTGGTGGTGACTGTGTGGTGAACACAGCCAGCGTGCTGAGGAGACAGCCCGACCCCAGCTGTGTGAGGGCAAATGTGACAGGTGGGCAACTGCCGAGGATCCCGTTGTCCAGAAGCAGAAGGGAAACAGGTCAGCATTTAGTAACTACGGGAAGGAGAAGGTGTGGGAGGAAAGGCCGTGGGAAGAAGGGACTAGGGGAGTCTGCGTGTCTGGGTGTCGCATGTGTGCCTGTTGTGTATGTGTGTTGTTTGTGGTGTGCACGGTATGTGATGTGTGGTATGTTGTGGTGTGTCACTGTGTGTGTGTGTGTGTGTGTGTGTATCTGTGCACCTGTAGCTGGGGAGGGGTGTCCTCCGAGCCTGAGGCACTGCCTTGGCCTGAGGGCAAGCTGGTGGAGCCTGTGCTGAGTTAGGTTTGGTGGTGTGACCATCGGGTTAAACGGGTTCTTTCTAACGGGTTCCTCATCACAAAAGCAGCACGTGCAGGTAGCAGAGAATGAAAACCGTAAAATGTGCACACAACAGGGCGATGGCACTGCTCTCTGGCTCAGTGGCTTCACACCTGCTCTGTAGGGTCCCTCCTTGGGCCCTGGCCAGGCTGTTCCACTCCAGTGCTGTGTCCCCGGGTGGGGCGCGGCTGTAGCCTGTGAACGTCTGGTGGTGTTGGGGCGGATGCGGAGGGGGCTGGGGGAGGGCACAGGCTGAGCTGGGAGGACTCAAGGGAGCAGGCCCGTGTTGCTCCGAGGTGGACATCACGGGGGACACCCATCCTCCATGGCAGGTGGTCCTCCCTCTGCTGGCTGCAGCCCTTGGAGCCAGCCATGTTTTCTTCTGTGGGCTCATCTCCCTGTCACCCCTCCATCTAGCCTGGGGGGACTTCTCTTAAAACTTTGGTGGATGCTAGTATGTGGCATAGTCTTCCTGCCCTACATTAAAGGCAGTAATAGATGCATTTTTTTTCCCTTGAAACTCTAATATTCTAACACTTGTTCTGCTGTGTGCCGCTCCACCCAGGGCACCAGGGCAGGGCTTCAGGGAGTCAGGCTGGGGGCGGGACACACGACCAGTGATTGACACATCCCAGTGTGCATCACCTGTGAGTGCAAGTCCTGTGGCGCACACTCCTCCCTCCGTCCCTCTCTCCTAAACAACCGTGACTGAACCCTCACCACCAGGAGGAAGGGCATGTTTTGACTGTCCCTACCATGTGACATGAGGCTGTCTATAGAATGTGGCTGTCTCCCTGTGGGAGAGCCTCATGGCTGAGGTAAGGTTCCTGTGTGTCTTGTGAAAATACCATTTCTCTCCTGCACTGACACTCGGCCGTCTCAGAGATGTACTTGTGCTTCTGCCTGGGAGTGTGGAAAGGGAGAGTGCAGGCAGAAGCTGGGCAGCGGGGGGACCCCGGGGTTTCACGAGCTGACGTGGAGAGGGACCAAACTGTCACCCCTGCCCCTCCCCTTGCTCTCTTGAATCCTTGCCTGGAATCCCGAGGCTTCTGTTTCTAGGCCTGGGGTCAGGGTGCCGGGGGCAGGAGGCAGTGTCTAACTCAGCACTACCTGGGTGCTCACAGGGCCTCCGCTGTGGTTCTCATGGTCAGAGTCACCATTAGGACGCCAGCTTTTCCCTGAACCAAGGGAGACAGTTCAGCAAATCTCTGTCTTCAACATTCTCTGTCTCATCAATGAGGAAAAATATTTTTTGACAGGTCTGACATTCGGGGTTTTAGGAATAAAGTAACCTTGAGCTGGAAGAGGGAAGCTGTGGGTGCCACCATAAGCAGACCCTGGGCTCACACCCCGAGCTTGGGGGAAGGAGGTTTTTTAGGGTAACGGGTGATTAGCCGACTCCTTTTGCCTCCATGACGCGTCTTGCTGCAAGGGCCTTTTTCTTGAGCTCCGATACCAAGGCCAGAAGTAAACATCACCGACCATGGCACCAGCAAAAACCAGGAAGAAGTGGTTCCTGGAGAATAAACACCACGTGTTTGTTGTCTCAGGGGGAAGGGACACCATCGTGCCGCCATGTTTCAGAAGGGGTTATTCTGACGCTGTCATGGGACTTCCCTTCAGGGAATGTTAACTGGCCCGCCTTGTATCACCCTGTCCAGTGCCTTGTCTTGTAGCCTTTCTTTCCATTTTACCAACGAGGCATTTGAGGTCACTCCTCAGTGTGGTATCAGGGCACAGGCGGAATTTGAAACTTTGTTCACTGCTGATTGAGGGGAGGAACTCTCAGTTTCCATTTTTTTTGTATTCCTCCTGGATTTGACCCCAGATTGCAGATGCCCATGAAAATCGAAGCCCAGAGGCAGGGAAATCAAGGAGGTCACTCTGTGTGTGGAGGCAGGTTGGCCTGGTGATGTCCTGTGTAAATAACTCTGGGTTGATCCCTAGTGGACCATTCCACTTCTCCCTGTCACAGCGCTTGCGGGGGCAGGACCACAAGTCCTGGCCAGGTGGGATTCCAGTGAAATGGGATACATGCAGGCATTTTTATTTTCCATCCCTGGGATAATCAGAAGGGAGTTTGAGAGGAATATGAACTGCTCAGAAGTCTCCACTTCCCGGGTGTTGGAGGAAGAGCCTTCACTCTGGGTCCAGACCAACTCTAACTCTGGAGCAGATATATTGAAGTATATTTGACGTGTGGAGACCTAGTCAAAGTCTGAAAACGAAAGCCAGGGCTTAACAACTAAGAAACTTCCGGAATCTTGTTAGAAATCAATGCATGAAGTGGAATTGAGCGGCAGATGAAGCCCCAGCCAATCAGGGTCTGGGATTTGGGAGTCTTCCTTATGGGCTTGGAGTCCAGTCCACAGCGGCCCTGCTGCTGATTGGCTGCGGTTCTCTTCTCTACAATGAGAAGGTAATCAGTCATGTTACTGGCTTTTGTCTTGGCGAAGGTATTGAGATTTCAGCCAGCTGGTTAGCTGCCTCAAGGCCACCTGCTTGACTGAAAAATAGGGAATCAGTTTCTTTCCCTTTGCAAGGAGAAGAGAGGGGGGACTGGCTTGTATGGTAATTTTAGGTGGATGATTAAATTTGGCCTCTCAGGCTCCAGGTGAAATGTCACCTCAGAAGACTCTTTTGCTTTTTACACATCCTTGAGTAGTTGTGTACTGCCAGGGCTGATGTCCCTGATGCAGCCTGCCCCTTGGCTTTAACAAAGCAGAGTCCCCAGCCCACTCTCTAGTTCACGTGCCTCCTGGCTACAGGAGCAGGAGAAGGAAGGGCATGTTTTCTGCCTGGGCAAGCTCTGCCGCTCAAGGAACACAGTTGCTCCTAGGAGAGTTGGGGTGGGGGTGGTTTCTCAGATGACAGTTTATAGAAGACACCTGTCTCCTCTAGTGCATTTCAAATTTATGGGTCAATGGGTCAGGCATTTGGTGCCATTTGGCAGAAACATCACCATCTCAGATGCCAAAGTGCTAAGCAGGTACAATGTGCCACCAACCAGCCCAAACCCTGAGATTCCTTCCTAATGCCTCACGCCCAGATCACATCCATCAGTGAATGGTGCCATTCAGCCTCAGGGACATTGCCCCAAACCTTCTTGCACTCCATTGTCACCAATCACTGCCTTTGCAAAGCCCTTATCACCTCTCACCTGCACCTGAGTGGTTTCCCTGATTCCATTTTGCCTTCCTACGTTCTCCTAATGGCAGGGAGAGTACTCTGTTTAGAAAACTTTCAGATCAATCAACACCCTCTATTGAACCTTCTTACAGCTCCCATGTTAATTAGGCCTAAATGAAACTCTCTACCTATCTTCTGGCTTTTGAGATCTGGCTTCTGCCTATCTTCTGTCCTTATCTCCTATCTCTGTTCTTCTCTTCATTCTATTCTCGTAGTTTCTTGAAAACTTCAAGTTCCTTTCCATCTCTGGGCCTTGGGGAACATTCCCCTTGGACCGTGATCTTCACAGGGCGCCATGTTTTTTTATTCATGTTTCAACTTGAATGTCAGTTCTCAGAGAATCTTGCTTGACTACACAAGTTGAAGCAGTGAGCCCTTCTGTATTATAAAATTCCTCTTTTCTTCCAAACAGCATTAACTTCTCCCACACAATGCTTTCTCACTGATTTGCTTATTTGCTCATTTCCTTTCTAGAATATGAAGTCTGTTACACCCTGGGCATCTCCAGGGCCTGCATAGTGTCTTGCCAATAGCAAGTGCCCAGTAGTTATTGGGTGAATGGATGAGCAGAACCTGGTGATTTCTCTAAGTGACAGGGACAGGAGGCTTTCAGTGTGGCCCTTTCAGGAGTTAGGGGACAAGGCTGAATGACTCTTTGCAGGTTGATGCTTTATTCATATTCTGAACTTCTAAGTTGTCAGATATTTTCTGAGACCTAATGTCTGTGGTGCTATTAGATGCACTCAAACAATGACAACCTGTTATCTTGGGGAGGTAAGACACTGACCTCATTCTCAGCTGATCTGATCAACAGAAAAGCAAAATGTGTCATTAATTTTAGGATCCATTATATGTGACATTTTTGTCTTGCAAAAGGTTAGAGGCCAATAGGAGACGCAGAGAAAGCTTGCTAACCAATGTGTCTTTATTCACATTTAGAAGTTAGTTGGCACTGGGGACAATCCGTGCACTCACCCTGGTTTGAGGTCTAGGTCTCTCTTTTCCTGGAAGGGCTGGTGTCTGTGCTGTGTCCTCAGTGTCTGAAATATCTAATTCATGCATAAACAAAGGCCAGGCAGGATTCAGACAGAATGAATCCCTGAACCTCCCAGGCAGGAGAAAAATGGAGAGTCGTGATACTTAAAACATTTCTCAGCCTTAGTTGTCAATGTTGGTCCCCACTTCAGCACATTTCTGAAATGAACTCTGCTAACGCTAGGTCAGCGACACCATAAAAAAGAATTTTGCAATTAAAAAGGCTTAAAGGGATCACTGGCAAGATGGCCTTCTTTTTTTTAAACCAAGTACTTAAAGAAGTAAACTCAGTACAAGTATTTCCTTACATTAGTTTTTCCCATTAGCTGAAGCCAACGGACCCAGGCTGAAAAAAGCCCCTGCTGGAGATACTTAAAAAGCAGTGTTTTGGACCCAGCCTTTGCTCCAGGGGCCATTTTTAAAAATTATTATTATTTTAATTTGTATATGACAGTCGAATGCATTACAATTCTTATTACACATATAGAGCACAATTTTTCATATCCCTGGTTGTATACACAGTATATTCACATAATACCTGTACTTTGGATAATAATGACCATCACATTCCACCATCATTTTTAACCCCCTGCCCCCTCCCTGCCTCTCCCACCCCTCTGCCCTACCTAGAGTTCGTCTATTCCTCTCCAGGGGCCATTTTTAATCTGGGAGGCATCTGCCAGGTGACTTCAATGGTCCTGAAGGTTTGATAATCCACAGGAAGGATAGTAGGATGAGGAAATAAGATACAGAAGAAAGAGCTCCCTGGGAAATCCTGCCTTGTTTCATTATTATTATTATTATTAATAATGGTACGTATGTAGGGGCCACAGTATGACAGTGAAATAATGTACAGAACCGTGTGTAATGATCAGACCTGGCTATTGGCATTTCCACTCCCTTCGACACTTATCATTTATGCTGGGAAATTTGAAGTCCTCTCTTCTGGTTCTTGATAACATCTGTAATCAAGTGTGGTTAGGAGGACGTTGGATGTTACTCCTCCTAGCTGTGTTTTGGCCTCTGGCATCCAACCTCTCCCTGTGTTCCTCTTCCTGTTCCTTCCATCCTCTGGTGACCCATGCTCTCTTCTCCACTGCCATGAAGCCAACGCTTTCTGCTTCCACGTGAGTGAGAGCACGTGGTATTCATCTTTCTGTGCCTGGTGCATTTCACTTAATATAGTATCCTCCAGTTTCACCTGAGAATAGTTTGCTAATGTTTTCTCCCGTGCTGTAGGTTGTCTGCTCACTCTGTTGATTGCTTTCTTGTCTGTAGAAGCAGCTTAGTTTGATATAATCCAATTTGTCTGTTTTTGCTTTTATTGCTTTTGCTTTGGGGTTCCTACCTTTTATAAAGGTATAAAGTATAAGCCTTACTATTTTAATTTAGCAGATGGATGGTAGTGATTTAAAATATCAAAATAAAGGGAAACAATGGTGCTCACTAAATCACATAATATTCAAGGTATGTTTTATTGCATCTGACCCATTTGGGCTTTAGAAATTAGATCTTACTGGCTATTCAATAAATTAGCTAAAATATTCCAAAGCAGAGATAAGAAAATGAATGAAGATGGAATAGAGTCCATGAGTGTGTGGAGTCTTCTGAGTGTCCTAAGGGGAGGCAGCAATTTTTAAAGCCACCCTGTGGTGATAAGTGACTAGAGAGGTTGACTTTAGTTCAGCCTCTGTTGAATGGAAGGCAATTAGGATCCATAATGAGAGATTTTCTCAGGCAAAGAGTTTTAAATCAGGACTCAAAAAAAAAAAATAAAAATCAGGACTTGACTGGTTCTACAGATAGGTGTTCAGACTCACCAGGAAAACACACACACACACACACACAAACACACACACACACACAGTAAAATGATCTCATAACTGTGAAGGAACAGAATTGAAGGGTTAGAGCATATTGGAGCTGAAAGTTCTCAGAGAGAAGCTGAACTCTCTGCTTTTGCCAACAAAGAAACTGAAGGGATTCATTTACCTGCAAAGGATCACATGGACAGCTAAGGCTAAGTGAGGGCTAGAACTTTAGTGTGGTGACTGTCTTGGTCTGTTCCTGCTGCTATAACAAAATGAGTGAGACTGGTAAAAAAGAAATTTCTTTCTTAATTTTTTTTTGTAATTGTAGATGGACAGCATGCCTTTATTTTATTTATCTATTTATTTATTTTTTTAATGTGGTTCTGAGGATCGAACCTAGTACCTTACATGTGTGAGTCAAGTGCTCTGCCACTGACTACAGCCCCAGCCCAGGAATTTATGTCTCACAGTTCTGGAGGCTGGAAGTCCAAGATCAAGATACCAGCAGATTTAGTATCCAGCAGATTTAGTATCCAGCAAAGGTTGGTCTCTCTTTCCAAGATATGTTCCATTGCTGCACTTACCTGACAGAAGATGAAAGGGCAAAAAAGGGGAAAATAAGGGTCTCACTATTCTTTCCAGTTCTTTTATCAAGCAGTAACCCCCCCATGAAGGCCATGCCTCATGGCCCAATCACCGTCTAAGGTCCCATCTCTTAAGGCTGTTGCCATGGGGATTAAGTTTCAATATGGATTTTGGAAGGGTCACAAACATTCAAACCATAGCACTTCTAAACAGAATGGAAAATTAAGAAAAAAAGTTTATGATTTATTTTTCCCCATTTTTAAATTGGTGCATTATAGTTTTACATAATGGTGGGATTTTTTGTTACATATTCCTTCATGTACACAATAAAACAATATAGCTTGGCCAAAATCATTCCCCACTATTTTCCCTAAATTTTACGATTTCTAATGCTTATTATGTGATCTCTTAACTATTGTCTTTCTACAGTGAGGTGGCGTATGCATGAAAGCTTTGGAGTCTGAGTTTGAACACAGTATCTTCTGCTCTGAGTTATCTGATCTTGGACAAATCAGTTAATCAGTATGGGTTCTTGCTCCCTGATCTTTGGAAAATAAAGCATAGCTGGTGGTGGGCTTTGAAGACTATTATGCAAAATCTAGCGCATAGTAAACCCTTGGTAAATGGTAGCTATTAATATTATGATCTACGTTACATTGGCAGAAATACTGTTCACGGGTTGAGAGAAAGGGCATTGGAGTTAGACTGATATACTTTGAATCTGTCTTTACTGCTTCCTGGTTCTGAGAGCTTATTCAGTAAGCCCCGGAGCATTTACTTGTAAAATGGGGCCAAAGTACCTAAACCATGAAGCTTTTGTGGAGATTTAATGTTGAAATTAATGTAATTTATTTAATAGTGCACTTCAGACTGAAACATTTCATAAGTATTGGCAATATTATTATTATTTTTAACTTTTCATAGAAGATATGGGGCTGGGGTCAGTAGACTTTTTCTCTCCAGGGGCAAATAGTTAATTTTTAAGGCTTCACAGGCCGTAGGACTCTGTTGCAACTACTCAACTCTGTCATTATAGGAGAAAAGCAGCCATGAGTAAACAAATGAATGTGCCTGTGTTGCAATAAAACTTTATTTACAAAAGCAAGTGATGGGCCACGCTAGGCTGGTGGGTCTTATTTTGCTACCTCTGACACAGGAAAAACAGTAATTCTTGTTTCATGGCTTCTGAAAGAAAGCAGATCCTGTTGATATAGACACAGAGGGTGTCTGCCTTCTTTTGTGAAAAGAAGAGAAAAGTGAGTCATATTCACGCACACATTTCCCACCTTCAAACCCTGATCACGGTAGAATTTATTTCCAATGGGGCAAGAGAATCTCTACTTGCCCTGTGTTCACAAATTGCTTCTTCCTCAAGGCATGGCTGGTCAGGTTCATAAAAAGGCAAAGAACCAGAGAATCATCTCAGAGATCTATAATTCATCAGTTCCCACAATGTCCTTGAGTTTCATTTCATGATGTTGTGTTCAACATAAAGGATATTTCCTGCAAATGTGTTGTGGATCCAGTCTCAACAATTCTCAGGATTGCCCTTATTACAAACGCTGGGCACTTTCAATTTTTCTTCCCCCATTTTTGAAATATGAGGTGGTTATGCCCTTGTTTTGATTCATAAGATGTTTCGTAAGAAGAAGGTCTTTGGAGACAAGGTGCTTTTGGCCCATGACACTGCCTGGTGATCTTTTTCCTGTTGTTCATGAACCTAACAAGAGGGAGGCTGGGTGGCCCACTTCGGGAAATGATTAAAAGTGGCACTTTGCTGCCGAGTGGAGGTGTAATCTTATTAATCTGGCATCAGAGGACATCTCTCAGGCAGAGCGAAGAGAAATCTAATCTTGGCCACTCTCACATACAGTATCTAGACAATTTATCGCCTGCTCACTGATTTGGTTCTCGAATGATACAAAAGAAGCCCCCTGAGCAGCCACGGAAATTAGGGATTGAACTCTCGTAAATAAACACTCTGTTGCTTCATAAGAAGCCTGGCGATTGCTAACAGCTGTTTAAATGGGAGTGAGCTAATGTGAGACCCAAGACTTTATAAAAGGCAACGATATAGGGTTATGTGTTACCCACAAAGCACATCTGCAAAGTTATTTATGGGAAAAGAGAATCAGGCTCCTGAAGGCTCCCAGTCAAAACCTGTAACCATTTCTCTGATTGGAGCCCAGGGGTGGTTAAAAAAAAACCACAAACATTTAGTAGGTCAGGAAAATTTGTTCTCCTATTTCTGACAGTTAATCATTCTATTATTTCAGAACCTTGTGGACAGCTCTTGATAATTAACTTTCCCAGAATCTTCCTGACCATAGACCTTTGACTCTCTGAGGAGATGACAAATTTGTTCTGGAGAGTTAGTAGGGAACCTTGTTCCAGTTGTCATTTAAAGAAATTTATTATATTGTTTTAATTATGTGGGAAAAAAAGTTCCTATAGTTATAAAAATATATTGATTTTCTTGAACATGATTTAATTTTGTCCTATATAGAAAACAGAGTTGACATTTCTTTCAAAGTGGACTTTGTGGGCTGGGGATGTGGTTCAGTGGTAGAGGGTTTCCCTAGCATGCCCAAGGCCCCAGGTTCAATCCCTAGCACTGCAAAAAAAAAAAAAAAAAAAAAAATCAAAATGGACATTGTTTCCTCAGTGTGCTACTTTGTAATTTCTGAGGTAACATCTAATTATCTATTAATTAACTTTGTTTTAATTAATGTACAAGCTTTTGAAAGGTGCTTTCTTTTTCTTTGAATAGAAGATTCTCTGAGACACAATACTTTACCCAAAGGGATGGATCTTCAGTCCGATACTGGGTGTGGAGAAGTGCTCTGCGTGTGATGGTTACGGGATGGTAGGATTCACAGGGCAATATGTATAGTCTCTGAAGCCCTCACACATGTAGCTGGCAGAGAGGAGCGGATGGTGAGGGGTCAGCACAGGTAGCTTAGAGAAGCGGGTTGCAAGAGGAGTTTGCTCAGCCCTGTTCGTTTTCCACAAAGACTCTCAAGGGATTGAGAGTCAGTATAGATTATTGGAGTTGACGAAAAGGTTGGATTTGATGATCCCAAAGAGTCATTTCAGTGGTGCGGGTTGATGTGGAAACTAGGAAACAGTGCTCTGAGCAGTCTGCCCATCTCAGGGCCAGTACATGGAAGGGTGGGCTGGAATCCACGTCTCCCGGGAGTCAGCCTCAGGAGGATTTTCCATACAGAGGAACACGAGCATGTTTGGTGACAGGAGAAAAGACCTGTGGAGGCTAGGGTGAGGGAATGTTGGAGAGGTGGCAGGTGTTGGAGAATCAGAGTGAGGGGTGGGTGGGGGTACCTGGGGGCTCTCAGAAAAGGTGTGACAGAGAGGAGCACTGCTGGGTTTCTGTGCTCCTCTGGAGAATCCACGTTGATGATGAATGACATTTCTCCCTTTATGCACGTGTGTGTGAGCACACACACATACACACAGACACACACACCACTCTGCAACACACAATAATGAACCAGAGGTAGAAATTTAGTAATGTTACTTGGGCTGATTTTTTTTCCCCTATTAAGGAGTTAATCTTAAAATGATTACCATGACTAGCTATTGTGGATATTGCCATGGAGAGAAAATTGTTCCTATTTCTGTGTTAAATCATTTTAAAGGTTCAACAGTTGCTGTTTTGAGCAATTCTTTGCTTACACAGTATAGATTGTGGTAGAGCTAGTTGTATTTTGTGGTGCTGAGGCTGACTTTAAACCTGAGATCCTCCGGACTCAGCCTCCCGAGCTGCTGGGATTGTAGGCATGAGCCACCACGCCCGGGCTCACAAACTGATGTCTAATGCTGAGTTCCTCCCAAGACTAGGATCTATAGTTAGCTTTCATAGTTTTACTAGAACTTGCTGCTAACCACACCATGGTCTCTCTTGCAGTAGAATAATACAAAAAATAAAAACATCTACCTATTCTATTTTGCAGTCCTGTTTGGGGACCAAGGGGACAGCATGTACACTCTGTAAATTTTCTTCCAGTGTTGGGTTGGTTTAGCCTGATAGGAATTGCTGGGGGAAATTAACGGGTGCTTTACAGCCACCACAGGAAAAGACCCAGAGCCTTTCATTTCATGTTTATGTGGTGACAAGTCCGTGTTCCTGCTCCATCTGCTTAGTTCCATCTGCAGTTTCAGGACAGGGAGTGAACAGCTAAAACGATATTCTTCTTGGATTTGTAATCTTAGGATAAAACAAAATCCCAGAAATGAATCAGTAAGCTCGTGTTTATCCAAAATGCAAACATCCAGGGAGTTCCTATTAGCAGAACAGATTTCTAAAAGAGCTGGCCGGCGATGAACAACTTTTGTCATTGTCACCCAAGGCTTGGCATAATCCCGAGGTGCTGTCTGGATTATCAGAGAGAGAGATTGATTTTTTTTTTTTCAGTGTTAGGGTTTGACTGATTTCATTTGATTTTCTAATTTGCTAAAGACAGATAGAGCCTTACCCAGAATATTTGATTAGCAGGGGAACTGAATTTCTGGCTGTTTTCTGTGACTGGAGGTTCGCTGGGCAAAAGGAGAGAAATTCTCTCCCTGTTCTTTTATTCCTGCAGATGCAACAGGACTGGAGAGATAGAAAGTCCTTTCTTTACAGCTGTTTGTTGTGAACAGAGAAAGTCACTGCCTTGACACTGCTGCCCAGAGGCTAGAGTTTAGCCACCAAACCTAATGACACCCACCAAAGGGTTAATTTCTGAACCCAACTGCTTCTCCCTGTCTAAAGCTGGGGGTGGGAGTGGAGGCTCAGCAGGAGGCCCTGGCCCCCCCTGCCTGAAGGGGTGGGCTGCCCACTCCTGCTCCTAACCCATACACAGCCCTCTCGGCTGCTCCTTGGTATTTTCTTCCTCACCTCTGGACTCTTCGGCACCTCGAGAACTCGGGAGAACTCGGCTTTGACAGAAACCTCTCTGAAATTATTTTTCATCCTGTTCTGACTTGTACTTGAATAATTCTCCATCAACAGCACGTCTGATTGAGTTGGCATCACAAACCCTTTTGTATGCTATTTTTTTCCCCTTCCTTCAAGAAATATTAAAGTCTGAATAAAATTGGAAATGCTGCCTGGTAATGATCTCATTATATATAAATACAGAAGTGCTCGCAGGGGAGATAATGACTCCAGGACTCAGGTATGCGGGTGAATACCTATTATCTCCAACGCTCCCAGCTCCCCCCCCCCACACCCCCTTGCAGTTTAAGGTTCAGGTCTCAGAAAACGGAGGGCTGCTTCAGGCTGGATCCTGGGGTTTCCCCTCCCCCCCCCATGACATATGTTGGGAGATGAAAGGGACCTGGGCTGTGTGTTTACTCTTCATTTGGGAGCCTCACATGTTCTGATGGATCAGAAAGACAAAAAGGCAGAAGGAAAGACATTTGGTGCTGGCTGCAAACCATCTCCATTCTCAATGTGAAGTTCCCCTGTTCGGGGAGGATAATTGTGATGGGTATAGACGCTACTAAAAGACTTTTAAAAATAACCGGACTGCCACCCAGTTTGAATTCTTATGTAGCAAAAGAACAAACACAGATGGCGGCAGTAGGCTTGGGGGGCCGGCGTGGGAAAGGCCCTCCTCATGGGGGAGTTTACTAGTTATTAGCCCCAGCAATCTTCCCTGGCTGCCAAGGTGTAAGCAGATGGATCCCACACATCACAGAGGCACACACACAGGGTTTGGGTCCCAATATGGGCTAAGCCCAACATGGAAAAAATCTTTGTGATTAGCATCAAAGAAAGGAATCAAGTGGCGGAGAGGGTTGAGTATTTTGCTCTAAATGTCCCTGCTAAGTTCTAAAGGGGGGATTTATCTAAAGGGGGATCGCCATCTGCCATCCTAGATCAGGAAGAGGGGGTGGGAGGAGGATGAGTCCTGGGCTGTTTCCATTTGCCCAGCCTCATAAATCTTACGATTCCCCTTGGGTTTCCATATCAGGGACTATCAACATACAAAATAATATTATAAGCATCATTCTTTGGCAGAAGTATGGGCCGGATGGCAGAAATATTTTGCCCATAGCTAAAAGTCTTTCATGCAATATACATGCAATGTTGTTGAGCAATGGCCATAAATTCTTACTGAGAGAGAGTTGCAGCCATAAAATCTAAAGGAGGAAATACGAGTCAGAATAGATGGGGGCAGGCATGGCCAGAGGGAAGCCCCTGGTATCAGGTGTGGGGACATTTCCATTGAGGGGAGAATGGGGACAGATGTCCTTGGCTCAATGGCACCCACTGCATCCTGTTGCTGTTTGACACAGGCTAAGTTTTCTCTTACTTTCTAAAGTACTGATGTTTGTGATGCCTGGCCCCAAGGGAAGAAGCTTCTTTCTCTCCCCGTGCACAGATGCTCATCTAGACCATTTCTGTCACCGGTGCTGTGACTTCCTTGTGTGATGGCATTTGCATATGAATTCAGTTGTCCAGAGGAACTGTGCTGGGATCCACCCTCTGGTGTTTTTCCCCATTGCTGGTGGACCTGAGATAAATCCCTGGTTCAGTGATGGCATGACCTCCCCTATCCAGTCATACCTCCTGACGCCTTTGTGTTTAGGATGATCCTCATCATAATCTACTGTTCTCTGAGTGTTTAACCTGTGCCAGGCACTGTACTACACACCGCGTGTTATGGTCTCCCAAAAGCTCCCGTGTGAGACAATGCTAGACGGTTTGGAGGAGAAATCATCGGGCTATAGGTTTAACCTAATCAGTGAATTAATCCCTAATGGGATTAACTGAATGAATCAGGCATAACCGAGTGGTAACTGGAGGCAAGTGAGGTGTGTGGCTGGAGGAAGTAGTTCACTGGGGGCTTGGCTATGGGGTATATATTTTATATCTGGTGACTGGAGTCTCTCTCTCTCTGCTTTCTGATCACCATGTGAGCTCCTTCCCCACACCACACTCTTCCACCATGATGTTTAGCCTCACCTCAAGCCCTGAGGAATGGAGCCTTCTGTCTATGGACTGAGACCTCTATAATTGTGTGAAAAAGCTGACTAAAACACCATGTCTGACCCTTAGAGCCCCACTAGGTGGACGATATGCCGAGGAGTGGGATAACGGGGTCAAATGGTGGTTCCATTCCAAGTTTAGGTGGATGCTATTTTTACCATTTTATGTATGATGCCCAGTGGCTTGATGTCCCATGGAGAATCATTGGTTTGTGGTTGCAAATACGTGGAGGCAGGAGAGCAGGTGGTTTATGCAGAAGTCTCTGAATGAATCCATCATTTCCTCAACCCCCTTTGCATTATTTAGCTAGTTTTAATGGAGATCTCAGTATTCAGCTTCCGTCGTTTGGAACACCACATAAATCTGAGGCACAATCCCTGCCTACGAGGTCCCTATAGTCTAGATGGTAGATAGGAATAGAATGTGAAACGCCTCCACAGGGAACACACTGGGCCTTGGCCTCTTAGTCACCTGGGCCTGAGCTGCTGTTTTCAAAGTTAGGAGATTGTATTACATCAGAGATTAGCCAACTTTTCTATAAAGGGCCAGATAGTAAATATTTTAGAATCTGCAGGCCATATGCTCTCTGTCACAACTACTTAGCTCTGCTGTCTGCACAGAGGCAGGCAAATAGTATACTGCAGATGGGCATGGCTGTGTTCAAATAAAACTTTACTCACGAACACATTAGTACATAAGAAGGAGGTGGGCTGGATGTAGCCCGTCCAGCTCCTCCCTGACCCCAGTGATGTCCATAGGCTTTTCTGGCTAGAAAATGCCAGAGTGTCTCCACATCTCACGCTGATCCCATCCTTGGAGCGAGAAGACATTTCTTTGGCAGTAGAAGTGGTCCTGGGGAGGTACCAGGAGGGACTCTCAGTAATGTTCTGATTGAAATCGCAACAGGAAGAAGTCATTAAGAAGGTGGAGGAAAGGCCCAGATCATCAGGGATGGGTGCTGCTGCTCTCCTTGGAGATCTGGCTATTAGCTCAGTGGGAAGATGAGGAGGATGAGATGGGGCAGGCTGGAACACGGGTTCCTCAGAGGCAGAATGCTAACATATTTTTTTTTTCCCAAACAAAGTTTTTATGCAATTCCTTATGTAAATCTCACAATCCAAGCAGAGTCAACGATGAAATTTTGCCTGTATCAATAAAGCCATTCTGATATAACCATCTATGTAATTATAGCAATTCAATAAGTCTAAACATAGATTTGATTTTATCTATCTAATCTCCATTTGAAAACTCCATTTCTCTATATTTGAATAACTGTACTAAGACACTAGAATAAATGTACACTTGTGGGACTCTTCCTGTTGAAAGCGATCTAAAAACCCTGTACAAACTGACTATTTTTTTTTTAAAGAGAGAGAGAGAGAGGGGAGAGAGAGAGAGAGAGAGAGAGAGAGAGAGAGAGAGAGAACTTTAATATTTATTTTTTAGTTTTCGGCAGACACGACATCTTTGTTTGTATGTGGTGCTGAGGATCGAACCCGGGCCGCACGCATGCCTTGTGAGCGTGCGCTACCGCTTGAGCCACATCCCCAGCCCTGCAAACTGACTTAAAAGGTATCTGTGGGCACAGAACACAAAACAGACCAGGAGAGTGCTGACTTCAGCTGGGGGTGGGATTTGACCCAGAATGTCAAGGTCACAGGGCCTGGTTTCTGTTTCTCTTTTTTCAGCCTTCTTTTTCTCTGGGTCAGCTTCATCTTCAGTCTGACTTCTCCCTAGGTGGGAGGATGCTGTCGGAACAATCAACTTCTTTTTGATCAAATACAGAGAGGGAGCAGGAACATCTTTTTCTCAGAGGCCCTGGCATAGCTTCCTGGGTCTCCCTGGCTGCGACTGGGTTATGTGTCTGTCCCTGGGTCATCTGTGGCCTGTCAGTGAGCTGAGTTGGGCTGACCACATGGTGAAGATGGAGGGGACTTTCCCCATGGAGGGACGGACTGCATTAGTCAGTAAGAAGAGGATGGGTGTTGAGTGACATACGACAGATGTTCAGGACAGAGACACGTTAGGATTTTCAAAATGCTTCTAAGGAATCCGACTCATTGGATTTTATGATTTTATGGGAATATGGTTGTCCATATTCAGATGAGAACACTAAGGCTCAAATCACATGACTCATTCAAATTCACAAAGTTGGTGAAAGAGGCTGTATTGACTTTTCTCTCTGGCCAATATGATGTCTGACCACTCTACAATAGAACAGCCACCTCCTCTATTTAGAACTAAATGTCTATTAATGTCATATAAAATTGAATTTGCATTTTAATTGGACATATCATACTGACTCATACTGATTTTATAACAAAGTAAGAGCCCTCTGATTTTTCATGATTTCTGAAAAGACATAATGTACCTAGAATGTTTTTTTTTTGAACTTATTTTTATAATATCTCATATTAAATTTCTCTCATTGCCCTGGCTAGGGAGGAACTTTGGAGTCCTGTGGAATCTGAATTATTAACTCTTTTCCAGATTTGCACCATATTCAATTTTAACAACCATGACCTAGTTTGTCTCCTTAGTAATTGCTAAAAAGACTGAATGATAAGGTACTGATTGATTACCAGTTTTAATCGGGAATGAGGCCTCTATCTAGTACAACATCACAGGACTCCATCTTTGCTTGTTCAATGTTTTTTTTGTAACCGATGTGGATGGAGGCTAAACCGATACATTAAAATGTGAATCACTTCACAGATGGAATACGCCCTCTCATTTGACCTCTTCTCTCAAATTTCTAATTGAGCGACATTTTCACTGAGAACATCTCCTTCCAAAATGGAATTATTGGCCTGAAGTCAATGGTAACTAGGATGTTGTGACACTCTCCTATCATTTGTTCTGGATTGAATCAGGAAAACTGTGGCCACTGAGTTAAGGTTAAATTCTTGCAGAGACAATGAGAAGATGATCACAATGGTGATCACGCGTGGCAATGTATGAAAATTTGCTAATAAATAAAGTACACCTCCATATGGCCCCAGTCTTTTAGTTTTCTTTCTTTCTAATCAGAAAAGTGAAATTCTAGAACTCAAATGCAAATGGTATAGGGTTTGCCAGAAATATCCCCCCAGGATTTTTGATTTCCAGTCTAAAGATTCTCAGGCAATGGAGTAGGAGTTGGGTATGAATCATCGGGTGGTTGGAATGGCAGACAATGTGCTCACATCATAGAACTTGATTTGGATTTGGTTTAAATAGCTTTAGGGGAGGATGAGAGATTTTTCTGCACATTAGGACCAATTATTATTATAGTTGAAACAAGATGGAGACACATCATTGTAGAACCTCTCTCTGAAAAGACTCCTTTTAGGATTGCTTCAGCCATGGGGGCAGGGAGATGTGTTTCACTTGTCCTTCTTTGGGAAGGAGTGAGGAGGAGGCTCATGTCGCTTTCACTCTAAGGACCGTTGCTGTTGGCAGGAGCCTTACAGCCACTTTTTGTTGGGGAGACAGAGGCGATCTTCTCTCCCCCAGGATGACCCAATCCCAGCCATTTTTAGGATTTTTTTCATTTCTTGCAGAAGCACTGCTTAGGTATTTCATAGAAAAATTTTGCTTTCAAATTGGACTGAATAGGTTTCAAAGAAAATGAATGAAGTGATTAGCCATGCAGTCTGGAAAATAGATGCTATTTAAAAAAGTAGAAATATTTAGAGAGCAAACATCTTTCCTCTCTTCCCAACTGCACTCAGGAAACAGGAAAACAGCAGCTCATCCTCCTCTTGCTCAATGCTAGACCTTCCCCCAGGGTCTCCCCTCTGCCCCCCTTCTTCGTGACACTCCTTCCCTGCTACAAGAACAGGTTATCAAGGTGATAATAAGCGAGAAAATGTTCCAGCCTTGTTTTAAGCCTCAGCCACATCCTCTGCCTAATCGAGGTTAAGTGCCTGTGTGAACCTGTGTTTTCCACCCTCTGGCCATGCAGCCCTAAGCCAGTCTGATCCACCTTCCTCGCCCCTTCACGCCAGATCTGCTGGTGCAGGATGATTGAGGTGGCCCGGGCCTTCCCAGCAGCTGCTGACTTGCACTTGGAAATTCAATCCTCTCAAGGTAATTCCTCCGCTTATAAAGAACTTCTAGCAATGAATTCTGAATTTGATGCTGCCCACTCCAAGCCAGATAATGGCAGGCTCACTGACATCCACAGGCACTGAGCCCGCCATGGTGAGGAGCATCGTGTATTGAGGTGCTGTTGTCAGTGGGGCCCTTTGTGACCTCATTAGGAGATTTCTAGAACACCATCCCCAGGATCCTCTTTCTTCTGAGGTCCTCTAGATCCCAAATGACTTCAGGCCTGTCTGGGCCACCCCTAGGCTGCAAGTGGCCTGCCCTTGAACATCACAGAGAGAGCAAAACAGTGCTCAGTCTTTTCTTGGGTGGCGCTGTTCTAGCTGCTCAGGAGGCACTTTGGTACTGAGTTTGAAAACCAAACTGGTTTTGAAAAAATATATGCAGTTACCACTCAATACCTGTCACTGCTTACATTCTGGTGGAGACTGACACCATGTGCAAAAGCAAATGGGGTACCAGACTTGGAGAAATGGGGTACCAGACTTCCTCTGTGCAAGAAAAGTTGCCTAGAGATTCTGAAATAACCATTTGCCTGTGAAATTCTTTGGATCATTATTCTCAAGCAGTAAGAATCCCCCACCCCCGCCCTTTCCCTACCCTAAAAGCTACCCCTGTCCCCAAGTCCCCAGCGGCAGAGATTCCCCGTGGTAGTTGCAGATGCTGCTGTGACAGTCCTCTGCCTCCTCATGGGGACAGCTCTGTTGTGGGAGGATTTGAATGTCCTTGCTGTCTCCTAAAGCTTCAGCTTGGAGTTGCAGAATGTGTTTTGGCAAGTGCAAAATCCAATAGCCACTGAACCCTTGATAATCTTCTATACCCTGTAGAAGTATGTTTTTATTCATCCGTTTCTTCAGGAGGTTAGAAATAAAGCCGTTCCATTCTAGGCATAAATTAGCATTTATAACAATGCAGTGCAAAAAAATGTAATTTAAATAGAACTGATTAGAATTTTGATAGGGCACCAAGGAACTTCTAAACAAATGCTGATCAGGTAATGAGTGGAACGAGTCATTTATTTTAGTGGTTCAGCTATCTGTTCAATGATTGGGGCACAGTTTCCCAAATATATACGGTGACTGTTCATTAATTATGCACTTCTTGCTTGGTAATTGTCCAATTTAAGTACAAACTGTGAGCTTATAGGCAGAGCCACAGAAGACAGAAGAGGGAAAAAGAAACAATCTTGATAAGAGTATATTTTCTTTTTTTTGGTAATAACATCCACTAATTCAAGGACTCAGAGAGAGGGGAGCTATTGTTAGATGTTGGCCTTGGCTCTTCTCTTTGTGTGATTGACTAAGTTGCTCCCATTTTCCAGGGAGGGACATTCAAGCTCAGGAGTACAGAGCTTTGCAGATGATGCTTTGCCAGTTGGCGAGTTGGTGTGCAGACTGTCTTGGGGTAGAGCCTTGCCACGCGGTCAGGTGCAAGGTCTTGTAAGTAAGACAGGTCGTCTCTGGAATGCTAGCCATCGAATCATGGGTTTTTCTTCAGTGTGTCACCTTTTTTTTTTTAATACTTTTTTTAGTTGTAGATAAATGCAAAACTTTTATTTATTTTATGTGGTGCTGAGGATCGAACCCAGTGCCTCACATATGCTAGGCAAGCACTCTACCACTGAGCCAGAACCCCAGCCCCTCCTGATCATCTTTATTGGAAATTACCAATCAGCTTATCAACCTTGGTGACTTGATATAATCTTGATACTAGTAGAATGTCATTTTCTGGAATGCAGATGAGAAATGAAGTCTTAGGAATGGGAATAATTCAAACACCCATCTCCCCACTCAGGAAGAACATTGTTTTGAAGGAAGAATGATGAGTTTAATATAGTTGTAATATTCCCCACCCCCACATTCTTTCTTGTGTAGGGATTTCTGGGGGGATGGGATTCCACAAGCAAAGGCTGCTTTGAATGAACATCTACTTTTGGAGGCAAGTGAGCAGTCAAGGCTAATGTAACCCATGGCTGGAGGGGCTATGCTTGGCATAGTGATTTGTGTGAGTGGCGCTCATCTTTATTTATGCTGCTACCTGCAAAGGGAACACCGTCTGTCCTTTGATCCTTTAGGGAATGGCCAAGTACAAAGCAAGCATCTAAAGCAGAGCTCAGTGGAGGCATAATGCATAGCTCATCATTACTGAATTGATAAAGCGGGGGTCTAGACAAGCCCCAGATGCAGGTGGTGGAGTAAACAGCAGGTACAGAGAATTCCTCATGTGTTGGAAAACAATAGCACCTATCTCTATGTTGCCTATGCTTTCTGTCCCACTGGGGAAGAAAAGGCAAAGTTTGTCATTGCCCGAAGAATCGGTCCTCATGTTTGCAAAATCTGATCATTATTTAAATATCTATTTCTTAAAACAGGTCATTTTACAGTTGAGGAAACTAAGGCAAAGGGAGAGAAAGACAATTACCATACCCATAAAAGAACTCTGAGGGCCAGGAAAAGAAAGAGTCATTGTCCACTTCAAAGCAATTGCCTTTGCTTATGTGTATCTGCATGCCTGCCTCTCTTATTCTTTTTTTTTGGTAGTGCATACCAGGGCCTTGCATATGCTAGGTGAGCCTTCTGCCACCAAGCCCCAACCCCAGCCCCCCAAACCCCTTTTAAAACAGAGTGAAAAGGACTTGGATGTACTAGAGATTGCTGACATTGTTTTCTACAGTGATGATTTGGCTCTAATGAAATATGCTATTTAGAAATATGCAAAGAGGATTCACTACCTTGAAACAAACAAATGGCAAATGGATAAAACATTGTGTTTGGGGTAATTTATTTTCTCTGGCTCTGTTAACTCTTGAGCAATTAGCTAGATTATTTCCCTAATGTGAACAATGACTATATTCATACTAAAACAATTAATTGGACGATTGTTCTAGGATGAGCGTTTGCTCTATTATTCTTTGCTTCTCTCCTGGTGTCTCCTCCCTTTCCACACATGCCCGGCTCTCTCTCTCTCTCTGAGAGCAATTTCAACAGCATAATGTCTATGCGAAGATTGTAAGCTCTCAAAAATCATTGCAAGGAACTATGGCTGCACATTTATTCTCAGCAGATCTGCACATATCTTTGGATTTTTATGTTGTGCTTACTTTACAATCACTGAGTTCCATGTTATAATGTCTCCATTATTTTGGTGGGCATATTAGAGCTGATTGTCTCTCTCAGCAGCCTTCAGCCGCCCCCAGTGAGACCTCCACAGCTTACCTTATCATAATATTGGAAAGCAATTTCTCTTCACTGCTGTGAACCAACGCCAGAAATCCAAAATGCTGCCACAGTCATTAAGTGATTTCCAATTAGTTAATTGGTTTCACAGGCTGCTTCTTTCTAAACTGCACCTTAAATGAGAAGCAGAACCATCCATTTTTGAAAGAGGAAAAATCCTGGGGCTTTGGGGTTTTAAAATACTTAAAGCACAGCACACTTTGGAAGAAATGTCACTAAAAACACGAGTCCCGCAGAATAGAAAATGTTCTTAGGATTGTCACAGAAAAGAATGGAATCTCTCTCCTGGCTTTCCCAGATTGTCTAGGTTTTATTTTACTCACTTTACCTTGGGATCAAAGGAGGTTAGGCAGATAATCACAGAGAGGCACGGAACAGGGACAGTTTCTAGATTAACATGGATTCTTTTCTGTGGAAGTTTCCCGAGCCCCTGTGATGAGCGCTGCAGGGCTATGTAAGTGTGGCTGCTGGGGGATGTGATTTTAAACCTCACTGAGAAGTAGGGTGAAGTCCTTCTGGAGGATGGATGGTTCTTTAAGAAGCTGCTTTTGGGGAAAGGGGTATAGCTCAGTGGTCCCAACCTTGTCTCACATGTGGAAGGCCCTGGGTTCCATTCCCAGTTACTATTATAAAAACAAGGGCTGCTTTTTTTTGGGAAAGGAAATGGGATGTGATCACATATATGGGCTGGCCAAAGGAATGGGGTGAAGGAGATGTGAGATGTTGGTTGGTCTGCTTGGCACAGGTGTTAACAGTGGGGGAACCATCAAAGTGCATCTTGAGCTATATTTGACTTATACAACAGGCTAAGTTAAATAGGATCAACACCAACAGGTTTACTCAGAAGTTGATTTACTCAGAGATGACTCACCCATTTTTCTTCTTTAAATTTTTTTTTAGTTGTTGATAGACCTTTGATTTTATTTATTTATATGTGGTGTTGAGAATCAAACCCAGTGCCTCATAACATGCCAGGCGAGTGTGCCCCAGCCCCTCTTATTTTTTCTTGATAGAGGAAAATATGTTTATTGAATGTATGCAAAAATGAATGCAAATTTTCCTCTGTATTAGACAAAGATGCATCCACCAGGTCAGAAGTAGCAGAGAGCAGTGGTTGAATTTTGGTCTGGAGACATACCACCTGCATGGGCATCCTGACAGTCACTTTACAGTTGTGTGGCCTTGGGCAAGTTACTTGACCTCTTTGTGCTTTAGCTTTGGGGGAATGGGGAATACCCCCTCACCAGATTGTCTGTGGTGAGGGTGGATAAAACTTGTAAATCCCTTAGAACCAGATCTGGCACATGGCTCGTTAAATAAACCAAATGTATAATACTATAAGGCATGAATGGAAAGGTTCACCTTTTGTTCTGCCCTTTGGAGAAAACTCCTTGTCTAATGGCTAGTTACTCACCTATGAGAACCAATGCTCAAGGGAGGGCCCCAGGTGAGACCTGCTGGCTCTGCCAGTGAGCCGTCTGTCTTCTGTCCACCATGTTCCCTGACAGCGGCTCTTCAAGACCATTTCTTTGCCCCAGACTCACCCAGGGTCTGATTTATTTTTTAAGAGCTAAGATTTGGTATGAAGTAGATTATTATTTTTTTTAAAAATAGATTGAAGTGGAAGGGTCGAGGAGGCAGTGATTGGAATTTGGGGTCGGAAAGAGGTGAAGAACTTTCCCTGTTGAGAAGGAAGTGAGAGAGGAGTGAGGAACCAGGGAGGCCCCGAGAGAGCACAGCACAGCACCCCTCAACTCGGTCTCTGGTGCCTCTTTATCTGCTTCAGAAGTGGTCGGTCTATCAGCAGCCTGGAGCCCTTTAGTAATGACTTTATGGATTAAAATTTAAAACCAAATTAGATGTGTTTACAAAACAGCACCCCCACCAACCGAACGGCAAGCGGCCAGGGTTGTCGGCACCCTTGGAGTGGCAGGTCCTGGCCATGGGTACCACTGCAGCCCCCCTTCCTATGTCACTTCCCCTGCCCAAGGACAGCACTTCCAGGTGACATGCTGGTGGGCATGAGTAATGCATTTATTTATAGGCACATATTTGCTGGTCTTGGTAGTAACAGAAATTTGTCTGCTTTGTGCGTGTGTGTGTGTGTGTGTGTGTGTTTAAAAAAATTTATTTTTAGATTTCCTTATGCAGCACATCCCTTCCAGTTGAAACCATGGTTTGGGAAATACTAAGTATGAAATCTCATCATTTTATACAATCTTTGATATTGTGTGCTCTGGAAGCGAATTGTTTTCAGGGATGATGGGTTCCTTCTCCCCCTCACCCTGAAGCTCCTCCATTGCTTACCACCTCGTTATTTCAGAGAGGGAGAATCTTTTATTCCAGTTGTATGGAATTCAAAGTGGTATTTTCTACTGATGTATGTTTTTTTTTTTTAAGAAGAGGAATGGCTCTTTCAAGTTTTTAATCAGTTTGAAGAAGAGAAGACATCAAAGAGTGCTACTTGGTCCTTTCTAAAGAGTGTGTGTGTGTGTGTGTGTGTGTGTAATATATACTATATATACATACATTATTATACACACATATATGTATACATATATATATATACATGTGTACCATATATATGTATGTGTGTATATACACACATACATACATATATACCACATATATGTGTATATATATTATTGTGTGTATATATATGTGTATATATGTATATGTATATTTTTTGATATGAAGTACATTGATAGATTTTTTTCTGTGGCCCGTAGATGGCTTAGGACTCCATAAATATTAAATTGACCAGCCAAACAACCTCTTTCTATCCTCAAAGAACTTAAGATATACTGAAATAAGGTTGATACTATGAATCTTTATCTTTTAAATATTTTATTGTCCTTTATTTATGGGAAACAAAATCTCAAGAATTCCCATCAAGGATCCTGACCTGCGGTGGTTTTTCACGGATGTAACTTCATTTACAAACCAATGAGAAGATTCCCTGGAGTTATTACCTGAGTGATACTAATGGCTTGTAAATGGCACCTTTAAAAAAAAGAATCAACTACTAAAAATAATGCCAATTTGACCATTCTTCAAATGAGTCATTTGGAGAACGCTGGCTATCTGGTGGAGATGGTCCCAAATGGGTGTATAGAATGTCTCCTGAGCAGGGGAGAAGGGAACCGGTCCTCTGGGACAGGAGTTTGCCATTTGTTCATCATAGGATTAAAGCCACAATTCAATTACATGAGATTTTCAGCTACAATTCCCCTGGTTGAGTGGCTTTTCTGTTTCAGAAGTAAGCAGGACCCTCTCTACCCCACCTCCCGTTACTGTCAATGTGTGTCTAAAACCTCACTAAATATACCAGGGAGCACATGGGATATTTTAGTCTCGGGATATGATTTATATTGAGACAGGAGCAGTCCTGGGGTCTTGGGGGACTGGAGATGCATTAAGCCCTGCACACTTAAGGGTGATCTTTGCCTTCCAGAGAGGCCACATGGTGCTGCGTGGGCTCCTGCAGCCTGGGTGAGCTCTTGGCTTCCTCCTGACCTGCAGTAAACCCACTCTCCTTGCTGGAGATGCTTCAGAAATAAACAAAATGCACTTGTTTGAATCAATATTGGGCATAAATGCTGCTGGGTTTTATGTCACTCTCTGATAGAAGAGGCTATTCTCTGGTTCCACGGGGGTTGGGTGACAGGAAATTTAAGACTAAATGGGCTGGAAGTTTAATCCTGGAGGCACTTAGTCTCCTGACTGTTGCTTGGCTCTCAGAGCACCTCCGTCAACAGGAAGAGGTGGTGTCCTCCCCGAGCGCTGAGCCTTTCTCAGGAGCTGCCCCTTCCTGCCTGTTCCTTCCTCCTAGAATGTCCTTTCTTCCACTGCCAGCTGCCCAGGTGCAATCCCTTCTTTAAGAACCAGCCACAGTATCCCACAGGGCTACAAGCCTCACTTCTACCCCAGGAGAACCATAGAATTGAGACCACTGGCTGGGTGCTGTGGCCCATGCCTGTAATCCCAGTGACCTGGGAGGCCGAGGCAGGAGGATGGTGAGTTCAAAGCCAGCCTCAGCAACTTAGCAAGGCCCTAAGCAACTCAGAGAGACCTTGTCTCTAAATGAAATACAAAAGGGGCTGGGGATGTGGCTCAGAGGTTAAGTGTCCTTGGGTTCAATTTCTGGTACCCCACCCCCCCAAAAAAAAATTGAGATCACTGGAAAGGCTCCTGGGTCCAACACTCCACCCGTCCTTTGTAGGTGGCCAAGCACTTGGAAGACACCCAGGTGAGTTTGGAGTGAAGGGAAATGGAGACAGGGTAGGCTCTTCAAGACCAGGATGTGGTGTTGGGGGACCTGGGAGAGAGTAGTGGCAGTTCCTGGGTGAGCTTGCACCAGGCCACACCAGCTCAGCCCTTCCCATCTTTTCCATCCCCCCCCCCCAGTGTCTTTCCATCACTTAGCTACTGATTGTGCCCTGTGGCTTGACCTTGAGATAAAGGAGTCCCACCACAGCTTTTAATCTGCTTCCCAAATGCTCTTTTTTTTTTTTAATTCTTTAAAATTTGTTGTAATTTGTTCTACATGATAGAAGAATGCATTTCAAAGCATTGTACCCAAATGGAGGACAACTTTTCTGGTTGTGCACGATGCAGAGTCCCACCATATGTGCCGTCATACCTGTACCTAGTGTACTGATGTCCATCTCATTCCACCATCTTTCCTGCCCCCTCCCATCCCTTCGCCTTTCTTCATTTTGCCCCAAGTTTCATAGCTAAACTGTGGAACCAACCTAGATGCCCTTCAACAGATGAATGGATAAAGAAACTGTGGCGTATCTACACAATGGAATCTTACTCAGCATTAAAAGAGAATAAAATTATGGCATTTGCAGGTAAATGCATGGAACTGGAGAATATCATGCTAAGGTAAGTGAGCCAATCCCAAAGAAACAAAGGCTGAATGTTCTCTCTGATAAGTGGATGCTGATCCATAATGGGGGAGGGGGGCTGGGGAGAATGAAGGAACTTCCCAAACGCTCTTTGCCTCTGCTCTGGTCCTGGGGCTTTTATCTTAAAAAAGAAAAAAAGAAAAATCACATTGGTCCTCTTTGGTACCTTTCTTCATTAATTCTGCAATCCACCTCCTGCCAAAGAAGGTCATACAGTAGCTAGGTATGTTTTCCTGGAGGGCTAGTTGATCACGTTTATCCTTGCTGTTCCTTAACTCTAAAGTGTGGGTGACCACCAGGATTTTTTGGAGAATTCCCTGATGTCACCAAGTGCACGCTTTTATCCTTCCTAGTTTTTTCAACTAACTGGAACTCTCAACCTTTTGGGGGATCATGGATCTGTTTGAGAATCTGATGAAAGCTCTGGTTTTTCCTTCCAGAAAAAGATGCATAAACACATACAAACATTTTCATACCATTTCAGGAACTTCTAGGATCTCTAGGTTCCAAAAAAGAGCCCTTTGGGGGTGGCTGTGATCCCCAGGCTAACTGCCCCGCCCTCCACCATAGCCTATTTCTGCAAAGCACCTAACAAGGGACCCTCTTCTCAGGAGGGGCTGAACAAACACTATTTAATCTGCTGGTTCCCTAAGTTGCAATCAGAAATACTCTGTGCCTGGAGGAAATCTAGCTGTAATTTTTCCTTATATTTGGTTTTGAGAAGCTGTCATGTCCAAGTGACAGAAATACCTCTGAGCAGAGAGCCCAGTCCTTGACTGACGTGCTTCCAGCTGGCCTGCCATACCTTGTTTGAACAAATTTGGCCTTTTCAAAAAAATCTTCCCTTTCTTGTTGGCCTCTACCCCGCTATCCTGTGTGTGCGGCTGCCCAGCCAGGCGACGAGTTCTGCTGACATCTCTGTCTTCGCTCTCTGTATGGAATTTACAGCAATTATCCTTTGGTTGGTCCCCGTGTCTGTATTTTGGCAGGCCGCCCTGCCTTCCGTGTGATAAGCGCTTTGCAGACAGGGCAGCCGAAGCTCTGCCAAAGCCTAATGTCATCCCTTGTCAGATGTCGTCTGGGTCCAGGGGTGACCAACACCCCCCCACCCCGCATCTGCTGGTTCACGCTCCCTTTGCACTGTGTAAAGCACATAATGATGTGCAAGGCTGGCTGGGATCCAGCTCGTTTGAACCAGGGTGGCCGTGATCCTGGAGAAATCAGGCACCTCGGAGTGTGTTTTTATGGCCTGCGCTACCTGGATTGGTTTATCTGGCTGTGTTCTGCAAGTAAATGAACTGGATAATCGCCATATTTCTATTCCACTCCGTGCTGTGTCGCCTGTGCCTCTGGAAACAAAAGTTTTCTCTACGACGAAGTCACTTCTCAAGAACAATTATGCCCCCTGGGGGTGAATATCTTTGTCGATGTGTGCCAAAGTATGACTAAACAAATTGGCTTGAAAACACCTTTCCTCCATTTAATTCTCATTTGATAGTTCTGAAGATCAATGAGGACAGAGACAAAATCCTCTAAATACACAGAAACAAAAAGCAAACCCAAACCCCTCCTCTCCCCCACCAGAACCTCTCTCACTGACGGCGACTCTGTGATCCGGGTATTATTTGCTTATTCTATGTCTACATTTTTAACATCTGCATCAGTGATTTTGGGGTTGGGCCCTGCTTCTCAAACTTTCATGTATACTCACTCGATCAAGCTGGAGATCTTTTTAAAAACAGATTCTGATTTGCTGGGTCTGGGGTGGGGGCCTGAGGGTCTGCATTTCTACAAGGTCCCAGGTCTTGTCACTACTGTGGTTCTTGGACCAGTCTTGGAGAAGTGTGACAGTAGCCGTCTGTAGGATACCTGCATATAACCACCAAGCCAACCCTGATACCAACCCAGTGACCCCTTTTAGCCATCTGCTTGTCCTGCTGTCTGTCATAACCTGTTTCTATTTTCTAACAGTAAATGTTTAGCAGAAAGGCTCTAGTGTTAAGAGCAAATAGATTTCGGTGCAATCAAGGCAGAATCCACCTAAGTACAAACTATTGCCCACAAAGGAACCTCTTTGCCTGCAAGTCCTCATTGGCTTCTCACTAGTTATTTAAAGTTCTAAGAAGAAAATTGTTCATCACTCAAAATTTAGAACAGCCTAGAAAAGTGCAATGAATGTAAATTTTCTGAGTCTTGAGTACTTGAGACAGCAAGGAGCCCATTTTTGGAGCTCAAGTTTAAGATAAGGAAAACTTTAATCATATCCATTCACTCCTGTTCAGTGTTCTTGTTTGTTTATTTGTTTTATGACTCTTCAAAAACCACCTGAACACTTCTGGAATGAATTGGGTATAGATTAAGAAATTACTTACGTAAACATTTATTCTTCTTGCCCTGGATCCTGCTATGTATGAAAGACTCGTGGCAGTGGCTTTGCTTCTTCGTTAATAAAGCAAGCCATTAACCTCTGTGGGCTCCAGCTCCAAAGCCGGATAATGAAGGGCTGGACAGGGTGAGCCTGAGCTCTCAGACAGTCTGCCATTCTGAACGGGGAGAAGCAGAAGCAGTCAACATTCTGGCTGTTCGTGGCTTTTATTAGCTCTTCCTCTCTCATGGCCAAGCAGAGAAGGCCCCCAGCTTTCTGTGTGGGTGTTTCATGAATGCAGTGTGGTAAGTGAGGAAAGGACTATTCCCTGTGTTTCTTGAAGCCCAGCCTGTGGACTTTCCCTCCTCCCCTGGAGGGTTCCAGAGGGGAGGGAACAGGGCCTGGCAGGTGTGCACAGAGTTGCACAGATCCAATCTTTAGTGCTCTTGAAACAAAAATGGGGGTGGGGAGGGGATGGAAAGAGAGAAGGAGAGAAAGAAGGAGAGAGAGAGAATGGGAGCAATACAGCCAGTCCTCACTCCCGGGGTCCGGTGGGCAGGAAACGAAGCAGAGCTGCTGGGAGCCTGTGATGGATGGCCGGAGGGGCCTCTCCTGTCCTTGTGCGGCATCCATACACATTGGATGGGCTTTGGAAGTCCCCATCTGGAAACCACAGGGTCTGGGCTTAGATTCTAAATCAAGTATTTCTTTCTTCACTGCCTTTGGTGTCTGTGAAGTGCTTAAGTACCCCAGGAAAAGAGGCTCCTAGTTTATACTGAGGTCAGTAGAGCGTGAGCCCTGTTCCGGCTTCTAGGCAAATGGCCTTGCACTTCAGGAGACAGGAAGTACAGATATACATAGCTCCCCTCCCTCTTCTCACAGGTGACTAAAAGCGAGGTGCTCCTCTCCTGTTGTTTTGAAGGCTGCTGTCTAGTTGAGTTGCTTCTGTAGCAGGAACAGTCAGTGTCATTAGTCCCCCCTGCACGGTGTGGGCTGAAGAACACGGAACTGACTTGATGGATCACGTTGCCACGTCAGGACGGAGCCTCCGGAGGCAGGTGGGTGAGTGGGTTGGTGAAACACTTTGGAGACTTAATACATTTGTGCAGTTATCAAGCAGAACCGCCCTTGGGAGATGGATGGCATTCGGCTCAGCTTGAATGTGAGGCCTGGGGTAGATGGGAAGGGCGGGGGCGGCACCCACGGGGGAGGACGCCTGGCCTTAGCCACGGCACAGCTGCAGGTGCCAGACGAGAGGGGGTAGCCCACTTTACAGTGGTGCGAGGTCCTGTTGGGGCAGGACACCAGGATGGAAAAGGGCTTGGAAATCATGCCTTTTAAGGAAGGGAGCCCTTGAAACGGTAAGGGGAGATGGCTAGAGCAGAGGAAGGGAGGTCCTGGGGAATGACATCGACCACATTATGTCATGTTCACGTGCATAGATGTCTCAATGCCCTGTTATGTATAATTAAAAAAGACCCATCAAAAATCAATTAAAAAACTAAACAAACAAACAAACAACAACAACCAAGAAGAGATCAAAGACCAAGTATATATAGGGCCCCCCAAAATTTCTGCTCTTGTCTGGGTCCTGTTTGTTGTCTTTAACTCTTGGAAGGCTGTTGCAGGGTCGGGGTTTGGAATTATTCTGTGCGGCTTCCAAGGAAGAACTGGAGTCAATTTTGGCTCCATTTGAGGGTTGAAACAGAACTGGCAGCTTCTTCTTGGGAAAGTGAATTTCTCCTCTTGCCATAGTTCAAGCCGTTGTGTGGACTGGGATGTTTGTGGCCGGCAGGACCCCCAGGAGCCCTTCGCAGGCCACCAGGAAAAGATCCCATAGCTTCTCATAAATTCCTTCCCCATCTCTGATAAGAAGCCAGGGACAATATCTGGTCTTTCTGAAACTGGGTATCTTTCCCTGAGCAGAACTGAGTTTCCTGTTGGAAAGGGAGTCATAATGGAATTGGCTTTTCCTCTCCCTTTAAGGAATAAGAGGATTAAAAATCTTAGCTTCTGTGTAGTTGTGGAAGAGGAGAAAGAACACAGAACTCAATCTAGAGTGGGATCCTGGCTCAAATATTTACTTGCTATGTGATCTTGGGCAGAGCATCCAATTTTTAATTAACAAAGTGGGGTGGAGGATGTCACCTTTGCAGGCTTGTTATAGGCATTAAACCAGATGATAAATGAGTGTTGCCTGTGACAGGGCCTGGTGCACAGTAGTCATTCAATAAACAGAAGTTACTCTCCCTAGTCTCGAAGACAATTAAAAAGAGCAAAGCCAGGCAATAAAATGATTTAAGGACAACGTAGGTTCAGAAACGTGGAAACCCTCTGTATTAGTTTCCTCACAGTGCTGTACAAAACGACCCCACACTGGGTGACTTAACCCAGTGAAGTTTATTCTCTCATTCTGGAGGACAGAGCCTGACCTTAAGGCATGGCTAGGGCTGCAGCCCTCCTAAGGAGTAAGGGCAAGTCCCTCTGTGCCTCTCTCAGTTTCTGATGGCTCCCAGCTGTCCTTGGCTCATGGCCGAATCCCTCCCATCTGTGCCTCGTCTTCACATTTCTCCACTATGTCTGTATCTTCTCTTCTTTAACTCCTTCAAGGACATTTGTCATTGAATTTAGGGCTCACCTGATAAATCCAGGATGACCTCACCTCAGGATCCTTAATGCATCTGCAAAGACCTCTTTTTAGACCCTCTTTCTAAATAAGGTCACATATAGAGGTACCCAGGATTAAGAATTGGAATACACACCCACACACACATAAATATATATATATGTATATCCTCCAATAGCTTTTTATTGTGTGTGTAGACTGTAAAAGAGACTCCCTGGCCTGTCCAGTGGTGGGCTGGCAAATAGAAAGGGTGGCATTTGGTTGGGACAAACGTGAACCATTGACCAGTGTGTTCTTGGTGAGATTACCCTTTCGACATATATGCTGTCACTTTTCTCCCTATGGAGAGTTCGGCTTCCTCCTCTACAGGCCCCCTCATCTACCCACTCAGGTTGGCTTAGACAGCTTTCTTAAATGTTTACTGGTGATCTGGATGAAGAGGGCTGTGAGGGTGAAACTGGTTTCATTCTGCTCTATATCCTTAGCTGTCTGTATACGTGGGACAAATCTGGAAATGACAATCTTTAAACAAAGGTAAGCAAGCTCAGTTGTCCATCCCCCCCAAAGCTACTTTGCTCATATTGACTGATTTTCTCCACAGTCAGATGCAGTGTAGTCTTGAACTCAATTCTAAGTGTACCTGGAAGACCCAGTTGGAGTCTAAGTTGTGTCCACCTCTGGTGGTTTAGAAAAGACTGGACCAGCCTGCCAAATGGGAGTGGCAAGGTCACAAGGAAGGGCCTGTGGGGTTTATTTGCCTAAAGGACCCAGGGCAGCCTAGTAGAAGAGGAGATAGTATAAAGGATCCAACCCTACAACTTCAGAGGAGAGGCAGGATTCTGAGCTCTGCAGAACATCCCACCCTCAAATCTGCCTGTGGTCCATTGCTGAGTCTTAGGAGGAAGGTGAACTGGAAGTTAAAAACTGCAACAGTGATATCACCACTACTCTGTGAGATATTGTAGCACAATCAATGCAACTTTCTTATCTCTTGGCCAGAGAATAATAGAAACAAGGGGGTAAAAAAAAGAGAAGCATAGCTCAGCTCTGGCTGCCCAGTGGCAGCTCTGGAAATGCCTAGCTGGGAGGAGACAGAGGTTTGGTGGCTGTGGTTCTGATCAGTGGAAATGACAGCTGTGTTTAATAGGGTACGATACCATGTAGGGTCATCAGTTTGCTGCAGAGACAACAGTGCTGCCTTGTAGCTACCTTTGGGTAGCAGAATAGACTCTCCTGGTGGGAAATTTCACTATCCATTTAACAGATTTGCTGGGCACCCACCATATGCCAGCACAATACTAGGGTAACCCAAATGGTGGGCAAAACCCATAGTGATATTCACTTTGTGAAGCTCTTCAGGCAATGGGGCTTTGTATGAGCAGACAGAACAAACAGACATGGAACTGGATGCATATTTAAAAACATGATGTCACCTAATTTTCAGTGTCAGATGAAATTTGGAAACTGGGATGCCATATAATCATAGAGTTAGTAGGTACGCTGAAGTTTAGAGTCTAGCCCGGAGATCTGCAAAGACCTCCTCCACATCTGAAAATCTTATTTTTATTTCAATTGATAAAATTGCTTATATTAATTATATACAATGCACTGTGTTTTCTTTCTTTTTAAAAATCATTATTATTTTTTATTTGTTCTCTTTGGTTGTACATGACAGCATAATGCGCAAGGCACTGTTTTGAAATATGTCTACATATGGAATGGCTAAATTGAATATTAATATAAGCATTATGTCACATCTTTCTTCTGTTTCTTCTTTCTTATTTGATGTGAGATTCCTTAAAATCTACCCCTTTAGCAATTTTCAAGAATACAATGTATGAACAATAAAAGACTCTAAAAGGAGCTCTGATTAAAAAGAACAAACCTATGGCATTACAGTATCTGACTTCAAAATGTACTACAAAGTTACAGTAATCAAAACAGCAGAGTTCTGGCATAAAAACGGATACACAGACCAATGGAACAGAACGGAGAATCCAGAAATAAATCCATATGTTTACAGCCAACTAATTTTCAGCAAGGCAGGAAGAATACATATTGAAGAAAGGACAGTCTCTTCACAAACTGGTGCTGAAAAACTGAATATCTGTCTGCATCTCTCACCATATACAAAAATCAACTCAAAATGGACAAAAGATGTAAGTGTAAGATCCCAAACTATGGAACTCCTAGAAGAAAACAGGACACACTTCAGGACATTGGTTGCAGAATAGTTTTTTTTTTTTTTTTGGGCTATGATACCCAAAACAATGAGAGCAAAAGCAAAACTGTCAAATGGGATTGCATCAAACTCAACAGCTTCTGTACAGCAGAGCAAACAATCAGTGGAGTGGAGACAGCCTACTGGATGGGAGAAAATGACTGCAAACTATTCCTCTGACAAAGGATTGATTAATTTCCAAAATATATAAGGAACTCAAACAAATCAACAGCAAAATGAAACCAAAACCAAAACCAAAACAACTAACATCAAAACCCAAATAAAATAAGACACAAAGAATGTGATTCAATGGGCTGGGGATGTGGCTCAAGCGATAATGCACTCGCCTGGCATGCGTGCGGCCCGGATTCGATCCTCAGCACCACGTACAAACAAAGATGTTGTGTCCGCCGATAATTAAAAAATAAATATTAAAAAAAAAAGAATGTGATTCAAAATTGGGTGGTGACCTGAATAGACAAGCAAAACACAACTACATGAAAAAATGCTCAACATCACTAATTGTCAGGGGCCTGCAAATGAAAACCACAATGAGAGAGTACCTCTCCCTAGTTAGAATGGTTATTAATGAAAAATAAAAAAAAGATTAAAAAAATTCTGGTGAGGTTTCAGAGAAAGGGAAATTCTTATATACTGTTGGTAGAAACATAAGTTAGTATGGCCATTGTGGAAAACAGTATGGCGGTTCCTCCAAAAACTGGAAATAGAACTACATGTGATTCAGCAATCACTACTTGGTGTATATCCAAAGGAACTGAAATAATTATGCCAAAGAGAGATCTGCACTCCATGTTTATTACAGCACTATTCACAATAACCAAGTAATGGATTCAACCTAGGTGTCCATTGGTGGATAAGTAAAGAAAATGTGGCATATGTACACAATGGAATATTGTTCAGCCACAAAAAAGAACAAAATTATGTCACGGGTGGCACCTTGGATGGAACTGGAAGAAAGACCCTGTGCATAGGAAGACAAAGGCTGCATTTTCTCATTTCCAGGTGGGAGCTAAAAGTTGATGTGGAAGAAGTAGGGAAATAGAATAGTGGTTACCAGAGCCTGGGGAAGGTGTGGGGGAGGGAGGAATGGAGAGAGACTGGGTACATGGGTGCAGGTGGATTGGAGGAAACAGTTCGAGTGGTCTGTAGCATGGTAGGGTAACTATGGCTGATGACACTTAAATGAGTATTTCAAAATAACAGCAGAGAGGATTCTGAATGTTCCCAACATGAAGACATGATAAATGTCTGAGGTAATAGACATCAATTGCTCTCATCTGATCATTATACATTGTGTACATGATTTGAAATGTTACGTTGTACCCATAACTATATACAGTTACTATGTGTCAATTAAAAGTATATTAATAACTATGCTCACCATGTTGTACAATCCATTTCTTGGAACTTATTGCTCCATCTAACTGAAATTATAAATTCTTTGACCAACATTTCTCCAACCCCCAGATCCTTCCCCCACCATCCCTGGGAACCACCATTCAACTCTCCATTTCTGTGAGCTTAACTTTTCTAGGTCCCAAGTATTAGCAAGTTGCTGTGCTTTTTGCCTTTTCTGCCTGGCTTGTGTCACTTAACATAATGTCCTTGGGGTTTATTCACACTGTCACAAATAATAGAATTTATTTTTTTTGTAATGCTGTATAGTATTCCACTGTGCATATCTATTCCATGTTTTCTTCCTCCACTCATCCACTGGTGGACACTTAGTGGATAGCATAACCTGGCTGTTGTAGAGAGCACTGCAGTGAAGAGAGTGCTCTTGTGCGCTCTCTCTCTCTCTCTCTCTCTGGTACTTGGGATTGAATCCAGAGATATTCTAACACTGAACCACAGCTAGTTATTTCCCTGGCTCTTTTTCATATTTTTCTTTTGAGACAGGGTCTTGCTAAGTTACCCAGGCTGGCCTTGATCTTGCAATGGCGCCTGGCGTGGGAGGGCTCTTTGGCATGCTGATTCCATCTCCTTTGGACATATATTTAGCAGCTGGACTGCTGCCCTGTATAGTAGTTCTGGTTTGGACTTCGCCTGGACACCTGTCTGAGACAGCAGGCCTTAGGCTGCCCAGCCTCGGCAGTTCACTGAATGTGAATGCTGGTCATGGGTCTCAGACTGAGGGGAGGGATGGGTCAGTGGGTGGGCTGCAGGGCTGAAGTGGCAGAATGCAGGATGCCATGGGAGGGTGGTCAGACCAGGGCAGCAGTCTTCTCTCCTAGTTCTGTTTGCCGAGGGCCGGTGTTTGTGGGCCTGCGGGTGCCTGTGCCTTTCCCCCACGGGGCTCAGGTGGTCATCATTTCTCAGCGTTCCGTGCCGGTCCCACTCCAGCAATGTGGACGCCATGTCCTGGAGATCTTGCTAGAATGTAGAGGCTGATCAGCGTATCTGTGGAGGGGCCTGAGGTACTGCATTCCTGACACGCTCCCTGGTGGGGCCCAAGCTGCCCGTCTGGACCACACCGGAGCCGAGTGGCCTTACTCCAGGAGAACACTGCCTGCAGGAAGCCTCTGGAGCCATTTCTAGTCCGGTGATGACGTCGGAGCCCGCCTGCCTCCCTGCCAGGGTCCATGGGGAAAGGTTCCTTCTCATTTCATTGCCAAGGCTCATTATTTCCAATGCTATGTGTCTTTCTCCTTCAAAGAGGAGGTCGACCTGTGCTCTGTCAAGTCCACATTTGGGCTTCTTATGTCAACACACTTTTCTCAGGTGCTAGCAGAGTTGGTGGTGGAACTCCAAGTACAAACCTGTTTGAGGAAAGAAATTCATCTTGTTAGAGGGAGCCCAGCTACTTACAAGGCAGATAACGTTCTGCAGCTGGCTGAATTGATGGAGAGAGGCACGGGGCTTCAGACTCACCTATTTTTCATTCTTTGAATGAAGTCTATCTTCTGAATTACATGAGCCGTGTGAAGCAGGGAAAGAGAGCGATGGTTCTGGAAACAAAAACAGAGTTCTTATCTTTTAATACAGAAGAGAATGCCTCAGGATATTATTATTTGTGATTTATGGGGTGCATAGCAATATGACCAGTGTCTCTCCACAGCAGACAGAGGACTCTGACCCTCTGCCTTTGATGAACCCTTGTAGCTTCCCTGGGGCACTTTTCCATTGTAGAATAGCTGCTGCATCACATAATTCTGACTTAAAAACCACACTCAGTGAGCTACTGGTACACTTGATTTCTGTTTTATCCTGCCACTGATTCATTCTATGACTGTCCAAATGCCTGAAATCTTCTTACCTACCAGTAAGGTCGGTTAATCACACTTGCTATCAATATTTGTCTGGGAAATGTCTTGAGATATGTTTAACAGTTAAATTAGTTTTATTTGTGATAACTCTGTTGTTTTTCTGAATGCATATCAGACTTTACTGAGAAGATCAAACTATGTCAATGAATGAAATCAACAAACAAAATGGAGATTATGAACACAAGTTTCTTTAAATTTAGGAGTAGGAGAGAAGGCAAATTTCCCTCTCTCTTTCTCTCCCCATTCTTTCTTCTTTCTTTCCTGATTTTCTAAAACTGTATTTTGAAATAATTCCAGACTTATGGACAAATTGCAGGAATAGTATAAAGAATTATTTTATAGGGCTGGGGTTTTAGCTCAGCGGTAGAGCACTTGCCTAGCACGTGTGAGGCACTGGGTTCGATCCTCAGCACCACATAAAAATGAATAAATCAAATAAGGGCATTGTGTCTCTCTACAACTAAAAAAAAATGAAAAAAGAGAATTCTTTTATAACCCCCACCAAAATTGCCCTAATGTTAACCACATTGCTTTCTCTTTGTGTGTATCTATATTTATAATTTTCTTTTCTGACTCAAATATATCAATAAATAGCCTAAGCATTAGGATTTCTCTTATATAACCAAGTAGTCATCAAAATCAGTAAATTAAATTAAGGATGCCATTAAGTCTCTAGAGTTTTGCCAATTCTTTTTTCAAGTGTCTTAATAATGTCCTTTATATCAAAAGAAAAAATATCTTTTCTGATCCGGGACCCAGTCCAGGCTTGTGCATTGTGTACGATGTCTTTGTCTCCTTAACCTGTCCATCAGCCGAGTCTTTCTGTCTTTGGCTAAGAGAGTAAAGTCTTGACCTTAAGAGATTTTGTGGAAGTGGAATGGACAAATGTTATTTTATTTTAACAAGCAACCATGAAAGTCAGAGAGGAAGTCCCAGGTTTGAGTTTGGAAAATATTAAAGTTGTTTTTTAAAGTCATAAAACAAGACAAGTATAAAAAAATACAGAAATGAATGAAGTAAAAATGAAAGTCCTTCCTCCAATCGCAGTTTTAATTGAGTGTTAAACATTTTTGTTTATTGTTGCAGATATGCTCATAAAATAAATACATTCAGAATGTGTGCTTTTTAAAAAACAAAAGTGGGACCATATTGTACATTTTGTTCTACAACTTTCTTTTTTAAAAAAAGTTAGTGCATTGGCACCTTTCCCCACCAGCTCATGCAGGTGGGCAGGAGTGGGGACGCTGTATCTTGATCTCAGTGTCTTCCATCTTGTTTTGCTGCTAGCTTTGATTGACTGATAGCATGGGAAGAGACCTCCTGTGCTGGGAGAGAACGCTCCCTGTTCATAGCTCGTTGTGCAAGTACACAGGAGATTTTGGGGTGCAAAGTTCTTCTCTGGATTATTGACCCCTTCTGCCCTCTCATTCATGGTGCATATAGATCCCTCGGTTAATTTAGGTCCCTTCTTGGAAAGTCTCCCAAGGGTGACTGAAGCCTGAGAAGGCCCGATCAGGGCTATATTGTATAGTTTTGGTGCTGACCCATGGCAAGGGTGAAAACCACATATGAAAAAAATATTCAACACGCTCATTCATTAAAGTCTGTCTCCTCTGTATTGCAACTAGAGTCCACGATGGCACACATACATTGGTTTTGCAAAGTTTCTGTGATCACGTATCTGAGAACCGTCTCCATGGGTGTTAATTTCTAGCTGTTTGGATAGTCTTTTATCTGTATGCCAGATTAGAAGTGCAGCTGTTCCTCTCCAGGCTTAGACACACTTGCTTGATCTTGAAGTGACTTTATAGGGTTTCTTGCAACTGTTTTGCTGAGATCTTTAAGGAAGTCGGTCTTAAAGATTGGTTTAGGCTGGTTTTCCTGTGGTTCTTGTCTGGATTTCCTCTGGACCTTTCTGACCTTTAGCTTTATTCATTCTTTGCTCACCCTGACCTTGTGGTTCCTTTAAACCCAAGGGGGTACGAGGCAGTGATGATCCGAAGTTATTTATGCGTTTGATGGCTGTATTAGCGGGTTTTCGCTTTTCTGCGGCAGCCTTTAGCCCTAAAAGCTCTTTGAAACAGGATCTGTTTTCCTCTAACTGCCTTCTCGTACTTGTTGGGCAAAATCGGAGCCGTGATTGAGTCCTCTACACCCCTTACGACACTATGGAGTAATAACATTTATCACACTTCTTGTTTAAGCCCTTTAGAGAATGACATTTCACAGTGTAATTTTGCCTCACAGATTTTTCCCTTGTGAGTTTGAATGTTCAGGGTAGAATTCTCTCTTACGGCCTCACCTTTTCCCTATTTTGTGTATCTGTGAAAAGTTCCACAAATAAAGCATAGTAAATGGAATCGGGTCATGCTCCCCAGCACGCTCCACCTCAACATTCCTGATTGTTTCTTTCTTATTTGTCGTGAGCAGCCCCCAATTACCTCACCTCTAACTGCCCTTTCCACTTTATGATACAAGCAGCTAAGAGGCACCAGCTCTAAAAATTCCCGGATGACCCACATTTTGCTCTTTTTATTATCCTTTAAGAAATGTCTCCATAATTGAAATCTAGAGTAGCAGAGTTTTGTGATCTTGTCACTTACCATTTTATTTATGTTTGGTTTATTTATATTGTGTCTTTAAACCCCAGAGCGGCCAAAGTCTGCCTGCAGGACCTACCCGACAGAAACCAAGAATATCAACATTAATTCAAAGGCGAGAAGCTAAACAGGGGCCTTAGCACCCACACTTATTTGGGTCAGAAGGAGGAGAGCGAGGAGAACTCTGGAACATTTTAGTAGGTAGCAGCAGGAGAGGCGAGACATCTGAGCCCAGATTTATATGGCATGATGCATTTTTTTTTTAATTTATGGGGACATGGGTACCTGCTTTTTCCCCTCTACAGCTATGTATCTGTGAGTTCATCCTGATTTAGTAGCACGTGGCAGACACCCGCTGCTAATTCCCCTTGATTTCATATATTTCTTTTACCTGAACTCATAAAGCTTGAGCACGGATACTTCCTTTTCCATCCATCGGTATTTCATTGCCAGTCCGAGTCGTTTTGATCTACAGCCCCAACCCTCCATTCCCCACCTCTTTGTCCTCTTCACAGATTGCATTCCTCGGTATTGACATTTCAGTCATTTGATTTATCCCAACGGGTTCCCTGAAGCCAACCAGATCATCATTCCCTTTCTGGTAGAATCACTTCCAGACCTTCCTGGTTATTTCCCCTGGCTCCTAGTATTTGTGGATCCATGCCTAAGAGATTTACTGATGATTTGTCTCCTCCTTTAGTTTCCTGTTCACTGAGATTCAAACCACTGGTGGTGAGTTGGGAGGCCCGAGGATATTTGGAATTGTGTGAGATGTGAGCTTTGTTCTGCTTGGTAGGGAGTGCTGGAAAGTTCTACCTCAAGCCTGGGAGCAGAAGGCCCATCTCTGGACTTGCTTCAAACAAAGAATCTGCCCATATGTACTGTAGCGGGCTTTGCAGGCGCCACCTACCAAATTCCCCTGAGAACTTCTAGAAGGCTAGAGATGGATGACCAGTTTTCAAAGTGAATTCTATTAAAAAGGGAACCTATCTATAAGAAAATCATCTGAAATTTTGATGAGAAGAGAATGATTCTTTTCCTGTGCCACTTATTTATTTTTATTGGTACAGTATTTGTGCGACCTGAGCACATAACACATGCATAGGCAGGCTCATACAGACACAGAGCAGACACAGGAGAGCAGAGGGGGAAAAAAATCTCCCCTTCCTGAATTCTCACGATGTTGGCATTGAAATACTGAACGCTTCATTATCGCGAGACCTTCAGTTGTCCTGATTTGCATTAGTGACATCTATTTCTCATGTCAGACAAAAGAGAGCAGAAGCGATTTTTTTCAGTCCTTTTAGCTTTCTTTAAACAGGGCTTGTGACTCCACACGGAGAGAGCTTCTGTGACTTATGTATGATGTAGTGGAAATTGGTTATATTATGAAAAGTAGCCTTCTTGCCTTGTCCTTAAATTGAGTGTAACCTAGGATCTTAACCTGTTATTTAAAATCATGCTGGCATGAAAGACACTCATAATTCTCCATTCTGTTGCTCTACTTTGTAAGGCCCCTGGGGCTGGGGTCTCTCTGACTTGGTCTAGCTGGAGGCTTTGAAATTGATCCCGATTCCCCTCCTGAGGGGGGATAAAAGATCTGACAGCTGAGGAAAGCCTGTCAAGAGGACATCTCCGCCTCCTTCATGGCTGAGGAAACATGGGTGATAAGGACATCCTGGCGCTTGGTTTTACCACAGTGCCCTTATTTGTAGAATAAAAGAGGCCAGTGAGTCTCCCTGTTCTATGATCAAATTTTAAAATGGACTTTGGTTGCAGAGGGAGGGATTTGGGTGGCCAGGAGGAAGAATTTCCTGACTCTGATGGTTGCATAATCACATTCTCAACAGCCCTTTAAAAAATGGTCTCATTTCTTTCAGATACTTTAAGGTGGGGATGAGAACCCTTTGCCTTCCTGGTGCCAGGTCAGTTTCCTGGTGGGGACGACCACGGCAGGGGATACCAGTCTGCATTTTCTGAGATGGATACATGGATTTCTGCCTAATGTTAATGTTTGACTGATTCAAATGCCCCCTGGATCCTGTGAAATCAGTCCAGGCTTATAGGTAGGATGGCCAAGTAAACAATAGCAGAGCAGTGTCCAGAGACATCGAGAGGAAAAAAGCATAGGAAAAGCCTAACAAAGAACATTTGTTTAACATCAGAGAGAATCAAAGTCCAATCAGTTTACTTTTTTTTTTTTAATCTCCAAATTGTAAAATACAGTAGTATCAAACTCCATCTTTGAATGGGTCACCATGATGTCTCGGTTTGAGGGCACAAAGGAGAAAAATAGTATTGGTATTAGTTTTGAAGATATCAGCAGATGACGTCACCAGGGCTACAGGACCTGTGGGTCCTGAAGGTCTGCAGTGCTCAGCTGGCACCAGGGTTGAGAGTAAAGCACATTTACCTATTAGAACGTCCAGGAAGCAGAGCGCCGTACAGAGACGGTATTTGTCACTGATCTCCCACATTACAATCATTTTTATAGATTCAACTAATCCTTACCAATTGAATTTATGGAGTATAGTAAAGAATTTAATTATCCTATTATAATAGCATGTACTCTCTGAAATTAGGAACAGGATGCGGGCGTTGGCTAACGGGCACCGGCTGATGGCTTTGAGCAGGAATGGAACACGAGATTTAAAATAAAACAGACTCCTAAGCCTTGAGCTATGGCTTCTCTTCAAACGGCTTCTCCCAGATTTTTTCTTTCTTTTTTTTTAAAGCCGAGAGAGAAGTAACTGATTTACCATTTATATAAGGGGCATAATTTATCTGCACTGATTAAAATGATCAAGTACGCAGTGACAGCTCTTTAGATTCCAGGTAAATGCTTCCTTTGTGCTTCTCAGAGGAGAATTTCTGACACTTTGAGGGGAAAGCTGAACGAGTCAGTCTTTAGGGTATGTTTTTATCCAGGAGGCTGCTTGAGATGGATTAATGGCAAATCACAATAAATTATTTATCAGATAATAAGTGTGATAATTGTTTTTATTTATCATTAGTATAACTTGCCTTGTTCTCCTGTCATGCCGTCCATCAAATCGTCCCCCAAGATTTGCTGGTTAAAACCTACAGCCAAAAGGTCATTCCAACAATTTTTACTCATAATGGCACACTGATTATCTCCTAATTGAAAAATGTAAACGAGGGGCTCTGTAAGCAGCGTGTGTGACCCCTGCATTTCTAACACAATGAGGAGAGTCACTCTGTATCTCATTCATCCTGCCACGGGGAACAGCACAATTTCCAGTAATTTTGATGGTCTTCTAAATTAATTGAAAATAACTTTTTTTTTGTTTGTCATCAAGGAGGGGGAAAAAGAACCCCATATGCCTGAATTTGCTAAAAAAGTAGAGATGTAAAATACCATTCACCATCTACTGTCCTGCTGGCAGCTAATCCATTGAAGCTTAATTGTAATTATCCACCAGGTCCGGGCCTGGAGAGGAATACTGATTACCGTACGTGCGTTTCCACGGGCAAGACTGTGTATTGAGCCTGTTGCAAAGTTTCAAGTAAATTTATTTCTAACAGCAGCTGTAATGGATCATTGGTTGTGGGCTATTTCTGGACTTGGTGCAATGGGAGAAAATAATTCCAACTTATGGTGAAGAATTCTTTAAAAGAGAGCTGATGTGCAAAAGCAGACGGACAGACATGTACGTACCCCACACTGTGCGAAGCACCCATGGTGCCAAGGATCCTGGGTTATTATTATTATTTTTTTCTGGTCTCTTTTTCACCCAGAAGTCCGTCCTCAGCTGGACCACCATGTTTCCCCAACTTCCTTAAAAGGAATAGGAGTGCTTAGGTTTGGATTTGAAATTTCTCCCAAAGGCCCATGTGTCAAAGACTTAGTCCCCGGGGGGCACTGTTGGAGATGGTGGAAGCTTTAAGAGGCGAGGCCTGATCAGAGGTTGTGAGGTTATTGGGGGTGTGTCCTTGAAGGGGATTGTGAGATCCTGGTCTCCTTCCTCTACTCTTTGCTCCCTGGTTGACCATGAGGTGTGACTTTACTCATGCACGTGCTCCCACCATGATGTACTACCTCATCACAGACTCAAAGTGACAGGGTCAATCCATCACAGACTTAAACCTGAAAAGCTATGAGCACAAACAAAACCTTTTCCCTTATAAGTTAATTATCTCAGGTGTTTTGTCATAGTGATGAACACAGTAGTCACCATAAAAAAAAGAAGCCCACATAGTGTTCTGGGTCTCATCCCTCCCTATTCCTTCATCCCTCCTTTCTTCTTACCTGCTTTACCTGTGTTGGGATCATGGAGTTCACAGCTCAGACAGGACCTTCTCGTCGTGTTCCATTTCCTAACTCTGTGTATTCTGTCATTTGGTTACAGCTTCTTCCCAGCCTGCTGCTCCATGTGGCTGTGAACTACTGAGTGGTACTTAGTCCTTCGGCTCAGTGCCCTTTCCTGTGAGACCAGGGGATTTCTCATACACCTGGGTTGGGTCACCCTCTTTCCAAAGTTGCTCATCCCTCATCATTGTTTGGCTATGAGGTGTCCCCCTCCAGCTCCTGTGTTAATGCAGGAATATTCAGAGGTGACATAGTTATGAGAGCTGTCACCTAATCACTCCACCCGAGTTTGAAAGGACCAACTGGGTGGTAACTATAGGCCTCTGGGGAGTGGTTGGAGGAGGTGGGTCCCTGGGGATGTGACCTGGAGGGTTCATCTTCTCCTTGGCCCCTTCCGCTCCCTCTCTCTGCTTCCTGGCCACATGGGGTGAGCAGCTTTCCCCATGATGTGCTGCCTCCCTTGGGCCCAGAGCAAAGGAATTGCTGGGCATGGACTGAGCCTGGAGACTGTGAGCCAAAATAAGTGTTTCATCCTCTAACTTGTTCTTGTCACGTTCTTTTGGTTACAGTGACAAAAAGCTGACTACTGCAGCCCCCTTCTGAGCCCCATTGTACAGGGCTACTCGTGCTCGGGGGCATGGCCTCCTAGACCTACCTATTTTCTTCTTGTTCCCTCAATCACCGGCTCCTTTGTTTCCTACCATGTTCACATGTTTCTGCAGGGTTCTCCTTAGACCCTTTGTATTGTTTCCCTTTTTCCCAATTTTGCCTTCATCCTTGGACACTGTTCAATTTCCTCCTTTCTAATGTTCCACATGGCAGAGCTGGATTCACTTCAACTTGGTTAGTGTAAGCGCCTTGATCCTTCTGTTTTACCCCACAGCAGAAATTAGACACTATCAATGTCAATTTATGCAGTAGATATTACTTTCTGATACTCAGTAGCTTGGTTGGTGGGCCTATTTCCCAAAGGTCTTGGGTAATTATCTCCATGTTTTTATCGGTTTCTTTGGATGTTGGCTTGCTCTTGGCAAGAGATAGGAGTATTTGGAAATTTGGTGATTGTAGTAGATTCTCAAAGAGTATCATACAGATGTTTCCTGGAAACTCTTTTGGTCCTGGTATTGATTGAGATTCAGCTCTATTCTTGAATTCATGGAAAGGAGACGCCCCCATAAGCAAATGTTTTAGACTTCCAAATTAGGACACGTGAATGAACTACAAGACAGAATATTTGAAATCCCACAAAATCTAGATATTGTACTAATTATCTCTTGCCATGTAACAAATGAGCATGCATATACTTTAAAACATCAGATATTGATTATCTTGTAATGTTTATTGGGAGTATTTGTGGGTGATACTGGCTCAGGGTCTTTTGTGGAGTTGCAATCACTGGCGGGGGCTGCAGTTGTCTGAGGACTTGACTTGGTGTCCAAGAAGACTCACTGATATGACTATGGGCAGAAGGACTCTGTTGGTCATTACAGGGCTGCTTGAGTGGTCCCGCAACATGGCCACTGACCTTCTCCAGGAAAAGCAATCCTGAACATCAAGGTCAAAGCAGTAATGTGTCTCATAACCTAGTCTTGGCAGTCACCCATCTTCGTTTCCACAACATCCTACTGGGTACAAGTTAGCTCTACTTATTGTCAAAGGCTGGAGTGGGAGGAGGCAGGGATCACTGGGAACCACCTGGGAAGATGGCTACCATTTTTTTTTCTGTACATCTGTTCCTTCTTATCTTTCCTACCAGCCTAGAGGGTGGTGGGGAGGATTATGCCTTGCTTAGCTCAACTGGGAGAAATGATAGTCACATTATGTCCTTATAGCATCTGAATCAGGAAATGAAGAACTCCCCAAATTATCAGAATTAAGACAAACTGGAAGTTTAATTAATTCTCTCTTTTGTTCTCTTTTACCAACCTTGGTGTTTCCCTGTGTGTATTTCCCAGAGAACTAGTCTGGCAAAGTCCTCTACTAAAAAAATGCTTTGTAGACAAACTCAGAGATTCACAATTTTTATGAGCCAATTGATGGTTCTGAAAATTCTTGTAGTAGAGATATTTTTTTCTCTTTGTTTAACATAGCAATTCTCAAACTTACACATCCACAATTTTTTTTTTTTAAAAATATATTCTTTTTAATATTTTTTGTTGTTGATGGACCTTTTTTTCTTTTTTATTTGTAGGTGGTACTAAGAATTGAACCCACTGCCTCACACGTGCTAGGAAAGCATTCTTCCATTGAGCTACCACCCAGCCCACAATTAAAAAAAAAAAAACAAGAACTTTGTCATACCTAAAATCATTCTCCAAACCCTGTGCTCTTTAAAATATACATTTTGAAACACTGGCCTAGATTGTTATATGTCTTTAACCAATATTATTCTAGAATGGGTTTGAGATGGTCGTGATATTAACAGCAACACCCTGAGCCTCTCTGGAATATGGAGTTGGTGACACTAGACTGAAGCCCTTGAAGGGCAATCTTAAACCACAGTAACTAACTCAGTACCTAAAACTGTTTGTTTTCTGGGGAACCCTCGCTCTACCAGCCCCTTTACTCTGCTGTAAGAGCATGCACTTGGGTGTCTCTCTAGCCCTGTATGAAAACTCTATTGGAAACTGGCCCTCAAAGTCTTTCAAAGAACATTAACCTTCTTGCCCCAGAAGGAGGAAATTTTCTCCACCTACATATAAACTCCAAGAAGCATTGCTCTGCTGAGATTAAGCATCTCTTAGCTGGTGTATTTTATGGCTGAATTGTTTGTCTTGGTATGTAAGCCTCTGGGGCATAACCATTTCTCCTTATGAGCCTGGTAGAGCTCTCAGCACACTGTCAGCACTCAACCCAAAATAAATCATCATCATAATAGTCATAAACATAAATCAAGGGGGCACAATTCAACTTATTTATAGCTTTACAGGAGAGGCACAATAGAAAAAGTGCAGTTATTTTCCATCATATTATCCTATATCATTTCCAAGCAAAATGTCATATTGTCCACTAGTGTGTAACCAGGTAATGAAGGATTCTGGAGTGACCTGCAAATTTTGCAGGGCCAGAGGTGAAAGATGTGAGGCTGGAAGCTCACATTTCCTATGTTTCTGTAATTAAAAAATCTAAGTTTCTAGGGCTTATTAAGATAATATTTAACATATAATTATCTTGACATTTTAAAAAGGAAAAGTGTTTATGACAAATTATGTAGTAATATTTAATCGCAAAAATCTACTAGCTTGGCTCATTTCCTCTATGGTCTGCTCTCTGATTTCCAAAATAAAAACTTACAGCTAAATGAAGATTTTAACCCAATGCTTCATCAAATGGATAATAGTGGATTAGTTAGTGGGTTATTCCTCCCATAGAGCATTTCTGTATACATAGTGTATTTTACCACTTAGAAATCTGGGATACTCCGAAAAGTTGGGTCTGAAATTTCTTATGATCGAGTATCAAACTATAGTAACCACTTTTCCTATTTAACTTCAGGAATTTGGTGAATACACCCATACCCACAAATATGGGATTATAGGAAAATAACTTCAGAAATAGTCACCATCCATGATAAAGCATTGGAATATTTTTTAAAGTTTTTGTTTGGGAGCTAGGGATTGAACCTGGGGCCATATGCATGCTAAGCTTACATTCTACCATGGAGCAACACCCCAATAATCCACTTGAGCATTTTGGTAAACTTGTTTATAGATATTTTTTCTAAGTATATAATTTAGTTACAATTTCAAAAAATATATTTTCTTTTTTGTAACTGACAGACAAAATTGTATGTATTTATTGTATACAACACGGTGTTTTGAAGTATATTTACCTTGTGGAATGGTCAAATCTACATAATTAACCTTTCCATCAACTCTCATGACTTTGTGGTGACTTAATGTTAACTTAGCACCCACTCTTTTGGCATTTTTCAAGAATACAATGTATAATCATCATTATAGTCACCAGGCTGTACACTAAATGTGTACTTTAAAAAAATACCCAAGTAACATGTGGCTGTACATTCCCTTTAAAAAACATTAAAATATTTCAGTAAGAGTAGAAGTCCTCATTAACTCCATTTAAATCTTGCAGTCCTGCCACCCTACTTTTTAGTAGTACTTATGAGTTTGGTTTATATTCTCCCGGATGATTGATTTTTTGGGGGCTAATATGCATATGTATGCATTTTATGATATGTATTTTTTTGTGACAAGAAAAGCATTATATTATATTTCATGTATTTTTTAATGCAAATTAGAACAAAATCATCTGATATGCATATGCATTCATCCATTTTATCTGCCATGTAACATTCTTGAATACACCATTTAACAATCTCCCTATTTTATATTACAAATTATATTGCAATGGACATATTTGCATATGATAGAGTTTTTTTTTTTTTAATTAGTAGGTATTTAGAGGTATAGAAGATCTGGTCCATAGATATGGACATTTTTTTTTGTTTTAAACAGGCAGTAAGAAGTAAATGTTCTGATTTACATGGCCATCCCTGATTAATAGTACCTTCTTTCTGCAAAACATCACCAATGCATGGGATTTTTCAAAAGTTAACTTCTTCATATTTGATGAAAAATACTATTAGTGGTTTAATTTGTATTTCTCTGGTTATCAATGAGGGTGAGCTTATTTTCAGACTTTTTTAAAATTTGTATTTCCTTTTCAGTGAATTGCCTTTTTGTATCTTTGGCTTATTTTTTTTTTAATTAGACTGTCTTTTCTTATTGATTTTTGGGGATTTCTTTATAGATTTTTGATACAAACTTTTTTTTTGCATATTTATTTCAAATATCTTTCACAGTCTGGTTCTTGACTTTGAACTTTGTTTGGGTGTCTTTTGTTGAAAAGCATTTTACAGTTTTCTGGTAACCAAACTTACTTATATTTTCTTTTCTTTTAACTTTAGAAAATCAAATCTAGTTCTTCTATTTCCTCTAGTTTGTAATTAATAAGGTAAGTATAATCCCGGAACTTAACTTGATCAGATGTGAAATCAGTGTAGCGTGGAAACTCAATTGGTCAATAACTAGTCCTAATGGACTTAATCAATGGGGAATCACGGAAAATATATTGTACCCTGTTTTAATATAGCGAAGGTGCTATTTTCCTTTTAATCAATGGATTTATGCCTAAGCATATTATATTTAGCGGTTGAATTCGCCTCTTTGATTTTCAGCATCGTCTAGTTAGACATCGGTCATTTCTATTGAATGGCTCCCTCATCCTGATACTCAAATGTCCACAGCAGTTGTTAAGTGAGACGTCAGGAAGCTGTGTTCGCCAGGATGTGTTCCAAGCACAAGGGACACAGACTTCAGAACGGAATCAATGTGGCTGTGTCGTGAGTCTTTCCCCTACTTTTCTGCTTGCCATGTCCCTGGCCACTTGTGGGTGTACAGTAGATCTCCTGTGTCCCCCAAATATCCTATTAACTTTGCCTTTTCTGCTTTATTAGTATGTGTTCAGAGAAAGACACCAAGCTGTGAGGAGTTAGAAGTTGACAGTATCTGAAGTAACTGCTGCTGGCAATGGAGATGGCATACAGATCCTCGTGAGAAAGAGGCCCCCAGAGTGCCACTGTGCCACGGGTCAGCCTCGTTTGGGTGGAGAGGAACTCTGATAGTTTTAGGATTATTTTTGGATCTCTTTGGATTGATAGGGTGACATTGAAAAAATATTTTTGGAGGAATTTTTAAATATAATCATATGGCTAATATTATGTAGGGTAGTCTTATTTAATAAAGAGCTTTCATATGCCTTCCATGGTTTTATCCTTTCAAAAAACTTGATGGGCTTTTTTTTTTTTTAAAAAGTATTAGCTTTCCTGAGATGTAATGTACATAACATTCGACTTACCTATTTGAAGTGTTTAATTCAGTGGTCACCTTGAACTCCCGTAACAAGTACTACAGATTGGGTGTCAAAAGCAGAGGACATTTGTTCCTCACATTTCCAGAGATGGAAAAGTCCAAGTTCAAGGTACTGGTAGATCCTGTTCTTGGGGAGGGCCCACATCCCATCTTGAAGAAGGCAACCTTCTTGTTCTATCCTTACATGGCAGAAAAAGTGAGCTCTGGTCTCCTCCTTTTCTCAAAGGACAGTGATTTCATCAGAGGGCACCATCCTCATGATCTTGTCTGGAACTCATCATTTCTGCAAATTCTTATCTCCAAATTCCATCATACTAGGGCTTGGGACTCCAAAATACAAATTTTGGTGGGGGGAGCACAAACATTCCATCCATAACAAGTGGATTCTAAGCTATTCATGGAGTTGCAAAATCATTACCACAACTGAGTTTTGTCTATTTTCATCATCCTGCCAAAATAACCCCTACTCATTAGCTGTCACTCACCACCTCTCCACAACCCCTCTTAGCCATCAGCTCTGGACACCCTGAATATACATTCTGTTCATACAGATTTTCTGAGCTGTTAATACAATGGAACCATTTAATGTACAGTCTATTGTGATTGGCTTCTTTTACTTAGTACAATGTTTTCAAGATTCTACTATATTATATCATATATTAGTAATTTTTTTTGATGCCGGGGATTGAATTTAGGGGTACTTGACACTGAGTCATATTCCCAGCCCTATTTTGTATTTTATTTAGAGACAAGATCTTACTGAGTTGCTTAGCGCCTCTCTTTTGCTGACGCTGGTTTTGAACTCGTGATCCTCCTGCCTCAGCCTCCCAAGCCGCTGGGATTACAGGCATGTGCCACTGCGTCTAGCTCATACATTAGTGCTTTATTCATGGTGAATAATAAACCATGGTGTGACTATAACACATTTTGTTTCTTTCATTTATCAGGTGATGGAAATTGGTGTTATCTCCACTCTGATAGATATTACTACCTTTATTTGATAAATGTGAAAATGGTATCAAAGAACCCCAGCGATCTATCAAAAAACTCCCAGCTAGTCAGCGGTAGAATTACAGATGTCAATCCAGTGCACATTTCACACCTCAAGGATGTATCCTTTCATATATTATTTAATCTTTTCCTCATTTACTCTTAAAATTAAGAACATCCCAAAATCTATGTTCAGGAATATTGCCATTAACTTGATTCTTCTGATGTTAAGTCATTTTCTGCAGTGCCCCACAGGGTAGAGACTCTTAGGCACCATGAGCATAATGAGATTTAGACATATCTAAAAACTCAATACAGAAATTCTCCAACCCCACAGACTTCAGAAACCCACGCACTGTCTTTGTGCTAGCCTGTTTTGATAGTTGATGACGGTGAACAAATTCCTGGCCGACGTGTTAGTTATGATTTGAAAGAATGGAGGAGTAAGACGTCTTGAAATCTCTCCTGGTTCCAAATTTACAGGGACTTCGATTGCCCTGTTCTCCCGTTCAAAGTGTTATATGTGGAAGACTGTCTCAATTGTGAAAACAAGCTTGGTGGTAATGGTGAGTAATAAAGTTTGTGATTCCATAACTTATTTTAAGATTGCTTCAAATCTGGTATTGAACACAGTTATGATGGCATTTTTGGAATTGAATCTGGACAATGTAACAAAAATCTCTACTATGTGGAAGAGAACACCAATTAATTTAAATGACTTTCCTTGGGGCTCACTGATCATCTGCTGTGCCAAGTACATTATTAATGTTCAGATGAATTGGCCAAAACATTCTATATTCAGCAATTCATTACTGGAAACTAATGATTTCCATTATCTGGTTGTACCATATCTTAGTCTGTTTTATGCAGCTATAACAGAATATGTGAGACTGGATAAATGATGAAGGACAGACGTTGGTTTCTCACTGTTCCTGAGACCGGGATATTCAAGGTCAAGTTACTAGCAGGATTGGTGTGTCTGGTGAGAGATTTCATTTCCAAGATGGTGCCTAGAATGTTCTATTCGTCACAGGGAAAGGACAAGAGAGAGAGAAAAGGGGGTTGAACTTGTTCTTTTATAAGATCATCAATCCCACCTCTGAGGGCAGAATCCTCATGGCCCGATCACCACTTCTTTTCCCATATTTTTAAATTGATGCATTATAATTACACATAATAGTGAGCTTCATTGTTACTTATTTGTACATGCACATGATATAACAATAAAATCTGGCCCAGCGTCTACCCTTTTTCTGCCTAATCACCTCTTAAATCCCATCTCTTGATATTGTTAAAATGGCAGTTAAATTTCAACATGGGTTTTGGAGGGGTTGGGCACTTAAATCATAGCATAGGGACATTGGGACATTGGAAGGGACATTGGGAAGGACATTGCTTGTTGGCTAAATTTCGAGCATCTTATTTATAGTTGGGGAACTTGAGTCCTAAGAAGTTATTGTCTTATTTAAGGTCACAATGTGAAGCTCTGTCTCCTCAGATTTCACTTGACATGTGACAGTTGTTAAACTGCCCCTAAGATCCTGCAGCGCCTCTGGCAGGACACACTCCTGACCTCCTTCTTCAATGCTCCTATGATTTCCCCAAATTTCCAAGGATCTCATCATGATGTGTTCTGTGAATTTGGCTGGATTTGAGCTTGACAGTGGTGTGCTTCTCCGTGTGTTCCCAGGGGCTGGCACAACTCCACGCACACAATGGATGCTCTATAAATATCTGTTGAATGAATTAAGCTGCGTTCCTTTGATGCGCTAGCCAACATTCTTTCATGCTTTTCTGTCTCATGGGCTGGCTGGAGGTTGTCTTAACTCTATTTTTAGTAACGGGACAGTTTCCTCCCCAGAAACATCTTACAGAAAACTTCAGTGCATCAGAAAGAGAGGCAGGATTCAGGGAGCCAGGAGGTCTAACTCCCTTTGGGGGCTGAGGGAGAAGGGGCACCTCAGAGCAGTGCCAAGACTCCAAGGAACAGAGAACCAGAATTAAGATCCTAAATAGGAATGGGCTGTTGCCTATTCCTCAGTCCGTGTCCTGTTTGAGAAAGGTAATCGTCTCTTAGCTAAGGTAGGAGGCTGAATCTTGCAGGAAGCTATGTATCCATTTGGTTCTCTCAACAATCATGCATTGAGCACCTGCCTTGTATTAGGCTTGGTTTTAATAACTAAGAGCACAGAACAAAGTGAGCAAAACGGACCAACATATTTTCCTTCATGGAGCTTATATTTTAGTAGGAGAAATAAAAATCACATACTGTGTCTGATGGTAATAAGTGCTATGGAGAAAATTAAAGTGTAACAGAGGTACAGGATGTGCGGGGGCCAAGCACACGTGTTTGTGGAGGTACAGGGTGTTGCAGTTTTGAATGGGATAATCATGGAAGCCCATGTTTGCAATAGCTCTGAAAGAGGTTAGGGAATGAGTCACGAGCTATTTGGGAACAGTAAGTTAAAACTGGGTTTCTCTGTTCAATCTTCTTTACATGAAATTCCTTATGTTATAGGGAGCTGTAGAATAATTCCGATCAAGGAAATTATTTGGTTGAGTTGTCTTAGTTCAGATGTCATAAATAGTGTTATCCCCACCACCAGCCTGGTTCTGAAAAGCCCCGTAACACGCTTCCACGATGGGGAAAGCACTTTTGTTATGGATGAACTGGGAAGAGATGACCTGATATCATGGAATGCAATTTTGTTTGGCCGATTATGTGATCCACATATGTGTTAATCTGAGATGTAAATGAATTGCGTTCCCATCTCTCTCTTTATTCCAGTGCAGAAGGGAAGACTTAAAACCTCCTTTTTTTCTTTTTTTTAAGAGGTCTTTAAAAATTGGCTAGAGTCTCATCTGGGGTAGTTTAGGACAGGTCTTGCCTGAAGGTGGATAAATCTCTTAAGTCTCATTACTGCCCAGTCTCTGCAACAAGACTGAGCCTCTCTGGGTGATCCCAAGTTCTCTTTATTAACCAGGAGAATGTTCTCTGGCACTGTCATCCTTCCAGTTTCCCCTGAATCAGATGCACAGAAAATACTGGGCATGTCATACCTGGGAGGGTGCAGGAGACCTGTTCTCCATCATTTAGACCAAAGTAGCATCGTTAGAGGGATGCCAAAGGAAACGAGCCCTGAGAGGTTGCTGTGAGTCCTCTGACCACATTTGCTGCAGACCCTATTTTCTGAAATGCCTCACTTGCTTCTTTCAAGGGAGGTTGTTATCTGCTTCCCTAAACAACTTGCTCTGTAGCCAAGTCACTTGTGGTGAAGACAAGTTATGGGGCTTTTCAGAACCAGGCTGGTGATGGGAATAACAGAATTGAGACCAAGGGCCTTTAAGTGCTGTTTGCACGTTAGGTTTTCTTTGGAGCCCCGTCCCAGCCCTATGGAGTATAGTGTTTATGTTTTATTTAATGACTGCCTGACACTGAAAAATGGTTGCTATATAGCTTTGTAGTGGGAGGCTGGGGAGAGAGAGTGAGAACAATAGTGCAGAGGGGAGTTTGGAGTGAGGAGATGTACCCTGTCCTATCATTACCAAGTTCATACTCTTCACTTGTTTTTACCTGTTTAAGTACCATGTCCTGTGGCTCCTCTGAGGATCAGCCCTCACTTCATATGTGGTAAAGGCTTGGCTATTATCGTGGAGTTGTTGGTAAGTGGTCTTGGTGGCGGGGGGTGGATGGGGGGGGAGACAGGCAGGGAAGCAGAATTTTGATGCATCAAAAAACAAAAAAAAAAAGACCTGTGTTTTGTAGATCTTTCTTTTTAGTGCACACACGCCAGACATCATGCAACAGGTGATTCCTTTCGTTTTTAAAGGTGTTCCAGATGAACTTTTGAATAAAGGAAGCTAATAACAAATTATTTGCACAGCAGAGTTTCTTTCTAATTATGAAGATCATTTATAAAATTGGATCTTTGTAGTGTAGACTTCATGAAAACAGCCACGTGGGTAGAATACCGTGGTAGGCTCCCTAGGGCCTAGCTTAGGGGTGTTAGAAGCGCCCAGCTCTAGCTATCAGAGATCAGGGTTTGAATCTTGCATCCAGCATTTGCAAGTTCTCTGACTGTGGATAAATCACTTAACTTGTGTGTTTCCAGGTGATTCATGTGCAGAAATGGAGGTAATGCTTCTTCCTTCAGTAGATTGTTGTGACATAAAGTCTCCAGCACATGAAAGAAGCTCAGCAAATGCTATTTCCTTCCATTCCTTCTCCCTCCTCAGTGCATTAGCTCACCAGTTTAGGCTGAACTGAAAGCATCATCTTGGTTTATCAGAGAAAATGGCCAGTTATGAAGAAGAAGCCATCCCTCAAACTGTGTTAGTGTTTTCCCTGGGCTTTGATGGCTCATCCTCAGGTCTGAAGGCACCTGTGATGATTTCCTGGCTTTGTCCCCTGCAGTGGCCTCAAGGACTTCCCCATGTGGGCCCTGCTCATCCCTCGGTGCCGTTAGAAGAGATTCCATTTTTGTAACTCATTACATTTGCCAATATGTCTACTTGTCATATTGAATTCTGGGTTTCCTCGGAGTGCCCAATTCAACATTTTATGCTAATTTCCTTCTTATTTTGGAAAAAGCTTCAGGAAACCAAATGATCTTATAGAAGCTGGCAAATAAGAGAAAAGAAAAATTTTCCCAAGGTTTATGAAAAGCTATAGTTATTTCCCATAGTCCATGTAAAAATGCCATATTTTTATGGCTTTGGAGTTGACCACCTCTAAGGAACGCCAACAAACAGCAGAGGCTCATAATAAGACCCAGGAAATTGGCCCAGACATCACAAAACAACATGGAATTTGTCATTCTGACACTCTTTGAGGTTGAGATGGGGCCGTTCGATCTCGCCTTGTGGAGGAGATGTGCCCATCTACTGATCTATCCTGGGACTGTTTCTTACATAAAGAAAGAATGAGTTGCCTGTGGAAAGATGGTTATTCATTTAAAATATTGAAGTTTCTCTGTTCTCTGAAAGTATTCTTGCTCTCTTGTGGAATATCTGAGGGAAGGCAGTGGATTTCAGCATTTGCCAAGTAGTGGCATTATCAATTTCCCTAGGACCACCTTGGCCAATAGCACAAAGCCTGTGGCTGACTATGGAACAGAAGCCTGTGTGAAACATCTGAGAATATACTGTTTTCATAGTTCTTTATCAGGGCAAATGGCAGCACAAGGATTTCATTATTTTTCAGGAGCAACAATGATCTGACAGGTACCATCTCCACCACACTTGCTTTCAAGGTTTCTAGGGTGGGTTCTTCCTTGGTCTGTGCAATCAGGTTGGTGCATTGCTCAGTATCCTGTGTAGAGAACTGCAGTGGGGGACCAATTCTCCTGCTCCAGTAACAATCTAAGTGCATTTTGTATGAACCATGACGGATTACTGACCCACTGTTCTTGAAGTTGTGTCTCCAAATTAATACTGTTCTTCCAAAAAGTTACCTGGGAAGTTTAAATGCTAACTTTAGTGGTACCACCTACACTGGTGTATGATTGTTTAAATCATTTCAGGGACCACCTTCAGAGGCAAAGCGTAATGCCACAGTAGTCTGCTGAGCGGGTTCAGTTCAAAAGTAGTCGGCTGAAATCGGAGACTTTAAGATCTGAGAAGCACAGCATCGCTCTCTTTGAAAATCAACACTGTTTGAATACCTAAGAGGCTTCATCACTTTATGGTCAGAGCTGACAGGATGGAGAGAGAGTAATTATGACAACATCCTAAGCATAGCTCCTGTGGACAAGCTTGTGCTAGGAAAGACACCCCAAATTTCCGCTTTTCCTTGATCATAAGCCATCTGTCCTTTTCTAGTCATTGTGACACTCATGGGTACTTGTTTCATTTCCTTCTTGTTTTTTTTTATGTTTTTTTTTTTTTCTATTAAGGCTTTCTTTTATGATCCCTGATCTGGCAATCTCAGTTGTGGTAGGGAAGTGTTTATATTCCCAGTTCCAGGATAATTCTTTGTTGTTCTCTATTTTCTTTCCTAAGCCATGTTTGATTCTCCTCCCCAAGGACACTGCCAGCCACTCATGGCCTTCTCCTGATATTCGTCTAGTTTGTCCCAGCTCTGCTGTGGTGTTGCATTGGAGTCTCATAGTGAGGAAGGGCTCCTCTAATAGGGTTGTTTTTTTTTTTTTTTTTTTTAAGTAGCCTTTCGCGTGTCACATTGGGTACATACGTGTGTATCTCCTCTTTTCTGGGTTCTTGTCTTTTTACCATATGTTCCACCAGGCAAGTTTCTACTAATTACAAAGGCTATATAAAACTTCCTCTTAGAGGGAAAATATTTTTATACAGCAGCATTTTAGGAGTTTGGTAGCATGCAGAATTTGGGGGAAAAAAAAGGAAACTCAAAGTCGGGAAGACTGATAAGTGACCCAGTTGACCCGAGTCCCTGGGCACCACACTTACTTTTTTGCTTCAATAAAGTCTGCTTCAAAGCAATCTCAATCCTTCATCAAAGAGACTTCTAGCACACTCCCAATGGGTTAACATAAATCTTACTGTTCTCACTCTTTTTCCCCCTTCCAAGTTGCTTTTCAAAAAAAAAAAAAATCAGTCCTTGTGTCTCCATTTCTTTAAATCTTTTATCCTCAGGCTGCTACCACTGGCTGTATGGATTACATATCAGCAGTTAAGAATATTCCACAAAGTCCTGGCTTGTTCTCACCCTGCCGTGCTTACAGTCGCCGATCGCGATGAAAGGCATTTGAAAAGCACAGCCAGGCAATCCTGAACCCGCTCAGCACATTCCCTCTCTGCAGCTTATCTCACTGTGGATGTTCTTTTGACCAGCCATCAATCATGTTAGAAAGTTTCCCGTGATTCCTGAGATAGGGACCTCTTTGATGCCAGTTAACAATACAGCACATGCGGCATGGGCTCAGGAAAATACTTTTGAATTTGAGTTCAAGAAACGCTTTGTTCCAGCTCAGATTTTTACACTTTCTTAGGGTCTCATTTCTCTTGGGCAGCTTCAGTGGCTCCCTATCATGTAAGCCAAGTTCAAGAACCCACGGATGCTTAAGTGGCTGCCATAACCAGAAAAGAAAGGGCCTGCAGGGAGACTGAGAGGCACAGAGAGGAACAGAGAAAGAGATGGAGCAGAGAGAGGAGGGAGAGAATAAGCACTCAAGATTCGCACATCGAGTTGAAGACAGGAGCAACTGGGAAGGCACCATGTGTCCAAGGAGCCATAGGGGCAGGTAAGACTCAGTGTCGGAGGAGAAGGGTTTCTAGCAACAGGAACTTCCGTGCTCCAAAACATCCGTGTGCTTTACAATTAACAAATGATCCGTTCTGGAAAATGTTCTTGGGAGCTGAAAGTTTAATCATTACTCTATCCCACCAGGTGTGATTTTTTTTTTTTAAACTTAGGTAGGGCTTGCTTGAATCGTTTTCCATTTTTATGCTTCGTCCAGGACACCCTGGCAGATAGCTGTTTGGACTGATGGGAGTTGGGCTTTGAGCTCAGGGGGTTAATATTTAAACATCTCCAAAGCCAAGGAGTCCTCCTGCAATCAGGCAGATTTCATTTGCAGTTACTTTTAGCAGAAAGGGAAGAGGGAAGCTGTCTGCCAAATTATGGGGCCCTGTACCCTCATATCATCGTGCATTATTATGAGTGGACAGGCCATTGATCGCTCCGTGCTAGGGGAAAGCTGTTCATTAACCGAACCACATAACAAACAAGTGCCACCCACATTCCTGTATTGAGGACTGGAGATTGGAATTAAAATGTCACCCTTTCTTTTATCATCAGCTGCAATTTGGAGGCACTTCCCTGGAGTCTTGGCCTGTCCCTTCTTTCACGGGTTTAGAATAATTCCATTAAAAGCATTTGCTTACTAAAGTAAAACACCCTATCAAGTGAGTGGCATTTAGCAAACTTGCTCTTCTCTTCTTGATTACTCTGGTCTATTGATCTAGGTCTCTGGAGAAATTCTGGAAACTTCTATGAAGTCTTTTGGAGTGTAAAATATTATCTCCCCCATGATTAACTTGAATCAGAGGCTAATAAGATGATTTTTTTTTCTTGTATTGGTGGTCCTGGTTCTTCCTGCCTGCCCATCAATCTTCCTGCTCTCAGAGAACTTCCACATGAGGAAGTACACATGTCACCAGTGGCTAGGAAGGCCATGGAACCATTCCGATTTGCCAGTCAGAAATACATGCCTTCTCAGGAAAAATAGAAGGCACACAGTTGGTTGCTGGAAATTGGAAATAAAGAATCTTATATGGAAATAGTGGAAGGAGAGACCTCATTCTGTTAGAAACCACAGGATTCTATTTCTGTTTCTGGTGCATTCCCTGAGGTCTGGATTCCAAATAATCTTCTACTGGGGATAAGGAAAAAAAAATTAAATTGCAATGTGTTTCCTTCTGCTTTAATTTGGAGGCACCGTAGATGGCTTTTGAATTCCTGGAGCACACGTGGGAAGAACACCAGTAAACTTCTAGGGTCTACTTTCTCCTGTAGGGAAGATAACAGAAAAATGAACGATGGGCTCCTTCTAATTTATAACGATGGTTTCATCTCTCTCAGATATTACTTTAGTTCTTGGATGATCGGTTCTTCCCACCTGAATCCTGATTGCTTTTTAAAGAGGAAAAAGATCAGAGAGCCTGGAGAGTCTGTTTATAGTCATTACACGTTTGAGACTTACGTACCACTTTTGATCCTAGTTTTGAATTGCCAGAATAAGAGAAGTTCCAGTTTATTTTTAATTTGTTCCTTTTGTTTTGTTTTGTTTGCTCCATAGCTCGGATCACAAAAAAACACCTATAAACAAAGCTGACTGGTTTTGTCTGTTTGTATGTGCTGAAGTGCAGACTTCAGATCTCCTCGCAAAGTTTTTTTGAAAGTAACTAATGGCTTGCATTAATAGAAGAAGCCAAATAACAACACGAGAAACGCTGTGACTGTGTGCCCATGTTATATAACAAGAAACATATGGTACTAGATGTCTCATGGTGTCGAAGTGAATCCTGTCTTTGTGCTTGCTCTTAAATTAGGCACTTAAAATATTGTGCTGAAGTTTTTAAGTGTTCTGAAGCTCTGACCACGTCCATTCATACTGACATTAAAAAAAAAAAAAAATATATATATATATATATATATATATATATATATATATATATATACACACATACACATACTGGGAATGCTCTCCAAAAGTAACCGTGATATCTTCTACTGCTATATTCAGAAGGGCCATTTGGTCTTTAGCAAAAGGCAAGAACAAAAATCCATGTATTAACCACCCCCACTGATTTTGTCCCAAATATAATATAATTACTCTTCTTTCTGCTTCAGTTTCTTCTTTAACCCATTCTGCTTTCTTTTAATCAAAGAAAGTGGAAAATAGATCAGAATACATAAAAGCAGGACATGGGAGCAAGATATGCATGGGGGCGAATACCATGTCTCTAGCATCTATTCCCCCCCAGCTTGTCTTGTTCAGCCATATACTTAGAGCACAGCTTGACAAGTGTTTCCGTTTGTGGGTGGAATAAGGGAGTGAGAAGATGGGGCTTGTGGGCAAGTCTAGAACAACAGTTCCCAAAGTTTGGTTCTATGTAACACTAGTCTAGATACATGTCTCGAAGAAATGTTCTAAGATTGAGAAATATTACAGCTTCTATTTACTTTAGGAGAGCCAAAATGCATATCAGTATGTCACAGACTGAAAAACTTGTCTCTGAAGGGAACATGATAAACTTGGCTAATGCACTGTTCCTCCAATCTGTTGGGCCCTAGAACTTTCTTTTCCTTCCCTTGAAAATCGTGCTTCCTGTTAATGTCCCACAGAGCCAGTGCTCTGATTAACACTCTGGATTAAGATGGATTAGACATGATGGAAAAACCTTGTTTTCTTTGGGCATTGAATTGAAGATGTATGTATTGAGCATGTATTGAACATGTACTTCAGCTATCACAGGAAGTCCCATTAATAAGAAAAAGGACAGAAGGAAGTAAAAGGCTGCATTTCCCATTACATCAGGAAAATAAAAATGGTTCAGACAGAAAATTTGATGAAACATTTCGTAGGGAAGAAGAACCAGATACCACTTAAAGATATAAATGTCTATTATGGGAAGTGATGGTTAGGCCTACCCAGAGCGTTTGCTGCTGTAGAGTCACAGGCTTAATACAGTCTTACAGAGAGAGACAGCCTCCTCTGCTGAAATGGAGAACAATCTAGTATGGACAAATCGTAAAGATTGATGATTTTGTGTGTCTTTTATTTTTATTTTATTTTTTATGTTTTTCTAGAGTAAAAGTGGGTTAAAGAAAAACCAAGTTGCTAGGTATTTTCTGTGTCTTTGGGTCTGGTGCAGAACTTCACCTGGCAAGGCTGACCAGGTCTTCTGGGCCAGTGTCCTGGTGAACCGCTCTGTTCTGAGGATCATTAGAGTCTGCGAGGGAGACAAACGGGCCCCATCATTTCTTCACCGTTCACACCTGCAGGAGGAAGGCGACACTGACGGGAGAGGAGCCCCGGCATGGCAGTCACCTTCCCTCTATTTCTGCTCTCCCTTCTTTCTGGGTAATGAATCGGGGTGTCGTTAGCTGCCTGCCTTGTGTTCATCACTGTCAGTGCTGGCAGGGTAACAGATAACGGCAGAGATTCAAGGCCACCCAGGGAATGAAGCCTGACAGGACCTCATTTATCACCCCCCTTTTAGGGGGTCTCTGTGGTGGAGCCAGCACTGACGCTGTAATCGAAGCGCACCAGGTCGCACAGGGGCCGGGCGGGAGCGCGCTGCCAAAAAACAACCGGAGCTGTCAAATCTGCTTTGTAAATGAAGTGTTGTTCTAGAGACAGTGTGTTTATAATTGTCATCCTGTATGCAGTCCCTCCATATCCAAGATCCACTCTCCACGCGGTCCCTCTCCTTTCTTTCAGACAAATGGGATTTGTACCAGCTACAGAAAAGGTATGCCAGAAAATGGATTTCTTTGACCTTGGGAGCTCCTGAACGTGCTGTACATCTGAGGTTTATGCTTTCCCCCTAAAGGTTGGGAGCTTCCTCGACTGGGGCAGCTTGGTTACTAAGCTTAGGTAGGAATGGCTGGCTGGAGGGCTACCTCGGGTGTCCCTTTCCCTGGGTGATCTCTGGCTCACCTCTATCCACATAGGTCAGTGACTTCCTGGTCCACACCAACAACCAGCTCAGTTCTCCACTCTGGTGTCCAAATCTCCACTTGGATATTCCACAGGTCCCCCGCATTCGTCATATCCCAGACAGGTATATCATTTTTACTCCAAACTTTCTTCCTATCTATAGTCTCAATCTCAAGAAATGCAAAAACCTTCCAGACGGCGGTGGTGCATGCCTGTAATCCCAGCAGCTGTGGAGGCTGAGACAGGAGGATCACAAGTTCAAAGCCAGCCTCTGCAAAAGTGAGGCACTAAGCAACTCAGTGAGACCCTGTATCTAAATAAAATAAAGAGAAATGCAAAAACCTATAGCAAGAAAAGGAGATGAGTCCCAGTGTCCTTGCTAATCTTAAACAATTTCTAAATGCAATCAAAACTGAATTCAGTCGGAACCAACTTTTAAATATCTCCAGTAATAATCTCTTTGTTTCATATGATTTTTTCTCAGTTCCTTTAATGCTCTATATCATTATATCTGTCTCTGTATCACAGTGTGTGAGATACAATGCTTACAAACTCAATTTAAATCCAGCGTTCATCATTGACTCCCCATTGCCTATTGGATGGAATCCAACCCCTTCCTGTGGAATTCTGGCTTTTCATAATTGGACTCTTGTCTCTTTGACCATTTTAATTTCCTGGACTCTCTGCTTGGACTTTATAATCTAGCAATGCTGAATTGCCAGCATGTCCTAGAACATACCAGTTCCTTTATAATCTCTGTATCTTTCACATGCTTCCTCTTCCAGGAGCATGTAACCCAGGTACTAAACCCTATTCATTATTTAATCTCCATGAAGGGACTAGCTTTTTGTGAAAACATCATTGACTCCATTTCCATCATTGACTTCCTATTCCCCCAGATCATTTTTTATGGTTGCTGAAATAATTCAAATAGCACTTATTGAATGCCTCCTAGTGTCAGGTACCCTATTAGTTTCTTTACATATTTGTATTTCATTCCCAAATCAGATTATAGGGTAGATCGGATTAGACCAATTAATCAAATGATGAATCTGAGACTCAGAATGATTAAATAGTTTCCCCAAAGTCATGCAACTTGGAAATGAACTTCAACTCCAAGTATATTCAACTGCATATTGCTGCTCTTTCCTTTGTTTAAAAACATATCTGTTCATGTCTTGAGAATAAGCGCCGAGTGTTTTTGATTCCATTTTCTTAGTGCTGAATACAGTGTGGTCCATGGTGGCCCTCCAGCAAATGGTTACTGAGTGGATGAAACTTGTAGCGGGTTCCATCTGTTTTGTATCCACAAAACACATCTACCGACAATCTCTGTGTCCTCGACGATCCTAAGTTAAAGGCGCAGATATTCCTATTTTTACAGTTGTGAAATTGAAAGCCTGAGCAGGTAAATGACTTTGCCCGGCTGGGACATGAGGCAGAGACAGTGCTTTCTCATGCGGTTGCCCAGGGTCTCCTCAAGGCTTCACGCTGGCTGTTAATGAAAGAATTCACTAATGACAGTGACAGAACAGCATCAAGGAAGGACACACAGAGCTGAAGAGCATAAGAACCAAGTTTGTTCCTTTGTGCTCCGAGGCTTTCTGTGGTTTCATTATATTCTCATTCAGCTCTTTCGTTTCTTCTCCCCCCGCCCCCCAATCCGGCTTTTTCTAACAAAACTCCACCATCTCCATTACCCACTCTGTTCAGGCAGAATGGCTCTCCACATCTCCTCTTATATATCATCTTACTGTCCTTGCTCTCTGATTTTACTCACATCCTTTCTGCTGCTAGGAGTGCCCTCCTCCACTGCTGTGCCCAGCCAAGCCCATACATCTCTCAAGGACAAGCCCAAGTTCCATTTCCTCTGTGAACTGTTCCCCATGGCTCCATCCGCCTGCTCTGACCAGACATAATGTTGTCTGTGCCTTATATTTTTGGTCTTGGTTACATAATTTTATTGCTTGCTCCATACTGTCTTGCATCCTGTAATTACTTCGGCATCCAACTTTTTATTCCCGGGAAGATTGCAAACTCCTTGACAGGAGGGACCGTGCTGTATATTTCTTTTATATTCCACACAGTGCACTGCACACAATTCTATGCGGGCACTCAATAAATATTTATTGAATTAAATCGAATATGGCACACAGACTACATTTAGACCTTCACAAAAATTCCTTTTCATAAATTATATGAGAATTGACAAGGGGATTGTTGGAGGGAATCACTTGAATATACTCAGTCTGGGCAAGTACACATGAGATTGCAAGGTCACCATCAGGTCTTGGACAAAAAGAGATGGCTCGACTGGGATTTGGGGCCGGGTGTGGGAAGAGGAAGACTCTGCTAGGTCAGGAGGTGGGAAATAGTGGCTGCAGCGAGAGTAGGGAGCCACCGAAATTCATCAACCAGAGATATGCTTCTGTAGAAAAGGGTCTGCAAAGAGCTGTTTTAAAAGTTATGAACAAGTGAAATCATTGAGTCAGGAGATTTGTTGAATAATATCCTGCCAGGTCAGCAAAATAATGCTGCTTGCAATAATTTATGCACAGGTAGAACGCAGCATTTTAAGAATTTTATTCATAAAAATATTTCTATTTCTTTTTGTGGTTCCCCTCCCCTGATTCTTTCTCTCTGTCTCCCACTCCCTCTCTCTCTCTCACACACATATACATGCATGCACACACACCACACATATGCACATCATTTTCTCTTTTAATTGGATAGTCTTCTCTGAATATTTGGGATACAACTGGATTTTGTGTTTTTTGTTGTCATTACTCCACCCTTGATTGACATGTCGGGGTCTATAGGGGAATCATGGGTGTAGAATTTGACTTATGACAGGCAGGATTGATCTTGAACTGAAATTTATTGCTCAAATGTAGAATGACATTATATCAAGCCATCCACAATGGTTAATGCATCCCCGGGCATAGTTCAATATCTTTATTTATTTTTTTTATATCTGCTTATCTTTTCTCATTCCTGTGTTGGAGTCGCTGGGTTACTGCTGGGAATTCTTTCCTAAACAGTTGTAAGATGGAAACAGTATTACAGAAGCACAGATTGGGATTAAATGGCAATTTAGGAAATTATCTTGTCCATTTCCTTGCCATAGAGTATGAGATAAATTGTATGACATTTCCATCCATTTGATTGCAACTGAAAACCCTTGAAAATCTCCAGGGTAAAACATGTCACCATCTCACTAGGAAATAGTTTCTGGTGTCCCATGAATGATATATAATGTGAAAAAAAAAAACTCTCTTGAGGAAATGTGTTCCCTTTTTTCTCTCCTTTTTTCCCTTATTCTTGATTGTAAAGTGATGATTGATTTCCACTTGAAAGCTTTCTATTGCTACTAAGAAAATAGGCTTTCTTTTTTTTTTCTTTTTTTTTTTTGGTAGTACTAGAGATTGAACCGAAGCACTCTACTACTGAGCTGCCCTCTCAGCTCAGGAAACAATTTTATGGGAACTGAGAGGCACTGTTGGCTGGCTGATCCACCTCAGATCCATATACCTTCATCTTGCAGTGAGGTGTGACCACAGGGTCCAGTTCTGGTCCATGAATTTAAACAGAGGATTCTGGGGAGGCTTTCAGTATAGCTCCTTGGAAGAGGCTATAGATTTAGCACCTGCCCTTTGGCCTTTGGCCCAGTTCTCTTTCACCTTGGGATGTGGAGGTGGGACTGAGAGCAGCAGATATCTGGAAGTCACGAGGTGTGACATTTGCAGAGAGAGGCCTCATTGCCATGGATGGTGGACTCCAAAAGACAGAGGCTGGGTCCTGACAGCTTCCCTGGGGCACTGCCAGGCCTGTACTTCCCACCCTTAGAAAAGGTATGAAACAAGCAAATCCCATAAGTTTTAAGCGACCATTTGTCAGGTTTTCTATTAAGAACAGCTAAGCACAGTCCTATGAACTGATCTACTCATTGTTAGTTTCTGTCATTGAAAATTTCCTTCCAATAGCCCATTGGAAAGAAAAACACACCACAAAGAATTCTTTTCATCACTAGGTCCATTTAGAAACTATATTCAATAATAGATACAATGTATGCCTTCCCTTCCCTGTTAAAATTGTTTTGTTTTCCAGGTGATCTATAGGTGGGTGAGATTTCATGGCTGAAGGTGATGCTGTTGGGAACATTATTCTCCTTGTCCACCTCTTGCCTGTAAAATTACCATGGCTCACCGACAGTCCTAACCCTCAGACAGGCCTGTAGATCTCCCTGATGCCCACAGTGACACGGAGGCATGAACAACACCTGGACAGATTTCTGCATCCTGCTTGTTTGTGACTATTTATTTTCATATTCTAAAATCTGGGTATTTCTTTTTTTTTTTAACTTTCAGGATTATCATCAATCCTACATCGTATAGCTGGATATCCTATACAAACCGGGATGGGTAAATACTTAGAATACCAGGCTAGAGGTCTTTTCTAGAGGCTACTATTCCATTTTAATCCCTTGAGAAACACACAGGGCTTTCAGACGGCTAAGAAGCAGCCACACAAAAATGACTGGGGGAGTTTGAGATTGTATGACCTGGTTGTTCTCGGCCAGCTCCACAGGAGAGGAAAGGGAGGAGAGAAAAATCCCAGACAACCTGATCACGGTGTGCATCCTGCTCTTTCTCCTTCTGCTTTTATTTTCTGAAGTGGTCATGCTTTTTTTTTTTTCATATGTAAGTTCTCTGTCTCTCTCTCTAAGGTAAATGAAAGATTAAATTAGGTCAAATATTATTATAGTTACTATTATTGATATGTTAAATCATCTGTCTACAAAAAGTAAAAACCACCTTCAGTGAAATGATATTTCCAGAGGAAATTTGAAGACCTTCCCCCTCTATTGACTTAAAACACATCCATAGCTTCTCTTGGTTTTGTATATTAATTTTAGCCACTTTTGCTCTAATGCGACTCAATGTCTAACTTGTATGTATATTTGTCCTCCTCATTAGCTGCTTTGAGAGAGTCAAACTCTCACAGTGTTGGAGAATCATCAGCCCTACAGTCCTCTAAAGAAATATAACTGTTCTAAATAGGAGGGGACACTGGCAGAAAGAGACTAGTGTTTGACTCTTCAGAAGAAGTGCCTGGGATTTGGCAATTCCCTGTCCATCCATCTCTTGGCTATTGCAGTTATGTTAGGAAGAGTTAGTAGTGTAAGACTGGTGAAATGACTCGTCAGTGGAAGGGTAGTTAATGGCATTCACTTAGGAAACTGAGCCCGCATTCCCCCTATTAGCAGGGCAGTGCCCACCCCTTAGCTCTTCCTGGTCCCTCTAGCAAACAGCACTGGGAGGGTCAGGTAGAACATGGACCCTCAAGAGGTCCACATCAGTGCTGAAATGAGTGAATATTCTGCCACACATGGCAGAACGGACTTTGCAGATGCAATTATTAACAATCCTGATATAGGAAAATGCTTTGGTTGATCCAGGTGGGTCCAATGTACCACACGGATCTCCAGAAGAGGGAGGCAGGAGTGTCGGAGTGAGAGAGGAATTAGAAGATGCTCTGCTGCTGGTTTTGAAGATGGAGGCAGGCCCATAAGCCCCAGCATATGGGTGACTTTTAGAAGCTGGAAAAAGCAATAACTTTCTCCTGGAATTTATAGAGGAACCAACCTTGCCCACACCTTAATTTTATTCAAGAGAAGCCCATTTTAGACTTCTGACTCCCAGAACCATAAGACAATAACTTTGTGTTGTTTCAGGTCACAAATTGTGCAATAATTTGTTAATAGCAGTGAAGCAGTCATATGTTTTTTTTTTTCATATGTAACTTCACTCTCTCTAAGGTAAATGAAAGCGATAAAGAGAAAAAAGAAAAGAAAGTAAAACACGGAGTGTGCTTGCTTTTCTACTTGAGCTATTTATTCCACCCAACTTCCCTCCATCTCCCTCTTCTCCTACTCCAGCTTGTGCCATGAGAACTATTAGTTTTATTAATCCTCTGGGATTTTAGATAATAAAATGGGAATGGGCACTTAAATTCCTGTTCTTTGTGACATTGCTCTCTGGTGCCTAGCAAACACAGTTGTTTTCACACACACGAAGATGGCACTACTGAGGCCATTTAGTCACATCCCTCATCACCTTGAACTTGGATTGTTGTAAACCTTCTCTGTTCTCCATGGTATACTAAAAATACCAACCATCTCTAATGAAATGAAATGGATCTTTCCAATGCACAGTCTTATCATGGAAGTTCTTTATCAAGAATCAATACTGCTCTCCATTTCTTTTTTTTTAACCTTTATTTATTTATTTATTTATTTTTATGTGGTGCTGAGGATCGAACCCAGGGTCTTGCATGTGCTACATGAGCACTCTACCTCTGAGCCACAACCCCAGCCCTCTCCATTTCTTAATAAGAGGACACTCATCTTCTTCCTCACTTGCAGGACCTGATTGTACTCCAGCTTCCCAGCCTGAGTGGGGACATGCATTCTCTTGGATTGGCTCACTCACCTCCCTGTCTCACAAATCCAACGCCATAACATGTCCGTGTCCTCCTGAGACCCCTTTCCTTATCTTTAAATCTTCTTTCTTTTCTTTCCCCTCCCCTTCTTTCCATTGTCATTGTTTTTTAAAAGTCTAGCTCAAGTTACCAAGCCTTCTGACTCTTCTGACCTTTTCCTTCCCTGGTCTCTGAATTATTGCTGAAACAATTTATGCAGTTTTATTTGAGAATGGAAGTCTAGATCCTGTATTTGCTTTTGCCTATGGTTTAGGGTGGAGCATGTGGTAATAATGCAAATGGATTTATACTTAGTCAACCTCATTCTCTCCTGACTTCTGAACCCCTTCCTCAGTAATGTGTAACCAATGCCACAGATTCTCCAAAGAGCTAGTTGTGGGTGGGAGCTGTGGGTTCAGAAGCTGATAGTGGGCCCAGATAGGAAACCGGGAGGCAATCAGTTCTCTCCAGCTGAGTAAAGTGCTTGGAAAATACTGGAATTTTATCTACCTATTTGATTGGTCAAATAGTCTTTTTAGAATATTCCCACAGTTTTCTCCATCATTTCACCTTTAAACATAGAAATGCATTATTATTATTATATAAAGTTCCAAGAATTTTCTTAAAATTTTAACCTAGATATCAGAACTGAAATTTTCATCTTGCTGGGGTCATCTCTCTTTTATATTTAAGTAAAATTTGGCATAAGTCCCCATTCCAATAGAAAGGTCAGTGTTTCTTCCATTATTTCTGAGATTCTAGGAAAGTGACTTTTTTTTTTTTTGTAATCACTTCTAGCTCTGAGTTCCTACGTTAGCTCTATTTTTGATTTCCAGTCTGCATTTCCGCCCTTTGAGAGATGCTATCTCTTATCCTGCACAATGTTATCCTGGGGATATTTGCCTTTATCCAATGTCTTTTCTCCTACCAATTTAGGACATTGTGTGGTGCAGAGATTTGGGGGTTGACGGTGGGTTGACCTGGAGGGTCAGAGGTTCTGCACTCCCTGATTTTTTTTTTAAAAGTGCACATTCCTGTTCAACCCTTCAGACAGATCTGCCTTAAAAGTTACTGGTCATCTCTTCTATTTAGACATCAGACTTCTAATGTGCTCCCTCCTTAACCTTCTAGATTATGATTCCTGTCTGTTTTTGAGGCACAGACCTCCAGGTAGTCTTTTCTCCCAGATGATTCAAGTCAAGCCTTGAAGGCTTTAAGTTTATAATCAAATGTGTCCATTTAGGTGTGTTCTTGAACAAAAATAGTTTCTCCTTGGGGTAAATCCTGCTAGTAATGCAATAATTTCTTCTCCTTTACTATGAGTGGAGAACATAAATCTGAGTTACTAAGGAAGACTATAAGATGTCATCACTGCATCTCTTTGTGTTTGGGGATTGTGGGTGATTATTGTTTTCTTTTTTAAGGACTTTTTAATCTTCAAAAATTTCTAGAATGATTATAATTGTAATAGAAAAAAGTAAATACAATATGTTGATCAAAACAAATACAAGAAGGATGATTATTAAAATTGATCAATATATAGGAACTAGTTATGTATATAATCTATATATTATATATATGTGTGTGTGTGTGTGTGTGTGTGTGTGTATTTATTTATTTATTTTGCGGTGCTGGGAATTGAACCCAGGGCCTTGTGTATGTGAGGCAAGTACTCTACCAATTGAGGTATATCCCTAGCCCTAGTTATTTATATTTTGAAATATTAATTTATCTGTTCATTTCAGAATTTAGGTTCCTAAAAGAAGAGGCTCCTTTTTTGGTAAGTGTTTTATAAGTTCCTAAGGCAGAGGGGCTCTCTGATAAATGTGCAGTGATGTCTCTTTGATTCACACCCTCATCTGACATATTGGCACTGCTTCAAGACATTAAAGCTTTTTATGGGGAAACTTGATGGGTACAAGTTATTGCCATTATCAGTATAAGACACAAAATAAAATACTCTTAAGTTGGGTCCACAGGAGCAAGGCCTGTAAAGCAAAAATAACTTTGAAGAGAGGGAACTGAAATGATCAGAGATACTGGAAGTATACACAAATATCAGAGAAAGATATGACGAGACCCAGAAAGATAAAGACTATAAAACACAGGGCTTTTTTTTTTTTTTTTTTTTTTTTTTTAGTTTTGTCCCATTTTTTTTTTCCTATTTCATCTCTTCTGCTATCACTTTGCTAAATCAACAATTCAGTTTGGACCAGCTGCTCTAGTGATAAAGCTTTAAATAAGGATGTGGAAACCGAGACAAATGATGGAGTCATCTTTTACCATAATATATTTTCACAATGCCTAACAGTTCCCCATTTAATCAAGAGATTGGCAGGACAGGGAACAAGTTGGTAATTTGCAGTTGGGGTGTAATAAAAATGTTATAATTCATGGATGAGACACCAAGACTACATTATGTATTATGAGTTTAACTTGACTTATAACTCTTTCTAGAATTTAAACTGTCATATCCGACCATATGCGTTGACTTTTATAGTGATTTAATGAGTTGTTTGGTGAAAATAAATGTTGACAAAGTTATGAAATTTTCTGACTCTATTTTTTTTTTTTTAGTTGCTATTTTCCTTTGAAGACTAGAGCTGGCTGTCTTACAATAACCTGAGCGTCTCTCTTCCCCTGTAATCCATGACTTGGATCTTGATGCCTGGATGGAGTTTGCTCATATTTCATGCTTGACCTTGGTGGATAGATCATGATAAAGAGAACCTAACAAAATATACTGATATATCTCTGGTGGCAGCAAGATAATGGTGTGAGCTTCGGAAATAGGGGATCCAAAGCCCTTACGTTCAAAGTGTCAGTTGATTTGCCACTGAGGTGTTTCATCTTGAGGATGTGGTTCAGCTTTAGCCTAGTTTTTGCTGAGGGGCCATGTTGCAGTGACTCATTGAGCTGCTGGAGCTGACGTGTGAATGATTGTCCTGTAAGGAGAAGCTCCATTCCCATGGAAGCTCCTAGGAGACGCTCAGCTACTATGATGGATGACCTTGACACCAAAAGACAGGAAGTAATGCCAAATTGCAATAGTAGGAGTGTAGCAAAGGTTCTTGTCAAATGAGTTGTAGTTTGAGCAGGCACCCATTTTATACTCGTTAAGAAAAGTAAGGAACAACTAATTACCTTATTATGCACTCCCTGATTGGTTCAGCTAACTTTCAGTTATGGCAGAAGGGAATAAACAGGGGAACCCTGTTTGGGGATTTGGCGAGGCCAGAGAGACCTCGGGAGATTTCCCTACATGATAAAAATGATTAAATGCACCACCATTTAGCAAACACAATAAGGAAAGAACCCACAACCTATTCAGAGCTGCCTGACAGTCCTGGCTGTGTGGTCAATGAGCCGTCTTGAGCGTGAGAGTCCCTGGGAATAAAGTGATCTGATGTGTGGGAGGGAATGACCTCCTTTAGGGCACCTGGTAGCCTGAAGAGTGATTTACCACTCGCTTGTCCTCCCAAAGGCCATTTACCTCACAGGGGTGACATATTTTTTATTCATGACTTTCACCCCCAATTCTGCCGTTATCTGCATCTATAAGGGGCAGTGGAGATTCCAGGGAATTACCTAGCTCCTGTGGACCCTCAAACACTTTTTCTTTAATCGCCAGGTGCTTGAGGCAAATGTTTTTGTCACCTAAGTGATAATTGCCTTAATTTTGAATTTCACTTCGGAAATTTGGACTAGCTTGTGTCATAGGAGGGAAAAGTATTAAAATTGTTAAAGGAAAGCTTTCCTAAGGGCTTCTGAGACTCTTCATAATGCTAAGTTAAAAGAAAATTTGTTTGTGCTATGCAGCACCGTGAGTGTCGATGCATTCTGTCCCTGAGCGTTGATTATTGAACCTCAGGTTTTAATAGGCAGATTCATAAATGTGGATTACAATCTGAATGCTAAAAAAATGGAGTATGGTATTTTTTAACATGGGAAGATGATCTCTTCTCACCAACTCCACTGCTAACACCTTGAGAGCTCCGGAATGACCTCATGCTGGGAATGAAACTTCCTCCTGCTGAGGATGAACACCAAGGAAATCAGGACTGAGTATTCTCTGGCTAAGCACAGCCCAGCCAGATTTACATACACATGCCGCCAGGCTTTGGTTTCTCTAAATTGTGACAGCTTCTGTTGGGTTGAGAAATAATCTAACTGCTTCTCCCCAGTTTGACCAAACTGCACAAAATTCCCTTTTCCATTCTTTGCTTATTTCTTTGTGGGTGGGCAAGGGAACCTGGCCAGCCAGGACACAGGTGGCTTCCTGGCTTCGCTCCCGTAACAAAGCCATCATCTCACACCTGGCCTCCCACTTCCACCCTGGGTCTGGCTGCTGCTTCTACTTTCCATACAGTGGCCAGAGTTATCCTGGTCCTGTGTTATTAAAGCACAAGTTAATTTGGCCATTTTCCTAGTAAAATCTCTCTAGTGGCTTCTCATCTCACTGAGACCAAAGTCCCTGGTCCTCACCATGACCAAAATCCTTCTAAGGCTGGCCCCTAGCAAGCACTCTGCCCTCTTGGGGACCCTTTCCACTTCCAACCCCACTGGTTTCCTGGTCACTCCCTGCTCATGTGAAGCTCCGTCCCCCTCAGGACCTTCCTTCTGGCTCTTCCTTCTGCTGGGAATGCTCTTGCCTCATTATCTTATGGCCTAGTTGCTCAGTTCCTCAGAAACTGCCCCAGTGGCCCTTTATCAGATGATAAGCTTTCCATAGCCACTATGTGGGATAAATGGTGAGCATGTCCCCTCAGTACCCTGCCTTTCCCTTATTCCGCTTCCTAGAGATTATCATCATCCGATATTTCCCATATTTCTCTCTTGATATGTTCTTTGCCAGGCTCCAACCCCACCTGTTTAGAATAGGAGGGCCGAGACTTTGTTCTATAGATCATTTCTTGTGGCAGATGGAACTTTCTGAGATCACCTCCCACATTATCTAGTTAGAAAGTGACATTGACACGCTTCCATTGAGAGTTGTGGGTGGGACTGTGTTTAGTCCCCGTGAATCTTGGCAGGTCTGTGACCGTTGGTAGAAGTCATACTGTGAGATTTCTGAGGCTAGACCCTAAAAGACCATGTAGCTTCCTCCTGTTTCTCTGGAGACCTCCAGTCCTGGAACCCAGCCACCATGCTGTCAGGAATCCAGGCCACACAAAGAGGCTACTTTGAATCGCCCCTGTTGGGTCCTCATTGACAGCCAGCACCCACTACCAAACATGTGATTGAGCAAGGCTTTGGGAAGACTCTGGGCCCTGTCACCACCACCATCTCATTGCAGCTGGATCAGAGACCCCAAGGCCTCGGTGTTCAAACCTTAGAGGTAAGAGACACAATGATGGCTATTTTTTGAGCCACTGAATTTTGGAATATTTATTTAGAATCAGTAGAACTCAGGACACTGTGATATTCCCTAGAGCCTGGAATAGTGCCTGAATCATGCTCCTTCAATAAATATTTTCTAAATAAACAAATGGCACATTCCTCTGGAGATAAAACACATACACACACACACACACACAGAGGTTTCTAGTTGGACACTTAAGTTTTCCTTAACTGAGCATCAACTCTGTTACTTCATTTATGTAGCACATATTTGAAAATTTCAGGTTAGCAGTTCCCCTTAAATGTCTAAACACATATATAAAACAGTATACCGCTCATTTGATATGAACAAAGGAAGGTAAGATGAAACTGGAACATTCGTGTTACTATTTTTGATCGTTTCACTATCCATGAACGTCTTCATAGAGGATGTTATGAAGTCTAGAAAACGATTCTGATGTAGAACAGGTCGAGGTGCTGGAATTACCTGACCATGGCTCTTTTCTTGTATTTCTTCTCAGTCATTATTGCTCACCAGTTGGGACTGACAGAGAGTAGAGACATGTTCCAGCCTTGCCCACTTTTTCTATACTATCATGACAGTGGGATATCAGACTAAAGCAAAGGAAGGCGCCAGGGTTCAAAGTCACCATAACCCACGTGAGAGAGCATTGCTCTACAATGTGCTCTTTTCTCAGTGAGACCTGTCATCCTGGGCCCGCACTGTTTTCCTCCTCACTATCTGTTCCCAATGCCATGGGGAGTTCCAGGCACAACCCTTAAAACTGTCACCTGTCTCCACCCAACCTGATCTAGTCGCTTGGCTTTAGACATGGAGGAGTCAAGCTTGTGTCTTGGGATGGCTGCAGAGAGGCCCGGGAATGCCATTTCTTCCTTCTTTGGCTTAGAGTCGTGTGGCTCTTGGCAGGACCCTGTGGCATGACAGGCAGCTCTGCGGTCACACACCTGGCGTTCAAGCATGGAAATCAAGCCTCGTTGAGATGTCAGGTAGAAGGCCAGGGCTGGCTGTGGCTCTTTTTCTTTGAAAACATGCAGGGGCCATGTAGGAAGTGGCGGTGTCATTTAAGCTACCATCCTAAAATGTCTCAATCGCCTGTCTGTGCTGGCTGCAGTAGGAAACCCCAGGGAGATGGACCATCTCATGACTAATGCTCTTCAGTGTCCTGCCATTCTCCATACTCCAGCCTTGGGGACAGTGGGGACCCTTCAGACAGGGGCTCTATACATGTTCCATGCCCCTCAGTCTCTTGAATCTTGAGGATTTTCTGTTGTTCCTGGGGCCAACAGCAAGCTTGCAAAACAGCATGAATGAAGAAAGTCACATGGGAAATTTACTGTGACCCGCAGGCAGAGGCAGGGCACCTGGCCTTGGGGGACTGCACAGCGAGGCCCAGAATCTTCATACCTAAATGGAGAGAATATGGCCTGAGCCCCAGAGGAGCTATTCTAGCTGCTTCTAGGAGGAGCAGAGACAAACCTTTCCTGCTCAGGCCTGCATTGTTCTGGCTTGAAATCCTGATTCCTCTTGTTTTAAGGATGCTTTATAATGTAGAAATAAATATCCGAAAACCATTCCCATCCTGCTTCCCAGAAGGAACGACATTTAACTACTCCTGGTTTTGATATCTCTTGGTGGCTACTGACAAACAGGAAGACATTTTCTGTCCTGTGATTTATTATTTGCAGACATTGCCTATTGATTTTGCCCTAAGGTAGGTAAATACTGTAAGGTTAAAGTTTTATTTTAATCAAATTGTTTTTTGAGACAAAGACAATGACAAGGCTAATGGAAGGTCACTCATGGCCCATTTCTTCCCACCTGCAACTTCTTTTCTTTCTTCCTTCCTTTTTTTGGTGGTGCTGGGGATTGAACCCAGGGCCTCATGCATGCTAGACAAGTAGTCTATCACTGAGTCATGCCCCCAGCCCTTTTTATATTGAGACAGGATCTTGCTAAGTTTCCCAGGCTGGCCTTGAACTTGTGATCCTCCTGCCTCAGCCTCCTGAGTAGCCTGGCCTCTTCACTCTCAGTTTCTGCTCCACAAAGTCAACAATTTTCAGTTATTTTAGCTGTTGTCCTGGTACTAACCTTTGAATTCCTCAGGAGCAGACTTAGACAATATTTTGATCTTTACCTTTTAGACATTATCTATTGCCTTCTGACTAAAGAAAATGAATTTTAGCTTTCTTAAACTCCACCACCACCACCCCTTCCTGATACACAAACTTGGATTTCTTTGCACTCATAGTAGAATTATCACAATTTTTGAGTAACTCTGACTTCACTATCTTCTTGACTATGATTATACAAATATTATTCATAATTGAGCTATATATATATATTTCATTTCTCGAGGAACATTTTTTCTTAGAGCTAATAATATTCTCTTTTTTTCTTTTGCTTAGCTTTCTGTGTAACTATTAACACTTTAGTCAAAACCTGAAGTGTTTCTGAATATAAATAAACATGTATTCACTTAAAGTGAAAGAATGCAATTTCTCTCTACCGTATAATATGAAGATAATACATCAGTTCCACATTCTTGGGAGATACCCTTCCCGAAGTTCTCTGACTTCCTGCTCACATCTACCCTGGATGCTTTCTAAGACTGCTGAATGACTATTGCCCTAGGGCTTCCTTATCATGGGAATTTCTTTTATTTCTCTTTTATGGTGGACACTCTGTGTATTCGTTGTGTATTGGTATGTAACAAATCACTCTGGAAGTTAGCAGCTTTAAAGGGTGAACATTTATTTTCTCACAGTCTCTCTGGAACAGGTCAGCTAATGGTTCTGGTTCAGGTTTCTCATGAGGCTAAAGTTATCTGAAACTGCAGCAGCTGCTTCTGGGCTTGCTCACATGCCTCTTGGCAGGAGGATTCAGTTCCTTTTTTTTTTTTTTTGGTACTGGGGATGGAATCCAGGGGTGCTTTATTTTGAGACAGGATCTTGCTAATTGCTTAGGGCCTCACTAACTTAGGAGGCTGGCTTTGAACTCTAGATCCTCTTGCCTTAGCCTTCTGGGTTCCTAGGAGTTCACCACGGAGCCCGGTTCAGTTCCTCTTTTTAAAGGGCTATGGCATCATGGCAGTTGGCTTCCCCCAAAGTCAATGATATGCATGACAGGAAGAGAGGGAGAGGGCCACCAAGGGGCTCTTCTAGCCCCGTCTCAGAAGGGTCAGAGTGCTACTTTTGCCGCCTTCTGCTGGTCATTCGGGCCAATTCTTGTCCAGTGCCCGAGAGGACTGTACAGGGATGTGAATACCAGAGGAGGGGCTCATTTGGGGCCATCGTGAAGAATGACTGCCATGCCTTCTGTCTTGGAGTCCATATTTTCCCTTCTTAGCCGGAAGGAAAGGAAGAAGTTCCTTTCCTTCATGGGTGGTTTCTTCTAGTAGCGTTTTGGAAAAGATGGGGAAGTGATTGTTTTTAGATTTTGCATTTGTGCCCATTTCTTTATCCTTTGCCTTAGTGATGGTTGGTTAGAGTTCTAGGTGGATAAGCATTTGCTGTAGTTTGGATCTGAAGTGTCCCCCCAAAGCTCACGGGCTAAAGTTTTAGGTCCCCAGTGCAGCAGCATTCAGAGGTGAGCCTTTTCAGAAGGGACTGGATAATGAGGGTTCTGACCTTATCAGCAGATGAACCCATTGGGTGATTCATAATCTGAAGGCATTAGTGGAAGATTCAGGAGGCAGGGTGAACTTGGAGGAAGCAGATTGCTGGTGGGGTGCCCTGGAAGGGTGTGTCTATCCCCAACCCTTTCCCAAGTGCCAGGGGCTGAGCAGCTTTCCTCTGCTAGACCCCCCGCCATGGTGTTCTGCCCACAGGTCCCCAAACAACAGAGTCAGCTGACCAGACACCGAAACCTCTGGAGCCTTGAGCCAAACTCAATCTTTTCCCCTCAAAGCTGATTTTCTCAGGTATTTGGTCTAAGTCACAGGAAGCTGGCTAGCATATCATTTTTCTTGAGAGTTTTGAAGCCATCACTCCATCATCATGTCATTTCCAGAGTTGGTACTGTCAGGTCTGATGCCTTTCTGGGTCTCCACTGGCATGTGCACCTATTTTTATGTTCCTGAAGCTTTTAGGATCTTTTCTTTCTCTCTTGTGTTCTGCAGTTTCATATTGATGTCCCCCACCTCATATATTTGTGTATTTCCCTGGAAACATATAGACCTTTTTCCATTTGGAACCTCAAGTTCTTGAATTCTGCAAAAGTTTTAACGTTTGTATTTATTTGAAACTTTTCTCAGTTATCTCTTTCTGGGGATGTATTTGGTGCGTGTTTAACCTGTACTGGCTCTTTGCACTTCTAAGCATTATTTTTTTTCTATTAGCTACCTACCCATTTTTCTTTGATCTATTTTCTGAAAGCCCTCTTCAGGTTTATCTTTCAAAACCTTTATTGATTTTTAAATTTCTGCTTTTTGTTTTTAATGTCCAAGAAGTCCTTTGTTGTTTGATGAACGTTCCTTTTGGTGTTTTGTGTGTGTTTTTTTTTTTTTTAGCATTTGTCCTTCCATTCTCTTTCGTTGTTTCGTCCGTGTTGTTCTCTAAGGATGTCTGGCTCAGTCATTCTGAGCTGTCTGTAAGCAGGTCAGAGTACAGGGTGACAGATCTCAAGCTACGGGAACTGGGTACAGAGGCAGGACTGTGAAGACTTGGGCTTTAGGTTAGGGTGATTGGTGGGGGCTATTTCATGGAGGGATATGCCAAATCAGTATTCTAGAGCTCTTTTTCTTTAGGTTGTTCAGTTTCCTCAGAGAAAAGTTGCCCAATCTACTGCCTTGGGTGTGTGTGCCAAGGCGTGGGTAACAAACCAGGCCACTGAGACTCTAGGAGTAGGGGAAGGGGGATGAGGATCTTATCACCTCTTATGCGTGACTCCACCCAGTTTTCCTGCTTAAGAAGAATGTCCCTCAGTTCTGATGCCATCCCTGAGTCTACAGATTGTCAGGGTTTAACCTCTCAGCAAACTGCAGCCCAGGGAGAGAGACAAGCATGACTTTGAGCTGAGAGGACCTGGGGACCTGGGGGAGGGGTCTAGCTGCTTCAAGGATGGACTCCTGACCAATGCCTCTGTCTCAGACTTGCCCTCCCCCCAGGCCTCCTCCCAGGGGCTGGCTGTCTCCTGTGGGAGAAGCATTTATCCTGCCGTTTCTGAACGTACAGGGGCGTTTATTAGGATAGCGCTTCTCAAAGTGTGGTCCAGGGAACTCTGGGGGTCTGAAAGGTCAAAATATTCTTTTATAATAATGCCCAAATATTATTTACTCTTTTATTTTCCTAGGAGCATATCCAGGAATCTTCTCGAGGCTGCATGACCTTTGGTGTCACAACAGATTGCATGCAGAAGCAGAGGCAAGAATCTTGCTGTCCTTGGTTAAGGAATGTATTAGAGAGATTTGAAAAAACCTACAACAAGGCTACTCCTCTCACCATATGTTTTTGTTTTGGAAAATATAATTCATAAAATGTGTTGTTAATGTTAAAATATACTGGAATTATTAGTACTACTTAAATGAATAGATTGTCAAGATATCAGTTTTATAGCTGATATTGATTGATTTGGTTTAGATCTTAAATGCCCAATCAAGGTCTACTTGCTAAAGGCTGAGTCCTCAGCCTATGCTGCTTTTGGGAGATGACAGACCATAAGGAGGTGTGGTCTAGTAGGAGGAAGTTAGGTCTTCCAGGGGGCATGCCCTGGAAGGGATATGGGACCCTGGCCTCTTCTTTTCTCTCTCTTTGCTTCCTGGCCACCATGAGGTGAGCAGTTTTGCTCCACCACACACTCGCCACCATGATGTTCTGCCTCATCATGGGACCAAAGCGATAAGGCCAACAACCACGAACTGAAACTGTCTTCCAAAATAAACGTTCCTTCCTTTTAAGTTGATTATCTTGGGTATTTTGCAACAGTGATGGAAACACATTCATAGACAGGTAGCACCAGCATGACCTGAACTCTTTGGTGTCTTCAATAATTTTCAAGAGTCTAGAAGGATCTTGAGACCATCAGGTTGAGAACACTGCATGAAATCAATACTTCTGTGTTCTTTCTTCTGCCTTCTTTTATTTGTTTTTGCAATGTTGGGATCAAACTCAGGGCCTCATGTTGTGCACGCTAGGAGACACTCTACCACTGACCCTCAGCCCTTCTTCCTTCTCGACTACTCTGCAGGTGCGAGGAGTGACTCAGTTAGTTAGGGAAAGCGGGAGAGGAACTGTGGGCAGGCTTAGCCCTTTCCTCTCACCTTTCATTCAGGAGACCCTGAGGTCTCAGACTGAAGACAGGCCTGTCCGTGTTGTCTTCTCATCAGCATTTGGCCAGGGATCAGCTGGGAGCCTACTGGCTCTGTTTTGTGGTAAGTCTTGAGCTGGCCCATTACGGTTTGCAACTATGGCCAAGTAAATCTGTTTAATGTAGGGCTGATAGGCACTTTATCTAATTCAGGCAGAATTGGCCCTGTTTTCTAATAACCAAGGAGACCTTTAACTTTTCAAAAAAGCTTTGTTTTGAAATGATTTTAGACTTATGGAAAAGTTGAAAAAGTCGTTGAGTTACTGTGTATTCTTTGACCAGCTTTCCCCGATGTCATGCCACTACAGGATCAAGAGAGGAAGCTGGAGATTCAGAACCTGTTAAAACGAACTCGTCTCTGGGCCCCATTTGACTCTCATTAGTTTTCTACTTGTCTTTTTCAAGATCCCACATGGAGGGTGATGCTTTGATTTCCCATTGCCTGGCTCACAGAACTGCATCTTAACTGGTGTGCACTCAGAGGAAAAGGGAGGTGCTCTCAGGATGACTTGGCTCCCATCACCTCCAAGTCCTGAATTTTCCAGCATTCTGTGATGCGAGGGAGTTCGTGCCCCCTCTCTTCATCCCCACACTCCTCACTCTGGTACTTTCTAGACTCCTCTCTTGGAAACTCCACGACCACAAGTTCTCCTGTTTTCTGTCTTCCAGAGTTCTGCTGCTTCCCCTCCTCTCTGCTCTCTGACTCCCTGGGATTCGAGAGGCTTCCATTTTCTCTCCTCATGCAGGGGTTAGTTGCTTAGCCTCCCCCCATGCTTTAAGAACTTGGGAGTTAATGTATTTTTTTATTCCTCTAATATTAATAGTGCTCAGATTTCAGGAAAAAGCGGAGATAAATGAATAGATTGAATCTCCTTGTTTAATTAGAAATCTGGCCCCTGATGTATAATCTTCCATTTGTAGATTATTTTTGCTTTTCAATGGAGAATCTTATTTAAATACCCTCAATGAGTATTGTACTTAAACAAAGCTTTCTAGGTACTCTTAAAGCAAATAAAGACTACGGAAAAATTAGGGAAAAATTGGGTTAGCTTCTTCACTAATTTTGCAGGTATATCTATTTATTGTAGTCAAACACCTCTGGGCCCTGATTAGAATGCTTTTTGTAACTTATCTTGCTTTTCTTAGCTTGGAATCAGAAGCCTGTTAAAGTCCAGGGATTTGCTGTGTCCTTTGGGCTTGGCTGGCGTCATGGTACCTCCAGCTACTCACTGCGCAGAGAACCAACAGCCGGCCTCTCCCAGGCTCCTTTCAGTTTCTGAAGGAGGAATTGCTGCAAGGAAGAAATACTGTCTTATCTCTGTTTCCCAGCTCCCAACTTTCTTCTATCATTTTCTCATATTCAACTGAAAAGAAAGAGGGAATTTACAGCTATATAATACTTTTTTGCACTGAAAGTATTTGATTTTTCCTTGATTACTTTCCCCTGAATTAAAAAGGAATTAAAATGGTTCTTGTTTATAGAAGAAGAGCATATCATTCTCTTCCCGTCTCTTATTTAAAACTTTTACCTTGGTACATGTCCCCTCCTTGTCTTCAGCTTGACCTAGTGGTTGGTTATGTGTCCATGGAGATGTGTTGGGTTGTTGGTTGGGGATCCAGAAGCTGCATTGCTGACTTCCTCTGGCCAAGGGGGAGAGCGAGGACTGGGAGTGGGCGTGGGAAGTAGAGAAGAGGTCTCTGGGACATCACGGACACCACTGCTTCATTTCTTAAAAATAAAGACCAGAAGCACATGTGACAGATTATGAATATTGGTTCATCTTGGGAATGGGAATGGGTGTTTATAATATCATTTGTACTCCTTATTTATTTATTTATTTTAAAGGCAAATTTATTTATTTATTCTTTAAAATGTTTATTTAGTTGTAGATGAACACACAGTATCTTCATTTATTTTTATGTGGTGCTGAGGATTGAACCCAGTGCCTCACACGTAGGAGGCAAACACTTTACCACTGAGCTACAGCCTCAGCCCCCTGTACTCTTTATTTTAAAAACAATTTTTCAAATTTAGAAGTATATGTAGATGGTAGACATTGTGTGATTTTAATAGAGAGAATGCTGATGACTTGGTCTTCTGTCACCTATGAAGGAATAATTTTCCATAATGAAATGATTCTCTGCAATTCTAACCGAACTTTCAGGTGTGTAAACCACACACTTCCCGAGCCATGCCCACCTTGGTATGGGTTAGAATAACAATGGTATGAGCAGTATTCCACAATATCTGCTTTCAATTTCCTTGAACAAAGTTCAGCCCTCTCAGGTTTGGCAAACTAGCCTGATGATCTTTAAGATAATGTCTGTGCCATAGGAACTTCAACATCTCCTCTCCCGGTGGTGACATTAATGACTTTGATTATTGCAGATGCCAAATTTTGCTACATCACTAGCACCTACCCGAGGCACACAGCTGCCAATGTCCATGTTCAAGTCACTGATTGCCGTGTGCTTGGTGCTAAGGGCATTGAAGCCATGCGTGGTGACGAGGTGCTCAATGCAGTGGAGACCACCACCTGGCCACTACTGGCACCAGGTTGCTGATGCTTCACAGTCTAAAGGTCCCAGGGAGGATCAGAAGAGGAAGCATTGTGGCTCCTATTGGCGCAGCCTGCTGTAGGTGTGGGCTGGAGGGGCGTCTGAGTGACAGCTACACGCCACCCTCTCATGGCCTTCTCCTTTCAGGCTGAGGCCATTGATGCTTTCTAGGATGACTTCTTTCCTGGGAAGAGCCTTCATCATTGTGGTAACTTGTTCCAGGTGAGTCTGTTCCACCAGTCCTTTTCAATGTCCAGATACACTAAATTTGAGGTGAGCACAATTTAGATTCCAGCTGGGGCCCTGTTACAAGTTGTAAAGCATTTACATTTTTTAAAACATGATTAAAAAAGGATACTTTTTCTAATATGGGTCATTTACATTCCTGACTTTAGAAATTTGTTATTCTTCTTCTTATTATTTGTAATTTTAGTGTAGGCAACTGTGAAAACAAGGTACCCTGAGTCTCTGGGAATTATCTAGAAAATAAAAGCATAATGATGACTTTAGATATATGTAAATCATCTCTTAAATACAAATGTTGCAGAAGTCCAGAAGCAGGAAGCCAAAATGTCAAATTAGCTGTATTAGCATGACCAAAGCTATTATGAGTTACTTTGAATTCATGTCCTAAGAACCTAACTTGTCAATCAGAAGAGGAAGTAGATAGTCAGTGACGGCAGTTAGCAAAGTCACAAAGTTCTGAAATCATGAATGCACTCTGACCCGGGGAAGTTCTCCTGGCCTGCACACGTCCCTTGTCTGGGGACAGGAAGAGTCTTTTGTGGCTACATACCACCAGGCCCCAAAGCTGAGTGCTGTTGATATGATCCATGACCACTAAATAAATGGGTTACAACTGAGCTCCCCATAAACATCCAATCCCCTTGTGAATCACATTTTTTTATTTTAAAGATGTATATTTTTCTTTTATAAATAAGATGAGTTACTGTGATTCTATCCTCAGAGGAACGAGTCACTCTTGGGTTGTAAAGCAAATCAAGTATTCGAGCTTGTAAAATTGAGGAAAGGATTCTAGACCAGAGTGAGCGTCCTTGGCAGCCACACAGCACCCTGCCTGGCTACACAGAGCACCCGCAGAAGTGATGGAGAACATTTAGAACACAGGAAAAAGCCATAATCCCCGTGTTATAGTATCTGTGCTGCTGCCAAGGTTGGTGTGACCATTTTCTACGTGTGCACCTGTGGTTCAGTCCGTTTAGGCTGCAAAACAGAGAACCACAGGCTGGGTAGTTTATTTCCTCGGAGTCCTGGGAACTGAGAAGTTCAAAATCAAGGTACCTCCAGTGGGGGCTGCTGTCTGCTCCGTCCTCATGTGGTGGAGCGTGGAAGAGGGGAGAGCTCTGTGCCCTCCTGTGGTGGAAGGGCAGGGTGGGGCCAACTCCCCCCTCAGCCCTTCTGTAAGGGTCCTGCCCTCATGACTCAGTCACTAAAGGACCCACTTCTCAATGCCATCGCATTGTCATCAAGTGTGCACATGTGAACTTTGGAAATCATAGTAGTCATTCAAACCGTAGCCCTATGTGTGAGTGTGAAGAGTGTGTATACGTATACACACGTTAGATTTGCATACACATATTGCTTTGTGGTGTGAGTACAATTTAGTTTTTGATATTTAAATTTAACTTCGTCTGTAGACTCATTTAATGATTATTTATTGCGTTGCTATTCAATAGTGCTGTTTTAGATGCTGTTCTTGACAGAGGAAAAAGTCTTTCTCTGTCAAAGAGTGTGCCTTCTAAAGAGAGGGACAGAAAATAAACAAAGGAAGGACCAAATCCGTGGCACATCCGGTGGCAGTCAATGACAGGAAGAGCACATAAGGCAGAGGAAGGGTTAGAGATCAGAGGAGGCGGATATTGAATAAAGGACTGACTCAACCCAAGAGAACGCGGGATCAATGAGAAGGGGGAGAACTAGTTGGAATAAGATTTGGGATTTACTGATGTACAAAGATCATTTTACGTTCATACTTAGAAGTTGGTCAGATACATTATGGCTATTAACTTTTCACTACATCCAGCATTTTAGAATATTAGCTATTTATTAGATACTTAGACCATTATTGTCTTAAAATACCCTGGTGTGTCTATTTGGATGCACAGTCATTGGGTCAGAAAGGGCGCATGTGCATGTGTTCCTGGACTGTAGGCCTTTCAAGAACCTCAGTCTCCCTGTGCATTAGATCCGAGCAAAACAGTCCTCTTCAGGGCCCTCCAAGGCTAGGAAAGTTCACACTCATCCTACGATTTTCCTACCTCCCCGCATTATAGTCCAGGTTCACGTCTTAGAAAAGGTTTTCACAACCAGCTGATAACCATCTGGATCACCTTTTCCACAAGGTGATTGATGACTGTCCCAGTTCAGTTAATCCAATTTCCACTCAGCACTTACCAGGCTCCCGCTTGGCGGTGGGTGGTGGGGAATTGAGGCCAGAGGTGGAAGACAAAACAGGTCTCCTGACAGAGCTCCAGAGGAGATGCTAGAGTCTGTAAACAAGTCAGGATGGCGCCTGGCATTTTGCCAGAGGGAGTGGTTTGTGAAGTAACGCCAGTGAGCCATTAAGTGTGGAGATTCCTTATTGGTTGACTGCTGTATCTAGTTTATGTTAATTAGATAAGCTGTGCGGAATGTATATATACCCCTCCTGTCCTACAATAAACGGCTCCCACTCCTGCTGTATCAATGTACACAAGTTGCTTGTCACTCCCCGGTTATTTTGCTGCAGCCAGATTGCGGCAAGGAGAGACGGGGAGTGAGAAGCTGAGGGGACGGGTGCAGCACTGAGGCAAGGTTGGGTGTGGAGAGCCGGCAGGGAGGGCAGGCAGCAGGCAGCACTGGGGGTCCTCACGGTCAAGGGGGTCAGCCTGTCAGCGGTGCTTACCACAGTTTTAGGAGCAATCCCTGACTTCTTGTATTGATGAAAACAATTTCACTTCTGGTTATATAGCCCAAAGAATTGAAAGCAGGGACTCAGAAGACATATTTGCACCCCTGTGTTCTCAGGAGCATTGTTCACAATAGCCAAAACGTGAGGACGACTCAAACACCCAGCATGAACTGTTCTATAAGTACATGTACATGAACTGTTCTGTACGTACAATGGATGTCATCCAACCTTAAAAAGGAATGAAAATTTAATACTACGCTTGCGAATATTTTGCTCAGTAAAACCACCCAGACACAAAAAGACAAACATTGTATGATTCTACTTATCTGAGTTACTTAGAATAGTTAAATTTCTAGAAGCAGAATATGCAATAGTGGTTACTAGGGGCTGGAGCGGGGAGAGGTGTAGAGTTTACACCGGGCATGGTGAAGAGGTTCTGGACATGAACTGTGGTGACAGCTGTGTAACAAAGTGAATATACCTAATGCCACTGAACCGTACACTTAAAAATAGTTAAAATGCTATTTTTAGCCATGTACACTTTACCACAACTGAAAAAAGATAAGCTGAGATGACTTCCTCATGCATATAGGTGATGTCCTGGTGTGTAATTCAGATTTCCTGGAGTTTGGATTATTATTCTAGAACCTAGAACCAGGCTCAGCTGATGGTATTTTATAGCCTTTAATTATTTTGTGAAAACAATGATGTGATTTTTATAGTTCCCCCAGGTACATAGAAAGTACTGATTTTGTTGTCCATACCCCAAAATCTATCACTGACAAAGAAAGAAGAATACTTTTAATAAATCATAGCACCAAGCACCAATGAAATCACAAGAGGTGAAATCACAAGAGGTGAAAGCACAGGAGGTGAAATCACAGGAGGCCATACAGCACCCTCCAGCTCTCTTCTTGAGACATAGCCCTGAGCTGACATGCAAACTGTGAGTCCACTCAGCAGCTGCTACGCTGGAGACAATGTGGTGAAGATGAAGAGAAGGGACCTAATTGCAGAACTATGAGCAGGAACAAGTTTGGTTTGTTGCTTTAAGCCCTCATGTTGCAGGGTGATTTGTTTTGTGACCATAGACAAGTGCAATGGTTGATTCAAAGGGAGCTGAAAAACTGTGGCAAGCCACTGGGCACAATGGTGCATACCTATAATCCCAGAGACTTGGGAGGCTGAGGCAGGAGGATCGCAAGTTTGAGGCTAGTCTCAGCAGCTTAGCGAGACCCTGTCTTTAAAAAAAAAAAAAGGCTGGGGTGTAGCTTAGTGGTGGAGAGTACTTGCTCAGCATGCAGGCGGCCCTGGGCTCCATCCCCTGTACAGCAAATATCAATACAAACTCCACCAACAAAGCAAGTAAGCAATCAACAACAGCAACAAAACAACCAGAAAACCTGCAGCAAACTGTCATTTACCACGTCCTCATGCCACCACGTGGGGGGCTCCACGGCTCTTTCTTCAAGGGCTCTCAATCCAGGCCAGAGGCAGAAGCTGCAGCCCCCTCACTTAACGGTCAGGCGGGGCTCGTACAGTGCCTTGAACATCGCTGAATTTCCCGTTTGTTTTTGCGATCACGCTGCCCTTAGGCGCCTCTTACCGTGTGCGCTGCTCATAAGTTATCTTCAATGCAGACACACTTTCAGAGTTTCTTCTTGAAGGTCATTTCGCTTTCCCAGAGAATATTCTAAACAAAGTTTGAACAGTTTCCTAGCAGAGGCTTACATTTATCTAATGGCAAACTATAGGATGCCCTAGACTATTTTTTTTCTTTCATCAAGGATTTCAGGTAACAGAGGCATAATTCCACTCTATCATCAGAAGCTGGAAGAATGTTTGGGAGGACTGATTCTTTCCTCTCCCGTAAATTAGTGCCATGGTTAGGTTCCTGTAACTTGGTAAGCTTTTCTTACATGGGACTCAGCTGAGGGTAAGGAGACTGATTGATGGGAAGATTTCTTGGGACCTACTTCTCCGTGTTCCTCTTTATTGCCGTGCCAGAACTTCTGCGGATGGCAAAACTGTTCAGAAAAAGGAAGCCAGGCCTTTTAAGAGCTGGCAGAGGAGCAGAACACAGCAGGTCATTCTCCTAGCTCAGGGAGTGTGTGCAGAGTGGGGCCTGAATCATGCTCAGGCCACTCATTAGCTGAATGATCTCAGGCAAACTGTTCACCCTCTCCGTGCCTCAGTTTCTCCTACACAAAATAGGGATAAGAGGAGTTACTACTTCATAGGGAAGTGAGGGTTAAGTGATTTTAAAGTCCCTAGGACATGGAGCATGAGATAGAAGCCACATAAGCCTTAGCTGCTGCTACTATTGCTATATGTATTATTAATGGACACCCAGTTAAGTTTGTTGAACGAATAAATGAGTGACTGTTGCCACTCTGCTGTGCCCTAGATTTCCCTTTTGTATAAGTTTCTATGATTTTTCAGCTTCTTGGCTCCACTTATCTTGGTTTTTGAGGACCCCATTTAGAGCTACCGGACTCTTGTAGCATTGAGCTGAATTTTTATCCATATGCATATTTCCATGGCTCACCCGCTGGCCTTCCGGAGCCCTGGGGTTTAGATCTTCCTGTCCCTTTTGACCTTGGTTCTTTAAATAAAACGAGTCCATCCACAAGAGGAGTCAGAGCTCACTGTGCACCTTTTCCTGCTCCTGGTTCAGACTCCCCTCTGGCTGGCAGGCTGTTCCTGGTTGTCTCCCTGCCTGGATCTCTCATCATTTGCCTTCATCAGTGGGTCATTAATATGCATTTCTTCAGTTTGCAGGATTTTATCTGCTCTGCTCACACTTCAACTTGGGTCTTTTCAGCTCATTTCCACCTGCAAGACGTAGATGCTATATCTGCCCGTCCCTTCCCTGGTGACCCGTACCAGACAGATTCACTGCCAAGAGCTCTTAGATGCAGACCTGGGGGCCACCCTCCCAACTCCCAAGGCCTGTCCAGTCTGACTGGCCCGCGCCCCCGCCCCCCCACTCCATCTTGACGAGCTTTATCTGGAGCCTCCATCAGCTTAGAGACACAATTTAGCAAGACACATCTGTTTTGTGTTTCTGTCTTAGCTTCTTAATATTTTATTGTGTTTATCTATTTTTCTTCTTATATTAAAAGTATTTTTATGGAAGAACTGGATGTTTTGTGCTATATATGTGACAGAGTTTGGGCATGTCTGTCCCGGTCTGTGACTAAGTTCTTGACCTATATCTTGCTTTTGAGGATTCAGGGTCTGTTGCTAGAAATGCCAGGAGCGGGTCATGTGACCTCTGGGGTTGTCTCCGTCTTGTCTTGCCAGGCTCTGTATCAGTCCGCTCAACAGTTGCTTGAGAGCTCTTTTGCTCCTGGGTTTTGGCTGCGTAATGACACTGCATTGGTCTAGGTAACGAAATACTTTGATTCAGGTTTCAATCCCTTGGATGATTTATTTTAGGTCTTTGGGTCCAGTTTTCTGATTTGTAAGAGTAGGGCAATAATACCTTTGAGAATTCTCTGAGGATTTAATGCAATAATTCTGATCATATACACAGCTGGTCCATAGGACTTTGTATAAATTAGAAACAGGTGCTCCTGCTTCCAGGCATACACAGCCCTGTGCCAGCATGTGCCTGTGAGCAAAGGGCAGGCTGATCTCCCCGCCCCCCTCTTGGCTGGAGGAATGACCTGACACAGGCCACACTTAGTGCAAATGTATGCAGAGATCCTGAGATTTTCCTTCCCATTTAAAAAATTGTGTTAAAAGACATATGACATAAAATCACTATCTTAACCATTTTAAGTGTATAGTTCTTTGGTCTTAATTATGTTCATAATATTATGCAACCATCACCACCATCCATCTCCATAACTCTTTTAATCTTTTTTAAAACTGAAATTCTGGGCTAGGGCCAGGGCTCAGTGGTAGCACACTTGCCTGGCATGTGTGAGGCATTGGGTTTGGTTCTCAGCACCACATATGAATACATAAAATAAATAAATAAATAAAGGTCTATCAACAACTAAAAAAAAATTAAAAATCCCCAAACAAACAAACAAACAAAAAACTTAAAATTCTACCTCAAAACAGTAACTCCCATTTCTCCATCCTACCAACCCATCGTCCTATTTTCTGTATGGATACCCCATAACTTCTGAAGTTCAGTTTGCAATGATAAAATATTATATGCATACATATGAGTAATTATTATTACTAGTTATAAGATCTATCATCTATCTATATCTATCATCTCTATCTATCACCTGTCATTTATTGTCTCTCTGTGTTTAGTCATTCTCTCTCTTTCCATGGAGGATTTGAGGTGGCCTTGATTACAAAATCACAGCTAATGTTTGCCCAACTCTCTTCTTTTGGCCTAGATTACTTTATTTAGTCTTCATAAAGTTCCTGAGAGAAGGTTATCCCATCTCTCATTTACAGATGAGTGACTGGGTCTCAGACACTTAGTCATAAATGGTGGAGCTAGGATTGGAACCCAGATTTTCTGACTTAAATCTGTGTTCTTCTACCAAGATGATGCCATCTAATCAGCCTACCACTGTGATTAAATACTGTATGAGAACTGCTTTTCTTATTTTCTGGATTGTATTTCAAAATTGGAGCTGCTTTTCAGCAACTGAAAGGAAACAGAAATCAACATGTATCCTTCTAAACACAACGGGGGCATGCAGAGTTGGTCTTCTCTGTGTTGGTGTACTGACTGTCACTGTAAGAAAATTTAATTTAATTTATATGTGAGAGAAATAGCTCATTCAACGGAAGGGATGTGGATTTCATAGAAATGAGCTATGTTCAGAGGGACTCAGGTGGCCAGGCGAAAGGGAGATGAGGACAGCATTAATACCTGCAGCTTAGGTAATCACTCACCATCGTTTATTGTGGCTGCTGTCTATTGTTACATAAATAGATCATGTCCCATCTAGTACAGGGGGGATTTCCCTAAGCAGCACGATTGCTAAACACAATTGGATTTTAGATAAATCTCCCATATCTGTTTCATATCACCCTTTGTTACAGGATTTCAAAATGCTCGTGGAACACTAAGGAAATGAAATGATATCTAACTCTCATTTAAAAAGCAGGGGTTCTGCATTGATGGTTATGAGAAATATGAAGGGAGACAGATTTTGAAATGTTATGTGATGCCACTGGGAACCACAACGCTGGGCTTTGGAAATCACCCGCCAACCTCTGAGCAGTTCCTTGAGAAGATGCTGTTCCTCGGTTGCTTTTTCTGTAATTAATGTAGTTCCAATAACATTTTTATTGTTCAGAGTCAACATTGCATTTTTTCTTCCAGGGCTACCAGATTTGGGAAACCTCATGAAGTAAACTGGAGCTATGTTCAAAGGGACTCAGGTGGCCAGGGGAAAGGGAATACAGGCCTTCAGGATTTTTTTCCAGAGGTATAAAGTCTTGGAAGCCGTTTCTTCCCTGAAAAGTGCCAAAGTCATGGGACCCTCAGAACAAAAGGACCCTGCGGCTGTGGGGACAGATGTTGAGCTATAAGAAAGGAATCGATCCTTCCTCGTATCCTTTGTCAGGAATCAGGACAAACACACACAACCTAGTCTAAATTTGTCAGCCGTGTCTTGGGAGACATAATTTGATTGATGGTGACACTGAACCTAGCTTACAGAGAGCAAGAGAGCCCATATGGTGCTTGGTGTTTTGGCAAGAAATGTGATTTATGTAGGAACTTAGGGTTTTAAATTCAACCATGGAATGATTTTAAGGATATAAAGGAGCTTTAGGTGAGTCCAACACAGTGTAGTCTAATATTTTTGTTTTCAATGAAGAAATTGCCCCAGGGTCCCTATAATGTGTTACTGCTGATTCTTAGAACTTTTGCGGTATCTTGTCCTTCACTCACCACACATTCTGCTACTTCCTTTGTTTTTCAAGATGGGGACAAACATTTTCCTTTAAGAAAATGGTAGATTAAATTTACTTATGACTTTAAAAATGATATCAGCACTATCATTTCTTATTGTTTCATCTAATCTTCTTGAGAACCTGTGGCCCAAGTTATATTACTGTTGTTACCACCTCTTACAGATGAGGAACCAGGGCTTAAGAGGAGATCCAAACACCCCATCAGGGCCAGAACCTGGAGGATCTCGTCTCAGAGAGGTACCCTGAGCCACCACCGGAAACCAGCGCCCTCCACTGTGGTCTCTGTGTAGGAAGTTCCTGTTGAACATGGTTGGTCCAGCTGATAGAGCCCGGGGGAGACAACAAACTCGGCACTGTCCAGCCCAGCACTGTCTTCCTCTCTCTTTCCCACACTCCTTTTTCTGCCATGATGGCCTTTCCAACCTGGGGCAGCCCACATGTGGGTGAAGTGTTTACCCAGGGCTTCAGCTGGATGTATCCTTCTTGTTTTATTTTTACCTTTGATTGTAAAGGTCCTTAGGGCACAGACTTTTTACTGTTTGTTTAGTGCAATCTTATTTATCGTATAAGGTCATGTATACTTTTGACGTACACATAAATACTAAAATAACCAACCATATGACTCGTGTAGTCTTGTGTGTGTGTGTGTGTGTGTGTGTTGTGTCTGTGTGCGCACATGGATGCTTTACTGGGTATGGAACCCAGAGCCTCATGCATGCTAGTCACGCACTCTACACCCTGCAAATTCTTTATGAAGAGCACGTAGTTTGTTTGATTGTCTTTGTAAGAGATGTTATAAGTGGGGCCCCTCAGCTTCTTTTAGACTTGCACACATTCTTTTTATTGAGGGCAGAGGAAATATATTTTCACTCTGATTTTTATTGGAGCTAGGTAGCATGGAGAATATTTGTTGCATTAAGAGCATTTTCTTATTTAGTTGAGTGGTCTGCTGCCTTTGGCTCTGTATTTAAGAAAATGCACTGTTTTGGGGTGAAGAACATAACCGAGGAGGTACTTTGTACCTGAAAGCACTTCTACAAAGTGCTAGAGCTTGATTTATGGTGAGAATATTGGTTGGGGGATGATAAATATGTGGTGCAGATTCAATTTTGATCTCAGCAATCCAAACTGCACAATTTCTTTGCATCCAGGGTCACTCCGTAAGTATTATTTGTATATGCCGGTAGCTGGGAGACTGGTTTGCTTCTAAGTGCCATTCAGGCATGTCCAGCATAGCTAATGAACCAGGAGCTGGATGAATCGAAGGACATTTTCTCAGGGACTGTGTAGCTCCCAGGATATAACACTTGTGACATCCCCTGCTGTTGTGCAGGCATGTCTAGGCATCTCTGCTGCCCTGGTGAAGATGCCCAAGGAAGTCTATCAGCACACTGAGGAGGATTCTGGGAGGGCAGCCATTGAAGTAATGGGGAGCCAGGGGAAGATATTGACTTGGGAGCAGTAAACTGATACTTGTGTGATCGTGTGGGTACTGTCCACAGCCCAGTTGTGCTATAACAATGGGATAGGTTGCTGAGAGACCAAAGAAAATACCCAAAGACAGTGTGCAAGACCTAAGATTTATTGAAAAGTGCTTACAAGGAAGGTCCAGTGGTGACAAGCTGGACAGACAGCAGCTTGGTCCCTCACAGCGCTTTGCTAAGAAATGCAGCATCCTATCCTTCATGATCTGAGCCCTGCATGCTGTTTGGGGCTTGCATTGTCTCCGTGGCATAGATTTTTGCCCTCATAGCTGTGAGAAAAAGGCAGATTTGTTTAACCATACTACCAAAGAGAGGACACAAATCATGCTGCATAGGGGTCCCCAAGGAACTGTCCATGAGGGGAGTGTCCATTTCTCTTCCCTCCTCACTGTAGACCACTGACCACTCTGGCTCTGGTAGGCGGCATGACTCTACCATCCTGGAGAATTCAGTTCATTGACTCTCACATCTGTTTTCACTCTTAGAAAGAGAGCTTTAGGAGAGCAGGGGCCATTTCTGTTTTGTTCCTTAGAGTCTCACCAGGACTTGGCATGTGCACACCTCACTGAGGAACTCACTCACTATGTTGTTGGAGGAAAAATAATTGGCTGGAAGAATTAAATAATGCTCCAGGCTGCACTGGGGGTGCCTAGCAGAGCTGGGGTGAATTGAGATGATGCATGTATGCAAGTTGAAGGACTGAGCTGCCCGGGGCAGTTGCCTGATGGTTAACTGGCCTTGCCAAATGAGAGAGGAGAAAGTAAACTGGTACTTGTGTGAGCACGTGGGAACTGTCCATAGCTCAGTTGTGCCACGACAATGGGATAGGTTGCTGAGAGACAAAGAAAGTACCCAAAGACAGTGTGCAAGGCCTAAGGTTTGCTGAAAAATGCTTCCAGGGAAGGTCCCGTGGTGACAGGCTGGACAGACAGCAGTTTGGTCCCTCACAGTGCTTTGCTAAGAAATGCAGCATCCTATCCTTCATGATGTTATTTCACAAAAAAGCATCTCCAGCCCTTGTGATGCCTTGTGCAGTGGTGACCAGCTAGATGACTGGCACACCCTCCCCACAGTGCCCTCAATTCTGCACCAGTTACCATGGCGAGGTTTTATAGGTTAGGATACTAGTTTGCAGAAGCAGTGACCTCATTACCTTAGCCCACTGTGTCCCACCGTATGACCAGCTTCTCAAGGAACTTGGCACACATGCAAGAAAGCCGCTTTCAACAGATAGCCTGACTTGCCCAAACCCCCAGCAGATGTGACAGAAAGCCAGTGTTCTTTGAGATGATATTTACCTGGACATTTCAGCCCAAAGTCACTCTCATTGTCCCCTTGACTTGACTTGGGGTTAGAGGAGGCATTTCAGGGACGTATTATCCTCCTTTTCTCCAAGGAGGATAATAAGTATATAAGTATTCCACATTTGTATTTGGTCTTTTTTAGCTTCTGTTATGTGACTTCAAGTATGTGGTAGCCTCTGAAGTTGAAAGAAGAGGGCTTCCCATGGACATGTTGAAACCAGGGCTGTGTCACAGGTCCCCACCACTGAAGTCACCTAGGCACTTGCCATTTGCTTCTCCTCCATGTCCCAAATTTCAAGTAGATCTTTCGATTGTCAGTTCATCTTCTAGCTTAGGGATCAGAAGACAGCGTCCGTCCTTTGGCCAGCTGTTCTTATGTCTCCAGGTGTTGCTCGGATGCTGCCTGCTAAGTCCTGCCTCGTCTTGCTGGTTTTCTTTTTCCTCTGGTTTCTCTTATCCACAGATTGGGTGTTGTTTTGGTAGCTTTTCTGCTGCTGTGACTAAAAGACCTGACCAGAACAATTATAGAGGAGGAAAAGCTTATTTGGGGACTCAAGGTTTCAGAAGTCTCAGTTCATAGACAGCTGGCTCCTTTCCTGGGGTTTGAGGTGACATCAGGATAGAAGAATGTGGTGGAGGGAAGTGGCTCACATGATGATCAGAAAGCAGAGAGAGACCCCACTTACCAGATATGAAATATATACCCCAAAGGCCATGCCCCAAATGACACGACTCCTCAAGCAACCCCCTACCCACCTTCAGTTGCCACTCAATTAATGGTGTCGGGGATTAATTCACTGATTGGGCTAAGGCTCTCCGAAATCAATCATTCCACCTCTGAATGGTCTTGCATTTTCTCACACATGAGCTTTTGGGGGGCACCTCATATCCAAACCATAACACATGTCTTGGGGCTCCTTAAAACTTCACAGCCAAGTACGATTTTAACACTTGCAATGAGAATGATTCACAGCTACAGATTAATCCCAAGACACAGGATAATGAAACTGGGCATGGACACAAGGAGGAGCATATTCATAATGAGGCCATTGCATCTCGTTTTCATCAGAAACTTGAAAAGCTCAGAGGGATCAAAAGTTCTGTGTGATGGTTTTTTTTCTGAGAGAAGATAACTGATTTGGCATTTGAGGACAAACTCTTGGGGCTTGGTAGACAGTTGAAAACCAGAAGTACACATGATAACACTCATGGATGTTGCTAGGACAATGAGGTCAAGGTTAGCTTCGAACAAGCCCTCAGCGTCTTGCTGTTTTCCCAGATCCCCTCCTGCTCTGCCGTGTTCTGGGTCTTCACACATCACGTCCCCTTTTCCGTTTCCTACTCATCCTCTTAGGCTTTGCTCCTAGGTGATGCCCCCCAGGTTGACAGGCAGGGTTAGGTGTCCCCCACTCCCTATGCTTCTTTAGCACCCCTCAGTGTGCATCTGTATGGTAATATCTACCAAGACGTAAGACATGCGTTGGCAAATTATTCTGCAAAGGGCCAGATAGTAAACATTTTGGGTTTTGCTGGCCATATGGTCTCTGCTGCAACTATTCAACTTGGCTGTTATGGGCCGTAAGCAGTCATAGACAATATGTAAATGACTATGTGTGGCTATGTGCCAATAAAGTTTAATTATGGATGCTGGAATCTGGGTTTCATACACACTTTTCATGAGCCACAAAAGATTCTTTTTTATTTATTTTTTCTCAAAAATTTGAAAACCTAAAAACCATTCTTAGCTTATAGGCAATATGAAGATAGACATGGGTCTGACCTGTGGGCTTCATTTGCCCAACCTTGACATAAAGCACTCCCTTGACTGCATGTCTGTCTCTTCCATTTGAATGGAAGCAAGTAGAAACCAGGGAGTGGAATCCCCGGGACAGAGCACAGTTCCTCTGTCTAGAAAGAGCTCAACAAATACTTGTTACATCAACGCTTACACAGGAGTCTGAAGCAATAATACTCCCAGTATTTGTTGAGTACTTATTATAATGTCAGACATTGTGATGTTCATATGCATTTTATATGCATTTTCTCACTTCATTTTGTTATCTAGGGACATTAAAAGCAACAATTATCATTCTACACGGCTAAACACAGCCTAGGTAGTATCTCATATAATCTTCTCAATTCTGTGGTGGGTAGGTCCTGCCAATATTTTTCCAGTTAGGGAAATTACCCTTGCAGAGATTATTTATCCTGGGTTACTCAGCTAGGGATTGCATTTGGGGTCAGAAAGATATCTAGGTCATTAGTCTTGAGGGTCCTGCCTTGTAACTTTCCTACTGTGGAATCTCAGAGCCTGGATGCCTTCTTTGTGAACGGGAGAATGAGGCATATACACTGGGATTATGCTGATGTTGAAACTGGCAGTGCAGAATTCTTTTTCTCCTTCCAGCCATTTGGTTATGTTTGGAACTAGGACAACTTTTTTTCTAACTATGTGTGCTATGTCTGGAATGTTGCTTAACTTTCCTGAGTCTTAAGTCTTCCACTAGAGAACAACGAGTTTGAATTACCTGCTGTCAAAGGTCTCTTTTGGTGATAAGTTTCTGTAATTTTGTTCTCTGATGCCTTCTGCTTATTTATTGCTATTGCTTGTCTCTGTTCTTCCCCCAACCCCTGGCTGTAGAAACTTTAGGTCTTACAGGGTTGCTTGAACTTGGAGGGGAAGAAAGAGAAGGAATCATATAAAGGAAATGTCCATCTACCCACACATGCATTTTTAAGTCTAAAAAAGTCTGTTAGGTATATTTGCTTTGTGGATTTCTTTTTTTGTTATTGTTGTTGAAAGTTAGTTTTTCCAAGAAAAACAAGTCGCACTATTGTCTATGACATAATGACAGTAGTGATAGCATCTTGTATTTCCATAGCACTATTTAAACGTAACTTTGAAGGTATTATCTAAGTCATCCTCCCTTCCAATATTCCTTTGAGACAGGTAAGAGCTTTTTTTTTTTTATTAGAAGATCCTTTTATATAGTACACAATGAGCTTTTCTTTGTTGTAAACCAAAGGCAGCAAGTGGCCCAGAGAGATCTCAACAGCAGGCCATAGGGTGAGTGGTGCCTTATCAGACTGATGGTCACAATTCTGGGAAAAAAAATAAAGAAAAGAAAAGGCAACCAGGGCTTTTAGAAATTTAAAAATATATTTTCCACTTAATATAAATATTGGCTTTGATATTTAAAGATCCAACATCCTTGTTTGGGTGCATGATATATTAGCCAGTTGTGTTAGATGGGGTGAAATGGACCATAAATATTTGTAGAAGGAGCAAATGGGTGACTGAGGCATCTTCAGAAGAGCGGGAAGAATATGTACAGGGAATTTCCCTGCAATGAAGCTATTGTACCAGGCCCATGTTAACTGTATGAGAACGATTGCCAGCTTCTGTTAGGCTTATCTATGTTTAAGCAGTATCTCTCTGTTTCTCTGAAGATATTAAAGAGTTCCCAGAGTGATAGAGTCGTATAAATAAAAAAAAATTTTTTCCAGAATTCTCCATAAATACACATTTCAGATAATCTTTTCTGAATACAACCTTTAGGTTTTATAAAATGCAGTATCTTCAAGATATTTTTTGCAGTAGAGGGATTTTTTCCCCATAAGGAATTATTTAATTGGAAGAAAACTGTGTGTACATAGAAGTAGCACACAGGGAGTTTAAAAACTTCAGCAGCTAGGATATGGGTTCCACTTTGGTGCAGTAAGTGTTTATATATTCCCCTATATAACTTTACTTTTAAAAAATTTTATTTGTTCTTTTTAGTTAGACATGACAGTAAAGTGTATTTTGAAATCTCATGCGTACGTGGAATATAACTTCCCCTCTTGTGGTTGTGCATGATGTGGGGTTACACTGGTGGTGTATTTTTGGTTTTAGGTTTGTTAGGCAGTTACTATCACAGTTATATTCTGACAGTCGGGACAGGTCAGTGGTAACTGGACAAAAGAAGCAGAGTCTGTTTGAGGGGCCTCCCCACCTCTCTTTGGTACCCACACTCCCAGATCTCTCCTACTACGTGCAAGAGTTACAAACCCACACGTGATGTTCCTCTGATGCTAACTGCCATCTTATTGTGTTCTTCAGATTCACGTGTTGGAAACTTAACCCTCCATGCAACAGTGATGGGAGATGTTTAGGTCAGGAGGCCTCTATGAAAAGGGCTTGTAGGAGCAGATTTGTTCTTTCTTGCCCTCCCACCTTCTGCCATATCAGGATGCAGCAAGAAGGCCTGTACCTTGATGCTGGCACCTTGATCTTGGACTTCCCAGCCTCCAGAACTGTGAGAAATAAATTTCTATTCTTTATAAATTACCCAGTCTTGGGTATTTTGTTATAGCATCAGAAAATGGACAAAGATGCCCACCCTCCCCCAGTGTTCCCAAACTTCAGAACATCCCAACTTCTCTCTATCCATTCTCTCGTTGCCTTTGTCCTTTTTCTTCATTAGAACATGAAGATTTTTGAAAATAGAAATTAAACTGATGAGCCAGTTCACATTTTGGCATTCATCAGTATTAGCCTTTTGGATTTGTGAATAAGGGAAATTTTAAAAATTTTGGATCGTCATCTTTTTCTATTCATTTTCTATCACCACGATTTTGTGAAATAAAAGATAGCTTAATACCTGAAAATTAGGATCGTTGTCATCTTACAATAAAAGATAGTTAAGTCCAAAAGAGGACAGGTGACAAATTGATACTGACATGTATTTTTAAAAAGATTGAATTCAATAAAATTATAATACTCTGCTTTAGTTTATAATTTTACATGTAAATTCATCAGTTGAGTGATCTTCTTCAAGAGGTCAAGATTCTAACATGATCTGGAAATTAAAAAAAATATTTTTAAAGCGTTGTCATTGTCAAATTGCACAGAGGAATTTGACAAAAATACATACTGTATTTTTTAACTTGTCTACTCAGTTCTAAATGTTCTAAGGGAGCTGCGAAGCTCAGGAACTAATTCTCAAGTTGCCCACTGCTTTTCCACAACTGCTTAACCTGAGAAATTTGTTGAGGAGGGACCATGGAGCAAGTACCGTGCAGCATCTGAGGACACAGAGGTGTGGGTGCCACCCCAGGGCCCCACTCACCTGGTCTGGAGGGAGGCTTCTGCTTGGTGGGAGTTTCTGTGGGTGCTGGTCACAGACTATCCAGCCTTCCAGAACTATTTGTGCCAAAGACATCTCTAACCTTCCAAGGGTAATTTGCATTTGAAGAGCTTATTAACCAAGTAAATGTTCAGTGTCTTAGTTTTAGTGTGCTCAAGGATCTTTTGGGAATCTGGTGAGAGCTCTAAACTCTTTCTCCAAGAAAATGACATAAGCTTAGGCAAAAATTGTACATTTTGGTGTCAAATTTCAAGAGATTTATGGATTACAAAACTCTACTCTTGCAAATGGAAAAAGTGAAGCTTTTCAGAATTATGGGATAATTATTAGGGACAGGGACCCATCCTTGTAATTTTTGTTCTGTTTGGTTTTGGGTGTTGGTGATTGAACCCAGAGCTTGTGCATGCTCAACACATGTCTTACTATTGAGCTCCACCAACAGCACCTCCTGCAACTTTAAATCCTATTCACGGTGGGTAAAAGTAGCCCTGTTTCCAGTGACTCGGGATCTTAGGTCTTTTAAATGTGCACTTCACTTCTGTGCAACTAGATACAGATAGGATGTGTGTAATTATAATCAGATCCAACCAGAAAGACATATCCCTTGTTCTAGTAAGTTAAAGAATTGCTGAATTGTAGCAAAATAGTCCCAGTTTATGCTTTTCAAAGGAAAGAATAGAAGGAATTCTTGCCTTTTGATTTTTGAAACCCTCTTGGAGTTCAACGGCTCAAACCAAGGCCTCCTACCTAGGTGGTCACCAAGAGCTCATGCTCCAATGTAATGCATGGAGCTGTTGTCTCCATCGGTGGCCCTCTTCTGTCTTGTAACTGTGATGTTGAGAAAAATGTAAGCTTGGTTAATAGTTTCATATACCCTTGACCTCAAATTCCTCTGTGTGCGACAAACATATGCTTATTAAGTCTTAAAGTTTTGTATCTCATATTGCTATTGGTGAGAAGAATTACTAACAATTAAAGAGAGATCGCATTGCTTGATATGCTGCATACATTAGTCATAATGCAGACTTATGATTCTCCTCCCTTTGCTGTGCTAATGCAGACCATCTGTAAAGGAGAAGAGTTATCTATAGGCTTTTCTTTTTTATACTCATCTGTTCAATACTATCAGGCATTTCCGTCAGACACACGCATACATTCCTGCCCTGCAATGGTCCAGATCACATATTTTTCTTTGAATTTTTCTATTGTAAGAAATAATTGAATATTTTAAGTATATGAAATCGTATATTTTTATTGTAAGAATAGTCGAATATTTCTATTGCAAGCCTATGAAAAGACATAACACAATACTTTCACACTCCCCCCACCCCAGTCACTTATTGGAGAAGCCTATATTTTGGGATCATCTTAAAAGCACCTCCACTGCAATGATACTCCCTCAGATAATAAGCCTGTGTGCAATTTTTGAGTTGGTTTCATCCTTATCCTACCGGCTGTCCCCCCTCCCTGGTTTCAGGAGGTTTGGACACCCTACTCCATCCTCCTCTCCTGTGCAAACACGAGAAAGTTAGGATCCGGATGCAAATAATGATTGCCTTTCTCATAAATAGAGATTGAATTCTATTTTGGCTTTGCTAAACATCTTTTAAGGAATATAAGCATAAAAGATTTTCTTCTGAGTCAGGATTTTAAGGTAGCGCCCCCTCATCAGGCCTGAATGAGGGAATGCCAAATCGGAATGACTTCCGCTTCCTAAAGGTGGCAATATCCCTGTCTCATCTAGAGACAGTGGCACTCTTTAGGCCTAGTTGTAACTTGTTGAAAGTACTCATGCGCTGAGAACGTGGAATAATTACTTTCAAGCTGCCAGCTTGATCCTTCAGCAAGCTAGAACTGGGACACCATGGCCAAACCACTGAGTTGACGCTGTGCCCCTGCACTTGGGTTCCTGTTGGGAACTGGGAGTGGGAGCCTTATTGAAAGGAGGTTGAGCCCTTCATAGGCAGAGAGGACAACATTGGAGTGACTGTATTCTCCTGTCAGAGACTGGCTAGAAGGAGCCCTGTCCTGCTTCCCTTCCCTGAACGTAGACAGACCATATTTCCTAGACTTGTATGAAGTTAGTTTGGGGCCATTTGAATGGTTTCTGGTCAATGAGATACAATGGGAAGTGACGGATACCATTTTCAGCTGTGGACATGGAATCCTTTTGGTAACAGTCTACATACCTTCTCCTTCTGGGGTTCTCTGGAGGAGCGAGTCCCATGAAAATGAGAGTCGTAAGGAGACCTACTCTATGCCTCGGCAAGAGTGGGACACAAATATTTAATCAAATGAAGACTCCGCGGTTGGGTTTGTTGGATGTAGCAGCTAGTGCTCCTTCATAAGATCACACTGTCACCATCCCTGTGTGATAATATTATTAGTTTATGAGTGGGCTCTGTAGAACAGTTCTGTAACATCCACCCCTCTTGCAGAAAAGCGGAAAGACTTAAACAATGAGTATCTAAATATCTTCCATCTAGATTAAACAGTGTTAATATTTTGCCACATTTTTTTGTATCTTTATTATTTGTCTATTTATTTTCTTCTGAACTTTGAGAAAATAAGTCACAGACATCAAGATCCTTAAAGTCTTGAGGCAGACTTTATAGTTGAGGTGATTTTTTTCCTCTCAAAATCAATTCTTTTCATTCAAATGCTTTATTTTGAAAATGTGCTTCTGAACATAAATTTCATATATTTTCTATTATTACATAATCTTAAAGTTTATAGAATGGATCATACAACTAAAGATATGTGAAGAAAATGTCACATTTCTTTTATACTTTTATAAATAAACACTGAATGCTGACCCTATGAAGCATAGCATTTGTTAGAGGCAGCTTTGATGCAGTTCTCAATAATCTGAACTTCTGGTATTCATGTCCTTATGTAATAGCCTTGCTAGTGGGCGGGACCTGTGACTCACTTCTAATAAGTAAAATATGGCAAAAATGAACCATAGAAAAGACAGTGACCTGAAAGTACTCTATCTTGCTGACACTCTGGCCTCCTCCCTTACTCGCTCTGATGAACCCAGCTGCCATATTGTATTGAATCCAGCTTCCCCATGGAGAGACTCGGGCAGCAAAGAACTGAGCAAAATAATATGCCATGTGGAATTAAGTCTTGTCAACAACCACTGGAGCAAGACTGGAAGTAGGTCCACCCCCAGTTAGGCCTTCAGACCCTAGCCCCTGCCAATACCTTGGTTGCAGTCTGTGACAGATCCAGAGTTGGATGACCCACATCTAGCTAAGCTAGGCCTGGGTTCCTTACTCAAAGAAACTATGAAATAGTAGATGAGTGCTTTGGGTCACTAAGTTGGGGTAATTTGTAGCTATTTATAACCAATACAGTGCTCTATTAGGTGATAAGAATGTCACTATGGATGAAGAATGATTCTTGACTTCAACAAGCACTTGCTCTGTAGTGGTTGCTGAGGTAGCTCTATACACATAGTTTTTGGAGCTGAGGAAGATAGTGTTGTTCAGGAAAATCATATTGAATAACTGGTGTCAGTTCTGGTTAGGATTTGAATACACTACAAGTGGGAGGAGGACATTTCAGTTGAGAACAGAATACAGAGGTATGGAAAAGTTCAGCATGTTTGGGGAGCATCAAGGGGTCTACCGAGGCTGGACTGGTGAATAGGAGGGCCGGTGGGACATGAGGCTGAACGTTGGTTTAGATGATAAGATTCATTCCTTAACCAGTGAGAAACTGCAGACCCTGGTTTGAGAAATCGTCTGTTGAAACTGGTATCAACCAAGAGAGCAGAGTTCCAGTTTGGGGCAAGAAAAGAAAAATTCCTTTGAAATTTTATCATCTACATGGTCTGTACCTAGATAATCCCAAACTGACTAATTAAACAGTCAGAACATTATTTGGTTTGATATTGAAGTGGTTTAGTTTGATTTTTTTCAGTGGGTTATTTTTTGGGGGTGGGATGCATGTAGCCAAAACCTGTTTCTTGGTTCCTTACCTCTTTTTGATGGCTTCAGGAGTTTTTTGCCAGGGCCTTCAATCCTATTCGGGTACAATGTTGGGGATATCTTTTGTCCACTGAGTCTCCAAGTTTGTTTGGCCTGCTATTAGTATGTTCTCAATTTTGGAGGGGGTGGCATGGATTGGGCTGTGTATTTATATTTCAGGCTCATCTATGAAAAGAGTCAAAGTGCTAGAATTGCCACCCCAAGCGGGACTGATGAAGTCCTGGGCTCCGGCTTGGGTTGGTTCAGTCACCAGAGTTCAGGGATGTGATCCGATGATGAGTCTGGCTTATTAGAATTGCTTTTTGCACTTTTTTCTCCATTGGGGGCATTTATTCAAGAATCACTGCTATGGCAGCCTGAGTGAAAGGGGTCACCTTGGTGTGTATGAAACAGCAGCACACATCTATCAATCATGGATCTGGGCATGTTTAAGCCTGCTGCTTGAGAAGGGACAGTCTTATTCCCTTGGTTGAGATTTATCTGATGCCTGTTATCAATTGCACTTAAATCTCACTCCCCCACCTGGAGTTCCTGCTGATATCTAAGTCCTCTTTTTGCACACTTCAAGTATGGTGGTTGCAGTTCCAGGAAGAAGAAAGGTTGAGTGGAGGTCATGTCTATAAAAATATCAGGGAAAGCTGGGATGGGTCTAAGAATCACTGTAAATTTTTAACAGCTCCTCTCTGTCCTGCTGTCTTGCAAAAATCACATTTCTCAAAACTAACTTAAAATCCAAATAAAAAAAAAAGAAAACAAAACCATCTCTTTTATTCGAAGTCACATTCTACATAACACCCTGACTGTGTGTTTGATTGCATCAGTCTTACACACTGATAAAAAGAACCACAGAATGACTTTTTTTTTTTTTAAGTTATCTTTCCTCCATCATTGCCACTTATAACAAAGAGCCTCCAACAGATAGGGCACAGGAGTATTAAAAGGTGGGGCTTTTCCCTCCCTGGCTGCCTGATGATCCGCGGCCATCATGAATGGCTCAGTAACTACACAGACCAGGAAGTTCATGACAAACCAGTCCCTTCAGAGGATATAAATAAATGGCTATCGATATTCTTCACCCTGGGAAGGCAGCAGTACCCTATGAGAGAAATTCAGGAAAAACTAGCCCAAATGTGCAAGAGTCTACTGAATGTCATCTTTGTAATTTGATTCAGAGCCTATTTCAGGGTGGCAAGGTGATGGGCACTGGTATGATTTACCATTCCCTGGATCCTGCAAAGGAAAATGAACTCAAACATAGATTTGTAAGACTTGGCCTGTGTGAGAAGAAGACCACCACGAGAGGACAGTGAAGAGAAGGCCCGAACAGAACGCAGAAAGTCAGGGGCACCGCAGGGGGCACTGCCAAGCCCAGCGCTGGAGCCGGTCAAGAAGCAGGGTCAAGATTCTTCAGTGACTTTACCTGTAGAGATGTTGTGACCTTTTCACAGGAGAATTAATAAACTGTAAACTGTAAAAACCTGAGAGACAGAGAGAAGGAGCGAGGGAGAGGAACAGAGGGAGGGAGATAGAGATAGAGAAAAATATCTATCTATATCTATATCTATCTATCTATATCTATATCTATATATATCTATATATATATAATATCTATATCTATATCTATAGAGAGAGAGAGAGAGAGAGAGAGAGAGAGAGAGAGAGAGAAGTATTAAAAGGGGTCAAAAATTGCAAGCAAACTTTTTCTCCTCTTTCACTGGGTTCCTCTTTATTTGCAGCCTGTGCTCCGTAGGTTACCTGGGACATATTTTATTTAAGAAAGCTGGGAAGTCTGACGGTTTGGCTGCTCTTTTCATTTCCCAGGATTCTGGAGCCAAATGCGTCATGTCCCATCTCAATATTTTCTACGTTCACCTTGTGGGTGAACATTTCTCCACAGGCCACCGGACGGCAGCGATGTGGTGTCTCTTCCCCTTCAGAGCAGATGGACTGGCTTTTTGTTAAGAATGACTATGAGCTGCCTTCAATCAGGGCGTCCTTTGATAATGATCAACCACACGAACTCCTGGGAGCTTGAATTGTCACTCTTCCTACGTGTGCGTTGGTCCCTGCTCTCCTTAGCAGCCTGTGTGTTACATTTTCTGCCTTCTGAGTTTTTGAGGAGAAACATTTTGCCAAATATGATATCACTGTGTCGTGGGCATTTTCCTCCCTGCTACTTCTGATAGATAGCTGTTTCCTTTCTGTTCATTGCCTCACCTCACATTTTAGTTTTCTTATTTTTAGGTAGAGCAGAATTCTACTTGTTGGTACCAATTTCTCAATTGGTCAGGAATGGCTGGGTTCTATTGCAGTAAAAAGCAACCATAAAAATCTCAGTGGCTTAAGTGACAAAAGGGTTATTTCTTACTCCTTTTACACATTCACTGTGCGATGAGCATTCTGCCAGGTCATCCTCACTCAGAAGTCCAGGCCAATGAAGCTCCATATGTACTCTATATATGCTTTTTATTTCCTTAGTTCAAGAACAAGGGTACAAGACAGTTGCCCAGGCTGGTGTCTCAGTTACCGATTGCTGTGTAACAAACATGTTTGAAATAGAGTGCTGATGCAAACAGCCGTTTATTTGTTCGTAAATTTTTTGGTAACTTGGGTTGGACTTGGCTTGGCTGTTCTGCTGTTCTGGCCATTGCTGTAGCTGCGGTCAGTTGGAGGGTTGGTGGGGACTGGCTGGGCTTGCTGACCTCACTCACACACTGGCTGGGCTCACCTGAGATTTCTGGGATGGTGGGTTGTTCTCAATATCTGGTCACTTGTCTTTGAGGAGTCAGGCCTGGCCTTGTGTACATGGCCAGGCAAGAGTGAGTGGCAAAGGCTTCTTGAGGATGAAGCAAATCACAGGGCTACTGAAATCAAAAGGAGGCGAAACCGACCCCATCTCTGGATGGGAGAGGCTGAAGAGAATTTATGGCCATTTTTCACCCACCATGGCAGGAAAATGGGATTGTGGTAAATCACTTAGTTGCTCTTAAATCTTTGGATGTGACAATTGTCATTTCTACTTGCATTTCCTAAACCCAGGTCAGTCGGTGGGCTCCTTACCTCCTGCTAAGAAATCAGAGAAGTTGAAAGTATTTGGAAGATGGAAATAGTAATGCTAATTCAAATTGCCCAATCTTTGAGTATAAAATCTCTGTTGTCAGGAATCAATGGCTTTCCTGAGATGGTTTTCAATATGTTGCTTATGGAGTAGTAGTAACCAGATTCAAGAGTGAAATTTTATTTAGGATGTTTGCAGAACTTCCTTGCTGCTGTTTTGTACATGACCCAAGTCTTCCCTCAGGTTTAATTAATGTGTACATCTGCATGGATTGTAGTCATGGCTGCATATTTGTCATTAATTGTGTTTTGAGTGCAGAATTAGTATGTCAGACTTTGGACATTATTCTTAAGGTTTTCTCTTGTTTATCACATAGTGATGAGATATCAACACATCTTTTCATTTCCTTAGTTCAAGAACAAGGATACAATCAATCAAGAACATGAAGAGAGAGCCTTCAGAATGAGAAAAAATATTTGCCACCTGCACCTCAGGGCATTAATTTCCAGGATACACAAAGAAGTAAAAAACTTAACATCAAAAACAAAACAAAACAAAAAACCACAAACAAAAAACAAAACAAAAAACAGCCCAATCAATAAATGGGGAAAGGAACTGAACAGACACTTCTCAAAAAAGAAATATAAATGCTCAACAAATATATGAAAAAAATGTTCAATACCTCTAGCAACTAGAGAAATGCAAATTAAAACTACATTGAGATTTTATGAATGGCAATTATCAAAAATACAAGCAACAATAAATGTTGATGAGGATGTGGGGGCAAATGGGAACTCATACATTGCTGGTGGGACTGCAAATTGGTGGAACCACTAGGGAAAGCAGTATGGAAATTCCTCAGAAAACTAGGAATGGAACCATTGTTTGATCCAGTTATCCCACTCCTTGATGTGTGCCCAAAGGACTTAAAATCAGCATACTAAAGTGATGCAGCCATATCAATGTTTATAGCAGTTCCATTCACAATAGCTAACTATGGAATCAATGTAGGTGCTCTTCAACAGATGAATGGATAAAGAAAATATTGGTATATTTTTCACTCATAAAAAAAGAATGACTTTATGACATTTGCCAGTAAATGGCTAGATCTGGAGTCTATCAGGATAAGTGGAAAACCAATCTCAAAAAACCAAAGGTCAAATGTTCTCTCTGAAATGCAGATGCTAACGCATAACAAGGGGGGGAGGAATAGAAGTTCACTGGATTAGAAAAAGAGGTATGAAGGGAAGGGAGGTGGGATAAGAAAAGGAAAGGCAATGAAATGAATTGGACCTAACTTTCCTATGAACATATGAAGACACCACAGTGAATCTCACCATTGTGTACATCCACAACACACTCATTTAAAAAATAAAAAATACGGGTGAACAGCAGAAAGATCAAAGGAGGGAAGGGAGCAGGGGTGGGGAGAGGGAAGGGGAAGGAGAGGTTTTGGGGTCAGAATTAGAGTAAGATATATTCCATGCTCGTTTAATTATGTCAAAATAGATTCTACTATCATGTAAAACTACAAAGAACCAGCAAAAAAAAAAAAAAAGATTAAGGATACAATTAATATGTACATGAAGATGATTAAACAGAAGAAGTCATACGCACAATTGGCATCTCAGTCACAAATTTAAGTTTAATGCACTAGTCATATTTTGATAGGGACTTTGAAGAGATGGCAACAATGTGCAATCCCCATTTTTCATTTGGGTCAGAGATGATTCCTGTTTATGGAATCAAAGGCTGGACAGATGGACAGAGTAGGTCCAGTTCCTAATTGTTTTCTTGATGAGGCTAAATAAGCCCTGTCAGATAGTTCTATATAACTCGGTATATATAAAATTTTGAAAAAAATTTCACAAGTACAACTTCAGGTGCAGTGAGTGAGTCCTACAGTCTTCTGAGAAGTCCTCTGACAGGGGACCCAGGGAAATCTGAATGCCCCTGCAGTCATGAGTAAAAGCAAGGTCTTGGGGAGCAGTGCACGTGGCTCAGGACCTCACGTTGCTGTTTCTTGGCAGGGTGTCCCGAGTGCCTGCACCCAGGAGGGCTGCTTCTCCACATCTCCCTTGCAGTGAGTGTGGCTAGGACACTGCATTCTGGCTAGTGGAATGAGCACAGGCAGTAGTGTGTGCCTCTGCCATGCCTGGGCCAGAAATGTACCCTCCCTGTGTGATCTTCTCTCCCTTCTCCCCCCAGCTGGCGGCACTTGGAAGAGGATCCAGGAGGCAGAGGAGCCTGGGTCCTTGAATGACATTGCACAGTTACAGTCCACCCACCTGCCCAGCCCCTGCTGCGTCTTCCTTTGGCTGATCCAGGAAGCCTGACTTTGTCACACCACGGAGATCTGGAGTTCATCTTAAGAGCAGCAAGTGTTACTCTGTCACACATGTGACATTAGGCAAGGCACATAGTCCTTCTCAAGTTCTTTTTCCTCTTCTATAAACAGGAGCAGCAAATTCTCACTTCATGGGATTTTCCCAAGAATTAAAAGACAATGGGTTTGTAAGTGCTTAACAGAATGCCTTGCATGTAGTAGACACTCAATAAATAGAGTCATCATTATTAGCAGGATTATAAATTGGAAGGCTGTCATGTTTCCCTTCTGAATATGGAGCAAACTACTTTAAAAAAATTTGCCTAATGGGCTATGAGATCAATTATGGTAAATATCTTGGGAAGACTGAAGAGCAATTAACCATCTATCATACGAGGTTGGATACTTTAAGCTAAGGGGAAAAAATAAATAGAAGAATGCCCCCATCTTATTTATGTCTTTAGAACAGAGCAGATAAGGCATTGGAAACCCAGAGCTCCTAAATTCTCCCTGTGACTGGACACTGCCTCGCACCATGAGACCTAAGCGCTGATGCCTGTCAAACTCTCGCTTGACCAGGTGCTGTTGAGATGCTTCACAAGTATTAAAAAATCCTGAATCCCAACAGGATTCGTAGACAGTAGGTGCACTACTTTAGGTGCACTTACCTCCAGTTGACAGGTGAGAGATTGAGGCACAGAATGTATGATCTGTCCAAGGTTCCCTTAGCTAGCAAATGGCAGAGACAGAGTCTGAACCAGGCCACCAGGCTCCAGGATGGACACTCACCAGCTGTACCACACACTCTCGTGTCCCTGTGCAGAGCAGGTGCTCCACAGACGTTTGTTTAATGAATGATCTCGCTTGACATATTTTCAGACGCCTGTATCACCCTTGTGGGAATTGGAACCTCCCGGGTAGCAATCAGATTTTTGACTCTTTAAGATATTAAAATATGATGAAAGGCGTTGGGGGAGAGGGGTCTAAGAGCCATGTTGGATCTGTGGGATGCTAACATTAACATGTGCTCAAGCCGAGTTTGCAAGATGGGCAGAGCCTCTGCAGGGTGGCCTGTAGATATTTGACCTCCATGCAGGCCGTAGGCAAGTCTGACAAGATGCCAAAGAGAAAAAAGCATTGATGCCATCTTCAGCCCTTCCAGAAGCTTCTGACTGGGCTAGGTGTGCTCTCCACACTAGCTACTAATGTGCCTCGTCCAGCACTGGTCTCTGGTTATGAGGAAAAGAAATGTTACTTGAAATCGGAAGCACAATTTACACTCTACATTCCTCAAATCACTTTCAAGGCTTATCTGCTTTTCCAGCAATTTTATGATAGATATCACTGCTTTTTTTGTGTTACAAGCTGCCCACAATTTGTGATTTTTTTTTTTTTACAAGAGATCATAAGGTGATTGACAGGACAGCTGCCACTATCTATTTCCAAAGGTGTTCACACATATATCTAAATATAGATCTATATGAGGAGAGGAAATAGACCAAGCTGACCTATGATTCTTTTCGTCCTAAAATTTTCCCATGTCTGTGTCATAACTCGGATCTTAAATCTTATTTGGCAAGTCACAGAATGTGCTAGTTGATCGAAGAGATTAAAAAATGGACTTTTTTTTGCCTTCTGAATTTCAATGAAAGAAGAGTATTTGTCTTCAGTATTGATCTATTCCATCGAGTAGTCTTGTGATGATTACTACTTTCCTATATTTATAGAGAATCAGCACTCCATAAATGTCAAAAGGCACTTTGCTTTACATAAGTGTCAGTGTTCTAACATCTCTCAAAGTTAGCAATTATCACGAGAACCACGTGTGGAAGGTGGAAAATAAATAATCACCAAGGGAAGTGACTTTTTTTTTCCTGATAGAATTGGGAAATAAGGAAAAGCTCTTCATTATCTGTCTTATTTTGAGGGAATGTCCTTGACCATAGAGTCACGGCAATATGTGAACTTTCTGATCTCCTTTTCTAGTTGACTCTCTGCAACAAAGGTCCTCTCTCATGGGGCTTAAATAGCAAGGGGGCTAGAAAAAGAAATCTCTTGCAATGTGGGATGCTCATATTGGCCAGAGGAAAGTTACATTTGATCATAAGAATCAGACAGGGCAACCTTTGGGGTTCTATGTAATTATTGCATTAAGGGTTGTATATACTATCGTGACAATGTAAGTGAATATTTCAAACAATTTATAAAACTGGGGTGGAAGGTTTCTAAATAACACTTGCAAGCTGTCGTGACCATTTAACCTCCAGCTGAATTGACCAGCTCTTTCATGTCATGTAGACATAATCTGTGCCTACAGGGTTTTTCTTGGTCCCCAATAAGGCCACTTTGAAAAGTTGTCATAGCAACACTGGCCGCAGATAATAAAGCAGGGTGAGGAGGTGGCCTCCACTGGCCTCTGGGCTTTGTTAGTTCATGCTGTTGTGGGCTAAAATGGCTTGTTCAGAGATAACAGTTCATTGCAGCAAAAATACTCTAAGCTGGAGACCCCTAGAAAAGCCATAGCTTGTTCTCAAAATGAACTGCCCATGTAAACCTGCCCCGTTGTCCTGTGTACCCCACTGTCTGTACTATTCAGTGGGGCCCACGTTCAATCTCTTGGCATAGAGATTGCCGTTCTCCACTGAGTTATTCCTGATCACGTGCTAAGTTGGTCCCTGTCATGTCTTCTCCATGGCTTTGCATAGAGCAGGCAGATTTTCGGCACCGTGTGGGAGCCCCACATGGCTTTCTTTGTTCCGTCTGCTGGCAAAGTTTGAGATGTCCTGGGTGTTTTTCAGCAGACTGCTGTCACCTATGCATGGTTGTTATACATGATATGGCTCCTGCTTTTAATGATTGGGTTAAATGATCTTATTCTTACAGTTTAGAGCCGTCGTTTGCAAAGCCATGTGTATTTCAGGACACTTCAGTGGAATGATGAATCCCATCTGTCTTGCTGGCACAGGTTTGTGCTTCAAGTTTTCTGGGTTATGGGTCCTGGGCTGTCACATTTATGGTGATTGACTTATCATGTCTTCTTAATGGATGAAAGAAATTCTGCTTTCAATTTTTGTCCTTGTTTGATTTTCAGGGACTGGTGTCTGGTATTTTCAAAAATCTTGAGGATTTTTTTTTTTTCAAGTTGCTTGTCACCTGGTTCCTCAGCCTTAGTTGTCACCTGCCTCTGTCTCACCCACACTTTTTATGGATTCTCACATTGACCCTATAGGAACACGATAGGCACCTCATAAATTTTGATTATGTTGAATTTTAGGAGGACAGAGAGAAAGCGCAATTGGAAAGAATCCTATTTTAGTGGACCGTCTTTATGCGGAAATCTTTCAAGGGGTTGTGGCCTTATGTCAGGAAGTAGAATAGAGCTGAATTTGTCCTGCTGATAACTGGCCATTCCCTGTTTGAAACCAAGAGCAGATGCCCAGGCTGCAGGCGGAGTGTGTGGAGCGACACAATTTCACAAGCTGCTCTGATAATTAAGAATATTCATATATTGGAAAAATGTCTGGAATGGCTGCGGCAAGTTACAAAATAGAAGAGAGAGATTTCTGCTCCGGCATAAGCTATTTCTCTGCTTGGGTATTTCCATCAGATTTATTGCCATGATTATCTTAAATACTCTTATGGAGAGGGAACAAAGAAGGTATTTTGCCTTTCATCCCAATAACTCTGGTGATGTGTGGTCCCTGATTTGGATCGGCTGAGGGAGTGTCATGTGAGGGAGCAATGTGATAATAAATGAGGAGGCAGAGAAGATAAACTGCCCTGTCCGGCCCACTCAGCTCCATCCTTTAAACACAGATTGACTCGGGGACATGAAAGGATTGCCAAGCAGTTAACCTGCACAACGGCAGCAGGGTCCAGCCGAGGAACTGTCCTTTGATGACAGCATCTCAGTGCCTCCTTAATTATATCCCCGAGGATTCGCATATCTTAACAACCAGGATGGCCACTGTGCTGTGGCCACGTGGAAAAGAAGGGAGCAGGATCAGAAACGGGCAGATTGAATTATGCGGGGACTGCGGTCCTCAGAACTCTAACAAAAGGTGGAGAGGTGATCTGAGCACAATAGGAAGTCAACCACAAGGCATCTTGGGATGGTTTCAGGTCCCCGCTTTCCCTCTACACCTGCAAAGTCCTGTGTCACTACGGAATTGAATTTGCATAATTGAAACTTCTTGGATAAAAGGTTCACATTTCCACTTTCCCAAGGGGGGTAAAAATCACAAAGAAAGACTCCATGTGTTTGTCCACAGTTCCGACTAGTAGCTCTAAATGGCAAAGTTGAGTGCACATTTGTGGTCCAGAATGAGCGTAGGATGGCTTCATGGAACTTCTGTCTTTTAAAGGATACTGCATGGTGGAGAAGCGGTCAGCCCAGCTTATTTTGCTCCAAACTGACCTATGTTCAGATCCTATTTGCACCAATTATTACCTTTGTGGAAACTGGCAGATCTCTTTGATTCTCAGTTCTTTTATCTCTAAAGTAGAAATAATACTCTCATTTGTGTACTAATTTTCAGAGATATGCAGATTAAGAGAGATAATACATGTGATCTCCTTAGAAGACCCTCCATGAAGATCCTGTTCCCACCCTTCCACCTTCTCTTGCAGAAAAACATAATTCAATTCATGTCCTGATGCTGTGGCTGACACTGTCCCATGGAAAAGGGTAGCAATCCTTTTCTGAGCTGTTTGCTTTTTATTAGCACTAAAGAAATAAAGAAGAAAATTAAAGGTCTGTTACCAGTACAGTAGATATTTCCCAAGATGGAGGGAACTGGACCAAGAATTGTCTGTGTCTTTAAAAATTAGCACTGATTTAGGAGGATGATTGCTGGCCTCTTCAACACACATGCGCTGAAATCACCTCATTTGCTGTTGTGTTATATTTGAAAAGACACTCAGCTTCTGATGACAAATCTTTGATTGATAAATATTTTATTAATGACATATCTTAGATCTATTCCCATTCCCCTCAATATTTGGATTTTTTCCCCTAAAACTGAATAACACTGTAGCTGCATGGCTAAAGGTGGTGGGCAACTACATTTCTCCCCTCGATCACCCTGGGTTCTTTTAGGGGTTAAATTCATTATATTGTTTCTCCTTTTGTTCAGGAAATTTCTAGTTTATTTTTTCTTGAAGGGTTTCTAGAATCACAGATTTTTCTTTATCTCCATATTTTCCCCCTTACCTCTTAAATTTCTTTGCTCAACAAATATTTACTCATATGTCAAAAAAAAAAAAAACAACCAAATAAAACAAAATAAAAAAACCCCTAAAAACAAACAAAAAAACAAAGTCCAGAAAAGACTTTACTAAATAAAACTACCATTTGTAGCATTTGAGTTGTTCCCCTAGGTACTAAGGCATTAGTCATTATGCAACATTGTTTCAACTCATTCTAATATGTCAGAAAAGCACAAAATGCTACACCAGGAAAATTCGCCAAAAATGGGTGTTTTTATTCATTTTATACATTGAAGATCTTAAAAACCTGACAGATCACTCAAGTAGCAGCATTTAATTATATTCTCCTATATGAAGTATGAACGTATTTCTTTTTATTCCCTCTTTTTTCTTCCTTTCTTTCTTTCTTGTTGATATCATCTCATAAAAGGAGGAAAATATACTGTCACAGTGTCTGATTTTCCAAGGTTTACTGCAATGCTTGCTCCCAATATTTTTTTTGGCCCATATTATTCACTTCTGATAGCTATATCTCATATTTAGGTAGAGTCACAAACAGGTAAAAAATATATGGCAGTCCACCTTATTTTCAAGCCATTCTCTTTTCCAAGGTGCCTATAATCTTTGCTTCATTATTTAGCACACACTCAGTGAACATTTATGATGTCCCACGCACTGGGCTATTGCTAGAAATACAGAGGTGAACAGAGAGACCTATGGATGAAAGGTCATAGGTATAAAGCAAGGGTCTTCTATGCGCAGTGTGGTTTACACTCCAGGTGTTTGACAGAGTACACGGGGCTTCTTCTGGAGAGTACAGATTGGGAATTCCACTGGTTAAGTAGATTCTTGTTTGTGGTTCCCTAAAATAGCAATCACAAGGAAGAAAATCTTATTTCTTGAAGTTCTAGCATGGATTAGCAAAGGGATTATTTTATTCATTTAAACTTAAAAAAATTGTTTAAAATCATAAATTCTCATTTTGATGAGCTTTCCTAACTTGGTAGAGAAACTGACCATGTTGGCTGACAGGTACTCAATACAACCTAGAAAAATGCCTTGAGAACTCCCCTCCACTCTGTGCAGAGATGGGTGTGTTGGTGGGAATAGTTGTCTAACAGGCATTTTTAATAAGTGATAAAAATAACCTTTTCGATATTTAAATCATTTTGCTGCCAAGGGCATTTAATCAGGCCCATTGCCAAATGCTAATTAATGATACAAGTGGAGGATTTTATTTAAATTTGTTATACTAATATGTTGAAATATAAATAGAAGCTGCCAATTGAGAGGAACTTACTTGTCAAAGGGCGAAATGTAAAGGTGACGGAACAGACACCAAACTTTAAAACAATAGACCCGCTGTGGTACAGAAGGTATTGAAATAGAAACCTTGCCAGGAAGATAGTTTATTTGTAAGTCTTTTTACAAGATTTTAAAGAATCAAGCAACTGGAAACTATATAAAAGAATGAGGATTATTTTAGGCTAACACATGAAACAGGATGAATTCAACTCAGTTATGAGGGAGGTAACTGTTAAATGCGTGCTATGTGACATATCTCTTTGCTTAAGCCTTCAGCTGTGAGTTGCTTAATGACTGGGATATGCTCTGATAAATACATCATTAGGTGGTTCGTTGTTGTGTGATCATCTTAGAGTGTACTTACACACACTACGTAGTATAGTTCAATTCCTCAATGCGGCCTTTTGACGTATGAGGCTGATACTAGGGTAACTCATCTTATGTTTTATAGAAAACTTATTTTCATAAGTAGAAAAGGAACACTCTAAAATAATGATGTAAGTATAATATAATTAATACATAAACCAGTACTATAGTCATTTATTATTATCAAGTATGATAATCCATCCTAACCTCATAGGACCACTTCGAGTTAACATGACATTATGTGGCCACATGACTGCATTTGCTAAGCCCAGTGTCTGTCTTTTATTGGTGATGGTCCTGACTGTGTTTCCCAGTACCAGCTGTGGATAACATTGTGCTTTAGGTCCTGCTGATCTGCAAAGAAAGTGGATCATAGGGATGTGGGATTTTCTATGGTTAATGGCTAACAAGATTAATTACATGCTTGGTGGAGCAAAGAGGTAGGGCCAGATCCGGAGATGTCTGGGATATATATGGAACATGTTTTCCACTGGGAATCCTGATGATTTGGCTTCTTGCCACTCATGCTCCTGGCACGTTTGATGGCTTTCTGGTGAGCTGAAATCAGTGGGATAGCTAATGGCAGAAGATGCATCTAAAGGTAAGACGGGTGTGTAGGCGGAAGGCACACACGCTTATTCTTACCAGATGCGAGCAAAAAGTGGGAAGGTCATTTTTTTTCTCCCTGCGTTAGTGAGGATATTGGATCCATAGACCTCTAAACTGTCGTCCAGCAGTGAGACACTTAATTTAATGACACGAATAACGCCGGGTAAAGAAATAAGTACTTTGGGTCAGGAGTCGTTTATGGTGATTGGTTTGATGGCCCCACTTCATGAGGTGGAGTGAGCAGGAACAGGAACCTGTCAGTGGATGAGATTTAACTTGCTCTATCCTGGTTGCTTTGAGATGGCCCCATTCAGTGTCTTTCTTTGTGCTAATTTCCCTTCCTAGAGTGAGGCTCCTCCAGTCCATGTCTCCCTTTATATTCATCCATCATATTCTCTCTTCATTGCAAGCAACCTTGGAGTACTCCATCTAATTGATGATTCACAGTGCTGAAGAACGACACTGAATAAATTTAAAACCCACTGGATAAATGGCACTCATTGCCTCGAATCATGTGATACTTGCGATATGTCTTGTTTGGTAATTGCTTGTATACCTATCTCTTCCAACGAGATTTCGCATGCAGGGCAGGCAGGAACGATAGCTTTGCATTGCCTATTTTGCCTGGTGCTTCGCTTGGGGAAGTTAGACAGCAAATACTTGCTGACAGGTAAGTAGACACAGTGGGTGGAACTCAAAAAGATAGCGTCATCAATAAGATGGTGACCATGGTGTGTATTCCATGAAGACAAGTGGCCCTGTTCTTCCTCCTCACTGTGCTCTACTGCTAGAGAGAGACCTTGCTGCATCTCATTAAGTGAGACATTAGCTTTTTACCACATCCAAATGGTATAAACATCTGGGTGTGCTCAAGATAGACACACTTAAATCTGCATTACCCAACCACTACAAAATGTCTGGTAAGGCTTTTTAGTGCCTTTTTTTTCCCTTGCAGAAGATCTCAGTCAATATTTGGATTCTTGTAAATGCTGGGAGGTGTAACTCTCTTGGAAATTGTATTTTTAATTGCTCTTCTCAAGACCCGACACCTCCCCGCTGGAAACTTAAGGATGAAACGGACCTCACAGACATCTTTCCTTTACAGAGGAGGAAAGTGAGGGTCAGAGTGCTCAAGGTCACTCAGCCTGTTGGACGAGCAAGCCCAGTTTCTGCTCTCTTGCTACCAGCCATCTGAACACGATATAATGTAGAGGTGGCTGCACTATTTGGCCATCAGTTAGAGACCAAACTCTAAATTTCTATACTTTTTAAAAAATATACTCTATATCTATCACCTTGAGCTATTTTGATCTTCATATATCAAGGCTTCTGAGCCTCTGTCAACTAGCCTATTTCACAGATGAGGAGACTGTATGATATATAAGTTCAAGTAGTTTGCTTGAGGTTGCGAAGCCCGTGTAGAAATGATAGTTACCACCATTTGAACTTATGTTTTGACATTTAGTTCTGGCAAAGAAAAAGCATTTATTTTTCTCTGCTCTTGCTTGGCTGGTTTCCCCTGGGACCGGGAACAGGCATTTATAATGAAAATTGTTACTGTGAACACTCACCCGCCTGTGGATGCAAAGCAAGGCACGGTGACATCAATAACCCAAAGTTCCTGCTCTGACCCTGGCTGCCCTGCAGGGCATTGAGCTTTCCTGCAAAGGCTGCTTCAGGTGTGTGGGGTTTCCAAGTGACACCGGCATGTGCCGACAACTGAATTCTCATCTTTAGAAATTAAGCAGCACTGGACTCTGTTCCTTGCTTTCTACGGTGACCTCTTGACTCCCAGCCCTCAAATCCATTTGAGAGGGTCTTTCTGTTGACATTTATAGTAGTGGAAGCTGTGAGGCTACTGACTTTTACCAAGTTCCAACTCTTGATTCTTTCAATGATGCCCAGCTTTGGATTTCTGAGCAGTAATGGATTCCACACAGAAACACAGAATGGTTCTTTCCTCATTTCTTTCTTTCTTTTTTTGGGGGGTGGGGTACTGGGGATTGAACTCAGGGGCACTTGACTATTGAGCCACATCCCCAGCCCTATTTTGTATTTTATTTAGACACAGGGTCTCACTGAGTTGCTTAGGGCCTCACTGCTGCTGAGGCTGGCTTTGACCTTGCGATCCTCTTGCCTCAGCCTCCCAAGCCGCTGGGATTACAGGCGTGTGCCACTACGCCTGGCTTCTCTCCTCATTTCTTTGCCTCGCTTTGTTAGTTGGATTTCAAAACATTATGATTTGGGAATACAGTCTCAAAAAGCCTCTTCCCATTCTGGTCCTCATTCCTCCCTGTCTTGGGATGCAATTTGAACTTGAGTGGCAGGGCAGGGATGGATATCATTATACCCTTGTGCTTGAGTTGGTTTGGCTGCTATAACAAAGTGTCACAGACTGAGTGGCTTAAACAACAATTTATTTATCACCATTCTGGAGGCAGGAAGTGCGAGTTCAGTGTAGCAGCATGGTGAGGGCTCTCTGTAGGTTGCAGATTGCTGTCTTCTCTGGCCTCTTCTTATAAGGGAACTAACTCTGTTCATGAGGAGTCCGTTCTCACCCATCCTTACTTCCTAATGGCCTTGCCTTCTAATATTATCACACCAAGGTCTAGTATTTTGACAGAGGATTTTGGAGTAGACAAAAACTTTCACTCCATAATGTCTATGTCCCTCCTGCTTTCCTAAATTCCTCTCATGTTTTTCTAAGACGAAGAATTAACATCCCTTACTCTCCTTCAGTGAAACACCAATAGAACTTTATCAACTCGTGCAAACAGCTGACAGAAGGGTCACGGGTCCTGATCCTCAGCTGAGTGGACTACACGTGAAGGTGAAATACCTGGCTTCATCTCTTTTCACATCCCTACACTGAACTACACATTTTGATGTACTTTATCATATTCAATTCTTGACATTTTGAAAGCTAATACTATTACTCCAAATTTAGAGATGAGAGGACGAAATCTCACAGACATTAAGAAAACCGCCCAAGGTTAAGGAACTTCCTCAAGTCGTGCAGTCCTGGGTAGAAAGCCCTGGATTCCAGCCCAGGCCTGGCTGACTTCTCAGCTGAGGCTCTTGCATTGGAGACCCCTGCCCCTATGATGCGTGGCAGCCCATGACCTGCTGCTTCAATATCCGTGCACTTGTCAGGTGCTGTGCCTACTGTTCAAGCCAATGTGACAGACAGGCGGCAATAGAATGCATGAGAAATACACAACACCAGAGCCTGTGAGATGAATCCTTTTGTCCCCTAGGTCAGTGCATAAGACTCATATAAAGTGCCTGTCAAAAAAGCAAATTCCTGGGCCCTGTCCCACTGATTTTCATCACCCCAGGCCCAGGTGATTCATACCACTGGTGGCCATGGGACACCCTGGTGTAAAGGATGACTGTGGGCTGGGAAGCAGAGCAGATCCATCCATGTAAATGGGATGGGTAGGCACACTATACTTGACCAGTTTTTCTTGATCTCTGTCCTCTGGGGCAAAGGTTGCACAGATTATTAGCATCTGTGTTCAAGAGTGTGCTTGCATTTCCTGAGGCTCTTGATCATCTCCTCAGAAAAGTCATCTAGGAAAAAACCAAAGAGACCCTGGTGCCTTCACAGATCTACTGATCTGGGGACTTGGAGCCCTGGAACCTGCATTTTTTATAGATTCCTAGCTGAGTGTTATGCACAACCAACACTAGATATAAAGCCAAACACACAATAACAACAACAAGCCAGAAATTGATTCAGAAATAATAGTTGTTTCTATCCTGCCTCTAAAATTAGTTTGTTCGAATGGTAAATAAAATTTTAAAAAGTGACCACAAGTCATCTCTGGGCATTTTTCAATTATGTTTGTCAGCCAGGATGTGCCTACCTGATCAAATCAATACAGCAGAGAGGATGGTAATGATAATATGAGCCATACACAAAATCAGAACATACTGGATTAATCCCTCCCCCTGAGGTCTGTGAAGTATACATTTCCTAGTTGTTTTTCCCTGTAGACTTTCAAAAGAGAGAGTGGGGCCTGAGGTCCTGGGAGATTGCAGTTGATTGAAACCGTAAGAACATTGGAGCATAAGGGCTAGAATTAATTAGCATCTTTAAAACAGCAGCACTAGGCCCTTGAATTTTTGTAACATATGAATGGTAACTGTTGATTTCTCAACCCAAAGCAGAACATCTGTTCTTTTGCAGAGAGTCTAGCAAAGATTGAAATGCAGAGTCAGGTGGGGGTAGAGTCATTAGGAAGCACGGTTCCTATCAGAGCTGTCCATTTGGATTTATTTTAGATAGCACTCAAAGTAATTGCCTTCTCGAGAATTTTTAGGTATCTGACACAGACACTGTACATTGTGTGGGATTTTATTGGACCCCAATGCTCGGTAAAGCTATTCCAATCAGAAATGCATATGAGAAGTCTCCATGGAGTGTAACAGACTCTATTCAGAATTAATTTTAAATTAAACACAATTTACTAATTCCCATCAAGTCATTGTCTTTGTTGTCTTGCCTGCCTGACTCTTTGGGAGATGAAAACCCATGAGTGAAGAAAGGAAAGGCTGAAGACGGAGGAAAGGCAAGACAAGGAGTGAGAACAGGTTGGATTGTTTCTTAGGAAGTCACTGACTATATATCTAAGGAACAGGAAGACATGGGAGAAATTATAGCAAACAAAACAAAACAAAAACAAACAGAAAACAGGACTGTCTCTAAACACAACCACCAGGTAGAGATCTTCATCTGATGCATACTCAAACATCAAGTGTCATGATTTTTATTATCTATTCATTTTCATTTTAACTCAAGGAGACCAAGGGACACTGGACACTATTCAATGATTTTTGGGAAGTTATTTAAATTTTCTATGTAAAGAGAGTTTATGGAAAATAAAGATAATAATCCATCCCTTGTGGGATTCTTGTAAGGATGAAAATGAAATAATCCATGCATGGGCCTAGCCAAGTGCCTGACATAAAAGGTATCTAAAACACTGGTGGCGTCTCTTTCTCCTCTCTGTCTGCTGAGTGCCGTACAGCTGATATGTCCATGTTCAGTCTTGATAGAACTGGATGCCTTAGTTACTGCTTCACTAAATTCATTGGACAGTGAATGGGTGACTACATTCATTTTCTGATGGATGCTCTACAAACAAACATGGTCTCTCTTTATAAGCCTAGGTGGGTGGGGATCAGTCCAGTGGAGAGTAAGAAAAAAGGATGCTCGAAGAGCCCATTCATTTTCCCTTTTACAAAGCTGGCTAGTTATGTCTTTTTTTTTCCCCATTGTAATAAAAATAAAAGCCAAAATATTGTCCACTTTGCTTCGTTTTCTGCCAGACATTCAGACGACTGAAATGCCTTTTCCGGGTTGCTCAGTTGGAGCAGGTTCAGGAGAGGGAGAAGGGCCTGGGAAGCAGGTGTTCAGACAGGCATAGGTTCTGCTCCTGGTGTCTTGGGAGGCCTCGGTTTTCCCTTCAAGCCCCGATAGGTTGACGGTCTTTGAAAACATTAAAAATGCTTTCCTGCCAGGTGCGGTGGTGTATGCCTGTAATCCCAGTGGCTTGGGAGGCTGAGGCAGGAGGATAGGGAGTTTAAAGCCAGCCTCAGGAAAAAGTGAGGCACTAAGCAATTCAATGAGATCCTGTCTCTAAACAAAACACAAAATAGGGCTGGGGATGTGGCTCAGTGGTTGAGTGCCCCTGAGTTCAATACCCGGTACCCCCCAAATGCATTCCCACTACAACTACAGAGTTTATTATAAGCTATAAAGAAACTATTGAAAGTGAAATGCAAGGAGATCAACAAACAGATTTAGATCATTAGAGTCATTAGGAACTTGGCTCCTTCCAATTTATGCTTTAATGGTTCGATTTCTAGAGTTAGGTGGCTTGATAGCGAGTGATTAACACTGTTGTGGGTACATAGCTAGCATCTCTGACTTTGCTAATGGGCTTCCAAAAATTATGCCTTTTATAAATTAAATTAATTCAGCCTGATGATTTGATGTCTAGAGCCTCCTTTAGCAGCGGGCACTGTTTCTGTGGCAGGGAGAGCTTGCTGGAGTCCAGCTTTTCCACAGCAATTGTTAGCTCCATTTCCTGTGTTTAGTTAGTTTGTCCAGATGGTTAGAAATTGGAATTCCTATCTACCAGCATGAGAGAAGATGAAATCTAAAAGTAAAAATTAAATAACATCTTACACCTTCAGCTTTCATAGTAGATTCTTAAAATATTTTCCAAGCATGTCTCCTTTCTTTTCAAATCTCAGGTAAGAAAGGGCTTTCTCTTTATAAAACAAATCCATACTATAAGTCAGTTGTAGATTTCAGTCTCTTTCTGTCTTATTTCCCTTTCGTAAGGGCGAAATAGAGGCACAAGGACACTATAAGCAACGGTCACTTAAGATTAAATGACAGAAATGAACTGAATGCAGGATGAGGAATTGACGCTCATGGTTCCTATTGAAAATAGACTGAATTTACCTCCACAGGGTTGTGGAAATGATTAAATCTGAGCCTGTACAGGCACTCTGTTACTTTTTGTCATTTAAAAAAAAAAAATATATATATATATATATATATATATATATATATATATATTTGATTTTTTAAAATTTTTGAACACAATGTTAGTGCTATATTCATTACAGCATTACTAGCAACCAGGGGTTTTCTACAGTGGTTTTAGTTTACTTAAGCTTCAGAGAGCCAAGATTTTGGTGATGCCTATGCTGGTTACTAGTGATGCTATAATGAATACAGCACTAACATTGTGTTCAAAAATTAAAAACAATAAAAACAATAATATATATATATAAATATATATATATTTTTAATTTTTTTTTTAATGACAAACAGTGACAGAGTGCCTTTACAGGCTCAGATGACCTGGCAATACCAACCATCCCTTTTCTTGGTTTCTTCTCCTATGCCACCTTGCATGAGGTATATCTGTCTCTCTTGGTCTCTCTTGGTCATTTTTTTTCTCTCTCTCTTTTCTTTTTCTTTCCTTCTTTCTTTCTTTCTTTTTTTTTTTTAAGTCAGTGCCAGAAGGATGACACACAGGTGTCACAAGTGAATTTTTTTTTTTTTTCTTCTTGGAGCCTCAAAAGGAAATTTCAGGCAGATTTCGTTAGGAAATGGTATTCATTGCTGAACTGCAAATTAGATTGCAAGTGCTTTGGGCATTCTTAGTAAATTATATAGCTAAAACCTGGAGCTATACTAAACCCTTGGAATTTAATTTGACTGCTGGCGGCCATCAATGGTTAAAAGATTTTAGAAAATCTCAAAGCTAATGCTTGAATGTGCTGGTAGGAGATGTTGTAGAAAAGACAGGTGGCTCAGGAAGCCAAATAAAACACTGGCCTTTTATAGACTATTCAACAACTAATACAATAAAAATGAATATACTGCATAATATCACAAGTAGTGCTAATGTAATCAAGGCACACACAGACTTCCTGGGTGCAAGTTCATTTTGTACCTTCTGAGTTATTACCGGCACAATTTTCCTCTCTACTCTGCAGTCTTCATCCTCGGGAGCCTTATCTCTCCCTGTATTGCAAGCCCGTGTCCTTTTGCATGCTAATGCAATATTCTGTTCTAACCTGACGATTACAGATTGCCAAGTGTCTCCCGCTCTCTTTCTTGCCTAATGCAATTCCAGCGAGCAGGAAACCCAACGTTTGTCTTAAACAGGCCTAAGCATTTTTCATATGAAATTCAATTAAACTATTTCCTAGTCTAAGTGTCTGTTCAGTTTCTTACCTTTCAGCAGGAATGAAGTTTTCCTTCCTGTGAAAATACTTAAAAGCAAGCAATTGAGGAAGCAGGGGGAGAGGGAGCCGGTGGGGGCGGGAGGGGGCGAACCATGCTGTTTGGCAGAGGCAGCTGATTGTTTCAGCCTTTGTTTTTCTGTTCCCCTTGAAGATGAGCTGTATTTTAATTACCGCATGAAAGATTTGTCTTGATTAGAAGGCTAGGAGGTGTCAGTGCTTCTGAGAGAGATGAAAATGCACAGAGAAAGGGAAGGAGGCAGGGGAAGTGGATGTGTTCTGGAAACTTCTAGGCTTCTGCCACCCTCCCTGTCCTCCAGCCACCACTCGCCCCACTTCTGTTCAGGCTTTGTTCTGGGCACAAAAGGAGTCTTGGGATGTGGATGACACCATGATCTGAAATAGAATCCTTTTTGCTTGGGATGATGAATGTATGGGTGAAAACTTTGCTGAATGGTGCCTTGAAAGAAATTAGGGGAGAGCTCTCTGTCTTAATGCTATGAAGAGTAACTACCAGGCACTGCTGCTCGGGCTTTCTGCCTTACTTCCTGAGACTAAAGAAGATGGCAGAGTTTGAAGCCAAGTCTAGTTACTGGGAAGGTGATGTGGATACAAATATACATAAGGCTCAAATTCTGCCCTCACAATCCACATAGTTGGTGGGGGGACAAAGAAATGGGTGGGACGTGGTGGCACATGTCTGTAATCCCAGTGGCTTGGGAGGCTGAGGTAAGAGGATGGTGAGTGCAAAGCCAGCCTCAGCAAAAGCGAGGTGCTAAGCAACTCAGTGAGACCCTGTCTCTTAATAAAATACAAAATAGGGCTGGGAATGTGGCTCAGTGGTCGAGTGCCCCTGAGTTCAATCCCCGGTCCCCCTCCCAAAAAATAGAAAGAAATGGGTACTTCACCCAACATGTGAAGGTGTTCCTACAGCACAGAGGATGGTGTGTTAGTCAGCTTTGTATCACTGCGCCCAAAATACAAGAACCTTTAGAGGAGAAAAGTTTGTTTTGGTTAATGGTTTCAGAGGTTCAGTTCACAGTGGGCCAACTCCATTGCTCTGGGTCCAGGGTAAGGCAGAACATCATGGTGGAAGGGTGTGGTGGAGGAAGGCCACTCAGCTTATGGCATCCAGGAAGGAGAGAGAGAGAGAGGAAGGCAGAGAAGCTGAACCCTTCCAGGGCCACCCCCAGTGGCCCACCTTTTCCAGCCATGCCCTACGTGCCTACAGTTACTACCCAGTCAGTCCATTCAAACTAGGATGGACTGATTAGGTGACAACATTCAGAATCCAGTCATTTCACCTCCGAACATCCCCACATCAACCAAGGAATTTTTGGGACACATCTAATATTCTAAGCCATAAGAGATGGGATGCCCAAGGTGGCCAGCTGGGGCGTGACTTGGTAAGGTTTCACGGAGAAGTTCATCCTTGTGCAGTCTTGAGGGATGAGTGATGGGGGAAAGTGTCACTGTGTTACTAGGATAAGGACTGGAAGCTATTCACAAAATCTGTCAATTAGGTGGTCACTGGTAACATTCATGGAAAAAGAGGAAGGTCACAGGGGGGTAGAAGCCAGGTTTCCAGCTCGCAGGAGTGAAAGGCCAGCAAAGAAACACTCTGGGATTCTCTTTTAAGACGTTTACTTGGGGTGGAAGGGAGCAAGATAGATTCCTAATTAGAGTGTTTCGGTCCAGGCTTGCATGTAAAGCAAAATGCAAAGCTGGCATCCAGGTAGCTCAAGTCCCAAAGTATTGTTAGTAAAGAAAAACCAGACTCTGTTTGGTTTGCACTTTTCAAAGAGCTCACGCAATCAAGTGAAATCACAAGACCATGCTCAATTCCCAGCTCCTCTTTGCCTCTGTGGCATTTCCTTTAAAAGGGGAATATTCCTCACCGGGAATCTATGAATTATCTTCCCTTTACCCAGGATACTTTTTGAATTTTTTAAAAGAGCGGAGATAAAGGGTCTACTTTAGTTTAATACATTAGTTTAAAATAAGTGTGTGCAACCTGAGTGAGTGAGTTTCCATCACAGCTGGAGAAGCTGTAGGCATGGGACCTGAGGAATATTCAGGTGTGTGTATTGCTCTTATTTTTAGACTCACATAACAGGTTTGATTCATGCATTTTTTTCTAAAGATAATAATCTCCAACTTCTTTACAAGTTGGAGACCCACAAATACCATTCAGTTTGTTTTCATTTTAATAACCTGCATAACATTTTTCAATGAAATTATTTTGTAAACATTGGCTGCGTTAAGGGCATAAACCTAACTCTCCATCTCTTCCCTCCTTCTCATGTGGCTGAGAAAAAACAGTCAGAAGTCAATTTTTGGAACAAGGCAGAAGAGGTACATATGGGGACTTGGACATCTCTCCGTGCGAGAGAGAGTCAGCCCTTCCATGGGCACTGGGTTCCGGTTGGTTATGGGGTAATTTGATGTGGACCCTTTGGAGTTAAGGCTTTTGATGTGTGGGACAGGTTAAAATGAGGTAGGACCGTGAGGAAAATGTTAAACTCAAAGTAAAAACAGGATATTGCGAATTTTGGGGAAAAAATTGCATCATACAATAGCATCTTTTTTTTTTTTTTTTAATCATGGAAAGCCTAATTTCCCCTCTCATTACCACTAATTTGCAATTACAGTGAGGGATTATTGAGCGCCTAGTGAATACATGGTCTATATATGGCAGCTTCATTCCCATTTCAGTGGATGATCTTTTTTTTTTTTTTTTAATCCAACTTCTTGAATGTTTTATTTTTGGAAGAAAAAAACAGGACATTTTGAAGTCTTCAAGGATCAATAAAAGTTGAAGTTTAATTTGATGAGATGGGCAAATACTTTAAGTTTGGTTGGATTGTTTCTAGGTAGGAACTATACATTTATCATAAATTTGGGAAAGTTTACCCTCTGGAAATGAATGTCAGAAATCCGAGAACACTGTAGTAGTGTCCGGGTCCTTCCTGGTGCCTGATGTGGGAAGGTACCTGGAAGTCAATCTCAGGCTTGACTGAAATTCCCACACACGGCAGGACAAGGCCACATCCTCCAGACTCTAGGGGAGATGCCCAGTTATTTAAAGCAAGGAAGCCCGAGTTGGAAAGCAAATATTTGGGCTAAGAAAGATTTACACTGTCACTTTCCCCCTACTATGAAGCTTCTAGTGTTGTAGGGACAGATGAGGCAGGGCACTGAAGATAGCAGGCAACAGTTTTATTTGGCTGCAGCCAGGTTCAGAGGGCACAGCTTTTGCTGTAATCAATCAATCCCCTGAACCCCGAGTTCAGGTAAGTTTCAGAGTTTTATACCCAGCATGTAAGGGGAGGGGCTCAGAAGTTCACAGTCTGCAGAAGTTCACATAAAAGCAGCTTTTCCTTTCCCTGTTCTGGACAAGTTAACCCTCCAAGGACAACACCTGAGAAGGGGAGAGCTTCTTCTCCCCTTTCCTTCCTCCCTCTGCCAGCTGTTACCATGGAGCCCAATTGGTAACTTCTCTTACCTTAGAAATGTAGGCATCTCTGTGAAGCCCCAGCTCAAGGCCAGAGGCCTTGTTTACACATTTTTACAAACTACTATACTGGATACATGTTTGTGAGAAACTAGTAAGGGGTGTCCAGCACCTGGAGTGCTGATTTCTTTCCAGCCAGTGGCCAAGTAAAACAGGGCAACACGAAAATTGGAAGTTTATCTGCATTGAACTCTTTTGTAGAGACTCTTTTGCTGACAGTCCTAAAATTAGCCATGGTGAGGATTTCTGGAGAAGCCCAGTTAAGACTTTTCTGTGGAGAAAGGGGGTGCCACTTCATTAGAGTTTAGACAATTCACTGAGGATGCATGTCAGGTTTGCCTTTTAACTTGGTGATAATGACTTACAATATTCACAATATAGGGAGTATTAAATTGGTGAAAACCAGAAAAGCATAAATTACCTTCTTTCAGGATATCTAGTATTTTCTTAATTTGGGGGAAAACAGGGAGTTTTCCTGTGAGGGAAACATTAATGGTCTAGAAACTAGGTAAAGAAAGTCTTGTCACTTCTCAAAAGGACAGACCAAAAGTTTTTGTTGAAAAGTCAAGGAGAGGCAATTTAAGTTTCTTAGTAAAACAACAGATTTTGATCTGTTATCTAGTGCAGTAAAAGATATTTAAAGCTATGCCATGCATCTGATATTAGAATCTGCTCTCTGAGCCTGACTTATTACTGGCTGTTATTCAATAAAGCATAGAGGAGTTTTTGTATAATTTATCTTATTTGTATTTATTGTGGGGGCCAAAAGGCTTATAAACCATGGACTTAAATTTACAGTGATTTCACTAAAGATAGAGGCTTGAAAGAATCTTCAAAAGTTAATGCAGTTAACATCCCTGTCGGTCAATTTATGATATTCCCTCAAAGAAAAGCAGTTTTAGAGAAATGATATTTCTCATAAGGTTTGAAAAGACCTGTCTTAACTTTCTTAATTTCAATTTTAAAATGAGATACGTGGACATGTGGAGCATCAGAGGCATCTCTTCAATCAAGTCATGGGCATTGCTAGGGTTGATGTGTGTGTGTAAATACTCAGGGATGCAGAACTTCTATAGCTTATGCTGACTCAGGAAAGGTCACAGAAGGATACTTGTGCCTCCCAAGTTTCCAAAACTTAATAATTTTAGGCTAATTGAATTTTAGAGTAATTGCGTATTGACAAAATAGATTGGTCTTAAGAATGCAGAATTGTGATTATTGTAAATACACATACGTAGACATTTTATTTTGATTGTTTAGTAGAATAGAATGATCAGGAGAATGGGTTGTCTAGTTCATGTGTATAATAGGGTTCTGCTGGAGCCCACTGGGGTTGATGTTAGTTGTGCTCAGAAGTGAAATTAACTCTAGTAAATATGTTGCTAAGTAAATGAATTCATTTAGGCGGTGAATATATTTAGGATCTTTCTTGGGAGACAGTTGGATGTCCATGCTCCAATTTGGCCAAATCTTGATTAATCAGAAACCAATTCTCGACTAGGAATTACCCAGGGCTTTGGGTGTAGCTGGTCATTCCACTCATCTGCATAATCCTCAGGCAGGCGGGAGGGAGCTGGGAGATAAAACTGAAATCAGCTTTGTTGCTTGCTAAAGACTCTGGCAAACTGTTGACACTTCTGGCTAAAATGAAGTTTGGGTATTCTCTCTGGATTTTTATTATTTGTGCTGCCCTTGTCTCTACAGATAATCAACAGTTCACTGCATAATATGTAGCAGTTGCAACCTGGCTCATTCTTCTGAATGAGTAATCAGAGGTAATGCAAATTAACTCCTTCACCTGGGGGGGGGGACTTTAGAATTCACCCAGTTTAGCAAACAGAAGCAGCAGTCTTAATCAGAGGGCTTTAATAATAAAGGATTCAGGGGAAAAGCAAGCTTCTCCCTCTTGCTTTTTCAGTAAAAAAATATACATTATAATTATCTCCTATATACACCAAAGGAGACAATTCAAGTTAGGGTGATCCTACATTTAAAGGAAACAAAATAAAAAACAACATATGTAGAAACAACTCATGGTAATTCTTTTTTTTTTTCTTTTATTTTTTCCCCCAAGAGCTGAGCTGATAATTAATATTGAGGAAAATTTAATGGTGGAGAATTTAAAAGTGGTAATTAAAAAACTTTCTTATTTCTAACAGAACATACTCATTGCACAGACTTGAGAAGCTAAACCAGAATATTAATAGGGACATAAAGATCTTGATTTTCTTAAATTTGCTTACTTATATTTTTTTATGATACCATCCCCAAATGGAATTAGAGTTTTCATATTGTTTTATAAACTTTCCTTTAAGTTAACATATTATGCCATTAAGTATTCTATAATACCAGTTTTAAATGGTGCCTTTTATACCAATACACTAGAATTTATTTATTCAGTCCTCTAATGCTGGATATTTAAAAATTTTTCACTACTATAAACAAATAAAGGCTGAACATCCTTATGAAGCCAGATTTAAAAACTGGTAGTTAGTGTAGCTAGGTAAATCGGGCTGATGGAGAATATGGAGTCTGATTTGAGTCCCCCTGGGAGAATGGAATGCTCCTGTCTCCAGAGCCCTTTGATACTACCTCTTCCCAAAAGGTTGTTAATTAAGCAACTCCTGAGCAGATGGGGAGCTGCTAATCAACGCCCGGAGGCCATTCTACAGATACCCCCCCCCCCAGTCACTATGCAGGAGAGGGGAAATGAACAAGATCAGAGAGAAGAATTCAGGAGAACAATGGAAACTTTAGACATGTAGAAGGGACAGGACTTCCTCATCCCATGGATTCCTCTTTGGGTCCCCCATCCCTTTTTTTTCTTAACCTTTAATTTTGTTTATTTATTTTTATGTGGTGTTGAGGATCAAACCCAGGGCCTTGCTGGGTGAGCACTCTACCACTGAGCCACAACCCCAGCCCCCTTCTTCCACCTGGAAAAGTCTGTTTTACTATCCTTTAATAAAGTTTCTTACTTTCTATTCTACACTTGCCTGAGCATGCTTCTCTGGTGTTATACTTCAGCATTGGAGGAAACAGGACTCTTTGTGGTAACTGTCTACCGACGCTTACTTATAGCTAAATCACTTATAGCTAAATCGTTGGATAAATTTTGATTTTTCTTTTAGGGTCCTAGTGTTATGGTGTGAACTGATCAATATAATCAATAAATCATAGATATAGGTTATAGGTAAAAGCAAGTTAGATAATCAATAAGCAAGAAACATAGATTAAAGACTAGGAATAAGGTAAGATAACATAGATAAGTGATAATAAGGCATAAGTTTATCAGGAATAAGCCTAAGTAATAGTAGAAAAATCATGTAACTGTAAAACATAGGATTTAAGCCATAGGATAAGTCAGTGTATCAGTGTAGTTATAGATAAATAAGCAAGTAGGTTAATATAGATATAGATAAGGTTAGATTAACATAAAAACTTGATCTTGTAGCCTTGCACAGGATAAAGGACATAGGGTTTATAGATATTAGTAAAAGGACAGATGAAAATGTGTGTGTAGGCCATTAGATAACTGTAGTTTTAAGCAGGCATCAAATAAGTTACTAGTACTAAGCAATTGCTCTGATAGAGACTCATTAGTTACTTGCAACAATTCCTGCCTTGCTGGGATTATGGGAATAGGGTCATTGTAGTCATTTGAGTAAAAAGATGTGACTATAGAAACTCCATCTTAGTTTCTATGTTACTGTCCCTGTGAAGAGAAAACTGCATCACCCATTTCTAGGAAACAGAAATGAAAGCTGTTTTCTTATGAAAAATCGTTTTCTAGACTTTGTACCCCACAAATCGTACCCTACTCAGGATGCAGTGGTGGTTGTGGTGAGCTGCATCCTGGGTTTGAATGCCCTGGTGGGTCTACATGACTTTGAAGTAGATTCTTACCTCGCTGATCCCCGCCCAGATTCAGGATGTGACTGTCTAGCACCTGCTTGAACCTAGACTGTGGCCACTGAACTGCAAAGCTAATGCTTTTCTAGCTTCTGTTTGTCACTTGCTTGCTGGCTGGAAAATCCCAATCCCACTTATCAATGTTTTAATTACTCTGATTGGCTAGCTTACGTGATGATAAGCAAGTCACTGAGTTGTGGTTTTTGTCCTTATATTCTCCTTGAACGAACCAGGAAGCTGCTGTCCTCCCACATAGCTTGAGTCTCTACAGGTGGGTGCAGTCCCTGGCCAGGTAAATAAAGCTCTCTTTTGATTTGAATTTGGACTTAGAGTGCTTTCTGAGGAGTCCCTCCGTAACACTAGACTATATGCAAATGTATTGGCAAACAGTCCTCCAGAAAGGTTATACCTATCCTTATTTGAGTTTGTGAATTTACGGACAGGTCTAAATGCTGGTGTCATAGTTCTAGAATATACTATAGGAGCCATTGTTTGAACTGCACGAGACAAACACAAACCTCTGTGTGTATGGACACAACTGTGGTGTCTGTGGCACTAAGTGACATTAGCCTCTTCCCTTAGAATCTTGCTGAGCATGTCACACCTTGAGAACATGCTTTGTTACCTTCTGAGCTTGGTGGAGCTTGGTTGTCAGGAGAGATCAGTTCCCCTTTAGCAGACCCTTTAGGTCTGGAAACTGTCCCCCAACTCCCACTCCCCCAAGGTGAGTCTTGAAATTGTATGATCATTATATATGGGGAGGTACGCAAGACTTTGCACTTGGTATGGTTGACATGAATGTGTCCCCCACCCCCAGCCAAATCCATGTGTTGGAGTCTTAAGACCCCTTAGTAGAGAGTTAAGAAGAAAGAAAGAAAGAAAGAGGTGATTAGGTTGTGATTAGGTTGTGAGGGATCCACGTCATGAAGAGATTTATGCCTTTATAAAAGGCTTGAGGGAGCTAGCTAGCTAGGATCTTTTGCCCTTCCATATCTTCTGTCATGTAAGGTTACAACGAGAAGGCCCGCCTTGGAAGGGGGGCAGCCCTTACTGAATTTGCTGGTGCCTCCTCTACACCTTTCAGCCTTCAGAACTGTGAGAAATAAACTTCTGTTGTAAGTGACCCAGACTCAGGTGTTTTGATAGCAGTCGGAATGGACTAAGACAATGGCCACTCGAGGATTGTGAAGTTCCAGAAATCTGCTGGGGCTGTGTGTGTGTGTGTGTGTGTGTGTGTGTGGTGGGGGGGACTGGTACTGGGTGATTCAGAGAGAACAAGTCCTGGGGGTTGTGCAGGGATGGTTTTTAATGACAAAAGCCTGCCCTGGTGGTTCGGGAATCCTGACTGACTGCCCAGATGGGAGCCTTTCTATATCATGGTTGCTCTTTGAGCAGAGAAAAATTTCCACTACAGAGGGGGGAGCTGGAAGGTACAGAAAATCTTTACTTAAAAGAAAAATTTTGAACATAAACTAGATTCTGGAGACATAAAAGCATTTGGTTTGATCAATAACATTAATAGATTCCAGAAGCTTCATCTCAAATTCAGGGACACCAGCTGGAAAGTCCTGTTCAGAGATCTGTTATCTCCATAACCCCCAAGGACTGTCCTGGCTCCAAGGCATGCTAAGGGCAAAACAGACCACTGTCAAGGCCACAAGACTGCAATTTTAGGGTGTTTTGTTCTTAGCATCGTTCTGTAACCATCCATTCTTATTCCTCTTTGTTGCAAGGTCAGAAAAAAAATGTATGCTCTATACATTTTCCACAGCTCCCCAATGGGTTTGTTCTCAACACCTGTTATAGGCTGCAGGCTAAAGTACATTAGAGAGCTCTGTTAAGGATCCCCAAATATCTTTTCTAGACCACATACCACATTTACAAAAGAGAATTATGTTTTGTCAACTTAATTAGAAGATAAAATATATATATGCATTCTAATATTCCTTAAAAGATTTTTTTAGTAATAGATTAACACAAAATCCTTATTTTGTTTATTTATTTTTATGTGGTGCTGAGGACTGAACCCAGTGCCTTACATGTGCGAGGTAAGCACTCTGCCACTGAGCCACAACCCCAGCCCCTAATATTCTTTTGCTTTTATGCCTTCTAAATTTAATAACAGGATTTTAAAAATCTATTTTTTTTAAAAGGGACTGCTTTCTATATGACCCTAGAGCTATAATGGCCAATGTCTTGGATTTTTCAGTCTTAGTTTCAATACTTTTCCTCTGGCCTCCATCATATTGAATACAAAGACGTTTTTAGATCATACATTACCCTTTTTGTTTTAGAAAATATAATCATCTTATTGATGGTTAAATACTGTTCAGATCTCTTTTTCACAGCCCTTATGTCTTCACCCTGAGAGTTTACTGAGTACTCCCTGTCTCTCCAGAGCAGATGGCCTCCCCCCAAAGAATAATATTTGGATTTATAGAGATGAACACTTTAATATGAAACTTTTCTTTCAGATTTCAAGTGTATTTCCCTGAGTTTTGGTCATGCATTATAAACCCAGGTGAACAAGAGAAGACAACACACATGTGCCCTAAATGGGAGCCATCCTCAGTAATGGGGTGAACTGGTTCTCTGCTTGTGCCATCGGCCTGTGGACTCAGTGGGAAGTCATGTGTGAAGGATGCTCTCTAGCCCCATAGCCGCCCCTGGGAATCATCGTAAAGCAGTCTGCCAGAAGGAATGTGTGAGCAAATGACAAACGGTACCTGACTCCAGGGGAAAATAGACTTTGGGAAGCTTTTAATGCCAAGCTTTATAATGTTGAGGATGAAATACTGCATCAGATTTCTCATGAGGATGGAAACGACCTCAGATCAGTTTAACAAAGCGTTTTCCAGCAGAAGAGAACATGCTTGAATAGAAAAAGAAAATAACCTGGTACTTAAAGCTTAAAGAGGGCTTCCTTTTCTACCTATTGCCAGGCTCTCCCCACTCTTTCATCCTGACTCCATTCATGCCATAACTCCCAGTCATGCTCACTTCCAAAAAAGAATCCTTCTATGGATTTTTTTCTGAGTTGGTCCTGAGAGCAAATATTCTGCCCCATTGAACTCGGAAGTACCTTCATGATTGTCAGCCGATGTTTGTTCAGAAAACAGGGCGCCATATTTATATCTAATCAGTCATCGATTCCCACCTTTCTTCTCTTTTAAAGTATGCCTCATCTCCACCCCATCCTCTTTGTTCTCATTGTCACTGTCCTAGCCCAGATCATTTCCTGCCTGGATTAAAGCCATTATTATTGTTATTATTTTTAAAAAAATCTAGATTGATGGAAAGAGAAGGAATGAGATAGATGCATGTGGTATGTTGAAGCTAAAGGTCATATGACCTGGAATATCACACAGGTACGGATGAAGGCATCAGTAACAATTCTTAAACAAGCGACCCCTCTTTAAGAATCTGAGTGATTCCATGAGGATGGCCATGCAATCTTCTCTGAGTCTGTCCGGACGCAGAGAAGAATACTGTGTTTGATGGCTACAGGCACTATGCTGCATTTTAGTTGCTTAATTTAATCTAATCCCTTAATTTAACCTCCAAATGAGATTCTAAGGCTCTCCCCACTATTGTGACCTGCCTTGACATCTGTCTGCAGGGACCTCCTGGGGGCATTCTCTTTATTTTAACACCAAAGCTTATACAGAATAAAACAGGACAAGTTCCATTTAAAGTAATACCCAATTCCTAATTGTATGAATTTTTTGCTTGCATTGTCAGGAAAGAAATACGAACACGATCTATTTAATCTATCTTTACTTTGTAATTATATTATCTATCTCAGAATTGAAGTCTTTTTATTTTTTTGGTTTTTTTCCCTAATGTTTCATAAATTGGTAGGACAAAGGGAACAGAATAATAATAAATATGATTGATTAGGCCTTCAATAATGATGACACATCAAGTATTATTAATTCTTTTTCTATTTTTAAAGTAAGTTTCCTCCATATGAGTTGACTTGACATTATTTTTCTGTTTGGGATTTTTTGTTGTTGTTGTTGATATATGGAGAAGAACCTGTTTGATATATTCAGTGATAAAAAAAATGTGGCAAAGAAAAGAAAGAAAAATCATGTCTTAAGGCTTCTTTAAGGGTATTCCAGAATTCATTTTCCCCTGGTTGTTTATGTGGCTGAGTTTGATGACCCTGAAATTAGACCAGATTAGGTTTCCTTGGCTTCAATCAACTTTTATATGATGAGAATGTTTTCAAAATAGCTCAATTTGAAGAAAACATGACTGAGAAGCCAGCTTATTTTAATGCCTCACTATTCAGGGCTCTGCTTTTAGAAAAGTTAATCATTTTTTATGGAGTTTACTTTTTCCATTGTGACAGTAATACATGCTCATTACAAATAATTTGGAAATATAAAATAGAAGGAGGGAAAAAAAATTTTGCCAGTATTCTAGCCACCCCAAGGTTCCGAAGGTCAGTCTTTCTGTTGGTATTTGTCTAGCCTCTTAGAAATGTGTGTGAGTGTATATGTATGCATGTGTGTGTGCGTGTGTGTGCATGTGTGTGTGTGTGTACATGTGTCTATGATTGTCATGATACTGTTAATATGATATTTGTACTTGTTCTTTTGTAGCAACTCCTTAGTGACATCATGATACTACATTTAATTGCTACCATGTAACTTCTACAATATAACTAACTTATTGGGCATTTAGGTAATATTCAGTGTTTCATTATCTTAGATAATGCTGTAATGAGCATCTTTGAGATCTTCCAGTAATTAGGATTAAATTTTTAGGATAGATTAGCAAAGTTAATGTCTTTAAGGCTCATAATTTTGCCAAATTAATTTTAAAAACTTCTCCAGCATTTGAGTGTTTTTTCATTTCATCCTTATCTATTGCAGAATCTTTTTCATTAAAAAGATGCTAATTTTATTAGGCAAAAGCAGCAGTTATTTTAGTTTTTTAAAAAAATTGCTAGTAAGGCTGAAAAATTTCCAGTGCTCATTCTTATTCTCTCTTTGAGTGTCCTCTTTTGTGAATTATTTGTGTGATCTTTGGCTACTTATCTATTGTAATCTCAATGTTTTACTTTTTTTTATGGAATCAATTAGACTCTTCTTCACATGTTAAACACTAAGTTTTGCTATATGTGTTCTAAATTTCCCTCTGTTGTTTCCATTTTTATTAACATGTTATATTTTAAACCTTAAAAAATATTCAGTTTTTAAAAATCTGAATAATTGGTGCATTATAATTTTACGTATTAGTGGAATTTATTATTGCCTGTTTATACATGTTCACAACATAATTTAGTCAATTTCATCACCTGGTACTTTCCTTTTCTCTCCCCTCCTATATTTCAAACTTTTACATTGCAAAAATCATAATTCCTCAAATTTGTTGGTGATTCAAAAAATTTTAGGTTCAGCTCAGGAATTTATTTTTCTGCCTAAACACTACAACCATCCCCTACTACCCATCCCCTACACCTAAACTGAAAATTTCAAACAAGAGTATACAGGTTAAAACATTTAAAAATATTCACATTGGAAAATGTTAAGTAAGCTTTTCTATAGGAAACAAGAATGCTGGGTAATTTCTAGGGGACATATTTATTCTTATTTTATTATATAATTATATAAATACTCCAGCAAAAAGGATTTGTGATTTAACTTTTTTTTTTTTAAACCAGGGATTGAATCCAGGGGCATTTAACCACTGAGCCACATCCATAGCCCCCCTCTTTTTAAAATATTTTTTTAGTTTGAGATGGGATCTTACTAAATTGCTTAGGGCCTCCAGAAGTTGCTGAGGCTGGCTTTGAACTTAGCAGTTCTCCTGCCTCAGTTTCCTGAATTGCTAGGATCACAGGTGTGCACCACCACTCTGGCTGTGGTTTAACTTTTATTCTCCCTACTGACCCCAGGTTCCTATTATAAAGGAATTTGATCTAGATCAGTGGTTCCTAACCCCGAGGGCGATTTAGCAATGTCTGGAGATGGTTCTCATTGCCATGACTGGGTGTTCAGTGGGGGTGCATGCTGTTGGTGTCCAGCAGATGGAAACTAGGGATGCTGCTAAACATCCGACAGTGCATGGGGACCACAACAAACAGTGATCCAGTTCAAATGTCAGTGGTGCTGTTGTGACATCCTGATTGGAGTTAGTGCCCGTCAGAATGATGATTTCTATCATAAGAGTGGAGAGAAATTTGGTGTCAAAGAATTCAGAATTCCTTCTCTCCCTCTCATTTTCTTTGAGAGCCCATTACTTTCCACTTTGCTTTCCTTGAGTATTTTAATGGTTGATTTTGCTCTGATTCAGAAAATGGACAGCCCAGCAAAGTGTGTGTGCGTATGTGTGTGCATGTGTGTGTGTGTGTGCTTGCGCTTGTGTGTGGATTATAGGAGTGGAGCCTCCTTCCTGTACTATTTTTCCAGCAATGGAGACCCAATCATGGGCTAGCTCCAGAGCACACAATCTCTACTTTTCTATTTTCTATTATTTTCTTGCTTAGAGTTGATAACATGGAAATTATGATATCAACAACTGTGCATATGGTATGCATAAAACTTAGAGATACATCACTGCATTTGGGCAGGGTTGGTTCTCCTGGACTGTGCTCAGTCAGATTGAATGAAAAGGGATTAGAGAAATTTGTCTCAGCCAAGATCCTCAAGGGACAATCTACATTCAAGTTTGGAGAGTCAGTGTCAATTCAAAATCAAGAGATAAAAAAGGAAATACAAAGTAAATAGTAAATAGAAACAGAAATGAAGAGCTAAATAAATGGAAGCAGAATTACAATTTGGGAGTTGCCATGAACTTTATTGAAACATGTAGGCTGGTTCTTCACTCTGAGACCAGGGCTTTTAGAGTCTATTCTGGCTAGACAGGATGCTCATTCATGTCGCATGAAATCCAACCACCTAGCCACCAAACGAGCACACTAACAAAACAAGTTGTCTTTGAAGGTGATTAAATTTGGAGCACAAATTTAAATAAATGTAAACAAGTTTCAACAAAATTAAGTTGGATTCTTTGTCATAAGACTTCCAGTCTTTGGTATGACAGTTGGTACTAGGAATCCCCAAAGGCTTATAGATGAGCACCTTCTGCATTACTCTACTAGAGAACCCGTGGTTCTTCATGGGATACCTGGAAGAGCTGGATTCGCACCGTGATTCCCACCCATGCCTGCAGATTTGAATAAAAATGGTGCAGTGGATGGCTGTCCACCCTCCAGTTTCTGACTGCCTTGTTCTGGACTGGAGAATTGGTGTGTGCACAAAGCTAGGTAACAGACTCTACCGAGCAGCTGGGGTGAGGACCCCTATACCCATGGAACATACTCTGGGAACATACTCTGGAATTGTGTAGGAGTGTTCCAAACTTGTTCTCATGGACAATTGATTTTGGATTTAATCAGTGGGGTAGGCTCCAGGAATAAGTATGTCCAGTGAGTTCTGGGGTGATGCTATGCCAGGTGGGTTGAGGAATGACCCCTGGTTCTGCAGTCTACAAGAGTAGTGCCACCAAGGCAACAGGAGCATGGCTGGCGGACTGGAGCTATCCAACATGGGAGGATGGTGGCATCACCTATTTAGTGTCTCTAAAATTTACTTTTGGTCTCTTAAAAGCTCTCAAACCTGTAACTTTTTTTTTTAAACACAAATGAGTATATGCATCCACAAAGACTTTGAGTGTTCAATAGTCTCATTCTTAACCCTTCTTACTTTTATGTAACCCCAGTAGATTTTTGGTTGCAAGAGGTTTTAGAAATAAAATACATGGCTGTTCTTGAGTAGGAAAAGAAAAATAATGGGGGGGGGGGAGGGAGAGAGGGAGGGAGGGAGAGAGAGAGAGAGAGAGAGAGAGAGAGAGAGAGAGAGAGAGAGAGAGAACCATTGTTACTCTTACAATCTAGTTTAGTTTAATGAGGGGTGAAAGCCTGGATTGTTCCAGAAAGATGTGACTTAAGATAGAGCCTTTTGTATCTGCCCTAAGTCAGGAGCCATGCTCTGTGCCCTGTGGACTCTGTGGCTTGTAAATCTGCTGAGTCTAGAGGTGAACTTCAAATTGGGCAGGATCTCGAGGCAGTTATTATTACACCAATGCTAAAATGTTGCATTAATCCTGTTGATGCTTTTTATCTGATTTCCTTCTAGACTTTTAAAGCCCAGCTTGGCAATTATTTTAAGGAGAGGTCACAGAGCGGGCTGAAGCTACAAAAGATTATTGCTGTTTTGGTTAAAGCTACTAGAAGCTGTTATTAGCTAAGTGCTAGGCTTGACTCTAAGTGAAGAGTCAGAAAACATTTATTATCTGGGCAACTCCCTTTAAGGAACAACAACTCTCTTATTGTGTGGGGATCGGGAACTTGCTTACCCTGCCTGGTCTGACTGAAGGAGGATCTCCAAATGGGTCTTCCAGATAGGGTGTTCTGATCCATGTTCATTCAGCAATTAGTCACCACGTTCTGAACCTCTTCAGGCAATGATGTAACAATGAAAGGCTCATTCACCTTGAGGAGATATAACAGGAATCTCTCACAGGTGCCCATTATTTGTGGCTGTACCCCAAATACCTGCTACATGAGAGCAGGCATGTCCTGTACCAAGACCCCCAACCTTCTTGTGTAAAGCCAATTAGTTCTGAATCAGGGGTAGTCCACAGACTGGCTGGAAAGCAGGATACCAGTGGCACAGCCCCACAGGACAGGAGGGACTGCTTGTCAGCTTCCATCACTACAGGGGAATACCTCAGATAATGAACTTACCAGGAGAAAAGAATTGTTTCAGCTCACTGTTTGGGAGTTTCCAGTTCTTGATTGATTGGCTCCATTGCTCTGGGCCTGTGGAGAGGCTGAGCGTCAGGGCAGGAGTGTGCAGATCCTCTCGTCTCACAAGCCAGGGAGAAAAGAGAAAGAGGAAGGGCTGGGCTCCCACAGGGCCCTTTAAGGGCACACCCTAATGACCTAAAGACCTCCCCCTAGGCCCCACCTCTTAAAGGTTCTACCACTTCCCAGTAGCATGGCCTTGAGGACCCAGACTTTAACACAGAGGTCTCTGGGGCAGCTTCACCATCCAGACTAGAGCAAGGACTACACTTTTCTTTAGGAATTTGGAATCGGGACATTGAGGCAGAAGATGCAAGGTGACATTGAGAGTGAGGTAATGCAGCACAGGCTGAGATGGCCTTGTGCACTGAGCTGAATGGGGGGACTTGGCTGGGGGAGTGATGTAGGAAAGGAGCAGTGATGTCACATCCTTAGGGTCCCCGAGGGGTATGTGGAAAGAGGGCATCCATTTCTGAAGGCTTTTATGTTCCTGTTCCTGGGAAACTCACATTCTCAGGTGCCTGTGAGACCCTCCACAGCCTTACCATGCATCCCACTCAGCTTGGCTTGGCTCAGTGTCATCTCTGCTCTGCAGAGAACCAGGAGCACCAAGCAGAAAGCAGGCAGTTACCAAGGTGCACCAAGTTCCATGGTGGGGGAGGTAGCACCTGTGAAAACAGCCACTGTGCTGCAGAATGGCCTTGAAGGGCTTGCAATGTTGCTGGCTTTTATGAAGATGGCAGTGTTCTAGACCTTTAGAGAGGTTACGTGCATGTTCAGTGCATTTCCCCCTCTCTTCTGCCTGTTCCTTCCTGCACCCCTCAGTGTGTGGGTGGAAACCCAGCATGCCCAAATTGTATAGATCTTGGGCTCGATGCTACACTGATTTATTATTTAGGTTAGATACCTAACGCTTTGCATAGAACCTTGCCCTCTCACCGGTGTTGGTGAGTGGATTTTTTTTTTTGGAGGCTGCAGCCAATTTACAGTAATTAATGTGCTAAGGACAGCAGCTGTAGCAGTCATTAATTCCTTAATCTAGGAGTAGAGGGAGAAATGGATTAGTTAGAGATAAATATAGCTTATGGCATTTTCTCCTGAGAACAAACCCTTTAAAAGCAGAGCGTTCCTACTGCAGTGTGGGGGTGGGAGGAAGATGAGCCCCCTTTCCCTCTTGGGGAATTATTTTTGCAAGGGAGGAATGGGGCTGGGATGAAGTAGAGAGTCATTGGAAATGAGAGAGAAAGGCTGACCCTGCCCCCGGGGAGGCTTCTGCCTCTCAGGACCCCAGACCTCTGGGTGAAGAGTCCCCATTTGAGCTTCCACCCATGTTTCATGCTCACATCAAATCTCTGCCAAGCTGAGGGAGGAGGAAAAAACCCCACCACAAACAAGCCAGATTCTCTTCTGTTGAGTGAGCCATTTGTTTTAAAATGAGCGAGGTTGCTCAAAGATGTTAATGGAAATCTTTGCAAACACAGGCTTAAAGTTTCTTCAATCCGAAGAGTCACTCAGCCATAAATATGTGTGGGTTATTTAGATGCTTCCAAAGGTTACTCGAAAATTGCCTATTTTTCCACAAAAGAGTGAGCTGTTTATTGCTTCAAAAGCGTGCCTCAGACTGAATGCTTTTCTTCGTCTGAGAAGGCAAAAGTACTGAAATAGATGAAATGCTGGGAAAAGGTTTGATTGGTGAGCAGGGAGGTGTCTGGAGTAGGATTTTAGGATGGCTGCAGAAGAAATGCTTCCAGAAACCTTCAAATGAAAAAAGCCAGTGATATTGTCCTCCTGTGGCATAAGCAAGTGTTACTCTTTTGGTGGGTCAGACAAAAGCTCCCCCTCACCCCAGGGGGTGGGGCAGAGAAGGGGCCTTTGTGGGGAAGCTGAGTTTCTATAAGAGACCCCTGGGGTGGAGGAGTCTGCAGAATAATGCTCCTGTGAACACTTGCTCAAAGCCACCAGGTGGAAAAGGAAATCTTTGCACTGCTTTTGATGGAAGCTCCTTTAATTCATGGCTGGCCCTGTTGCAAGGTCATAAAGTAACAGGGCCCAGTTTTATTCTCTGAGGTGACCCAGCGTATTTTCTGGCTATTTGTATATATTCACACTGGATCCCAGTAATGTAGTGGCCAATGTTTGGTAGTTCAGATACTTTTTGTGGACTGCTAGGATGGGCGGCCATAATTGGGACTGAATTTATGTCAAAACAGGGCTGGGCCCAGGGTCTGCTCAGTGTGATGGTCATTCCTATGCCTGTAGTGCGGGGGGCATGGAGGTGCACCTTTTCCACAGGATCCTTTTCATGGGGACGTTGAAGGAGGCTGGAGATGATGTTTCCATGTAAAAATGCAGTAAGCATTTTTCCTGTAAGATTTTAATGAAATCTCAAAATAATTCTGAAATGCATTTTCTCATTTTTACATAGAGTGAAGAAGCCATTTGTCAAAGTTGGAAGAGAGGGAGGAAGAGAGCCAGGCATACAGGAATATTGTATGTTGCGTCTGTCTGCACCACTCTGCCCTCAGAGGTGGGCTGGGCATTCCCAGCCCCTGCATGGAGAAGTCGTCTGGCTAACTGCTAACTGCTGCTTTGGTGATAGATCTAAGGATAGGCAGCTGCACACATCACTCTTCTTACCCTCTTCCTGCAGAAATCGTGGTCCCCACCATCGAGGTTGATCAAGACAGACACGTTTTCCTTTCCTCTCCCTGAGGACAGAGACCAAATGGAAATCATGTCGTGTTATTATTTGTACACTAACTGAAAACTTTATGACTTTTTGTAAAAATATAGACAAATATGTTGTCTGCCGAGAACGGAAGATAAGAAACAAACCAAGTTATTGGTAACATTTCCCACGAGTTCCCTGTGAGCAAGAATGAATCATTCATTGGACGTTTAGGCAACAACCACCACCAACCCTGCCTCTTTTAGAGATGGAAAAGTTAAAAAAAAAACAAAAAAGAAACAAACAAACAAACAAAAAACAAAAATAAAAACAGTCATCTGGGGGGACTGCAGCAAGAGGAGATAATAAACAAATTAATTTGGAATTCATGCAATGCCCAAGCTCTCCACTGGTGTGCCTTGAGTTCTGAAGACTGTTTGTGGAGACACCTTTCTTCCTATTTACTCCAATATTTGAACTTTTTGGAGTATCCTCCTGCCTAGATAGGTTGGTTTCATCAATTTTTTTTAAATTGATTTTTTAATCAATTTTTTGCCCCCAAAGCCTGACTCAATTTTTAGGGCTTTTTGCATAGTAGAAAATTTCAATCCTGTTTAAAAATTGGGTCTGTTTTCCCCAGGTCAGCCTGCAGTGTAGAATAGTACAGTGTGAACACCATAAGGGTTTCATTGGAATTCTGTTTTGATCGTTAAAAGCAATAGAAGATAAACTGCTTAGTAGCTCTTCACAACCACATAAATTGGATGTCCAACAGTGCAAAACTCCAAAATGCATCTTTTAAACCTGTGAAAAGGAGCATTAGAGACAGAATTTAGAATTTGTTTCAATTGAGTTGACAGTAATCCCAGATACAAGGAAGGGAGTGTCCTAGGTACTATTCATTTCTTTGAAAATTGATACTATGGCTGAAACTAGTCAATAGCTCTGGAAAGCAAAGCTAACATATTCATGAGTTGCCCTGGAGTTTCTGTGCTTTAATTTAAAGTTGTTTGTTAAAATCATGCTAACTCCACCATGAAACTGACTTTGGCTACATGGCAAAAATTTAATAAAATTAAGTTATGCTTGGTTTTATGTATTAACAATAATCAATGATGTTGATGTGTGTAGTTAAAAAAAGAAGCAATTGGTTTCTTACGTGATGTGTCCATATCTTTTATTAATTTGCTATTGTTGTTCCTTCTTTGCTAGGGGTTTTCTCTGTGATAAGAGGATATTTCCTGCTCAAAAGTCTACAGTAGCTTACTGTACTCAGACTAAAGGAAAATATCCAGATTCCTGAGATCAATGCGTTAACAGGATTCCTTTAAGGCAATAGTTCCTGTTGCTCCCAGCCAAGAACATTATTGGCTTCCATCTCTTATACTAATCTCTCTGATTCTCTGTGACACTAAATATGTGGTGTCTTTTCCAACACTAAGTAATATTCCAGTTCTCTGACACCAGTGGGTATCCAAGAATTCAATTCAGTTCCAACACTAACTCTTGGAGGTAGCTCAGACCCCACAGGTTTGGGGCCCAGAGACTGATCCCATTTCAGAGGCCAGTTGAAAGTCCTGGGGCCACATGTATTTCTGACTGACCAGCTATAAATTCAGGGATTCCCATATCATTTGCCCCTGGGATTGGATAATTCACTAAAATGACCCATATGTCTCAGGAAAGCAACTTATTTATTATTTCTAGTTTATGATTATGGATTCAATGCAAGAGCAGATAAAGATTTGAAATGAATGTTGAAGTCTGGTGGCTGGGGACCTCAGTGTGGTCACCAACCTGGAACTTCTTACAATCTCATTGTTAAAGGGTTGTTATAATGCAGACTCCATCCTCCCTCTCCTCTCTGGAGGTCATGGGAGGGGGTAGGATTCGGGGAATGGAAGGGTGGGGATGAATTTTTTCATTCTCTAGTCATAGGTTGGTGTTTCTGGTGACCAGGCCCCATCCTGAAGCTCTCTAGGGGCTTCACCCTAGTCAGCTCATTAGCATAAGCCTGAGGGGTTGAAAAGGCTCTAAATGAACAAAAGACCCTTCTATTACTCAGAAAAGCACAAAGGTTTTGAGAGCTCTGTGCCAAGAACTGGGGACAGGGAGCAAATATTTTTATGATGTCACACCATCCTTCAAACTTCAAGCTCCATTTGATCCATGATTTCATTTCATCTCCCTGATTGAAAAGAATTTCAATCATATGTCATAAAGGAGACGCCTTTACAGACTGAAGTAGGAAAGAACATAAATATGAAGCAAGACTTCCACAGTTCCCCTATGGTTAATTCCCAGTTAGACCTAAGGGCCCATATACAGGCCTTTCCCAAGGGCAGGTGAGCAGGCTCACGATCTAACATCAAGTTCATTCCCCTAGGTTCACCCTTTCCTGGCTGATAAATGGGGTTGTTTCTGGGGGGAAGGAAGGCAGGTTTTCAAGCTCTGAAGATCTTCCTGAATAGCTCCTTTCAGGGGGTAATGGGCTCCCTGGAGAAAGACCGGAAGGAGTTCTGAGATATTCTGAGTTTCTTCCATTGTAGGACAAAGCACTTTTGGGTCTCCTCTGTCCCTCCACTGTCTGCTTTCTGAAAAGATGCGACTGGGTGGAGTTGGGTCAGCTCCTGCTGAGGTCGTGAGCTGGCTGGAGTCTCCTGATCTCACTGACTTGGCCTTAGAGTTGCTTCTGTCTTCTATTCCCTCCCACACTAAGCTCAACTGAGGGGAGATTTCTTGAGTCCTCTGAAAGCTCTCCGTGGCTGTTGCTGCCATCCCATTTTGTTCTCATCACATGGTCTAGATCGGAGACTTCACCCTCCCATTCAGAGTTACCTGTTGATCTGATGGGCCTCTCCTTGACCTTGTTTGCAGGAGTGAGTGGGTGGACTAACCTCTAGGTCCAATGGTCTTACTAGGAAGGTGGAATCTAGCAAACTCTCTGCTGTGCACCAGTTTTACTTCTCTGGGGGCAAGGGATACTAAGGACCTGTGTCATATCTTAGCCTTTCCTTTTGCCTTTCTTGGGGTTTACAGTCCATGCTCTAGGCATTAAAAAGGTTCTGACCAGCTTTATGCATGCCTACACCTTTGCAAGTCCTTCTGTTCCTTGGTCATCACCCGCATATTGAGGGTGGGGGATGTGAACTCAGCCGTGGTTGTAGAACTTTACTTGACAAGTTTGTGGGTCTTCTGTGAATGTCCTCCACATTGCTCCTGTGATTGGCAGGGGATCAGGAGGTATGTTTGTTGGGCATGCATGTGGGCTCTGGGGTTTTTGCACGGGGTGGTCTCCTCATGCATGCTTCAGCTGGGTTTCCTCCAGAGCCCCAGCTGTCCAGGTGCCTAAGGCATCAGTGTGGTCTGTGGAAGCAAAACATTTCCACTACCTACTAGATAAGTCCTCTCAGCAAGTTCTTTAACCTCTCTTCTCTTCAATTCCTAATCTATGAGATGGGAATTGTGATAGTAGCCACCTCAGAAGTGTGTTATGAGGATAAGATTTTGGCTCATTACAAATTCTAGTTAAGTATTACTTTCTTGAACCAGGTGTGTGTGTGTGGTGGGGGAGTGGTCAGTTTTTGATGATGTCTGTGATAGCTGAGTGTCATTACCTACTGGCCTGATCTAGTCATTCAGCAAATATTCATAAAATGCCTATTTTGTGCTTTCTGCTCCAGGCCCCGGGATGAAATTGAACAAAATCAGAAATGTTCTCTACACTAGTGGAACATGTAGTCTAGTTGAGGAACTAGACATTAATCAAGCAATCACAAATATAAGTGTACAACTCAGAAATATAAAGTGATAGGAAAGAAAAGTATATGATGCTCTGAGGGTTTGTGACAGGAGTACTTCCTGCTGCTTGAAAGATGGTTAAAACTAAGTTAAGTGAAGGCAGAGGGACCTGTATGTGCAAAGTTCCTGTGGCACAGGTAACCAGAGTTTGCTTGGGGATGCATAAGAACATCATTGGGGGCTGATACCCAAAAAAGAGCAGGGGATACTTTTCTGAAATAAGATTGGCAAGGGAGGTGTAGTAGACAAAATGATATCCCTTCCCAAGGATTTCAAAGTCCTGATCCATGGAACCTGAGAATATTTTACCTTATATGACAAAAGGGATCTTGTAGAAGTGAGTAAGAGTCTTGAGATAGATTCTTTTAGATTATCTGGGTGGGCTTAAGGTGAGGGGGTGGGAGGAGAGACAGAGATGGAGAGTTGAAAAATGCTACACCATTGCTTTTGAGGATGGAGAAAGAGGGGGCTGCAACCCAAGGAATGCAGGTAGCCTGTAGAAGCTGACGCTGGAGGCAAGGAGACAGGCCCCTGGAAGGAACGGTCCTCCAACACCTTGATTCCCCCACTTCTGGCCTCCACAACTATAAGGTAAACATTTGTGTTGCTTGAAGCTCAATTTGTGACCATTTATTCTATAGCATTAGGAAACCTTATAGGGTAGGCAAGTCCCAGTCTTGGAGACCCTGACTGGTACCACTTAGGGTGTGGGTGGGACCAACAAGCAGTGCAGGAAGGCTGGGGACAAGAGTGGAACCCTGAGATGAGATGAAGGGCAGGGCAAATCCGGGGGCCTGAGAAGGAGGGTTAGGTCTGGAGGGTTGGGGCCATGGCAGCCCTCCGGTGTCCGCTGGCTGTGGGGAAGGAAGCAGACCCGCCAGCCGTGACCTGAGAGTCTTGGGATGGAAGGAGTGATTCTAAACAGTAATGGAGGAAGATGAGAGGGGAGCCAGAGGGGGCCACGGGCCGCAGGACATCAGGGCCGAGCGGTGGGGCACACAGAAGGAGCAGCGAGCTGGGTTTCATTGGTATTGACTGTGGGGCATTGATGGGGGAGTCAGTCCTGGGATTTGAGAAAAAGCTAGGATAATAATAGACTGACAGATGATAATTGGGTTAATGGAATGAATAATAGATGAGGACTTGGTGCTGCCGAGGTGCTGCTGGAAGATGAGATGAGGTGGAAGCTGAAGCCGTGAGCATGGTTCCTGAGACGGCCTGAAGACAGCCGAGATGCGGGAGGGAAGTTCTGCCCCCAGCACCCCCTCTGACCAGCATGGGGCACGTCTTGTTTTTTAATGTATGTTAGTGATTTTTAATCCTTCCAGCAATACCCACGTTGTCTCTTCATTATGACGGTGTTAGTAAAAATTTTAAGGATGATACATACAGAATCAGAGGAGCTAAGTGACGGCCACACTGTCAGCCAGTAAGAGGCCCCGTGTATCTCGGTGCACACTTAGGGAGCAGCAGCTGCTCCTGTAGGCGGGGAGGGTGGACGGAGGGGTGGGGGGAGTTTTTGCATGGCACGTTATCCTTGAAGCCCAGAAAGAGGGACACACAGTGTCCTAAGGCGCTCCTGAAAGATGGACCAATCAGGTGCAGGTCCTGCATACCCCTTAACCCCTTGTCGGAACCCAGGTGCTGGATTGCTGGACATTATTAGGTGATTTTCTTTAGACATATGTCTCATTGTCAGAGAAAGAGAGAGAGAGGACAGAAACAGAGGCAGACACAATTAGTCTTCACAACCAGAAAGGAAGGCTATAGAAGATGCTTTTTGATTTTTAAGATGCTGGGCCTTCCCAGAAGTATTGGATATAATTTTAGTGACAGCCATTGAAGGGAGCATTTGACTTTTGGCTTGGAAGTTTCATGGTCCAGATGAATCAATAATAGATGACACATCTTTTAAATTCCCCCCAATCATGTCTATAAAAGACTCTCTTTAAAATGGCCCACCCACATTCCGGCAGAATCAGATGGGCTATTAAATCAGATTTGCATGAAAAACTCACCTCTCTTGCTTTCGCTGCTCAGGATGCAGTGTGTCTAGTTATTAAAATGAACCCTCACGGTGACCACAGCCCTGGCTCTGATACTCCATATGGCACCAGAGTGAGGACCCTCGACATGTGCACTTTTGTCTTTGGTCATTTCAGACTGAAAATACAATTAGACTTGGCCGTCAGACAGATGAAATCTGTCATATTTCCCCTATAGGACCTGCACTCGGTCCAGATCAATAAATATAAAACCACTTGCACATAAATTGCAAACTAAGCTCGCAGCTTCAGTACATGTGGGCTGAAATTCACTTGTATCTGGCAGACACTGCTTCCTGGCCAAACAGTCTGCTTCTGTGATTAGTGCAATTTCATAGCTGGACCAGAAAAACAAGGCTGGAAAGCATCACTATAAAGCAGCAGATGGCTTTGCCACACCTTCCCTGTAAGGGCAGTTCCCCTAGAAAATGGGGTTTTAGCTGTGTGCTGTGTGGAATGGAACTTTCAAATTGGGATGAGTTCAAGTCATTTCCTGAGTAGAGCTCCATAAAGCTGTTGTTATTTTTTTTTTCCTATTCCTTCTCGAGATTTCAAACTGAATTTGTAATAAGCTTTGCCTGGACACGACTTGTCACAGGAAAGAGACGTGATTTATATACAGAGATACAAGTTTCTGTGTCTGTGCTTCCCAGAGCCAGGCTTTGCTGGGTGAGACATACATGTGGGATTGGCTTCATGAACAGGAGGGTGAGACGGACTTGTTTTTTTTCTCTGGAGACCGTTAACCAAGATGACATTTATTTGGGAATGAGGTGAATGCTAACACCTACCCCCTGGCCATCCCCCCAGTCCAACTTAGAGGCCCGATTTCACACAAAGAGATTTTCTTTTCCACTGTGACATCGAATTAGGCTGTAGAATTTGCTGCTGTAGGATATTAAGCGAGGCAATTAACCTAGACTATTTAGAGGTAGGAATTAGACATTTGCTGTGTCTGAATAAGAAGAACATCTCTATTTTCGGGAGCTGCTGTGGAATAGAAACCCCCAGATTTCCAAATATGGTGCTTGCTAAGCAAAGTGATTACAAAATCAGGTTAAGGGAAAAAAAAAAAAAATCCCCCGTTCCACACACACCATATAAAAAGGCATGTCAAGTAGCTGGTGTAACTTCCTCGAAAGCCACTTCTGTTGGAGTCAGGGTATGTTACAAGCATTGCTAAATCCACCAAGCCCTTTCTTGGCTTGGTCCAGCCATTCCTTGTTTGGACATTCAAGCAATCCAGGAGACATTGTCTGATGCCGCCTACTTTGGAGTGATTGCATTACAAAAGAAGCTTCTTTTTAGTGTCTGTCCTTTGAGGGTTAGTCTGTTCAAAATAGGAAGAGCAAACAATACCTGTTGTGTTTACATGCCTTGTAGTTTGTAGAGAATTATAGTATTTGGGTATTACAGTCATGAATTCATATTTGACAGATGTGTTTTTAATTCTAATTAAAAAAAAAATCTAACCAAGATTTGGATTGGTTCAGACCAAAGATCATGACCTTTCAGAATTTGGGAGAGAGTGAAGGGCACAGGGCTGGTCCATGAATAGGCCAAGGATCCAAGGAACCTCAGCCTTAAAAACAAAGCAAAACTATAGGCCTCTGTCACCAAATAGACATTAATTTTCATGAACAAGCTAGTTTTCAAACTCCATCTTTCCAAAAAGTCCAGCAATGCCTCTCTCTATATCAGGGTCTTAACAGGAAAAAATGAAGCACTCAAACTGGGATAATTCAAGGAAAATCTAAGCAGGTTTATCTGTGAGGGTGTGGGTCCATGGAAACCAGGGAGGATAGTTCAGGAAACTGGAGTTGCAACAGTTGAGCCTTTACCACCACCTGGGTCTGAAAGGCTGTAGGAGACGAGAGGTTACCCATCTGGCTACCACACCTGTAGTAAGACAGTGTTTTGGAGAGCATGCTGGCTGAGAGGAGCAGCGGCCTCCAATCAAATGTCCTCATCTCTAGAAATCTGCAGGAGGCAGCCAGATAAAGGCACGCGCTGACCTTTCTTCCTTCCCTGAACTCCTGTTAGGGGGTCCATTGGCAGAGGGCACAGGAGCTCGTTGATGTGGCCCCTCCAGGTTAGGAGTAAGTGGTGGAGAGTGCACCTGAGGGCGGCAGGAAGACATGCCTCTCACCAAACCAGTTCACTGGGTGAGAACAGAGTCAGTCAAGTCAATCAAACAACCTCTTACTTCTCTATGACACTCCGCCGAGACCAGCTGCACCACAGGAATGATAGTTTTGGACAAATTTCTAGAGGGACAGGTTTCTGTGCAAGATTAAGTGCAGCCAGAGCACAGGAAAGGGGTCAGGAGGGCCCAGTACCCAGGGAAAGGTCCTTGTTCGGATGGGTAAAAGGTAAGGCTTAGTGTGGAAGAACAATAAACATGCTACACGCAACACTTTGTAATTAGAAAAAAATTTAAAAGGCCACTCTGTTTCCTGAGGTGGAGACTCAGAGGGGTGATGGGTTACTGCAGGCTCACTGCAGAGTCGGAGCTCAGATCTTATTCCCTTAACTTGCTGACCACTTCACTTTTCTCTCCTGCGCACTGCCTCCTGAACAAGCATCACAGTCTAGGAAGCTTCTGTAGACAGCCGCCACTCTGTGTGTGCACCACTTTTTGGACGCGATTTCCTATGCTTCAGGTAGAAAAATCTAAGAAGTATTCTTAGTGTGATCATCACATTTGCATCACTGCGGCCAAAATACCTGATAAGAACAACTTCTCTCGTGGTTTCAGAAGTTCAGTCCATGGTGGACTGACTCCATTGCATCATGGCGGATGGGCTCAGAGAAAGAGGGGAAGGGGCTGCCGGGAAGCATGTCCCCAGGGACCAACCTCCTCTAGCCTGTCAACAGGGATGACCCAGTTAGTCCTTTTAGACTAGGATGAATTGATTAGGTAACAACTCTTAAAATCTCTGAATATTCCTGCAGGAGATTTTGGGGGATATCTCATGTCCAAACCACAACACTTGGAAACTACTTAATGCTTTGCTTATAATATATTCTGCCCAGCTGTCTATCTACCTATCCACTCATCTATCTAACTAGTGCTGTGCTAGATGTTGGGATAATTATAAGGGAAATAACCATCATAGTGTCTGTCCTCAGTGGTTTACCAGCTAAACTGTCCAATGCATTGGCCATTGATCATTATCCTCTCTGTTTTTCTGAGGGGTCTACCATGTTTTTGGTAAGAGTCTACTCTTTATTTTCTTCCTGGTCCCCCTCATGAAAACATGTCCTCCTTCTCTCTTTTTTCTTTGGCTTCTGTGATATTTTCTTTTGTCTTTTTGCAGTGCTGGGGGTCACATCAGGGCCTCGCACAAGCTACATAAGAGCTGATGTCATTTTTTTTTTTAAATCACCAAGCATTTTTTAATGTTTTTGCCTTTTACTCTTGCTCACTGTTCCTTCTCATTCTCTTTGAATGTTGGTTTGAATGTTGTTTCCTGAGTTCTGTTCCCTGGCCCCTGGGCTATGGGTTCACCGCCTCAGAGGAGGTAATTTTCCAAAAAGGAATGGGGCACGAAACCTCTGGTGTGCTCAGCATACACTGATTGATCTAGAAGAACCCGGAATGCAGGAGAGTGCCTCATCTACGTGCGATGTGTATGTTCTGTGGTGGGAGCAGGGACCATGATAACACCAGAAGGCAAGCGCTATGCTGGGGGTTATTCTAATCTCATAATTGCTGCCCTGGACGCGTTGCCATTGAAATGTCCCTTTGTATCTGAAAAGCCCTTCTAAAAATTGTTATGGCCACAAAAGCTTGGAACTCATAAACATCTGTAAACAAAAAATAGAGATGTTGATGAAATGACACATGACAGAGAAAACAGAACCTTAGACAAAACAATAAATGATGCATTAAACCTGTAGTTAAATATGAAATGGAAGTTCCATCATATCCCACACGGAGCTACGGGCAGATAGCAATGAGCTCAGTAATAAATGGGACAGTCTCCAGCATGCAGGAGCCCAGGGCCCTCCTTATAATTTAGTTACTGAATGAGTAAGTTAAGGCAGGGATTAGGTTGTAATTGGCTTATTTGTCCTACTAGTTTGCTTCCTATTTTGTTGAAAAAATTTTACCTGTTTTCTCATTTTGATGTTTCAGAGCACACACTAGTGGTACGAATTCCAAGATATTTGATAGCAGAAAGTTGGTGGTGAGTTTTACACAAAGAAGAGAGATTTGCCAAACTGAAATCTCACGACAAACCTCTGTTGTCCCACAACATCTGCAGATATTTAACAAGCGTTCCCTATTGAAACATACAATGAGCTGGGCACGGTGTTGTAATCCCAGTGACTCTGGAGGCTGAGGCAGGAGGATTGCAGGTTCAAGGCCAACCTCAGCAATTTATCGAGGGCCTAAGCAACTTAGTAAGACCCTGTCTTAAAATAAAAAAACAAAAAGGGCTGGGGGTGTGACTCAGTGGTGAAGCATTCCTGGGTGGTTCAAGCCCCAGGACCAAAAAAAAAAAAAAAAAAAAAAAAAAGAGAGAGAGAATATACAGGGTGGGCACAGCTGGACAGACAGTTCCCCCTGGAGCAGTCTTCAAAGATTGGGTAGCTGGAACCCCTTGGTTGCATTATGCTCTTGGGGACCACAATTTTCCTGGATTTTGCTTCCAAGGAAGTGGGCTGTCCTTGTCAAGTCATGAGCCTTTAAAGAAGATCACGATGCTTAGCTGCTGTTTAATATTCAGGAATCCTCTCCAGGCTCTGGTACCTAGAGAGAGCGGGGAAGAAATGAGGCAGACATTTCATGTCCATAAAATACAACAGGCGTTAAAGCTAACGGGCAGAGGAGAGATCTGGGCTGTGTACTTGCTCCGGCAGGTGGAACTGCACGCCTTCCTGTTGTTCCTTTGTTAATGGAGAGGCAGTGACCTGGGAAAGCTCCCATGGGAGGGGGCTGGGGTTGCCACCCACTGGCCCCATCTAGGAGACAAGGTATAAAAGTGGGTGCTCGGGAGAGTGTCTGCAGGTCTGATTAATGCCCTCTAGGCAGTACTTAGGAGGCATTTTTTGGCCCATCAAATGGCTAATAATAAAGCACAGTGGTGCAATTTGTATTTTACTGCGGGCCAATTAAGAAGGGGGAGAGAGAGTGGTAAGTGAGATGACATGTCCTTGCAAAAGAAACAACAGTAATAGCAGCAGGAGGGAGGAAAGATACCAGAGAAGAAAGAGGCAGCCACTTAGAGCAGTTAAGAGGGTCAGGCCTCTCCTGTCTGCGGCCCACCCCCTGCCAGCAATGTCCCTGTTCCTGCTGGCTCTCAGGGTAGTGGGTATATTCAAAGGGGAATAATCTGTGTGGTAACATATGTTCATCCAGGCAGGGATTGGTGAGTTTAAAATCAAATAGTATTTTAAAATGTGCTGTGTGAAGAGAAAAAAGTGGCCCATGACATTCTTATCAGTATTCTGTAAGGCTTGCCTTCCTGGGTTTTGTGATTTAGCCTCCCCTCCCCTACCGGCTTCTATTCTGCCTATTTAAAATCAGGGGCAGAGCTTTGGGAAAACCTTGTTTGATTATTATTTTTTCCAGTCTTCACGGAGGGCAAGTGTGTCGCTTAGGAAAACTTGCCCTTTCCGAGGTGCTGGGGTGTACTAATCAGTCTATGAAACCCTCTCGGGACATCCGTCTGCTCACCAGACGATTGCTTTAACTTACTATTATTTTCTTTGAACACTTGGGATTGCTAGGGAATAGGAATAAGGAGACAGAGATGGAGTAAGGGAGGTGAGAGCAACAGAGAAGGAAGTAAAAAAAAATGGTGGTCGAGGGAAATAAATCAGAGAGGACCTTAAATAGGGCAGGGAGAGAGGAAGAGGGCAGGCAGCTTCAGGAATCAATGTGCAAGGTTAGTAACTTGAACAACTAAAAATAACATCTTACTACTCACAACAAATGCTGGGGAACAAACCCAATAGTGCTGACTGCCTTTGGGGAGAGGAGAACACAGCTAGAGAGGGCAGATGCTTCCAAGATTGTGTATATCCAAACATGTGGGTCGCTTAGGACACGATGATTGATCCTGAGAGGGTAGGGGGGGAAAAAGGAGAAGCAATTTTCTAGGCTAATTTAGGTTCCAAAATTCTGTTCCACAAATAAATAAATAAATTTTTTAGAAAAATACTAGAGAGAGGAGTAGGGGTAATGCAATCCCTGGCTGGCTAAAGGGGTACAATTATCTGGATATTCTGTCACCCATCTTCCCCCCAATGCCAGCCTCTCTCCATATTCTACTTTTTTCTGCTTTCTATTTTTACTTTACTCTTTAAAAGTCAAATTTTAGCTTTGTCTTTTTTTCCTCATCATGAGACTCCAACCCACCCAATATCAGCCCTTCCCTTTCCTCCCAAGGATCCCGGTTCTCAGCCCGCAGGCTCCTAGGGAAGACGGCGCCTGCTCACCTGGGTTTCTAAGTTGACCCCTGGCAGGTCAGTAGCCCGAGTGCTGTTCAGCCCTTGGGTTCTGCTGGGTTAGAAAATGTCACCGTGTGACAAGTGAGAGGGGCGAGTGGTACCTGCCCTAGGAATCTTGACCCCAGGTTATACTAGATCTCAGAACTCCTTCCACCAGGCCTGCAGACAGGGCCAGAACAGTCATTAGCAAAGCAGCATATTTAACCTGCTGTGGACGTGAAGGAAGAGCTTCCATGGCAGGTTCACTGAAGGCAGATCCAGCAGCTCAGAAGCTTCTCACCTTCAGAGCTGGCACTGGTCGACTGGAAGCCGCCAGACTGCAGGTGTGCTACGGGTTGCTAGGGATCAAGATTCACAGGAAGTCCCCCTCAAAGGGAAGGCCTCAGGCCTCGCTGAACACTTTTTTCTCTGTTCCACTGGGGGAGGAAGCAGATTCACAGATACTGAATTTCACAAAGTTCTCCAGTGATTGCCTGTTTCTCATATCCATTATGCCCATTAGCACCCATTAGTTTCCCCTATGAAAACCCATTTCTGAAACTCAATATGCTAATTAGCAAAACCTTTCTTGTTGATTAGAGTGGATTTGTGGATTTCAGAAGGGCTTTTAGTAAAGGCTCTGGGTTGTGGCCTCCTCGATAAAGTGCTAACTGACTACCCTGGGGTGTGGATTCCTGATTAGAAGACTTTGCTCCTCCTGGGGTGTAGCCTAAATTATAAAAAAACAAAACCCCAAAACAAAACAAAAACAAAAAAACCCTTCTACAACCACATCAGATATGTCATACTGTATTTACTGCTTAGTTAATGACAGACCACAGCACATGGGAACACGAATCTTTATACTTCAAGTTTAAATGGCAATCTACTACTGATTGTGTATCTGTCCTAGTAACCAACTCCGTTTTGTTGGACATTTAGGTTGTTTCTTGCTTTTCAATAATGATGCAAATGTTTTGTTATTATTTACCCATTCAGTGCCTTTCCAATGAATTCCTAAAGATGAAATGGTTGGGTCAAAGGCATGCATGTTTTAATTTTTTTTTTTTTTTTTTGGTACCAGGGATTGAATTCAGGGTCATTCAACCACTGGGCCACATCCCCAGCCCTATTTTGTATTTTATTTAGAGACAGTTGCTCAGCGCCTCGTGGTTGCTGAGGCTGGCTTTGAACTCTCAATCCTCCTGCCTTGTGTTTCAATTTTGATAATTTTTGCTAACTGCTTTCCAAAGGGCTATCCTGATTGAGAAGAGGGCATGAAAAAAAAAATGTGTTTTCTAGTGTGCCTTTCTGGCATTATCATGGTTCTTAACCCTTGCCAGTCTCTGATGGAAGAGAGCTGTGAACTTTGCCTCATAGCTCCAGCTGACTATTTGACCACTCAATTTGGATCCTTAGCCGTATCTCAAAGCCAACATGTGCAAAAGAAAACTCCACAACCCACCCTCTCACCCCAAGTCTGCTCCACTTGCAGCATTCCTTCACAGTAAATGGCTACTCTATCCACCCAGTTGCTCAGACCAAAGTCTTGAGGCTGTCTTACCTTTCTTTCAGATGTCATATTTAACTCTCTGCTACTGCAAGGCCTGAGTCACCATCACCTCTCACTTGGATTATTGGAGGGTCCCTTAACAGGTTTTCCTATTTCTAGAAGTCTATAATCAACAGGCAAACTAGCATTTCCAATAATTTGTAAGATAATATCACTCGGTAGTCAAAATCTTCCAAAAGCATCTGTGTTAGTCAGCTTTCGGCCTCTATAACAAATAACCTGAAGTAATCCACTTATAAAGAGAAAAGGTTTCCTTTAGCTTTCAGCTTCAGAAATTTAGCCCACTTGCTGTGGGCCTGTGGCAAAGCAATACATCACGGTGGGAGAATGTGGTGGAGCAACACTGTTCACCTCATTGCCAAGAAGCAAAAGTAAGAATGAAAAGGAGAGAGTGGGTGCTGTAATCCACTTCAGGTGAGCAACCTCAGCAAACTAAAGACCTCCCACTAGGCTCTGCCTCCTAGTCGTGTCACCTTGGGGACCAAGCCTTTAACACTTTAGCCTTGGGGGGACATGTAAGTTCCAAATGATGGCAACAGCCCATCTCACTGAGGGAAAACCTGAACCCTTGCAATGGCCCATGAGGCCCTCAATCACAGGCCCCAAGGCTGTCTGCTTGCTACTCCAGCCCATTTCTACTCTCCTCCTGTGGGCTCCCTGCTGTTCCTGGAAGCAGATTTGCCTCTGCCACTCCTGCCCGAGATCTCTCAGGGCTCACTCAGGAGAACTTCCCTGATCATGTGGTTTAAACTGCAGCCCGTCCCAGCCCCCAGCACCCCCAGCCCTTCCAGCTTTATTTCATTCTGTAGCATTTATTCCCCAACGTATTATGCGGTTTATTTATTCATCTTGTTTATTGCTTGTCTCGTCCTAATACAACATAAATGCCACAAGGGCCGAGTTTTATTTTTTTCCGTTTTCTTTATTCCCGTGTCCCCAGGGCTCGGTACAGTGCTTGTCTCATAACAGACACTTGACAAATGTTTGCTGAAGAAATGAATAAGTGAATCTGATAGGCTGAAAATGAAATCTCACTTTTATTGGTATTTTAAAATTACTAGTGGGTATAATTTTAATCACCTTGGTATATACAAGGCCTCACTGAATTTAGCAATAAATTCACAAGGCATAAAGAAAAAATATATAGATTTGACTGAATACAGACAGAAAACTTCTGCATGGGAAAAAATATCTACTACAAACAAGATTGACAGTGGGAAATCTACTTACAATATGTATGTATTCCAGAAAAATAAAGGTTAATAGCCCTAAAACACAAAGAGTGCTTACAAATCAATAAAAAAGATGAACGCTATAATAGAAAAACAAATAAAGGAGAACGGGCCTTTCACAAAACAAGAAATGCTTAAAGGTAGCTGAGAAATGTTTACCATCCCTTCACTTTTTCTTAAATGTGCCATCTTTAAATCAGAGAGAATTTTCATTTCCTCTTGACTTCAATTTCATCTTCCCTGAATTTAATTTCCAAGAAACTCTCTTATTTTCTCTAACAACCAGTGTATCTCCAGCTGTTTTTCCCTTAGCAAGTAGAGCTGCATATCCTGTCTCCCTCAGTTTTACAATTGCTTCCCCCCCTCCTTCTCCTCTCCTTACCCTCCAAAATATTCTATTATCGTGGGCAAAACTCCCCAGAGCTATACTGCTGGGCATGATACTTTCCTTTACTACCGAGAAAGAATTGTGTGTGAGGACCAAAGCCATGCTTATATATTTAGTAGCAGTTCTATTACAAATATTTTGAATCACACAAAATGTGCAGATTTGCTATTTCAACAACGATAAAGACCTGCTTGACTTGCATAGCATTTAATGAGCAAACGTGCCAGGAATCCTGATTGACAATATTTGGCTGTCGAGTTGCCTAAAGCTGGTTGTGTGCAAAGTTTGTAAACTTAGGCTCTGAAATTATTTTTCCTTTTGCACGCCAAATGCAGTGCACTGTCTTATTTAGAAATGAGCATTACGCCTTATCCAGAACTACGCCTCTCCAAAGACCAGGAGAGAAGAAATGGGAGAGAACCATGAACCAGGAAATACAGTAGCAAGCTGAATAAGCAGTGGACGAGCACCAAGGAGGTTTTTGAGACTTTGATGACGAGAGAATCCCCTGGCAGGTACCTTCTCTCTGACGGGCAGAATAATGCCTCCAGCACCCCCCCCCCCCCAACACATCCATGCCTAACCTCCAGGACCAGTGCATGTTATTTTGCAGGACAAAAGGGATTTTGCAGATGCTATTAAGTTCAGGATCTTCAGATAAGAGAGGTTGCTCTGGATTATCTTGGTGGGCTCAACGTAAGGTAATCATAAGGGTCCTAATAAGTGGAAGAGGGAGGAGGGAGCCAGGATCAGAGAAGCAGGGGCGAGTGATGTGTTTGCAGGCGGGGCCACGGGCCATGTCTGACCACGTGTCACGGGCCCAAGTGTGCAGGTGGCTTCTAGAAGCTGACGCTGGAAAGGGCCAGGGAACAGATTCTGCTGGAGAGCCACTTAAGCCGTCTAGAGGGAAGGCAGCCCTGCAGATACTTAGGTATAGCTGCCTAGGACCAATTTCTGATTTCTTACCTCCATAACAATAAGGAAATAAATTAGTGTTGCTTTCTGCTACTCGATCTGTGGTAGTTCCCTACAGCTGGGTGGTGGGGGGAGAAATGACTACCAGGAGGATGGGTCTTGTTCTCACCACCGCTGCGCATCTCTGACATCTGGAATGTCTGGCAGCTAGGACACATGGGAAGCAGGGTCCCTCACAGGCATGCCTGATGGTCCTCACCACACCCGAGATCTGTGGGGCTCAAGTCTGACCCCACAGTAGAAGCACCTGTGGAATTTTCTAAGACATGCCTGCTCAGCTCTGCCCCACTCTTACTAGATTTTGTTCAGTGGCACTGGGGATCTGGCCTTGAATGTTTAATCCTTAGGTTCCAGAGGTGACAGTGAGCCTAGGAAACAGGTAGATGGCTGGAGCTGCAGCTACTGGGGCCCAGACTGTCTTATCTACAGAGGGGCCTTGCCAAAGGCACAAGCATCCTCTAGGGGAGCATCTCCATCATTGAAAGGCCCCGGTGAACCATCGGAGGGACTTCAAACCAAGAGGTCTCCAAGGAACACGCTCAGAGCAAGGCCATGTTGGGAGAATGGTCTCCCCTGCCCCGGAGGATTCAAGGGTGAGCTCATTTTCCATCTTGGGCGTCTGGCTGTGCGTTATGTGGCTTGTTCACCCTTCTCTTCATTCTCCCCTCTTCTTGAATCAGAAAGAACAGATGAAAAGGGAGTGTACGCATGAATAAAATTATACTCTGAAGGAAAAATGCTACTGCTGCTCCTCTGAAAGAGATAGGGATTCTCTTCGGAGTTGTCACTAGATAGGTGCAGTCCAGGACACAGGATGATATGTGGACAGGGTGGCCAAGGACGTGGCTCTCTGTGCAGTTATATGGAGTCATTGTGCTGAGAAAAAAAAATCACTTTTAGGGGAGAAAACCAGAGAGTTCAATGATTGTATTAAGTCCTAAATAAACGGACCCCTCGCTGTTTCAAAGTGCTGGGGGTGGATCTGCGAGAGGAGAGCTCTGGGTGTTGGCAGCTGCCCTGTGGCTTCAGAAGCACTGGGGAGACAGGAGTCCCGTTTCCAGAGGCAAATGGATCCAGGTAGGCACAGCTGGAGGGGTGCTTGGTGCTGGCTTGGGTGATAGCAGGAAGAGAAGACCTAGATGAGGGCAGAGTCATGGTTTCTTATAGTACCTGGCCAGAACCCAATCCATATATATGCTTCAGAATGCCTTAGAAACTCAACACTAGGAAATTTTGAAGAAAAAAAAAACATTAATAGGCTTTTCTTTAGTTCAGGAAAAAGCCCACCTGAAATCCTTCCCCTAATACTTCTAACCCATTTCTTGGTTACGCTGAAAGCTTTTATAGACTTTTCCTTATCTAGAACTTCAATTCTTGGATAAGCCTTTAAAGAATGAGAGAAACAGGAAAAATAAAAAATAAAAAAGTTATGGACTTTATTGGAATCTTCCCAGATACATTACTTAACCAAAGTGGATAGATGCATCATTAACATTTCCTTCTTTGAGTAAAACAATTTTTTTTTTTAGTTGCAGGAAGGAAGGACACATTTGTTGGTTGATGGTTCTGTTACCATGGAAACATAGAAATTAAAAAAATAAGACAAATGTTCTAATACATTAATATTTTTTCATCTCCTAGCCTAACTTGTCTTTTCCCTTCAGGTGGAGCAAAGCAGAATAAAAAATAAAAATTAGCCCTGACCTAGGTCGTCATTCTAAGCTGCACTGTCATGAAAGACAAGCCCAGGCATCGCTTTCCTCTCTTCTGCCTTGCAGATTGGCCAGATATGCACTGTGAATGAATGCTTTCAGCATGAATAGATTGCCCTGGGTGCATGTGGGAGAATTTGTAGGCTCTGCATAAGCTTTGCAAAGTGCAACACGTTGCTGATAGGACTTGGCTAAATAGACATAGGAAGAGAAGTCATTTGGGATGCCTTTGATGACATGACTGCAAAGTCAAAGCCTCAACCATCCTGGATGCTATAACAAAAGACCCGAGACTGGATAATTGATAAATGACAGAAGTTTACTTTTCCCAGCTCTAGAGTCCAGAAGTCCAAGATCAAAGAGGCAGCAGTTTCAGTGTCTGGTGAGAGTCTGTTGCTCACAGGCGGTGCCTTCTATGTGTCCTCACATGGTAACAGGGGCAAAGAAGCCCCACTGAGGCGCTTTCATAAGATGCAGGAGGAGCCCTTGAGACCTGATCACCTTCCAGAGACCCCATGCCACTATACTATCACGTCGGGGATTGTGTCTCAACCTCTGAATCTTGTGGGGACAAACATTCAGATCATCCCAGTCAAGATTTACCTGTGGATGTTTTACTCAACCATCTAGGTTTTGTAATCAACCTCACTATGCCTCTATATGGGTGTGATATGTGGAAAGTGGATGGTTGTAAGATATTTGTGGTGTGTGTGTGTGTGTGTGTGTGTGTGTAGAGTTGTAAGATATTTTAAAATTTCGAAATAATATTGTCTTCAGTGTTGCCTTTGTGCCTAAATATCCCGCTTAATGCACTTGTTTGGACAGAATGTCATAGAAAGAGAGGGCTTACTTAGCATGATGGGTAAGATGGGTAAGATAAGGCTTTGGTCAGGCGTGCCTGGTTTTAATTCTTGCTCAACGTCTAACTTGTTTGGTAATCTGAGCAAGCGACTGAATCTCTGTAAGCCTTGATTTCATCATCTGACATGTTGGGCTAATAATTCCTGTGCCACAGGGATTCCGTGATGACTTAGTGAGATGATACTGTGTATGCTGACAGGCTTAGCATCCTGCGGGCCCCAGGGCCCCAGTGTAGTGTAGCTGTGCTTATAGTCATTGATGTGAGACATGAACTCATGTCAGTTACCTCCTAGTGCTTCGAATGGAAGGGGCTCCTTCTGCCACTGCAGCAGGGTCCCCAAGGCTCCCATATTCCTAACAGGGCCACCAAGATCCCTGCTCTTTCGTTTATAGCTCTATCTGAAGCTAGTTAAACACCACCACATTTCACTCTAATGCCAGTGTAAATTTGAAAACATTTCACTGAACTCTCCTAAATAAATGCACTTTTCTCTTTTATTTATTCAACAAATATTTATTGAGTACATACTATATGCCAGGCCCTGTGCTAGGTGCTGGAATAAAACAATGAATCAGAGAAAAATGACTTTTGCTCTCCTGGATGCTACAGATGTCACAGTGGAGCAGGAAGTGTGTGTATGTGGCGGGGAGAAACAGTTAACAGGTAGTTACAAGGCTGTGTTAATCCAACACTGTGGCAGGAGTTCCTGCTAGGAGATCTATTTTTTTTAAATATATATTTTTTTAGTTTTTGACAGACCCTTATTTTATTGATTTATATGTGGTGCTGAGGATGTAACCCAGTGCCTCACACATGCCAGGCAAGTGCGCTACTGCCGAGCCACATCCCCAGCCCCGTGCTAGGAGATCTTAATGGGTCACCTGATCCAGGTGTGGGAGGGTCATCTCTGGAAGTGGGGTCAGTTTTAGCCCCTTTCAGAGCCAGAGGTCTGAGAGCTGCCCCAGAGGGCTAGAATCCATCCATCCATCCTTCCTTCCTTCCTTCCTTCCTTCCTTCCTTCCTTCCTTCCTTCCTTCCTTCTTTCTTTCATGCTATTTGTTCCCAGGATCTGGACCAAGCACCAGGAAAATGAGGATGAGGAAGACCCGGTCCCTTCCTTTCCAGGGCTTCTGGGAGTGGATGGGACAGTGGTTCAGAACCAACAGAGGAGTCACAGGGGATGGAGCCACGAAGGGAGCTGTGGCTCGTCCAGCAGGAGGACATTCTCCACCTGGGGAAGGGGTTCAAGCCCAGGAGGCGTCTCTGGGACAGCGGGCCCTGAGCTGAGACTGAGGGAGAGCGGGAATCAGGTGAGAAAAGGCGATGGGGAGGCTTTGGTAGAGAGAGCAGCACAGCCGTGGAGGTCCGCAGGGGGGGGGGGGGAGCCTGGCTCTTGGAGGGATCGGGAGGAGGGCAGAATGGCTGCAGTTAGAGAGGTGGGTCTCGATTTGGAATTGGCTCCTGGCATCAGGGTAGCCCTGGCTGCAGAGAGGCAGTCCTCTGCCTGGAGCCTTTTAGGCTGAGAGGACTTGAAACCAGATTAGCCCCCCTCACCCCCAAGCACCTCTTGGTTTTTCTCCCATTTTCAATTCGGTAGGGATTAAGTTAGGCTAAGGGTTTAGGCTTAGTCTCCGTGTTGGATGCTGCAGCGTGGATGCTTTCCTGCCCCACCCGCAGAGCACGGCTGATGGGCAGCTCTCGCTGCCAGCTCCCTTTGGGCATTTCCTTCGTTGAAGAGAGCCACTATGCCCGCTTTCCACGGAGACTGACATTCAGTGACTGATCAGTGGAGGAAAGGCCAGGCCACTTGCACTGGCCTCTGGACAGCTCTGGAAGGTCACCCAACTCCAGAGCTCCCTGGGTTTGGTGGAGACTCTGGATTTTGCATTTCTGTCCCAGGTACGCTTCCTTCCTCTCCCATCTGGGTGGTGACCCCAAGCCTTCTCCTAACAGATACCCATCTCCAAGTTTGCTTTTCTAGGAACCTAAACTGAAGATCCTTAAAATTCAGCTCCTGTGAAATCAGAGCACGGGAAGCTGAAAATCACTTAATAAAGACTAGATGGTCGCCAGGTGTGGCGGCGCATGCCTATAATCCCAGCGGCTCAGGTGCTGAGCAGCTCAGTGAGACTCTGTCTCTAAATAAAATACAAAATAGGGTTGAGGAATGTGGCTCAGTGGTTGAGTGCCCCTGAGTTCAATCCCTGGTACCTGCCTCTCCCCCACCCCCCAAAAAACAAAAAAACAAATAAATAAATAAATAAATAAAAGACTAGATGGTTTCCAGGAAAGCAAGGATTTGACTGTAAAGTGACAGAATTTGTGAATGAAAAGGAGGTTGATTCCATCAAAGGCAGAGAGCACTAAGAGGGTTGCAGAAATCTTCCCAAAGTATTGTCTAAAGGAGAGGAGGTCTTAGCCAGGGAAATTCAGGTCTGATTCGTAAGACCATCCAAATTGCAGAAAGAGATGCATTGATAAGCTATCACCAGGAGATACCATTAGCCTGCCTCTAACTAACAGTATGTATTTTGATTTCATGTTCAACAACCTCCCTTCTTTTTATGGGTTTTGCTTCCTGTAGGTCAGCCTAAAGAACATATAAGGCGAACAGTGTTCTCCTATGGTCCATGGCAGACCTTGTTTTCATTGGAAGTTAATACTCTGGGACTCTGGGTTTTTCACTGTGATTTGTATTCTACCTCTGAGATGGACTTGGGTCCACTGTGATGTGATGAAGAGATTAGGTCTCTGGCCGGAAGGGCCTGTCTTGTTTGGAGATAGCCTGCCGACCTGTCCCTGGAAGCAGCACACTCATATCCCTGTGCTCTCAATCAGCAGCTTTCTTCCCCTTTAGACGTCTGCATCTATATTTCTTAGACCTGTGTGGACTGATTCATCCTTTGCATTATAGGGTGAAATTCACCTGGCTGACTTTTATTGAACTCATAAGTTAAGGTATTTAAAGTATTTTCAATGTTCAGGGGATGAGGTTGTCATAGTCTAACAGAATCTTTATGTAATTTTTTATATTTTGGTGTCCTAAGAATCATTCTAGAGCAAGCAGCCTGTTAAAGTGGCCATGGGTGAGCGTCCAGGACCAGTGGTCTGCCAGTGAGTAGCTATGTGGCTTGGGAAGGTTACTTTCCCTCTCTGTGCTTTAACCTGCTCATCACATTGCTGTGGGATAGTGTAAGTAAAGTGCTCACAATAGCGCCTGGCTCACAGGAAGCACGCAGCAAGTAATGATGTGCAATTATAGAAGGAAAGGCCTGATTATCACTGATGACGTGGCCATTTTCACTGAATCTTTGCAACAGGAGTCTCAGATGCTTTGCAAGGGTTAAAATAAATAAAACCTCCATGCTCCCACCCTGGATGGATTTTCAATTTCTCTTATTACAGCAGGCAGTGGAATAGATTTCTTAATCTGTCCCCTTGTCTGAGAGGCAGGCCTTGCCAAGGGGCTGGGGCGTCGTGTCTGTGAGATCCGCCAGTCACGGCAGCTGGGAGGACTCCCTGGGAAATGTGCAGACGTGGTAACTTTGTGGCGTGTCACATCGTTTTCCCTCTCCATCTCTTCCCAACTGCATTTTTAAAAGTAATGCAGTTAATCTTCACAAGTATTTTAAGCCCCAATTAGATCTCTTATTGTAAACACTGCGGAAACTGGGAAGGAGCTTGTTAACAAAAGCAAATTATGAAGGCTCCCATAGATCTGAATCAGACCCACAGAATTCAAACTTAGGTGAGCACATGCTCACCGAATTCATCCCGGTTTCATTTCTGCAGGATTAAAGTACACACAGGCCCTCGAAGCTGCCGGGAGATCTGTGACCACGGCATCTAATTGCAGTTGGCTTTAACCCTCGAGCAGGTCAATGGAAGCATGATGATCTCAGGATAATTTGTCTTTTATGTATTTCTATGGTATGATCTATAATCCCTCACGGAAAAGGGTCCTTGTGGGTGTCAGCCTGTGCTCCTGCCTGTAACAGAATAAAGACCCGGCAAATAGGTGATTCTTTATATATTTATCTCTTTTGTCCTGTGTAATGTGGGCCAAGGGATGGATCCGTCTCTGTTAAGGCAGCGATGGGGGCTTTCAACCCATAAATGATTCTGGATTTGCTTCATCCTGTGATTAGATTCAATAGTGTGTGCACATGCTTCTGAAATCTTGCTTCAGTATAATGACAGTCTCAAATAGCCAGAGAGCTGTGTCCCTCTTGGCATCTTTAAGTCCCACTTTCTCTGTTCCCCGTCGAGAGAGCTGAGCACCTCCAATAGGATGGAGGAAAGCCATCTGAAGAAGCAGTCGTGCTACCTCGAGATGCAAGAGCCAGGGAGAGCGGAGGACTGATTTCATCTGTGTCCAGGCGGAAGAGAAGCCCTCTGCTCAAGTGTGGATGGCCGGGGAGTTTTCTATAGAAAACACATAGCAGGTTGGAAAGCAAAACCTTGCTCTAAATATTTCAGGTGTGCACTAAAGAACGGACAGGGTTTCTGTCCTCTTGACAGTCTGTGGCCTTTGCTGCCCTCCTCCTTGACCTGGGAACTTCTTCCTTCCTCCTGTTTGGTCTTCAGTTTTGAGTTCTGCAGCTGCTCCAGGCCACATGCCCCAGAACATCCCCAGCAGAATGAGTATCCTGGCTCCCTGCTGGGCGAGGGCCTGATGCACTCTCTGGGCCACGCTTTTTGGCTCCATTGGTTTTCTTTCTCTTTCTCTAAAGGCTGCTTTGCAAAATTTTTTTCCTCCTGCTCTGAAATCCATTTATGTCCATTTTCTCTTCCGGATCTCTCTCCCTCGGGTTTCCTTTCTTTTCTAATCATTATATAACTAAGGTAGACAAATAGGCCTCACGCATGTAAGCTATTATGTAAGTAAACATGAGAGGCGGCTGAAAAGGTCAGCAATGTGGGGAAATAATGGGCACTGCTTCAGGAGAAGGTGGACTTTGAGCTGCTTTTAATAAAGCGAGAGGGGTGCAGTTGGCCAGTGGAAGGAGGGACACTCTTGGTCCCTGGATAAGTGTTAAAATCCGACGTGTGTGAGGTTGTATCCTGGCTTCCCAGTTATTTAGCTCTGTGATGTTTGGAAAATGATTGTAGCTCTCTGAGGCTCAGGATTCTCATCTGTAAAATGGGAGTCATCAGACCTGGCTTTCACTCTCATTACGTTGTAGGACTTACAGTTAATTAGCAAATTAATTTGATAGAACTTGATTGTGAGGGCTGAGAACTATGGTAAGCACAGGAATTATTCTCTCTCTCTCTCTCTCTCTCTCTCTCTCTCTCTCTTAGCATCAAAGCATTGATGGCATTTGCTAGGAATGACATGGACAGAGTCAGCCAGGCCCTCCGCGTGGGTCCTTGTTGCCAGTTGAGCGTGTTAGCCACCAGGAGGTTGGGTTGGGGGATGTTTGGCTGCTACCCTCTTCCTCCGGCCCCCTCGTCCTCCATCCTTCCGTGCTCAGAGCCTGGAGACTGCGCCACTCCCCTCTGAAGGGAGGCCGAGCTTCCCTTGGAGCTGGGTATAGCCAGGTGAGGACTGGGAAGCAACCTGGAGATGCTTTCTCACCAGCCGCAGTTCCTTTGTCATTCATTCAATTTCACACGAGGAGGTCCGGGGTGCAAATGTTTTAAAAGATCAATCTCTGATTTAGACCCTATTCAAAGGACAAAGGTCTTCCTTGGAAGGTTTACAGAGACCAGAATAGAAAAGAGTGAATGACCCAGACTTTTCCGAGATCTTGTATGAGGTGGATTAATTATAGGGTCAAAGTGGGCATGGCAAATGGGCACAGGCCATTTGAGGGTTGCTTGGGCCTCAGGTGAAAGGTGACAGGGCAGATCAAAGGCTGCTCAGGGGATTATCATTATTTTTGCATTTGGTTAAAAGTTGACAAACTAATTGCCCAGCCCACTGTCAAGATGACTGGGGGCCCATTAGAGATGACTGGGGGCAATTTCTCCCTTCCACCTCCACGGAGACTGTTGCAGCCTCACCTTGGGGACTTACTGCTCTGGGAGAAGGGAGGGTTTTATCAGTTGCCAGAGAACACTGCAGCAGCAGACCCGCTCTGAGCTGCTGGGTGGACGCAAGGCTGTTCACTCCTCCACCTGAGCCAGGAAGACGGACGGTTCATTTGTCTGATTGCCCGAGTGAGTCTCAGGCTGCCTCTTCATATTCCACCTTCTCTCTCTCCCAAATACTCTTCTTCCTCCTGGCCAGCTCTCAAGGTCCAGTTAATCTAAGAAGCAAGAAAACAAAATTGAATAGAAAAACAAAACCAGAACTCTTTTGGAAGGGAAACTTTGAATTCTTTTTCTTTTTTTTAATATTTATTTTTTAGTTGTAGTTGGACACAATACCTTTATTTATTTATTTATTTTAATGTGGTGCTGAGAATCGAACCCAGGGTCCCGCACTCACGTGCTAGGCTACTGCTGAGCCACAACCCCAGCCTGGGAATCTTTACGTTCTGACATCAAAAAGCATCTCAGATCTTGGTATTTGAATGGGTTCTGAAAAATTAAAAAGACCAAAATTATATATATAAAATTATATATGATATTGTGTGAAATTAAATTATATATATATTTTAAATCATGACATCTGCAGGTAAATGGATGGAGTTAGAGAAAACAATGCTAAGTGAAGTTAGCCAATCCCCAAAAAACAAATACTGAATGTTTTCTCTGATAGAAGGAGGCTGATTCATAGTAGGGTAGGGAGGCGGAGCATGGGAGGAATAGATGAACTCTAGATAGGGCAGAGGGGTGGGAGGGGAAGGGAGGGGGCATGGGGTTATTAATGATGGTGGAATGTGATGGACAGTATTATCCAAAGTACATGTATGAAGACACAAATTGGCGTGAATATACTTTGTATACAACCAGAGATATGAAAAATTGTGCTTCATATGTGTGATAAGAATTGTAATGCATTCTGCTGTCATATATAAATAAAAAAATTAAAAATAAAGTTATTAATCCAAATACTAAAAAAAAATCCCACTTAGAATATTTCTCACTTTCGAGTATCAGAATAGGGACTTGTGCACTGGTAGAGTGTCCAGGGTCTTGATGATAAAAGAGAAAGGTCTTCCATATCCCTTCAAACTGGGATATTGCATTCTTGCCTCTTTTTCTTGAGCCAGCCTGGAGAGGCAATACTTGGAGGCTGACTAGTTCAAAGGCAGGATTTCCTATAGAAAACACTATTGTTTCTTCTCTTGGTGAGGCCGGGCATTGTCTCCTTCCCTCTGGGGAGAGTTTTGTGTTCTGGACTGGCTTCTCTGCCATATTTTCCATGGTCTTCAATAACTGGGATATATTTGTCTCTTCTGGCACTTTTTATTTTTATTTTGCAACAAAATGAATCCTCGTTTGTTTGGTGGATATGCAGGTCAGAAAATCCATTTCACTGGAGCACTCTCATTTTAACACCTGCCTGAATGTCAGTTGCCCACTATTTGCTAAGTCATGAGGATCAGAAAAGATAATAAACAATTAAAATGGTTGCTAGGTCATTTCACAAGAGCATAGTTCATCGTTCTGTATACTTTGTGATAACTCCTTAATAGTTTTTCCTTTAAAAGAGAAAAGGTTTAATAATTTCTGTTAATTCACTAGTAGTTGGCACCTATAGCTATGAAATATGTGTCGGATTCTAATTACACCCAGGAATATCATTGACTTTGAGTGTCATTGTCAGTTTTTGAAAAATAAAAAATGGTAATCATAAATCCTTTCCAACAGGTCTTGGAGATGGTATTAGTTTCCTGTTGCTGCTATAACAAATTAGCACACAGGTAGTGGCTTAAACCAACACAGATTGATTATCTTATAGTTCTGGAGGTCTGCAGTCCAAAATGGGTTTTACAGGCTAAAATCAAGGTGTCATGGGGCTGTGCTCCTCCTGGAGACTTTCAGATCCTCCATTGCTTTGCCTTCCCAGCTTCTAGAAGATCTTCACATTCCTTTTAAGGAGGTTCCTTTCTCTCTTGAAAGCCAGCAATTGCATCCCTTCTGTGCTGGCTTCCGCCATAACATCTCCTGCTGACTGCTTCTCCTGTCCCATCTTAGAATGACCCTTCTGATCACACGAACCACCTGGATACTCCAGGATAAGTTTTCTATCTCAAGATCTTTATCTTAACCTCACCTGCAGTGTCTCTTTTGCCAGGCAAGGTAACAGTCACAGGGTCCTGGGATTAGGATGTAAATGTATTTTTTTTTTTGGAGGGGGGGATTATCCTGCCTACTATAGAAACAAAAGGCAAAAGAAGTCCAGAAAATCAGTTTGTATAAATAAGCAATTCCAGGGTACTTTTGAGACCTTTCCCCCCTCCCCGAAACAGTTGTTTTCAGTCCCATGCAGGCTTGAAAACAACAAAAACATTAATTGAATGCCTGTTCAACTCTACTCTTTGTGATTTATTTTGTGTGTATGAAAGTATGGTAGTTGTGCAGGATAAAAAAAAAATCTACTCTCTAATCCTTTTTAAAGGTCAAGTGGCAAAGAACTGGTTTTAAATGCGAGTTACCCACATGGAGCCATTAGGAGAGATGTAAAGTGGTCTGCATTTCAAGATGACATGGGCCAGATACAAATGGAGGAGAATTGACTAAGATATTAGCTGAGTCAGGAAAATTCAAATCCTACCTTTGGGAGAACACTTGGATTAATATATATCTATTGTAATCCATTAAAAAGAATCCTCTTCTCGTCCAAGCGATTATGTCATTAAATTTGCAAGTGGCTTCTCTTTGCAGTCACACAGACACCAGGAACCCACCTCTGAGGTAGATTCTTGTCCAGGCCTTTTTGCTGTCAGTGGGGGGTGGTGGCTTAGCTTTCAGAGATGTACGGGAATTCTATAGTAATTTAAAGGCTGCTCTGCAACATTCCATTTCTTTCCCAGGACAGACAGCGCTGACATGGTCCAAGGACCCCTCCTCAGAATAAAGCCCAGGCCCCCTTCCTACGTCACTTGGGCCTTTTGACCTTTGCCTGCACAAGTTGCTCTGTTCATCAGCTTGCCTGCTGCACACACTCCTAGTTTTCCGCTTCCCTGTGCTCCTTCTGTGGTGGAGGTGGGAGGGAGATTTCTTCTCAAGATGGATTTCTCGGGAGAGCCCAGCCTTGGGAAGCTGAGTCCCTACCCTACAGGTTGTGAAGCCTTCAGAATTTGCTTTTTTTTTTTTTTTTAAGTGCATTCTGCTGGCATCTGAGTGACAGCTGAGCAAGACAGGTAGATCCTTTCCCACCGACTCCTTTAGGGAAAACACAACCCTGTCTCCATCCCTCGCTGGCTCCTCCTGGGGCTCAGTCAGGCGATGAAGGTGGATAGTGAAATGCAACCTGTGGGTCCCCGCACTGGGCAGCCACCCCAGCCGGCTGTGCTGGACCTCAGCCTGGGCTTGGCCAGACCAGAGCACTCTCCATTCTCACCATGGCCTGGAACAGGACCCGGTGACAAGTGGCTATGAAATGATGACAGAGAGGCAGATCACAAAAGTCAGGAGAGGCAGGGAGCAGCAGGCAGGACCAAGAACTTCATGAGGTCCAGAGAGATGCCAATGAGGGGTGCTCCTTCCTGTGCGTTTCTGTTTCTGTCCCCTGTGCCCCTCGTTCTTTACTGTTTCTTGCTTTTTTATTTTTCATACCAGGGATTGAACCAGTGTTCCACATCCCCAGCCCTTTTAATTTTTTTTTTTTTTTTTAAATTTTGAGGCCGGATCTCCTGTGGTTGCTTACAGCCTTGCTAAGTTGCCGAGGCTGGCTTAGAACCTGTCATCGTCCTGCCTCAGCCTCCTGAACCACTGGGATTATAGGCATGTGCCACTGCACCTGGCTCTTGCTTATTTCTGGTAGGTCCTTTTTTTGCGAGCGCAAAAAGCTGTGTAGTGATCTCAAGGTCATCTGTCCTCTGCTTTAGTGACTGTTTCTGGGGAATGAACATTTCATGCTTGGGCCTTTTCTGAGAAGTGGCTTTGGGGTAACATGTGCATTAGAAATGATGGTCAGCAGGGGGATCCAAAGGGAAGTGGAGGGCAGGGCATGGGGAAGCACCGGTGAATGCAACTTACCAAATTATGCTGTGTCCGTGTCTGCATATACCACAGTGAATCCTGCGTGCATAATTAGAATGCACTGATTAAAATAATAATAACAATAATAAGAGGGTGATCAGTAGAGTAAGTAGATCAGGGGAGGGAGAAGTGGAGGGAAAGAAAAGGCACTGGGGAGGAATGAGATTGATCAAATTACGCACATGGCATGTATGAATATGGTATAATGAACCTCACTATTATGTGTCATTATAATGCAACAATTAAAAAAAAGACATCATCAGCAATTACCAAGTGGTATTCATGATTTTGATTGGCCATTATTTTTTATTGGTTGGGGAGTATCTTATATGATCAGATACTGTCCTTTTATTTTTGTGGAAAGTTAAGGAAAAACATGAACTGATATGCTCTTTTTGTTATTCCACAGCTTTATAATATTTGAGAATTCCTGAATAAGAAACTCTAAATAGAAGCTAGAAACTTTATGAAATATTACTCAGTGGTTCTAAAAGTTTTTGCGGGCACAAATTTAGCCAGGGAGCTTGGTAAAATAGACATCTGGGTCTTTCTTACCTGCAGAGCATCAAATTTGATAGATCTGGACCCCCCTCCCCGCACCCCCTAACTAGCTTACATTTTTTTAATCAACTCTTAGGTTCCTCTGAGGCGGGTGGTGGGGATGGTGGCTTGATCGGGATCATGTCCTTGCACTTCTTAGCAGACCCTGAACTCAGCCGCTCCCCACCCACCCCACCCACCCCAAGTCTGTTTTCATATGATATAATTTTCTCTCAGCCGGCAGTTGTATTTTCATGCGATTCGGAGAGAAGCTTCTGATCGCGGTGTATCACCTGCATCGTTATTTTCAGAGCTTTGGGTCTCAGGTTTATTCCCGGGACAAAGACTGAAGGATGATCTGAAATCAAATACATTTGTCTGGGAGTGGAATGTCTGTCAGGCCCAGGCATCGATCTCCTTGAGCTTGAGGTCTCAGTGAATGTCTCCCCAGCGAGAATTCCAATCAGGATTCTAAAGGCTACACGAAATAGGCCTGATTTCTGAGCTTTCTCTGGGGAGACTGCTTAATTTATAGGCAAAAGGGGGAGAAATCCGCATCCCACCCTGCTTGTTTGTAATCAGCACACCGTTCATATTTTAGGATAAAATGCTGTGTTGATTAGTGTGTGATCTAAGTGAGCCAGAAAATATCTCGGTGCAGACAATTTTTAAGGATGAAATCGTTGCACTTTAGAGGATGGAAAGATAGCAAAATGAAGTCTAGGCAGAACCGCGGGGAAGTTGGCTCGTCTGGGAGAGATGCTGGATCTCTGCAAGTGTGCTCACATCATTCTGTCACCAGGGGGCAGCATTGCACTTTGGTTGGAAAACCACCTCTCTGGCACTCAGCCCTTTAAAGGAAAATAACATCTATGTGAGCAAAGCTAAAAACCAGAACATTAGCAAGAACCAGAAAACCAACAACACAGAACCCAAACTGCCTTTGTTATGATGTGCCATCTTTACTTTCCTCGGTGCAAAGAATTTAATATTGTAGTATTGAGACTCTCCAGGGCATACTTGATGGGGCCATGCATACACTCTTGGGGGGGTGGGGTCAGATAATGCAATGAGATTATTTTTCATTTTTACTATTTTTTTGTTTGCTTCTCTCTTATTTCACTGTCCTTGTCTTCCTGCTGAACAGCTCCTTTCCCATACCTGCTTCTTTCAAGGTAGAGATGGAGCTGGTGGCTGGTTGCCTGTCTGTGTGGGGGCCTGGTGAATAGGGTAGGAAGCTCTTTCTCTTTTCCATGTTGTTGTGAAACCAGGCTTACAGATTTTCATGATCCTGGAGATCATAATTCTGTTTATGCATTCGCACAAACACACATTCATAGGTGCCAACCTCTCAATTCATAGGGAGTGATATGGAATAAATGTTTGTTAAACTTTGCATCCTTAAAACACACTCATATTTTTTAATAGGTAAAGTATGGGCAAATTCAAAATGAATCCAACCTTTGACTTTCGGAATTCCTCCATTACTGGGATCATGTGTGTTTGTTCACACAGGTATCTCATGTTCTTGAACCGTGAATGCCTGGGCTAGAAAGTCCTCAGTAAATATTTGTGGAGTGAATGCGTGCATGTAAACACGTGTCATGATCAGCACTGTGTTCTTGCCCCTTGGCTTTGCTTTTGAGCAATGATTAACCAGGGGACCCAGGCAAGGCTGGATCTGCCCACTGGGCTTCCTTCCTGGTCTCAGTCATTGTTTGTTTTGTGTCTTGGCTTGTGAACTCACGGTGACTGAGAGCTTCTTGAAGGAATCCAGCCTCCAAGAACAACTAGAAAACCCAAACACTTTTGTTTCTCTGAAATTTGCAGATACATTTACATACAGTGACTGTCTCAATGCTGCCATTTGGGGGAGTCTCATAAAGACTTGGTTTGAAGAAGCACCTCGCCATTTAGATTCTTCTGCCAGGACATTTTTTTGTTTTGCTTCCTTCTCCCTTTTCTTCTCTAGCAGAGAACAGGCAGGTTGGGAAACTTGACTTTGACCAGGAGAAGAAGTATGCGCGGGGCAGGGAATAACAGGCACCAGGAAGATTAATTGCCCTCGTTGGAATCCGGCTTGACTGGGTGAGGTGAGACAGTTCAATTATTTAATCATGTTGGTGCTCTGGGCTCCCAAGGCCTTGTGTCTCGGACAGCCCTCCCCACCTGCTGAATTTATGTGAGGAATTGCTCTTTGCTGGCTGTTCCCAGGTGAACCCTCAGGCAGAGGGTGAGCAGCCGTGGGTTTTGGATGGAGATGGGAACATCTCCTTCTCCTCCAAGGGCTGCGTGGGTGGAGGTCTCCATGCTTATGTGGGAAGCTGGCTACTAACCAGGCTGTGTGTCCTCTCCTGTCACTGGGAAGAGCATGCTCTGTGCCTGGAGGGAGCATGCTCTTCCCTCCTGCCCAGCCTTTCTGGGCTTTCTTTTGGCTGGAGAATGGCTACCCACTGGAGCTACAGGTCAGAGCACTGTTCAGCCAGAATGTGCCAGAGCCACGCAGTCCAGTTGTTCTGTGATGATGGAGATGTTCCAATAAGGGGGGCAGGGAGCAGACGTGGCCTTTAGCACCTGAACTATGGCTGGGGCAAGTAAGGAAGTGAATTTTCAATTTAAATTAATTTAAAGTTCAATAGTCATCTGTGGCCAGAGGACACTATATTGGGTGGTAAAAGACTAGACTTCACCCACAAGGTCCAGTGCAGATGCTGATTTTCTTTTCTTTTCTTTTTTTCTTTTTTTGGTAGGGCTTGAGTCTTGCACTGTCATATGGAAGGGCTTTTTTTTATAATTAATTTAATTCTTTAAACTTTTTAAATAGTACACTTAATTATTCAGAATATGGTTTTCACTTACCTATGTGTACACTCATATGATGCACTCCAATCATATCCACCCCTCATTACCTTCTCTGAACTTCTCTAAAAGTCTCCCTGTCACTTTTGTGTCATCCCCTGCCCTTAGTTGCCACGTGTAGGGAGAACCTGCTACACTTGTCTTCCTGAGTCTGACTTCTTTTCCTCAACATCGTGTGCTCCAGTTCCATTTATTTTCCTGCAAATGACAGAATTTCATTCTTCTTTATGACTGAGTAATACTCCATGATGTAAATATACCACAGTTTCTTTATCCATTCATGTGTTGATGGGCTCTTCCGCGGAGTCCAGAACTTGACTGCTGTGAGGTGTGCCTCAATAAACAGGGGCACGCAGTGTCTCTAACCTATACTGACTTTCATTCAGGGGGGCTGTTTTGTGCTAGTCCTTCTGCTACTAGTGTAGTTTTTTTGGACACATCTCACCCTGCCCTCTTGCTTCTCATCGTACCCCTCTGCTGCCACATCTTGGCCACGTCACTCCTCATTAACATACAAGAAGGGACAGGAGAATGGGATTTTACACACACAGCTATGATTTCTTGTTTCCTGATGTGGCAAAGACCTTACTCCTATAGCGACGGCTTGTGTCGGGGTGGAATGACTCAGGCCTACCCCTCCGGGCACTGGAGAACTTCACTGTGTATGTGTAGACTTCCGCCATGGTGGTGCCACCCTTCTGGTGTCAGGCAGCCTGGCAGTCAGGTGCTGTGTTTGGCCCAGGTTTTCAATTGTTCAGAGACCTCATTGTCTATCACAATGAGCCCTTAAAAAAAAATGTCCTTATGAGATAAATGCTATGGTGCGAACTAGACACAAGAAGAAAGGGTTAGGACACACGAACTATCACTATAACTAAAAAGGGAAGACAACCACAGCACCATCACAATTGTCCCTGTCACTCAGGTTGAGTTATGGAGTCATAATTAATGACTTCCAATCCCCCTTGTCCTCTAACATCCAACCTGCCCCGGAGCTGAGGAACTCATCATTCTCCTGCTGTTGCCACCTACACTTGGCCCCGGATGCTTCATGCCCTAGTTGCTAAAATTACACAAATAGAAGAAAAAATGAGCCTGTGAAGTCCTTCTCTTGGGTCCTGTGGTTTACACTTGCTGGTTAATTTGAGCCTTACTGTTGGGGTCTCAGAGTGACAGAAACAGCAGCCAATTGCTGTTGTACAAGCAAAAAGTGCACATAGCCTAGGTGCTAGTGCCCTTGAAAAACGTCCCCAGACAGGCAGCTCGTGGAGAGAGCTCTTTAAATTAAGCTAGATTTGTAAAGAGCCCATGTACTGCCTGACTTGGAGCTAAATCCTGCAGCAGAAAGGAATCCGGGGCTGGCTGCAAGTGAACAGAGACAGCTCAGGCACCAAAGCATGAGCCCAGGAGTGGCGGGGAGAGGGGTGATGTGGGAACAGACAGCATCCTGAGGTTTGAGAGAAAGAAAAACATCAAAACAGAGGGAGCATCCAGAGACAAAGCACAGAGACATTGTCTCAGAAAGCTGGGATGCACAGAATGGAGAATGGAGATCAGGAATAAGAGAGGGGACTTGCATGAGAAAGGAAAAAGCCAGAGTAAGAAAAGAAAGATTATCTTTTTCTTCTGTATCTCATGAAAGAGACATGGCTGAGACCAAGTCATTCCAGCAGCTGGCCTGACAGCCACAGAGCTACTTCCCCACCTTAGCCCTGAGTTCATGAGCTAAGCAGGCACACACGCCTCGCCCTCATTCTGCCCTCCAGGCTAGACGTTCACCTGCAGCATGAGGAGCTTCCTCATATATCCCAACACAGTGGGCTTCCAATCTCCTGGAGAAGAACCAACACAACAGGAAGGTGGCTTCTCCCCTCAACTCCTGTGACCTCCTTGCCAATGCAGCCTCGTCCCATCTTCTCTGCAGCGGAGAGAACACTGCCAGTTGACATCCAGCTGCCTCCTATTTTGGGGACCCTCACTTTGATGGGCTCTAGAACCTCTTGGTGAAGCTTAATAAGAATACAGTTTCCTGAGCCCCAGCTCCCAGAGATTTGGGTTCTCAAGGGAAGATAGCGTCTTCAAAAAATGTCCAGGTTGGGACATTCCAGGGAATGGGCAGAGTGGTAAAATGTGAAAATTTTAGGGCTTAGAGGATGTAGCCATCTAATTCAATGCTAGTTAAAAATGCTCCCAAAATGCTCCCAAAATGCACTTTTATGACATAACTTTTATCTACTTGATGGGAAATTAAAAAAAATAGATTTTCTTTTCCTCCTTCTATAAGTTATTGGGTAGAAAAATACTCCTTTTTTTTTTCCTACAGAATCGAACAAAAAGCAAAGTCCACATTGTAAATGCATCTTAGGGGGTTCCAGGTGGGGAGTACATTGTGCTTGGGGACCTCTTCACTTTGGAGTCTGGCATGGATGGCATCCTCCCAGCCAGGGCCATGTCTGAGTGTCCCCAGTACCACCTTGTCAGTGTTTGCCACACTTCTGCTGAGGGCCACTGAGAGAGTCAGGGGTGGGAAAAATGGGATAGAATTCACCAAAGGCCCTGGTTTGCTTGCCTGTCACTATGGGAATGAAGGAGAATCACTCTTTAGATTGTTTCCCTCCATCTATGAAAAGGGTCTAAGTGGTGATCCTCATGGAGTTGTAGTTATTGCATGAAGTAAGGTCTAGAAACTGCTTTGCAGAATAAGTGTTCAAGGAACATGACCATCCCTTGGAGGCGTCTGTCTCCTTGTCTCACAGAGAATTACCTGCCCTCGTCAATACCCACATTTTTTATATGCCTTTATGTGTTCTTAGAAAAAAGCCTTACCTCGGACCTTAACTCATGCAAAACTTATGCTGTTCGTGTTGTAAGTCTTAGCAGCCTTCGGGTATGCTGGTTGGTCATGTGGGCATGTTGTTTGTAAGAGGACCAGCAGCTGCTACCTTTGGTGCTGAGTTTGGGCAGCTATAGGTCAACTTGGCTTTGGGGCCTGGCCAAGTTGTGTATGGCTGGAAAGCACAAGAACCGGCAGAATTCTCCATTTGTTTTAGTTTTGAAATGGCATTTGTACCCCGATTTAAAGAATGGACATGCTGAATTCTCAACTGAGCCTTGTCCTTGATCCCTTCTGGGCAATATACAAGATGGAGATTCTACTGCCCTTGTGGGAATTCAAACATGTCATACCCACTGACAGGCAATCATGATTCTAATGAGGGAAGAAGAATTTAATTCAATAAAAAACCTATTAGAATTGACAGTACAAATGTAAACAGGTCCCTGGTGGATAATTCTTGCTGGGCCTTCTCCATGGCTGTATTGGTTGACATGTACCCTAACCAAGCTTGGAAGACAGAGGCTCCGGTCCGTTTCCACGGGAGGGGACGGATCTGCCCCCCTCTCTTACCCGAGGCACTGCTTTGAAACTGTGTACCAGGCCGTTGGGTGTAACCTGTAAAATGACTTTTTTGGTCTCATTTTTAGGGGAGGAGGGATTCTGTGATGCCTGAAGACAGATATTGCTGGCGATTATTTTTTTGTTGCTATTTTTCAGAAGATTTGAACTGTCAAAATCAACTGCTTTGGTTTCCCCCTAAGGATTTTGACTTATCATGCAGAATAGTTTTATGAATGTCTGGAGTTTTTTCCTTCTGTTGTAGCAGCTGGATTTTAAAGACTTTTCATTGGAGCAGTTTGTGAATTGCCACCCATTTTGGAAAAGGTAAATTTCACCCAACAAATACACAGTTCCATCTTTGGCAGATATTCTTAACAAGAACTAAATAGCCTTGTTTCATGATTATGTCATAGCACCAACAATTCCTGTACAAACAGTGGTTTTTCTTCCTTATTGTTTTCTTTTAATGTTTCGGAGTAGAGATAGTGGTATGTTTGTTCTTCACTCTTAAAAAACAAAAAAAGACAGAATAAACCTAAACATTGACGTCACTAAAAAACAAAACAAAACAAACTTTGGTTCATTAATAACACTAGGGATAAATTTACTATTAGTATTCCAATCTTCTCTCTCTATTTTCTTATTTTTAAGTCTTTGCTTCAAAATTGACTCCATCATCGTTCATCTTTGGCTTTTTTTTAATTTTTTTTTTTTTTTTTTAGTTTGTAGATGGACCCAATATCCTTATTTTATTTATTTATTCTTATTGTGGTGCTGAGGACCGAACCTAGTGCCTCACTCGTGCCGGACGACTGTGCTACTGCTGAGCCACAACCCCAGCCCCACCTTTGACTTTCTTAATGGCAATTTATATACAAAAGCAAGAGACTCGCCCTCTGCCCAGAGGTTCTTCCTCTGCAGTGGCTTGGTTGTCTGGGAGTCAGAGTGTCCTCGACACTGGGATACTTGGCCTAGGAAGCTGTGTGCACTGTGTGCTCTGTTGGGATAAATAATATCGGACACACAAATGCCATAATTAGTTTTCAGATAGGTCGATTCTGTAGGATTACGAATAATGCGCCTTCATTGTCTTTTTTGTGACTAAAGACTTTCTTGATTAATGGAGGCTAAAAGGGCAGCTCTGATCATATGAGGGTCATTGTGACATTTTTGACTCTACAAAGGAGATTGATCCTGTATTTCTAAGTATTGGGAATACTTGCCTTAAACCAAGTGGGTGTTCAGGGTCTGAGCCTTTACTTGTATTATGAATGTGTTTGTCATCCTTAAGATGTCACCCCTGCCTTCACTTCCACCTGGAAAGGGAGAGGACCTTGTTGGTCAGCGGCTCCAGGCTGAGGCGAGCTGGCACTGCCCCACCCCCCGTCACAGTTCAGCAGTGCTGTGGGGCTCGCTGTGCACTTGCGTTGGCTCTGCCCTCTGAAAGCCTTGACTAAATATTTATTGCATTTTTTTTTTTTTTGCAGTAACAACGAACAATTGTCCATTTCTTGGCATAGCTTTCCTCTTGCCTCATGTTTTCTACTCTCTTGTTCTTGCTCATGACTGCTCTGTCTCCACAAACTAAGGTGCAGAACCTTACAAGCATCTGGTGTTGTTTATCCAAAGCTATTCTGAAGGAAGAAAGGAGGAAACTCCTATTTCCCATGTGGTTGCTACGTGCTGAGTTTGGACCTTTATCCCTTGTAGACATCGTGACTGCCATGTTCACAGAGAGGCATCTGGGGCTTGGCCAGGGGAATGGCAAAGGTGCTGGTGTTCGCTGCAAAGTAGGTGGGCAGCCCAGCTGTCCGTCCCTGGTCTGGAAATTTCTAAAGTTAATCCTTTGTTACATCCTTCCCTCCATATCTCCCTCCTTCTTGCCTCTTTTCCCTTCCTCCCTCTTTATTTCCCTCCCACCCTTCCTCTTCTCTTTACAAGAGCTCAGGAGCTTTACTTTATGTGCAAGATTTCACCCATGATATTAAATAGACATCTATTGTTTTGGAGATATTTTTTCCATGTCTAGGAGAATCTGAACCTAGTATCTGATATTTTGGGGTTTATGTCTTGGACACCTATAGATGAGCAGTTCTAAATGGATCAGGAAGTCAAGTTTCTTCCTTTGTTTACCTAGAAAGGAGAGTGCTCATTTCAACCACAGAAACAGGTTCCACATACAAACTTTAAACCAACATCAAATCTCTTGCCAGTCACAATCATCGGCATTTTAAAGTTATTCTCCCCAGAGGTTTATGTGGATTCCTTTACCGAGGGGCCTCGGCTGGGTCCTGATCCCCCTGCATCCAGAGACCATGAGTAGTATGTAAACACTCTGCCCAGCCTTGCTTGTTGGCCATTTCTCTTTTGATCTAACTCCGGTTTCATCATTAATTCTGTAATTTTGCTTGTTCTGGCCGAGTCTTGGAGCTGTGAGCAGTAATGGACAGCTCGCCATCCTGACCTTTCTGCCTCTCGCATTCTTTTGCAGAAGCACTTGAAACAGTAAACAGCACCGTGGAGAATTCCCCAGTGGAGCTGCGGTCTGCTTCCTTTCGCAGGCCCGCAGGCCTGTTTGCTGGCAATTCAGGCACGTGTAAGTGTGCGTGCCCCTGTCCAGGCCCCCCGGCTCGTGGCACTGAAGTCAGTGGCCTTCTTTTTGAGTGTGCATCACGCCTGGGTTTTTTGGTGTGAGAGGCAATCTCCTACGACCTTACCTTCTCAGCCACGGAGGAGAAGGGCGAAACATTTGAGCTTCGTAGGACAAAATCCACTGACTTCCAAAGAAAAGAAGAGTGCAGAAGAGGAAGGAAGAGATGTGGAGTCAAAGTTGGAACTCACATGTCTTTGGATCTCTTTGTGAAAGTCGGCAAAGCCTCTGAGGGCTGAGAGCTTTGCGCTGAATAAACACTCAGAAATGGAGAGCTGCTGACCTCAGACTCCTTCAGCCCTTGACCTGGAAGCTCTTGCAGGTCAACTGCCCTCCTCCCTCGCTGTCCCTGAGCACACAATGTTTCCCTGCCATGGGAGGGGTCTGCTGACCCTGACTGCAGTGCTGTGGGTCCCCCCGGCGAGACGAAGCTGGACCTTTGGCTTCTCAGGACGTTCTAGTGCTCCAGGAAAGTGGATAACAGGAGCAAATTGGATGCTGTCCTTACAGGATGATGACCCTCCCCATCTGCCACAGCTACAGAGAAAATGGCGGGGGGCTCGGGGCGAGACCATTGAGCGCTTGGAGCCCAGACAGGCTCTTAGATGTGCTGTGCTAATTAGCCAATTATTCTCCCCGTTTTTACCAAGGTCACTACCCTGGGCCGAGGAGGGCTGTTCTCTTTTTGTTTAGCTTCTCCTCAGCTCTGTGAGGCCTTAGAAGAAGAAAGTAACAAGAGGAACGAGAGCCATGATATGACTGTGAGGAAGAACACGAGACCCCATTGAAACAAAACTTCCAGTCCTTTATTCATTACTCCTTCATTCATTCATCAGATATTTTTAGAGCATCTTCAGTGTGCACAGAACCAAGCTAATTGCTAACATCACAAATGATGATGTTATGAAGGTTATGAAGATTTTCATCCTTCCAGAAGAACTCTTGGCATGGGTAGGTGATAAAGTGGTGCATGCCTCTCCTGGGAACGGCAGGGAGTTCAGTCGCCCTTCCTAAGGATGCTTGAGAGGGCACCTGTGTCTGTCAGCTCTCTCTGCTCTTGTCCCTTGTCACTTCTTCTTGTTTCTCCCCTGGCTGCTCTGGCTCTCTGTATTCTGATTTGCCCCAAAGTATGAACAAATTTTCTTCCTTTACTGCCCAGGACTGCAGCTGTGAGCTGTGGTAAATAGATCACAGTGGTGTTTTAAAAGTTACTGTGAGAGAATTACAACGCAGAGAGGCAAGACTTGCTATCACTGTTCCAAGGGCATCTCTCAGCCCTGGCCACTGGCTGTCTTTCTGGTGGAGTCCACACCCACCTCCGTGTTGTCCCTTCTACTAGCCTTGGGGGACTTTCTTAGTGGCCAGGCGATGTCTCCTTAGAGGTGCACCAGGCCACCCAAGGGCTCGATTTTAACACTGGCCTCTTTTAGTTTTAGTCTTTCTTTTTGCATCTGTCATTGGGCACTTTCTTTGCAGATTAAAAAGTACACCACAGTGTTTTCCCAAATTAAAAAACAAAAACAAACAAACTATTTTACCCTGTAGATAAATTCTTTTGCACAACCTAGAATGCAGAAATAGCCGTGGGCAGCTTTTAGAGGAGCATTCTGCTTCATAATTAAGATGACAGGGCCGCTGCTCGCAGTCTGAGCGTACTGGGAGAGACAATGGGTGAACGCGCTTTGCAGCAGAATATCGTAAGTGACATGACAGGGCTGTGCGTGGGCTGCTATAGGACCACACAGGAGGGAGCGTTTAACTCTACCCGCTGATCCTCCCAGAAGGCTTTATAGATTGACCTGAGTTAGGAATTTTCCAGGAAGATAATGGGGAGACAGCATTCCAAGCAGCTAGAACAGTATGTGAAAATCACAGAGGCATGAACGAGACTGACAATCTGGAGGAACAACAAGTTTTTGTGTGACGGTAGCATAAGATGGGGGAAGGGCAGGACCACATAGCATGTCCAGAGGTTGGGACGCAGGGTCTGCCTCCAGCATATAAAATTCAACCAATGAAATAAATATTGGTTGAAAGAATGAATGGTAAGCTGGTCATGGGTTCCAAAGACCTGGATAGTAACCAGCATCTCGGGCACATACATCTGGCTGAGGAGTTGCATTGTAGAAGTTTTTGAATGGCATCTCTTTTTCTGCCAGTTTTAAGGGGTAATTTGGGAATGATTTTAATAAAGAGGCAAGTTACAATGATGTGGTCAGGGGGAGGAGGACTTCAAGGGACAGTGAAGTGCCTGCAGGCTGTTACCAGCCCTCAAGAGAAGAGGCATGGAGTGTCACTGGAACCCAGAGGGGAAAGTTATGTCGGTGGGCCGTCTTAGCAGGACTTGTGAACTTCATGGAAGTTGACAGACACCTGGAAGAGGCTGAGGGAAAAATACTTTGCTATTATTCTCCTCTCTCCCTTCAATCTTCTAACAGGCCTTCCCAGTGGCTGAAGGACTAGGGAGCCTGTGCCCCTTCGCAGGCAGAGACTTAGGTGGTGGTTTACGGCCACCTTCGTCTTTGCTCACGCTCAAGGTCAGGATGCACATGGAGGCGAACACGAGTCTCCCTCCAAGGACTCCACCTGTTTTCATCTTCGGCTGTATCTGTGGCTTCTGAGTTATCCAGGCTTCAAATTAGTCTTGAGGCAATTAGGTTTCCCTTCTTTCCATAGATGCAGCTCATTTTTTGATCTCTAGAGGACGGTCTGGTGAACACTTGACGGACAGCCCAGCCCAGTTGGTTGCTGAGGTTGGAGAGAGTGAGTTCAGCTGGATGCTGCAGTAGCAAGGCAGAAGGATCTTCTTGTGGATTTGAGATCTGATCTGAAAATGCGAAGTCTCAAATATAAAAAAGGACATCACTGGACTATTTGTGCCACGACTGAACACAGCCCTCACATGTGACCTCCTAGAAGGGGAAGGCAGGTGACATGTGCTGGTTGTCTACCATGTTCGGGTCCAGGTCAGGTACTTTGCAAGACTGGAGCTTTGGAGTAATTGAACTTGGAGGTCCTCATTAGTCACCAGCAGATTCACAGCTGTATTGAAAACAACCTTGATAAAAAAGAAAACTTCCCATCTCTGTGATTTACTTCTGTTAAACCGGAGAATTTTTTTTTTTTGCAGACCTTTGAAAAATTAAACTAATGCAAAAACCTCTGTGGGGAATTGTTGCCACAGCTGGGTGGAACGCATCAACTATTAAATAATGACACTTCACGAGGCAGCTGAGCATAGAGCATGGTGGCCCACGGAAGCTGCAGAAAAATCTAAATAGACAGAATGCAGAAGCTCAGTAGGAATTTGACTAGGCTAATAATATTTCATGGGTATATAAACCTGTAATTTAGCCTCCGGATTTCTGCCCTCTGTTTCCCTTCTCTACTTGGTTTTTCTCATGTACTTTCCAACAAGGAAAATAAGGTTGTCATAAACCTTCCACCTTGGTTGATGGATTCATTGCAAGCAGCGGAGGCTTTTTTTTACTACACACCACAATTAGGAGTCAGTGGGGCTCAATGAAACTAGAGGATTTTACACAGTTGAGCCTGGCAGCTCTTTGGTTTGTTGGCAATCTCTTGGTGATCCTGAAGCCCCTCTTCTGGGAATTCCATTTTTACAAATGAAGCCAACCCAGGAGGCTCTAACTTTGACCACCTCTTCCTCAGTGAAGTCCTAGTAACCCAGGTGGGTGAACTAACATTTCCCTTTGTAGGCTTTGCTAATACCCAATTCCTTTGCCTAAATGAAGATGATAACCTGCATCAGAGAGACAGAAGTGTGGCTTCCCGAACACCGCGTTATTTGGAGGAAATGTACTGACGAATGCTAGCATGAAATCCTAACCTTTCTGACTTAGCTGAAACCAAATTGAAATTATTGTTGCCATCAATCAGGAACAGTTTTTAAAACCTCTGCCTTCTGGAAATCCTTTCTCTGTGACTTTAATAGCCCTGGTTATCCCGTTAGGCACAAAACCATTATTTTTTTAAAGGTGAGATATATTTTGTTAATTCCTGCTTTTACTTGTTATAAGATACTCTAGTGCCTTGCAAAACTGCCCCATTAATTGTGAGCCTCTCTGAACGAGGGCAGCCACACGCCACTGGCATCTGCTAGTTGCAGCACTACCTGATCCTGCTTTTTCTCAGCATTTCTGCATCTTCCAGATGCTGCCACTTATGTCACGTCTAGTTGATGCACCAGAGTCCTGGACTGTCAAAGTCTCCTAAAGCTGTCAGTGTATTTTAGGTAAGGGAATAAGGACACTGTTATTCACTATTAGCCAAGTGCCAAGGGGGCATTTCTCTCCGCTACTAAACTAAAAACGTTAAACATCTTATCATTCCTTCAGTTATAATTTGAAATCTGTTTTCCCCCTAAGGAATAAGAATCTACAGGGGTTGGAAGAACTACCCAGATGTCAGGTGCTATGTTCTTTCTCTCTGGCGTTGGTGCTCTCTGTCAGCTCTCCTGGGAGTCAGTTTGCTCCTAGAGGCTCCTCAGTCTTTCAGGTAAATATGGGTCCTTCAGGTTTGCCTCCCCAGACTGCACCGCGCTCAGATTTGAGGCCTGGTAGTGGACACTGTTTAGAATTAAGTTGGGATCTCCTTATTGTACATACAAGGTTGTATCGAAAATCACTGCTTTGAGACTCTCTCAAGCTCAGAGCCACGTAGGGGAGTGAGAGGAACCAAACTGGATGGATGGCATCCATCCTGGGTTGCCTTTGCTGCTGAAGTACCTCAGAATGTGAAGTACTCAGAATGGAGACGGAATCTTTATTGAGGTCATTAAATGAAAATGAGGTCATTTGGGTGGGCCTTAATTCAACGTGTTCTTATAACAAGAGAGGCACAGAAATGGCCAGACAGGGAGATGGAGTGGAGAGAGGGAGAGAACCTGGTGGTCTATAAGCCAAGGGGAGAGTCCTGGGACCTCAAGGCCCTTGAAGAAATCAACCCTGTGGCACCTTAATTTCAGACTTCTATCCTCTAGAATTATGAAATAAATAAATTTCCATTCTTTAAGTCACCTGGTCTGTAGTGCTTTGCTCCAGTAGCTCTAAAAAAATACACATGAACCAATGTCCTAGGAGAAGTTCACACCCACTGTGGTGGGGCGGGCACTGAGAGGCTGGCTCTGCCTGGAGGGGTAGGAGCAGTCCACCTTGCACTACGTGGGACATCTGAAAAGTGCAGGCATGCTGGAGAAGTGCCAGTGTCAAGGCGGGCTGGCAGGCAGTGACAGGTGGTGCTTCTGCAGGGTGGTGGAGCACGGTGGTGGGGGGTCTGGAACTAGGCAAGATGTTCAGACTCAGGAAGGCATGCATCACTGTCAGGAGCCCGTCAGACTCAAGACCAGAAAGACAGGGCTCTGGTTCCGAAGAGACTGAGGACGAGGCTGCTTTTCAAGGGAGGGAGCAGTGCTGGGGGTTGGTGGTCCCTTGTCATGGGAGGAAGGTCATGCCCAGTCACTAGACTATGATCATAAAGGAGACCGGAACAACCCAGTCCATTTTCAGTTTCAAACACTTGTATTTCTGACCTATATGTCCCTGACTGGGGATATATGACGTCCTCCTGTCTAAAGCAAGCCTCAACCTATAAGAAATAATGTCAAATGGCTTCAGCAGTCAGTAGTAGTGGCCCAGGGGGACAGGTAGGTCATTACACTGACAATACAATTCTGCTGAATGAACAAGAGGGTACAGCTTCCACAGGAGCCATTTGCTTGGTATGCTTATTAATTTCCAACGTGCCATTCTGGGATCTTTCCCAGAAATGTCATCCATGACTCCTGGGAGGAATTTTTCCAAGCAGGTGTCACCACTTTGCTGCTTAGAGAGGGAGCTTTTGAAAGCAACAGGAGTTCCGTTTCGTCTACCAGGTAGCCTAGGCCGAAGCAAAAATACCCAGCGTAGGAGAGAGGGTAGAAAACCTAACGAGGGTTTCAGAGTCATAATGTCTGGAAGTGGAAAACCATTGAACAGTTGCTCTACTGGCTGGAGAACACACTGGAACTACTAGCCGAGAACACAGCCTCAGATTTGCTGGGACTAATGCCGTAGAACCCCACCTTACAAACACTCCTCAGTTGTAGAATCTTTTGTTCAAATGGATTTTCTATGTGGAAACAGAAGACCAGCAGCTTTTGCTGAAGCATGGTGAAAGGCTTACATCCTGCCCAGCCTCATTCCCACCCACAGAGGTTTGGGTGGATTGCCATTTGAACAATATATATAACTTTCAATTCATTCAAAAAAGAGTCATGTGTTAGTCAGTGTTCTGTTGCTATGACAAATACCTGAAATAACTTAAAAAGAGGAAAGGTTTATTGTGGCTCACAGTTTCAGAGGTTTCAGTCCATGGTCCCCATTGCCTTTGGGTCTGTGGCGGGGCAGTTCATCATGGTGGGAGTGAGTGGTAAAGGAAGCTGCTTACCTCATGGTAGCCAGGAGGCAAAGAGTGAGGAGACGGAGGAGATGGGAGTCCCTTAAGGACTCACTCTCAATGAACTAACTTCCTTCCAGAAGGTCCCACCACCCAAATACCTCCCAGTACTACCACATGAGAGCCGCACCTTTAACATGGGCTTTTGTGGGGATGTTTAAGATCCAAGCTAAAGCAAGTTGTTTGTTTAAATATGGAAAAATCAAGGAAAGTTTTAGATACTTAAAATATGTGACTTGCAACCTTAAAGGATACAAAGAAGGTCAGTTTAGTAGTTCCAATTATCTGATGCCTTTAAACAAAGCATCTCCATACTTAATGGCCCGAAATACCAACATTTGTTTAATTTACTCAGGAATTGACCTGTGGTGACGTTTGTCTCTGTTCTTGTGATGTGAGGCTGGGGGCCCAACTAGGCTTGGGAATCCACTCAGAGATGGTGATTGTGATTGGTGATTTAATGCTGGTGGTCAACTGGGGGTGCTGGGGGGACCATTGAGTTTAAGCATTGGTTCGTTTTCATGTAGCCTTGGGCCCCTTGAGCTTCCACAGTGTGGCAACTGGGTTCCAAGAATGAGTGTTCCAAGAGGCAGGCAGCAGTGGCTGCCTGTCTGGTAAGATCTTGGCTTGGAAGCTGGCACAGGGTCATGGCCACCTTAATTTGTTGGTAGAAGCAGTCACAGACTCCATTCATGTAAGGGGTGGGGGCACAGAGATTACCTCTTCCTTGGAGGCTGTCGAAGAGTGTGTGGCCATCTGCAAACCACCACTGTTGTGGTCTCTCTCTCTCTCTCTCTCTCTCTCTCTCTCTCCCCCCCCCACTTTCACTTTCTCATGTCATATCCTCTTCCTCCTCAACAGTGTCAGACGTGTATGGAATCATCGCTGGATGGCAGACACACTATTTAGCACTTCAAAAGTACACAGGAGCTTCATTTCCTCTGCGATCCATCACTGAAGAAAAAGCCACTGTTCACCATCACTTATTCTTAACAAATGCTTAATACTGCTCTTGACGTGGGCTGGATCCTGGAGGGAAAACTAGAATCATGAAGACCCGAGACCAAATTTCAATGAGTGTATGGTCAACAGCTATTGCACGAGGTGGAATGCGGGCAGATGTGCAGAAGTGGGAAGTGCTGGGTTTGCTCAGGGAAAGATGATTCCAGTGGTTTGGAAGAGGAGTTCCGTTCACATGAGAGGGATCTATGGAGGATAAAGTAGGAGAGATGATGAGGTCGAACCCAATTCCCCTGTCCTGGAATGCTCTTCATTCTTAGTCCTCCACTGAGCCTCCTTCAACCCCAGCCTGTCCAGTGCATCCTTCTCACTTCTGAGCCAAAACCAGTCTCCCCTTCTCTGTGCTATCCTCCCGCATTGCTTATAAGTCAATAAGCAATAGTCTCGTGCCGGAGTTGATGACTATAAATTCACGAAGGATGAGTTCTGGGTCTTTGCAGTCTGGTTTTCCCTGCAGAGTGCAGAGCATGAGGTAGGCAGTGTTTAAATATTTGTCAAGTGTAAGTGTTCATAAGTAGTGACTCTTTAGGGATCGATTGTGGAAGAAATGACGTTCCTCTTGTGAACAGGTGATCCTGTCATCTCCCTGGTGTGGCTCTGGATGGCTGCACAGCGCGTCCGGCGCATGGTGATAATTCCATATGTTTTTAAGCTCTGGTGTGGAATGCTTAGCCTCTGTCAAATTTTATTTGAGAATAAAGACTTGTCCTGTGCTCACGCAGATGTGAAGCTCTGAAATGCCATCCACGGCTGTGGGAAAGGGCGTCTCACCTCACGCTGGAGGGTGGCTGGAGGCGTGGGGCGATTCTTCCTGCTGCCTTTGTCCGGTGACCGCGGTGGCTGCACAGTGCTGGAGATATTCCACTTCCTGCTGCAAGTGTGGAGTGGGGACTTTCGCCTTCTCCAGTGCTTTCCTTTCAGCGTCTCCAAGGCTTGCCTGCTGGGCTGGAAAAGCATCCCAGAGCAGACACGGCTGGCTCTGGGGAAGAAACCCACAGGCAGCGGGAGGTAAAGAAGCAGGCTCTGAACCAGGGTCTGCAGAACCAGCCAGGGTTCCTGAGTTTGCTGCCAACCAACAGCAGATCCTCAAGAACAAAGAGACGCAGAGGGAACATGTGACGGGGTGGGGACACCTGGGTCCTCTGTGGTTTAGTGCCGGGTTTCTGTTCTCACGACTAAAAGGCTCAGGGGTCACTCTAGTTTAACTGGGCTAACTGGGCTGCACGAAATAACCACACCAGAGACACAAATACCTTTTTCTTTGGGGTTGCTGTGATGGCTCCTCTGACCTTAAGGATCCGCAGAAAGAGAGAGAGCGAGAGCACCCGCTGACCCCTTTTATTGAGGAGAAGCTATTCAAATGAGGCAAGGGGTCAGGTTTCAGGGGGCTGAGTATCTTCATGATGTCCACTGTCAGCAGGTTGACTGACACCTGGGTAGGCCACACCCAAGGGCACAGTAAGAGGAGGGGACACACACAAGGCACTTCCATGGAAGATTCTATCCTAAACAGGGCAAGGGGTTATATTACAAAGGAACAGGTGAGCATAGCTTCACCCATGGGGCTGTAGCAAGACACACCCATTTCTGTGACTGAGCGCCTCAGCACCCCGCTGGGGAGTGTAACTCAGTCACCCGTAAGGTTGGCCTCCCATAGTTTAGGGCAAAGGAGGCGTTGGTGGTTAGTCCAAGTTAGAAGACAATGTCATACCCGAGGAATTTTAAGAAGCAGACTTTACTTATAAATCAAATGGTCTGAGTGAGGTTGATAGAGGGTGATCACAGGCCGCAGACATTTTGAAGGAAAAGATAAAATGATTTGAAAGCTACAGAGACATAGAAAATTAGGGGGACAGGAGGAGATAACCCTCCACAAGCTTCGTTTTGATATTCCCAAACTATGATAAAAATTAGGAAAGTCTTCAGGAATGAGGAGGGACTCCAGAAAGGAGGACGAATCATGTGTTTTAATCCATGTTATTTTCTTGGCTTATATACTTGGGGTTGAGCAAAAATACAATTGATGGGCTGGGGTGGCGGCTCAGGGGTAGAGCGCTTGCCTAGCACGTGTGAGGCACCAGGTTCGATCCTCAGCACCATATAAAAATAAATAAATAAAATAAAGATATTGTGTCCACGTACAACTAAAAAATAAAAAAGAATACGACCGAAACCCACTTTTTGACACTTTGATTTAAAGGAAGAGGTCATGCCATTTGCAGGAACTCTCCACCACGGCGGCAGGACATACCTCTGCCTATTAAGGAGGTGCTTTTTGGTAGTGGAAGAGCATGAGGTGACCAGGGGCTCTGTTGTGTATGGGTTGCTGTTGGACCTTCCCCACAGTTGTGACCTGGTGGGGGCTCTGACAAAACTGTGCAGCAGGGAGAGCTCACCACATTGTTGTTAGCTTATCTCTTCTTGATTCCCTTTCTACTCTGAATTTCTCTCTGCTCTCCCTTCAAATGAGGATGTCACTTGTCCAAGATCAGGGACCCTGCCGGTGTTGGTGACTTCTGCATCTCAAGTGCATGAAGGCATAGTGATGGCCTCATGGGACCCACTCCATAATGAGTGGCTCATGAGCGGGTGTACTGGCTTCACTCAGGGATGGTCTTCCGTGACTTTCCACCATGCTAATCAGGCCATGTCACTTTCCAGAATTGCAGCTGTAACTAGAAGCATAGTAAAGGCCACAGAATGAACAGCAAGGAGTATGGTTGCAGCAATAGAACCTCAAGCATCCAGAGGGGAATGGTAGTTAGACCCCAGGGAGAGAGGCACCATCTTTGCAAGAGTGTCAAGTCCCAGTGGACAAATGATAGGGACACCACATGTTACGGGATGCCTCTCATGTTTGCTCATCTAAAGGCTCCAAGAGGACAGCAGGAGGGCATGGTAGTCTAAAGGCCCAGAATGCACAGGAGACATGGTCACTGAGGGGTCAGGAGAGGCTGTGGGTGGAGTTCACACTAGAGCCCAGGCCCCTTCTTACTATTTAGAACAGGGCTCTTGTCTCTGATGTGGGCTTTCTTACAATATGATGACCGTATGTCTAAAGATGAGAATTAAAAAAAAAAAAAAAACAGCTTAAAGGAAAGTGGGAGGGTATTTTGGCTGTCTGTGGGTTGAGACGGTTTGCAGTCACCAAGGTGAATAACTGAAGGTGTAAAGGTGACGCCAACCTGAGCTCCATTCAGACAGGCAAGTAGAGAACCCAAGAATACAAAAGCAGTTTCTGTTTACTTTTTTCCTTTAACTTAAAACGTGTGTCTAAGGAGCTTAGCACAGGGGAGCATGGGGCCATTTGGTGTGTCATCATTTAAGGCCATTTCCTTTACAAATCTGAAATACCAGGGCAAGTTATACGTCCAGCTTATTTCTCTTCTGAAGGCTGAGTTTCTCTGCGATTGAGACCCAAAGTCTATTCTGCATCACTGTGAAGTGATACAAGAGTCGTCTCTTCAGGCTCCACAGCATGACCATGCCTGGTACAAGGTGGTTCTCTGTGACTCTGGTAGGCTGTGCAAAGGCCGCACATCTTAGAGCTCACTTGCGGAAGACTGTAAATACAAATACGGTCCTGAGCTGTGTAATGATGTTTCTGTCCCTGGCTGACTGCATGTGTGTCAGTGGCTCAACCTCACAGGCTGGGTTTGGGGTAGATTGCACTACCGCGGTTTGTGTAAGCACACTTGATGTTTGCACAACGAAATCACCTGGAGATGCATTTCTAAGAACGTTAAGCAATATGTTTGGGGAGGTGGGAGAAGGGTTTCTTTTGATTCACATCTAGAAAACACAGGGGCGGAAGGGGATTTCTCTTCCCCAGCAACCCGAGCCTTGATGGATAGTAAGCAGGAGCACAGAAACATCTCCCGTGAAGAAATTTAGTATAGTGACACCACATGAACAAGCAGGACTTCCATTTTAAGTTATGTGATATTTTAACTTATTAACAAAAAGATTGCAGTTGAGATGAAGTCTCTTGAATTAGTGTTGATTTGCATGGTTCCTTTTTTGCCGCCTCCTCATAAGAAATATGGTAGGGCATTTTCCGCTCCACATTTTAATTAATCTTTCAACTCTGTTTATCTGTTAGAGAGCAGAGCTTCTAAGTTGCTTTAAAGAGAAGGCAACATTAAAACCCAGAGTAGGTCACGGGAGTACAGGATGAAGTGACTGTTTCGCTGTGAAGGGGTTTATTTAGAATTCTGGAGATCTCTAACTTCTCATCCTCAAATGTGTTTTGAAGATGCATCCTGGGCATGCCAGTGTCCTGGGGTCAGTCCTCAACTGTCTAGAAACAATTAAAGTCCTCAATGATCAGCATCTTCTCTCATCCAGCAGTTTTAATCTCTTCCCTCACCCGCCCTTCACCTAATATCTGTTGGCAGTTTAACCAGCAGCCAAATGACATTCTCCCCATTTCCTAATTGGGTTTGTTTTCTGATGGGAAGTGAAATGGACAAAGGGTTAAGTAATGGAAAGGAGGAAAGGGAGATGATGGGATGTGAAGTGGGTGTTGGACGTCTACACAGCCCCAGGCAACACAGTGTTTAATCCTGATTGGAGCTGCGGGGGGACTCGGGCTTTGCTCCAGAGACCCCAGCTGTCACCCGCCTAAGGAGCTGCCTGCTCCTCTCAGCAAGAGCAACCCTGGAGAGTAACCTTCAGGGCTCCAACTGGGCTGCCTTTCGTAGCATGGATTCAAATGCAAATGCTCCTTGCTCTTTGGTATTCTGGAGGCTCTCAGCTAGAGCCCTTGGAAGTGGACCCTTTGTGCAATCTGAGGAATCAATCTACCTTCTCCTGGGTGCCTGCTGGGCCAACCTCTCTGCTGCTCCTTTCTCTGGTGGAAAAGATAAACGAAAATCCCATTATTCAGCCCATGCTATTGTGGTGGCAGTTTCCTTTGAGCCTCTTGGCAAAACCCCGCTTGCTTTAGAACTGTACATCATATGGGATCCATTGAGAGCCATTATTTATCTGACAGGATATTTATAAAAGCCGGCATTAGCTGCAACTCCAAGTCAATATGTTTCCCTCTTGCTGACACACATCACACCAACAGGCTTGAAATATTTAAATACAATAGTCTCTTCAAGAAATCATTAATTTTTCTATCACTGCTAGAAGTGATAATTTGATGGAAATGGATTTAGTTGGAATAGCTGAGCCCGACTGGAGAGGATACTTGAAAGTACCCGTGCTTTGGAGAAGTCAGCCCAGGACACAGTGAGGGTCCATTGAAGACCAGAACCCAGAGCCCCAGGGGCTGTGGTGCCGCTGCAGCCGCCCCACCCCCCAGGGTCATCCCACCCACTTCAGTCGGGAGGGCTTTAAATATCAAGGAGAGGAAAAGAAGCCCAGGACCAGCCACCTCATTACCAGCAGTGTCCCTGCCTCTCTGTCCCTGCCCGCCGCCCGCCTCCCGCTTCTCTTCTCCCTCGCTCTCCTTTGCCCTCCTCTCTCTTTTATCCTTCTCTCCATTTTTCTCTGCCTCTTTCCTTGGCTTTGACTTTTGCTCTTTGATCTTCCTCTTTCCTTATTCACTTTCCCTGCTGCGTGTGGCTGCACTGAAATTGAGGACAGTCTTAAGTGTCTCCCTGGGGTCTCTGCTCCTGAGCTGGGAGGGGTGGGATGGAGCCTCTGCACCGGGCTGTTGGCCACTCCCCACCGGGGCCCCTGGTGCAGAATGAATGCACAAAGTTTCTGTGCCCCTTCACTACACAGGACAGGGAGTCAAACGAACGGTATGACTTTCTGGACAGATGAAGGACTTGGAACTTGTCCGGAATACTGTACCTCATGTCCCCGGGTGTGCTTCCTGACCGGAGGAGAGAGTCTGTACCATTGTGAGTCTGCCAAGCCAGCATTAAGATCTTGACAAAAGCGACGTGTAGCCTTTTTATACCGGAAATGGCTCATCTGCTCTGAAGATCAGGCAAACGGTCAGAGAGGACACACATTTTTCTGTGTATTTCTGAACGACAAAGATTGGTTAAGCCAGGAAAATAAATACAAAATATATATTTTTTTAAAAATTGTAAATTTCATTTTTTTAAATACAAAAAAAAAATTGGTGTAGAGTTAAATTATTGTGTTGGGCTGCACCTTGGCATTTTCCTCTTAAATTCGTGGTTAGGAAGGAAATGAGATGGTCAGAGGACCACGGTCAGGATGGTGTGGCGTATTCCCTGGATTGCCCCCTACTGTGCTGTCCACCCATTGAGTCCATGCTGGCTACCTGGACCCCACCCACAGCCCCAATCCTCTCCTCTTGCTTCATTATCAAAATACAGCCCCCCCCCATTACTTTGTTCTTTCTTTTGACCTAGTGTCAGCCGTAGTTGTGATTAACTTTTAGCGGCTCTGGGTCATTATGAGAAAGAACAATGCCTTCAGGGGTCAAAGATCGTGCATGTTTAGGATTTAGCTGTGGAGAGAGGAAAGAGTTGGCAGTCAGGAGCAACGTGTGGTTGACAGAACAAGGAGACAGCAAAGATCGGGAAGCCCACTGTAGGCTGGAGTGGAAAAGGTCCCAGTAGGAGGTGAAGATTCCAATGAGAGGAATCTGGAAGGGTGTCCTGGACCCTGTGAAGCATACACAGAGCAGAATGTTATGGGAGAAGTGTGAGGAGAGAGAGAGCATGGGCTTACATTCAATGAAATACAACCTCTCCCCAGAGTATTTGCTCACAAGGAAGGGCTGGGAAAAATAATCCCATCATTAATGTGTGAGTTCCAGGCTCCAGGTCAGGTGGGTGGGGTGTGTGCAAGGGCAGTGCAGCCCCCTTTCAGTGTGCAGCTGGGGGAGTCTCTATCAAAGCTTGTGGTAAGTTCTGCTGAGTGCCTAACTGGCTAGCCGCTTCTCGGGTCCCCTCTGCATGAATCCTAGAGACAGTGGAGCTTTGCCCTCTTCATTGCTTTGGAAAAAACTTCACTGCTGAACTCCACAGGGCTTATTTAGTGCCAGTTGTGAGCTATATCTCCAATTACTCCTGCTGAGAAGGCCGCTTAATCTCTGGGTTCAACCTCAGAGTCCATGAAGAAAAGAAGTGATTTAAGATTTAAGAGTGTCAAAGGTGGCATTCAGGCACTGGGCCATCTTTCTGGGTTGACTCACCTCAATTTACCCAGGTGCCTAGGATGGCTATGCTAAGAAATGCCTTCTGACTCAGAGTGTCTTATACTGGTCATGCCGTCTTGGAGATTTAATTTTTTTTTAAATTTATATAATCATCCAAGAAATTTTTTTTAATTTTCTTTCTTTTTTTTTAGTGTAAGAAGATTTATTGAACAATAGAAAGAGGAACAGAACATTTGTAGTGCAAGAGGGATCCAATAGCAGGTTTTTGCCCCAAAGTTGGGTTTTATTCTGAGTGAACACCTTATTGCCAATTCCTGCTATTGCAGTGACTGAGGGTGTTGACCATTTAATTGGTATTAATTATGCTTCTTGGTGAATAAAGAAAACAGGTCGTCTCCACCTGTAAGAGATGCATTTAGATCACTCACTCAGAGGCCACATGGTATCACTGAGCCGAATGTGAACAGAGATTTAAGAAGTTTTCATAGAAACTCTTCTCCCCCTCTAACATCCTAGGTGAACTTCGGAGACACCTGTCAGGGCTCACTCATGTCCTGCCTCTCATTATATGTACAGATAGGGCAGATCAGCTGAGGAAGTGGAGAAGTTTCTGAAATGGGAGATGTGCCCTTGTCAAGATGAGTCCAACAAAGGAAAAAAGAAAACGGACATGTTAGGTTTGGATCTGGAGTGTCTCCCAAAGGCTCACGGGTTGAAGATGTGGTCCTCAGTGCAGCCATCTTCAGAGGCGGGCTTTTGGGAAGTGATTGGATTGTGAGGGCTCTGACCTCACCAGTAGATTAATCCATGGAGGGATTTGTGTTTGAATGGACCATCGGGAGGTGGTGGGAAGTGTAGGAGGTGGGACCTACTTGAATTGAACAGAGAGTGTCTTGTCCTTGGTGGTGTGCTCTTGAGGACTTTATCATTTCCCCAGCCCCTTCCTCTGTCTCTCCCTCTCTGTCTCTGTCTTCTTCCCGGCTGCCTTGAGGTCAGCAGCTATGCTCCACTACATGTTCCCTGCCATGGGCCTAGAAACAACAGAGACAGGTGAACATAGAGCAAAACCTCTGAAAACAAGAGCCCAAATCGACCTTTCCTCTTTTAATTTGATTTTCTCAGGGAGTTTGTCCCAACAATGAAAAGCTAACACAGGGCACAAGAAATAAGGAGAAAATAGTGACTGAGGGTCACAAAAAATTGTGACTAAGGGCCTCTGGGAGAGTTTGGGTAGAAAATTGAGAATGAGGATGACAGAAATTTTAGGTCAGTTTTGGTATAAAAAAATCTGGAAAATAAGAGGAATAAAAGAAATGAGGTTAAAAAAATTGTTTACAGTTATAAATTGGATCTTCTCATACATTCTTGGACCTCAAAATAATCAAAACTCTATATGTGTAATAAGAATTGTAATGCATTCTATTGTCATTTATTTATTAAAAAATCAATTAAAAAACCCAAGAAAATGTTAATCAAAGTCTTTCCAATAAATTTAAACATCTGAAAAAAGAAGAAGAATCAAAACTCAACTAGAAGCTCATGTCCACCAGGAATTAAGTAGTGATGGAATATCTCAACATTGTAAATGCTATATATGGTAAATCCAAGGCCAACATTATTCTAAATTGAGAAAAATTTAAAGCATTCCCTCTAAAACTGGAACAAGACAAGGATGCCGTCTTTCACCATTTCTATTCAACATAGTCCTGGAAATTCTAGACAGAGCAATTAGACAGAAAAAAACAAATTTAAGGGATACAAATAGGAAAAGAAGAACTCAAACTATCCCTATTTTCCGACAACATGATTCTATATTTAGAAGACCCAAAAAACTCTAATAGAAAACTTCTAGAACTCATAAATGAATTCAGCCAAGTAGCAGGATATTAAATTCACACCCACAAATCAACTGTGTTCCTATATATCAGTGATGAATCAACTGAAAGAGAAATTAGGAAAACTATCCCATTCAAAATTGCTTCAAAAAATATTTGGGAGTCCATCTGACAAAAGAGGTTAAAGACCTCCGTAATGAAAACTACAGAACACTAAAGAAAGAAATTGAAGAAGACCTTAGAAGATGGAAAGATCTCCTATGTTCTTGGATAGGCAGGATTAATATTGTCAATATGGCCATACTTCAAAAGTGCTATACAGATTTAATGCAATTCCTGTTAATGTTCCAATGTTGTTCCTCATAGAAATAGGAAAAGCAGTCATGAAACTCATTTGGAAAAATAAGAGACCCAGAATAGCCAAAGCAATTCTCAGCGAGAAAAGAGAAGCAAGAGGTATCATGATACCAGAACTAAATTATACTACAGAGCTCCAGTAACAAAAACAGCCTGGTATTGGCACCAAAAGATACATGAAGACCAATGGTACAAAACAGAAGACACAGAGACAAATCCACATGAATACAGTTATCTCATATTCGACAAAGCCTCCATAAACATACATTGCTGAACTACAGTCGGTCTACAAATATAGTCAGCAATGTATGTTTATGGAGCTTCTTCAACAAATGGTTCTGGGAAAGAGACCGTGTACCTACTAGAAGAAAAAGTAGGCCCAAATCTCCCTAGCCAGTTAGGCACTCAGCTTCTTCTCAGCAAAGGAAACAGTAAATATGAACAGAGAGCCTACAGATTGGGGGAAAATATTTTCCACCTGCATCTCAGATAGAGCATTAATCTCCAGGATATGTAAAGAACTCAAAAAATTTAACACCAAAGAAACAAATAACCCAATCAATAAATGGGAAAAGGAACTGAACAGATACTTCACAGAAGAAGAACTACAATTGGTCTATAAATATATGAAAAAATGTTTAAATATCACTAGCAGTTAGAGAAATGCAAATTAAGACTACACTGAGATTCCATCTACCTCCAGTCAGGATGGCAATCATCAAGAATACAAGTAACAATAAATGTTGAAAAAGGCACACTCATACATTGCTGGTGGGACTGCAAATTGGTGCAACCCCTCTGGAAAGCAGTATGGAGATTCTTCAGAAAACTTGGAATGAAACCACCTGGTTATCCCACTCCTTATATACACAAAGGACTTAAAAATCAGCATATCATAGTGACATGTCCACTTCAATGTTTACAGCAGCTCAATTCATAACAGTTAAGGTATGGAACCACCCCAGGTAACCTTCAATAGATGAACAGATAAAGAAAACATGGTACATATTTACAATGGACTATTACTCAGCCACAAAGGAGAAAGAAATTATGGCATTTGCTGGCAAATGAATGGAACTGGAGACTATCATGCTAAGTGAAATAAGCCAGTGCTGAATGTTCTCTCTGATATGCGGATGCTAACTCACAATAAGGGTGGGGGATAGAAGTCCACTGGATAAGACAAGGGGGAATGAAGGGAAGGGAGGGGAATGAGAATGGGAAAGACAGTAGAATGAATCAGACTTAACTTTCCTATGTTCATATATGAATATACGGCCAGTGTAACTCCGCATGTACAACCACAAGAATGGGAATTTATACTTTATGCATGTAGGATATTTCAAAACACACTCTACTGTTGTGTATAACTAAAAAGAACAAATTAAAAATTAAAGAAAAGTAGTGATGGAAGAAGCCTTGAATTGGTTAACATCTCTCACTCATACCATTCTTGTGGGATTTTAATGAGGGCTGAGTGTTTAAAGGCTCTATGGAGCTTTGGGTAGTCTCTTTACTTGGCAGAGGAATGGGAAGTGGGGGGAGAAAGGGTGAGGTTGAGATCAAGGAACAGCTCTGCACACAAGGAAGGCCTGGGCAGGGCACGTCTGGGAACATTTGTGGGAGAGAAGATTAAGATGTAACTCAAACAGAAAGAAGAGTCTGATTGGCTTGGGGGAGATTTTGGGCCAAGTTGGGGATCATTAAGCAGATGATACTTAGATGGAAAAATCTGCCATTTCAAGTTCATTCTGAAGCCCAGTCATGTTCCCGCTGCTGGTGGCTCGTTCCTCATCTGATGGCATTTCTCATTTTTAGGGGCTTTAAATAGAAAAGCAGAGGTCTCAAAAATCACTGATGCTCCTCCAGGAAGCCGAAGAGCATTCAACAAATTGCTTTCTTCAAAACGGGGGAATGAAAGGAAGCCCTTCTCTGAGATTTTTTTTTAAAAATTGAAGACACGATGCTTTAGGAGACCCCGCAGCTGCCCATTGTTACCTGGCTGCCTGGTAATCCAGGCTGGTCCACAGGGTGAGCTTGACTCCACAGGTGTCTTAGTCAGAGTGATAAAGTGCTTGGCACCTCTTTATCATGGAGTGGCAAGATGCTTTGGAACTGGGCAAGGACTCAGCCGCTGCACAATGCCATCCTTCTTGGACAGCAAGACGGAAGCTCATCCAATTTCTCAGCCAGTTCAGAAGTGACTTTAAAGTTGGTGTTTTCTTTTTTTTTTTTTTAATTGCCATGGTTCATAGTTCTGGTGAGTATTTTTTTTTTTTAATTGCCATGGTTCATAGTTCTCGTGAGTGTTTTTTTTTTTTTAAACTCAGAAACCACTAGACTAAATTAAAAAGCTACAGAAGAAGCTGTTTTTTTTTTTTCCTAGTCACAATAACGTATATATGCCCACTTTTCCCTTTCTTTCCATTTTAAAGCTTCTGGGTTTTTATGTTTTTGGAATAGTGATATGCACATTTGTTAATGAAAAGCCTAAATTGGAGGGCTGGGCTGCTTTCAACGCATGGCTCTTCTTACTACCTAGGTTCCAAATGCTGGAAGCCACAGGAGAACTGTTCCAAGCACCTCTTTGTCATTGTCTGGAAGTGTACGTTTCCAAGCGATTGGCCAAAGGCAAAGTCTTGTCTAAGGATTCTGCAGACTACTTTATCCACTTCTCCCCGCAGTGCAGCATGCCGCGGTGTCAGTTGATCTTTACTTTGTCTGAGCACATCATTTATGCCTGTCACCTGCCTTCTTCCTTTTCTTTTCTTTTCTCATTAGTCCATGACAATTAAAAAAAATGGTCTTTGGCATTAGTTTTCCATCACAAACATAGATTTGAGCAGGGACAATGAAATGACAAAGCACTGGGGGCTTATGAAGATGGCCATCTAGCTCTAGATTTAAACTTATGTTGATAAGTGAGAATCAATATGAAAATTAAAAAATAAAAATTTAAGTTTTTATAGATAACTTGCCAACCACTGAGACTAGGCAACAATGCTAGTTGCCTCCCCCAATATCCATTCTACTCTTTCTTCCTGAGGACCTTTTTTTTTTGTTGTTGTTTGTTTATTAGTTCTAATCAGTATTTACACATGACAGTAGAAAGCTCTTTGACTCATTGTACACAAATGGAGCACAATTTTTCTCATCTCTGGTTGTACATGAAGTAGAGACACACAGTTCATGCAATCATACAGGTACCTAGGGTACTGATGCCCGTCTCATTCCACCATCTTTCCTACCCCCTTGCCCCTCCCCCCCCCACTTTGCCCCACCCAAACTTCCTCCAGTCATCCCATGCCCTGCCCTTGACCTTTGTTTTTAAAAAAAACATTTAATGTCCCAGGTTGCATTACACCAAGGGTATCCATTTGACATGGTTTTGATGAATGAGATGGAAACAGAAACCTGTGAGAGATTTCAGGGGAAGGTTCTTTGCTCTTTTCCTCATTCCTTCTTCCTTTTCTCTTTGTTTGAAGTGATGCCTGGGGTTAGTGGCTTGCAAATACCAGGCAACACACACGAGAACAAAGGCCCAAGGTTGGTGGAGTGGAAAGATGGAGTCTTGGTTCCTGATGAGCCACTGAGCCACTTTATTAGTCCTGGCACCGTCCCCTCCTGGACTCCAGCTGGGAGCCCACCATCTGATGAGCTGTCACAGTAAGGTTTCTCTTTCTGTTTTTTTTTTTTTTTCCCAGAAGAATGAAATCCCAACTTTTATTCCCAGATCGTTCCCGTCTATTTGTCGTCGTTCTTTCTTCAATAAAGGGAGGAAATAATTGACGGGCAGCTTCTGTAGATGACCTTTCCACGCAGCTCTCTACCCTGAGTAGCCACCTTCAGCTCAGTTTCTCTGTGTTGTTAATCCCAGCATCCTTCTGATTTTGAGCCCTGTACCAGCTGAAGTTTTTGTACTACACAGTGAGATTCAGGGCTCTAGTTAGGGGCTCTCTAAAGACCAACACCAGCTGTGGTCTTCCACATATGAATGTTCTAATTGGACACTTGGAGTCATTGTTCTTTCATTAAAAGAAGCATTTTGTTTGGTGCAGCCAATATGGAAAGCAGTGTGGAGATTCCTTGGAAAACCGGGAATGGAACCACCATTTGATCCTAGCTATCCCTTTCCACAGTCTATACCCAAAGGACTTAAAAACAGCATACTACAGGGACACAGCCACATCAATGTTTATAGCAGCACAATTCACAATAGCTAAACTGTGGAACAGATCTAGATGCCCTTCTTTAGACGAATGGATAAAAAAATATGGCATATGTAAACAATGAAATATTACTCAGCAATAAAAGAGAATAGAATCATGATGGCATTTTCAGGTAAATGGATGGCATTGGAGAAGATAATGCTAAATGAAGTTAGCCAATCCCCCCAAACCAAATGCCAAATGTTTTCTCTGAAGGAGGCTGATTCATAGTGGGGTTGGGAGGGGAAGCATGGGAGGAATAGATAAACTCTAGATAGGCAAAGGGGAGGGAGAGGAAGAGAGTGGATAAGGAGTATAAAAAGATGGTGGAATGAGATGGATGTCATTTTTCTAAGTACATATGTGAAGACAGGAATGATGTGAATATACTTTGTATTCAACCAGAGATATGAAAAAATGTGCTTTATATGTGTAATATGAATTGTAATGCATTCTGTCATCATATATAATAAATTAGAATTTAAAAAAAATTTTAAAAAAGAAATATATGTATGTGTATGTGTATGTGTGTGTGTGTGTATATATATATATATATATATATATATATATATATATATATAATTTTGTGGTTCATTGTATGTAGTCAGCTGAGTTATCTTAGTGGCATGTCCATGTCAGTGTTGAACATTATTTACACATTTAAAATTTTATTAATTTGTCCTCAAAATAGCCCAAATGAGCAGAATCCTGATAGGACTTGAATAATTGAGATTTCATCATGGCAATTTAACCCAATGGTTGTTCCTTTTTGAATTAACTATTATTGTGCTCATTTGGTTGTGTTTATTATTAGAAGTATTATTAGAGCTTCCTTGTAGCTATTATTTGATAATTCTCTTATCTTTCCTGTTTGGGATTTTAAAAAATATTTGAGATAAACTTAATGGAAGTACATGCTTTGGAAATATGACATATCTCTTTTTAATATGAAATTTTGTTATGGAGTTAAAAAAAAACTTGCACAATTTTCAAGTCACATCGGGTTGTAGACGTTTCTCCTCTTTAGAGGGGGACATACAGGTATCTGGAGTGTAAGAGAAGGTGGAATTCCATTAGAACCTGTTAGTAGAGAATGAAGAGAACCTAGATTGGAGTCAAAGGGTAGGAACTAGAGGAAGCAGATTTTTTTCCATAATAAAGGGAAGACAATTATTTTTCATTGCTATGGGAGAAAGGAAAAATAAGCAAATGAGGCTGTATCTGGAGCTTAGCTTGTGGAAATGTCTGAGGATTTTTTTTTTAAACAGCTTTCTTCTTGGGCTGGGGTTGTGGCTCAGTGGTAGCAAACTTGCCTGCATGTGTGAGGCACTGGGTTCAATTCTCAGCACCACCTATAAATGAATAAAATAAAGGTCTATCAACACTAAAAAAGCCCCAAAAGCAAAAAACAACTCCAGCTTTCTTGAAATGTAACTCGTGTACCATAAGGTTCAACCCTTTAAAGCATACAATCCAGTGTTTTTGGTGTATTTGTAGTATTGTGAAACCATCACCACTATCTAATCCTAGAACATTTCATTAGCCTCAAAGGAAACCATATACCCATCACCAGTCAATTCCCATGATCTCCCCTGCCTGCCTCTGGCAACCGTTAAGTCAGTCTTCATCTCTGTGGATTTGGGTACTTGGTACATCTCCTATCAATGGGATCTTGCAATACGTGATTTTTCTGACTGTCTTCTTTTACTTAGCATAATGTTTTCAAGGCTCACCTGTGTTGTAGCATGCACGAGTACTTCATACCTTTTTGTTGTGGAGTAATACTTCATTGTATGGATAAATCATATTTTGCCCACTCGCCAGTGGATGGACATGGATATTTTGGTTGCTTTCCTTTTTTTTTTTTTTTTTTTTTTAGGATATTGAAGATTGAACTCAGGGGCACTCAGTCACTGAGCCCCATCCCCAGCCCTATTTTGTATTTTATTTAGAGACAGGGTCTCACTGAGTCACTTAGTGCTTTGCTTTTGCTGAGGCTGACTTTGAACTCGCAATTCTCCTGTCTCAGCCTCCCAAGCAGCTGGGATTATAGGCACCACCGTGCCGCCTGCTTTCACTTTTTGACAATTACGAGTAGTGCTGATATGAACCGGCATATACAAGTTTTTGTGTAGACTGACAGAGACCCTTTCCTTGACCAAACTTTAGTAGGGTTCCTCGGAGCTTTTTCTCAACTATGCCTCATCCAGGCCTGGCCTGGATGGACTAGTTTTAGCAAAAAATCCTGCTAAATAAATTTAGTAAGAATGTCCCCACTCTTGATATCTGATCAAGTTCCCCATCCCCCACTTGTAAGACCTTAACCGACCTTCAGCAAGAATCCTGTTCAATGGGTATAGCAAGGGTCTCCCTACCCTCTGATGACTGTCCTTCGTCATTGTCCACCCCCGCACTCTGCTCATTGGCTGTACATCCCCAGCTGTCTTTGCCATGTTAGGAGTTGAGCCCAATCTCCTGTATTGTGGTACTCTTGACACTTATTGCAATAATCCTGAATAAAGTCTTCCTTATAGTTTAACAAATGTCAAAATAATTTTTTCTTCAACAGGACACATCTTTTCATTTCTCTTGGGTATATTCCTAGGAGTGGAATTGTCAGTTTTGTGGTAACTCTGTGTTTAACATTTTGAGGGGCTGTCAAGATTTTTTTCAAAGGGCTTCTCCATTGTACATTCTCACCATCAATGAACAAAACTCCCAGCTTCTCTAGAAGCTTGCCAACACTTGTCATTGTTGGCTAGGAAACATCTTAATAAGCAAAAGGCCAAATATTAATTTTTGAGTTCTGTTGCTGTTCTGTGATACGATTTCCTTTGATCTCTCCAATTACCAGTAGAATCTTCTACTGGATGAAAGGTGCAGTGAATTTAAGGACGGGAATGGGTGACAGACTGCATTTCTGCAGTAGCCTGGCCTTGGGGGAAGAAAGGAGGGTCACAAGCCAGACATGGAAAAGGCTGTGGTCAGGATCAGACACTTTGAGAACATAATCCCAGAAGACTGCTCAGATACCAAGGGAGAACTCTTTGAGCACTTGGGTGACAGATTCAAGACGTGTAGAGGAGACACTGACCCATCCCAGGGGTGTTGATTTCTTTCCCTTGACTTTCTTTTATAAAATATCTTACTATAATAATTCTACTTGTAAAAAAAATGATCACATTTGCAACTCTCCTTGAACCAAAGGCCCTCTTTCTGACAAAGGTATATAATATAGCACATATTTAAAATTAAATGACTTTAGTTTTGCTTTCATAAAATTTGACATAGTTTGTTCTATTATTGAAATAATTAAATTCATTCCAGGAGGAAGCAAAACCAAGATTAATTAAGGGCTGTCTTGCACAATATCCAGGTACAGGCTGCCTTCAGCCCTGTTCACCTCCTACTATCTGGTTGCCAGTTTTCTTCTCAAAGGGCAAAGAAGGAAAAAAGGCAGGAGCAAGCCCTATGTGACTGGGAGTTGGTAGCTTCTTACCTTGTGTCTTGTGCTTTCCTGGAAATGCTCACACGTGAGCACACAAGTAGACCCTTGAGCTCTTTCTCCAAGCATGCGTGTGCAAGATTGTGAAAACTCTTCTTTCACATTTATACCCCCACTATGTGTGGAGCATTGTGAGCCTGGGCATGCAGCAAGCCCAGTTGATTGATTCTCCCAACTTCTGCTCACTTTGTAGTTTAAAAGTCATTAATAACTAAACAGCTTTCTTTCTGTAATATTTTTTTTTCTAAGTTCGATATGCCACACTTATTTTCTTTTGAAATAGGTTCTTTCCTGGGCAAAATGTTGTAGATCGATGACTTCGTTTAAAAATGTTTGTCTTTCCAGGAGTTGAAGAACAACAACAAAGAACCCATGATCTTATTGACTGGAATGTTCTGAAAATTTTAACCGAAGTAAATTTTTCATAGCACTTGAAGCTCAATGTCTTTGAAGTAGGCAGTAGATGGTTTTCCATGAAGACACAAAGCTTTTAATTAATATGCATAACAATCGATATGTATAATTTTGGTCACTGGAGGACGACTATAGTTTCCCATTGATGCAATAGAATATATTGAGGACAACGAAAAAGTAATTAACAACTGAATACGAGGGTCATAAAGTTAAATTATTCCCTAGTTCATAGTAAACTCTACATGCATGCAGAATTATTTTCTGAAAATAAGACAATACTGAATGTCATGTTTTCCTCCTTCTCTAAATTGTGTATTTAACGTTTTTCTTGAACACAGACTGCATTGGGTGTAATAAGAATAATTAAATGCTGAACAGATAAGCAGGAATGTTGAGAGGAATTTAGAGATAATCATAAGAGACTTGAAAATAGATAAAAGAAAAATCATGCTTTATGTAAATTTCCTGTTTCTGAAATGTATGGGAGGTTATTTAAACTTAGACATTTTTAGGATCCTGGTGGTTGAAACAGTGACATGGAAATCTATGTTCTGATCCACTTTCAACCAGTTGGTTAACTGGTGAAAATCAACGAGCTATTTTCATGTTTATAGGCCAGAAAATAAATATATATTCAGTTTAGTTCAGTTCAAGGTAGTTATGAGGCACCCTGTTTCTGTAAGGTGAAGGTGGTACAGAGTGAGTCGGCTCTTGTCCTCTAGAAGCTTGAGACACCCGTGACTGCAACAGCAGAAAGCTTCGGTGTCAGTGCCACAAACCCATGACCTTGTTTGTGCCCTTATTTTCCATTATTTCAAAATGCTTCTTAGAGTATTCTCTGAGGACCAATAATACTGAGAGGTAAAATACACCTTGCGGCACAGGGACATGTAGGAATATGTTCTTTTCAGATGCAGTTTTTCCTGTCCCTATGATTTGCTAATTATATGACAAAAAGCACGATTCCAATATGTTTACAGGACCCCTGAAGCACACTACCAAGGAGAACTTAGATATGTGGAAATTTGTGTTTTGCAGTGTGTGTGTGTGTGTGTGTGTGTGTCTTATAGTCCTAACCTTGTTAGTCAACCTCTCATTGCCATGACCAAAATACCTGACAATAACAAAAGAGGAAAGGTTTATTTTAGCTTGAAGATTTAGAGATTTCAGTCCTTAATCTGCCAGCTCCATTGCTCTGCGCCCAAGGTGAGGCCAAACATCATGGCAGAAGAGTGTGGCAGAAGAAAGGTGCTCAGCTTATGGTAGCCAGGAAGGGAGGTGGGAGAGAGAGAGAGGGAGATGGAAAGGAAGAGAGGGAGAGAGAGAGGAAGAGAAAGAGAAGGAAGATAGATAGTCCTCAAGGGCATGCCACCATGACCTTCTTTCTCAAACCATGGCCCCTCCACCCACTTATATTTTCTACCTCCTTCCAGTCAGTAGTCCATTCAGCTTTTCCATGGATTAATTAATTAATGAGGTTAAAGCCCTGATACGATCCCTTTCCAATACCTCCTCCTCTAAAACATTGCTGCATTAGGGACCAAGCTCTCGAAAGATGAGTCTTTGGGGGACACTTGATATCCAAACCATGACACATATTCACTGAGACCCATGTCTATTGCCAGGGTGTGTAAGAGATAGGGACCTTGATTGGGAGGGATAATAAGAAAATGTGGTATTGAAAGACATCTGTGTTCTAATTCTGAAAACTGTCTCTGCATTTTGGAGGAGCGGGTGGACAGCACAGCAAGAAGGGTGCAGATGAGATGAAGGAGAAGGGGAAGAATACCAAAAAGTCCAGCACACCCCACCTCCACGCCTACCAACTGCATGTTCTGCTGTTTGGAGTGTCGTTCCAGTTACCCAACTTCTCAAGAACACCATCAGCTCTGGGAGGGCAGAAGCCAGTTATTCCAGTAATTATTTAATCAAAGAAAGAGGATAGGAAACCACACGGAACCAGACTCTGGGAAGTGGCAGGGGGAGGAATAGGGCTATCCAGTTGTGGACAGTGGTTGATGGGCTTTGTGCTGGAAGGGAAGAGAGAGTGCTGTGTTGGAGATTCAGGGTCAGAGAGTAGGTGTTCTGGGTGGAATTGTGTCTCTCTGAGATTTACATGTGGAAGTGCAAACTCTTAGTACCTCAGAATGTGACTCTCTTTGGAGAGTCTTTGGGTGGGCTCAAGTCCAACATGACTGTGTCCTTATCAGAAGGGGTGATTAGGATGTAGATCACACACACTGAGGGGCAAACCCATTGGGGACAGAAGGAGAAAATGGATGTCTTCGAGTCCAGGAGAGAAGCCATAGGAGACACATCCCCTGCTGGCATTTTGACCTTAGATTCCCAGCCTCTAGAACTGAGAGGAAAATAAATTTCCAGTGGTTAAGCCACTGACTCTGTGGGACTTCACTATGGCAGCTCCAGCAGACAGATACAGCAGGAGGTCACGGGAGGAAGACAGGTTCACAGAGCTGTGGGAGGGTCACAGAGCTGGTCTTTGCAGTTTGTCCCAGGCCCTTACAGCAGGAGCCATGCGACCAGCCAGTCCTGGTAGGTGGCTGAGGTCTGAGACTGGGAGCATGAACTGGTTCCGATCTCTCAGGCCAGGCCACACGATAGAGGGCGGCAGTCAGTAAAGAGATGCATGGCCTGTAGAGAATTTAAAACCACTCATAAAACTGGCCATGACTTGGTTGCTTCTTATTGTCACCATGCTCCAGCAATTTTAAACAAAGCACTCCAAATAAAATATTTTGTTGGTCTAAGTGCTAAACATTTTCTCTGATTACTGTTGAGTTTTATGAATGTGCATCTATGCTTCCAATTTAACATGTTTTTATTACCTTTTCTTTAATAAAAATGTCATGGATGTTAATTTGGAGGAGTCTCAGTCACACCGTAGACTGTGACGCAGGACAGTGCAGCCACAGGCATTTTTTGGAGGGTTAAGTTCATTAGGATTTGGAATCTTGTGTGCTTGCAAGAAGTCTTCTTTGTCTGCTGGTCCTGTGGTACTTCATCTTCTTGCTTTAAAACAGGAGTTTAGAAATTAGTGATAATCACACATAAAGATGTAGAAAGGTGGTGCCAATTACTTTAATTCTGTCATTCTTTGTGACCACTTGAAGCTTTTGTTTTTGTTCCATATTTTAAAAAGTGAAATGGAGTATGAACTGCCAAGTGTAAAATACTTGCGTTGGATAAGTGCACGTCTTTGTTCACACATGAAATACCTTGCCGAATTTGGATGCTGTCATGAAAATAAAAATTAATATTTATTCAGAATAATGATTACTGCAGAAAATAATTTTGTATTTTCTGAATGTTAAATGCTAATGCTTCCTCACCGGGCAGCCCTTGCCTCTACTTCTTATTTTCTCTCTCTCTCTCTGTCTCTCTCTCTCTGTCTCTCTCTCCCCATGCTGGGGATTGAACCCAGGGTCTTGTGCATGCAAGGCTAGCACTCTACCAACTGACCTAGATCCCCAGCCCCTCCTAATTATCTCTTAAAGCAAGCAGAGTATTGATGTTCGTTTCATTGCTGTGGTAAATACCTGAGAAAAACAACTTAGAGGAGGAAAGATCTATTTGGGCTCATGGTTTCAGACCTTGATCAGCTGGTTCCATTGGCTTTGGGTCTGAGGTGAGGCAGAAGGGCATGACAGAAGGGCGTGGTGGAGGGACGATGTCAGCTCATGGCAGCCAGGAAGCACAGAGAGAAAGAGAGAAGGAGCCAGGAACCAGAAATGTTCCCCAAGGCTGCAAACACTTACTGCCTTCACTTTCCACCAACTGCCAACAACCCATTCACATTACAAATCCTTCAGTGGATTAGTCCATGGATGAGGTGAGAGCCCTCGTGACCCAATCACTTTCCAGGGGTCCCACTTCTGAACACTGCTGTACTGGGGACCAAGCCTCAACGCGAGAGCCTTTGGGGATGATCCAAATTCAGCCACAACGACCTGGTTACTGTATTTGAGATGATGTTTATAACTTATGCCCTGGAAGCTTAGAGCAATATGGATCATATTTTCTGACATTAGCATTATGTAGACATTCAACCAAATTAATGTTAGATTAATTCACTCCTTACCAACATTCTCTGAGGTACTGAGGATACAGTGATGATAAGACTTAACTCTTCCTCTGAGAGACTCGGTTTAGTCAGAAAGTCAGATATTCAAGGAAATAATTGGAATATATGGGAGGAATATATGGAGTATAAAATGAGGAACAAGGACTTTGCCCTATTGGGCTGGGAATGGATGATGATTTTTAGGGTGGGCCCAGGGACTGGGGAGGCTCAGGAGACCAGGCTGGGTGGAGGACAAGGAGTGGGCCTCGTTCTGAAGTCTGTGCGTGGGGCCAATGAAGGATTCACAGACGAGAGACGATCCAATCAGACCAGATTGTGAAACTAGTGCTCAGGTGGGGAGGGCAAGGAAGGGGAGGAACGTCAGCCGGCAGGTTCCCTGTTGTGCCTGGTCACAAATGAGGCAGACTGGGCAGCTGGTCCCAGGGCCATGCGAGGAACGTCTTTGTCCGTAAGTGTGCCTCCGAATACCTGTGGCCCTGCCCCTCACCCTTCCACAAGTGATGAATGATCGAGTGGACACCGTCGCATACATCTAACTCTGCCCTAGGTTGCATGTGACATTGTATATAGATTAAACTGTTGGATTTAATCTGGTGTAGCCAAGAGAATCAAAAGTAGGGGCTAAATTAACTTTTTCTATTAGTCTCTACCCTGGTTTCTTTGAAAAGTAAATTTTTTTTCAAAGTAATGCACATCAGTGGTGTATTAATATCTCATAGGTTTTACTTTAAGTGAAAAGGGAATTCTCAGTCCTGCTGGGTATTCGCTTTTAATGGTTTTTAGCTGTTCTCCTGGTATTTCCTTCCGTATTTCTAAATCATTGATGAGTGTGTAGCAGGCCTTGTCTTCCAGTTGTTCTCATGGTAACTGTCAGGAGGTCAGGGACTTGGGAGCAACAGAAGAGGGTATCTTCTGTTAATTCACTCCTTACCAACACTGAGCCTCTGCGTCACTCATCCTTTCTGATATAACTGCTGCCTGTGGTTCTCTAGACCTTTTCGGGGTGTTCGTGAACCTTCTCTTCCTGTAACAAAATACCCGAGATAATCAACTTAAAACAGAGAGAAGGTCTATTTCGGCTCATGGTTTTCCATGGTTAGTTGGCTCCATTGTTTTTGGCTTGCGGACAGACAGTGCGTCATGGTGGGAGCACAGAGTGAATTTTTTTTACTTCATGGCTGGGTTGCAAAAAAAGAGAGACCATAAAGGCCCAGGGTCCCCAAAGCCCTTTCACGGGAATTCCCCCAGTGACTAGAAGTCCTCCTCCTAAATTCCACCTCTTAAAGATTCTACCATCTCCCATAGTGCCAAGTTGGGGGCTGGTCCTTTGGCACAGGGGCCTTAGGAGAGAGACACCTAATCCCTAGGGCCTGTGTCTGCAGGCACCTGACCCTCCTCTTTCTAGGCACTTGGGCTCCTTGGTCAGCTTCTCACTGTGGCTGTTCCCATTTCTTGCTACTTCTTGGTGCTGCGTGGGACTCTGCCTGCTAAACACCGATTACTCTTGGTGTAGTGTGATCTTAGGAGTAAAGGGAAACGCAGGTGCCTGTTTTACCATGGTGAACTGGAGATCCCCCCAAAGCACGCCACAGAGCAGTCCCAAGGGCCATGGCAGTGGCTTGGTGTGTTAGACTACTGAATGCCCTTCCAGTCACTTGGTATGTGGAAGTTCCCAGGAGGACAATAGGAGGGGGCTAGGATGTCTATTTTATGAACAGGGAAAAAAGTCCTAAGAAAGTAAAGCAATGGGTCTGATTTCATAGGATGAGTTGGTGGAAGAATTAAGATGAACGGAGTTTCTTTTTTTTTTTTTATAATTTTTATTTTTTAATTTTGGGCGGACACAACATCTTTGTGTGTATGTGGTGCTGAGGATCGAACCCGGGCCGCTCGCATACCAGGCGAGCGCGCTACCGCTTGAGGCACATCCCCAGCCCGAACGGAGTTTCTTGATTCCCAGCCAATGATCCTTCCTGGGAGGTTTTCTAGAGGTTAATATTTTGAATAAAGCACTTTAATCTCTTTTTAACATGAAAACTGCAGATGATTTTAGCAAGAAATAGGTCAGTTCTCTTCCTCCATGACTATTATGACTTTACACCATTGCATATTTCTGAAGATAAGCATCTTTTCAGCATTTCAATATACTGCTTGCTGAATAGATCCTAAAGTACAAGTTCTCCCTCTGGGCTTTTGATCTAATGAGATGTGTTGGGTCATAAAGGAGAAAATGAAGAAAGAGAAGCAGCAACACTCTCCTTTGAGGGGCATGTTTGGTGTCATATCTGTGTGTTCGGGGCATTTTTCTTTCTTGATCTTCAGATCCCTTTCCACAGCCACTGAGTGATGGGGAGACACTCCAGGGGAAGGAGGAGAGGACTTCTTGGGAGAAATTTAAAGTGGAGGAAAAGAAGGAATTGCTGTAGATTTGAATGTAGAGCTTGTTGGCTGTGAAACCAAATGTGAATCTTCTTGGCCTGCACACCACAAATAATCCTCCTAGGAATCATCGCCGGGTGAGTATTCCCATGTTTCATAAATGCTCATTCCCAAACATCTCTTCTTTCTCTGCTTGTGATCTCAAGAGTGTTATTCTGAAGGAATCTCCCGGAGAGGGCAGAAACATTCTCAAGGAAAGGTGGAAAGAAATGCAAAACTGGTTGCTTAAGAGACTCACAGAAAAATTGCAGGAATTTTACAGTTTTCCAGTCCCTATTCAATGTACATTTTAATAGAGGGTCAAAATTACAAAAATTAACATAGATCCTGATGTCACTTTCAGGGCATTGTTTTGAGGTTTATCAAGGTAAGAGACAGAGAGATTGGGGGTGGGGCTCACACAGAGGTATATTTGAGAAGGGCCAGATTTCATCATGTAGAGTACTCTAAACCATTGGTTCACAAATTGCAGGGATTTTCTTATGCTACCAAATGCCTGGTTATAGAACTGTGATTCCCTAATTCTCCTGCCTTATTTCATATTTCTAATTAATATGCATTACTTTTCTTGGGGCATTCTGGACACAACCTGTAATGACAGCCTGCTCCAGCCTTGTGGAGTCCTGCCTTGGTCCTCATAATTCTTCCCACACAGCAGTTAATGACATGGTGGGATAGAGTTATGAGGACACAAGTTTTGGTATCAGACTAATTTATCTTGGATTTTTGGCATTTCCACATAGCTGCATGACCTGGGGCTAATTACTTTTCTGAGACTCAGTTTCTCTATATATGCCAAATGCAGGTAGCCTAGAAGATTAAATGGTATAATGAATGTAAAATACTAAATTAGTGCCTGGCATATAGTAGATACTCTAAATAAATGGCAAATATGATTGTTAATATTGAACATGTAGTTTCAAAGAGCCACGTTTATGAACAAAATTCTGATCTATTCCATTTCTACTCATGTTTAAAACAAAACTTGAAAACATGGCTAAGCCTTTTAATTGTATTTGTGTAAGGAGTCAAAACCGAAGGAATGAAAATAGAACATAATACTGTTAAAAATCAGAAAATAACTTCCATACTTATGCGATTGATTCTGTTAAACATGTCAGAATATTTCCTAGTTATTTTCTTAATAACTAGGGCATGCCACATTTATACATAGGAAGAACGCAAACATGAATAGAGTCTGTGTCTGCAAAATGCTCATGATCTTGAGGAATGTACAGACGTTCCTACGCTAGCTATGGTTGGTAAGTTGGAGACAGATGATACTATTGGGGGGAAGAGGATTTGGTATTTCCAATGGATGACCTGAGTAAACCTTCAGGTGACAGGTGTGATTTGGATGAGAGGGGTTTGGCTTTAGTCATTCGTGGAGAGGAGGAGGGAGTTCCAGGTCTGGATTAGAAAGAAATACCAGAAAGAGATGGAGGGGCAAATGCTCATGTTCTTGGGGAAGCTCTGATGTGGCTACAGCGAAGTTCTCTGGAGGGAGACGGATGGAAAGGCAAAGGTGGGAAGAGGATGTTGGGGTAATCTTCTCGAGGCTTCACATGCTAGGAAAGCAGCATATACTGTGATTGGTATTCAGAGGGAGGTCATTTAAGGTGTTTGAGCCTCACCAAGACATGATCCAGTTAGAATTCTAGAAGAGACAGCTTCATGAAAGGAGAATTGTAAACTGTTGAAATGGCCAAGAAATTCCATCAAGATCTGTTAATATCCAGAGAAGTCCTGAACCTGGGCAGGAGTGAGCATAGCAAATGAAGGGGAAGGTTAGAATTGAACGTCACATTCCCATTAGGGATTGTGCAGAGGGGAGTGAGGGGAGGGGAGAAGGTGTGGGCTGGGAGGGATGGTGGAATAAGACGGACATTATTACCCTATATAACATGTGTGATTACACTACCGATGTGACTCTGCACCATGTACAGCCAGATGGAGGAGAAGTTGTGCTCCATTTGTGTACAGTGTGTCAAAATGCATTCTAGTGTCATATGTAACTAATTAGAACAAATTAAAAAAACTTAAATTTTTTTCAGAAGTAGACTCCACAGCATTTGATAAGTAATAGGATATAAGTGAAGAATTGTTGACATTCAAAAAATCCTTATGTGAGAACACAAATACCATCAAGTGAAAAATTAAGGGGAATAAAGTTTCTCAGAGACAACTTCTGGATCTTTGAGATGATTCTGGCAGAGAAACAGAGACAACTTTGGGATCTTTGGAACTATTCTGAGGGAGAAACTTTGGAAAAAGTATTTGGATTTTGGGCCTGTTTATAATACATTTACAGAAACAGAACTGTTGGATTGAGGGGTTACTTCCATTTTGTAAAGAAGCAGGGTGAGAAGAAGGAAAAGAAGAGGCTGTTGCAGAGAGATAATATTGTGTTAGCTTTCCATCACTGTGACAACATACCTGAGAGAATCAACTTATAAAGAAAGAAGGTTTCTTTTGGTTCACAGTTTTGAAGATGTCAGTCCATGGCTGGTTGGCTACATTATTTCTGAGTCTGTGGTGGAGGGAATGTCACCCAAGGGCTAGGATGTGAAAGAGAAAAAGAGGAAGAGATACCCTTTGTGGGCACTCTTCCAATGACCTAACATCCACTGGGCTTTGTCTCTTAAAATTTTACCACCTTCCAATAGCACCACACGGGGGACCAAGCCCTTAACATATAAGTCTTTAGGGGACATTCAAAATCCAAACTATGGCAGACACAGAAAGTGGTAAAGGGTAGAATTATGGTACTTTATTCTGAGTGACGCAGGAAGCACTGAGACCGTGATGGAGCTTGCGGGATTTTCAGGGGAAGGAGCAGGGCACAGTGTCAGCCAGTCCAACCAGAAGGACGGCCTGGAGGACAGTGGGGTGGGAGCATCATGTTGAGGCCAGAGGTGAGAAATTCTGACTCTCACTCCAGGGAACTAGTGGGCAAGGTTCTCGATCAGGAATCAGGGGGTCAGAGATATGAAGAAGAGGGAAAAGTTTGAAAAACTCCTTTAGAGGATAGAGAAGGGAGTCCCTCGGGAGTTGGGTTGGGACCCAGTAGAAGGCATGGACTTATAGAACATCCTGTATGCGGACACAAGTAAAAGTGGCTTCATTCTCAATCTCCTTCCGTAAGACCCAGGAAAGTAGTTCAGGCTCATCTTGAACGTCTCATGAGAAGACCGAGAGGAAGAAATTATATCAAGCAACATACATCAGCAGTCCCCAGCTCAGGCTTTACATTCCCCCCCTTGAGGCCATTCACATGGTAGCTGCCACCTCCACATCTCTCTTTTACAAAACTCCACCCAGTTTTGCTCTCGTCCTCATTTTGGGGTCCCTCCTTTCCCATGGCTTACTCGAATTTCTTAGCTTCTTCTTCTTTTTTTTTTTTTTAATGAATTTTAAACAACTTTACCATGTTGTTTTTATAAGTCAATTTTAGTCTTTCAGGACTTTTGTAGTTCCCTTCTCTACCCATTACCTCCCTCATTTTAGGGAACACCCAGGAGCTGAGTGTTATTACAAGGCAGGAATTCTCCTGAGAAAGCAGGGCAGAGGGACAAAACACTGGCACTAGGTCTTTAAGCTTTTGTCCATATGGCAATTCTCACAGCCGTGGCACAGTAGCTGAGAATACTGGTGTTTGAATTGTTCAAGGGAATGTGGTCAAGAAACCCAAGTATTAAACATGTGATCATTATTGAAGTGTTAAGAGTCTTGTACAAGCAACATATTCGTTGGAATGCTTGCCATTAGAGTGGAAATGTACAAGTTGGACGGGGGGGGGGGGCAGTTTCCCCAGGCTGGCTTACTGTACAGGAAAGCATGTGAGGTGGCTTTGGTGTGTCCTTGTTTTCCAATCTTTCTTCTTAGACGTTTGTTATATTCATTTATTTATTTATTTTGGTACCAGGGATTTAACTTAGGGGCCCCCAACCACATATAAGTCTTTAGGGGACATTCAAGATCCAAACTATGGCACATCCACACTGAGCCACACCCCAGCCCTATTTTGTATTTTCTTTAGAGACAGGGTCTCACTGAGTTGCTTAGTGCCTTGCTGTTGCTTCAAACTTGCGATCCTCCTGCCTCAGCCCCCCAAGCCACTGTGCCCAGCTAAATGTTAGTTTTATATCACTCTCTCTGACATTTCTCTAGGCATAGTACAGGTATTTCTGACATTTTGGATTCCTGAATTGTTACTTTATTCTCTACCTAGTTTTGATGACTGATGGCTTTTGTTCCTTTTTTTTTTGTTGTTGTTGTTGTTTTTTCTTTGCTGCTGGTAATCAGCCAGGACCTTGCTCACACTAGGCTGGTCTTTGGGGTGTTGTCCTTGACAGTGGATTTCCCGACTCGCTGTCTGCAGAGGTCTTTGCCTAGCTGCCGAGTTCTTATCCTTCAGATTCTCATTCATATCCCTTGCTCAGAGGGCTCTCTCTGCCCAGCTTCTCTAAAGGAACACTATCTCACTTATCATCAATCTGTTTATTGTGATGATTTATTTACTTGTTGCACATCTTTTCTATGAATGCGTAAGCTTCATGAGGTGCCGCATTCTGGCTGGGCACAATTCAGGAGCCACTTGTCAAAAGAAACGAACTTTATTTTTAGAACCACACACGCCAAACAAAACAGCTCCTCAGGAAAAACCCTCAGAGCCCAACTGCCACCACCGGCTTCCCACAAGCCTCTCTCCCAACCACAAGCCTGTCCACCTCCCACAATCCTCCTGCTCTTGAGGCCGATTGGCTGGGTCGCATGGGCGGAGCCAAAAAAGTCCCCCAATGAGCAGCTCCGTGGTCTGAAAGGGCAGGGAAACAGCCCAATGAGCATCACTGCAGAGGAGCCAATCAGCTAGATGTTGCTGGGGCTGCTGTGAGCCAATCATCAGCTGGCAGTCTGAAAGTTTGCTGGGGCCCCTTCGGCTGTGGCTCTCAACAATGAGGAAAGGGATCTTTCCTGTCCCATTCAACACAATAAAATACATACAATAAACTGAAGGACCAATATGTCACCATTTCATATCAAGTGTGATTGCAATTTGATGGATTCTTTCTGGATGCTGAAGCTACTTATTTGGCAATTATAATTTTCCTGTGGTGAGTTTGGTAATTTCTACATTAATATGGCCATATTCAAATACTTATGCTACTTTTATTCTCCTTCTCAATTAAAAGCCAGTGGATAAGACTGGGGAGTAACTCTGAGGTAGAGGACTTGTCTAGAATGTGTGAGGCCCTGGGCTTGATCCTCAGCCCTGAAAAAAAAAATCCATGGGGTAGATTTATATGTACACAGTTATCAATAACTTATAATCATATTAGAAATTACTTTTATATTCATGGTATTAAAAAATTCTGAATCCTACTCTCCCATGATAGTATTCCCTAATGAGGCAAACAGGTCAAGCCTGGTATCAACCAGGCAATTATTTTACAAGAGAAAGCTAATTTCAAAAGAGAAGGCAATTCCAGAGGGCTGGGGGTTCTGGAGATGGGATTTGGAGCACATGCTTATGGATTAAGGGGGTGTATCAGCAGTTCCATGAGCCCAGCTTTTAAAGGAGCCCATGTAGGAAGAGGAAAGTATGAGGAGTCAGCACAAATCACAGACAAAACCCCTATGGTTCAGGAGAAATGCACAACACAAAGAGATGTGTTTAGAGTTACGATCACAAAATAAGTAATAAAAATTTCTCTGCTTGTTACAAATGGCAAGATGCTAACAGGAAGGGAGAAAGCAGAGACTATTCAAATCCTATTTTGATTTGTTTTCTCTCTCCAAGAGAATTGTGCTTCAACTGGGGAAACGAGAGCAAAAATATTTAATAGGTAATTGAAACCTGAAGCAGATGGAAAATAATTTGATAGTCTCTGAATAAAAAATAAAATCTGTAGTGTTTGATGGATGCTGTTATCTTAGGCCTACTGCATGGAATAGTTTTCTATTTAGTTTCTTGTGATTCCTTTGGAATCGTGGAGAAATGAAAATGTTCCAAAAGATCCACTGGGAGGAAATGACAGCTTGGGTGTTAAAATGGGGTGGTTGTTGGATGTGTGGATGGTCAACACTGTTCAAGAAACATGCCATGAATATGGGTAGGGACAGCCATCGCAGGATGGTAACCATTCCCAAAGGATTTCTTCTGAGTGACTCATTCACCTGGAAAGTGGTACTTAGAAACTTTCTAACAGGGCTCTGTTTTAAATCTGTCATTGTCCATTTTCTTTTCATCCATGACTTGTATAAAGACATAGAGCTTTGCTTATCAAATTTGTGGATGGCCGAACCTGGGAGAGAGAGATAATATGATGGATGAGAATCATCATTCAAACTGATTTCATCAGATTGGAAAGAGAGGTGGAACTCAACAGGATAATATTTCAGGAGGCTAGTAACATCTTGGATTTAGGGTTTTAAAAAATCCAAACAGCTTTGCAAGTGTTGTTCGGCAAATACACATGATAGAGACAGCTGGGCCATTTGGTTCACCTCAACCAAAAGCAATGGAAGTTTGCATTTGGTGGGAATGTGTAGTCTAGATGAAAAAAAGGGCCATAAGGCTTATTATGCTCATCTAACCATATTTGGAATATTGTATTCACTTTAAGATGGGCACTGAAATACAATAAGACAAAGATGATAAAAGCCTTCTGAGCTATATTTTATGTTGGAAATGTGGGACATCTAATTAAGAGTGAAGACTTGGGAAAATTTTGAAAAGTTTCTTTCCAAATGTGTGAAAAGTTGCCCACATGAGAGAAGTTGGTATGAGTTCATAGAGTTGTAGCTTATGACTATTATTAATATAATATTTTTGTTTCCTAGGAAGGACTTATTATCATTACTTAGGACTGTCTTGATATATTTTCATCCCTCTCTTGCTTTTTACATAATTTTTAGGACATCATCATCATCATATGAACTTACATTATACAGGGTCTCATGGGCATGGGCCGTACTTACAATGACTTGACCCTCACAGCAAAAGTGGGCCTGTTGGGCATTAGTACCAGGCCCATTCCGCAGAGGAGAAGTCTAAAGAAGGCAGTGATGCATCTTCCCCCAGGCAAGATGGCTTTTGAGAGACAGAAATCCAGCCAGAATTTTAGATTTCTGATTCCTAGGGCTAGAGCTATTTTCACTACCAAGTGCTTCCTGTTGAAATGAAACCTCCAATTAATTTGGATTCAAAACAATATATCTATTTTCTATTTTTTTTGACAAGAAAAATGATTAGTTCATGTTCTTTCCAACAAGTCTTACAGTTTATTACCTCGGGCATGGGGCACGGCGTATACCTTTAATCGGTGTTATTACTGAAGTGGCATAATGCCCGGGTGAAATGTACAAGGAGAAGAAAGAAATAACACAGGTTTGAAAGGCGTGGGAAAGCTTCCAAAACATAGGTCAGTTCTGGGGACAGAAGGAGCATGGGATGATCAGTTAGCATGTCTCCCATTAGACATTCTTTAAAGCACTTTTTCTCTTCTTTCATCAAAATGTCTTCTTTTAAAAGTGGTTAATCTATGAATGACTGCATTTTAGAGCATGTGAATACCCTAGCAAAGATGGAGATGGATGTTCAAATTTGCCAGTTGTTGATGAATTATAACACGTGCCTTTGCCCACATTCCAACACCTTCACGTCACTGATGATAGATTGGTTAAGAGGGTAGTCTCTGGAGTTTTGTTGCCCAGTTCCATCTGTGCAGCTAACTGTCTCCTCCAAGGCACAGTTTCCTTGTCTGTACCAAGGGAGAGATCCCATGTACAGACTCGAGATGTGAGAATTACATGGGACAATCCTTATAAAAAGCCTTGAACAAGTAACTGGTCTACATATCATTGCTCACTCTTTCAAAATAAGATGAAGACAACAGTAAGGAAATTCATAATTAAAGAGTTTGCCCATTCTTCCTCTGTGTGTCAGGATGGGTAGGGGTAGCGATGCTAGACATGCTTTTCGGATCTGTCAATCAGTGGTTATTTATTTTTTAGGCACATGCAGAATGTGTGGCAAGTTCACTTGTGCCTACTAGGGTTCCTGCAGTGTTCGGTAGAAGCCAGACTTCCAAGACAAGGGCATGGTCCTAATCCATTCAGAAGCCCAGAGGAGTGGATTCCCCCTCTATGGGATTCCATGTAGCAATTTATCTTTCCAGAATGCATTGGTATTATTTATGATTTTATTCGTTTCCCATATAAAGAAGCCTGGTACAATGATTAAGATTCATGTGAAGGGAAAGAGCTGAAGACAGACCTCCGTTACCTGCCTTTGTGAAGGTAATCCAGAAAAATCAAATTCTAGAGCATCACCTGGGAGCCTTTCCTGTAAAGTTCAGCATTCCAATCATAAATGGGGCTGTGAAAACAGAGCCTCCCTGAGTGTGATTAGTAAAAGCAGAGCAAGAACCATCCTGAAATGTCAGGCATTAGTGATGAACTTAAATCGCTTTTTCAAAATAAAGTTACATTTTTGATATGACATTTGCAAATGAGCCTCCACAGCCCAGGATGATTGCTCAAATCTTTTCCTCTGAACTGTGATTTTCCTAATAGCAGATATTGCTATTCTGGCTCTCCTTGTTGCTTAGCCTCTGGAGCAGTAGACACGTTGAGTAGGTTTTAATGGTGTAATGAATCTTCTTTTCCCATTTGCAGGGGCCACTGCCCATGCTCCTCAGCTGTCTGTGACCACTGTGCCCGGAACAGTGAAATATTGTCCTCCAGAGAGCACCAGAATTTAAATATGCTAACAGTTTCTGATAAAGTCCCTGAAAACGTGGCTGCATGGTTACCAGCTTTCGACATAATTTGAACTTTTTTGCGAGATGCAGAATCATTAGAAACACCAGTTCCTGTACTGGATACATGGATGGGATGGTCTTAGGGTCTGGTGATTGGCATGGGCTGCTGGCCTATAGTGTAAGTGGCCCCACTTTGCCTTTATGTTTCTGTTTCTTCCTTTGCCGCCATATTGGCACACTATCTGTATTTGCTGAGGTTGCATATTTCTAGCTCTCTCTCTCTCTCTCTCTCTCTCTCTCTCTCTCTCTCTCTCTCTCTCCTAATTTTCCAATTGTCTGTGGTCCAGAACAAAAGGTGAGTTTTAGATCATAAAGACCAGGAAGAGTGTGTGTCACCAGTCATGTATAAAATATGGGAAAATGGGCATTGAATGAAGGTGTTGAGGCCATCTTATATGAAAGATACTTGAGTTTGGTACTTTGGTACACATCTTTTGAATATTAGGCATTTTTTTGTCCTATCTTGTTCCTGACTGTGGTTTGGTAAATTATTGTATCATTGCTGTTCATTTAACACATCGTTCTTCTCACTACCACTTTTATCTTATATAGAGTCATGTTTCCATCTTGTATTGTAATTCAGTGTATGTCTCATGTAAACCAAGAGCTCAGTCAGTATTTGTGGAATGAATGTTTTTCCATTTCCATGCCATGTTAAATTATGAACTTTATTCAAATCTGATTTAAACCAGCACTGTGTATACAACAGGCACTCATTCAAGATTTGCTGAGTGAATGACCAAATAAAATAGTCAGAAATTTCAGGATAGAAACCCCATTTGTGTTTTAACAAAAAAATGTGCAATTTTGCCTCACTTTGAAGTTATCTTTTGAATGGAATTTGCAACAGATTGATGGATGATAGTTGATACTTTGATTTTTCAAAATCATGACTGTGGACATTATGCACAGACAGATGGAAGGCATTGGTATGTTTAGTCATAAATAATTCCTGAATGTTCTCAATTATTTTTATCATAGAACTGTAATACTCAGGGTAGGAAGATATGGGAAGCAGGGATATATGTGGCACATTATGAACGGGGAAGAGTTTACAGGAAGGAGGAGGAGGAGGAGAAGTTGAAGTTAAATGCCCATTAAGAACTTCTCTTGGGGCAGGAGTGATCATGGTCATGGTTGGAGATATTGAGGCGAAGTGAGAACTCGGGCTTAGGATAATAGAGAATATGAGGAAGAAACGGCTTTGAGAGGTGGAACCATCCTAGGACAGCATGGACTTCAGGTCCTGGGAAAGCTGTTTTTGCTGCTGCTTCTACTTTTTTTTTTTAAACACCTGTAGTTGTTAGAAAATCAGAGCGCTGTAAAAATCATTTTTTTTCTAAACATTTTTTTGGGGAGGTACTGGAGATTGAACCCAGGTGCACTTTACCATTGAAGAACTACATGTCCAGTCTCTTCTCTTCCTACCGCTTTTTTTTTTTTTTTTTTTTTTTTGAGACAGGTTCTTACTAAGTTACTGAAGTTCTCACTAAGTTGGTGAGGCTGCCCTTGAACTTGTGATCCCCCTGCCTCAGTCTCTAAAGTCTGATTACAGGCTTGTGTCGCTGTGCCTGGCTTGCATAATCGTTCTTTATCATATGTGTAATTAGCTTGTCTGTTTTTGTGGCTCAGCCCTGTATTAGTTGACTAAGGCTGATGTAACAAATTTAGACAAGTTTAGTGGCTTAAAAACATTATGAATTCTTATTTTTTAAAAGTTTTGTCGTTAGAAGACCAACAGAGGTCATCTCTGGACTACAGTCAAGATGTTGGCAGGGCTACATTTCTTTCTGAAGATTTAAGGGGCAAATATATTTCCTTGTCTTTTCTAGCTTGGAGAGATTGTCCGTGTCCTTGGCCTGGGGCCCCTTCCGTGTTCAAAGCCAGTGATGACTGGACAAGTCCTTCTCATGTTGTATCATTCTGACACCAACTCTTCTTTCTGTCTTCCTCTTTCACATTTAAAGGACTGTGATCACATTAGTCCTATCTAGATAATCCAGGATAAGTTTTTTTTTTTTTTTTTTTAAGGTCAACTGATTAGCAACTTCAATTTCATTTTATCATGAAACATAACATCTTATGTTCTGATAATTAACATGGACATATTTGGGGAGTTATTATTCTACCTCCACAATCACCAACCAAAATATAAATAGCTGAGTTTAAGGATGGTATAAATAATTATAGACTGTGATAGTGCAGAAGATTAGAGAACAGGGACATTTGAATGTCCAGAGTTTGAGCAGGGCTCAGAGGTAATGTTCTTTGAAAGCAAGAAGGCAAGTAACCACCATAGCTGGCATATGTTTGCTGCCTCTCAGACCCTGGAAGAGCAACTGCTGGCCATGAAACTTTTGCTGGGGTTTTGGGTGGCCAGAGTTTCTGGTGAGATATTGGTCATAAAGCTGCACAGGTGGGAGGGAGGCATCAGTGCAGGGAGATTTTCAGGAGTTTTCTATTCAACACTCTGCTAGGCCTTCTTAGAATCATTCCTTATGGTGACCACCATATTGAATATATGGTCTCAAGAAGACCAGTAATCATGTGCAGGGATCGACCAGAGGAAGAGTCTTTGGGTACCTCTTTCATTTCGCTTCTTAGCACAATTCCCCACTGAACAGCTAGTGCATGACAGGCACTATTCAGACACTGAGTTTTATCTTGGGGTCTACTGCTAAAAGGATCCACAGAGAAAGTAATTAACCTGGCTGGCAGGGAAGTTTTAAGAAAGAAGACAGGGATGGATTCTGGTAATGATACATTCAAGGCCCCTCTGGATCACTAAAATGGAGACCAGCAGCCAAGGCCACACGTTCCTATAGGTTATCTTCCTTAGGCTGGTCCACTGTGGGGCTACTGCTGCACAGCTGCAGAGCAGAATGTGTACTAATGGGGCTGTGCAGCCAGGCTACCATATTTGATGTTGATCCGAAACAGCCATGCTGACTCTTCTGCTTCTCAGAGAGGACTGAGGGGAGAGTACAATGAAAATGTGACCCCACAATGGTTGAATCTTTCCCTTAGTGGAAGATCAATTCAGAAGGCAGCACTGGAGGATGTAACATCCTGAGTGGTGTAAAATGAGAATGATTTGCTTTGTACATGCATCTGCACATGTGTAGGAAACTTATTTTGGGTGCTCAGAAGAGTTGGCTCATACCTGGGGTGAATGAGGGTAGAAATGCTTTGTTATTCACCTGCTATAATCTTAGCATAGGCTGTAGGACTCTATGGAGCAGGCACTCAGTAAATGTTTGCTGAATTAACACATCTCTTTAAGTCAGTTTTACATATGGAAGCGCTCTCCTCTCTAATGCTGGCCAGCCATTTTAGAAATGTGGTGCATTATTTTACAAGGGAAATCAAGTAAGATTGTCTTAGTTAAACTTATCCAACTACTGCCATGTGAGAAAAACCTCCAAACCATGGATAATAGATCTGTAGCAGATCTATCCACAGCACTGTTTTGTTTTTATCTTTTAACTCATTGATTTTTGGTACTGGGGATTGAATCCAGGGGTGCTTTACTACTGAGCTAATCACCAGCTCTTTCTTTAAATTTTAAATTTGAGACAGGATCTCAGTTGCTGAGGCTGGCCTTGAACTTGTGATCCTCCTGCCTCAGCCTCCTGAGCCTCTGGGATAACAGGCCTGTGCCACTGCGCCTGGCAAGATAACATATTTGAAATTTGAAATTAAAACAAATGCTAGAATTTCGTATCCATCGATAACACCATTTGCTTTTTTAATATTAAGGAGAAACTCTGAGTTTGAGACAGGAAATAGCCAAAGGAAATTAGTGGTGCAATAGGATACAGGACCCGAGACTCTTGTTTTCCTCCCGCTACCTAGGTCTCTTTTCCACGGTAAGTGGAACAGAATGAGTCACTTATCCACAGGCTTGATTCAGATAGAAGGATAAATTGTGGTGCAGATAATAGCTAATGTAATGCCAGACCTCTCTCAGGAACTGTAGAGATTTCAGATCAATATGTAGTCAAAGAGTACATGGTGATGACTTTCTGAAAATCTGATCAATAAGTATACATCACCAAGATCAGAATTTATTTAAAATTATGAACAGCTTGGAGGACTGCCAATGCCTGAGTAATAGCTGCAGGCAGTCCAGATCCATGCCAGCTTCCTCCGTTATATAAATTGCTGGAATCTCTCATGCCTGACCCCTCTGATGTATCAGCTTTGTTATGTCAGTTTAGATATAGGTAAATTTCCTATGGGCATTTATTAGCTTTATTAAAAAAAGGAGGCAATTGTCCAACGGCCTCTGGGCATACGCACCCAAAACATAAAATAAAAGAATGAAATTAAATACTCAGGCTGCCAAACACCTCATAAAAAAGTCAGGCCAGTTCGGCCTACAGAGGCATGCCAGATTGGCAGGCTCCATCTTGTGTGCTCTCCCTGAAGGTCCACAGGACCCTGCTACTGTCTGGTTGGACCGAGGAGTGAAAGGCAGAGGCAGGGACCCTCAGTACCCTTGTTTTGGGGATTCATATCTGGAATCCTTTATTAGAAGTAGTTCGGCTGATCTTAATATATTTGAATGAGCCAGTGGATAGGGAAACACCCTCGAAGGAAATCTCTTTCTTTATTAAAATGTATCCATCCAACATTCTCTGACTTCCTGTACCATCTTGATTTGATGGATGGCTTTCACCCCTGGAATTCTTCACTGTGTCACTTCCATAAAGCCCAATACGATTCCCCATCTGTCTTCCGACTAAAACAGTCACTCAGAGAGTATATATTGCTCTGAATTAGTGATTTTCAACTCAGAGTGATTCTGCCTCCCAGGGGACATTTGGAACTCTGGGAAGAAGGGGTGATTGTGGCCTCGGGTGGGTTGGTTCCAGGAATGCAGGTAAATATCTCAATGCACACTTGGCCTCCAAAGAAAGAAATGCCTGGATCTATTAGCCACTCTAGATCTTTAGGCGAACTTCAGTCGTCGGCCACCTTCGCTGTTTTGGCCAGAACCACATTCTATTTGCATTACCTTCCACCTAACACTCCCCGCACCCCGCCATGTAGAATTTATTTCTTAAAAATCTGGACACATTTATTTTAAAGGGAAACTTTGTATTATTATCACTTTCAGAATAAAAATTATGGCTTTCATAAATGCAAAGTCACTGTGTAAATACTTACACTAAGAACAAAGCACTATTGTCAAATCACAGGTTGATCCTTGATGTCTGCTAACTTTCTGATAAAATGAAAGATTAGCAAGTTTTGGAGAACTATTGAAGAGAAACACCAAACTGAGACTCTTGCTAAATAGACGGGTGAATGGGATTGAAAAGAAAGTAACTTTCTCACACAGTAGTTTATTGGTATTTAAGTTCCTAACTTAGAGTCATTTAATATTGAAAATCATTTCTTGCTCCAGTTAAAATTATCATGAATGTATTCTCCAACAATTTAGGGAACACTGAATTATTATGTCCCTCATGTGTATACTTTTCTACTTGATTCTCGTTTTTTTCACTAGGCTACCTTTTTTCTTGGTGGTGCTGGGGATTGAACCCAGGACCTTGTGCATGTGAGGCAAGCAGTCTACCAACTGAGCTATGTCCTGAGCCCATAGGCTACCTTTTTATTTTAATTTTTTTGAGCAACTGCTTCAGAGCTGTCTTTAGAGGGTGCATTTCACCATAAAGATGGCAGCCTGTAACCAAGACTCTTTGTATCCAGAAAAGTCAGAGATCCTAGATTGTAAAATAAAAACCTAGAGTCTGTCATTGCCAACCCATGGCAAGTGACTTCTTGGAGACCTTATTGCTCACTTTCCCTCTATTAAAAAGGCCATTTGAAATGTACTGTAATCCTTTTTGCCGAATTAGTGACTCTACCTTGGTATGCTTATTAGAGTAATTATTCTGGGCCATCATACTTTAAAGAAAAAGTCTAAATTCTTTGATGTCAACTGAGCACACATTAGGTGTTCCAGCGCATGGCAGTGAGTCAGTATTATCATTCACAAGAACTACCTTTGGCTCCATGTTATTATACTGTGAATCAATTTACAGGTAAAATGTCATCTTTGTAATGGACGCTGAAGGGGCTGATATTTTTACTGCTTATTTGCTCACTGGAGAACCTGTGGCAAAATAAGTTACACAGTCTGCCTGGGTGAAGGGTGGGAAATTGCGACAGGCACTTGGGGCTTCCGAGTTCCCACTGATTGCTTGGTGCTCTAGGCTGGAGACCCCTTAGTCCAGGAGACTGACATTGTGAGAATTATCCCCCCTCAGGGAACACCAGTTAACATTTCAGGTTAGAAAGCAGTTATGCTGCATTATGAAAACAGTCTGGGTTTGGCTGAATTTTTTTTCTCCCTCTGAAATTGGTTTCCATACCTATAATTACCTTCAAGCACCACCATAAAAGCCCTCTAATCTTTACCTCATGTTGTTCTTCCTTTGGGGCACTGTTTCAGGACCCATCCAACGTTTCCACCAAGCCATAATTAGCAGAATTGTATTTAATAATCCCCCCCCCCTTCATTCTGAAGGAAGCAGAGGCGGCATCAAGCAAGCTCGGCAGCAGATAATGAGGGCTACAGAGGTTCTTTCTGGATTGTATCATTACACCCTGCAAGCAATCTGCTGCCACCGTCAGCCAGCATCAGCCTCAACGGTCCAGCAGCCTCGGCCTCAGTGACAGTTAAGAACAAGGGAGAGACACACACTCTCCATGTTTTTTCTCTTCCCTTTAACTAAAAAAAGTCATATACTAAAAGAACACGGATAGTGCTGTTCTGCTCTGCGGCTGTGAGCTTTGCTAGGTGTAGAACAGGAACATTTCCAAATTCCCTTCAATACAGGATCAGGTGTTGCATTATTGATTCATTTTACCAGGGGGATTTGGCCCAACGGAAGACACGAGGCTTTACAGTTAGATGTACTAACTAAGATCTCACTCACTTGAGATTTCATTGTTTCATTCTTTGTTAATTTTCATGTGTGTTACTCAGAATGCTTATCAGAATGGTTTTTTAATGAGATTAATCATATCAAATAATCTTCCCAACAGTAAAAATTATACATCAAGAAAAACAAATACAGCATTTCTCTGCTCTTATAGCCAAAGGAAACTCATATTCCAGCGACTTGTTTTGCTTTTGTTCTATTTGTTCTAAAGGATCCTAAATAAAATGGTTTTGCTTTTAGATTTAGAGGATGTCCTTTCTGACATAAACTCAGATAAAGGAAAACCATTTATGTGTAATCTCCGGCAGATAGTGAAACTGGTTCTTATATAGAATCATAAATTTTACTGCTAGAAAGGACCTTAAGGAATATTTAGTTCTGCCCCTTGTGGGTGGTAAATGGAGGTAATGGCATGGTAACTTCAAGATTGGAGTTAAAGTTACTCTCTGAGAAGGAATGCTGTAGTTAGTTTGGATCTGAAGTTCCCCAAAGACCCATGCAATAAAGGCTTGGTCCCTATTGGAAAGTGATGGAATGTTAAGAGGTGGGGCCTATTGGGAGGAAGTTAGCTTACTGGGTATGCACTCAAAGGGGCCACTGAGACTCCAGTCTCTTCCTCTTTCTCTCTTGCATTCTGGCCTGAAAGGGGCTTTGCTCCACCTCTCGCTGCCCATTATAAAGAGGTGCTTCACAAGAGAATTCAAAACAATAGGGCCAACTAATCATAGACTGAAATTTCCCCAATTATGAGCCAAAATAAACAATTTATCTTTATAAGTTGACTTATCTCTGGTATTTTTTATAGTAGCAGAAAGAAGTTAGGAAAACCCTGATGAACAAACAAATCAAAACATGTAATGGATGTGATCAGTCACTCATAAAAGCAGTTGAATCAAAAGAGATAATCAGCAAATGGGTGGCTGAAGACCAGTCCCCAATTCCAATTCTGGAGACTTGTTTATTGATTGAAATGTGAGGCCTAACATATGGCATTGTGCTTGTGTTATAGGCTGGGGTGATACATGAGAAGGGTAGCTGGCAGTGGAGCCAGAGGGTACGTAGTCACAGCAGCGAGAGAAGACACAGTGTCTCACTAGTAGGGGCCAGGAGGTAGACTGGTCCCAGGGACAGAACTTCAGGGTACAGATGGCTTTTTCTGTCTTCTCAGGTGGTTTCATCCTGTGACTGGAAGCCAGAGGCCGCAGTTGCCTCACATAAATCCATGTGGGAAATTTGTTTTGTTTTTGATGGAAATCAAGAAAAGTTAACCTGCTACAGATAGTTGAATGAAATGGAATTTAAAAACGTGGTACACGAAGTTTCTATGAAATATGCAGCCCTGAGAATCTGCAGCTGTCATGGGAGGGTAATGGAGGGGTAGTGGGGGCTTGAGCCCCATTTATCCTATCTTATCCTTGTCTATGGGGCTTGGTGGCCCTAGAAAGAAATATTGTACTTCAGCTTTCTTTGGGAAATCAAGACAAGTTCTGCTATGCTGTGAATATCAGTCTCATATGTGTCAAGATCAGATGTTCATAATACTTTGTAGCAGTTTAGGTACAGAGAACTTGTAGGATATGGGGTATAGCTTAGGTTCAAGGATGGGCTCTAAGTTTATGAAGGATAGTGGCGTAGAACAAGTAGTGTAGAAGATGATTTTCTCCAGATTCCCAGGTCAGGGATCTGTCTGAGCAGGGTGAGAAGTTCTGCTTAGCTTGTGTGAGAGCACATTTTCACCATATCCTCATAGTTGCAGGAAGTGAGATTTGTAGTAGTTGGGAAAGTGCCTGTCACACGTTGGACAACTTACCATTTTAAGTTTGGCAAAAAGTGAGAATGAATCACGTTGGAATGTTAGACACTCAGATGGCAGAATCAGAAGGCAGCAAAAGAGGGATCCTTTCTTGAAAAAGACAGGACCAAAGATGGCAGGAAGGTTAAGGATAATATGAAACTGCCAACGTAGTGTTAGAGAAGCTGAAGTTCAGCATGACATAGAATAGTTCTCAACACCGTTTATAGGACAGGCCAAAATTAGAAAGCTGCTGTAGCCTGATCCAAGATGTTTAGTTAATTCAGACGCACGCACGCACACACACACACACCCCAACAGATTGCCTGGAGAAAGGACAGTGTGGCTGGGTCAGTCAAAATGCCCAGAGCAAGTGGTGTCATCTGGATCTGAGGACCAAAACAACATGCACCTGTACAGCTGTGATTTTTCCCTCCTGTCCTTCCTGTTAGAGTTAATTGGTGGTGAAACTGGGAAGGAAAGGAAATGCTGGGACAGAGGGAATTGAAAGTAGAGAGAGAACCTCAGTTTGTGTTAATGAGTTTCAGGCTTTTGGCCTGAAGGAAACGTGTCCCATGATATGAGATTTCTTGAAAAAGTGATTGTAAAACTTACTTGACAATGTAGGAGGACAGGGACCAAACATGTGCTGGATTTTATCAAGTGGAACAATGTCAGTCCTGAAAGTATAAACTCATAAATGGGATATTTGCTGCTAAACAGTCTTAGAAATGAAACAGGGTAATGAAGATGTGGGGTTCACCAAGGAAAAGCCACGTTCAATTAACCTTGAATGGAATTTGATGGCTCAACAGACTTGGATGAGTCAAATGATACAGGCAAATCATACTGTAGAATTTTTTGGGATATGCCATCAAGGAGATAGAGAGTAGGCTGTAATTCCCAGTTGAAGAATTTTGCCAGATGAATGAGAAATCGTGGATTTAGTTAATTTGGAAGCAATTATTTATGGCATGTGTTAAGTTTCTGTTTGAAGTTTTTTTTTTCTTCCTAATAACTTGGAGATATATAGAAATAGGTACACACACACACACACACACACACATATATACACGCATACACACACACACACACACACATATATATACACACACACACACAAACACACAAACACACGATGTATGTGCTGTAAATAAAACACATACTTAGCTAATTTTCACACACTTTAAATTGACATTATCAAGAATCTTCTAAATGATAGATTTAGAGTCCAAGAAGGTATTATCAAGATAGAATTAGGGGTCTAAATCAACAAGGCTTAAGTGAAATACAATGAATGTATTGAACTTGAAAAGCAAGAAAGGCAAATGAACAGGAGAGTGAAAACAATGGCTATAAGTAATTTCATCCTCCCTCACAAATAAACCAAAGACCCCTGAAAATAAAACAAAAAAACCCGCTATCACTTTATTTGACCTTAAGTTCAATGTCTCATGCTGTGGTTTTTCAATACGACCCACACAGGGTGGGATAAGGCCAACGGAGGGACTGTCTTTGTAATGGTTAGGGCCAGCACTGCATTTTCATATGGAGACCACATGAATTCCAGTGGGCTATGAGCAAGGGAAGCCAGAGTCAGAGAACCACATCTATGAAGAGTGGTGTGTTGTGCATTCACTATTTTGGTGAACGCTTGTCAATTGCCCAATAGGTTCCAGTTACTGTGCTAGGCAAAAATTTACAATGCAGTGAGTGTTGTGTGCCAGGGTCTGGAGAGAATCTAGTCACGGAGACTGACAAGTACACTGAGAATAAAGCACCTGGGCCCACAGGGAGGGGACAGCATGGGGAAGACGTCAACCTTTGGGCCCATTCTTGATGGACATTAGTAATGGACCAGGTGGAGGCAGGAAGAGGAATGGTTTCCAAGTGGAGGGAAACACAGGGGAAAAGAGTGGCGTGGAAGATCTGGGAGCCCTTGGGAATGGGAAGTAGTTTTGGTATTGCCAGAGTGTGGGTGGGTGGGGGAATGGATGGGTTAAAATCAGAAGCAGACTGGGGCCACAGTTGGGTTGGACTTCATCTGAGAAGATGGAGAGCCAGGAAGGGTTTTAGTGGGCAGCGTGCTCATTGATACAATTTAGATCCATCACTTGGACTTTGGTTTGGTAGAATGGACAGATGATAGACTGGACATGACAAGTCAGGGGTGACTGGAGCCGTTGTCCAGATAACAAGTGACGAGGGCCCGATCTTAGGTGGTGGCAGTAGAGATGGAAAGGTAGGGACAGGTTTTAGAGGTGGTGAGGGATTAGCATCAACAGAATTTTGAGGTGGAGGGAAGAAGAGTCTGGTCTGATTTCTGGAATTGTAAATGGTGTGACTTGGCGGATAGAAATATGATAAGACAGGACATAAGGGGGAATGGTTTTGAGGAGCATGTTCAGTGTGAGGTTTCCTGGGATGACCTCTGGTGATGGCCAACTGGCAGTTGGATATGTGGAACTGGAGCCCCAGGGGAGGCTGTGATGTACCTCCAAGTGTGAAGGCAGAACCTGTAGGCACCCTGGGGTGATCTGTGGGCGTAAGGAAAGAAGAGGGCTGGGGTAGAGATAGGAGCAACACCAGCATTGACATGATACGCACAGAGGGACATTCGAGTCTTCTAGAAGATGGGTGAGGAGGAGCCAAAGCATAAAGAAGCAGAATTTGAAGAGAATGCTTATTAGAAGTTCAACAAATACAAGGATAGAGACTTGCAACAGAATTGGTGCCCTGGAGGCCACAGGGGCCACACTGAGGGCAGCTGCAATGGCGAGGGAGAGGAACAGGCCTCTCAGACGTCGGGGAGACAGCAGTACCTGGAGAGGTGGGGCACTGGCTGCCTGAAGTTAACGTGGGTGCAGAGCTGGGCTGGCTGGCTGGCTGGGCTCAGGCTCTGCTCACCCTGTTTCCTTCAACTAGAAGCTCCTTCTCCACCGTCCGGCCATTTCTGTCTGCTCAGCTGCAGTTAACACTTCAACTCAGGTGACAGGGAGAAGTCAGTTGGGGCTGCTACGGTGTCCATTTCAAGAAACCCCCACCTGCCCTACTGCAGATGCTGCACTGGCTTTTTTGTGTCACCTTTTGAGAGGGTCACAGGCAACAGTGCAGCAGGTGATCCTGAACTTGGCTCTTTTCTCTGAGGTCCCCAAGTCCCATGGGCTGCCTCAGTAGCAGCCCACCTCATTTGGCGATGTGATAATTTCTTCTCCTGCCTTTATCCCCTAAGGCCACTGCGACCGTCCCTGCGAGGGTCCAACAACAGGGGAGTGAGGACCATGTTGTTCTTTTTATTTTTCTCTTTCTGCCCTGCCTTTCCTTCTTATTTTCACCTTGAACATGTAGTCCTCAGCTCCAGTGTTTGTTAAATGCAAGAATGTATTTTCATGCCGTGTGATGTGATGGGTTGTGTAAGGAATTGGAAATAGGCTGGATTATCCAAACATACAGTTTTAGGTCATGACCACGTTCCTTCAGGGCAGACTCTTTTCAGATTATCAGTGAGAGGTGAGATACATGCTGTCAGGGAGGCAGCGTCTTTTCCTGAACTGTTCCATCCTGGCGTGGCCATGGCTTTGCCTCACTGGTGCGATTACCTGAGCTCTGTTTGTACATCCTGCAGAGACAGCATACTGATGGTGGAAGCTGCCTTTCAAGAACGTGTGAATCTCTTTCTCTTCTCAGACCAGCATGTTGTGCATGTAGCATATTGTGGTTTGATAAATATTTGTTAGGTTGAGTCCAAATGGGCTGCAGGGGATTTAGCTTCATTATAATTAGCAGTAAAACCACACTCGATGCTGAAATGGTCTAATACTCACAAATCTTAAATTGTTCTTGCTTTTAACTGTTGCTCTTAAGTGGTTCTTGTTCTCGACTGTTTACATTTTACTTTTGTCAGAGGACTTAGGTGGTCTCTTCATGCTGCCTCAAAGAGACTACGTGGGACATGGAGAGGAAGCCCTCTCTGGAGAAGATCAGGGGCTGCCTCTGGCACCTGTGTGTTTGGCTTTGTGGAAATGAGGTTGGTGGTTTAGAGGACTTCCTCGGCTCCTCCCCTTCTCCACCTCCCTCCTCCTTGCTCCTCCTCACCTCCCCTCTGCCTTGGGCTCTCCTTTTTCCTCCTTCTTTTTCTGTTGTTTCAATAGGAGCACAAACTTCATTCCCAGAAGCACGGTGCTGAGACTGGACTGGCCAATTTAAAAATTTTGATCCTCTCGACTGAATTTTTGAATACGCACTGAAAGAATTAATTTGGATTCTTCTCAAGAGAGGTAGCAGAGCTCAGTAACTCCCATGCAGGTCTTGATGTAGTAGAGAGCTGGACTCTGTGGTTAGCTTGCAGCCTCAGTCTCTTTTACCTTTGAATGGGTTGATAACTACATCAATTTCTAGCTATGAAGACTGAGATCACCCGTTTCTGCTGATCACAGATATAACATACTGAAACAAATAACAGCTATTATTGTTATGAGGAAATGTGAAGGAATGGATCTCAGTCATAAATTTACAATAGGCTTTGGCATGCTGAAGCCAAAAGGTGCATAATGGCTGTCCGTTACTGGTCAATCACTATAAATGGTCATTTGAAGCCTTTGGGGCTCCTTGGACTGTGGCTTACTAAGACCAACTTGGGCTCTTGTATTAGACAGACTCTGTTTAGACACCACTGTAGCACAAGTATTTGACCTTGGTCCTCATTTAAATCACCTCAGCCTCTATCAGTTATAAAATGGGGATTGTGATCTTTGCTCTGTGGGTTGATGTAAGGCTTAGAGATGAGGGGAACCCAGTTGTTAGTGCATGCTTAAAAGATGATGCCTACTGTCCTGTTAAACTGCTTTAACTCTTCACTGTACCCACCCCAGTGCCTGGTCCTGTATGCAAACCATAGAAGATCTACTTTTACCTGATTTCTGCACCCTTCCCATCCCTGCCTCGTTTTAAGAATTGAACATTGTTATCCTTGAAGATTCCTGTCTGGGTTGATATCAAATGTAAGATGTGACATAATTAGAAAATCATATTCTTAGTTGTAACATGACCAGCAGGAAGATTAAAAGTTATGTTTCATTGATTTTAATGCATGTGTTTTCTCCTATCAGAGTTCCATCAATATGAAAACTGAGAGGTATGAATACTGACTTTAGAAAAGGAAACACAGGTAATATCCTTACTTGTAGTAATTGCTAAGAAGACAACATGGGACTGGTGTTTTTTTATGTCTTTTTAGCTTTACTTTTCAGCCTAGGAGGTGTTCCTTCAACTTAGTAAATATTAATATTTACTGATTCCACTGCACTTTTGCTCTCCTTTGGAATCATGTACAGAATATAGCTTAAATGAATACATTATTGGTAGGACTGCTGAATTTTACAGAATACTTGTGCTATTAAAAAGTGCAGCCTGGGAAAGAAAGAATCTTAATATAAAAAGTTTCTTTAGATGATTTGTTTTGATAACTAGAGAAGGCATGAATTCAATTTGGAATTGAATGTCTAAACCCTGATGTGTTAGTCAGCTCCCCATTATTGTAACAAATACTGAGATAAGTCAACTTAAAGAGTGGAAAGGTTTTTGTGGCTTATAGTTTTGGAAATCTCAATCCATCTGATTGGCACCATTTCTTTGAATCTGTGACCGCACAGTACATTATAGTAGAGGTGCATGGTAGTGGAGGCCCAGTTCCTTTGTGGCTGGATGTGAAAGAGGGATATAGAAAAGAGCTCGATTTCTATTATCTTTCCAAGGGCATGACCTTCTACTAAGCCACGTGGGTCTTTGGAAGATATTTCAGATCCAAACACATGTCATGAATTCTTTTCAGTCTTTAGTGAATTGAATCTTGTTTTCTGCAGAAGGTGGAGGAATGAGTAGGTTTAAGCTGTTTCCTTCTGAGAGATCCTTGAGGGACCAATTGACTGACAGTTAGGCAGATACTAATTCCATCTATTTGGGAAAGGGGGCAATAATTTGAGTCTTTCAAAAACATAAAAAAAAAGAATTGAAATGCAAAAATAAAACAATAAGAGAGCTCAAAAAAAAACATAGTGAGGAATTAGAATAAATACAACTAAAGGGTGCTTAGGAAACTCAGAGAGCAGATAATTGGCTTCGTCTGACAGTTTGATGGGTAATGGTTTTCTTGCTTTGCTCACCTGTGTTCATCCTCAGGCAGTGCCTGAGCCCAGATATTTTGATCATTCTTTACTTTTAGCTCCAATACTGAGTCCAGATTTGTAAGATGACAGATTATATGAATTTGAAGATCAGAATAAAGAAATGAGAGTTCTGTTGCTATGGAAAACTGACATGTTATAGAAGGATCAGATGTTCTCAGACTCATAGGATACATTGGCTTCCTATCACCTGGGTTTCTTTGGTATGTTTGCCCTTGGAGTAAGCATAAAACAGCAAGCTCTTCTTTAGTGAAATTTCAATCACAAATATCTGTTCATCATGCACACTTCTCCCCAACTAACATACAGAACGAGACCTATGATGTCACAAACTGTTCATCTGGAATGCACAGATAATTCAATTATGTTTTTCAGTCCTAACAGAGGGCCAAGGCATTCGCTGTAGGCTAATTATTTTGAAAATTGACAGGCTGCCTTTGTTATGTAGGGTAAGGCTTACTATTGTCAACAAATGTGAATCAGCTGTCTTAGATAATGTTGGTAATGCATTTTAGGAGTCTTCAAAGGAGAATTTTTAAAGTTTATTTTAACCAAATGTTCCTTTGAACATGCTCTTGGTGTTGGGGTTTGTCTCTTAGTGTGTAGGTCTGGATGTTCACAAAGAAGAGATACTAGTGCAACCTTGCTCGCAGTTTTGGAGTGAGGATATGTGATCTAAAAAACATTCAGGTCTAGAAAGAAGTTAAAGCTCTTTACCCTCATCACGGAGCCAGAGATTGTGCTCAAGGTGTTCTTGGGGTCAATTTGAGAGCTTTTCAAGACAACCGCAGCTCACTGGACTAATCTATACAAATTCCTTCACTTCTTGCAATTTACCTAAAAATCTTCCACTGAAATTTAACATTCTCCTTTGTCTGATTGTGTAGCCAGAACTAACTGCCATATGAACTCACTTGGTGAACATATCACTCTCACTTTCCATCTCTCATTGCTTGCATCTGAAGTCCAGAAGCCGGAGTTCATTGCCTTGTTCTCTTTGAACCTGTCTTCAACCAAATTCAGATGTGCAGGATCTCTTACTTCCACACCAGCTTTGCTCTTAGATGACATCTGGTCTATTTTATTGCTTCATGGTCCGCCCTGCCCCCTTACCCCTCACTTATCCAGTGTTGGAAGGAATGACAAAATTAGATCACAGAACAGAAAAAATAAATAAATTACAGCTCTATGAAACAAAGGTCCCACTTTTGAATATTTATGCATTTTTATGTCACTTCACCCATGCACAGAACCAAATTTCCTCAAAAGATAACTTGACAAAAACTTTGCATAAACTAAGCAATATTCAACAAACTTATTTGGTTAGATATTATTTCCCTCCAAGAGAAGCAATGTGGGAAGGGAAACAGAATGAACTTACAAATATTTTCTCTTAAACTTACCTTTGTAGGCATCTGTCTTCATACATCCAGCCATTTATTTGGAGGAAGGCTTAAAGTCACTGAAGCAAACATTGCTTTATATACACTATGATACTGGATCAATAATGTGGCTGGTGCACTGAACATAAAAGAGCTCAAGATTATGTTGCTGTTTTCTTTCACTGTTCAGTCAACAGAAAAAAAAAGAGCCAAAAGAAAAGAAATAAAATACAAAGAGAGACATTTTCATCTCCCAATTTCAGCTTCTTTTCTCCTCTAACTCCCAGGGAACCAGTGTGTGAAATTGTGTAATTACCATCTTAAAAAGTAGTTCTAAAATTAAAAAAAAAAAAAAGGATCTGGGATGTTATACTTTCACAGACAAATAACAACTTTCTTGAATGAAGGTTCAGTTAGCTTTTAATGATATTTTACTCTCTTTTTCCTTTCTTCTAACCTATTTGTGATCTTTTTATTTTATTTTATTCATTTTTTGGTACTGGGCATTGAATCCAAGAACACTTAACCACATCCCCAGCCCTTTTTATTTTTTTTAATCTTGAGACAGGGTCTTGCTCAGTTGTGTTCTTATTTTTAAAGGGGGGTTCTTAGGCAACTGCATAATTGGCTTCTGCTTATTTTTGTATCCAATCCTATCATTTCTGCCTTTTAATTGGGTGTTTAAATCATTTACATTTAATGTGAATATTGATACAATTGGCTTAAAATTTATCTTGCTATTTTCTTTCTCCCATTTGTTCTTTGTTCTTTTCTGCCTTCTTTCAGATGTTCTTTAATGGTCCCCTTGACTTCCTTTGCTGGCTTACCAGCTCTGAGTCCTTGTTTTTGTGGCTGCTTCGTGGTTCATAGTACTTATCTTTGGCTTGTCTCCTTCCACCTTCAGGTGATATCATGCTACTTAATGCATGTTTAAGAAAATTAGAACAATACACTCCCATTTCCAGCTTCCTGGCATCTGTGTAATTAAGGTCATATATTTTACTTCTACATATGTTATAAATTCCACAGAATGCTGTTATCATTTTTGCTTTAATCAGTCAATCTTTTGAACGTTGTTTGTTTGTAATTCTTTACTTTGCCTTCATTTTTAGATGTATAATTCTAGAGTTGACTTTTATTTATTTTTTAGTATTTTAAATACATTGCTCCATTATTTTCTGGCTTTCACTATTCTCAAAGAGAAATTCCCTCTCATGCTTATGTTTTTTCCCTGTCCTTAATGTTTCTTTCTACTATAACTATTTTTCAAGATTTTTTTCCTTTATAATTGGGTTTTAAGCAACTTAATTATTGTATGTCTTAGTGTAATGTTCTCCATGATTTTAATCTTAGGGTTTATGTAACTCCTTAGATCTTTGGGTTCATGGTTTTATTCATTTGTAGAACAAATTCAGCCACTATTTTTACAGTTTTTTTGTTGTTGTTGTTGTTGTTTTTAAGTTTTGAGATAGTGTCTTGCTAAATTGCTGAGGCTGGCTTTGAACTTGCAATCCTCCTGCCCTAGCCTCCCAAGCTGTTGGGATTACAGGCAAGTGCCACTGTGCCCAGAGTAGCCACTATTTTTAAAAATATTTTTTGTATTTCTACTCTCATCTCCTTTGGAGACCTTAATTGAATGCAGTTCATTCACAGTTTATTGTTGTTTAGTGATTTTTTTTTTAAAAAAACTCTTTTCTCAGTATTTTATTTCTGGAAGTTTTTTTTTTAAATTTATATCTTCAAGTTTACCCTACTTTTCTTCTGCAATGTCTAGTCTGCTGTAATCACAATCAAGGTATTCTTCAACTCAGCCATGATATTTTTATGTCTAGGAGTTTGATTTTATCTTTTTAACACATTTCTTACATATCCTTGTTAACATGTACGTTTTTCATAGAGCTTTTTGAAAATATAGAAAAGACTTACAATCATTTAAATGTACTTGTCTGCTAATTCTATCAACTGTGTTAGTTCTAGGTCAGTTTTGTTTGTGGATCACATTTTCTTGCCTGTTTTCATATACATATATATATATATTTCTTGACAGAAAGAAAAATCTGTTAACCATATGTGATTTCACGGATATCAGCCTATCAAAGTACACTTACATAATTAGAAAGTTTTTCCCATCTTTGAAAGAAATATTTTGATTCTGATAAAGTTTTCCCATTATTTGGGCTCCTATCCATTACTCTATCCTCTGTTAATAAGAATATGGCAGCAATTCCTTCATCAATTTGTTACTCAGGTTTTCTAAACGAAAATTTGGTACAATAATATCATTTTTCAATTTTCCTAGGTACATACTAAATATAAGTAAATATCAGGTTATGGTTTAACAATCTTTGGAAACAGAACTTTATGAATGAAAGATGCAGCAGTGTTCATTTGATGGCTAAAAACCCAACTAGAAGTGGATTCTTCAGTTTCTGGAATTCTGTAATTGTATTTTTATGATGTCCTTATGGTGGGACAATCAAATTTAGAATTACTGCTTTTAAATATTTGCTAAGAAGAATCCTTTAGGGGAAGCCTATTATGCTCAGCATAAATGGAATATCAAAGGTTTTTACCAGAATAAAGCATTTAGAATTATAAGTATTGACTTGAATAATAAGCTTGGGGATCAAGAATGATAATAATAAATAAACTATTTAATTGTGTTTTTCTCAAAAAAGGTTGTCCCTTTTCCTCTAAATGTATGTTTGCATGTGCAGGTGTGTTTACCTATGTTCATGCATGCTTATGTGTGCTTATAGTGGTATTAAAACCGGAGGAACTGTACAGATTATCTGTGACCACTCTGAACCTGCTAGAGAAATCTCCACCGTATTTGATTTCACAAAGCAAGTTCCTGATATTAGAATTAGAATACACATCTCATGACTCCAAATCTGGTAAAATTTCAATTTTTTAGTTGTAGTTGGACACACAACTATTTATTTTTATGTGGTGCTGAGGATTGAACCCAGGGCTCGAATGTGCTAGATGAGTTTTCTACCACTGAGCCACAACCCCAGCCCCTGAATGTAGGAAAATTTCATCTTTGCTTGCTTCTGTGTTTTCTCTTCTGTTTAAATGGAGAGAGAGAGAGATGAAAAATTAGGTGAAAATATTTTTTATTATCCCATATTACAACCCATTCTAAGTCACTGAAATAGTCTTTACCCTTAAAAAAAAAAAACTATGAAAGCATTATGTCTTTTGACATTTACTAGTCACTCTTTAGCATTTACTAGTCATAGTGAAGTGCAGTCTGTTTTCTACTAAAAAAAAAAAAAAGATTCTAGCATTGCATGTTGTACAGTTTTGTGGATGGTATTTTTGGTGGATAAAAATGGCCACAAATTACTTGAAACTCCTCCTGTGGAGAGTCAGAATCTGTTTCCCTGCTGCTTCTGGCCTGGTCTTTGGCTTCCTTTGATCGATACAGTGGGTGGAAGTGGCATCATAAGAGCAAGCCAGGGTCTTAGGAGGCTTTGAAGGTTTGGTTTTAGTGTTCTTGGAACCCTGTCCCCATGGGGATGAGAGACTATGCAAAGAGGGACTCAGGCTCCCCCATCCTCCCTGAGAGTCCAGTTGACCCAGATGGGGCCCCAGACACATGAGTGAGCCCAATTGATGCCACATGGAACAGAAGGCCACCATTCCAGCTGAAGGTGCCCACATTGTGACCTGCAAATTCACAGCATACTGTTCCTTCACGTCACTAAGTTCCATGTTGGTTTTGTACACAGCAAGAGGCCACTGGGTATGGTGCAGACTGATTGTCCGCTCTCCACCTCTGCCTCCCTTTCTCTTTCTTTTTAATTGGCTCTTCTAAAATCTCAGTTTCTCTTCTCTGGCACTTTAAAAATTTTTTTTAAATTTTAAATTTATTTATTTATTCCAATTAGTTATACTTGACAGCAGAATGCATTTTAATTCATAGCACACAAATAGATCACAATTCTTCATGTCTCTGGTTGTTTCCAAAGCAGAGTGACACCATTTGTGTCTTCATACAGGTACTTAGTGTAAGGATATCCATCTCATTCCACCATCTTTCCTACCCCCATGTTCCCTCCCTTCCCATCCCCCACTTTGCCCTATCTAAATTTCCTCCATTCTCCCATGCTACCCCCACCATCTCCTTTATGGATCAGCATCCACATATCAGAGAAAACATTTGGCCTTTGTTTTTTGAGATTGGCTTACTTCACTTAACATAATATTCTCCAACTCCATCCATCTACCTGCAAATGCCATGATTTTATTCTCTTTTAATGCTTTTAATACATTGTGTATGTATACCACAGTTTCTTTATCCATTCATCTACTGAGGGCATCTAGGGTGGTCCCACAATTTAGCTATTGTGAATTGTGCTGCTACTTTTCAGAAGATGATATAGAATCAATCAACAAATATATGAAAAAATGTTCAACATCTCTAGCAATTAGAGAAATGCAAATCAAAACTACTCCAAGATTTCATCTCACTCCAGTCAGAATGGCAGCTTTAAGAATACAAACAACAATAAGTTTTGGCAAGGATGTGGGGAAAAAGGCGCATTCATACATTGCTGATGGAACTGCAAATTGGTGCAAGCAATATGGAAAGCAGTATGGAGAGTCCTTGGAAAACTTGGAAGGGAACTACCATTTGATCCAGCTATCCCACTCCTCGGTTTATATTTGGCCCTCTTTTGGAACATATTCCATGTAATCTACACCATTTGTTATTAGCTATTTATACCATATATCATATAGGTTGAGTATCCCTAATCTAAATCTCCACAATCTGAAATTCTCTAAACTCCAAAACTTTTAAGTGTCAACACGATGTCACAAGTGGAAAATCCCACACTTAACTTCACCATTAAAACATAGGTGCACTAAAATATTGCAAAAAATTACCTTCAGGTTACACATAAAATGTGTATGTGAGACATAAATGAATTTCATGTTTAGACTTGGGTCTTATCTCAATATTATCTCATTGTATGCAAATACCCCTAAATTTGAAAAAAATGCAAAATCCAGAACAATTTTGGTCCCAAGCATTTTGAAGAAGGAATACTTAGTCTGTATAATGTGGACTGTTTTAAAAAAATAGGTTTACTTAATTCCCCTGGAACTCTTAAATAAATAGATGGCAGTGATATTCCATTTTTAGATGATGAAGCAATGCTTCACATTATTATAAAACCTTTTCTTTAGACAGCCTCACTTTGCCCTGTAGACATGATCTCACCATTCCTTTAATTGTACACACAGAGAGATAAAATGGGCTGAGCAAACTTAATATCTTCATGGAATTTCTGGCCCTGCTTAGACCTTACTATAGGGCTCTCTTTTTCTGCATTATTACATATGATAGGTGATCCATGTGGGAAATTGTCACCAAGATATAACAGTGTTTACTTGGTGTACATCTAACCAAAGAATAGACAAGATTAGAGCTTTTCAGGTTTATTTCAGGAAGAAATAAAGTAATGAAGTAAAACCTCCTCATCCCTTCATTATCCTATTCCTAACATTGAAGAATTTTCTTGAATTCTTGTACTTTAGGGTCTACAATAATGTGCTCTGGCCATTTCCATGCACTGTGTGAGATGATTAGCTGCTGAACTTAACACTAGGAAGTTTGGAAGTGCCATGCTTGCCGACAAGGGCTTGCCTTCGTTGGAATGGGAAGATGTTTCATGAAACTTCTGTGACAGCATGTTTAGCTGTGGCCCCAGAGTCAGAGAACATGTTGCCTTCACTTTCCTGAGCTTAAATAAGATTTTTGTCCTTAAATTTGTGACCCAGGAACATATTAGATTAGGATGGGAGTCTCTAGTCAGAGGTCTCTGAACCCATGGAGATGGTGTTAAATCTGCGTGGATTGGTCTTTTTCCTTGGGAAAAGGTGTGTAGCTTTCATCAGTTTTTCAGTGAACCTGTGGCCCCCCAATTTTTGAATCAGTATGCTAGAGGCTTGGATTTTATGACATTTCTCTTACTTCAACTATAATTTTATCAAGAATTATAGCCCTCTAGCATCATTCAGATGATCCAAAAATGGACTTGCCTTTAAAGGAACAGTCTATCCAAGAACTGATAGGGGCCAAAGTCAACCTTAGGAAATTAACAACGTAATCAGTTCAGGGAGGAGATTCTCAAATATAGTGTTAAGTCACAGTACTTCATTAGAATTATAGTAGTGTTGCTCAAACCAGAGTTTAAGTAAATCAGAATTCCCAGGACCTTGTATAACCGAAAGCCCGGTCCTCATCCTCGAGGCCAATCCAATAACGAAGACAAGGTTTTGATAAAAGGGAAAAGGTTTTATTGCTTTACTAGCAAATGAGAAACACAGGGGCCTCCTGTTCCAGGGCCTGTGATTCTGCTCATCATGGAGAACAGGGTTTTTTGTTTTTAAGAGGTGATTCAGAGAAATGAGATTAAGGAGGAGAGATCAGGAAGGAGAAGAATGGGAAAAGAAGATCAGGGAGGAGAAGGTCAGGGAGAAGAAGGTTGAGGAACAGAAAAAAAAAAAAACAACAAAACATGTTAAGTTTTAAAGGGATAAGGGACATAGTCAAAGCATCAAGTGAACCCCTGTTACACTTATACCAGACAGAATGAATAAACATTTTGCTGAGAAGTGCCCAAGAATCTGTATTTAGTTAAATTTCTTTGGTCATTAGGCAGTATATTGTAAAACTAAGATTCTTTTTTTCTTTTAATGGCAAATAAAATAAAGCACACAGAGGACATAGAACTTGTGAAAATTATAGCAGGAGTTTTAACGAGCCAGTCGTGTGGTCCAATCAAAGCAATTAATTTTATGCCGGATTTGCTTATGGTCATTTTTTCTTTTTTCTTTTGAAAGGGACTGCTGTGCAGGCACATAAAGGAAAAAGTGACATGCTTTTGTTGAGAGTGTTTATGAAACGCTATCTTTTGGGAGAACATTTAGATGGCACTCTGTCTGTCTGGTGGGAAAAGGTTTTCAGCTCTTGTCTGTTGATCTTGAGGTTTTGTTGCACTAGGGAATGAAACGCTTGGTGTGTTGATATCCATGGAAGTGGAAAGTGCTTTCTGTCCCCCAGCCCCCTCTTCCTAAGATGTCATATCTTGAAGAAAAACAAAACAGAAAAGGAACAAATTTATTCTCAGGGAGCTTGGAGGAGCATGAATTATTTATTCTTAGAAATCCTCGACTATCTTTGCATGAAAGAGAGCCCTATTATTAAAAGTGAATGTTTCTTTTTCTGCATGTCAATAACTGGGGGATCAGAATGGACTGGCTGTTAGATAGCTCCTTCCTTGGAGACTGAGCTCCCAAGGCAGTCTCTGCAGCAGCTAAGTTATTTTTAAGACAATAAAATCATTGGAACTGATACATTAACACTCACAATTGATGTGACAGGGGTTTGCCACTGAGGCAGTCTAAGAGGAAGAAAAGGCCATTAAAATGATCTCAATTACCTTTTAATTATGAATTAACACATTTGCATAAATCACAGCACAGAGAATTTCTGGGTGCATGTGCATGTATGTGCTGAAATTGCCTGGGTTTATTAGGCTCCTTATTTTCTTTCAGCTAGGTCGAGCAGTAAATTCTCTACTACCTTCATCCTGGAGCAGAGGAAGTCAATTCTTCTTGCCTGGGGAAAAATTTAAATTTTCCCTTGATGCCAGTAATCTCATTTTCTTTCCAAGCAGTTGTGCAAATGAGAGCGATTGTTTTGTCTTTCCAGTTCATACTGGGTTTCTCTAGAGCCCAAAGAACATGGTGCTTCCTTGATAAAATAAATTTTGGTTAGAAAGAGGCAGCTGGGCTTTTCAATCTTGGAGGGATGGGAAGTAAGGAAGAATTACAAATTGGGCTGGCTAGCGGCCCTGGGAGTCGCTGTCTCTCATGACCCACCAACCAACTGGTTCTCTTTGCTTTAGGGGAAGTAGTAGGCCAACAGGAGACTGGTAGTACTTTATTCCTGCAAGTAAAATGCTGGCTGTTTGGATTCAACCCTCGTGTTTATCAGAGGTGAGGGGACCCCAGTATTTGAATATAGACCCTGTATGTCCAACTTATGCACACGATCCAGTTTCAACAGAGAAAAGGCAGTGTTTGTGGAATCCCATTTGCTAAAACAGGCAACCTTTTAAAGAAAAACATGAGCGTTAGTGGAGGGCCAAATTTGGAAGGAAAACAGCTGATCTCTGGCATCAGAGCCGCTCCTGAGGCGGGCTTCCCCCACCCCCACAGAGCTCAGGGCCTTTGTGCCGCTGACACCACCTTCTTACTCCTGATTTCCATCTCTCTTCTCCTATCCCTTCCTTTCTTTTTCTTATTATCATCTAGGAGCTCAGTGTGGTTCTATGAAGCAAAAGATTAGAAACAACCCAAATGTCCATCAATGGAGAGGGCTGGTTAAATAAAGGGTGACACATCCATTTAATGAACGACAATGGAGTTGTAATAAAGAATGGAGGAGCCTCGTGTACTGATAAGAAGAGATCTCCAAGATTTATTGTTAAGTGAAAACTAAAAGGCACAGAACAGTGTGTATGTCCTATCGTTTGTGCTGTCTTTTGTACAAAGAAGGTGTAAGGAAATAAGAATCTTGTATATACTTTAAAAGTCTGGAAAGATGCATTACTAACGTTACTGTTATCTGGCTGAGAAGGGTTGGGGGTGTAGTTCATTCTATACCTTTTGTGATTTATTTATTTAAAAATGAGCATTTGGGGGGACTGCCAATGTGTGTTCATTGGATTTCCATTGCTGTAACAAAATGCCTAAGACAAATTATAGGCTCATGGTGTCAGGGATTTCGTTCCATGGCTGTTTGCCCTGTGCTTTGGGCTTGTGGTGAAGCAGAATGTCACGGCGGGGAGTGCAGGACAGAGGAGCTGCTCACCTCCTGGAAGCTGGGAACAAAAAAAAATGAGGGGAAGGGGCTGGAGTTCTAATATCCCCTTCAAGGGCATCGCTCCAAGGACCCAACTCCTCCCACTAAGCCCCAACCCCTAAAGGTTTCACCACATCCCAATAGCACCATATGTTGGTGACCAAGCCTCTACCATAGGGTCCTTTGGGGGACCTTTATATCCAAACCATAATAAGGTGGTAGCTCAGAAGGGACAAGTCTCTGAGGTTCACTAAAAAAAAAAACCAAAAACAAAAAAAACCTTTGCCATGAATTCCATATTCAGAAAATTGCCAACAGTCTTAGCCTGGTACTCAGTGTGGACATCTGCTTAACTGGCACCCACATCTGGGTGAAACAGGATATTTCCCAGCAGCCTTGCAGAAATGCTCTAGTCACTACTTGCTCCCCAGGGGTACCCACAATCATGATTTCTCATTCCTGTCAAAACTCAATCTTTAAAAAGAGGTAAAATCAAATTTCTTGTACAAACATAAAATGAGTATGTTTTATCGAATTTATTAACTAATAAGATGTTGTGGAGGTTAAATTCTTTGTTAATGGAACTGGCTCAGAGTAAACATGATTCTGTGTGACTGTGAGGGAGTTTCCAGAGGGAGAAACATTAGAATCAATACACTCAGTGAAGTGGATTGCCCTCCCCAACACGTGGGGCCTGAATAAAAGGAAAGCCTGACTGGGTGAGCCAGGACAGCTCATCTCACCTTCCCTGGCTCTCAGATTGGGATTGGCATCATTGGCTCCCCTGCTTCTCAGGCTTTGCAATGAACACTGAATTACATCACCAGCTTTCCTGGGTCTCCAATTTATAAACAGCAGATTATGGGACTTCCCAGTCTCCATAATACATATATCTCTTATTGGTTCCAGTTCTCTGGAGCACTGTGACTAATATGCGTATAAAAACCTAGACGAAACAAAAACAACACCACTTCGAAGCGAATCCAAAGAACACATCTATTGACAATTAGGAATGCTGAAATCAGCTAGTTAATAGAATGCAAAATTAGCCAATATCCATAGGACAATAATTAATTACATCTATAGACAAAAAATTTTTGCATTATTACCCATTGCCTATAATTTACAGAACTTTAACATAGCACAAAGTCACAGGCCACCAATGAAATTAGATAATATGGAAGAGCATATTACAGGAAATAAATAATGAATGGTCTATAAATAATGAATGGGTGTGGCTATGTTCCAAATTTTATTTACAAAAATAGGCAGAGGGCTAGAGTTGACTCACCAACTTTAATTCCCTAACCTACGATATAAACTCTCTCTAAGTGTTGAATTTACTATCTATTTTAACATAACTTTACTATTTCATGAGAAGCTTGACAAGGAAAATACTAGTTGCAGATAACTTTATTTGTTAAGATATATAGGGGCCGAAAGGTGTGATAACTTTTCTGCCTACAACAAAAGACAAGTTAACGAGAGAAAGGCATAATAAATTATTTAATAGAGTTTTATATGATATTCAGAAATGAAGTGTCAAAGGCCCTGGGAAATCTCCATTTTCATGCTTAGAGTAATCCTGTGTAAGTGTTATTGGACAAAAAGGAGTGATCGAATGGTAAGGTAACAGAGCCAACGGGGAAACCAGCAGGCTCTGTTGGTTTAGATGCTTCCTGGCTTTCCTTCATTGTGGAAATTGGGCAGGACAACTGGAACAAGTGACTTTTGTCTACTATAAGACAAAACAGGACAAAGAAGGCCCCAATGGCGAGGAAGATGGTGAAAGGTAGAGTAATATTTCTAGGTTGTCTTCTTGTGTCCATGATATCCTAAAGTTTCACTTTTTGGTACTTACCACAGCATCCATGTTGAAAGACCCAACCCTGAACATCAAAAAGTTCCTCTCCGCCTTACAATGAGTTGCTTCTAGAACGCTGGCAAGACAATGCTCCCCTTTGCTGTGGTTTTCAGGAAACTCAACTTTGTCTTATCAACAGATGATTGAGTGGCGTTTTCTGGTAGCCAGCATTTGACAGAGCTATCATGAATGGCACTGTGATAAACATTCTCATACATGTCTATTGGTAGCATATGCATACAGTCCTATTGGGTGTGTATTTATGAGAGGATTTTCTGAGCTACAGGACACATAGATGTTTAGTTTCATAGATAGTGGGGCTAAATAGCTTTCTAAAGCAACTGCTTTTGAATATTTTGATTTTTGGATGCATCATCTATTAAAAAATTAAATAGAAATGAAAAAAAAATACAAAAAAGCAGAATCAATATAACCAAAATGTATGATTAGCTGGTAATCAATGGAGGAAAAGCAGTTTTATAGCAAAAAAAAAAATTTGTTTTTTAGAAAGATGTGTCTTATGCTAAAGCAAAGGACATTGCTTCATTGCACTAGCAAAAAATGTTCCTTAGGATGGTTTGATTCTATTTGAGCTCCATGTCTGTTAGGCACATTTCTTACCATGAATTGGGATCCGTGTGTGCCAGAAGCCCTTGCACTTGGCCTCCCTTGCTCTTGGACTCCTAATTTGAACTATAACTAGAGGAACTGGCTGGGTCTGTGCTGGCTTTGTCTCATGTTGTGCTGACAGTTTCCTGCCTCAAGCATGTATTTTGTGATTTTTACTCTTGGCTTCAGCAACACAGAGTGGGGCACAGGAAGCCTGGAGTGAGGGTATTGGGGTGCTATATTCCCTAGGGCAATGCTCCATCAGTGGGGCATGATGGATAAATGTTTCTCTGAAGTTATGAACCAGTTCCTGAATTAACCTTTTAATCATTTAACCATAGCATAAATGTGATTGATGCTTGTGATCCATACTAAATAGAACACATTTAAAATCTGGAAAAATGTTGTAAAGTCTTTGTGACATTTGGAGCCAGTACGCTGGCCCAGTGAGGAGAACTGGCTCTGTGGTTTCTCTGATGACTTCATCTGTGAATAGTGACTGCTATTCCTGTCTAGAATTTGTAAAGTCCTGGAGGAGGAGCTCCCATTCCCAGCTCACATACCATCTCTGTACACTAGCCCCTACACTAGTCATGGAGAATACCCAAGTTGTATGCTAACTCAAACTTACATGTTCCACTTTCTACTTTCAGGGTAACCAAGCTGTTGATGTTGATGTGACTACATCTTCTTATCCCACAGATTTCTCAGACTTTCACACAAAAAGAGTCCTTGACAAAGTTATAGTTTAAACTCCCTTGGTGGCCCCATGTTGGTTATGGACATTCCTCTACACTAGCTGACCCGACCTAAAGACTTCCACTGTTCAGGGGAGGATCTGGTATGTGATGTGTGAACAAAGTCATGGACCCAAATCTTGGCAGAACCCAGGTTCTTCTTTGAGACTAAAGTTCAGTTAGCTCTTGCACCCTTCTGCAGTATTTCAGGTCACAAAGAGGGAGATGTCCGTCTCTTGCTACCTCCTCCAGGTGTGCAGCAGCAAGTGTGTACCCCACATTCAGCATGACCTGCTCAAGGTTACAAAGGGTGCAGGATCTGGTGGTTGGGAGATCTGTGCACCAGCAGATAATGCTCTGAAGCCCGTGTTTCACCTACAGTCTGCAACAACTCCACAGAAGCCTTTTACCTGCATATCTTCAACCTCACCAGCCTAACTCAGAGAATCCTGGCCCCGCCCTACAAGAAAGCCAGATTCTATGTGTTACCTTCTTTGCATCTGCCTTTCTTTGTAGTTTTGTCTTTTTCTTTCTCTATAAAATATTTCCTCTTTTGTTTCCCTCTCAATTTTCTCCCTTAGTTACTATTTGTATTTTCTTATTAGAGTTCTATGTTTCTAAGCTTAATTTAAATATGAAGGGAGAAGCTTTGATGTCCATATAACTTAGGACTGCCACTAGAAGCCAGAGTGTCAAAGCTACCTTTGTTCTGGGTCGGGAGTAATCTCACTCAGTCCTCAGCTCTGGCTGCATCCTGGCTACTCCTGCTACTATAGCACAGCTTCTCTTAGGGGACAGGTGTGAACAGTTCTGGTTCCATTACATTGGGTTTGTATCAGTTGGGGTCCCTGCAGGAAACAGATGGCATACTTGAAATAGGTCAATCCAACAGGGGTTTCTTCGTCCATTTAAAAGAATCTATTTTAAAAGGTGTTCTGTAGGGGAACTCACAGGGAATGGTGTAGTGATCTGGGGCTAGCAGAAGCTGTTGGTCTCACCCCCCAGACTGCAGAACTTAGAGTGGGGAAAAAGCAGTAGACTTTGCATGGCGGGAGGAGTCTTTAACTTGAGATGAACCTGCAGGAAGGAGCCCCTGGTTTTCACTGTACCACCTGGAACAGCTGTTACCTGGACATAACTGGAAGCCAGAGGACTCAAAAGCCTTCAGATGTCAATCACAAGCCAGATGCCCAGGAGCAGAGACCCAAATAAGAAGGAGGAGAGAGTGGTCCGAGGGGCAAGTGGAAGTTTCTGACCCAGATGTGCCAGCTCTTCATTCGCCCAAGGGATCCTGAACAACACGTAAGCCTTATCACTGCAGATGGAAAACCCAGTATCAGTGTGTTATTAGCACTCCTTCTTTTGGGTTACAGAGAACAACTGCAGTCCAGACAGGAGGCCTCTGGCCATCACACCTTGTCAAAGGCTGGCCCTCTGCTGCCTCTCTGGAATTGCAGCTCTGGGCAGGCTGTTGCAGCATCTGCTGGCAGGGTCCCTTCCCACATTCACAGGTCCTCCTCTTTAGAAACCACGAACTCTCTCTTCCCCATTCCTCAGGGTGGTCCCTTTACACTTTAGAAGGAGTACGAGGTCTCCTTCACTTGTACTCCTTCTCTTTCCACCTTAGACGGTCTGCTTACATCTTTAGTGGACTTAGATCAGCATCGGAATACTCACAACCTCCAGGGACCAGAAAGGTATCAGATGAGTGGGTGTGAGGGGATAAGTACAGGGTAGGGCTTGGAGTCCAAGAAATAGTTCACATTTCTCTTACTCCACAGTCAGGTAAATCACAGGGCAAACATGATGCTAAGTGACAGCTGGAGCTTGAATTCTAGAAATAGCAGACTGCCAGATAGCTGCTTTCTGCCCTTTGGGAATGTACACACATTGGCTATCCGTGTTTTCATGTAAAATCTCTCAATTTTTAAATACCGGCAGTGGGGAGCCATGGCAAGGTAAGCGAAGATAAATTGGACGTTATCATAAGAAGACGATGAAGAAACATGATCTTTTTTGTATTTTTGAGTGGGGGAAATTTACAAAGCTGAGAGTCAAGAAAAAATAAGTATTGGGCTGGGGATGTGGCTCAAGCAGTTGCGCGCTCGCCTGGCATGCGTGCGGCCCGAGTTCGATCCTCAGCACCACATACAAACAAAGATGTTGTGTCCGCCAATAACTAAAAAATAAATATTAAAATTCTCTCTCTCTCTCTCTCCCTCTCTCTTTAAAAAAAAAAAAGAAAAAATAAGTATATAGCTCCCTGTCCTTTCGTCACTCCACAGGGGCGCAGGCTGAGGCCAGGGAGAAGTTGCTGGATGTGTTGTGTTCCTGGGGAAGAGGTGCACACACCCTAACTTGCATTCCCATCACAGGTGTCGAGCTCAGTCACCAAGTAGTCTGGAGTGAAGGCCAGGTTTGCCTGGGAATGCCAGCGGCTACAGAGCAGAGTCATGGGAAATTAGATTTGCACTCCTAGGGAAGGAACCCCTGGTCCCAATGGAGTTAGCTCATTTACAAGAACACGATCTTTGTCTCTGACCATGACCAAAACCTGTGGAGAGGCTTGTGGGCAGCTGTGGGCTCCATGGGTCATGACTTGTTGCCCGTACTTTTGTGGTCATATCCCAAAAATCATTAAGAAGACCAATGTCAAAAATGTTTTCCTCATATTTTCTTCTAGAGGTTTCATGGTCTTATGTCTGAGTCTAATCCATTATGGTTTTAGGTCTTAAATTTAACCTTAATCCATTGTTGATTTTTGTGTAAGATAAGGATCCGTGTCATTCTTTTGCATATGAATATTATATCTAGTCTTCTCAATACCATTTATTATAGCCTGTTCTTTTCCCAGTATATATTCTTGGTGCTTTGTTGGAAATCAGTTGATTGCATAATCCTGGGCTTATTTTTCTATGCTTATGTTCATGTTCTGCTGTATTAGTCTTTGTGTCTGTTTATATACCAGAACCATATTGTTTTAATTACTATAGTTTTGCAATATGATTTGGTGAAAGCTGCCTTAGATATCCCCGACTACAGGGCTGTTCACTCTCAAATTCTAGAGTTTCTAAATGGGTCTTTTTCCAGTTTCCAGGCTTAATTTCTTCTTTGAAGATAACTTTCTTCCCCAGAGAGACTCTGCTCACAGGTGTCTGGCATTGTTCCAGCCTATTTCCATGGGATAAACATCTTAGAATGCAATAATAGAACCTCAGATACATTACACAGAAATGGAGTTGTGGTGGAATGTAAACTCACAATCATATACTTGAAATTTCCTGCTTTTAGGGAAAAAAATAAGAGTTGACATAATTTTACAGAAAATAGTTCTTGTGAGCAGAATTGGAATCTAAAATTTCTGAATATCACTTTTAACACGCATATGGTATTTAGAAACATAAATCTACATTGGAACATTTAATTTGAGTCTTTGATGTTTGGTGTAATTTCTCAGTGTTATGAGCTTTGAAATTTATTGTACAGAAGAATATTTTTAAGTGATCCAAAACTTAGCTTGCTGTTCATTTTTCACGTGACAAATATTGAGCACACATTTTGTACCAGCTACTTGAAGTATTAAGGATATGGCCCATGACTCCATTATTAATAAGAACTATATTATAATGAATTAAATTAGAATTCTTTAAAGAATAATTATGCATGTGTGGATATGCGTGTGTGCATGTATGGGTGGAAATTTGTAACTATCATTTAGGATTCATTTGAAAAGAGATGGAGGTGCCACTGTGTGTATTCTGGAAAAAAGAATAAATAATAGAGATTAGTCTTCATACAACTGTGAGATGAGCAGAGGGAATGGAGGTCTGGAAGTGAAAGTCGGAACATTGCCTGAAGCCCTGGCATGAGTGGAAAAATCAGAGTGCAACCTGTGGAGAGGCTTGTGGGCAGCTGCGGGCTCCGTGGGTCATTACTGAGGGTCTGGTTGTGGGCCTGGGGCACTGTGGAGCCCCAGTGCCCGCAGTCAGGAAGGAGAGCTAGATGCCAAACAGAGGAGAGTGAGGCCACGCTGGGACCCTTGAGGCATCTTTGTCTCTGACCATGACCAAAATCTGACCAGGTTTGTTTTTATTTCTGCGTTCCAAATTTCACACAAGTTTCTTTATTTTGGCCAACATGGAACCCCACAGAGAAGATATTTTAAGAAGCCTAGTTTTCATCTTTATCAGCTTGACATTCACAATCCAGCAAAATAATGGTGTAGCTCTCTCTCCCTCTCTCTTTCTCTCTGTGTTGGCCTGCCATGATTGATTACAAATTTTACTGAAATGGTTTGTTTCCATTCACACTATGATTTCTGAGATATTGTTACTCTTTTCAGAAATAATTCATTTTAAAGTAATGCTAAATAGGATTTTTAAAGCAACTAACATTCTAATAGATTTTTTTCTCCCTCTTGGGTGCATCACATTTAGCAAAATTTCTTCCTTGTCACAAGGGCTTAAAATAGCACACACAACCTGGAGACAGATACTGTACAATTTCCTCCATCTCAGAGCCCGTGTGGGTGACATCAAAATTCTCACCATTTAGAAACTCTCATAAATCATGAGTTCCTATAGTCTCATTAGGTGTTCCATTATTATTGAATAAAATCCATTTAGAGAACAAACTCATACAACTCAGCTTAATGCTAATGCCATCTGGAGATCTGTTAAGAAATGTTGGTGTTCTCTGATGACAAACAAAAGGTTTGATTTGGCAAGGGCTACAGAATTGGAGGCAAAAGAACCATCTGGTATTTCCCTTAATGATTGCTGTAGATTCGTGACCACAGAATCCTTGAAACCCTTGGCAAATAATTCTGAAACTATCACACATAATTATTAACAAAAGGAATTTCGGATTACTGCATCCATAATTTCTTCTCTTACATTGAAAGGAGAAAAGCCATCTTGTATTCTGAAAAGCTTTTCGTGATGCACCTTTTTCATTATTTGATGAGAAAAATCTTTAGGTGATGCAGGGACACACACTTGGTAGAAAAGAGAACAGGGTTTCTATTTACAGCTTTTATTATTGATTGCCTTTGTCCATTAACCACAGTAGATTTGCTTTTCTTTTTTGCCAAATGGGCACCTTAAACGGTGAGGTCTAAATGAGATAAGTATTTCAAGTACTTAGCTAATTGTAAGTACTCAATAAATGTTAATTTCTTTACAATTCAACACAAAGTTATTTTATCATGGTAATAATGTACCTTTCTGTTCTAAAGCTACCACTAAGAGGCTTTTGTGGCCATTGATTTTCTTCATAAATAAAGACTGATGCTTCCTGTAGAGGTAATAATAGACTTGCTACCTGGCTGATGACTGGCTGTCCCTTCTGCTTTTGCATTGAATTGAAGAGAGACCAGAGCTAAATAAAGGTTATCAAAACAAGAGGCTATTAGAGAAATGAAAGAAAATAACCCTCTCGTTTTGTTTTGGAAGATGTTTGACATTATTTATGCAATGATTAGAATATTATTTTGCTTAGCAGTAGGAAGAAAGGCTAAAGTTTTTTTCAAGTTTATTTGTTTATTTTAAATAGATTTCTTGTATATATTTACTTTGTCCAACATGATGTTTTGGAGTATAAATACATCGTGGAATGGTTGTATCTAGCTAATTAAAACATCCATTAGCTCATGTAGTTGATCATATTTGTTGTGGGAGCATTTAACATCCACTCTCAGTGTTTTGTGAGTATATTCAATCCATTCAAATAGCTGTTTATTGGATTGGTATAGAAATGTGTAAGAAATGAAGATGGCTCTTTTCTGCCATGATAACTAATTGGCTAGATTTCTTACCTGGAACATTTATGCTATTTTTATTCTGGACAAAAGCCAAATAACATCACGATGTTTTCTTTTTCTCAACATCCATGAAGATATTTCTCAAATGAAAATCTCACATTTCTACTAAAAACAACAAAGCCTAGGGAAAAAAAATACCAAAGTCTTATAATATCCCAAATAAATATTTTCCTTATGTTTATGCAGATGACTAAAAGTTTCTAGCTAGGATATTTCATTGCCAGATTACTCCTCACAATCCCAGGGGGAACTCAAACATGAGCCAAGCTCCAGATTTAAGTTACGTTTCCTTGGAAATTATTTAAATAAGACAACATAATGTACCATTGAGGCCATAATTTACTTCAGTGTTATGTTCTTGTTGTAAAAGAGTTAAATAGCTCCTGGGTAAAGCTTATGAGTTAGGAGAACTTGTCTCCATAGATAATCATTAAATTTTATGTGAATTTATATATAAAATTATACTGTAATCACAAATCATATGCATTAACATATCGAATGTATCTATTTTAACTTTACTGAGTGTAGAGTGTTCTCGGAGTTCCTTAATTGAGATGACAGTCTGTATTAAAATGATTGGAACTATGGTCTGACTAAATCACTATTGGAAAAGAAGTCAGAAGACCTGGTATTCATGTGACCTCTTTAGTCACAGTAGCCTTGTCTATAAAATGGGAGGGATCTTATAATGATCTCTCAGGCCCTTTATGCTTTCATGATCACAGGGAATCACTTTAAGCAAAAGTCATTGGAAGATACCCCTGTTGATTAGGTTTTTTCAAATTAGAAATGCAGTTACTCTCTCCTTGAAAAAAGGCATTAGCTCCTCTGTTCGTATTTCTTGAGTTTATTATACAAAATCCATTTAAACTCTTTCGTCTGGGTTCTTTTCTCTTTCTTAATAAGGGCTCACTTGTTAGTCCTTGTGATAGGTACTAGGACAAAAATAAAAAAAAATCATGAAATAAATGGAGTTGGAAGGGACCGTGACAGATCATCTGGCCCAGCCATCTGTAATTGCGGCATGTTTTAGAGTTCACTTGCTCTATAAATAACCAGGAGTATCCAGCCAAGTCCATATCACCTTAACATGGCCAAAAGTGCTGGTCACTCTTAGCAACTTTTCCCTTTATTTATCCTTGGAACTCTTTGGCTTTCCTTGGCTGGGGTTTCCAGAAAGCCATCTGACCCCAGGCTGGGGTCTGAAATGAATAGCTGTTGGAAATTGAGTTCTAGAGACAAGGTGAAATCCAGAGACTTTGCAGATGGGCCTTCCCATTTCTGCTTCTGTCTCTATCTTGAGAGCTGGCTCATCTCTGACTTAGATCTCTTCTCATCTCCATTTGTTCAGACTTACAGATATAATGTGCAGAGAGCCCCCAGCACAGGGCTAAGCAGAGATCAGGAGATGAGAATGACCATGCGATGTTTCTAGAATGTGAGTTTCTTGTGTCTTGCTTACTGCTATTTTCTGCACGTCTTGAATAATGCCAGGCACACAGTAGGTGCTTGGTCAATTCTTGGTGAATTCACCGATTTGCTGTTGCAGTCTACTTTTCTGTTTCTCTCTGTCCTCCTGGTCCCCTTTCTTTCTGATTATCCTTGCCTCTCACCTGGAGAAATCCAAATTATGAAGGGAAAAAAAAAGATGTTGACACAGGAGCCTTTCAGTCACTGTTCCTTGATCAGAAGAAAATGGGGGATTTAAGTGGCTGTGTGGGCTGGACAGGCTGAAGAACCTCTGGGAGAAATATTTCTCCAGCACTCTCCATGCATATTTGTGAGCCAGGATTCTCAGAGAAATAAAGCTTACATAGGCTGGTGTGACCTAACCATGACCCTCACTTCATATGTTTCAGAGAGGGATGGCTGAGGAGCTCTGGAGGGAAGCTTCAGTGCAGCAGTAACCCTTGTCCCCTAGTCTCTAAGTCTGCTGCAAGGACCCCTTCACCTGGGCGCAAGGCCCCCTGCGGAGCATGCCTGCATAGTTCCCTGGAGCAAGGCAACTCCAGTCCTTGCTATTGGTTCTCTTTGTCCTGCTCAGTCTGCATCCCCAGAGAAGTGCCTAATGCTCGGACACACAGAGGCGCTCAGGCAATGTTGCTTTCTTATGCAGGTCTCTAAATGGCAAGAGATAGGCGCCAAACCTTTTATTGGTAGACGCTTCTTACCCCTCCAGCTTTCTTCCTCTTCACCCCCAACTTGCAACCAACACCCAACTCTTCAACTCGTTACTCTTCCAAAGTCCCCATGCGCTCACCTTTCTGAGTCTTTGTAGGCACCTGTATTCTAGCTCGAACACCCCTCCCCTTCCCCTTTATGGAAGCTTGAACAGGATGCCCCCCAATGGTGCCCAAGTCCCAATCCCTGAACTTGTGAATTTTGCCTTATACAGATAAAAGAAGTCAGGGTCTTTTGTATATTTGATTGAGTTCAGTTATCTTGAAATGAGGAGGGTATCCTGGACCATCTGGGTGGATCCTAAGTGTAATCACATGCATCCTTTCATGAGAAGGGGAGACTCACAGACCCACACAGAGGAGTAGACAGTGTGAAGGAGGCTGCAGGCTGGGGAGTTGTGCCAGGTATTAAAGAGGGTCCCAGGAAGGGAAACCCCAGGGGCTGTGTGAGGGTCTACTGGCCTAGCCACCCCAGCAGTCAGCTGCAAATTCATCCTCATTTGTCACTTAGGCTTAGATAGAAATCCCAGGCTAATGTGGGCAGAGAGGAGCAGGGCAACAGAATGTCTTTTGAGTGAGTCCCTTCCCACTGGATTGCCAGGGTCATGACTCTGGTTTGGCTCCTCATTGCCTGATTCCTACAACAGCCTGGATGGAAACCCAGTTTGAGTTCCCTCACATGGCCTGAAGGAGACCATGAGGTTAGCTTCATAAATTACTAACTTCATCATAGGGTTTTCAGCATTTTATTAGGGACCCACTGCCTTTCGCTGCATACCTCTCTTAACTTGTTGCTTTAAAATAATATTTAAACAATTTTATTTGGAAACTATGCCTAATTAATTTGAGAAGCATATGAGACATTAAATAAGAAAGAAATAAAATGATTTATTCTTTTTCTTTTTTATTAATTTTTAAATTTATATATGACAGTGGAATGCATTACAATTCTTATTACACATACAGAGCACAATTTTTCATATCTCTGGTTGTATACACCAATTCATGTCTTTATACTTGTACTTTGGGTAATGATGATCATCACATTCCACCATCATTTCTAACCCCCTGCCCCTTCCCTTTCCCTCCCAGCTCTCTGCCTTATCTAGAGTTCATCTAGTCCTCCCTCTCCCTACCCAAATATGAATTTTATATATATATATTATTATATTATATCAGAGAAAACATTTAGCATTTGTGTTTTTGGGGGGATTGGCTAACTTCACTTAGCATTATCTTCTCTAACTCCATCCATTTACTTGCAAATACTATGATTTTCTTCTCTTTTAATGCTGAATAATATTCCATTATGTATATACCACATTTTTTTTATCCATTCATCTACTGAAGGGCATCTAGTTTGGTTCCACAGTTTAGCTATTGTGAATTGTGCTCCTTTAAACATTAATGTGGCTGTATCCCTGTAGTGTGCTCTTTTTAAGTCCTTTGGGTAAAGACTAAGGAGAGGGATAGCTGGGTTAAATGGTGGTTCCATTCCCAGTTTTCCAAGGAATCTCCATACTGCTTTCCATATTGGCTGCACCAATTTGCAGTCCCACCAGCAATGTGTGAGTGTGCCTTTTCCCCCACATCCTCGCCAACACTTATTGTTGTTTGTATTCATATTAGTAGTTGCCATTCTGACTGGAGTGAGATGAAATCTTAGAGTGGTTTTGATTTGCATTTCTCTAATTGTTAGCGATGAGGAGCATTTTTTCATCTATTTGTTGACTTGGTTAGCTCACTCCTGAGTCTTGGCACCTTGAGGGCGAGGACTGCCTTTGGGTCTCCTTCTGTGCTGACTGGCACACAGCTTCTTCATACATGCATGGTGACATGTGACTTCTGTCATTCTGTCACCCACATTCAACTCCAGTGGGAATACAATGTTACTATATGATATATTTTTTCAACTTCTCTTGAGGAAATAATCGCAGACTTTATTTTCAAGATTCTGAGGCAATGTACTCCATAGCCTACCTCAGGGCACTGAGTGGACCCCATTGCCTCCGGCTCCTGCTCCAGCTTGGTGGTCTCCAGCATGGCCTCCCCCAAGGTTCACGTGGACAAGAGCTCTTCTCATGTTGACCCCCCATCTTGCTGATTTCACTGGATGAACAGGTAGGAAATCTGTCTCTAGTCTCTCCTTTCCTGTGAAGGTCAAGGATTTTGGCTAACCCTTCATGTTCTTTAAGACATGTTTTCTGGCCTTTATCCCTGGCACCATGGTTGCTCATCCAAGATGTAGAATTAGGTGCCACTGAGTATGATTTGTATGGGTAGAAAACTCCTCAGATGAAGTCAGTGTTTTATGAAGATTATCCTCCACAAGAACGAATAATTTGAAATTTAGGGCACTGCCTCTGTCATGCAGAATCTGAGCAGTTACCCTCTCTTTCTCCCTGTGCCTTCTTTCTTCTCTTCTCTCCTGTCCATGAGGGTGGCTCATGGGCAGTTCTACTTGCATCTCTGAGCAGCAAACTCAACTGTCTGATACCTCTTTACTAGGACAGGAACTATCTGGTGTTGACGTCACCCTTTCCCTTAAGATCAGTTAATCCATCCTTTACGTTTGCAATTAAAAAACCCGTTTTGTTGATTTCTCTATTTTAAAAAACTATATCTCACAATTAAATTTCTGCTCCTCTTATGGAATGTAAAGACCTTGAATAATTATTAACCTGTCAATTAAAAATAAATACATTGATGAAAAAAACAAAAAAAAGAAAAGATCTGAGGTTTGAAATGACAGTTTTCCTGGCTTCTGTTTATTGAGGCTTCAAAAACTCTGTTTTTCAAACCTCAGCAACAAAATGCACCCTTTCCTATATGCAGAATATGGGGCTGCCTGATGGAATACTCAAAACAGGAGAGATGCAAAGGCTTCCCAACATGGACGGGCGACAGAGCAGTACGTTACCGACAGGTGTGTGGTGCCAAGAGTTCCGGATTTTAGATGCTTAGATAAAATCTTGGTTAATTGATAACTTTTGGTGGTAATTGGTAACTTCAATTCTGGCATGCAGACATGGATAGGTCTCTGGTTTTGATTGTTTCCAAATCTAGCAGCAAACATAGATGACGTCATCACAAAATGAGAGGGTGGCCTTTCCACTCTAGGTTAGGGAGCTCGTTCATTGGTTCATTTTTTGTGATCAAGAGATCCCCTAATCAGAGCAGTTATTCTGTAAAACTTTAAAAAAAGAGATTCTTGTTGGGCTGGGGCTGTAGCTTGGTGGTAGAGGAGAGCTTTTTATGTGTAAGAACCTAGGTCATTTGCTAGCTCAGGCAAAAAAAAAAAGTGTGTTCTTGTTTGAAATACGGTTTTTAAGAATTGATAGTTCAGAGTAGACAAGTTAGCTGATGATCTCAGAACAATTTAAAAACCTATATGAACATTCCCATTAATGCAAGGTGAAGACATCTGTTAAAAATCATTATCTTTATTGCCCAGCGCTTTTCTAAAGTTGAATTATAAGAAGCGAGGTCTCACCATAACATTTCATCCCATTTTCATCATTATGTTTAATTTTATTACCACTTTATCTGCATATATATGTGGAATCTAATCCATTAAAAATAATTTTCTTTTAATTACTAAGGTGTTTTATTTTTGAAGCGATTCTTGAGAGTCGTTTTGTTTTCTTTGGAAATAAGCAAATATCCATTTTACTATCTTTATTAAAATGATTTGCTTTTATTATCAGTTTATAAAAAAATTAGTAATAGTGATAATAGTTCTTGCTATTATGCAATGTCTGGTTTTCTGTTTGCTAATAAATTTCTTTTCTTTCACATAGTTTTTCTTGCTTCTAGACCTTTCTCTTGTTTAGAGATAAACACTTAGCACATTAACACTACCCTTTAATCTTAGGGAAATGTATTCCTTGATGTCTTTCTTAATCTTTAAATAAGCTTCTCTTTCAGTTTAAATGCACAGGAAACAAGACTCTTTAGCTTATTAATGACTTATTTATTGACACCCATTTTCTTGTTGGATTAAAAAATAATTATATTGGCATATGCTTGATAAACTTTTTAGTAAATCACTTTGATGTTCTTATCCTCCTGTCTTCAATTTAAGGTAATGAAAGTGAATCAATTCTCTGTAGGTACACTAAGATGTAACTTTTCTCCCACTGGGTCGAAATAACCTTCATGCATTTGCTTCCTCAACAATAATTTTTCATTGTTTCAGAAAAAGTTGGGAAATTACTATTATTTGTAGTCTCTTAAAGTATCTCCATGGAGATCATCGTGTTATGCAAAATAAGCCAGACGAAGGAAAACACGGGTAGCACGTTTTCTCATTTTCTCTATGTATATAAAGTAGAAAAAAAAAAAGATGACAAGAAAGTAGGAGGAGGACTATTAGAGGACAAGAAAGGGACTTGGGTGGAGTAAGGTGCGAAGGAGTGATGAGAGGGTGGACATGATCAAAGCATGCTGCAGGCACGCTCTAGGTTCCATGCACACAGAAACCCATCATTTTGTACAATTAATATGCACTAATAATTATAATAAAAAAGAAAGACTATCCAGGAGGCCAGCCTGACTGGGTTGGTTTCTTGCAACCATCATTCAAAGAGAGTTTATTACAAGTATTAATAATATAAAAAGTGCCTCCAACTTTTCCACCTCTACATTCAAGCTCATCAGTGTTCCTGAGAACTTTATCTGTATTTTGAAACAACTTATTTTGGGGATTAATAGCATCAGGAAAAATACTCGCAGACCACATATCCAGCAAAGAACCTGTGCCTAGATAATATGAAGAACATTCCAATACTCTAATTAGAAAATGGGTAGAAGACACGGAGAGACATTTCACCAAAGAGGAGATAGGAAAGGCAAATAAGCTCACACAGACAGCACTGTTAGCCATCGGGAGATGCAAATTAACCACCATGAGATTTCACACACACTTACTAGACTAGCTAAAATTCAAAATGGGGCCAGTCCAAAAGGCTAGTGAAGAGGAGGAGGAGAAGGAGGAGGAGGGATAAATCAGTCTTGCATTACTGGTGGGAATGTGAATTGGTACAGCACTCTAGAAAATTTTCTGGCAATTTCTTTTAAAACTAAGTATGCATTTAACTTATATCCCAGGAATTGCACTCTTGGCATTCATCCCAGAGAAATCAAAATGTATGCTCATGTAAAAATCTGTAGGTGACTGTCACAACAGTGTTATTCATAATAGCTCCAAAATGGAAACAACCCAATGTCCCTCAGTGAGTGATGGTTAGACAAACTCTGATATAGCCATCCTCTGGAATGCTACTGAGCAATAAAAAGGAGGAAACTGCCAATCCTGTAATAACTTGGATGGACCCAAAGAGCATGGTTATGATTAGTGGGAAAACTCCCACAACTTCAAGAGGTTATATACTGCATGATTCCATTTACATAATGTTCTCAAAATGCTCAAACCATAGAAACAGACAATCATGGTTGCTAAGAGTCGGGAATAGGGTTGAGCAAGATCTTTTATGCTGATGGAACAGTTCTGAATCCTCATGGTGTTCTGCTCACCTGAAGTTTATATGAGATCAGATTGCACAGAACTACTTACCTGCACTCATGCATACACACACACACACACACACACACGCACACATACATGAATACTGTTGAAAACTGAGTAAGCTCCGTAGTCTAGTTAGAAGCATTATTTTTGTTCTGATTTTGCTAATGCACTATAGTTATATAAGATTGTCATCATCAGTAAAGGATTTAAAGAAGCTGTGTACTGAATCAATGTATTACTTTACTAATATCCCATGAATCTACATTTATTTCAAGATAAGGTTAAAAAATATGTGTACTAGAAACTTGAAATATGTTTGGTTAGTTCTTGCAAGAGTATACTATATGCAAAAGTCTTTAAAGTAGTTGACCAAGGAAATTCATAAATAGAATCACTTTTATTCTTATGGCCTTAAATCATGCTACGGGCGTGATGAGTTTATTATGGCTTAATACGATACAATAAACCTGACAACGTGTACTAGGCTCTCATAGTATCTGCCTGGCCACATGAAGCAGTGTTATATTTCAGTGCGTGTCCTCTTGCGGGGAAGGGAAGAGGGTTTAATGTAGAAGGCAGCAGGGTTTAATGTAGATGGAGGTTGTCACATGATAGATAAATTCACGGCTTGGTAAGATCTTATCTAATGTGAGAAATGGGAAAACTCTGTGACTCACGTAGTACAGGGGGCTCCTTTGGAGGTTTCTAAGGGCCAGGCCCAGGGTCAGCTTTCGTCACTTCTACCAACCCTGTCACCTGGCAACCTTACAATGGAGGCTAGGAAATGAAAAGGAACATGTGAATATTTAGTGAGCCCTAATAGTCTCTGACACAAACAGGATACCCATTGCTACATTTATAATAGGGATGGGAAAGTACTGAAATTATCTTGGGTATACTTAAACTAAGGTGTGTGACACTAATAAACCTCAATGCCTCAATATTCAGGTAAATCATCATCATCTAGAAAATGGTGGGAGAATTTACACCACAGAAATTGGAAAATGCTAAAAATCAGATCTTGGTTTGTTATTTTGTTGATTGCCTAGATTTAATTGATATAGGAAAATGTTAATATTATAAATAAAACTTAAAATATGTGTCATGTCTGTCCCATGGTTTAAACACAAACAATATTCTTCCAGTATTCAAAAACTTCATCTGATTTAATCAAGAAGTCACTGGGTCACTGACAAAGTAAATCATTTTTTCAAAATTTCTTCTTCTGCTAATAAAAAAATTTCCCCTATGCATTGAACATTTCGTTGAGAGAATGATATATGTCAGGGGGCACCATGGTTTAGATATGAGGCATCCCCCAAAAGCTCTTGTGTGAGAAAGTTCAGCTGTGAAATGATTGGGTTTTGAGTCTCAATCTAAACAGTGCATTCACCCACTGCTGTGGGTTAACTGGGCTATAACTACAGGCAGATAGGGTGTAGCTGGAGGAGCCACGTCACTGGGTGCATGCTTTGGGGATTTAAATTTTGTCCTGGTGAGCAGAGGTCTCTATTTCCTGATTGCTCCGTCCTGAGCTGCTTTCTTCCTCCATATTCTTCCACCAAGGCTTCACCTTGGGCCCAGAGCAATGGAGTCTGCTGTCTATGGACTAACCTCTGAAACTGTGAGTGTCAAATAAACTTTTCCTTCTCTAAAATTGTTCTTGTTGATTCTTTTGGTCACAGTAGTGAAAAACATTGAGGAAAACAGAGGGTTTAAAAAGCACAATCCATCCACGGGAGTCACCCATAGCCTTTTGTAGTTAGTAGTCACTTGGCTAGTGTCTCCTGATGCTTCTTGCTCACTGAGTAAATTTGAAGGGGAATTTAGAGTTAGAGAGGACATAAAGTTCACGTAAAGCTGCCGCAGCCCAGCTGGCTGGGCAAAATAACCCAGGGGGACGAGTGACGAGGAACTTGTGAAAGTTGATACAGTGGGAGCCATTTATTGTAGGACAGGAGGGGTATATCTACATTACTGAATACACACAGCTTATCTTAATTAACATAAACTAGATACAGCAGTCAACCAATAAGGAATCTCCACACTTAATGGCTCGCTGGCATTACTTCACAAACCACTCCCTCTGGCAAAATGCCAGGCGCCATCTTGACTTGTTTACAGACCCTAACATAAAGCAGACTCCTCAGAGGGTATTTAGTGATTTGATTGATGTCAACGAGGGCACTGGTCATAAGTCTGCTGCTTCTGAGCCCAGCAACCCTTTCATTTCCGACATAGTCCTGCAAATGGAGTAATGGAGGTGGATGGATGCACACAGCACCCTAATTCCACACTCCTCTCAAAATTAGGTGACACTAAGTAGGCAGACAGAGTTGGAGCTGGTGTAGGCACAGGGGTTTTCCTCTAGGCCACCATCTTCCTTGAGTCTTCTCTGTCCTGGTAATCCAGGGAAACTCTGGGGGAATTGTGTGGCATTCAGTGGCCACGAGGGGAACTGAGGACACTGGACAGTTTTCCTCTGTTTTTTTTTTTTTTTCCATTGCTATTCATGGGTTTATTGCTATTCTAAAAGTGAGTGAGGGAAATTAGCAATGCACCCAGAGATACATAGCAGTCACTAGGTAGAGAAAGAACATGTAGTACTGTGGAAATCTGACACCGACTGGCTCCTTTATCTATTTTTCCCTGTTTAGTAAAGGCAATGGTGAGATGCTAAATGTTGAACAATAAGCTTTCAGAAAAAGAAATAATCACACACACACACACACACACACACTTATTATACATTTTACCATACTGACTGATTCTCACAGTATGCTCTCATAGATTCTTGACAAAAACTCTTGTAAATTTGTTGCACCTGATGAACAAGCATAGTTCCCACATGAATGTTGGTTGCTATTTTTATTTACTTTGACAAGATAAAAGTGAAATAAGGAAGGCATGTGTTGGAGCTTTACTCGTTTGTCAGTGACCCAGTGACTTCTTGATTAAATCAGATGAAGTTTTTGAATACTGGAAGAATATTGTTTGTGTTTAAACCATGGGACAGACATGACACATATTTTAAGTTTTATTTATAATATTAACATTTTCCTATATCAATTAAATCTAGGCAATCAACAAAATAACAAACCAAGATCTGATTTTTAGCATTTTCCAATTTCTGTGGTGTAAATTCTCCCACCATGGCTGATTTCACACTACTAATGTACAGTCATGGAGCACACCGTTGGGAAGAGCTGCATAGTCATATACCATTATACAGGATTTATAGGATACAGACGAGTAAACAGCTTCAAGAACATCAATATGGTAAAATGCAGTCAACTAAACCGTGTTGGGTGTTTATTATTTTTGTATTTAAAATAAATTTTTTGAAAGTTTATGAAACTTGATTTTGAAAAATGACCATGTTGAGCAACTGGTTCACAGAAATTTAATAATTTCATAATGGAAATTTAATAAGTGGGCCAGTAGGCATCTACTCCAGCACACCACTAGTATTCATGATAACTCTATTTTTCTCTTGTTCATACCAACAAACTTGGAGTCATACTTCACTCTTTTCTTTTTAGTCTCTCTCACGCCCTATCAGCAAATTCTGTTGACTTAGCATCTTGTTCCTAAACTTACAGAGAAAATAAGAGAAGTTCTAAGAAAAATTCCATGCATTCCAACTACCACATTAGTGGACTACCAGTGTCTATGTCCACGTGTTCTGCTGTCCTTCCTGTTTTGTTGAATCCTAGATGAACAATTTGTGCTCCTCTCTGAAGTCAATTTCTTCACTTATTATGGTGTGGATGTGAGGTGTCCCCCTAAAGCTCATGTGTGAGACAGTGCAAAAGGTTCAGGGGAGAAAGAATTGGGTTTTGAGAGTCTTAACCTAATCAGTGAATTAATCCCCTGATAGGGATTAACTGAGTGGTAAGGTGTGGCTGGAGGAGGTGGGAACTGGGGGTGTGGCTTTGGGTATATGTTTGTATCTGGCCAGTGGAAACCTCTCTCTCTGTTTCCTGATCACCATGTGAGCTGCTTCTCTCCGCCACACTCTTCTGCCATGATATTCCGCTTCATCTTGTGCCCTGGAGTCTGCTGTGTGTGGATTGAGACCTCTGAAATCGTGAGCCCCCCAATAAACTGGTCTTCCTCTACAGTGGTTTTGGTAAGGTCCTTCTAGTCACAGCAGCAAAAAATCTGACTAAAGCACTTGTGCTGTGGATTACTTTCCTTCTTAACTACTCAAGGGCATGGGTCCAGCTATTCTTCCTATCTCTCAGATCATCCATTTTTCATTTTCTACTGAATAATTTCATCCAATACAAACATGATGTTATTTCTACCATCGGAAACATATGTTTGTTTTCTTTGTCTCACTCCATTGTCAGCTTCTGCCTCATTTCTTTTCTCCTCTTTAGAAAATTTTTAAAAATAATTTTCATCTCTCTCTCTCTTGGACTCTGAGCTGGGTCTCACTATGGGTATGTTTTTCAGGCTGGTCTTGAGTTCCTGGGCTGAAACCATCCTTCCTCCTCATATCTCAGAGTGCTAGGGCTACAGGTATGCCTGAGGGCTCAGTGCTGGACCTTTCGTCTATTAACATCCAGTTATGACGAATCCTGACCATCTCATAGTCTCAGAACTTTTCATGCCCTCTATATTCCATTGCTCCATTAAAAAAAAATGTTTTTGCAGTTGATTAATCTCTTGTGAAAAATCTGCACAATCACTGCAGACAAAGTTCCCGCAGAGCCTGTACCCCTCCTGTTGTGGTCCAGTCTGCAGTTCGTTTTGGCAGCACCGGCACCAGTACCAGCACTGGTCTCTGTGGTCCCTTGGACTTCCCTCACTCTGTTCATGTGATCCTTTCACTGTTTCCTTGAGGTCTTTTCTTTTCATACTGTCCACATCTCACAGATCTACGTCTGGGTTCATTTTCTTTGCATGATCCTTTTCTTTGCATGTATCATGCTAAAGCCAGTTGTCTTGTTGCAATCAAAATGGGTTCTGAATACAAATACAAAGGTGATGTCCGGTGTGGTCTTATACATTTTGGCTAGGTTCCCCCCATGTGTCTGTCTTTGTCATGCTGCCTTCCCAGGGTGAAGGCCACTGATGACCTTTTGTGTTCTTTGAAGTAGTCAGTAGGTCATAAACTTCCAGTGTTTTTCATGGTGGTGGCTGATCCTCAGGCAGCCAGGGAGGCAAAGAGATAGCAACTCCGTACCTGTATATCTCTGGCATGGACCTGTTCTCTGATCTCTAGAGGAAACTTGACCCTCTTTCCACCGAGGTCTGATAGGCATCCCCATGTCATGTCACAACCTGAGCTTGGACCTTCCTCTACTGACATCTCCTTTTCATCCTTCCAGTTTCTCAGGAACCCCATTCTTTAAGTTTGTCCAGGCCTAAAACCTTGCAGATATTCTTGGTTCTTCAATCTCACACCCCACACCGAATCCTGTAGAAAATTCTGTTGGCTCTACCTGCAAGATAGGTCTAAAATATGAACACATCTTATCACTTCTTTTGTTATCACACTTTTTTGTGGCTTGGGATTGAGCCTAGGGCCTCACACATGCTAAGCACATGCCCTACCACTGAGCTACACTCCAAGCCCTATCATCCCTATCTGAACTACCATCATTTCTCATCTGTACTACCGCCATAGTTTTCAAACTCTTTTATCCTAGTCCTCCTTGGTTGATTCTCTACACAGTAGCGATTCTTTCAAACATGGTCAGATGTGACTTTTCTGCTCAGATTCCTGCAGTGGCTCCCCATGTCCCTCAGTAAATGCCAAAGTACTTCAATAGCTACAAGACCCCATGAGGTCTCTTCCCTTCCCAATGGTTCCTCTTCATCTCCTGTTTTTCCCCAGGCTTTGCTATTATTGAGACACAGTGGACATTCGTTAACCATAGGGTCTTTGCCAGCTGTTCCCAGTGAAGCCCATTTTCCAGGTTCTAGTTCCATCATAACCCTTCCTCTTTTTAAGCATCTTTGGGCCAAACACCTTCACAAGGAGTCTACCTGGATTATAGACAACAATTATGTACAGTGCATCTTCAAAAGCTAACAGAAAGGATTTTGTACATTTTCAGCATTAAAAAAATGATATGTGTTTGAGGAGATGCACGTTTCACCATTTAGACATTACACAATGCACACATGTATCAGACATCACATGGTATCCCATTAATAGGTCCAATTTTCATGTATGAGCTAAAATACATTTAAATAATAAAAATAGTTGATCTAAGGAAAACAAACCATTATTTCTCAATCAAAACTCTGGTAGATAAATTGAAAGCAAAATAGGTAAATTTGAGACTTGAAAGATAAGGTGGAGGAAACAATCTTAATCATAGAGTGAGATAAAAAAGAATGGGCATCATGACAGGAAACATTCCAGAATTGGCTGACACATTTGTGTTTTCTAATAAGCAAATTATAGGCCTCCAGAAGGAGAAAAAAGAAAAACAAACAAATAGACCGAAAAACAAACAGATACAAGGGAGAAAAAAAGGAGATTAAAAATTTCTTGATCTGACCCAAAATTGACTCTGCAGATCCAAGGAGTTCATAGAGTTAAAGAAAAACTGGCCATTCTCTATGTCCTGGGACTATTGCTGAACCTAACAGCTACAGTTATTGGTTAATAGGAAGAATAAGTTCTGCTGTTCTATGGCACAGCAGGGGGAATGTAATTAGCAATAACACATTATATATCTCCAAATAACTAGTGGAGAGGGATTTGAATGCACTCACTATAAAGAAATCATAACTTTTTAAAAGTAATAGCAGTGCTAGTTACATGAGTAACTCATGTACAGGAGTCAAAACATATTCATGTATCTCATACTTATGTGTCACATATTATGTGTCAGTCAATTTTTAGAAAAAAGGATAAAGGTAATATTTTCTAATCTTTTAGGCAGAAAGAACAAATTATTTCTTAAGTAAGAAAGAATCAGACTGTGTCCAACTTCTCATCAACACATTGGAAACTCGAAAACTTGAGACTCCTGAAGGAAAAAGGCTAATATACAAGGGTGGGATTCATCTCACAGTTTGAGCGAATTCTATCAACATGGAGAAGGGTTTTAAAAAAGTGGCTCTATGTGAGGAAAAAACTAGAAGAAGAACATGACCTAGACCACAAATAAGAAGAGAACCTTCAATATAGGAGAGGATGAAGAGGCAAGTGGAAGTCCCTGAAACTTGCAGCCTATAGAGTTAGATTTACTATAATAGGATCCTTGAAAAGGGAATAGAATATAAAACTAAGAAAAGTTGAAACGGAAGAAACATGTTGCAATGCAACCGACAGTAGTCTAGAGTTCAATGTCAAGTCATCTGAGCAAAGCCTGGGAATGTGTTTGTGGGGTATAGGAAGGAAGCATGAAACAAAATAAATCTAAAGATTTCATCTGGTTGAAGGAGTACAGAGGTCAAAATATTCGGAAAGTCTTATCCAATTGCCTTAGAGTGGGAAGCAACTTGGATAGGGAACAATTCAGGGTGACCCGATCGTCATATTTCAGGAAAGAAATTTGCCACAGTAGAAATAAAGGGCACAACAGAATGTCCAAGTAAAAAGTAAGAAAATGATTACACACCATTCTCATTAAACCGGCCAAAAAGCAGAGAGAGGAAAGAAAGGGAGACAATAAGAAGTAAACACTAAACAATCCAGAAAAATAAAACCTGGCAAATTAAATGCAAAAAGGCTGAATTCTTTCAAATGCTAAAGATAATTGTATCAGGTCAAAAACTGAAATCCAACGGTGTATAGTTTACAAGAACCACTTAAAACACAGTAATAGAAAAAGACGTGTAAAAATGTAAGTTGGATGAAGGGGAATGCAAATAGAAAGCAATTGTGGCAATATTAACATAAGACCATAATTAATACAGCTGAAGTTACAAAACACTAAACAAAATAACAATATTAACAGGATAAATAGAGATATTATGCAATTATGGGAGGCAAAATTTATGAGTAAATTATAAACCTGTATGCACTAAGCATCAGAACATTTAAATAAATAAAGCACAAACTGTTAGAAATATAAGGGAAATGCAATAAATATACAATTATAATGGGAAATTTCCATACACATCATCCAAATGGGCTGAATTTAATAGCCTCAGAGTAAGCAAGAGCATATAAAATTGATGTAATATAACTTGTAAGTTTGATTTTATCTTCCCCCCCCATCTCCCTGTCACAGATACTATAGATAAGGTGCCTCAAACAACAGAAATTTCTTTTCCCTCAGTTCTGGAGTCTGGAGATGCAATATCAAGGTCTCAGCAGGTCTGGCTTCTCTGGGAGCCTCTCTCTTTGGTGTGTGGATGATTTCCTTCTTGCTATTGGATTAGATCCCCACCCTTATGATCTCATTAAAGATCTTAACTTCAAGTATATAGCCACACTGGGGTTTCAAGATTCAACTACGAATTTTGAGGAGGTACAAATCTGTCCTTAATACTTAACATTTTAAATCTACACAGGGATTATTTCGTTTTTATTTTCATGGAAGATTTACAAAAATTGTGTCCTTGGTCACAAAGAAGATCTTAACAAATTTAAAGTCAAAATACGGAAAGCCCAAATTCTGGTCATATTGTTGAGAAATAAGAAAATCAAAGGGTATTAACGCCTTGAAAATGAGGAAACATTTCCATCTGGGCATGAGCTTTCAGCCTATAATCCCAGCTACTTGGGAGACTAATGCTGGTGGATCATGAGTTTGAGGTCAGCCTGGGCAACATAGTGAAACTCCATTCAAAAAGAAAAGAAAGGATTGTTCCCGTAATTAACTCTGGAATCAAAAAAAAAAAAAAAAAGAAATAGAAACTCGTAATCTGGCTTGACACACAAATATGACTTCATATTACAACCTGTGCTTGCAGTTCAAGCTATAGAGGACAACATGGTATTGAATGGCATCGCCAGTAAAGAAAGGCATTAAAATTAAAGGAACTTGATATATAGTTTTAGAAACTAGAAAAAGGAGCCATAAAATCAGTCAAAAGAACTTAATGAAGCAGAAAGAATAACAAGACAGGAAAGTACGGGTGCACCTCTTTTTCTTGCCCTTTCTTGTGCTCTGCTGATCCCACTCTGAGCAAGTTCGCTGGTGCCATTTTACCAAAAGTACTGTTCACTTTGTGTCTGTGCCACAGTTTGATAATTCTCACTTTAAGTTGGAGCCAATGTTCATTTACCATTCTGAAAATCCTAGGGTGCTTAAGAACCATGTTAAATTTACTCTGTCCATCCATGTTCTATACATGGAATAACAAAGCCTAGATACTAGCATATCTGCTTGCAACATGATTTACTGAATATTTTAAGACCACCGTTGAGATCTACTGCCCTGAGAAAAATAAAGATTCCTTTCAGATTATTACTGCTCTTTGACAATGCGCCTGGTCATCCATGAGCTCCAATGGAGATGTATAATATGGTTAATGTTGTTTTCATGCTTACTAACGTATTTTCTGCAGCCGTGGATCATGGAGTGCTTTTAACTTTCAAGTCTTATGATATGAGAAATATGTTTAGTAGGGTGATAGCTGCCCTAGTGATTCCTCCCATGGAGCTGGGAAAAGTAAATTGAAAACCGTATGGAAAGGATTTCACATTCTAGATGCCATTAAGAGCGTTTGGGAGTCCTGGAGGAAGTAAAAATTTCTGCACGAACAGGAATTTAAAAGAAGTTGATTTCAATCCTCATGTTGACTTTGAGACATTTAAGAGTGCAGCGTCGGAAGTAAATGCAGATGAGGAAAGAGCAAGAAAATAAGAATTATAAACGGAGCCTGAAGTTGTGACAGAATGGCTGCAATTTCAAGATAAAATTTTTGTCAGATAGGGAGTTGCTTCTCATGGATGAGCAAAGAAAGTGATTTATTAAGAAGGAGTCTTCTGATGAAGATGCTGTGATGTTGTTGACATAACAGCAAAGGATTCAGAATACTATATGAGTTCAGTTGGTGAAATAGTGGCAGGGTGGCGGGGGTGGTGACTCCAGTTTTGAGAGCTCTATTTGGTAAAATGCTGTCAAACAACTTCACATCCTAATGAGAAACCTTTCAGAAAGGGAAGAGTCAGTCGATGTGGCAAACTTCATTGTTGTCTTATTTTAAGAAATTGCCGCAGCCAACCCAACTTGCAACCGCCACCACCCTGGTCAACCAGTAGCCACCCACACTGAGGCAAGACCCTCCTCCACCAGCAAAAGGGTTATGATATGCTGAAGGCTCAGGTGACCTTTTGCACTTTGTAACAACTATTTTAAAACTAAGGTCTATACATTCTTTTAGATATAGAGTGCCATTGCACATTTAATAGACTACTGCATAGTGTAAACACAACTTCTATATGCACCGGGAAGCCGAAAAGTCTTGTGACTTGCTTTATTGCTATTTGCTTTCTTATGATATTCACTTTATTGTGGTGGCCTGGAATGGAACTCACAATATCTCCTAGGTATGCCTGGATATGAAAAGTCCAAATTTCAGAGTTTTCATGCAATAAACAGTGAAAACAGTCCTTATCCAGGAAATCATTAAAAAAAATATAGAGAGTTTTGAGTGGGGTGAATGGTGCAGGGAACATATTCTAAACTCTTATTTTATATTTGGCTGTGTCTTTTAATCAATATGGAAATATGGTTAGAATTAAGATGAAGTTTTGGCATTTACAGGAATGAGCTCTAGCAGTTTGGAAGCTTTCCCTACACAGGATGGCTTAGGTGAAGTGTGCTTATGCACCAAAATAAGTAATAGTCTTCAGAGCCACTGTTATACTTTCGGCTTGAGGTCAGTGGGAAATAAAGATTTTATAGCTTGTACATACAGACTAGTAATCCCAAGTGTGTGTGTCACCAAGTGTCTTTTTATGAAGAAAAAATCTGGAAATGTTCACATATAAAAATTCACCAATTTACCCTTAGTTGTATAGAGAAATGAATATATGGCTCTCAAAATCCATGTGGCTGCTGTATCTTAGGTGAGTCCAATTTTTAATCACTTTGATATTGTTTAAGTATTTGGGTTAGTTTTTCTATACAGATGTAGGAGAACCTTTTGTAAATTAAAAAAAAAAATCTTAACATATCTGGAGACCAACATTACAATAAAAATAAAATAAAATGGAGACATTGCCTGGCTGATGGTGGTATAGACCACTACTGTCTTCTGGTGAGAGATCTGGTAGTACTACATTACAACAGGCCACTACTGCTTGTTGATGTGGATGAAGGAGCAGGGGTCCTTTAGTAGGTGACCAGGCCTGATTATGTTAGGGCCATTCCCTCTCAAAAGCATCCCACATTGGCCAGTCATAAGTGTGCATAGGAGGGTGCTGCCTGCAGTGTTTGGAGAGTCCTTCTTGGGAAGAGAGAACAGGAGAAACATGGTGGAAATACACTCCAATTAAGTTCTATAGGGCAGTTAGAATCAAAGGATTAGATGTTCTTAAAGTAGACTAACCTTAAAAAAATGCTGCTTATGGTCAAATGGGAAATATCCAGACTTGAATATATATTACTTTATAAAATACATGCAAAAAAAAGGGGAGAATGATATCTATATTGCAAGGGCAAATGCAAATGGAAAGATAGTTATCAAATATATCACAATAGTTGGCTACGGCGGAAGAGAGGAATGTAAGTGGGTTAGAGAATTAAAAGGGAGTGAAATAAAATAAGGTAGTGCCTTGCACAGACCAGTACTAATAAAGGGCTGTGAGCTGAACGGATGATTAAGACAACATTCTGTAGCCGATGTCCAAAAGAACCCTGTAGACTGTAATTATGTTATACGTGATACAAGTATAAAGAATGTGTCTTTAAAAATATTTTTTACAAGCCAGGATTAAAACGTTACGTATAGCTACCTTAGGTATGAGACCTGGACTTAGAATGAATATTAATGAATCTTTGCCAAAATAGAAGCTTCTGTTTTAAGAGTCTCTAATTTGAGAACTTATAAAGCTGTGGAGGCTGAAGAATGAAAATGGCCTCTGGGTAGGAAAAAACCCATCTGAGCTTCTCATCCCCACTCCTGGCCAGCTTTTGAATAATGGCAGGAAGTTTCCATGACGGGTGTAAAGGTAAACACAGCCTCTTATCTTCAGTACTTAGGCATCCCACACCTAAACTCTTTTAAGAAAATAACTAAAGTTTGCATTCTCCTGTGAAATGTTGACACGCTTTCAGGATTTCTTGAAGAGGAACTGTGCATCTGTTGGGGGTGGCTTGGGCTTGTATGTGCTACCCACAAGTTTTGATGACGCTCCACGGGTGAAAGGGCTCCCTTCTCCTGTGTTGGTTTCTCCTGGTTCTGAATGTGTCTTTCTTGGAGAAGAAGGACTGGCCTTCACTACAGAGAACATATGTCCTTGAACCTCCTGCTGAAAACTTGGAACAAACTCTCAATTCCAGTTGGTGCAAGCACAAAAGTTACTAGCAACATGGTCCCCTTTATGTCACTGGTGACGGTGCAGCAAGAGAAAGCTTGAGGTGTCACCAGGCTGCAGGAGACTTTTCAGAAAGGCCTTGCTCTGCACCTGGGTTCTTAAACCAGGGGAGATAACCTAAGTATTTAGTAATCTGTTTAGAATGCTAGAGTTCCTTCGTTCTATTGCTTCTACCAAGGGATTATAATGGTAACAATCGTCCCTGATGCGAGGTAGTGTTTTAAGCTTTTTGTATGGCTTATCTCATTGAATCCTCACTTCCACCCTATGAAATGGACACTGCGAGATCTCTGGTTGACAGGTGACTGAGCAGAGGCACAGGAATATTGCAGGGCCCTCAGCCAGTGTCTGGTAGGTGGGAGTGTGGGTTCTGTAATGGCAGACAGAAGACTTTGGGCTACTGAACTCTGTTTCTTTGCTGAAATCACTCAGCAGCACTCAGCATAGGGCTGCTGGTTCCCTGATGGGTGGAAAATTCAAGACAAGAGGAAAAGAGCCTGTGTTTTGGAGTCAGACTGTGACTTCGGATTTTATTAAGATTTTTCCACTTTTTATTTGTTGTGATTCTGGGGAAAGTGATTTGACCCCTGAATTTCAGTATTTTCATTTGTAAAATGGTAATAATGGTACTTGTGGTGATCTTACAAATGACCGAGTTTTGTTTTTTAAACTAATGTTCAACCTCACTAATACTTACTAGCTGATAAAATGAGCATCATGGTACTTAATCATGCTGTGTAAGGATTCTTACAGGAACTCAATGAGATAATACAATACAAATCACTTCATATACTATCTGGTCCATAGTTCTCCACAAATGTTGCTATTATTGTAATTATATATTATAAAACCATCTGGTTTTAGACTTTTCACTAATAGTGAAATATACATATTAGTACATAAGAGGCTTGATTTAACTAAATTTGAATATTTATGTGAGTAATAGCACCACTATTAATTAATACTATTAACAAGATGAGTCATGTTAATAATATTAGTAATGTGAACACTAAGTACATGTGAGGCAGTATAAGAAGTGGTTTATATTGTATTATTTCATTTAATTTGTAACCCTTACATAGTATGATTAAGTAGCATGATGCTCATTTTAAGAAGGAGTAAACTCAGGCATAGCGAAGCGGTAAATTTAGTCCAAGGTCATATGGCTAGTGATATATACCATATATCTTCAACTCCCATCTATGTGCTCTTAATTCTCCTGGTGACTCTTCTGATGGGAATCTAATTATAAGAATGATTCTTAAGGGTGCAAATTAGCCAACAAACAAAACCAAAAGCAATCTGTTTCTATAAATTAAATAGAGAAGCACTTTTGTTAAGAGGAATAATTAATTGTTTGGATATGTATTGTGTGGTTCCTAACTTGTAAATTTAGCGTTAGTCAGCTCTTTTAGAACTGAGTGGGCTTTTTTTTTTTGCTTTTTGAACAAAACATGTTTAGGGTCAAAAAGGTATGGAAATTTATTCTAAAGAGACCAATTGAACAGCGAGCTAAACCACATTGCTTATATTTTTCAAGGGCATGGAAAATTTGAAACAATGCCATGAGTATTTTATTTCTTTTTATTTAAACTATTGTCTATGATATTGAACTGACTCATGATTCTGAAATAAAATTTATATTTCAACTAATAGTGGATCACCTCTTTCCCTCCAGGTCTCTCCTAAGTTTTGTTTGATGCTTGATTGTGATTATAGTGAAATCAATTACATTCCTAGTATTCTAAAATGTACAACAAATAATTTATTAATTATGGTTTAAATATTTAATTTGGCTAATGCCTTACTTTGTAAGTAAATTAGACCATGTCTTGGGCTATATGAATTCATGTGACTTGCATTCTAATATGCTTTTTTTTTAAATGAGAGAGAGAAATGAGTGGCGTTATAAATAGCCACCCCAAATTGGCATAGTCCTGGAATATTCCTTGAAGTATCCTGTTTATGTATTATAAGGTAAGAAATATTGAGTATCATTGTTCTAGAAGGCTAGTGTTCACTAAACAGGTGCGTGTGTTTGAGTGTATGTGTATGTGTGCATGCACACACTTGTATGTGCGTTTTAGGGGACAGTTACGTATGAGATGTTTTAAATTTAATATTCCATTTGGATTATAATCTACAAATTGATACAAAATTCCAGGTGAATTGCATCTCAGATGTTCCTGGTGCTTCTGTGTTTACTCATGATTTTTCTAACACACAAATGTTGGTGTCTTCACACACTGTTTACATGGAGGCTTTCAATATTAATTCAAATACAGAAAAACAATGGAAAGGGGTTATAATGTGGAGTGTTTCAGAATAGGTGTGCAAAGTTCAGAAGCACCTGTGCCATAGAAATTAGTGATCTATTATGATTTGATGTGAATGTATTGTGGGGATTCCACCTTTGTTCACACAATTCTGCAACAATTTATTAGCAAGTAACTGTAGCAGTCTACACACACACACACACACACACACACAAGTTCTTTTCCTGGTTCCTGCTGTAATTGGATCAGATACCAATTTTGATTCATATTTCAATAATACCACACATTTAATCACATATTTAAGGAAACAAGATAGCTTCCCAGAATTACCAAGAGAAATGACTTTCTTTACTTGCTGATTTGTGTAAATGTGAGATCTGATTATCTTGAAATTAAAGCAGAAAGATACGAGGTTATTATTAAGTTTTTTGGAAAACATTTGTGTGAAAGTCATTCTCCACTCTATTGTCATTGAAGATAAATTTTACATACAATGAATGGGGATTTGGACCTAAAATATATCTTCCTTGTTAAATCTAAAAGTTATTATTTGGTTTCACAAAGCGTTATGTGCCATTTGAAATTGATGTAATTTTATATTGTATAAGAAATCATGTTTACTCTTTATTTTCTTCATATTTTGTGTATGTACATATTAAATGACATTATAATAAAATAAATTGAAGTCCATATTGTGTGTCTGTGAGAGGCTGCTTTAAAAGGAAAGCATACATGACTGGTTGAAACTGTCACTCATTTAAGAATATGCCTGTTAAAATACATTGCTATTATTCAGGCAATTTACAGTCAGGCATTTGTACCAGAAGTGTTTAGTTGGTTAGCCATGTAAGTCCTGGAAACTTGGCTCTATAAACTATTCCCTAGGGATAATATTTACAAGATACACATTTTTAGCATCTTTAGAAAACATCTATCTCTTGCCTTCAGACGTGTTTTAGTGCTTACACGTGGAAGGCCAAGAAATTCACACATTTTTTGAACATTTTGTGTAATAAAAATCTGAAAGCAATCAAAGTGTAAAACCAACACAAGCATTTTAGTGGGTTCTTTACCTACATTGTATTTTATCCAGTGAGGCCTACTTCATGGTCTACGTTACCTAAAAGGGACTCCTGGCACCCATCTCCGGGCATGCTGTGACTTTTTCATTTTAAATCTAGGCTACCTTTGGACTGTCTTGCACAAAGGGATGAGAGGAGGATGATGGACGGAGGGATTCAATGGCGATTATACATAATTCTCTGCTTAATCTGCTTCTCAACTTCAAACTACTCCGTGGCTCTCGGTATTGTCCCCTCTCCTATAGGTATATATCTAATCTGGGGATAAAAATTGAGAAATAAATGAGGTAAAAATAAAGCATTGTTCAAAGTAGCATTTTTACTACCTCGGAGTTTGGGAATGATTGCTCTCTACATTGGCATTTGAGAGAAAAATTTGGCTATTATGGTTTTTCTTGTTATTTTTATTAAGCGAATGAAAAAGGGTGGTAGCGGTTCAGCCACTGGGGTGTTGGAACAGCAAATTGAGGGGCCCCCAAAGACCTTGATGCCCATTTTTGAAGTTCAATTCCAGTCCCTAAGATTAGAGCAGCCCTTCCAGAATGAGGGTCACAAATGCATTTGTGATTTAGACGATTTGTCTGGATGCTGTCAGGGAAACAATTGGCTATTATTGAACAGAACTGCTGATTTTCTCTTTGTACCATTTTTTTCCTTTTGTTTTGGTCATCTCTGAATGGTAAAGTCTGACAGCAAGTAAAAAAAAATTCTAGTCATGGGGAAAAAAGGAAGATGGAGTCAGAGAGAGAAGGACAAAAAGACATAGGGAGAAGAGACAGATGTTCAAATTTCTATGACATTGATCTAGTCCTGATTAATTTTAGTTTAATGGAATTTTTATTGAGCATATTTATTTTTATTGAGCATGTACTACATAATGAGCACTGTTAATCGATGTCGGGGTGCAAATTAGACAAAATAAAAATCTATGTCATGGAGGAGCTCACTCTCTGGATGGGGAGAGGAGACTGAAGGGTGGGAGCATAATGGACATTTTCATACAGTTTTATCTTCCACAGTCCCTCCAGGATTAGCCTTCACTCTGCCTCTAGTGCCTGTCCCTGATCATGGCTCACCTTTTGGGAATGAACACAGGGCTCAGAGGAAGCTATGTCAGACATTGACCATGTCTAACCTTGAACATGTGAGCCTCTTACACCAGAATCTCTGCAACCCATCGATGATGGTCTTCATTTTCTGTCAAAAATATATCTCAACTTGCTGGGCACAGTGGCTTACGCCTGTAATCCCAGCAGCTTGGGAGGCTGAGGCAGGAGAATCATGAGTTCAAAGCCAGCCTCAGCAAAGGCCAGGTGCTAAGCAACTCAGTGGAACCCTGTCTCTAAATAAAGTATGAAATAGGGCTGGGAATGTGGCCCAGGGTCGAAGGCCCCAGAGTTCAATCCCTGTACAAAAAAAAAAGATATATATATATATATATTATATATATATATATATATATCACCTTAGACTTTATCTTATAGAGATGGCTTTCAATAGTACCCTTGCTAAGGCAGGTTCCACTTGTTACTCTACTACTGTGCCCTCTCAGCCTTCACTGCACGTTTTACAATTTCAAACACATGCGAGCGTGCACACACACACACAAACACATACACACACTTAGGACAGGCACTGTCTGGAGGTCTCACTAGATTGCAATTGCCATTATTCAGTGTGGTAGATCTCTGTCTTGCACAGCATGCATACAATGGGTGACATACCCAGGCCTGGAAGGAAGAACTCTGTCCTGTGGATCAGTGCCTGGGAGAGGGAGAGCTCCCCTCCTCTTCCTATTCAGCCCGTCTTCAGGGAACCTGATGAACACCATCCACTCCCACCTTTGGGATGATAAATGACTTCCCCTCCTGGAGGCTCTGGGCCCAAGGCTAGAGATTTACCTAAGGCCTTGTAAGAGGAGCCAGTCCTTAAACGTGCTTCGTTCTAGAAACCCCTGTGAACAGCCATGTATTGTTTAGACCAGAAAATCTTTGTCACTAGATAGCCTGCAAATGTTGTGACAAACTAGTGATGGGCACTGAGAATCTGGAGTCTGATCTCCTCTGGGCCAGCCAGCATAAAAGTTTGGAGTTTTCCTCCTCTCTGAGCTGCTTGCTGCTTCTCTAGCAGTCTGTTTCCTGCAACACTCAGACCAATATTAGAGGCAAAATAAACACAAGTGATTAAATGACTTTACGATAAGACACACAGAAATCGTTGTCCGTCAGTGATGGATCCTGCAGTCAGCAGATAACAAATGCTCTCGGTGGAGGGGGATCAGGAGCTCACCAGCAGGTTTAGCAGCATCACCCAGAGCTTGACCTTGTGGTTTTGGAGTCCGGATGATCCGAGTGCACGCTCTAGGTTCACCACGTGACAGCAGCATTGGCTTAAGCAAATGGCTTAGCCTTCCTGAGCTATTTCCCAGTGGAACCAAATGGTGATAATGTCTTTTACAAGATTGTTGTTGGGATAATGTATGCCAGGTGTTAACATGAATAATAATGAAGAGCATTTATTTATTACTTTCCTGGGCCAGGCCCTAGGCTGAGAGTTTTGGAGTGTCATCTCGTCAGATCTCTTCATCAATCCTGCTAAATAAAAACTACTGTCCTCATTTTACAGATGAAGAACTTGAAAGAGAGGATGAGTTTAAGGTCATGAACCCAGAAAGTGTATAAACTCAGGAATTTAAATTGTAGAACCTAATCTTATGAGCGCTAAGCTACATTGCTTCTAGATGGTTTATTGAAAAAGACATTGAAATGGAAGTATTGGTTATTATTTCCAAATGGAAATAATGGTTATTATTTTGAGTAAATGGATAAAGATGCTCTTTACAGAGCAGAGAATTAAAAAATGTACAGCAGGAGGCTGCATCAAGGTGGCACAGACCCATGCATGAGACAGTTGCACGAAGAACAGATGCTTTTTTGTTTGGATAGTTTTTGTTTTCCAAGACTAGTCCCAGGAAGCCCCATTGAGGTTTGCATCCTTTTCTTGTATCAGATTGTTCTCGCTCTCATTTTTGATGAACTACTATCTCATCTGTTGCGTTTTCTCTGACTCATGGTGAATTTCTTTTTCCTGGGATGTGTAATTATTTGTTGAAAAAAAAAAACAAAACAAAAACATGTTTTGTAGGTAGTGTTTCTGCTGGGAACTATCCAGAGGCACTGAGCGGAGGACGTGTTCACCCTGGATAGACTCTCATTTGCCTCTGCCTGGGCTCTGTGGATTTAATGGCCTAGATCAATTTTTATTTTGGAGTTTCTTTACAACCCAGGCAATGCAAATGTGGACCTCCTGGCATTCTGGCCGGGCTCGGGGTTTGGACTTCTGAATGGAATTCTCCCACAGGCAGACCCAGTCCAGTGGCAGCCTTCCGCCTGGCTTTCTCTGGGCTAATGGTCAATATTTTTGCAATCTTGTTTTCACAGATGGGCCAGATCCTAGAGTGTGTTGGATTTATTCAGTGTTTTAGATCCAGTTTCCTTTTGCACAGGCCAAAGGCTACATGTTTTCCCCTTGTTCAAATATTGGAACCACAGCTATTACCCTCTACAGCCCTTATCTGGGAATGGTGCTGGACATCATCCTCTGCCAGTGATCCTGGCTCTTACTCTCTCTTTTCTGGGTTTTAAATCATAATTATTAGTACACAGTAATTCTCCAAAATAATGCAGTTTCTTTGTGACATTTTCATAATGTATATCATCTACAGTAATCAGAGCCACCCTTCCTATGACCCTGTCTTCACCTCCTTTCTCCAGGTTCCTTTCCTTTCCTTACATGCCCCTTCTACTTTCATATCTGTTCTTTCTTTTGAAACATGTATCTGGATTTTTGTGAGTGTTTTATTTTATTTATTTATTTTGTACCAGGGATTGAATTCAGGGCACTTAACTACAGAGCTACATCCCCAGCTGTTTTTTTTTTTTTAATTTTTTAATTTTTGAGACAGAGTCTTGCTAAGCTATTTAGGGCCTCCTTAAGTTGCTGAGGCTGGCTTTGATCCTCCTGTCTCAGCCTCCTCCCGAGCTGCTGGGATGGCAGGTGTACACCATCCTGCACTAAAATAGAATTTTGATCAGCATTTCCCTGTGTTCATTGTGCAAAGTGTGAGTCCATTAATAACATTTTCACTCACCATATTACCAGAAGTCTCAAAGCATAGTAGCACAAAGTAAGTGATTTATTTTGTGTTAATGAGACATGTTAAGTAAAGGAGTAGAGAGGAAAATGTGTTCAGAAAGGGAAGGTAGAGCTGGACAAGATGGTAAGAGATGGTTTTTATTCTACAGGTCACAGGAGGCCACAGGTGACTTTTGAGTATGCGTGTAACAGAATCAATTCCATGTATTTTAAAGAAACCAACTCAATAGCAACCTAAAGAATGAATGAAAAACAGAGAGATCAATGACATAAAAATAAATTAGAACGATACTGAGAACATCCAAGTAAAAGTTATGAGACTGACCAAAGTGGTGGAAATAGAAGAGAGAGAACAGAACCAAGAATGGGGGAAGACACACTTTACAGCCCATGGAGACTCACCATATATGAGAGAGAGGGAGAGGGAGAGGGAGAGAGAGAGAGAGAGAGAGAGAGAGAGGAGAGCAGCCTTCTGACTTAGGGGATAAGGAGGACGATTGGTTGGCTTGATAGTACTTTCTTGGAAATACAGGTTCTCACTGACCACAGGCATGGCATCACTCCATTTTTTTTTCTTTTTGCTACAAATATCCTGATTTATGGTGCAACCTGGGAAAACCCAAGGTGTAGCAGTGGCTGAGTGAGTAGGCAGTGGAGCGGACTGTTGGAACCACTTCCGGCTCAAAAGTAATGCTTAATAATTCTAGTTAGTGGGCTGGGTTGTGTCTCAGTGGTGGAGCACTTGCTTAGCATGTGTGAGGCACTGGGGTTGATTCTCAGCACTACATACAAATAAATAAAGGTCAATGACAACTAATAAAAAAATAAAAAATAATAATTCTAGTTAGTGAGTTCTCTTAAGTATGCCCAAGCTAGGTACAACTATTTTGATGGCGTGAATACTATACTAGAATATCAGGAAGGGGGGTTTGATCCCTTTGGCTTTACTTATGTTAATTGCATTCTCCATCCCCCCTCCCTGATTTTTATGTGATGGGTAGGGAGTGGGTTTCCAAGGTGAGTAGTTTTTACTTTTTTTCTTTTCTCTGTCTGGGAATGAAATATTTGGTCTATAGGTGGAGAAAAGTGAAATTAAATAAAACCATAGAAACTGACTAAAAAAAAAAAACCCAAAATGCTGTATGTTAGCAGTTTATGAACATTTTTTGCTGACAAAGCTCAGCGAGCCTGGACAGAAATACTTGCACACAAATCTGATTATAAGGCTTCCCTCACTGTGGCAGGAACTGGCTCAGCAAAGGGAATTGAAAGAATAAACTGGTAGAATTTATCCCTCTCCATTTTCTTTGAGGGAGAGATGCTTGGTAGGAAACACATAGAGATTTTACTATATGGTTCCAGATGACCCCACGTGACTTCCTTGTTCCATAGGACCACCTCTGCATTGTGGACAAGTGGGAAGGGGTGGTCCTGGAGTGAAGGGGGTTGAGTCATCCTCGGGAAGTCTTTCCCTGTCCTTGATTGCTCCAATTCTTTTATCCATCTGCATTTATTTCCCTTAGGATGGAAAACCATAACCCAAAGCAACATTAAGAGACTTGACTTTTTGACTTGGAAAAAGAATGACCACAAGTCAGTGTCTCTGTTTTCCAAGATCAGCTCCTTAAGTTAGCTCTGAGGATGGTCACTCCCATGTTTTGTGGGAAGCATTGGGGTCAAACACAACAGCATTTTAATTTGAGAAAGCTTTGAGGGTGAAGGTTAACAGTCTTCCTACCGAGAGTCCGCCATTTGTGAATCCTGGTCAAAAAAGGTCACCCGGGGAGTGAGGAGGTCTTTTCTCCACCACTACCTACCAGTGTGGCCTTCAGCAAGTCCCTGAAATCCTGGCCTCAGTTTCCTCATGCATAAAACAAAAGAGATAGATCAGTGTGTCCCGGGTGCTGGTCCATAGTTGACATCATCCAAATCCCTGAGGGACTTTGAAAAGTTTCCAGATGGAACTCTCAGAGGTCTTGATTTGTAAGTCTGGGTAGTTTGTAAACTGCCCCTGGGGATTCAGATATGTCACTAAGGTTGGAAAGCATGATCCAGGTAATTTTTATTTTGTGTTTTATTTTTAAAGGTTTTATTTTAAAGAAAAAATTTAAAACTAAAAAATTCTAAAGGAGCAAGAATGAATTCTCATATGTTCTTCATTTAGACTCATTAACTGTTAACATTGGTACTCTCTTGTCCTGTTTCTCTCTCGGTATGAGCATCATTATTATTATTTATATTTTTTTCTAAGCCATTTAAAAATAATTTGTAGCCATCATGATATTTAGCCTCAAAACACTTCAGTGTACATCTCTTTAGATCAAGGATGTTCACTTTTACAATCATGGTATAGCAATCAATTTCAAGAAATCTAACATTGATAGAACATTATTGTCTAGTACACAAATCTGTTTTCAAAATTTGCCAATTTTCTAAATATTGTCCTTTATGTCTGTTTTACTTTTGTAAAATGATATTTTAAAATTTTTGAAATAATCACACAGTTTCAGAAATCTTCAAAATACAATACAATGAACTTGTTATTCCTGAATCATTGGAGACAGGCTGCCAATCCAATGATCTATCCTCACATCCAATCCCTAGTACTCCGTGTGTGTTTCCTGCAGAGACTTTCTCCTACATAACCATAGCATGAGCACTTATAAGCAGTAAAACAGAGGAAATTAATATTGATACATTGCTACTCTCTAATCCCCAGACCTCATTCAAGTTTTGCCAATTGTCTCAATAGTCTCCTTTATAGAAAGCCATCCAGTTCGGAATTGTGTGTTATATTTAGTTGTCATATCTCTTTAGTCTCCTTCAGTCTGGAAGAGTTTCTCAGACTTCCCTTGACTTTCTTGACCTTGATATTTTTGAAGATTGCAGGCCATTTATTTTGTAGAAACTCCGTAAGTCTGAGGTTGTGTGATGCTGTCTCCTGATACAGGTGGTGCACACTTATCAGGCATGCTGCCCCAGTTCTGGATTCAGACGGGTCCCTACACAGCCCTGATTCTTCTTGGTGGAGGAGCCCAGATCTGGGCCCCAGGGGTGCTTATTGCTCTTGGTGTATCCCCTTCAGCCCTAGGGAATGTGCCCTGTCTGTGTGCACATGCACACACACGTATACATACACCTGTGTTTGTTAACATATGTGTGTGTTTGATAATATACTATCAAATACATTATATTTATGTTTATATTAAAAATAGTAGCCCACCAACCCCTTTCCACACACATACTTGTATACATCTATCTCTCTGTTTTAAAAAAATGTGATTCACAGTGATACTTCTAATTCGGGCTTGACATCAGCAAGGGTTATTTTTTCCATATTACAAACCACTTCTCTAAGAGTTAGACATCTGCTTCTGGTAGTCCCTGTCTATTTATCTATTTGCAATCTGTATGTAACCAGTTTCCTATCTCCACAGCCTTCATCTCCTCTCCCACATCGAGACCCTCTTCCCCCTGCTTGGGTGCTGACACCTCACATATCACTTCCTCTTTCCTCACCTGCTGGAAGCCCTTCTTACCCTGCTCATCCTCTCCTGATGTCCTGCACTGGGCCACCCCTGTGGACAGCTCCCTCCACTCTCTAGGGCTCAAACACTCTGCATGTTTTACACCTTTTGCACTCTGAGTCCCGACTGAAGGCTGGTCCTCCTGAGGAAGCTGTCCTCATCCTGTGGGGGATCTGACGCTCCATACAGGCTGCCTGTCATGGGCGGCCCTCCTCTGCCTGCACAGGCTCCAAGATCCCATGGGCTGTGGGAGTTATTCCTATTCTGGCACGAGCACCTACTTGTTCTGCCAAGAAAGCAGGGTACCACTTTCTAGTCCTGAAATTTAACACCTAAGGAGGTGAGTTAGGGGGAGCAGACTTTGCTTATGCAAAATCCAGGATGGGGGTGGGGTGCAAATAATAAACAAGTCACAATATCAAATAACCTGGAAAAAATAACAAGTAATGCATAAGATCCTACACAAATTTGAATAATTATTGTAGATAGACAAAATTTCATTATGTTGGAGTAATGCTTCCAAGTTTATTCTAAAATTATTGCATCTGGTTAAGGATGATAGAGATCATTTTGCCATACAAGGGTCTGGGAAATGCCTATTTGGAGCAGTTATTATCCTAAAAATCAGTTTTCTTTAAGAAGGACTTAAAATATAGAGGTACAAACTACTTAGTGCTAACAAGACTGTTCCTTATCTCCCTTAAGGATTCAACTTTAGAAAATGCCTTTATTGGTGAAGCAGTGATTTTGTTTTAAAAAGAGAAAAAATGGTGACCTTAAGTGATGTGATTTATTAGAACGGGTAACTAACCATAGAAGGTAAAGAATTTTGGTGGAGATTGAGATACTGGGGCTCAGGGGGAGAAGCTGGAGGCCTGACAGACCCTCTGGCATTTTGTACCACCTACATTGATACCAGGTTGATGCTTACAAACCAAAAAGTTGGTGTATTTTAAACACTGGAGGCTGTATGTTTTCCTGTAGATTATTTGCTGTATAAATAAGGGATAGATTCTGATAAAGATAATAATTATGAAAGCATAACTGCTATAGTTGCAAGTTCTTCATTTGCTTTCTTATTTGTTGGCTTTTAAGGTATGGTAATTTACTAGTCATGACACCATCAAATACTCAAAATGCATGTTTCAGTTATTAGGAATTCCTAAGACCTTGTCTTGATCCCAATTATTAGGACCAGGGCTGCTATTTGTGGCCTTGCAGATAGAGCCCTGCATAATTCCAGGGGCACTGTTCACCCAGATTGCAGCCCTTGGAGGTGTGCTCTGAAGCGGCTCTGAAGGGGACATGTCATCTGGCATTGCACGTCTGCTTCCTACATTCTTGAACAGCAGAAGGTAAGGCCACCAACGCAGGAAGGTGAGGTGATCATTGCCACTGGCTGTAGACTATGCATCTCGACAGTCTCCTTCTCCAATCTCAAGCTCGAGTCCAGAGCCCTTTGCAGAGACAGGGACCTGGCCCCTGAATGTGTAGGTGAACACTGTGGCATTTAAGCAACTTGAATTACAAGAACTTTGTATATCAGTAAGTGGAACAAAAAACTGACTTTTTGCAGTGCAATTATGTTTTACTGAATTAGCAAAGAAGCATGACCTTGGAGCGAGACTTTGGGATACAAGAAAATGCATCTTTGCCAGCCAGCCTGCCTGCCCTGCTGATGCAGCATCTGCAGAACCCCGGGGAGTCCATTTTGAGTGTGTTGAGAAGGAACTCAGAGAGATTAATCCCTCTCTCCATTAACAAAGAGGGGAACATTTTCTGTAAAGCCAGTCTGAACTGGAGGAGGGGATTTGAAATATTTGGCAAGATCGTTTCTGAAAAATAGGCCGAGTCTTCAGTCTTGCTCCATTGAGGCCACCGCTAGCCATAGGCCAGGCCTCCCCTGGTCTTCTCAGGGCAGTGCCTCCATTAGCCTCTTCCAAATGGCCTTCTTGCTTTCCATTTTCTACATAAAGAGGATTAAGTAATTAGCATGTTGATCTATTTAGTGACATCTAAATACTGATAGTAAGGCAGCAATAATAGCAATCGTCCAGTGTTCAGCAGTGATGGGTACTGCTGGAGGTTGCTTCATGCATCATCCTATTGACCCCTCTGCCACAGATGCTCCCATCTAAGATGTCCTCAGTTGTAAGATGCACTCTCATTTTATGCACCACCAAGAAAAAAGAACATCACGTAAATCTGAGACACCAAAGGGCTACCACCTTCCCCCTCAGGATGAGAGTCAGTGAAAATAAATGCATCACCCAGATGGTTAAGCAAGAAAACTTGCATGGCTTAGTCTTAGTCCTGGGTTCAGGAAGGATATAAAACTCTCTTGATGGGAGCCCAAGATCATCTCCTTTGGCAGGACTGAACTTCAGGTGAGCTTCAAGGCGATTATAAAACACATCTTGATTTCAGAACAGATTAGTTGTAAAAACTGTTTTCTTCAGATTAATGAACTAGCTGTTGTTTTCAGTTCTGTTTATAGATGAGGAAACTGAGGCACAGAGAGTTGAAGTCCCTTATCTAAGTATGTTACATGAGAGAGCTGGGGTTCAGAAGGTAAATACCTGGCCTCCGCCCTTGGCTGCCCCTGGGAGATCATGACAGTCTGGAGTAGGAGCCACGTGGGCATGAGGAACATGGTTGTGCATGTTTATTATGTGCATCAGGAAGCAAAACCTGCTATTCAGAAAGAAATTTCATATCTAAGGGTAGAGGATCAGACTGGATCGATTAGGCATAATAATACCTATAGAAATACCTATAAAATGAAAGTTCCCAGAATCTCAGCATCCAGGATTTTCAGATTTTCTAGAATGATATTTTTCCCCTAAAAAGGAAGGGGTTGCTTTTCTTTGATGCTCTTGTAGCTGTTTAATTAGAAGAAAGAGCATATAAAGGGAGCAGATTTCCCTTCTCCTCTTTAAAATTACTATTTAGCAAAGGACAGTCTATTTCTTAAACTGAAAATATTCCTTGAATGAATGAATGAAGAAGAATATGTATATATGGAGTAGATCCCTAAGCCCTTCACCCTGTGAGGGGAGTAGATCCCGGTGCCTCTGCTCAATATGAAGAATGGGTCTTTCACTAAACTAGGAGGGTACATCTCTACGCTCACCACCCCTTGAGAAAGATAGTCCCTGTGTCCTTCACCCTGTGATGGGCATGACCCTGGGCACTCCACCTGGTGAGGGGAGTAGAAACATGGATACACCTGATCAAAGGAGTTCATCCCTGTACCCTCCATCTGATGAGTTCCCATTTCAGAACATTCCAGTTCAACCCTCAAAGTATGAAACTGGAGAAGACATTGAAGAATACTGCCTTTTCCAAGCTGTGACTGGTATTCTTCCACCCCCGTTGTTATATCTGATGCCAGGAATTCCTAAACCAAGATTGACCTCTGTTCATATTTTCTCTCTTATAAAAATGGCCACAAATATGAAGACTAGGTGTGTCCTGAGTCACATCACACAGACTGCCTTCGTCTGCATTCTCTAGTAATTTATATAAACATATGTATAAAATATGTATATATCTGTATAAAAACCTACAGTGCTCAAAACTCACGGTTAACAAAACACATGTTTTTCTCAGGATATTTTGGAAATGAAAACAACTAAGAGATAAACTTTACCTCCTCAAGTTGTACTTCAGGACCCTAATTTTATTTCTTCTTTAATTTTTTACTATATTGCTAGGTTGAAAAAATAGTAAAATTCTATTTTGTTTGCTTTGAGATGCTCTCATATTAGTAATGAAGCAACACTTTCAGCAAAATAATAGAGTTATGGAGGTAGATGATGAAATTGGCCCATGTGAAGATGAGATGCCTTTCAGTCATTCATATTTATAGGATTATTGTTCCTAGTTTACACAAACAAAATTTACTAATTTCTGGAAAGTAGGAGCAAATTGCTTTTTCCTCTCTCTTTTATTCTCTCTCTCTCTCTCTTTTTTTTTTTTTTTTTTTGAGGTGCTGGGGATCAAACTCGGAGCCCACGTGTGCTGGGCAAGTGCTCTACCACTGAGCTGTATCCTAGCCCTAATAGCAGCAATTTCTTTAGTTTTTTTTCTTTCTAAACTCCTCAAAGGAGAGGGGGCCCACAGACTTCATAGGAGTGTTGACGTCATTATGCTATTCATTGTAGTATATGTATTTTACATATATTACCAATAGATTTTTTTCCCCAAGTATAGAGGCATATTAGTTGCTCTCAAATGTTTCCTACAAGGTCTCTAATTTGGGGCATGAACTCGTGATTGCTTTTAGTTTCTTGTTTACTCATAGCCAAGTAGCTACTTAGCTGGGCACTGGGTATGTACTGGTCATGAAGGTCCCATCCCAGCTCTAAAACTGCTGGCATGCTGGGGCCTGAGACATGTAAATAATGACCATAAATATGATATGCATTAAAATGGGGCTTATTGAAAATTACTCAGTGCTTGCAGGGGTCCAAGTAGGATTGATGGAGAAGTTTTATGAGCAAGGCTGTCACTGACCAAGTGGGCGTCTACCTGGTGGAGTGGAAGACCCAGCTGTGGAAGCTGCGAGCCTGGGCAGCTGGGTGGCGGGATGTAGTGCATGGCCTGGGCTGGGGGAACCACCGGGGGAAAGGGAGATGGAAAATCTGTGGGGTGACTGGGACAAGATCCTCAGGAGCTTTATATCTGAACCCCAAAATGATGATGCTTCTAATGTCACCATACCTTTCCAACATTTTTGAAATGTTGTCATTCCTGTATACCTTCTCAGTTTTGCAAGCTTTTGAGTTTTCACTGGTGTTCATGTTTTGCGTTGGGAAACCCCCCAAAAGAGGGATTTTCTAGGGAAGGGTTTGTCTTGGGCCCAGCTGAGGTGGGCAGAACTCATTGAGCTCGTGCTTTGAAAGCACACATGATTTAATAGTTAGGAAATGTGCTTAGGGACCTGCAGGACTAAGGTACTGAGGGATGGTTGTTGAAGTTTTCTTTCTGTACTCTCGGGACATTTGCTATGCTAGGAAACGGTGGAGAGAGTGCTAATGAAGGATGCTGCCAGAATCCTCTATATCAGACTGTCATCCTGAGAAGGTCTAGGGAGTGTAATGAGGCAGACAATCAAGTTGTTAGTTTGAAAAGGTTAAAGCAGCTTCGGGGATCACTATTTGTGCTTCTTGGGTATTGGAATGTCATGCCAGTAATAAGCAATATGCCGTCCAGAGACAAAGAAGCAATTAGTTTTCTGCATTGGTGAAAGGCTGCCCAGCCCAGAGTGGAGGGTGAAGGCTGCAAATTCTTTTCCTTTGAGGTTGAACTGAGTCACAGACACTGCAGCCAGTGGTGAGTGAATCTTCTCAGTCTGTCAGCAGCATTTATTGGGTTCCCACCATTTAAATATCATATAATTAGGTTGAAACAAGCCCTCAAAAGTTTAGAATACATGCTCTATGATGTCAGAGAGTAGCTTGGAGTCACTGGCCTGAAAGTCTACTGCACTTTGGTTGGCATTGACGTTTGGAACGGACTCTAAGTTTTACAAAACAGTACTTGTCACCTGATCCATAGCAATGGAATCACTAAGGAAGATGATCTTATGTTTACCATACCAATAAACCTCTTTCACATTGTTGAAATGTTCACATATTTTGCCAATAAGATATAGGATCCATTTGTAATTTGTTAGTGTGTGCTATAGACACTGATTTCCAAACTGTTGATAGGATGGCAAGGCACAGTTGTTTCTCTTTACAGTGTAACTGTCTATGGGGCTTGACCTGGACAGAGTGACAGAGGGCTAAATGACATCTTGCTGCTCTTCCCACTAGAAACACAAGAGAAATATCTCTGGCGGATCTTCCATGCAACCTGTAAAGGATGGTTTTCCAGGCTTGGCTGAATCAGTGTCTTTCTTTTTTTCTTTTTTCTTTTTTTTTTTTTTTGGTACCAGGGATTAAACCCAGGGGTGCTTAACCACTGAGCCCCATCCCCAGCCCTTTTAATATTTTATTTAGAGACAGGATCTCTTTAAGTTGTTTAGGGCCTAGCTAAATTGCTGAGGCTGGCTTTGAACTCGAAATCCTCCTGCCTCAGCCTCCCAAGCTGCTGGGATTCTAGGTGTGCACCACCATATCCAGCTCCCTTTGGTTCTTGACCCATAAGAACTCTGCTTCTCCAACTGTAGCATCTGCATGGACCTTTCTGGGTCTTGTGAAGATGAAGATTCCCATTCTGTCAGTCTAGGATGAATCCTGAGATTCTGATTGCTTCTAGGGGATACTGACATTCTTCCGTGCATTCCAAACTCCAAGAACTACCATTGTATGGAAATAGCCTTAGACAGATATGAGGGTTATTCTACAAACTTTAAACCGGCTCTTTTAATAACATGGAGAAGTAACAAGGAAGAAACTATTGCAGAAGGGTAGAGAGATAGCTTCCGAAAAATACAGACGGGTGGTCCAGAGGTGATCTTTCTCAACTGACCTCAATTTGAGGGAGAAAACCATAAGGAAGGAAGCAAACAGTATTTTCAATTAATATGTAAATATGAATGCAGATGTGGCAGGAAGCCTGATGATAAGAGTAGATGAGTAACATTTTTCCTCTGGAGTTGTGAATTTTCTTCTAAGCCAGCCAACTTCTGTGTTTTCCTGGGTCTCTTGACTTATATGGCTTACTGAAAGGGAAGTGTAGGACTTGTAAGCTTATACAAGTTAGCAGAAATCATGAAATCTGCACAGCCCTCACTAATATTTGTTCTACTCAGCAAATTTATTATTATTTGATTCACCTATCCCAAGTTGACGCCCTCGGGGGAGGGGAGAGTTTTTGCAGAGGTAAGTTTCCTAAAGATTTTTAAAAATGACTTTACCTTTGGGAATGCTGGGCCTAATTGTACATAAACTCTTGCTGCATTCACATTAGCAGTTCTGGATTAGTTAAGAGCTTTACTTGTGTGTGCCAAAAAACATTTTTCAAAAATGGCTGAAACTGTGTAATCAGCAACTTTGAGTTTGACAGAAATCAGTACCCATTCCTCCTGGTCCCAGCACCTTGCTCTCAGCTCAATACTGCATCTTCCTCAGAAGGAAGGAAGCCATCAGGCTTCTAAATATTTACAGATGCTTGTCAAGCTTGTGTTGGGCACACCGAACATATTTTGACCCTTTTCTCCTTGATTTCTTTTTTTGTTTTTTTAAATCAGAGATCAATACTTATAGTTTCTGGGATTCTTTGTCGTTTTTCCCCTTAGCAGTTATAGTTCATGAAGGAAAAGTGGAGATATATTTTTTTATGCTTTTTGAATGAAGTCTGGGACTAGCAAAGAACGTCCTTGTGCAGTGATTTCAACTGCAACACTAGAGACTACTGAGGGCTGATACTTTCAGAACTGAGTCTGAACTCAACTCCCCAAAGGCATCTGAGAAAGGTCTTAAACCAAGTTCGCTTTAGAATATAGATCCTGTGTGTACTTGTGTCCCCGCACCTTTTAAACATTTCCTTTCTGAGTAGACAACAGGGAGCTCCACCAATAGAAGTAGAAAGAACTTAAAACATTCTTCATATACCTAGGCCAAACACATGTCATTGAAAAATATCGCAGTAAAGTGAACCTTGTCCAATAAAGACACTATTATTCTATCTGCCCCACTTCCAGAAGAGCAAGAGCCTACTTTTGTAAATAAATGAAGTTTACTTACAGACTTCGAGTGGCCATACATTGCATATATGGTAGACCATGATTATGTCCTTAGTTCACTTTACTGTAGCATTTCTCATAGTGTGGTCCACTAATTTGAATTATTATTTTTTATTGATTTTATTTTTTAAATACATGACATCGGAATGCATTACAATTCTTATTACACATATAGAGCACAAGTTTTCATATCTCTGTATATAATGTATGTTCACACCAATTCAAGCACAGATCCTTGGGCCTAGCCTCACCCTTTCTGAATGAGAATTGGTTTGCACTTTCCATTAGCGTCCCTAGTTAAGTTTAAAAACTACTAACAAACTAGGTTTGAGGAAAAAGTCTGCTTGAAGCTTTCCCAAGGAATTACAAGAACCATCTCAACAATAGCTGATACAAATCACTTGAAAGTGACATCTGTCTGTCCCTCTCACCATCGATTCCTGGTAACTTTCATAAACTCAGGTTTCTATGAAAGTTTTCCTTCTAAATTTGCCAATTATTTAAGCAATTAAAACCTCTGCAACATTTTAAGTCCTAGTCTACCTTGACTTCTGACTTACATTCTGAAAAAAGTAGTAGAATTTAAATAAAAAAATTTCCATTTTTATAATGGAAATACTTTTATAATAAATATTCACTGAAGTTTTATTTGTTTTCCAGTAGTTGAATTATTTTCAGACAAAATCTCTCTTGGAAATACAATATGCAAAAATAGATGGAAATAGAGTTTGCTTGGTTGAAGTTTGTGGTGTGTGTGTGTATGTGTGTGTGTGTGTGTGTATGTGTGTGTAGTGAGGCCCAGGGCCTATCCACTTGTTCTCATTTCATTCTTTTAGAGTATGTGTTGGCAAATTATGGCCAGTAGACCCAACGCTACTCACTGTTTTTAATAAGTACAGTTTTATTGACCATAGCCAAGCCCCTTTATTTGTGTGTGGCACGTGACTGCTTTTGTGTTCCGACATCAGAGTTGAGTAGCTATTTCCCAAATAACAGAGAGTTATTTAGGAAACTCCTGCATAAAATATTTATTATCTGGTCCTTTTCAGAAAAAAAAAATCTACTCATCACTTTCTAGAAAGACCTTGGGGAGATCTGAATTCCTGCAGGTCATTTCTGTCCACAATAAGTATTTACTGCAGATCCTGTCCAGGTGTACTTATATTATTGCACATGTGTACCATGAAATGAAAGGTGAGGAAGCCTTCCAGAGAATGGTTCAGCCACTGGGTAGCCACCCTTGCATTTCCTAAGTGTCAGTGGAAGACGCAATGCCTAATGGGATGTTTGGGAATATTTCCTCCTATGATTCTTTAGTTAATGTTGCTTGGTTTTATTTTCTCCCTAGTAAATTTATTTTGCTGGCACTAATTTATATTAGGACAGCACTAATTCTATTCTTGTCCCTGGCCTTTAGCTCTTTGGAGATGAACTCTTCTACTCAATGACTAGAGCAATCTGAGACTGAGAGGCAGGGGCTCATGTCCGATTTCATATGTTAAGAACAGGCAGATGAGAAATGTCAATTGAAGTTAAAACTCAGTCATTTATGTATTGTAAAGCTGGTTTAAATCAGACCAGCATTAGTTTACTTTTTTTTTTTGGTCACTATAGCTGAATACCACAGACTGAGTTATTTATAAAGAATAGAGGTTTATGTAACTCTTGGCTCCAGGGGTTGTGACATCCAATTTGGAACCATCCAATATGGAACCAGCATATTCTTGGCATCTGGTGGGGGCCTTTGTGGCAGCATAACATGGGAGAGAGCATCACAGGGGAAACAGAGTGCTAATTTGGATTCCGCATTTCTTCTCATTAAGCCACTAGTGCCTCAGGACCACACGCTCAGGACCTCCATTACCTCCCAAAGTCCTACCTCCAAATAACAGACACATCTACATTTGAGGATTAAGTTTCCAGCACAGGATCTTCTGGGGAATACAGTCAAATTGCAGCAAACAATTAGTATATGTCTTCTAGCACCTCGGAAATACATTTGTTTCATCAGCAGTGTTATACGACAGAGCTGTGCTTCTCCACTTGATCTTGGGTATAAGGAGAGCAAACCTGACTTTGAGAAGTTATTCCTTCAAGGTGGCAATTTTGATCACTCTTGCAAAAGGTGGATGGCGAAGCATATTTCTTTTTAGCCCATCATTCCTCCATAGCAAGGTCACCTGAAGCAGTCACATATGGGAAAGTACACTAAATTGTGGAATTTCTAGTCTCTTCAAGGAATTCCATTCTATTCTATTTTATTTTATTTAAAAGTACTTTTGAATTGTCAATGACAAGACACTAGGTTTAGCAATATAGGGATAATGAAGTCATATGTGACTGTTATCGATGGCTGGCAATTACATTTAGTGAGTTGGCCTCTGGCTGATAACACAATAGGCTTAATCAAAATCCTTGTATCACAGGCTGAAAAAGACACTGTGAACCTCAAACTGAACCCAATTCCAGTCTGAATTTTCAGTCCTGTGTCCTAGTGGCAATGTCCTGAATGTCATAGGTCGTTGCTGTTCATAGTCATTTTTGATGGGCCTCTTTCGTCCCTGGGACTCATTATTACAGTTTAACTCCTGCATCTCATCCTGGATCCATAAGAAGACCCAGTTTCTCAGCAGAAATAGCTATGACTAATGCTTGCCTCTAATGAGAGGAAATAGAAGTACTTAGACTTTTAAAAGAGAAGCCCATTTATTGGGCATGTGGTGGACCAAGATTAAAGCAGAGGTACCTACCACTTATTCCTTTAACATCCAACCTGTAATCCCAAGCCAAGAGGAGCCCACTGTCCAGGTGTCCTTCTTTAATGAAAGTGGCTGGCAGCATCAGTCAAGTCTCTGGGAGTTTGGCTCATCTTCTGCTGGGCTTTTCTCCAAATGCCAAGGCCTTGCCTTGATTCTCAGAGCATCATTTAGAGGAGCCAAGGGTGTGTAGCCAGAGGACAGCTTCTGGTTCACTCACACTGATTTCCTAGACCTTCTGTCACCAGAGGGGAGAGCCTGCTTCTCACCAATCCCCTCTCCCAAGATGGCTGCATCAGCAAGGGGCTCACTCCCGGGGACTATTCCTTCCTCCTGAGAATGTTTGAGAAGCAGAGCTGTTCTTAGCCGATACTTTGTCTTTCTCAGCAAAGCAAAATGAAGTGACTCTCAAAAAAAAAAAAAAAAAAAAAAAAACAGAGAGAAAGGATATGTTGCTGTGCATTTCTTTCTCTGAAATAAACACACTAAGTATTTTTTAAAAATGTAAAGGTGTTTATTTTCCTGAAAGAAAAAAAAAAGCATTTTGTCCCCTAGTATTTCGTAGTTTCTCTAGAAGGATGGCACCATAATAATGAGCACTAGATGAATGGTACATTAGGAAAGGACAGTTGGCAGTGCCCTTTGTGGTGGGGGGCAGGGTTTACCTTTCTTCAGAGGTGCAGGGTCTCAGCCAGGAGGAGAGGTTTGTGGTCCCTCAATGGGTGTAAGATACTAAGTGGGGTTAAAATCATACTGAGCAGTTACTAATGCCTGCATTTCATTAAAACAAAATTTCACTGGGAAATAATAAAGGGAAGCAGAAAATATAATTGCATCAGGTTTTTGTCAAAATAAAAAAATCCAGAAGTTTCTTTCCATTCAATCAGAAAAATTTCCACATTTCCTTCCATTTCCCTTTACCAACGTGCATACTTTCTTTAGCTGCTGTGTTACTTGGGTAGCAACTGATAAATAAAGACTTTCATAACTAAGCAGATTATTTTTCTGTTAAAAATCTTACAGCATTGAAGTAGGAGCATCTTTCCCTTCTCCCTCTTCAAACCTTTCTCCATCCTTGACAGTAACTACCTAATTGCACCCATTCTTTACATATCCCTCTGTACCGTCTTCGCAGGTCCCCAGGTGGTTAGAAATGCTATTTGAAAGGCACAGATACAGATGCACGTTATGTAATTAATAGGCCTTCGCAAAGTGGAGCCAATAGACCATTAAAATGCATCCATGCTGCCCAAGCCCTCTCTCTTCATCTTTCTCTCTACAGCAATAACTTGACCTAAAGGCTAGAGATATGAAAATCTGTCTCTTCTTCCCTACTCTGTTTTAAGAAGAACTGGGCATAGATAAAATATTTCTACTCTCAGCAACAAATGTGCAAATGCTTCCATCCCAAGAATGCCTCCTGTTGAGGCTGCTGAATCAGGAGTTGCATCATTTACAATAGGAAATGGAATAATTTGCCTACTCCAACCCAGAGAGAGGCGGGATCCTGCAATAAATGGTCTGGCTGTATAAATAATAAGGTAAAAATGGGCCTGGAGCTGCCTGGATTTTTGTTTGCAGGAAATAGGATAACTCTAAGCAATTTATGGCACTGTTTCCCAGCTAGAGTCCAAGGGCTATTTAGTTAGTAATGGCAATAACGGGAACAGCTTCATGTCAAGATGGAGCCACAAGTGCTAGGCAGAAAGAGAGCAACAAATATTAAAAGATGTCAACTGCCAGCATGAGTTGATTGCAACTTGTGGTGCTGGGAGGATGGAGCATGCCAGGAGCATTAGCAGTGAGAGAACCAGCCACTGAGAAACCTCTGAGGCCAAAAACAACTCAAATCCCCCCGACCCTGAGATGCTTACTGAGGAAAGAGAGAAAGAATAATTTATGAGCACTGGAGGCCTGATCTGTTAGCACATTATTATCTTTGTCAGTCAAAGTAATTACCGACCTGACAATATTATGGACATGCCTGGAGAGTAACAAACATTTCTGGGGTGATTGCATGAAGGATCGCTTTCAGGTTGCCAAAGTGACCAGTCTACTTCTGCACCTGTCCTGAAGCAGAGAAGAAGAAATGCTCAGCTTAACAGCTGAGATGTTCCATACGAGGCAGATGCTGTGCCCTGTAGGTATTTCCAAAAATCATGCAGCAGCAAATTTCTCCAATATCTGATTGCACTCTTGGAAGAATATTATTAGTAGCTTCCATTAATTGAGCACTTACTATGTGCATATGTGCCAGAAGATCTACACACTTTTCTCCTTCACAGAGATTCTATGAGGTAGGCACCATTATTATCCACATTATATAGATGGGTAAAAGAGAGCACAGGAGTCTAAGAAACTTCAAAGAAACAAAGGCAATGGACGTGGAGTTAGGAGTCAGACCCCCTTTGTTTCATTCAGAGCCTGAGACTGAACTACCAGCCCATGTTGTCTTACAAAAGAAAAGCAGTAAAAATTAGGGCATCCTAATCTAACATTTATTAAGTATTAATTATTTATTAAGTATTTAATATGTGCTAACATTGGACTAAATACTTGAATCAACCAGAATAGAATGACCACTGTAACTCCAATCCCTTGTGTCTTCACATAGGTGGTGGCGGTGGTTACTATATTGTTATTGCAGGTCACAGCTCAAAGAGGCAAGTGGGGAGAGATGTGAGTGGTGCAAAGGAAATCTCCTCCCTGCAGTAATTCAGATCCAGGCTTCTTCCCCAGGAACATTCAACAGGTGGATCCAAAGGAAAGAGACACCACGAGAAAGGCTCAGCTGCCTTAAGTGTCTTAGCCCAGAGCCCACACAACCCGCAGGCTCACGATGTGCTGTTGAAAACTAGTGTACAGAGCCCACCTCAGGAGAAGGTTGCTGTGAAACAATTCAACTGTGCCCAAGAAGAGCACGACACTTGGAGAGCATCTAGTTAGTCCCTGGCACAGATTTTACCTGGGTTAGCTCAAACCTCATGCCAACTTACAACCTTATTCTTCCCATGATAAAAATGAGGGAACTGAGATACAGGGAGGTGCCTTTCCCCAAGACCACACAAACTCCTTGCTGGGGGTGACAATGAGATCCTCTCACTCAGCAAAACTAAAAATTTGTAAAACTCCTTTATTCTACACCTGCTCAGCATTTGCTGGAACCATTCCTGGCATTTCCCCTGCAGTTAACCCTTGTGTCTAATGACTGGTTCTCTAGCTGCTGCCTTTTCCTGTGATTCCCTCAACGGGCTCCATTCTTTCTTATCTCTGGTTTTTGCATGAACTCCTGTCCTCTGTCTTCTCACTCAGGGCTCTATGATGCATCTTTCAGGACTCAGTTCAGACATGACTTCCTCAGAATGCCCCCTTTAATTTCAAAGCCCGAATTAGGGATTCTGCACTGTGCTCCCCACTTAGTGCCCTGGGGTTCACTTATATTGCATTTGTCCCAGTGTATTTTAACTTTAAGTTAATGGATCCGCCTCCCTTGCTGTGGCTGAGTTCCACTGGGGCAGAGATTTGGTTTAGCTCATTTCATCACACTAGCATCTGAGGTATCTGGTACATAATAGGTGCCTGGTAAAATTTTAAGTGAATGGACTTTAAATGTCTCTCTCAGTATTCTCACCCTTCACGCACCCCTTCCTGGCTTTAATCTCAATAGGTTACCATTCCTCCCCTTATGTGCCTAAATTATATCCAAGTGAGCCTGATTATTCAGATGTGCTGAGTACTATGTGCAGCTCTGGGAAGGTTCAAAGGAAAAAAACCAACTTATCCTGCGTCCTTGAGAAGCTCACAGTCTAGAAATGCGATTGTGAATTATGATGCATTCCAGGAAGTACCACTGTCAAGGAATGTGGGGACCAATAAGGAATGACTGGGGAGGAGTAAAAATGTGGCACAGAGAAGGCGACCTATGAGCAAGGCCTTAAAAATGTACATCAGCTAGGGTCAGAGAGGGGGGGGTCAACATATTGGGACCATCCATGAAGGTTAAAAATATTTCCTTTTTTTAAAGGACATAAGAAGAAAACAGTCTGATAAAAACTAAGCAAAGGATTAGAACAAATATTTCCTAAGAGGAGATAAAGAAATGGATTCTAATATTGAAGAGCTGCTCAATAGCATCAGACACGGGCAAAACGCAAATTAAAATGATAGTGAGATGCCTCTATACACTCAATTGAGTGGCTAATACAAAAAGGTCTTAAATGCCACTTGCTGGCTGGCAAGGCCAAGGAGTCATGGAAATACACATTGTTTCTGGGAATATGAAATGCCACAGCAATGTTGGAAAAGAGTTTTTGATAGGATTAAACACACCCATTCCTGAAGACCCATGCCGCAGGCCCGCTGGCTGGGCAAAATAACCGGGGGGTGACGAATAACTTGTGTAGATTGATACAGCAGGAGAGGGAGCCGTTTATTGTAGGACAGGAGGGGTATATATACATTACACACAGCTTTATCTTAATTAACATAAACTAGATACAGCAGTCCACCAATAAGGAATCTCCACACTTAATGGCTCCCTGGTGTTACTTCTCAAACCACTCCCTCTGGCATTTTGCCAGGCGCCATCCAGACTTGTTTACCAACTCTAACATTTCTCTGGCAAAATGCCAGACGCCATCCTGACTTGTTTACAGACTCTAAGAGACCCAGTCTTCCTACTCCTAGATATTGACCAGGAGGGACGAAAACATGGATATTCTCATGAAGATTAGTTTGTGTATTTTCCCATCAGCTTTATTTATAATTGCCAAAAACTATAAGTAACTCAAATGTCCCTCAACAGGAAATTGGATAAACAAATGGTGATATATCCATATGATGAAATTGTCGTGTATCCATACAATATTGCACCTGGGGACAAACAGAATGAGCTATGGATGTGCCCAACAGAAAAACCATCACACAGCATGGAAAAAGCCAGATGCAAGGGTCCATATTGTCTGAGCCCTTTTTTAACAAAATTCCAGAATGAACAAAGTTGATCTGTGATGACAGGAAGCTGATCTGTGGGGCCTCTGCTAAGGCTGGGGAGGGAAGGACGGGCAAGAGGCCGAGCTGGTATTTTGGGGTAATGGAAATAATTCATATCTTGATTCTGTCAGTAGGTACAAGACTTCATTTACTATTATTTACCAAAATTATCCAGCTGTATACTTAAAACGGATAGATTTTATTGTATATAAATTATCCCTTGAGAACATTTACTTAAAAAGTAAAAAAAAAAAAAAAAACAACAACAAAGCAAGGAGATGTAGAATGTCCCTTTTGAGAGGTGGCAAGGGATCCAATGCATTTGTTGGGCAGATTTTGTGTGGAGTGACCACACTGGAGTGAGCCTGGGAAAATTAGCTGGGGAAGTTGTGCCCAGGTGATTGGATTATGTTCCAGGAGCCGATGGATCAATTGATTTACCAGGACCATAGTTAGAAGGCCATTTATATTGTGACCCAGTCACACACATGCCATGTCACACTGAAATAAGTGCTCCATCCAACCCTCCCACTCCACTAATGTGCTGTACCTCATAACATCTCTTCTCTTTAAATAAAAGATGCAGTGCTGGGCCAAGTACATTAACTCCACAGTTCGCCAACGTTTTGTGTCTGTCTAGCCTGAAAAAACATAAGAACCATCAAAAATTTTTATGCAGGTTAGTGACACATTTAGAAATCTCTGAAGAGTAATGAGAGGGAGATTTGAGCAAAGAAGACCAGTTAGCTTGGAATAAGAGTAGTATTTCTTTGTTGCTTACTAGGTGGCACCTGCTTGTCTCAACTCTTGGTAGGTTTTACTTAAAGTAATCCCAACTTTAACATTAATGAGGTAGAAATAATTAGTATTCTCATTTTACAGATGAGCAAACTAAGTTTGGAGATATTAAGTATCTTGTTAAGGAGCCTGTTAATAAGTAGGGGATTCAAACCTGGATTATCTGATCATAGAGCCTGACTTAGCCGTCAGACTCAGAGGCCTCAAGCAGCTGTGCAGAGAAGGTTAGAAAGGCATTGTTCAGGTGACTCCTGAGGGCATGGTGGTGGCCCAGGCTCACACAGAATTTACCAAGCAGGAGGAATTATGCTGACTCCCAGCTTTCTAATTTGAGTAACTAGGTGCTGGTAACGCCATTAATGAACTTGAGAACACAAAGAAATACTTTAGTGGAGAGTAAGGAATTGTACTCCAAAGATGAGTTTGGTAGGGGACACGTTGAGTTTGCAATGCCCTTGGATCATCGGGACAGGATGCAACATGCTAGGGTTGGAGTAGAAGGCTGTGACTTCCTGTTGTCATTGTGTTTGCTTCTCATTGGTCCCCTTATCAGGAGATGATTGTCAGCAGATCTTGGAGTCATAAACAACCTGCTTCATTAGCAAAAAAGAATAGCAATTGTGTTCTCTACCAGCTCTATCGAGGCTGATCGAACTACTTTTCCAGCAGTCCTTGCAGTTAAGTGTACACTGAAGGTCTCGTTTTCCTCCCTGGAGCTACGAAAAGGGCCACTCAAACCCTGAACAAGGCAGAAACTTCTATTGCTAGATGTAGAGTAAATGGATCCCGGCCAGCAGACAACGGCAGAAGTCCACTACAGAGGTTACTCCTGGCTGAGGCAAACCTGTCGATTCCAGATTCCAAACACCTCGCCCTTTCCTGCATTGGCCTCTCTGAGGGATGAAACTCCACCAACCCTACCTGCATCCTTTCAATAATGTTCATCTTTCCAGCTCACTGACCTTGAACTGCCTTACCTCTGCACCTAGTAACAACATTCAGCTTATTTTCAGTCTTGTTCCTTATTCTGCCTTTGAATTGTCACTATCTGTGCCATCACTTGTCTTGTGTTCCACTCATCTGTAAGGTGCCTGAGGGCAAGGACTTCTACCTCTAGGAGCACACTGCCCACCAACACGTTAGAGTGGGTATGGGTTTATTGGTTTGCTGACTTCAATTAATTGCAAAGAATTGTTTCTTAGGTCTGATCTGAGATGTGTGAAATCGATTGTTTTCATGTGGAGATACATTTGAAAGGGACCCAATATTTTTCACTGTTTTTCCTACCAGGTGTTCACAATGGAATCAGAAGGATTTGCCCTTGGATTACATTTTAAAATTGAAACAGCTACATGTGAGTCGAGTCCAGAAAGATATTTGACAATTTTACAGAGAACATGTGGCAGTTGGGTCATAAAGTGAAAGGGTTGCCACTGTAAAACTCTTATTTGTTTTGGGGAACTTCTAAAGCCATGGAAAAATAATTTTGCTTTTGTAAAACATGAAAGCCGATAGATGGTAATTATTTTCTGCTTGGCTGCAATCATGACTTCATAACATAATATAGTATATTAATGACTGTGTTGTTTTAATTGGAGAAGCAAGTCTACTAGGAGTGTCTATGAGATTTTAATACTGGTAATGTATTTGAATCTATAACTTTATGGAAAATGGTGTAAAACATTATTTTTCAACGTCAGGGCCTTTGACTCTGAAAGCCCCAAATTTTGAGGAGTGGAGTTTATAGCCTGGTCTACATGAAGAGTCAACTAATTGACAGATTTTTTCATAATTTGTTCCAAGAAATGCTACATCTGAGATTGGAAAGATGCAAATTCTGTAACGGGGCTTACAAAAGACAGAAAACTAGTAACCCTGTCCCTTTTATACACACACACACACACACACACACACACACACACACAGTCTTCCTGCTTGTCTACTGGTGAGGTTCTGAGATGACCGTCCTGATGAAAATAGTCAACTGAGACTTAGGGGAAGAAAATTTGCCCAAGGTGATAAACCTAGTAAATGTTGGGATTTAAAACATAAATATTTGCTTAGCTCTTTCATTGTTGTGATCTTTAGTCCTGAAATGAGATGAGAAAGACCAGGTGGTATTATCACAAATCAATCCAGAAGTATTTAGAAACATACAGAAATAACCTGATTTAAGTTGCTTTTTGTTCAGGATGGGCAAAGTGAATTCATAAGTGACCAAAGTGAGAAGCACTTTTTCTTTTTTTTTTTCCTGTCTTGGAATTAAAATTACAGCCTTTTGAGACTGCATAAATATACAAACATAATCGATATCTTTGCCCTCTTAGTCTTTGGAGTTGAAAATCTAGTTTTAGCAAAAATCTGTCAATGCATAGTTAATAGGTTCAATGTATATGCGCCCATCTCCAGAATGTGATTTTACATATTTGTCATAAATAGCTGCAGCATCCATATATTATTGAACTGAGCTTTTCTAATGGGGATAAATGTGCTTCACCATGGACTCTAGAGATGGCAAGATACACAACTCATGCTCAGTGAAGCAGGGGAAAATATATTATCCCTCTGCGGTGCTGTGACATGCATATATTCCATTCAAGCTTCATGAGGGTATTAAATCCAGAGAGAGATCAAAAGAAAATACAGAAACAGACTTCCACTGCTGGCTTTTATAAAAGTTTCTCTTGGCCCAGTGCTATTTGCATAGAGTGCAGAAAACGCAACTGTTTTTTTCAAAAGAGAAATTTTGCTAAAATGTTATATAAGTTTTGTTCCCCCTGAAAGTTACATTTCTTTAAATTGCCTGGGAATCAAGGGAGATTTTTAATTCATGATAACTTGAAGGAAAGAAGTGTGGAAATGAAATGTGGAAAAAAATTAAAGTTACTTACAAATTATCAAAGAAACATAAGTTCAACACTTTATTTCCTAAAGATTGTAGTTTTTACAAATCCTGTTGCAGGTGATTGCTTTTGTCTGATTCCTTTTCTTCTGTCCTTCTTATGGTAATCCTTTGGACCTGAAAATAAAGGTGCTCCAGCTTATTTATAAATTCCATGGACAGATATTGTTTATTTTATTCAGAATAACAAATAAACAAAGTACACTTTGGAAATTCATTTCTGTAAGAGGCACCATTGCCAGTCCTTGTTTTCTGCCTACCACTGTAGACTGTTACCTTAGTGAAATTGTTGGGGACAGTTTCCAGTGGCTCATAGAAAGTGCTCCATAGTGTTTCTTTGCTCTGTGTGACAAACCAAGCTCAGGGTCTAAAGTGTGTTGCTGAACCTCAGAGATCAGACATTCTGAGCATCTGCCTCTGTATGAGTGAGGAGATAATCTGAAACTCTGGGTATCAAATTCTTTGGTTAAGAAAAAAAAGGTCAGTATGAGGTTAAATCAAGAGTTTGGAATTAGAAATTTTGATTTCTAGCTACTGTAAGTTCTACCAGTTTGACCTCTGAAACAGAGAAATGGCATTGTCAATGAGGATTTTACATTTACAAAAATTTGACAGTTGCTTTAGTTTAAGGAAGAGAAAACTAAGACTTAGAAAGTTTATCGATCATGATGATTAGCTTCAATGGACATGAGAGGGATATTGCTCTCCCATTCCTGAAGGTTGGGAGTTTGCATTGCAGGTTGTGACTCTACAAAATTGTGAGGGATTCAAACTCTTTCTAGCTAGCTGCTTTGCTATTCTTAGGATGGTCCAAGATGATGACTATAACTCTATCCGTCTCTTGGAGGAAGGGATTAAAAAGCAGATAAGGGAAAGCAAACTCAAAATGGATCAAAGACCTAGGTATAAGGGTAGAAACTTTACAACTGGCTGAGGAAAATAGAAGGGAAATGCTCCAACCATAGAAGCCCTTGCAGTGGCTTCCTGAATAGAACACCTATAGCTCAGGGGATAGTACCAAGAATGAGTAAATGGGACAGCATCAAATGAAAAAGGTTCTGCAGAGCAAACCATTAACAGTGTAAAGAGAGAGCGTACAGAATGGGAGGAAAGTCTTAATCATCTGCTCTTCCAACAGAGGATTGATATCTAGAATATATTAAAACCTCAAAAAAAAAAAAAAAAACCAAAACTCAACATCAAAAGAGCAAATAACCCATTCTATAAATGGGCATATGAACTAAAAGAAACACATCTCAAAAGAAGAAATAAAAAGGGCCAAGAATTATAATAAAAAATGTTTGACATCTTTAGCAATCAGGAAAATGCAAATCAAAACTACACTGAGATTCCATCTCACTCTAGTCAGAATGACTATTATCAATTATAAATAACAGGGCTGGGGATATAGCTCAGGTGTTGGATGATTGCCTAGCATGTGTGAGGCCCTGGGTTTGATTCTCCAGTAACACACACACACACACACACACACCACACACCTGAACATAATAATAAATGCTGGTGAGAATGTTGGAAAAAAAAGAGTTTTCATAAATTGTTGGTGGAACTGTAGCTTTGAAGAGCTACCATGAATCTCAATACAGGTGTCTCTCAAAAACCAAAAAAGGGAACTACCGTATGATCCAGATATATATTGTTGGTATTTATCTAGAAGAATTAAAGACAACATACTTCAGAAATACAAGCATATTCATGTTAATTGCAGCACAATTTGCAGTTGCTAATTTGTTGAATCAGTTTATGTGTCCATTGATGGATGACTAGATAATGAAAATGTGGTATGTATATTCAGCATTCTATTCAGCCATAAAGAAGAATGGAATTCTGTCATCTCCAGGAAACCGAATGGACCTGGAGAGCGCCATGTTGGACAAAATTAATCAGATGCAGAAAGATAATTATGATATGTATTTACTCATAGAAGGAAAAAAGAATAATAAAGAAAGGTGGTGGTGGTGGACATATCTCATGAAAGTAGAAGGGAGACCATTAGTGTAGAGGAAAGGGAACAGGGGGGTGGAGGAGGGAAGGGCCGGGGAGGTACTGAGGAGTGAAACTGATCAAATTATGTTATTGTATGCCACAACGCAGCCATTATTCTGTATAATTAATATTAATATTCACCAATAAAAAGTTTTTAAAAAGCACAGAAGGAGTACATGCTGTGTTCTTAAGGGAAGTTTCCTAGAAATTGCATCAAACCACTTAAAATTTATTAGTCCATACCAAGTTCGGTGTGCACAGCTAACTACAAAGGAAGCTGGGATATGGAGTCTTAATTCTGAAGTCCTGTTCTCAGTTAAAGCTCAAGGATTCTGTTATTAAGAGGAAGGAAAAAAGCATAATAATATTTTGCTATTTCTGCTACACAGTCGCAGTGATTAAGTAATTGTTTGGGATCACATAGTTTTCTAAAGGCAGAAATTAAGTAGGTCTCTATTACTCTTTGAATCAAAGAAAATCACTCTCTAAGCTCACCATGGCCAACTTATGCATAGAGAGAAATGACAATAAAGACCATTATGATTTTAAAGTTAGGTGGCAAGGTTTGCTTTTCGTCATTCTTCCATTCATGTATAGTTGTCTGTTAGAGCATGTATGTTTATCAGTTTTTCATCTCTCCAATCAAAAGGCCAAACAAGAACAATTTAGAGGAGGAAAATTTTATTTTGGCTCAAGGTTTCAAAGATTCAGTCCATGGTTGGCCAATTCCATTGCTCTAGACCTGACGGGAGGCAGAACATGGTGGTGGAAGGGCCTAGTGGAGGAAGTGGAGAGAGCTTGAGTGCAGGAAGCCAGAGATAATTTAATCCCCAAGGGCATGTCCTAGTGACCTATTTCCTATGCGACACCCTACCTGACTACAGTTACCCCCCATCTATCCATTCAAATGTCAACTCTTTGAATGGATTAATCCACTGATCAGGTTAGAGCTCTCATAATCTAATCCCTTCATCTCTGAACATTCATGCGTTGTTCTACACATGAGCTTTATATATAGACCCTACTAATATGATTCCTAGTCTATTTAGTATTATTCTCCCTAGTTTAAAATACACAAAAATCTTCAAAAAATATAAAGATCATATCCAAATTTCCCATTAGCAGCTCTGATGAAGCAATGGGAGGCAGGGGGTCATTTAACTTGTGATTGGAAATCTCCAGGGGCAGTCTGCACTGCCTGGACAGCTGCTGTAGCTCACTAGTCACTCCACCACTCTCCACCGAGACCCTGTTTCATGCCACCTCTTGGTGCTCCAGCATCTGACACCATTTCCCTTCACTTTCAGTTGATGGCCTTGTCTCATATCTCACGGAGAGGATAAAGACAAACTCAAGAGAATTTCTGCCAGGTGCCTCCAGGGCCTTACAAATCCACCTGCCCCCAGATCCACCCACTGGGTCTTGTCGTTTGTTACCACAGATGAAGAAGAGTCCTGTTTCCTTTGAAGCCCAACTCTATATACTCGTGTGCTAGATCCCCCGCTTCTCTCCTCCTCCGGGATGTTGCTCCTGAAGTTACGAGCTCTTTCTTTCCTTGTCCATGCAATCATTTCTACTAGCATTTAAAGATATTTTCTAAAATCTTGACAAAGTCCCTCACTCCAGAGCAGGTTCCAATCCCTTTTCAGGTATTCGCTGCTCTCCTTGAAAGAGGGGCTCCACGTTCATTCCTTGGCTCTTCCACTCAGATTCTTGTTCCTAGCATGCCTCAAAAATCCTTGTCCAGGCTACCAGTGGTTCCATTTCTCAGTTTTGATCTTAAACGACACATCAGTGTCACTTGACCAGTCGCTCACTTCCATCTGAAAGCCCATTTTCCACGTGGAGAGGGTAATTCTTGTCTTCCTTGTTTTCTTCCTACGCAGTGATTGTACATCCCCATTCTTCCTTGCTGGCTCCTCTTTTATCTGACCTATACATTTTGGGGGTACCCTAGGGCTTAGCTTCCTGGTCATTCTCTTCTCTCCCCATACTCTCTCTCTAGGGGTTTGTTCAGTAACATACCTTTAACTGCGGCAATTTCTAGGTGATTCATGAACTTATAATTATTTCAGTCCTTTCCTTTCCTCCAGGCCCCAGACTTGGGTGTTCAACTCACTCCTTTACATCCCCATCAGATGTCTCAAGATGATCTCCAAAATGAACACGTTCAAACTGGAACTCTGGTTCTTTCTCTTCTAATCATTGCTTCCTCCCATTTTAGTCAACAACATTACCATTCGCCAAAGGATTCAGGTAAAAAACCCAAGAGTTAAACTTGGTGAGTCCCAAATATCCTACTAATTTATCAGAAATTCATCATTCCCAGCCTTGAAATAGGTCCAGAATTCGATCAGCTTCATCATGTTGGCCATTCGCTGTCTAGTTCAAGACCCTGTTTGTGTTTGGATTTCTAACTGGTTTCTCTGCTTCTGATCTTGCCTACTCCTAAGTCAAGAACTCTGGAATTAGCTGATTAAGCTGTAAATCAGAGATCATTGAAGTCACTTTTCTGCTCAAAATCCTTCAGTGGCTCAAACAGAATACAGCTTATTCCTACGGCCCTCCAGCTGCCATTTGATCTGGCCTCTTCCTGCCCACTCAATCTTGTCTCCTGCTAGGCTGGACTCAGCTCCACCACGGTGGCTCTTTGTGTTCCGTGAAATACCAAGCTTGAACTCACCCTAGGGTTCTTGGTCATGTTGTTCTCTCTGCTTGGAAAGCTCCAGGTATCTGTAAGGACTGTTCCCCTACTTTATGTGAGTCTCTACCCTGATATCATCTTCTTAGATAGACCTACTGTGGGTATGCACTGGACCTTTGTTTACAGGTTTATTTGCCATCATAGCACTTATTACTCCACAGACTATGTTGAAGATGAACAACTGTGTTGGATTCCTTTATTGTCGATTTCCCTTGCAATGTAAGTTTCATGAAGTTGGAGGCTTTGTCTTGCTCAGTCTTTTATTCCCTGTGTCTAGAAAGGTTCAAGGTGGTGTGTATGTGTGTGAATTACTGTGTGAGTGGATTATTATGAAGCTTTGGGGACACTGCAGTTAGTTACCTGAAGATAAATAGAAACTTATTCCTCTTTTCATTTAATCTGTGCTGAGCTATTTAGGTCTTATGCCTTTGCTCTTTCTGGAAGAACAAATCAGTATGCAGCAGGATCAAGAGCAGTAGGGAAGCAGAGGCCAGCGTGACGCAGACTCAGCGAGGTTTGCATTCCAGAGAGGGCATGGTGGCCAGAAACAGAGCCATTAGCTGCCTGAGCACACGTTACATTTCAAATGCTGAAAAACAGGGAACATTGTCTTCCGAATCACACAAGACACTAGAAAATCCTGGTTGCAAAGAAACGTGCTAATTTCATCTTTTATTTCAAGCTTGTCTCTCTCTCTCTCTTGTAGAGGCTTCCTTTCCACATGTGCAGACGTGTTTTTGATTTGAAAATCCTTCTCAGGGTGTTCAGAGATGCTTCAAGGACATCCGCAGTGGGGTGGGGAGAGACAATGTGTTTAAGTAGATAGAGGAGATTCAGACCAGCAGAATTTGTCTCCAGTGTTGGTTTAAAGTCATTTTGGTGAGAAACCATGGGCTCTGGCATTCATTTCCCTATGCTTTACTTTCCATTTATGTAAAAAGCAGAAAGCACACTTGTTGGCCTTAAGCTAACAAGATTGGATTAGATAACTTGAACATGGGTGACGAATCACAGCCATTTTTAAGGAGGACGTGACAACAGGTATTTAGTGCCAGGAACACTCTCCTCCTAGAGGGAAAACATGTTACCTAGATTGATGTCCGTGAGCCAGGGTATTAAAGGCTTTGTTTCCTGTTATGCATCCATCAGCTACAGATAAAGTGCACAATTTCCAGTTAGGTTGTTTTGCCAAATTTTGCTGTCAGTCATTCTTGTCCCATGGAGGTGTGGCTGGAGGTGTAGAGCACCAGCTTGGGCCTGTCACTCATGGTTCTGTGATTGCATTCATCCAGCTGTAGACAAAAAATTTAAGGAATAATTAAGTTTGCCTTTGGTAAAGTCCCAATTCTGCATTCAGGTACCGGAGAGCTGAATGTCCTTACAGTTACCTCTGGGTGGCTTGCTAATCAGCCCAGGTTGGCTCTGGACATTTTTGCTTGTTTGTTCCTCCTCTTACTCCTTTTATGAATAAAAGTGGAAGGTTTTTATGTCTCGGTACTGAGAAAAAGCTCTAATAAGTCAATGCAAATATTTAAGGGTTCAAACAATTTCAGGTGTTCCTTTTCCTATGGACATATTATGGGAAGAGGATGTCTAAGTTGGAATTTTAGGCAAAAGATACTTTGAGACTGGCATAAAGGAAGAGCCAATGGCTGGAACCCTTGTGCTTCATGCAGGTGGCCACCTACTCAGCTCACTAGTGAGACTGTCCCTGCCTGGGAGTGATATAACAGGTCAGCCTGTGTTCCATTCTCCTTCCAATCAGGCTCCAACCCAGATCTCTACCACCACTGTGGATTTGGTACAGTCACACTGCACTTTTTAACCACTGATGTCTAATTTCTTTTAAATTTATACTTATAATATTGATGTGTCTTTGAAAAGGCAGTGAAAAATGTTTCTCCATACATTTTGGCCAACGTTTCTCTCTCAACTAGAGAGAGCTGTTAGCTTGGAAATACCTTGTTGTTTGTTGGATGGCTACTACTCTTTGACAGAGCAGGTAACTCACCTGGAAGACTTTCAGTAAGATCAAAGGAGCATTCTCTAAAGGAACAAACCCATCTGAGCATAAATCTACTATTTTTAGCCTTGAGTCTGAAGTCCCTCTTTTTCTCACTCTTTGGCCATGATTTCTGTTAAAACCAGCCAGCTCTTCAAATCCTAGATCATTAGGATCTTTCATGTTGGACTTTTATCTCAATGTTAAAGGCTAGAAGATGCTGAAAGGTAGAAGGCAGCGTGTTTGATTTTAAGTTTCTCTATGTGGCCAATGGCAGGGTGATTTCTAACTGAACTAAACCCCAACCCCTTTTGTCATTTATTTTTATGATAATAGTAAGATCTGTGAACATTTTGGAGGCTTTGGGATAAAAGAAAATATCATTTTTTTTTAACTTCCACTACACTTGCCACTAGGGAATAGGTATTGTTCATTTTCTCTTAAGAAATCACCTAAATAGATTAACTGCTCCATATGGCTTTGGAGAAATGGAAAATACTGAAGGAAAAAGTACTGGTGACCACAACAATACACTTGCAATTGCCATTTAGCTTATCCCTTTGTAATCCTCTGTTCCACTTCACTGAGGCTGGTAATGTGAAAACCAAACTGAAAGCCCCCAACACACGGCAGAGGGACAGCTAAGCTCGTAGCACCGACCCTATTGCCTCTTGCAACCCCTTTCTCATGTGGATGTAATCTTCCTATTGGCAGAGAGTGCCACTGGGGGGCTCCTCGTCCTTTCTTTATTTTCTGAAGCAGGCAAAGCCCACGTGATGTCAGCATGTGCTCTTGCCTTTCTTGCTGGGAAGAGCACAGATGTTTGCTGTTGTAGGACACCTCAGTTAGGCACTGCTAGTAAATAGCTGATAACCCTTGTTTCTCGAAGTGTGGTCCATGGATATGATGGTTCAGGTTGAGGTGTTCCCCCTAAAACTCACATGGGAGACAATGCAAGAATTTTCAGAGGTAAACTGATAAGATTATGAGTTATAAATGAATAAGTGGATTAATCCACTTATTAGCCATCTCTGGGTGGCTTGCTAATCAGGATTAACTGGGTGATGATTGTAAGCAGGTAGGGTATGGCTAGAGGAAGTAGGTCACTGGGGGTATGCCTTTGGGGTTTATATTTTTCTTTGGTCAGCAGAGTTCTCTCTGATTCTTGGTTGCCATATCCTGAGCTGCTTTCTTCCACCATGCCCTTCTGCCATGATATTTTGCCACAGCTGGGGCCCAGAGTTATGGTGTCAGCCAACCATGGGCTGAACCTCTGAAACCATGAACCAAAATAAACTTTCCTTCCTCTAATTGTTTGTGTCAGGTATTTTGGTTACAGAGAGGAAAAGCTGACTAAAACACTGGGTGAGCAGATTCAGCCTCACCCAGGAGGCTACTCAGAGACACAGAATCCCAGCCTCCACCCCAGACTCAGAATCTGCATTGTGATGAGGTTCCTGGTGATTTACATTCATAATCTATTATATGTTCTCACCACAAAGAAATGACGACAATTTGAGGTGATGGATATGCTAATTACCGTGAGTTGATCATTCTGCGATGTGAGTGTGCCTCAAAACCTCAAAGAAATCCTATAAATACATACAATTACTTCAGTTAAAAATAAAATAAGTCTTTAAAATTTGAAGTAAATCTGAGAAGCACAGCACTAAACTGCTCCATTTATTTAGCTTTGGTTGCTGGAGATGACTCGGAGGGAGTGCCACCGGTGTTGTCTCTGTCCCCTGGTCTTGTGTGCTGAAGTGGGGAAGTGTAGTCTTCCCTCTCTGCCTTCTGTCCTAGTTTGACAATGTAAACCTTTCGATTTTGTGTTTAGGTGTCCTTTCATACTTCACAGTTGATCTTTGGGAAAAGAAATCAATATTTGCCCCCAAGTCATTCTCTTTTGGCGCCTGTTTCAAAAGAAGAAAAGGATTGACGAATATTCTTAGCATCTGCCACGGCTTTCATAAAGCTGCAAATCTCTTAGGTCAGCAGAGAGTCTGTGATGACTACCAACGTCTACAAACACTGTTTGAAAAGACACTGCAAAATTCTTTCCTAAGGCATGCCGCTTGATTCCTTCAGCGAAGCAGCCAACACAAAGACCACTGGGGCAAGTTTTCAAAGGGCGCGATTCTCTGCAGAAAGCCGCTCAGTGGGATTTACAACAAAGGACTTCTCCAGAGCAACAGTGGTTTGCTGACATTGGAGTGGGTCGGGGGATTGGAAATATGATTAAAACAAAATTAAGACACAATGGCAGTAGTGGGGAGAGGTCCTGTAGGGTCATAAGGGAGGAGAAGAACAACCCAGCCATTTTCTGGGGAATGGATAGGAAGCTATTGAAGTTGAAGACCTAAAGTGGGGTGTCTTTCGTTTATTCTCGAAAATAATTATGGATTTTTCCCCACAGTTATCAGTAAATAATAAAGACCAATGCAGCATAATGCATTGCTAAGAAGCCTTAAAATAGTTCATTAGTTTTTATTGTACACTTGAGTAAATTTAGTTCCTTAGATTCAACTGTTCTTGCAGGTCCTTTGTTTAATTAACATCATTTACATATGTAGACCCAGACAGGGATTCTCCATGCAAACTGAAGGACAACATGAGGTATGTATTCGCCAATGATATTCTTCACAGAAATAAAAATATAAAATAAAATTTTAAAAATATTAAATTAAAAAGTCCTACATTTCATTTGGAAGAATAAAAGAACAAGAATAACCAAAGCAATTTTAGGCCAAAAAAGCAATGCTAGAGGTATCACAAATTGACTTCAAATTATAGTATAGAGCTATAGTAACAAAAACTGCATGGTACTGGCATAGAAACAAACAATGGAATGTAGTAGAAGACACAGAGACAAACCCACACATCTAGTCATCTGTTCCTTGACAGAGGTGCCAAGAACATGTATTGCAGAAAAGTTAGCCTTTTTTTTTTTTTTACAGTGGTTTATCATTTCATTTATTTGATAAGTGAGTAGATACAAGCTTAAGATGCATCTTGTTAAAGAAAATAATACTGCCATAGAACCGACATGGGCCTTAATAATAACATGGTGGGAATTTCAGGTGATTAACCCTTTAGATAGCTTATACTTCAAGGCTGCCCATTTTATTTTATTTTATTTTCCTTTTTTATTTTAAATTTTGATTTGTTATATATGACAACAGGATATATTACAATTCATATTAAACACATAGAACACAATTTTTCATATCTCTGGTTGTACACAAAGTAGAGTCACATCCTTCGTGTGTTCATACATGTACTTCGGGTAATGATGACCATTGCATTCCACCGTCTTTCCTACCCTATGTCCCCTCCCTTCTTCTCCTTCCCCCTCCCTCCCCTTTGCCCTATCTAGAGTTCATTTAATCCTTCCATTCCGCCCACGCTGCTCTGCTGCAGTGCATTATGGATCAGCATTCTTAAATCAGAGAAATCATTCAGCATTTGGTTTTTTGGGATTGGTTAATTTCACTTAGCATTATATTCTCCAGCTCCATTCATTTACCTGCGAATGCCATGATTTTATTCTATTTTAATGCTGAATAATATTCCATTGTGTATATATACCACATTTTCTTTATCCATTTATCTACTGAAGGGTATCTAGGTTGGTTCCACAGTTTAGCTATTGTGAATTGTGCTGTTAAGGTAGCCTTTTAAACAAATGGTGCTGGGGAAACTGGTTATCCATATGTAGAAGAATAAAACTAGACCCTAATTTCTCCCTCTGCATAAAAGTCAACTCAAAATGGATCAGAGACTGAGGAATTAGACCAGAAACTATGCCACTTATAGAAGAAAATGTAGGTTCAACACTCCAATGTAAAATATAAGTACAGGCAACAACTTTCTCAATAGGACCCCTAAAGCTCAGAAAATAGTGCCAGGAGTTATTAAATGGGACAGCATCAAATTTAAAAGCTTCTGCACAGCACTGGAAACAAATAGGAATGTGAAGAGATAACCTGCAGAATGGGAGAAAATCTTTGCCAGTTACTCTTCTGACAAAGGATTAGTATAAAAAAATCTAGAATATATAAAGAACTCAAAAAACTTAACACCCACATCCAAATAACCCTATCAATAAATGGGCAAATGAATTAAACAGACAGTCCTTAAAAGAAGAAATACAAATGGCCAACAAATATATGAAAACATGATCAATATTATTAACAATTAGGGAAATGCAAATCCAATTACACTGAGATTTTATCTCACACAGTCAGAATGGCAGTCATCAAGAATACAAGTAATAATAAATGCTGGAGAGGATGTGGAGAAAAAGGAACACTTTTACACTATTGGTGGGATTGTAAATTAGCACAACTACTATGGAATCAATATGAAAGTTCCTCAAAGACTAGGAATGGAACCACTGTATGGCACAGCTATACAACATGTTGGTATTTGTCCTAAAGAATTAAAGTCACCTTACTATAGTGATACATGCATACTCATGTTTATGGCAGTACAATTTACAATAGCCAAACTATGGAACCAGCCTAGGTGTCCATCAAGAAAATGTGGTATATATGCACAATGGAGTTTATTTAGCCATGAAGAAAAATGAAATGATGTCACTTGAAGGAAAATGGATGAAACTAGAGACCATCGTGTTTAGCAAAATAAGTCAAACTCACAAGAAGGCAAGGGACATATGTTTTCTCTCATAAGTGGAAGCTAGAGAAGAAAAAGGAAAAGGAATATGGTGGGGAGGGAATCTCATGAAAATTAAAAGGAGATCAGTAGAAGAAAGGGACCGGGGGTGGGAGGTAGAGAGGGAGAGGGGAAGGGCTGGGGAGTGACACTGGCCAAATTATACTCTTATATTGTGTGCACGTGAGACTATATAACAAGAAATCCCATCATTATGTAAAACTATAATGCACCAACAAAAAATGTGGAAAGTGAAAAAAATTAAGAAGAAAGACTGGTTTTTATAATGCTTATTATATTAATAGCAAATATTCTCTACTAACAATTAGGAAAAGAACTCAGTACATTACATTCTTAGAGTATATTTGGAGAATGAATATAAAAGTGGTTTTGTGAAGACACAGTGTCTTGGAATAGGAAGGCAGGTGGAGGCAGATTTCTCATAAAACATTTTAGGCTTCACCTTAGGGTCACTTGTATTATGTGCTACACAGCTCCATGGGGCAACATTTACAAGGCCTCCATGAATGTCATTCCAGAGTTATAACATGTAGCAGCCATGAACATTGTTGCTTTCTTAGTATATTCTTCATAAACTTTTAGTCTCACTGATTTCTGGTAATATTTTAAATTTTCAAATTAGTCTAGGGCCATGTAAAGTTTATAACATGGCTCCAACAAAGTTCTTCACATATCCTGTTATCTGATGTGTGATGGGAATCTGACAAAGTTCAAAACAGTGCTAAATTTTTTTTTTAATGGAGGGATGGGGCTGGAATGCTGTATTGGAGCTCCTTTCTCATAATTATAATTATTAGCTAGTATTTATATGAATACCTGAGTTCACATAGTATCATATAGTAAAATATTTCTGCCAGTGTTACTCACTGTCATATGTTGGTTGGGAGTATGCACTCTGGAGTCTGTGTTTAAGAAGGAATTCACCATCTTTCACTCACCAGTTCTGCACTCTTCTTATCTTTCCTCATTTGAAGCATGGAGATGATCATAATGTCTACATACTTCATGCAATTGCTATACAAGCCCTTAAGAATAGCATTAGCATGGAATATAAGTAAATCTTTGGGACTGTGTGTTTTAATTGAACATTCTCAGATCTGAGCTAAACTATTCCTAATGTTTCTGGGAATTGTTTTCTGGTAAATATTCATCTTCTGATTCTTTTAACATTAGAAAGCATAGATTTGCGTTAATAAATGAACTGGTTTATATAGTTTAACCACTTGGTAATAAATAGCAAACATTACTTACTTATCTGAAGCCAGTCATGTTCATATTCAAAACTGTAAATGTGAGAGGAGGGAAGGATCATTTTAAACTGTTTATTGCATTTACAAGTAGGCGCTTTAATGAGAGAAAATGGAAACTCTCCCCATTCACCTCTTTCTCCTGGTCTGAGTTACAAAGGAACGGGATGAATGGCATTGGAGGAGTCTGGGCATCTGTGGGGTCAATTGTTGAAACATCCGCCTTCTCAATTTATTCCTTGATAACCAGGTGAGTGGGAGCTGTGCAACCCATCAGTGCTGTCCACCAAGTCTGTCTGGTTGTCATGAGCACACGGAGAAATTGGACTTTCCTGTCCATGTGAACTTGGCCAATGCCGTGTGGCTTGCTTTGGTTAGTGAAACATGAGATGGAGTCAAGTTTGTGTTTTTTTGGAAGAACCTTTAATCCTTTCTTTATTAAGCGCTCTCTTCCCTGCTTTGGTCATTGTTTAAGCATGAGTTCAGATGCAGCTGCTAGAGTGACGATCCTTGAGGAGCTTAGCCTATGATTGACATGTGGCACATACCAAATATATGTGGTCTCAAATCACTGAGATTATGGGGGTTGATTGTTGTTGCAACACAAGTGGCCCAATGTAATTTCTTCAAGGAAATCTGTGAGAACATTACATAGGGTTGATTCCGAGAAATGCTCTTAGAGACCCATGTTTTGGACATGGTCAATGTGTGACTTTCTGGTAAGTATTCATCTTCTGATTCTTTTGACATTAGCAAGCATAGATTTGTGTTAATCAATTAACTGGTTTATATAGTTTAACCACTTGGTAATAAATAGCAAATATTACTTACTTACTAATCTGTCAATCATTCATTATCTTAAAATTAACATTTGGTCTTTAACAAATTCATCTGTCTAGTTAAGTCTAACATTACTGAAGAGGAACTGAGATAGAATGTGGTTTCCTCGATACCATTTATTTTTAAAGCTCCTGAGTAAAATTTATCTGGCTGAGGCCAAAAGACTGCAAAAGTTACTGGCTAATTTTCTCAAGAGAAAATAGAAAAATATTAGAATCCTCACAAAGCAATTCTTTCCTATAACACAGCACTGAACCAGTAATCAGTTATAAAATTAATATTGATTTTTACATATTATTTGTGGTGTTTTGAGAAGGTGACATACATGAAATGCAGCAAGGATTGCTGTATCTTAAAGTCTTTTTAATCTGCTCTAAAGAAAATGGGAGGATATCTCACAAAGAGCCTTTGAAAAACTAGGAATTTGAAACATAACTACTAAGAGGCTATGGGATTGTAGAAATATTAAAGAGTTTATAAAACAGTTCAAGTGTTGTTTATTTCTTATTTAGGAAATCTGTATTTTGTATGCCTTCAACATATTATTGCTGAAAGATAAAAATTGGGAAACCTATAGACTTGTTACCAACAATTTCTCGGCTGAAACAAATTTTAATTAGGAAAATAAACATAAATAACAAAAGAAAATAGTACATTTTCAGAAATCAAGCCAAACATATGAAAAAGGGGATATAGCCCATTGATTTGTTGGAAATTAAATTCTGCGTTTCCCAGGAGATTTTCAATTCTTCTGTTCCCTGGTCACACCCATTTTGAGTATTTTATAGGGATGTGTTTGTAAGCTCTAAGGTTGGTTTAAAATTATTCTTGATTATTCAGTTACCATGGTGATATGTGATGGGTATATCAATGGCCATAGGTGAGTTTTCATTTTCCCCAGGGTCTGTAATTTTGGTCACTTGTTAGGAATGATACCAGCTTCTTGATGCAGTTGTCCACACTGGGTGCTTTGCATGTCCCTCCTTAATAGCATTTTTATAAGAGTTATTTCATCGAATTATCCTTCCTTATTTTAGAGGTCAGGAAACTGACCTTTAGAGAGGTAGAAGGAGTGGCAGAAGGGCACTCTGGGCCGCTGCTGCAGAGTGGCTCCTGCAGGCTGACTTCAACTTACACAGCCGACTTCAGTTCTCGCGAGCTGCCCGGGTGATGTCACTGGAATAAATGTGAATGTGAAAGAAAAGAGAGAAACGATACCAATCACCTGGTTTTCTATTCTCCTACCCCTCAACCCTGGTACAAGATTAATGTGTCAGGTCTTTCTTACCCTTGGATAGAGCTGTCTTATGATAGATACTGTGGTAATGACTCCTTTGGACTGACTTAGATGTTCAGGCCCCTTTTCCACCCAAGAGGGAGCCAGAGCTGGGATAATGGGTCCCAGGACGTATTTCCAATGCAAGGCTTTATAGTCAATCATCGCAGCCCAGCACGTGTTTTTGACTTGGTATAGAGATGTTCTTAGGTTCAACGTCCATAAAATCCACCCTTTTATTGCCTTATACTTTCCCTTTTCTTAGTTGCCTTTCATTGTTAATTTTGGATTTCTATCAACTGACAAAAATTCAAATCTCTGGGTAGTGAAGTCACGTGCCAGGTGACATTTCATTTCACTCAGAAATATTGCATTCTTAAAGGGTTGTTCATCCAATTATTTAAATATTGGATTGCATTTTATTTCATTATTGGACAACAAATTTGACAATGGAAACCTGGACACGTTTAGTATAACGATAACAATGAAGAGATGAAGATTCTTTTAGCAGCTGCAAGTGAAAAGCCTTGAGCTCACATATGAGTTAGCCTTAAGATGGCTTCTGTATATCAACTTAATTAGATAAAATGAAAGAAGGCATATTTCATGGCTCTAATCATACTACTCTTGAAGAAGCCGTGCTTTTGGAGTCTGTGGAATTGTGCTACCACTCCAGTAGGTTTTGGCATTCCTTCCTGCTGTCATTGTTGAATGAAGTGGCTGATCTTGATCATTTCTAGATAAGGAATATAATTTCATAAATATATTTATTTCTTTTTCATTTCCCCCAACAAGAAAATAAGTTCTGTTGAAGTAAAAAATGTAGTTCCTTTCATAGCTGTATCCATGGCACACAGAGATGACAGAAGCCCAGAATAGGGACACAGGAAACATTTGGGAAACTCATAAGTGAGGAAACACTGTCTTACATAATCACATTTGTTGTATGTGCTTTGTATATACTTATACCTTCTTTATGTGTATCTCAAAAAATGTATCCTTCAGTCTTAATATTACTGTGGTTATTTTTCCATTTTTGAACTCTGCTTTCAGGCCCAATTGTGGTTATTGGGAATTTATTGAATTTAAAAATACATGAGATGTTCAATGGCTGTAGTATACTGTTTTGAAATCTACTCTGTTCTGCAGCCTAGATATACTTTATAAAATTCACCTTGACATGCGAGGTTTTCTGTGAGGGAGAAAGAGGGAACTGTCCCTACCCCTGCTGCCCCTTCCTCTTCTTAACTATTCCCTTAGATTGGCTTCTAAATCTTTCTCAGTATGGTTATAGCTGATGATTTCAACTAAGGGTATCCTGGGTGAGTTCCGAGAACACCCCTGTCAGTTGGCTTTTGATTTTCAATAAAATTCAAGTTCTCACTGGTAGTTTTCTTCCTGACCAAGGGCTTGTCAGCCAGCATCATTTCCATTTCCATGGCCATTATTGCCGAGTGGCTTCAGCAATGCGATGTCATTGAGTAACGGTGCCAAAGGGAGGCTTTATCACCTGCTCTGAGTTCTGTACCACTCGGGTGTCTCAGCAGCTCTCCATTTCGTGGATGAGCAGCAAATTTAAAAAGCACACGACAACCTGTGCAGATGGGGAAAGGTCACGGTACCACAGGGAAAACAGTGCGGCCGGCCCACATGTTGAAATCCCAGGGGCTTCCTACTGATTTGCCTTGGGATGGTGGAACAGCTGAAGAAAAAGATGAAAATACATTCTCAGCTTTGAACCAGGGGATTTAGATGCTCCAAAGTGGCTTCTCTGGCCCGATGAATGATTTTCAGAATCATAAAGCATTGAATTGGCTACCCGAAGTCGTTGCAGTCAGATGAGGCAATATTATGTGTTAGGGTATCTTAGACTCTGAAGTTCAGCCTGACTCTTTCCTCTTCCCCTCATTTTAACTGCCTGTATGGAACAGAATGATTTCTTATTCAAAACTACAGGAATCTTAGCCATACCCTTCCTTCTCTGTCTTTTCCCTGTGTTTCATTTTATCTCTGCTTCTTCTCTTTTCTTCCCCTTTTCATTCTGGGCTGCACATGTATGGCTGCTGTTTTCCTGCAGAGTTCATCGCATTGTCTATTTTAACTTTCAAACGCTCAACTTGAATTCCTGGTTTTTTTTTAGACATCATATAAGAATGGTATGCATTGGGGTTTTAAGGTGTAATTTCTTTTCTCCTCTCTCCACTCCTTATCTCCAATATCCCTGCAAAATAGCTCATTGCTTTGCATTTCTCAGGCATTCAAGTGTTTATAGAATCTAACGATCCTGATCTTTCACTTCCCTTTTATAAGCAGAAAATGATAGCTGAACATGGCACAGTTCCCAGGGAGGCGGCATGAAAAGTGGCAGACACATCAGTGCCGGGATATGGAAAACAGCCATCGCTATGTGATTTTTTAAAAAGAGATGTCCTGTCAACCCAACTGCCACGTTTAATGGTATAAGGATCGTGCAGCTTCATTTTCTAGGAGAAAAGAAATTTGAAAGTTGTATTCGAAAATTTCTCCGATCAGTTGCTTTTTGAAATTCAACCCAACAGCTCAGAGCAAAGAAAAAATAAAAGCGATGCCAAATGAATTTACCATCTGGGGCCCAATGTGAAGGGAAGGTTCCCATAGCACGATGATTGTCAATGGACAAACAAAACCAAATATGAATAGTAATTAGTAATTTATTTTTCTATGTACATTAACCCATGAAAGCAAGCCCTTAAGAGATAGCACTGTGGTAAGAAAAACTGATTAAAATCTACAAGAACCCTTCTAGCACTCGACGCGGATTTCTTTAGGTCCAGCTCAGATAAACTTATTATCTTTGAGATCCCTGGATGGGAACAATTCCAATATCTACAGCTGAATGTGAAAAAAGATCAGCTGAACTTGGAATGATGAGGGGGCAGTGGCTAGATGAACCGGAGGATTGGATTCTGGGTTGGAGATGTGATCTGAATAGACAGTGAGTGTGGAATTGGGTCCTGTTGTTTGGGAGAGGGAAAATCAAAAAGTAGTCATTTGACGAAAGTTAATGCAATGACAGTGCTTCCAAGCCAGTCTCCCTTCTAAGGATTTTGCATGACTGGCCTCATTGATCCTTATGGAATTCTGGGAAGAGACTGTTGTCCCCAGTTGACAGACAAAAAACAGGCTTGTAGAGTTGAAGTGACTTGCCTGAGGTCACACAGGAAAAAAGTGAGAACCGTGTTCTTAACTCCTAAAATGTCCTTCCAGTAGATAAATAGATTCTGGGAGACCTGGTCTAAGTCTAGAGAGTGACCTCAGAGATTTGTGGTGGAGGTACATGAGAGACGCCGGCTAGGAGCATGTGGAGGCAGGTGACAGTAGAGAATTCAAACTTGTTAATTGGTTCAGAAACTGAAGTCTGAAGCTAATGTGGTCATCATGGCCAAGTCTTGGTCCATTTTCTTGGGATTTTTGGTTTGGGGCTCTGTTCTCCTCTAGAGTTCTGGATCCCATATCAGCTCAGAAGACTGGCCAGAGAATAGTGTTCCCTGGTGTCGTCCCAGAGGAACAAGGAGGAACTTTCTATGTACTTAGAGCAAGCCTCTGCCTCATCTCAGGACTCAGACCTTTTGCTGACCCTGCAGCTGATGAGAGGCTTGGTGCTGCATGTGGACTTCGGGAGCTGGAGTGAGACCGGTCTTTCCTGAGCCACAGGAAGCTGGAGGACAGCTGGAAAGCAAAGCAGAGCTGGGTGGCCACTCAGTGCTACTCCAGAGAAGACCCATGCTGGTCCTGGAGCTTCTGAGTATCATACAGGTCCAGGGGTCTGTTCCTAGAACTGAAGGACCCTGGTAGAGCTTGATTCAAGTCTCAGTTCCTGGATTTGAGCCATAGTTCCAGAATGGAGCTATAAACCAGGGGAACAGGATACTGTGCCATTAAGCATCTAGCCTAGGGTTTCTTATCTCTCTTCTTGTGGAGAAAACTGGTCTGAAGCAGTGGCCTTACTATGACTGATAGAGTCAAGTTGATTTTTACAAAATGTCATTGGATGTGTACCATGTCAAGTTGTCAGGCCTGATAGACTTTGGATAGCATACATACTGACTGCTCTTTTATTTAATAGTCTTCTCAGAATTTATTTTTAACATTGGTTTCTTAGACTTTATTTTGGGAATGAAGGTTTATTGATTGACTGATTTTTAGAGTGGCTCATAAACACAACTGGGAAGTTGGTACAATGTTTTTTTTTTTTTTTTGGTCCCCTGTGTTGGAGTGGCAAGTCCCATGCAGTCACTCTGCCTTGCACTTCGGTCCATTATTTATCATGGTCCTCTTGCCTGCTGAGCCTGGTTGCAGCAAGAAATTATTCTTCATTCAGGAATCAGGGCAGCCACTGCCGAGCTGGCACAAGAAGTGGAAATTATTTCCCACCCTTGCTTGAGGAACTGTATCTCTATGGGAGAGACCCAGACAGGTTTGGGTTTGAATCCAGGCTTTGCCACTTACTAACCTGGTAAATTAACTTACTTCTCTGATCTTATTTCCTCCCCTGTAAGTGAGATTAATAAGGCTAATTCTGTAGGCTACTTTGTGACATCAAATGAGATGGAATATGTAATATTGTTACTGGATTGCAGGACTCTCTGAAGGTTAGTTCATATTGCCTTTCTATCAACATTTAGACCAAGGAGAAAATACGATAATGCATTCTTAGACAAATGCAAAATACTTGTGTTTTGATAGGAAAGTAGCTTTAATGAAAGGAATGAGTTGTAGTGTTTTATGTTTAGGAGTTGAATATCTGGGCAGAGGCTTTGCTTGCTCAAACTACTCCGACCATCGCTGGTTCTGCCTAAAGATATGGCTGGATTTCAGTTTCTGAAATGTCAAACTTGGCAGAGACTAGTGTTTTAGGGAATTACAGAGGGAGGAGAATCCATAATCTTTGCCCTTGAGGAAGTCAAGCCCGAGGTACACAATGACAAATCAACATTCTGTAGAATACAAATAACTGAAGCCTGGAAATAGACCCACATATGCTAAATTATAGCTCCATAAATGTATTCACTTCTAAACTATCTGCATAGGCAGACAGATCAATGGAACAGAAGAGAATCTTAAGCAGGTCCAAATACTTTAGGGAATCTAGTGTGTGATAAAAGTGGCATTTTAAATCAGTGAAGAAAGATGGATTATTTAATACAAGGTATTGAGACAACATTTTCGGCCATTTAGGAAAAAATTAAATCTTTATCTCAGTCCTCACAATAATGTACATTCTGGATGTACCAAAGCTTTAAAGATAAAATGAGAAACTCTAAAAGTTTTATAAGGCATCATGGAAAAAAAGCTTTTAATCTTAAGATGGGTAAGATTTTTTAGAGTACCAAACTTAAGCAGACATTAATAACCAAATAATGATCAAAAGTGATTTTGCTATAATACATTAACACTTCACCAGCAAAGAATATGGTAATTAAAGGTGAAGACAAAGCTGGAAAAAAATCTTTTACATGTAAATATCTATCTTCAGTTGCATTCCAAAGAAGTTGTTCCAATTTTTATCATATCTACATGGCATAGGCACTGTATCCTCAAAATATAGAAGGTTATTGTAGACTGACAAGAAAAATATAAATGATCTGACAAAATAGGCAAAAGATATGAAAAAGTAGTTCAGAGAGAAAAAGTATCTTTTAAAGTATATACAAAAATTATCAATCCATTTATAATTCAAAAAATGTACAGCCAGACTATAAAATAAATTTTTACCTATTGGATTGGCAATAGTTTTGAAATTTGGAAATTGACATTGTGGAGTAGAGTGTGAGGACCCAGGTGCATGTGGAATGGAGGAATAGTACAAATTGCCACACCTTCTTTGAAATGCTACTGGGCAATGCTCTCAAAATTGAAAGGGAGCAAATCTTGCAAGTTCTACTTAAGGCAATTTATTCTCTATTTTATTTGTGCATATACACAAAGAGGTCTGAGCAAAAATAGTTCATCACTGCCTTATTTAAAATAACTAAAAGAATAAGAATGAGATACATCTTACAAGAGACTGACTAAACAAATGTTGATCATATAATAAATTTTGATATAGTCATTGAAAAGAATTTAATGTATATACATATGTGATTATGGATAGGTCTCCAAGATACATTTTTAAGTTGAACAAAAGAAGGACACTTCATAGTGTCTGTAGACATCTATTTACAGCTTCTGGAAGGGCATGGAGAAACAACTGGTTCCATACAGGAAATAGGGCCCAGGGATGGGGCTGGACAGGAGGCTCTCTTTTCTTGAGTACTTTTTTGTACTATTTAAATTTATGACCCAAATCATGTGCTGTCTTCATCATAAATAGATGAGTCATGAACCAATTGCATAGACATTCTTTCTCAGCTCCGTTCTTCTGTCCATACTGTAATCAATGTCTCCCTCATATTACCAGTTCAAAACCCAGGATGAATTCTTACTAGAGAATGGAAGTATTTTTGAAAAATAAGGAGCTGACTGATTAAAGTGATACTCCATGAAGGAGAGGACCCTGGGGTGGGGTGAGTGGATCTGTATGCCAGTCTTCTCCCTCACCATCAAGAAATAAGGGAAAGGAGAAGAGGCCTGGGAAGAACTGGTGTGTAGTATTGGTTGCAATAGCTCAACTGTCTGGTTTTTCCTAGGCTCTGACTTCTGAGAATGAGTAGAGTTGGTGCCAACACAAAGGTACTGTGTGTGCTGGGTCTGCAGTGCAAAACAGCATCCTTGGTAATGAGCAAGGTCAGGAGGGTCAGAATTCGCTTTCACAGAAGAACATTGACCACTCTGTCCCACCAAGCATCGACCCTCCCCATTCCTTCACCATGACCTTGGTTGGGCAAGCTAGAACAGAAAAGCTGCAGAACTGGCTTTCTCTTTTATTATTTTTTTAAAATTTTATTTATTCTCATGTGTTGTATATGACAGCAGAATGCAATTCAATTCATGTTACACAACTAGAACACAGTTTTTCATGTCTCTGGTTGTACACAAAGTAGAGTCACACCATTTGTGTTTTTGTACATGTACTTAAGGCAATGGTGTCCATCTCATTCCACCATCTTCGCTACCTCCATGCCCATTCCCTTTCCATCCCTTTGCCCTATCTAAAGTTTGTCTGTTCCTACCATGATCCTTCACCTACTCTCCCATTATGAATCAGCCTTCTTATCTCAGAGAAAACATTTGGTTTATTGGGATTGGCTTACTTCACTTAGCATTATATTCTACAACTCCATCCATTTACCTGCAAATACCATGATTTTATTATCTTTTAATTCTGAGTAATATTCCATTGTGTATATATACCAGATTTTCTTTATCCATTCATCTACTGAAGAGTATCTGGGTTGGTTCCACAGTTTAGCTATTGTGAATTGTGCTGCTATAAACATCGATGTGGCTGTGTCCCTGTAGTATGCTGTTTTTAAGTCCTTTGGGTATAAACTGAGGAGTGAGATAGCTGGGTCAAATGGTGGTTGCATTCCCAGTTTTCCAAGGAATCTCCATACTACTTTCCACATTGGCTGCACCAATTTGCAGTCCCACCAGCAATGTATGAGTGTGCCTTTCCCCCCACATCCTCGCCAACACTTATTATCACTTGTATTCTTGATAATGGCCATTCTGACTGGAGTGAGATGAAATCTTAGAGTAGTTTTGATTTACATTTCTCTAATTGCTAGACACGTTGAACATTTTTTTCAAATATTTGTTGATTGACTGTATATTGTCTTCTGAAAAGTGTCATTTCAGTTCCTTGAGCCATTTATTGATTGGGTTATTTGGTTTTTTTGGTGTTAAGATTTTTGAGTTCTTTATACATCCTAGAGATTAGTGCTCTATCTGATGTGCATGTGGTAAAAATTTGCTTCCATTCTGTAGGCTCTCTATTCACTTCACTGATTGTTTCTTTTGCTGAGGAGAAGCTTTTTATTTTTTAATTTTATTTTTTGTGATGCTGAGCCTTGAACCCAGTGCCTTGTGCATGTAGGGCAAGCACTCTATCAACTGAGGTATATCCCCAGACCAGAACTGGCATTCTTAAAACCAAAGGTGCTCAAGCAACAGAGACTCACAAATACAAAGAAGCATCTCTGTAAAAGTGAGCACTAAATGCAGTGAGCAGAAGAATGGATAGCCAAGGAAAAGAATAAATGCAGAAAACAGAAGATCTCACAGTAGGCATCATTAATATTTTCAGGGATATGCAATGGAATATTAAGTATATTGCCACTGTGCATCATAAAGCATATTTAATGAAAACACATTTGTGGAAATAAAATCATATGGTAAGTTTCCCTTACTTGTATTTTAAGTATTTACATTTTTTCACTAATTCCAGAAGTATGTTGAATGGATTCATTGTCAAGCACAGCTAGATGTTGCTAGGTCTAATAATAGCTTACATTCTATAAACTGTGCAAAGCATTTGCTCATTTGGTCCTTATAAAAGCCCCACAAGGTGAGCAGGACTGAGCAAGCAGCTTTTATCATGCCTCATTTTACACATCAGGCTATATGGCTTAGGATGTGTTTAAATGTCTGTGAACAATGATTTGATCAATGACAAAACTGAGAATCATATCTAGGATTTTTAACTTCAAAATCATAACCCTTCAAAACCACATGGTCTTTGTAGGAAACGATGCTTATTGTACTTACTCAGCTGACTGAATAAAGTCTGTTATGCTGCATTTTCCTACCTGTGTTGGGTGGACTGGCTACTACGACTTTTTCTGAGGTTGGGGCTTGCTAGCACCGAGGAGATGCACATATGGAGAATTATCGGATTTTTGTTTTCAACTGGTATATGTTAAACATCACCAAGTACAAGATTCCTAGAGGCATCTTCGATGTATACATAACAGCTTGGATTTATGGTCTCAGGAAATGTCATAACAAAAAACTTAGAGACATGACTTTTAACAAAGTTTGTAGGTTGTCTATTTCAGCCTGAAAGAAATAGGTCATGAGGATGACCACAGATTTATCAAGGCCTTTAAGATTTTATTTTATTATTTTTTTAGTTCAGTTGAAACCCTGCTTATCCCCAGATCTTGACAGCGATGGCGTGAACTACATCCAGGGAACAATCTCCTGATCCACCCATTTCTGTGTTTCAGGACTTACTGGGAGTCTGAAGCTCAGGTGTGCAAGGACGCCAGGGTAGCTGTCTGACCTGATCACAGGTGTTCTTAGCCCTCGGGACATCTTCCAGGAATAAAACAGTTTCCTCAGCTTCTGCTGGGATTCTGAGAGCTTGTAAATAGACCCAGCCTCAGCGGGTAATGCTGCCCAATGAAGGGGCTTGGTGCCATTGAACTGTAACGTACCATGAAGAGTGTCTGAAAGTTGAAATTAACTTTTTATTAGCATGACACAGCTGTGGGCTGTTTCATCTTGTCCGCAGCAAATTTCTGGTTCTCTCTCTTGCCTTTTCAGAGACCGCACATCGCTTCACCTCCAGCTATTCCTGCCGATCTAACAGGCACTGTCCTGCTCCTTGTCAGCTTTTTCTAGTCCTGCCGCTGCTTTATGTGCCTTTTTGATGTTTCAAAAGAAGCGTGGAATGTGATAGACCTTTCATTTTCAAATGTGCTTTTACTGGCTTTGATGCTGTATCAGAGCAATAGCCTGGAAAGATTGGGTGAAGGAGAAATGGGGGACCAGCTCTCCCAAGGGCTGACTGAATCACCTCTGTTAGGCTGCGTTTTCCTACCTGTGTCAAGGATGTGGGTTAAACAATAAGCCTCCACGTCGCCACACTTGGCCAGCCACCTGCTAGGGCTGCTGCCTGAACAGCTGGCAGATAGAGGCTTCTGGTGGTCAGGCTCACACGGGGTCCAGATGGAATGGTCCTCCGCTCAGCCCTGTGACGGTGGACGCTTCCTTTTCCATGTCTCTCTGGGATGATCAGGGGTAGGTAGGCCGGCTGGGCTTTGTTTCCCAGGTACCCGTCTCTCTCCATGTCACCACCCAAACAGGCAGCCAGCTTTTGCTTGTGTCTAAAGCCGTAGCCTTTTGAAAGAAATAACCTGAAACAGTTGAGAGTGTGTGAATATTTGCTCCGCTATGCAGTGTTGATTTCTGGAACATCCTGTTTCAAATTGCAGAGGGAACAAAAGGCCTCTTTTCGTGACATTTGGTGATAGTACATTTTGTTCTGAAAAGATCTGATGAGCTTATGATGCTATCCAAGGCCATTTTCAGATTAAAATAAAGCAACAACTATACTCAATGCTCACACTACATTGTCGATATTATTTTTTAATTTTAAAATTCCCAGCAAATCACTTTAAATTAAAAAAAAATTCAGTTATTCACATTTGCTGTGATTCTTAGCTACATGGGAAAGTATTGGGATTTGTGGAGTTGTGTCAAAGTTAATGACAGTGAAAAAGTTCTCTCCTAAAGGACATCAAGTTATCTGCATTAGTCCCTTTGAACTCCTTTATTTGAACGACTGTAATCTCACACAGAAAATCCACCTGAAAATCAGATTCACAATTAGAACTAAAGGCAAAAATCAATGGGCCAATGTTATTGTAAGAGAGACAGAGTTTGGACTGTCATGTGTTTTATAGCTCGGCCATCACTTCATCATGTCTTCTCAAATTCATTGAGTATTCTTGTCACCTTGAAAATAATGGTTCATTTGTCTCATGGGGTTCCAAGAGGAATATATACATCAGACAAGGTAAATGAAAGCAAGTCTAATTACCCAAGGAAAATATACTCCAGTTATTCAAATTACTGCCCTGTTCTCTAGCCACCAGATGAGAATATGACAGAATTGAGATGGGAATCCTCTGATTCTTTTAATCCTAGCTGAAAATCTTCTAAAAGTTTTAATTTGGTGACTATGTGACACTGAAAATGATACAGATTTAGTGAAGATAATGGAGGAATATGTTCAGGCACCTGCTGTGAGTTAGAATAAATTTACTCGTGAGGGATGCAGTTCTTTAGAATATGGCAGCACTGAGGATGTCCTGGTGTTCTTCATGGTGTCACCGACCGGGCAAAAATGGTAAGGATATGTAGACCTGGCTCTCTCAGGACATGGGACCTGCACCTAGACAGAATTTCCCATATTATTAAGGCTGTCCAGTAAGAAGTCCTCTCATCTAGTGTACTGTTGACTATAAGAGAGGGAGATCTGGTTGGATAAAGGTTTCTGTTGTACATTTCTCAGTTACTTTACAATTCTGTTTAATGTTTTCAGTGCTGAATTTCATGCGTATGGCACATGATACTGGAGAGTTAGGCTTAGGCATTTTGTGACTGGAAGCCCTTGTGAGTGAATGATGTGGAATATGAAATGAAACACCTTCACTAAGGAGAGAGGCATCAATTTCAAATGACGTTCTGCTCTAAAAAAACAGGGAGACAATTATGCACGGGGGCTTTTGGCTCAGTCTATTCCATGTTTAACAAGTGAGCTCACTTGTTCTCCCTAAGTGTTTCTAGGAATTCACCTTAAAGAAAAACTCGAACTTGGGACATAGGAGAGTGAGACCACTGGATGAAACCCAGGGGTCAAATATTTAAAAGTGAAAGTTAGATAATTTAAAAATAGTCCAATAAATTCCATTTAAAATGCCACCCTGGAGAGGCTGCTTCTTCTATATAGTTCAGATATTTCAGATTATGTGTTCAGAAGTGACATTGACTTTCAGCTCTAAAGGTGAATGGGCGTTTTAGTTACGCTGAGATTTTGAAGAATGTGCCTAGTATTTTGCAGGGTTCTTTTATGTCTTTAGTTCTTTCAAAAAATTATAATATGTGTGTTCCCACTGCAGACAATTCAAATAATACAGAGCACACACACAAAGCAAAATGCTAAGCCCCACTTTGTTTTTCCATGCTTTCCTCTTACGTCCTTCATAGGAATAACTGCTATAGCTGGCGTCACACACCTGGGCATCTGAATTAATGTGTGCTCGTCCCCACTGCACTGTGTGCAAGCATGCACACACGAACACTTGTGTTAGTCAGTGTTCTCCAGGTAAATAGAACCAGCAAGATGCACATAAGGCATTGGTTCACACAACGACAGAGGCTGACGAGTCCCACAATCCTCCATCTGCAAGCGACAGACCCAAGTAGGCCTGTGGTGTAGTTTGAAGACCTAGAAGGCCACTTACGTGGATTCCAGTCTGGTCTGACAACCTGAGTGTCAGAAGGACCAAGGGCCAGAGACCATGGATGTGCCGGCTCTAGCAGTCGGCAGAGGGGGCCAGTCCTTCCTTGCTCTGCCTTCTTGTTCTATTCCACCCATCACCAGAGTGGAAGCCACCCCATACTAGAGAGGGCAGTCTTTAAACTGAGTCTGCAGATTCAAAGGTAATTTTTTTCTAGAAACACCCTCACAGATACACCAAGAAATAATGTTTAACCAGACATTTGGGCATCCCATGACCTAGTCAAAGTGATGTATACAATTGGCTATCAGCACAGGAACATTTGAAAATACATGAGATTAAATATATACATTGTTCTGTGACTTGCAACTTGCTTTTCTTGCAATATTTTTCTATAATTTTCTATGCACCTAGGTTTAGGTTCTGTTTTCCATATATTTCACATAGGTTCACCTTATTCCTTTTAACGACTGAGTTGTATTCCATGACAAAAAAGGTGCCATGATTTGTAACCACTTCCTTCTGGTGATCATGAAGACTGCTTCCATTTATTTATTTATTTTTTTTAGCTTTTCAAAACCACTACAAAACAAATATCAGTTTGTTTCACAAAGAGAATTTCTGAAACTTCTAAATCCAAGAACATTCACATTTTAAAACTGCATAACTCTGGGGTTGACACTCAGCTGGTAAGTGCTGTGGAGATGGTACTGGTGAAGCTTCATCAACTGGCTGTAGCTGATGTGTCTTTTGAAGAGCCAGGGCCTATGCCATATTGGGTGAAAGTTAAATACTTTGAATTTCATCTCTCAGATTTACTGTCTTTTTAAAATTTAATTGATTATTTTTTAAAAATACACAATAGTGGAATGCATTACAATTCTTATTACACATATAGAGCACAATTTTTCATATCTCTGTATATAAAGAATGTTCATGCCAATTCATGTCTTTATACAAGTATTATGGTTTTTTTGGATTACAATTCTTATTACACATATATACCACATTTTTTTACATCTCTGTTTGTATATAAAGTATGTTGACACCCAACTCATGTCTTCATACATGTACATTGGATAATGATGTCCATCACATTCCACCATTAGAACTCATTTCAAATGTGGACAAGAATTTCTGTTTCTTGCTTCCTCATACTTAATGTTCACCTTTTTACCTGTTGATAATCTGAGAAATGGAAAACAATAAATGGGGAGCTGCTACTCAGTGAGCCCAAAGCTTCACAGCTTATGCAAGATGAGCAGTTTCTAGAGAGCTCCTATACAACATCATGTTTATAATTATTTATACTGTATTGTGCACTTCCTTTTTTAAAGTGGGGTACCAGGGATTGGGCTCAGGGTCGTCACCACTATGCTGCATCTCCAGCCCTTCATATGATTTTTTATTTTGACACAGGGTGTCGCTATTTGCTGAGGCTGGCCTCGAACTTGCGATCCTCCTGCCACAGCCCCTTGAGTTGCTGGTTTAATTCTGACTTACTACTTAAATTCTTAAAACATTACTTTTGGCCTTTCAATATGGCTTTCTAGCTTTCAGTATACACACTGGTTTTATTCAAGAGTCACTGTATTATTCAGAGTTCTCTTGTCTTTTTCTACATTCCTACTTATTAACCTATTTGGTAACCATGGGCACAAGCTACCTGTTCCTTCCCTCTGTAAAAGTATTTTTTTGATGAAGATATTAATGAATTAACAAATATTCTTTAGAGGGTAAGTCACAGGAAGAAGCATCTTTCACCAAATAGTTTTCTTAGCTTGAATTATTAGGTTCATCTCATTTTTTGTCATTTCTATAGTATTATATGATATTAATGTTTCATAATTTATTTATCCACTTTCTTTTTGATGATTGTTATGATTGTTTTCTTTTTTTTCTTTTTCCTTTTCCAAATGATGGTAAAATAAACATCAATGTACACACTTTCTTTTTCCAATTAAGATGAGAATTTCTCGGGGGAAGAGTATTAGAAACGGAGTCACTGGGTCAATGGGACAAGAACACTGGCTATTTTACCAATGAGAGGACATAAGTGTACATGTCAGGTTAAGAAACGTCAGCTGGCAATGACCTTTCTTCCTCCCTCACTTCTTCCATGAAACCACTTCCCAAGTGACAGTGGCATGTATTCAGAAGTGCAGTTCAGCTTCATGTGGAGCTCGAGGGGACATGGGGAACCTGCACCACACAACAAGATGGACAGGATATGGCATGGGGAGTGGAGGTGAGGAAGACAGCAGTGGTGGAGAAAATGGCAGCAGACAGAACACTAGGTCCCACAAAGACTGCGGGTGCCTGGGAGAACAGAGCTGCTAATTGAGAGATGGAGTGAGATCCTGAATGGACACAGGGGAGACCGCAGGGAACCTCAAGGAGTCCCTGAAGTGCCTCCAACCTGCTGCCCAGAGAGAGGACACAGGGCTTCATTCCCTCACGTGAGCTGTCCCAGGAGAAAAGACCTGCCCAAACAGTCACCTGGAGCTTTGCCTGCACGGACACCTCCACCAAAGCCCAGACTCTCGTCTCCACCTGGATGTTCCCTAAGCATCTCAAAATCCACATCTGCACTCTGTTTCGCTTCCTAAGTTATCTCTTCTCACAGGTTTTCCCATTTTCATTTCCCTGTTCCCCTAATGTTCAGCTTGTCTCTCAAATCAGAAAACCCACTCATTGTTGATGATTCCCTCTTTGCATTTTCCCACTATTCAGTCTGTTAATTTTCACTCCACAACCATCTTCCATATCCGTCCTTTCCTCACAACTTCTGTATTCGTTTTTGTCGTGGGCATCTCTCCGCAGGGTAATGCAATCACCCTCCATCTTTCAATATGGCCTCCTTAAACCTGTCCCCTGCAGCTGGCAGAGGGCTTTCTCTGGAATGAAAATCAGATCATCATCCCAGTCCCCCTGAGAACCTCTGTGCTAGTTACCTGGTCTTTCCCCGTGGTCCCTCCTCCAGCCAACCTCAGTGGCTCTAAATTTAATATTTATAGGCATGACAATTGTGACCTCCAAATACCTGCTCCTGTGCCCTTCTGCAGAGATTATAATTCAGTAAATCACCTAAATGATTCTCTACAAATGTCACTGGGTCACACTAAGAAACACTAGGCTACAGCATCCTGACTAAAGTCTCAGCTTGATATCTGTGGCCCTTTCCCTTGATGCCCACCCACCATTTGTCTCTCACTTCCTAGTCTGCTCGGAGCTTAGGGTCTCAAGCTGTTCTTTCCCCCCAGTTACTCTATTTTTCCCTATGTCCTTGCACTGGGAACTTGTCTTCCTGGATTCCTGGCTGACTCATTCCCAAGCACATGAAACAAAGGTTATTGACCCCAGTTTAACATGCAGAGTCTGAAGTCCCTGAAATTGATATGCAACATTTTGTGCATTTGAGAGTATATGAATATATATATATCTCAATATGTAGATCTAATTTTTCTAGAAAGAGACTTGGTTTCTGTAATGGACCATAATCCCTAAAGAGAGACTAAGGATCCCGGATGAAAGGAGGATATAAATAAAATTTCACTGAGCTGAATGTTAAAAATCTATTTGAATGATTAATTCTTTCCTCAAGCTGACACAGTTGATGATTAATATTTGCATGTGTACGTGCGTGTGTGTGTGTGTGTGTGTGCGCGTGCGCGCCCATGACAAGATGAAACCAACACATTTCCACTCAATGAAATTAAGATCTGTTCACTGGTAGCTTTAATTGCATCTCCTTATTCTGGTTTAAGTGAAGAACTAATGCATGTTTTAGAATAGATCTTGCTAAAAATACTTACGTATGTCAAATATCCATTAGAGAACAAAAGTTTGTTGATTTTTTTTCCAATGTAAATTCTCTGAATAATTGACCCTGCTCTCTTCCTCCCTTAGTGTGTGTACTAACAGGATTGATTGTTTTGATTGACTTAACTCTGTTCCTGATCAATACAGCCAATGGTAATTGGCTTTTCCATCACTGCACTGAGCGAGTCCACTGGCTATTTTGGTGCTTGAGAGAAAGCCACCGTGTCTTTAATCCAAGTCTGCCCTGTTGGAGTCTAGCTACGTTGGAGTTTTAGTTCAGGATCAATGAGCTTCAAGTCGATGAAGTTCTAGTTTCCTGTCTAAGAAGTTTCTATTTCTAGTTTTGTTGCTTTGGGACAATCTCTGTGTCTCTGCCCCAGTGTCTCAAAGTCATTTGGTCAATCTTGGCTCTTTTGTTCAAGAGCTGGTCCTCGGTGCCTGTCTTCCCTACCTGTGTAGTGTGGCATTTAGAAAACTAGTCACTGAGGGAGAAAAAAATGAGGTAATTAGATCAGTAACGCAAGAAAATCGACCCATTTAGCACTTCCTGTATCCCCTTTTCATTAATATCACACACTTAAATGTAATTTATCAGTCATCTCACATAAAATGGAAAATGTTTCATTTATAACATTAATAAATACAAAGTTCAAAATATGTAGTGAGTTTGTTAGTTAAATATCAAGTGGAATAGACTGGTCATGTTTATATTTTTTCAGTTTCCATGTTTCTTCTATAGTAAGTGTTGACCTAGATGTGATGTCATTCTGGCTCGCTATGTCAATTTATTTTGTAGGGAAGAAGCAAGGAATAAATAGATTAGCAGTGATTTTTTTTTCTATAGGAACTCAGGTACCTGGAATGTTTTGGAGGGAATGTCCCTTAAAAGAACAGTATAAATATGCATATTCTTTCATTGGGTTTGAACAATCAACTCCTTTGTTCTACTCTTCATGTTTCATTATACTGACTGCTACATATAGTAAAAAATAGGTTTTGGGTAAAATGATTCTGAGAAGTGACTTTGGCCTTGAAATCTGCTCTGGTGATCCACAAGTCTCAAGCTTTAAGATGCAAACAAGTCCAAAAAGTCTTAACAAATTGCCAGGGATCCTTGGGGGCAACACAAATCAAAAACAAAATTCACTTTTGATTGTGAGATCCTTTCTATTAGGGACCTGTGTCTCTAACAGCTAGTTCCAAGCTTGACATATATTCTGTGCTTGGGAAATATTTAAATGATTGAAAGAATAAAAGAAAGAATAAATGGCAGAATTTCCTTCAAGAGAGACAGAAGATACCCAAGAGCCACTCTTAAATTCTGATATGTGTAACTACTTTGTGTCAAGTATGGGTGTTGCCACCTGTGTTATTTTAATGTATTGCAATTTCCTGTTATAGCACAGAACCTGAAACAGGGGGTTTACATGATTTGATACTACGTGGCAGTGCATTTACCACCTTATTCCAAGGTTACTGTAAATGTGTTAATAGAGATTTAAATTTGTAACTTTGGATGGGGGGTGGGAAGGACAAATGACCACTGAATCACCATTAAAATAGAATAATCTTGGCACAACTGAATGAAGCATGGAGATGACAAACGTATTTACTGTTTGCCCAGTCACCTAAGTGGCAATAAGGGTGTTCTTTCCACCTCTTCCTTTCAATAGCTTTCCTCCACACACCACTTATTACATTTCCTGGTTAATACACTCAGTTGCACGTTAACTGAATTTTCCACAAGGTCCCTGTGTCTTGACTTACTTTACTGCTTATGAGAAAGAGCACAATTTCTAGTAAACTAATAGCTATCAGAGTAGACCCAAGGATCAACAGAATGGAAAGATAATAGGTGGGAAGTGGGAGGGAGATATAAAGGATCTTTGAAAACAAAAGTGAATTATACTACTCATTAACTTCTGATTACCAAGAAATTAGAAACTAGATATTCCATTTCTAATTCTGCATGTCCTCTGCAGAGTGAATTTGAAATCCACTATTGTTGTCCTGTAATTTTACAAAGCCATTGTTCTCCTCTTGTCTATATTCTCAGAATTGATTTCCTTTGTCATTTTCTCTTCATAGTTAAAGGACTTTTACGTTGAGCCTCAGAAGTTTTTGACTTGGGATTTGACTCATTGAGAAATTTGATCAGAAGAAATGCCCATGGTGAGTCTCTTAAGGCAAGAGTTTGTTTTTGGAGAAGAAAGAACTATTATGGAAATTATGTTGATACAACTTCTATTTTTTTTTTTAATACAAGTAACCTTTCCTGTGGCTAGAGTTTCATGGTTCAGCATTTTCAGATGTAAATATTTTTTCCTGACCATGGCATAAATGAGTTTCGAGTAGTGCAGAGGTATATTTGGCTTTAAAATAAGTGACCTCTCATTTAAAGGGCTGCATCTAAGATGCAGAGAGAGGTAGTGAGACTGTGGGAAAGTGTAGGGTGTATTATTTATCAGGCTTCTCCTGTGTCCCCACTGGGGTACATGAGCTTGACTGTCTCTGCACTTGCCACATTAATCACTTTCTCTTTTAAATTCAGGAGCATCGGGCTTGGTATACAGGGTCAAAGCCAAGGTAAAACAACGGGAAAGTCAATTATGGTAAATAAGCCTCTGATCGTGAGTTAGAGGTAGTTCCATGATGATTTTGGCAGCAGCCAATAAAAACGGCTTGCTTTCAATTTATATCATTATGAATAAGTGTCTGTATAACCTCTATTAGTAAAAACCTATGCCTGCTAAGGTGATAAGGTGCAGCTCTTCCACTTAGAGTCATTTGAAATGTAAATGTGCAGAATCCCTGATGATATCTGATGTGGGTGCTCAGATTGGCAGATTTTTGTACCAAGAGCACAAAGGTACTTGCCTGAGGGCAATACCTTGCTTTCTCTATTGTACCACCAACTATGCTTAGGTGTGTCTCTTGTAAACAGAATCTGGCCCTTTCAAGAAAGATATGTAGTGAATCTGTGCACATTTTTTTTTCTTTTTTGCAAAGTTTTGTTTCACCTCAAAATAGAAAAGAGAATAGGAACTTGGTTTTGTACAAATAAACGTAAAATCAAAAAGTCAGGGCAGCAGTGGTTTCTAATATTTTCAGAGCTGAGGACTATTAGCATTGATAAATGTCCCTATTCCTCTTCCCGTGATAGAAAGCTTCTAGACACTCAGTAGCATGTTCCACGAACATCTGTCATTTTCAAGCTTTACACGCACCCAGACGATCGAAGAACACACTTGTGGGGAATGGTCCTTTTTCTGTCTGTGAGCCGAGTGACTGCTGCTCTGGACACATCCTGCTGGTTTCATGGCACTCCCAGGTCCTCTGGAGCACATTGTCACTGCCTCCAGCACCATGGCTGCCCTCCCTCTGGAGCATGCCCAGACCATTCCTGCTCAGCCATTCTGTGCTTCCTGTTCCTCTCTTAATAGATCTTCCTCTCAAGGTCTTCTCAAGACTGGCTCTTCCTTGTTCTTCTGGTTTCAGCTCAAATGTCTCCTCCACAAAAAGCCAGCCTTTCAATGCCACTCAATCCAAAGCAACCCTCTTATTCCCACCCCACCCTCAATCACTCTCCTACATTAAATCTCTGTTACATGAGATGTCTTATTGTTTCCATCACACTAATTACACTTTGCAATGTGGCTATGCTCCTTGCTACCTATTCCCCAGCAGAGCAGAGACCTTACTTTTCTTGTTGCCTGCTATATCTTTGGATGCTTCCGACAGGCACTCCTTAAATGCTTGCTGAATGACTGGAAGAGAATATTAATCAGTCAGCAGAACTCTTAATAATTCCCTCATTTTTCAGCCTACTTGGAAATACTGGCCTAAATCTTTTCCTCCTCTATAGTCCCGATGAGTTGTATACATGTGTGTGTAACCCTAATGGCTTGCATAAATGAGTATTCATAGAGTGATGTCCTGTTGTTTCAGAACTTTAAGTGACATCCCCAAATTGGAGACAAAATCTTCTACAGAGACATTTTAGACAGGTCCCCAAAGTACTTATTAAAAGGTGATCAAATGATCAACCCTTCTTCTCTACCCCCAGCCCACATAAGGGAAGGTACTCTCATTGGAGACAAGTAGAAAATACAGGATAATGGTGGGGAGAGACTTTTCCTCCACAATGCAAATCAGTGCTGCTCCAAGATCCCCCAGAAAACTCCCTGAGGCAGTCCTTTGTCTCTCTCCAGGACTCCTGGAGGCTTGTTGAGTGAGAGTTGTATTTTTTCTGAGGCTGTCCCTTGTATTGCTATCAAAGTAGAGAGCTAGAGCATTCCTTGCAGACCCTGATCTGGGCTCCCTGGAGTTTGGACCAGAGGCCAGTGATAGGCTTGCTTTGGTTGAGGTGTGGAGACAGGAGTTTTGTGGAACCACCTGCATTGCAGAAACACTGGGGTGATCTCCCTTGATAACGGAACATATATGGGTAACCACACTAAAGCTATCTCTAAAGAATTCTGCCCATGAGAACTTCCCAGGGGCTGAGGGCCTCAAGAAGAAAGTTGCTGTGTGCTTAACCACTAGTGAAAGGTATTTTACCTGAATCACAGGTACAGAGTGGGAATCTATAAACAACCACCCAGGCCACTATCCCCAAGAGATCCACCTTTGGATGCTGGTGATGGCAAAGGGAATTTAACAGTCAAGGAGCTAAGGAAAAAGACTTTGTCCCTCTAGTTCCTATTCCTATGAAATAAGTGACAGAGAAGAGGGGTAGAACCTCTTCTACTTTGGGTAGAACCCACAGTTGGTCTAGAGCAATGTTTCCCTAACTCTTCATTATCAGTCTCCCAAGGAGTCATTTTTACATGACTAATTTACCTCTCCCTTCTCCACAAATTGGATATCACAGATATACTGTGTCGTATGTGCAATGGCCCCATAGAGGTCCACACCACTAAGTCATTTAAAATATTTTTCCCCTCTACCCTGCTAGGGGGCAATTTTTATCACCTTGGGGGGCAATATCTAGCATAGTCTAGAAGTAATTCTTAACAGAAGATGATCTCATGCCTCCCAGGGCACATTTGGTAATATCTGGATTTTTAGTTTCACAACTTGAGGGAGAGATACTGGCACCAATTGAGTAAAGGCCAGATGTACTGCTATGAGGAGGACAGCCTCCCACCACAAAGAGCTCTTGTCAGTGGTGCAGAGGTTGAGAAGAAATCTTAGTATGGAGCCTTGAGCTGCTAGGGTGAGCATCCAGCATAAGGCTTATGCCAGAAAGAGGCTCCCCACCTTGGAATTAGCTCAGAGATTAATATTTAAGAATTGACTGGAGTTTTTTAAAACTTCAAAGTGAAGTGAGCAATGGAATCTAAACCCACTTCTATCAGGGCATAGAGGGGAGACAGATGCAAGAGTCAGAAATCAGTGTGAGAGAATAACTCTGTCCACTAAGGACACCCTTCCCAGTTCACTTTTAAATCAATTGGTTATAGGGATAGTAAGATGGACTTGTAAGTTGGTCGTTTGAACTTATAACTAAGCAACATATATACTTCAGTTCTCATACCTCCTCACCAAAGCCTGCTGCATAGTGTACTTTAACGATTGTACTGATGGTCTGTGTCATGGCGCCACCATAGACTGCTATGGCTGGAGACAGGCACATGTCCATCATCTCAACTTCAATCATGAAAGTATTTCCTGTGACTTGTGGCAGGCAGGTGGGAGCAAATGGGTTGGTAGTCATGGAGTCAAGGGACAGGTCAGAGGAATAGAAAGGAGGGAACGGGACCTTCCACTGAGGGGAGGTCATGGTCCTTCCAGAATGCCTCCTTTCTTAAGAACACCTGGAGGCCTTTTGAAGACATTTATTTATAACAAAACATGTTGCACATCAAGCGGGGAAAAAAAAAAGGGAAAAGTAAAAAGGTTCCTTAAGATAGAATCTTGCAAGAGATATATTTTTGCACTTGATTTTGCACTAGAATCATGACTTCAGTAGACAGAAAGGATTATCAGTTTTCTACCCCAAATTTACTGACTAAAAATAATTTATTTGTTCAAACTTCTGCAATGTGTGCTGGCTTCAGCTGGTGTTATTTCTGTAGGACTCCTAAGTGTTACTGATGTGGCTGCTGTCAGTTGGTGAGTCTGTCGGGCCTTGCTGATTCCAGCTGGTCTCAGTAACACATCTGATACCTGACTTTTACTCAACGTCCCTTTCCTCATTTCCCATCCCCAAGGAGGCCAGCCTGGGCTTGCTTACATGGTGGTCTCAGGGCTGCAAAAGACCAAGAGTGGAAGATGCACATTTTCTCCGAAGTCACAGGATCCATCTGTGGCATTCCTATTGGCTTTAGCAAGTCACGAGACAGGGTCAGCCCATATCAGGGGGAGACAGATAATCCTACCTGGAGAAGAGTGGCAACTTCGCTTTCCAGAAAGATGTGTTTCAGGGATGGAAGACATTTAAAAAGCCATCTTTGCAGATAGCATACCAGAGAAGATTTACCCTACTCTATCAATATGGCTACGGATAACAAAACAGAGTTTATTTATGGGTTTAAGGATAGGATCGGCTGAGAATGACTGAATAATCTATAAGAAAAACAATTTATCATACACATATGCTTAGATTTAGTTTATGGTATAAATATACAGTAGATTCTGTAATCTGTGTCTTATTCTTCTTCATTAAATAATGGGACCAGAAGTTTTAGGGAATATTTACAGTCCAGTCTGGTTTCTTTTCCTATATCTTACATTGTTCTTGTCCTATACGGTTATGCTGTCTTCAGAGTTTCTGTTTCATAATCCTGTTTCTATAACACAGTCTTTATTTATGCCCTAATAAGTTCCATCTTTAAGTATCTAAAACAATACTATAATGCAGTGATCTGTACTGTTGAAATTTAACCTGAGACTGTAGTATGCCGATTTTAAGTCCTTTGTGTATAAACCAAGGAGTGGGAAAGCAGAGGGGAGTGAAGAGAGGGGAGAGGGCATGGGGGTAGGGAGGATAATAGAATGAATCAGACATTATCACCCTATGTGCACATATGACTACACAATGGGTAATTCCACATCATGCACAAGCAGAAGAATGAAAAGCTATACTCCATTTATGTACCATGTGTCAAAGTGCACTCTACTCTCATGTGTAACTAACTAGAACAAACAAACAAACAAAATTAACCTGAGAGTTCTGTCTATGTTTTCTAGCAGGATCAGATTTCTGTGCTCTGGTAAGTTTACTTTCTTCAACACAAAAAAAACTGAAGTGGTTTAAAAAGATTCTGTGGTGTGAAGAATCTCTTCCTATTTGGAACCTGAACTGCAAATAAATCCTGCAGTTACCGAAAGCTGTGACTATTCCAGTGTGCATCTGATTGAATGCTTTAGGCTGCAAGTAATGGAGCACCTGAATTAGATTGGCTTGGACAACAAAGACACTTATCTTCTACATCCTCAGGATTAATTTATTGAAGAGCTCAATGGTAGGGTCAGTTTCTACTTCTCAGTGTTAACTTTAATCTCTTCTTTTTCTATAGTAGGAAAAAAAAAGAAAAAATTTCCCAACCAGAGACAACTTCTGTGTAGTCTGATGAAGCCGTATCAGATTACCTGTTCACCCTGAAGGTGTGAACCCTTCCCTGGGAAGGCCCTAAGATGACTTAAGGCAAAATATGAATTCTGGAGTACAGGATGCTACTTTGTCCAGCACATTAATTGGGGATCTCTGGGTAAAATTTGGATTTTGGTATAAAAGAAGAAGGCTGAAGGGATAAGTAGGCAACAAACAGCATCTTACATGCACCTCTCAGGAACATTCTCTGGAAAACATTAGCCCCAGATGATGCAGGTACTGTAGGAGCTAAAAATCAGTAATTCAAAAGAAAAGAAAATCACAGAGTTTCAGAAAAATACTTCTAAAGATTAAAAATTGATATTTCTGGATTCTACTTTTTTTTTTTTTATGAACAAAGTTCCAACATGTCTCCACTGTCTCCCGTCACCTCCTCTTTTTGTGCAGCAGCATATGTACAGCTGCAGATGCACCTAGATGTGGTGGGTGACCAGATCCCAGGGAGAGAACCGTGATTCATCAACATTTTAGAAGGCCTGGACTGTGCCCAAGTGTTTTCCTTCTAAAAGAAGGTTACAGTTGACCCTCTACTGAAGGCCAAGGGAGAGGATGGTTGGGAGCATGTGTGGGTGGGCTGCTCTCTCCTGGTCTTCCCTTTCCCTCTCCCTTAACCTCCACAGGTGCTTGAAAGCAAGCCCCCAGAGAGCAGTACCTAGCTGGCTTCTTGTTGTATCATTAGTGTCCAAAATAGCACTGGGCACAACATAGTCACTCAATGAAGTGCTGTTGAAAAGCCTGCTGCAAAGCATCCTGGGAGCTTCAGTGGAGTGAGGGCATCCCTGGGTCTTCAACATTTGTGGAAGGGGAAGAGGACAGAAGGGGACGGATGTGCCACTGGCTCAGTAGGTCATTTGCAAAATTGGGATTGCTGGAACTGCCCTCCCTCGAGTAGCCAGATTCTTTTTTATTAAGCAGAAATAAAACTAACCAGTTACTTCCTCAGAGGATAATACCACCCTTGTTAATGTCTAATAATGGTGGTTTAAGGAGGCATTTAATGAGAGTTCATGGGTTTTGCCATGTTTCATGTAGCTTTGTAGCTTTTCCTCAGGAAAACATACCAGGCGCGGAGTGAGTGTAAAGCATCCCTGTGTGTTTCGTTGGAAGCTGTTGATGTGAACGGCTGCCCCTAGATGCTCCAGCTGTGAAATTTAGATATAAACATTTTGATAAAAGCTGACTTCCCAGCTTCCTCATGACCTGGCTGTTAAGTGAATAAGAGCCTGGGGCACAGGCAGGCCTGATGGAGAGGGTGGCCGCCTCCCTTTGCCTGGAGTGCCAGGGCTGTTTTATTCTTTTGGAAACCCCTGGATTATTGTCACTCATGTTAGTTCAACCTTCCAACTCCCAGACTGCCATAAAGGAGGAGTGGTCTTGTGGGATTGTTAACAGCAACAACGTAGGCTTGGTGTATGTGTCTTTGAGAAGAGTACAGCCACTACCTGCAGGAACAGTAACAGCTCTGTCTTGGTGACTAATGGCAATTAGTGCCAGGTCTGTGTTTGGCTCATCACAGAGAGTTTTGGGCCATGTTTATGAACATGCCATGGGTAGGTGTTGATCTCACTTCCATTATGGCGTTCCGGCAGCTTCTTCTACCATAGCCAGAGTGATCCTATTCAAATATAAGTCAGATCATTCATTCCTCTGCTCAGAACCTTCTGGCAGTTCCCTGTCTCAGAATAAGAGCCTGAGTCCTTGCTTTGACCATTAAGTCTTAAACACTCATCCTTCCCCTTTATCTCTCTGACGTCACCTCCCTTCCTCCATTAGTAGGAAATCCCATTGGCTCCTGTGCCATTTTCTTGAGACTCCTGCCTCAGGGTCTTGATAGTTTCTGCTCTTGCAGGTTGAGCTGGTCTCTTCCAAAAGAGCTGGGTGGGGAGCAGTCAAATTCCTTCAGGTCTTTATTTTAGAGTCAACTTCTCACCAAAGACTTTCTAGCCTTCTGAACACAAAATGTCATCTTTCCCCCAATATATAACATCTCATGGGCTCCTGTCTAGCTTTGGATTTGTTTTTGGCATAAATATTTCCTATTTGCTTTTAAAATTGTTTTCCCCATTAGAATATAAGCTGCACAAAGATAGGGATTCTTCTGTCCCTTGACACCCACCCTATACCCAACAACTTGTGTGTCTGGACCACATGAGATTCACAGTAAACCTTGACTGAATGCTGAAGGGTTTCAAATTCATTCTGTATCTATTAAGATCTAAACATTATACTGGATACTTGTGAAACAAAAATGAACTAAAGAGACAAGCTCTCTCATAGAATTTAAAATCAAGAGAGAAAAGAAGTGATTAAGCAAGTGGCCATTTTATGTATATGGACTCTAAATTTCATAGAAATTAACTAAATTTTCCATATTCACTGCTTCTTAGTGGTACTATGTTAAACTTCTATTATACCATGCTAGAATTGACATTTACACTTTTTTTTAACATTACTAATTGCACATATTTGCATTTAATCAAAGTGTCCTTCGTTGAGTAGGAATTTTGTTATTGTTTGCATCCATTGGACTTGTTCTTTCAGGTATTAAGGATTAGCATTAGATGATGCTCTTCAGTCATTATTACCATGGATAGGCTTCATTTGATCTGTCCTTCTAGAACTTCAAAAAAGAATAGCAACTATTTTTAACTCACTTGGTTCAAGTTAAAAAATATCATTTAGCTTATTATATGTATAGGGCAATGTGAAAGTAAAATCTCCTGCTAAGTGAGAATCTTATTTCCTGGTTCACACTAAAAATTATTTTTGAAAAGGTTAGTGTGCCCATTAAATTTCAGCTTTATGTAGTAATTATATATTTTTATGTTTGATATTTTTTTTTATCAGAACCAATCCTTAAAATAGGGATTTAATTCAAAGTCAGTTGTTACTGTTAACTCTAATTTTGTTAGATTGGAGATTTTTACAGAGAATTTAAAGATCTTCAGAAACTTAGCTCTATGTATATATTTCAAGAAAAAGAATTCAGTTTCTTCAATGACAACAATACAAGTTTGGACAGATGTTGGTCAATGTCTTGGAGGGTAATTATAGGTGTTGTTTTACAAATATGGAGGAAAATTATACATCTGGAAATCTATCACTTTCTAAGGGCAAGGCTTATCATCTTTGCTACATCTTGCTCTCTGAAATGAGAAATAACAACAAATGCTGTTGGGAAAAGTACCTTCAGGTTGTGCCAATCCGTTTTCTGTTATTGTAGCTAATACTGAAGACAGTCAATTTATAAAGAGAAAAGGGCTACCTTGGCTCACAGTTTTGGAGATTTCCATCCATGGTCAGATTGCCCCATTGTTTTGCGGATGTGATGGTACATCATAGGAGGGACTCCTGGAGGGCAAACTCACCTCATGCCCAGGAGTGAGTAAGGGCTGGGATCCCACTGTCCGTCCCTCAGTCAACTAAGGCTTCTCATTAGGCCTCACCTCTTCAAGTTTCCACCATCTTCCAACAGCAGCAGTCTGGGGACTAAGGCTCTGATACACAGGCTTTTGGGGGACATTTGGGATCCAAACTCATAGCACAGTTTCATGCTGTACTTTACAGAATGCAAAGATTGGGCTCCAGCAAGATCCTTGAGCTTTTCATATCTTGTGTTTTTTGGTGAAAATATATGTGAACAGAACATGGTTATTTCTCCCTTCGTTTCTTTAATCCTGTTTATGTCAGTCTGGGTGAGGAGGGATCTTATAGCAAATCAGTGTCATCCCTGAACATTAGTGGGAAATGAATGTGTTTGTTTTTATAAATGTTGGTCTCTGAAGAGGAAAGGTCTCCTGTTCTTCTCTTAGGTCGGAACTGGAAATGGATGAAAGGATAAAGCTAAGACCCTGAGGGAGAGAAAAGGGGGTGGAAAAGAGGGAATCGAGGGAAAAAGACTTCCAGCTGACTCTCCAAGATGTCTGAACTACACACAGAGAGTCCAACGTCAAAGATGTTTATGTATTATACTTGTTTTCTCTATCCTGAGGCACCAAATAAAGACAATGATGGGAAAGTTATGTGCATTTCTCAATAGTTCAAAAGAAAAATGCATTGGGCAATATTAAATATAAGAAAAAGACATAAACACATAATCATGTTATATCATTTTCTCCCAATTATGGTATTTCCAGAAAAAGTAGTAGGGTAATCGTAAAGGTTAGGTGGGTAAAATGTTCACTCTAAATTTCTTCATTGCCCTAGCATAAACTGTAAACGCCTAGATGAGTTCAATGTACTGAGCATAAAGTGAGCCCTGTCCCCTGGCCTTCTGTGGTCCACACAAGTCTGGGGCAGTCACCATCATTCCTCTTCTAGATGAGGTGAAGCTTGGGAGAATATTTTGAATGAGTCAGTTCATAGATATGTTGCTCTTGCAATGAAAATTTCCATATTCTGTGTATGAAAATATAATCCTGTATTAATGTAATTTTACATATATATATATATGTATATATATATATATATATATATATATATATATATTAGTTGTAGGTGGACACGATACCTTCATTTAATTTTTTTTATGTGGTGCTGAGGATCGAACCCAGTGCCTCACGCATGCTAGGCGAGTGTTCTACCACTTGAGCCACAACCCCAGCCCCATATGAATGTACTCTTATAAGGCTAAAGAAAATATAACACTGAATTTTAAGTTTTTTAGTTTGAATTACATAAGGCATTTCAAATTTGATTATAAACATCTTATTTGATCAATTCTGGATGTAGTAAAATCAGAATTATTACAAATGTTTACAAATAAGAATAAATGGGGTCAGAGAGGAGGGTAGATTCTGCCACACCAGTCTTAATTTCCCACAAAAGGGGTCTTCTCTGCTTAGTTCCAGTTTGGGTGAATATTTTAGCTGGGTGAGGTGATAGCATAGCTGAATTCTGTATCGGTAGGCTATTTCTGAACTACTTTGTGTTCATTGGATTCATCTGTATATTTTTCTCTTACTTTACTGAAAATGAATTTAATCCAATATGAAGCAACAAGATGTCTAAAGGGTATACAGCCTTCTCAACAGAAATCTGATAACTACTTGGAGAATCTCAAATCAGCCATGCTTAAAATTATTCCAGATGCTTATCTTCTGCAGTAGTCTGACTGTACCCAACGTTTTCGTCACTGTGTACTCATCTAAGTATTTTTAATAACTTATAAATCCCAAGTCTGTAGTCATCCTCCCCTACAGACGTCTACAAAACAATCAACTGTGGCCTGGGTAGCGGGATCACAGTGTTGCCCAGATTAAACTTCCTTTCACTGGTATTGAAGGTAGATACTAATAATTTTATTACTTTAAATCTAGATCCATCTGTAACTGGACAGGAAGGGGACAAGGAATCATTTCATGAATTGAAAGCTTTCCTTGGCAGTCCTATCTGGACTCTCCTGGCAAGAAGGCTTTCAACATTCTCCCCCATAATATCCAGCTGGGGCCAAACTCCGAAACCCTCCAGCTCTCTGATGAGTAAGGTCATTACACAGATGAAAAATAGGAGAGCCTCTGGGAGTGCAGTTGTCCCTGCCAAGTGTTTATGCTGGAGAAAAAGTAATTCACTAAATGTCTCTGTAGTCCCTGGAGATGGGAGAATGAAAGAGACAACTCTACATGGCTCTGGGGATGCGGAGATCAGGAGAGTTTTGCATAATAATATACATCCAATGGCAGGAGGGATATTCATTCCTGAGTCAGCTGCAGACCATATGTCCTAAATAAAGAGAGTTTTTAAAAACAAATAAGTATCGTCCATGAGAAAACTCCAATTTTTATCTTGGAAAGTAAGAATAAGTTTGTGTCTTCAAGGTGGGTGTTCTGACGTGGAGATTTCACCTCCTTCTCACTGAAGAACTTCTATTTCATCTAGTCTATAAGATTTTATTAGAAAATACTGCATAAATGCCTTTCACTCAACTTCTAGATATTTCCATAGAGGAAAAAGCTGATCAATCGATGACTTAGTGACTTGACATGATCCTGGAGATGCCTTCTTTAGAGCATATCTTTATTTAATTCCTTAGCATAGTATTCCCTAAAGTGTAGAGACTACATTGCATATTTTCTCATTGTAATATTTGAGAAGAGATTTCTTGGAGGCACACAGGACTTAGAACCAGGAATCCTAAACAGAAATTCTGTTTTTTAACCACTGTCTGATTAATTATTGAACCTATTTTTTAATCTACAAAATAGGTGTAATAATAACCATTACTGAAGAGGGGTTTGATACTGAAATACATTTTCAGTGCTGTTGAGTCCAACTTATTCTTCTTGATATCTACATTTTAAGTGTTCTGCTTCTTTTTTGTTACTGCTCTCAGAATTGAAAAGAATGATTTCTTCCTTTTTCTCGCTCCTTTTCTTTCTTTCCTTCTATTTCTTTCTTTTATTCCTATCTTATCCTCTCCTCTCCTGTCCCCTTCAGTATTAGGGGGGAACCCAGGACCTGGTACATGCTAGGCAAACCCTCTAACACCAAGCTATGCTCCCAGACAAAATGCACCATTTCTTTCAAGCGAAGTGCCTTGTCTTAATATGCGCAGTAGGAAAGTATATTAGCCAAATATTGCTATAAGAATGCCATGTAACAAGCAACCTTAAAAATCTCAGCGGCCGAAACAAGATATTTTAGTTCTCATCCATGAGATGATTTCTCTGATTTAAGGATGCTAATTCATAATAGGACATGAAATCAGTTGATGAGAAGCTGATCTTTGCACAACTGTTGAAGTTGGATTCAGACTAAGAGTTGGCTTCTATTTGTCTTCATCCTTTATAGACCAGCAACTTCCTGAGGCATGTTCTTCTCATGACCAAAGATGAGAACAAGAGTACAAAGTGATTTGCACAATCCTATTTGCATAGCATTGCTAACATCCTATTGGCTCATGTAAGTAACAAGACCAAGCCCATGTCGAAGGATAGTGAAGTAGACAGTACCTGCTGTCGGAGGTCTGGGTGTTCAATGTGTATTTAATGTGTGTCAATTTTTTGATATGAAATCTTTAAGTGACTTGTATCCTTTTAGAAAGAAAGATGCAATTTATTTTTAAAAAGTTGACAATACATCTAGGTAAAAATTTTGGGTTATAATATCCTTTTTTTTTTTTTTTTTTGCTATAAGCTCTAGGCAACTCTTCTCCAGGCTTGGGATGAAATTTACACATACAACTTGAAATCATGCAAGTATATTGATCTATTGATCATTATTTGAATACTACTTTCCTTGGTGTTTTATCTTTAAATTTGTAGATGAAGGAGAGTAGAGTCTGTGTCAGTATCTGGATGGGGTAAATTTCAGCTTTAGCAATTTCATCAGGCTTGGAGAGCCTTGTTCTGACTTGCTCAGAGTCCGGCTTTATCAGTGGCAAAGTTGACTGCAACCTAGATGGCTGAAATGTAGCCTCCAGTGATTTCTCACATTTGTCAGAGTAGAAGGACATTTACAGCATGCCCAGTCCTGAACCGCTGATTTTGCAAATGATATGGCAGGATCAAAAGCATGAAGGGCCTGTGTTGGGTACCACAGGTGACATGGCCCAGTGAATTCTTGGAGGGAATACCTATAGCAGACACATTTTTGCGATAATGACAGGAAGGAGGCTCACAGAGCGCCAGGTATTGAAGATTATACCTGTACTGAGGATTCTTTCCTTTAAATCTCCAGGGTTGGCTTTGAGGATATTTATTTATAGAAAAAGAAGAACTGGTCAGATGAATGGATAAAGAAAATGTGGTATATATACACAATGGAATATTACTCAGCATTAAAAGAGAATAAAATCATGGCATTTGCAGGTAAATGGATGGAGCTGGAGAATATAATGCTAAGTGAAGTTAGCCAATCCCAAAAAACCAAATGTCAAATGATTTCTCTGATTTAAGGATGCTAATTCATAATATGCTGTTGGGGGGATGGGGATGGGAGGATTAAATGAACTCTAGATAGGGCAAAGGGGAAAGGGGGAGGGAGAGAAAGGGAGGGGACATAGGGGTAGGAAAGACGGTGGAATGCAATGTCTGTGTATGTCTGTGTACCTTGTGTACAACCAGAGTTTATACTTAGTTAGGTAGAAATTTCTGGATAATGCTATACAAGGATGACAAAAATAGCATTCTTCTCTTATTCTTGACCTTACTATGAATTCTGTTACCATTTTAGTACTAAGTATTATGGTGTTGGCTTTGGAGATTTTTCAAATTTAATGGGGAAAATGACATCTGTTTTATTTTATAGAACTGTTATGAGGGTCAGATAGACCCTCATAGAGTCACAAAGGATGTGACTCTACCTTGTGTACAACCAGAGATATGAAAAATTGTGCTTTATATGTGTAATATGAATTGTAGTGCATCCTGTTGTCATATATAACAAATTAAAATTTAAAAAATTTTTAAAAATAAAAGAAAAAGAAGAAGAACCAAGTAGCTTCTGTAATCCTAGTTTATATGACTCACATCTTTTTTTTTAATTGGTTGTTCAAAACATTACAAAGCTCTTGACATATCATATTTCATACATTTGATTCAAGTGGGTTTTGAACTCCCAATTTTACCCCAAATACAGATTGCAGAATCACGTCGGTTACACATCCACATTTTTACATAATGCCCTATTAGTAACTGTTGTATTCTGCTACCTTTACTATCCTCTACTATCTCCCCTCCCCTCCCCTCCCATCTTCTCTCTCTACCCCATCTACTGTAATTCATTTCTCTCCTTGTTTATTTTCCCATTCCCCTCACAACCTCTTATATGTAATTTTGTATAACAATGAGGATCTCCCTCCATTACCATGCAATTTCCCTTTTCTCTCCCTTTCCCTCCCACCTCATGTATCTGTTTAATGTTAATCTTTTCTTTCTGCTCTTCCTCCCTGCTTTGTTCTTAGTTGCTTTCATTATATCAAAGAAGACATTTGGTATTTGTTTTTTAGGGATTGGCTAGCTTCACTAAGCATAATCTGCTCTAGTGCCATCCATTTCCCTGCAAATTCCATGATTTTGTCATTTTTTAGTGCTGTATAATACTCCATTGTGTATAAATGCCACATTTTTTTTATCCATTCATCTATTGAAGGGCATCTGAGTTGGTTCCACAGTCTAGCGATTGTGAATTGTGCTGCTATGAACATCGATGTAGCAGTATCCCTGTAGTACGCTCTTTTAAGGTCTTCAGGGAATAGTCCGAGAAGGGCAATAGCTGGGTCAAATGGTGGTTCCATTCCCAGCTTTCCAAGAAATCTCCATACTGCTTTCCAAATTGGCCGCACCAATTTGCAGTCCCACCAGCAATGTACAAGAGTACCCTTTTCCCCACATCCTCTCCAGCACTTGTTGTTGTTTGACTTCATAATGGCTGCCAATCTTACTGGAGTGAGATGGTATCTTAGGGTGGTTTTGATTTGCATTTCTCTGACTGCTAGTGATGGTGAGCATTTTTTCATGTACTTGTTGATTGATTGTATGTCCTCCTCTGAGAAGTGTCTGTTCAGGTCTTTGGCCCATTTGTTGATTGGGTTATTTGTTTTCTTATTGTTTAATTTTTTGAGTTCTTTGTATACTTTGGATATTAGGGCTCTATCTGAAGTGTGAAGAGTAAAAATTTGTTCCCATGATGTAGGCTCCCTATTTACCTCTCTTATTGTTTCTCTTGCTGAGAAAAAAACTTTTCAGTTTAAGTAAGTCCCATTTGTTGATTCTTGTTATTAACTTTTGTGCTATGGGTGTCCTATTAAGGAATTTGGAGCCCGACCCCACAATATGTAGATCGGAGCCAACTTTTTCTTCTATCAGACGTAGAGTCTCTGATTTGATATCTAGCTCCTTGATCCACTTTGAGTTAACTTTTGTGCATGGCGAGAGGAGGGGATTCAGTTTCATTTTGTTGCATATCGATTTCCAGTTTTCCCAGCACCATTTGTTGAAGATGCTATCCTTCCTCCATTGCATGCTTTTAGCTCCTTTATCAAATATAAGATAGTTGTAGCTTTGTGGATTAGTCTCTGTGTTCTCTATTCTGTACCATTGGTCCACCTGCCTGTTTTGGTACCAGTACCATGCTGTTTTTGTTACTATTGCTCTGTAATATAGTTTTAAATCCGGTATCGCTATACCACCTGATTCACACTTCCTGCTTAGAATTGCTTTTGCTATTCTGGGTCTTTTATTTTTCCATATGAATTTCATGATTGCTTTATCTATTTCTACAAGAAATGCCATTGGGATTTTGATTGGCATTGCATTAAACCTATAGAGAACTTTTGGTAATATCGCCATTTTGATGATGTTAGTTCTGCC